>NW_025333867.1:11774334-13077918 GCF_019186645.2 Phyllostomus hastatus | reverse complement strand
TTTTTCCATAATTAACTTTTTTTCTTGTGATGTTTTTGTTGTAGGTATTTCTTTTTTAAGCAACACAAAATTGGCTTTTGTTTGTTATTCAGTTTGAATATTAAAAATATTCAGTTTGTTATTCAGTTTTAAATTAAAATAATGATTCTACTTATTGTGGTAAAATATATAACAAAATTTGCAATTTTAACTATTTTGGCTGTATAATTTTGTGATACTAAGAATATTATTTTTAAGTTTTTCCCTTTTAATTATATTTTATTGATTATGCTATACAGTTGTCCTGATTTTCCCACTTTGCCCTCTCTACCCAGCCCCCACCCCCCATCAGGCAATTCCCTCACCATTTTTCATGTCATGGGTCAGGTATATAAGTTCTTTGGCTACTCCTTTTTCTGTACTGTACTTTATATCCCCATAGCTCTTCTGTGACTTCCAATTTGTACTTTTTTAAAAAATGTCTTTTTATTGTTGTTCAAGTATAGTTGTCTTCATTTTCACCCCCACCACACTGCCCTGCTCCTCCCATCATTGCCTCCCACCCTTGAACATACCCCCTTTGGCTTTCTCCATGGGTCCTTTATACATGTTCCTTGGTGGATATTCCACTATTGTCCTCTATTTGTTCTCCTCTCCCACCTTTCCTCTAATTACTGTCAATTTGTTCTTTACCTAACTGTTTCTGGTTATATTTTGCTTGCTTGTTTGTTTTATTGATTAGGTTCCACTTATAGGTGAGATCCTATGGTATTTTTCTTTCACTGCCTGGTTTATTTCACTTAGCATAATGCTTGTGAGGGGGCTCCATCTGCAGAGCTCCCCTGGATGCTGCAGATGAGAATAAGTCTACCAAGACATAGTCTGCTTGTGGAGGAAAGTCTGACCAGTTTCTCAGAGGAAAAAGATGTCAAGCCTCTCTCTGAATGTGCTTTTATTGAGTTTAGCTTTCATAGGTAAGCATATGAAAGAAAGGAGGTACGGTTTATAGATAACATTTCTGGGATCATGGGATTCCTTTTGAGTTAGGGTTTGGTAGACAAGGTGATGCCAATCAGCTGTAAAACCTTGGGAAGTGAACTTATTTTGTACTTGGACCCTTAACATTTAAATTGAGTACATTCTTAACAAAGCAGATTTCACAGGATTTTATGCATTCTTTCTTAGGCCTGATATCACCCCCCCACCAGGACCTGCCCATTCCAGCACAGGGCTGCACCTCCCTTTAGCATTGTTTCAGGCCCGAATCAGATAAGGGAAACAAGGTAGCCAAGACATTAGGAGACTTTTTACAGGTAGAATAAGGACTGAGGCTATGATAAAGCCAAGGGGTAAGGGTTTTTTTTGTCCCTTCTCCACAATCCCCTAAGTCCTTCCCTGATTGCCCCTTTGCAATTGTGTTTGTCTTAGGTTGTTCCTTCCTCGAGGAATCTTACCCATCATTGACTATCCAGCCATCTTCCAGGGGCCAAGCGGGTGAAGTAAAGGGGGCAGAAGCTGTGTCCCTGTTTGGGGGATAAGTTTTGTCTCCTTAGTGGCTTATGGTCCCAATTTCCCCTAACTGTGAGGCCTTTTCACCTATTGGCAAGATTATAGCTCCTGAAACCAAGCAGGATGGTTCCCAACAAATGCTGTCCAATTCCCTCACCTGTTCACTCCTTCCCCCATACCCTCTTTCCATCTGACACCTGTCAATTTTCTTAAATAAGACCCTTTAACATTTCATATAATAGTGGTTTGATGATGATGAACTCCTTTAGATTTTTCTTGTCTGGGAAACTCTTTATCTGCTCTTCGATTCTAAATGATAGTTTTTCTGGGCAGAACAATCTAAGCTGTATGTCCCTGCTTTTCATGACTTTGAATATTTCTTGCCAATCCATTTAGCCTGTGTTTCTTTTGAGAAATCCACTGACATTCTTATGAGAACTCCCTGGTGGGTAAGTAACTTCTTTTCTCTTGTTGCTTCTAAGGTTCTGTCTTTATAGATACTTCATATAAGTGAGCCATACAATATGTGCCTTTTTGTATCTGACTTATTTCATTTAGTGTAATGTTTCAAGGTTCATCCATGTTGTAGCATATGTCAGAACTTCACTCCTTTTTTGTGGATAAATAATAATCTTTTGGGTTGTTTCTACCTTTTGGCTATTGCGAATAGTGATGCAATAAACATACTAGCATACAAGTACCCATTTGAATCCCTGTTTTAAATTATTTTATGATTATCTTTTCTTTTTTTTTGGAAATTGTGACTCTTTCAACATTATTATTGTTTTTTTGTTTAACTGTTGTTCAAGTGCAATTATCACCATTTTCACCCCACCACACCCCTCCCACCCCACCCACCCCTGCTTCCCATCTTGATTCTCTTTTCAATTTACCTAGGAGTAGCATCTCTGGGCCATATTGTAATTCTATATTTAGGTTTTTTCATAGCAGCTATACCTTTTTATTTTATTTTAATTTTATATTTAATTTTTATTTTTTATATAGTCTTTATTATATTTTCCCATTACTGTTTAGTCCCCTTATACCTCCCTCCCCACAGCAAACACAAAATTGTTGTCCATGTACATGAGTCCTTTTCCCTTTTTGCTCAATCCCTTACCCCTTCATCCCACCCCATACTAGCTATCATCAGTTCTTCATCTATGAGTCTGTCTCTGTTTTGCTCATTAGTTCATTTTGTTCATTGGATTCCACATATGAGTGAAATTATGTGGTATTTTTCTTTCTCTGATTGGCTTATTTCACTTAGCCTAATGTTCTCCAGGTCCATCCATACTGTCACAAAGGGTAAAATTTTATATTCCCACCAGCAATGTAAAAAGATCCCAATTTCACCACATCCTTGCCCATGCTTGTTTTCTATTTTGTTTTGCTTATTTTTAATTTTATTATAGCTACCTTCACAGGTGTGCAGTGGCCTTTTTTTTTGTGGATTTGATTTGTATATCCTCAAAGATTAGTTACTTTGAGCATATTTCATGTACTTTATTGGCCATTTGTTTATTTTCTTTGGAAAATATCAATTTAAGTCCTTGTTTATTTTAAATTGGGTCATTTGTTTTCTTTATATAGTCTACATATCAAATCTCTATCTGATATATGATTTGCAAATATTTTCTTACATTCCATAGGGGTTTTTTTTACTTTTTGATAATGTCATTTGATGATGTCTAAATTTGAAAATTTTGATAAATTTCAGAGACATTGAAATTAAGAACAATCTGACAGTAACCAGAAGGGAGGTGGGAGGAGATGATAGGGGGGGATGTATAGAAGGGATTTCAGGAACAGCTATAAAGGACACATGAATATAACCAAGGGGGAGTGGAATCAGGGGAGGGAGGTGGGGGTGGATAGGGTTGGGGGGAGTGATGAGGGGAAAATGCAGACAACTGTACTTGAACAACAATAAAATTAAAAAATTAAAAAATAATAAAATCGAAAAAAAGAAAAATTTGGTAAACAATAGATTTTTATGAAGTCTAATTTAATTTGTCTTTTATTTTTTGCTCATGGTTTTTGTGTCATAAATAAAACTTTATTGTGAAATTTAATGTCATAAAGATTTACTCATGTTTTCTTCTAAGAATTTTATGTTTTTAGCTCTTACATTATGCTGTTTATCCATTTTGAGTTAATTTTTATTTATGATGTGATTAAGTCACACTTTCAATTTTTTGCAGGTAGTAATTCTGTTGTCCTAGTACCAGTTGTCAAAGAGATGATTTTTTTCCCCAGTCCTTGGACTTGGTACATTTGTAAAAAATCACTGGCCATAGATGTATGAGTTTATTTTGGAAATCTCAATTTTGTTCCATTGTTTTATATGTCTGTCTGTTCCAATTACTATAGCTTGGTAATAAGCTTGAATTCATGAGGTGAGTTATCCAACTTTGTTCTTTCTCAAAATTGTTTGTCCATCTGGGGCCCCTTGCTGTTCCATAAGAATCTCAGAATTTTTTTCATTCCTGCAAAAAAGGATGTTAATATTTTGATAGTTTGCATTAAATTGCAGGGTAGGATCAAATTCTTGGTTAGAATCAATTTCTTAAAAAATATTGTCTTTCTACCCAGGAACATAAGATGCCTTTACACTAATTTATGTTGTGTTTCAATATCTTTCAACAATGTTTTAGAGTTTCCAGTATACAAATCTTTCACCTCCATGGTTAAACTTATTCTTAGGTCTTTTATTGTTTTAGGTGCTACTATAAATGTTGTGGCTTTCTTGATTTACTGTCTAGTTTGTTTGTTGCAGTTATACAGAAAAACAAGTTATTTTTTCAAACAGATTTTGGGTTATTTTCTTTTAATTCATGTTCATGGTGAGTTTAATATATGCTTGAACTGCCCTGGTCAGTGTGGCTCTGTTGGTTGGGCATCATCCTGCAAACCTAAAGGTCATGCGTTTAATTCCAGTCAGGGCACATGCTGAGTTTGTAGGTTTGGCCCTGTTGTGAAAAATCCACCCACACTCGAGGAGATAACGAAGCACAAACTTTATTACCCAGGGGGCTCGGAGGGGAATTCCAAATTCTGAGCCGAAAAAGCTGGGTTTGGAGTCCTTTTTATATACCAGTTACACAGGCAGAAAGGGAGGGGGAACCCGCTGCTGAAAGCAAGCATTCAGAAGCAGGAGCAAGGTTAGTGGCCTTGAGATAACGTTACTTAACAACGTCTGCTAGCTGGCTCCTTACCTAAAAATAACTTTTACTCTGCTTTTGTCCCGACAAAACTTGCAAGTGTTACAGAGAGCAGTTTCTTTTCCTGCCACAGCCTCTGAGTGGGGCACCTGCAGGAAGCAACTGATCTATGTTTCTTATTCACATCAAAGTTTCTCTCCATCTCTTTCCCCCTTCATTCTCCTCTCTCTGGAATCAATAAAAGAAAAAAAAATCTTTATATGTTTGAATTTATCTGTCTTTTGACAATTTCAATTTAATGTGTTTTATTATTTCTTTTCCACTCCTGTTTCTTACCCTTAATTGAATTGTCTTGTGATGGCTTTGAAGAATAGATCTAAAAATGGATATAAAGACTGTCTGTTCCTTTGGTGGTTTCTCTTAAATTAAGAACATGTATATGATATTTTAAATCAATTTCAAAATCAATCAGAAAATGTATCCTTATATATGAAAAACAATAATAATATTTTGTTTTTAGTTTTCCTCCACACAGCTGCCCTTTTTGATATTACATAGGGTTGAAATTATATTGTTATTTTTTTAAAATTTCATTTCTTATTGGAATTTATTTGTTTTAATTCCTACATTTATTATAATCATATCTATAATTCATTATTGTATGCACTTTTATTTTGTTGGAGAATATTTTTTAGTAGCTCTTCCTGGCTGATTTATGAAGTTAATTTATTATCTTCCCTAATTCAAATGTATATTTATTTATTTTCCTTTATACTATATAAATTTTAAAATTTCTCAAATAAAGTTAATATGTAGTATTATATTAATTTCAAATGTACATCATATGGTTATGGTGTGGTTATATCAGTGGTGTGGTTACATCAGTGGTTATATGTTTATATAACTTACAAAGTGACTACCCCATAGGCCTAGTACCCACCTGATAACATTCATAGTTATTAAAATTTTATTGACTATATTCCCTAGGCTGTACTTTACATCCATATGAGTATTTTGTAGCTACCAATTTCCACATTTTAATCAATTCTCCTTTTTTACCCATTACCCCCAACTCTCTTCCATCTGGCAATAATCAATTTATTCCCTGTATCTATGTGTTTGTTTCTGTTTTTTTTTTTAATTGTATATTTTCCCATTATCATTTATCCTCCTTATACTATCCTCTTTCCCGTCACCAGACTGTTGTCTATGTCCATAAGTTCTTTTTCCTTTTATCTCAGTCCCTCAACCCCCCAACCCCTGTGCCATAGCTGCCAACCTTTTCTTTATCTCTGAGTGTATCTCTTTTTTACTTGTTAGTTCAGTTTGTTCATTAGATTTCACATATGAATAAAATCATATGGTATTTTTCTTTCTCTGACAGGCTTATTTCCTTAGCATCATGGTCTCCAGGTCCATCCATGACATTACAGAGGGTAAATTGTTCTTCTTTTTTTTTTTTTTTAATTGTTCTTCTTTTTCATGGCTTTTTTTTTCTCAGTCCCATTGTGTAAACGTCCCATAGTTGTTTTATCCACTCATCTATTGTACATTGATTTTGTTTTCTAGATTCCACATACAAGTGTAATCGTGTTATATTTCATTTTACTTACTTATTTCACTTAGCATAATATGCTCTAAGTCCATTCAAATTGTCATAAATGGCAAGATTTCATTTTTTTAATGGCTAAGTAATATTCCATTATATATAGGTACCACCTCTTCTTTATCCAATCATTTATTGATGGATACATAGGATCCTTCCATATATTAGTGATTGCATATAGTTCTTTAATGAAGATAGGGGTGCAAATATATTTTCAAATAAGTGTTAGATTTTTTAAAAAATATCCAGAAGTAGTTGTTTGTGTCATATAGCAATTCTATTTTTAGTTTTTTGAGGGGAATCCATACTGTTTTTCATAGTGGCTGCCCCTATTTACCATCACACCACCAATACATGAACATTCCCTTTTCTCCACATTTTCACTAACACTTGCTGTTTCTTGATTTATTGATGATAGCCACTCTGACAAGGGTTAGGGGATATTTCATTGTGGATTTAATTTGAATCTATCTGATGGTTAGTGACACTGAGCATTTTTCTTATGCGTATTGGCTATCTATATATCCTCATTTGGAGTGTCTGTTGAGATCCTCTGCTCTTTATTGATTGGATTTTTTTTGGATGCTGTGTTTTATGAGTTCTCCATAAATTTTGGATATTAAGACCCACCTCAGAAAGACAGACCTACACAGACAGCAAGTGTTGGAAAAACAATATTACAAGCAAATGGACAGGAAAGAAAAGCCAGGGTAACTATACTCATATCAGACAAAACAGATTTCAAAATAAGGGCTATAAACAGAAACCCAGAAAGACAATTCATGATACTCAAGGGAAAGAATTCATCAACAGGACATAAACATTGTAAACATATATGCACCCAACATTGGAGCTCCCAAATACATAAGAAAAATCTTGGAGGACTTCAAGAAAGATATAGACAACAACACTATTATAGTAGGGGATTTTAACAACCCACTGTCAAAAAGGAAAGATCTTCCAAACAAAATATAAATGAAGATATTGTGGCATTGAACAATGTCCTAGATCAAATGGACTTAACTGATTTTATATATATATATATATAAAATTATATATATATATATATATATATATATATATATATATCCTTCTATCCCAAAGAAGCAGAATACACATTCTTTTTAAAATGTACATGGAACATTTTCAAAAAATAGACAACATGATAGGACACAAAGAAAACCTCAACAAATTGAAAATATGAAATTGTATCAAGCATTTTCTCTGATGACAATGTTCTGAAACTAGAAACCACGCTCAATAAAATTTATTTTTAATTCAAAATTTTTGAATACTGTGATATTAAACAATGAATGAGTTAAGAATGAGATCAAGGAAGTAAAAACAAAGTTTCTGGAGCCAAAAGAAAATGAACTGACAACATTCTAAAACTTATGGGAGACAGTGAAGATAGTCCTGAGAGGGAAGTTCATAGCAATAAAGGCTTAACTAAAAAAACAGAAACATTTCAAATAAACAGCCTAACCCTACATCTACAAGAGCTAGAGGAACAACAATAAACAAAGCCAAGAGCAAGTAGAATGAAGGAAATAATCAAGATCAGAGCAGAATTAAATGATATACAGACTAAGAGCACAGTTCTAAGGATTAATAAGTCCAAGAGCTAGTTCTTTGAAAAAAATAAATATAATAAGCATTTAAGCAGACTCATTAAGAAAAAAAGAGAGGACCCAAATAAGCAAAATCAGAAATGAAAGAGGAGAGATTACAACAGATACCACAGGAATACAAAAGATTGTAAGAAATTACTACGAAGAACACGATAGCAAGAAATTTGAATACTTGGGTGAAATGGACAAACTTCTAGAAAAATATAGTCTTCCAAAACTGAATAAAGAAGAAGCAGGAAGCCTGAACAGACAAATAACAGCTGATGAAATCAAAGCAGTAATAAAAAAAACTACTGGAACACAAAATTCCTGGAGTGGATGGTTTCACAGACTTCTACAAAACATTTAACAAAGACCTAACCCCTATCCCTCAGAAACTATTTCAAAAAATCCAAAAAGACACAAGACTCCCACTTTTTATGAAGCCAGCATCATCCTAATCCCCAAAACAGAGAAAGACACAACAAAGAAAGAAAACTTCAGGCCAATATCGCTGATGAACATAGATGCTAAAATCCTCAACAAAATATTGGCAAACTGCATCCAGCAATACATTAAGAAGATCATACACCACAACCTAGTGGGGTTCATCCCAGGGATACATGGATGGTACAATATTCACAAATCAATAAATGTAATATATCACAGAAACAAAAGAAAAAACAAAAATCACATGATCATATCAATACATGCTGAAAAAACATTTGATAAGGTACAGCACCCATTTATGATAAAAACACTCTGTGATGTGGGAACAGACAGACCATTCCTAAATATAATAAAGAACATACATGAGAGACCTACAGCCAACATCACACTCCATGGGCAAAAACTAAAAACTTTCCCACTAAGATTAGGAACAAGACAAATTTGTCCACTTTTTCCACTTCTATTCAACATAATATTGGAAGTTTTAGCCACAGCAATCAGACAAGAAAAAGAAATAAAAGGCATCCAAATTGTAAAGGAGGAAGCAAAATTGTCATTGTTTGTAGATGACTTGACAGTGTACATAGAAAATCTTATAGTCTCCACCAAAAAAACTACTCAACCTAGTAAAAGAATTTGGCACAACAGCAAGATATAAATTAATTATTCAGAAATCAAAGGCATTTTTTTATACCTACAATGAAATATCAGAAACAGAGATCAGGGAAATAATCCCATTTGATATAACAGCAAGAAAAAGAAAATACCCAGGAATAAACCTAACCTAGGAGGTAAAAGATCTGTACTCAGAAAACTACACAACACTGAAGAAAGAAATTAAGGAAGACACAAACAAATGGAAACATGTACCATGCTCATAGATTGGAAGAATTAACATCCTTAAAATGTCCATACTACCCCAAGAAATTTATAGATTCAATGCAATGTCTATTAAAGTACCAATGACATACTTCACAGATATAAAATAAACATTTCAGAAATTTATATGGATCCTTAAATGACCCTAAATAGCTGCAGCAATTTTTGAGAAAGACAAAGTAAGAGAGATGACAATGCCTGATATGAAACTCTATTACAAGGACTCTGTAATAAAAACAGCCTGATACCAGCATCAGAACAGGGACATAGACCAATGGAACAGAACAGAGAGCCCAGAAACAAACCCAAGTCTTTAGAGTCAATCAATATTCAACAAAAGGTGCAGCAGGATAAAATGGAGTAAAAATAGGCTCTTCAACAAATGGTGTTGGGGCAGCTGAAAAACTACATGCCAAAAAAATGAAACTTGACCACTAACTTATACTATATACAAAAATAAATTCAAGATAGATAAAAGTTGGAGAGGAATACATAGGCAGGAAAATCTCAGATATCCCAGGCTGCAATATTTTCAATGATATGTCACCTAGAGCAAGGGATATAAAGGGAAGAATATACAAAGGGGACCTCATCAAAATAAAAAAGCTTCTACATGGCTAAAGAAAACAACATTAAAATGAGAAGAGAACCAACAATATGGGAAAACATATTTGCCAATGATACCTCGTACAAGGGTTTGATCTCCAAAATATATAAAGAGCTCACAGGACTCCACTCCAGGAAGACAAACAACCCAATTAAAAAAAATGGGGAAAGGACTTGAACAGACATTTCTCAAAGGAGGACATACGAAGTGTCAGGAGACATATGAAAAGATGCTCAGCTTCACTAGGCATCAGAGAGTTGCAAATTAAATCTGCCATGAGATACCACTTCACACCAGTCAAATAGCCATCATAAACACATTAGCAAACAATAACTGTTGGAAAGGATGTGGAGAACAGAGAACCCTAGTGCACAGCTGATGGGAATTCAGACTGGTGAAGTCACCATGAAAAACAGTATGGAATTTCCTCAGATAACTAAAAATGAATTGCCTTTTGACCTGGCAATTTCATTCATGGGATTATATCATAATAACCCTGAAAAAACAATCCAAAAGTACCTATGTACTCCAATGTTCATAGCAGCACAATTTACAATAGCCAAGTGCTAGAAGCAAGCTAAAGGCCCAACAGTAAATGAAAGGATATATGTTACATTTACATGATAGAATACTTAGAAGCAGAAAGAAAGGAGCTCTTACCCTTTACAACAGCATTGATGGAACTGGAGAGCATTATGCTAAGTGATGTAAGCCAGATCATGAAAGACAAATACCATATGATCTCACCTTTAACTGGAACATAATAAACTAAAGAAAAAAGCAAACAAAATGTAACTAGAGACATTGAAATTAAAAAACAAATGGGCAGTAATCAGAGGGGATGTGTGAGGGGATAATTGGAGGGAAAGGTTGAAGGGTACTCAGGAACAACTATAAAGGACACATGGACAAAACCAAGGGGGATGGAATCGGAGAGGGGAGGTGGAGATGGCTGGGGTGGCAAGCAGTGGTGGGGAAAAAGGGCCGTCACCTGTAGTTGAGCAAACTAAAATGAAAAAATGAAAAAAATTGGATATTAACTCTTTACATAATGCATCATCAGTGAATATCTTCTTCCATTCAGATTACTTTTTTCATTTTATTGAGGCTTCCTTTGACATGCAAAACCTTTTTAGTTTGATGAAGTTCAATTAGTTTATATTTATTTTTGTTTTACATGATTGAAGAGATATATAAAAAATATATCGCTGACATTGAAGTTGAGAACAGGCTGACAGTGACCAGGATGGAGAGGGGAGGGGATTATAGAGGAAAGGGGTGAAGGGTTTGCAGGAACAACAATAAAGAGCACATGTACAATAACAAGGAGGGATGGAAACAGGGGAGGGAGGTGAGGCTGAGATGCTTGGGAGGGGTAGAGGGAAAAGGAAGAAAACTGTACTGGTATAACAATAAAAATGTTTAAATAAAATAAAATAAAAATATATGTATTGCTGAGAAAAAATGTTAAAGATTTTATTGCCTGTTTTCTTCCAGTAGTATTACAATTTCTAGACTTACGCTTGAGTCTCTAATGCATTTTCAGTTTATTTTTATGTAAGGTGTAAGAAGATGGTCTAGTTTCATTTTTTTTGCATGTATTGGTTCAATTTTTCCAGCACTGTTTATTGAATAGACTGTCTTTACTCCATTGTGTGATCTTGCCTGTTTGTTATTATTATGATATAAGCATTGGTTTATTTCTGGGTTCTCTATTATGTTTCATTAACCTACATGTTGTTTTTCTTGTGAAGATTGCTGTGGCTATTTGGAGTCTTTTTTTTGTTTGTTTTATATAAAATTTTGGATTACTTATTCTAGTTCTGTGAAAATTTCAACTAATATTTGATATTTTGATAGGAGTTGTGTTGATCTACAGATTGCTTTGGATACTATGTACATTTTAATGATGTTAATTCTTTCTATTCATTATCATGATATATAAGCATTTATTTGTAATTCAATGTCTTTCTTCAGTGTACTATAATTTTCAGAGCATAGTTGATTTTTTCCCACTTTGCTAAAAAAATTGATTTCTAGGTATTTTAATGCAATTGTAAATGAGATTGTTTTTCTTAGTTTTATAGACTAATAGGTCTATAAATATGAAATGTCCCTTTCACATTTATTTTGTATCCTGGTACTTTCCAGAATTTAGTGATCAGTTCTAGTAAATTTTTCTGGAATGTTTGGCTTCTGTATATACAGTATCATGGTATTTACAAACAATGACAGTTTTACTTCTTCCTCTCCAATTTGGATGCATTTTGTTTCTTCTTCTTTTCTGATTACCAAAGCTAGAATTTTCAGCACTAATTGAATAAAGTAGTGAAAGTGAACATTCTTGTTTGGTTCCTGATCTTAAGGGAAAGACTTTTAATTTTTCCCAGCTGAGTATGTTGTTAGCTTTGGCTTTGTCATATATGGAATTTGTTATGTTGTTTCCACTAGTCCCACTTTGCTCTGAGTTTTCATCATAAACATATCCTGGATTTTGTCAATCAATTTCATTCTTCATCTATTGATATAATCATAGATTTTTATCCTTTTTTTTGTTTATATGATGTATTAAGTTAATTGATTCTCAGTTACTGTACCAACTTTGCATTCTACATTATAAATCCCACTTGATAATGGTATATTAATTCTTAAATTGTCAGATTTAATTTGCTAATATTTTATTAAGGATTTTTGCATCAATGTTCATTAGGGAAATCAACTTATAATTTTATTTTTGTAGTGTCTTTATCTGGATTTGGTATTAGGAAAATGATGGCCTCATAAAATGAGCTTGGGAGTCTTTTCTCTTCTTCCATATTTTGGAATAGTTTGTAAAGCTTAGGTTTAGCTCTTTCGAATATTTGTGAAATTCACCTGAGAAGCCATCTGTTCTAAGACTTTTGTTTGTGTGAAGTTTTTGCTTAGTGCTTCACATTTTCTGGTTCAAATTTTGTCTTTCTTCTTAATTCAGTTTTGGAATAATGTATGGTTCTAAAAAATTCATTTTTCTTGATTGTCCAAATTTTTTTGCTTATAGTTGACTGTGATATTTTCTTAATTTTTTTATATTTCTGTTTTGCAAGTTGCTACTTATTTTTTTATTTCTGATTTTATTCATTGGGATCCTTCTTTCTTTATGAATCTGATTAAAAAATTTATCAGTCATGTTTTTTTCTATTCAAAGTACCAGATCTTGGTTTTTTTTTATTTTTGTTTTGATTTTTTGACTCTATTTCATTTCTTTCTACTTTGATTTTCATTGTTTTCTTTCTTCTACCCAATTTGGCTTTTTGTTGTTGTTTTTGTTTCTAGTTCCTTTAGTTGTATGGTTCGATTATTTATTTGGGATTTTCTTATTTCATGATGTAGGCCTGTATTGCCATAAATTTTCTTCATGTTTTGTCTCATAGATGTGGGATTGATGCATTTTCATTTTCATTTGCCTCAAGGTATCTTTTAATTTCTTCCTTGATATCATTATTAACCCATTTATGGTTTAGTAACATGTTAATTTAGATTCCATGCATTTATATATTCTTTTTTTTTCTTGTAATTAATTTCTAGTATTGTAACATTGTGGTCAGAGAATATGCTTGATATAATTTCAATCTTCTTAAATTTTTAAGGACTTGTTTTGTTGCCTTACATGTAATTTATCCTGTAAAATGTTTCTTGTGAATTTGAAAAGAATGCATATTTTGCTGATTTGATGTAAAATATTCCAAAAAAAAACAATTAAATTTACCTGTTCTATTGTGCCATTTAAACCACTCTTTTTTTTATTAAATACTTTTGAATTTTATTGTTGTTCAAGTAGTTTTCTGCCTTCCCCCTACCCCTCTCTACCACCCCAACCATCCCCACCTCTCTTCCCTATTTCCACCCCCCTTTGTTTTTTGTCCATGTGTCCTTTATAGTTGTGTCTGTAAACCCTTCACCCTTTACCCCCATTATCCCCTTCCCTCTCCTCTCTGGTTGCCATCAGTTTGTTCTTAATTTCAATGTCTCATTATATTTTGCTTGCTCATTTGTTTTGTTGGTTAGGTTGCAGTTAAAGGTGAGATCATATGGTATCTGTCTTTCACTGCCTGGCTTATTTCACTTAGCATAATGCTCTGCAGTTCTATCCATGCTGTTGCAAAGGGTAGGAGTTCCTCCATTCTTTCTGCTGCGTAGAATTCCATGTTCACTTTAAGCCCAGAAGACCTATCCATTCATATCAATGGTGTGTTAAAGTCTATTACTATGACTGCAGTACTGTAAACCTCTCCCTTTATGTCCATAAATATTTGCTTTATATATTAAGGGGCTCCTGGGTTAGAGGCATAAATGTTTAAAACAGTTGTGTCTTCTTGTTGGATTGATCCCTTTATCATTATGTAATGTTCTGCTTTGTCTGTTGTTACACCTTTTGTTTTATAGTCTATTTGCCTGACATATGTATTGTTATCCCTGCTTTTTTTTTCATGAATTCCTTTTTATCCCTTTACTTTCAGTCTGTGTTTATCTTTTGATCTGAAGTGGGTCTCTAAGAGGAAAAAAAAACAGCATATACATGTTTTTTTTCTTATTGATTCCTCTACCCTATAACTTTTGATTGAAGCATTTAATCCATCTACATTTAAAGTGATTATTGGTAGGTATGCATTTGTTGGAATTTTATTATACACATTTATGTTCCTCTTCCTTCTCCCGCTCCTACTTCTTTTTCCCCCTCTTAACAAATTTCCTTTAACATATCTTTTAATACTGGTTTGGTTTTAATGAACTTTGTAACCTTTTTCTTGTTTGGAAAGCTCTTTATCTCTCCATCATTTTTAATTGACACCCTCTCTGGTTAGAGTGTCTTGGTTGTAGCACTTTATTTTTCATCACATTGAATATTTTGTGCCAATCCTTTCTGAAGCGTTTCTACTGAGCAATCAGCTAATTAACTTATGGGAGCTTCCTTGTAAGTAATCAGCTGTCTTTCTCTTGTTGTTTCATGGGATTTTTTTCTTTGTCTTTAATGTTTAGCATTTTAATGATGATATGTTAGTGGGGGACAAGTAGTCATCTTGTTTGGGACCCTGTGCTTCCTGGATGTGTGTGTGTGTGTGTTTTCTTTCTTCAACAGATTAGACAAATTTTCAGTCATAATTTATTCAAACAGGTTCTGAATCCTTTCCTCTCTCTCTCTTCTCCTTCTGGTACTTCTATGTTTGCAGATGATGTTATATTTGGTGTTTTCTCAGAGTTCCTCTAAACTGTCCCTATTTTTAAAAAATTCTTTTTTTTTACTGCTCTGATTGGGTTTTTTCTTTTTTTAGATTGTAGCACAATTTCATTTTTCTTCTCTTTTTCTATCTTGTTTTAGTTCAAATATGACTGTCTTCATTTTTACCCCACCACGTCCTCAACCCCATCCATCCCCACCTCCCAACCCTGAACCTACCTCCTTTGGCTTTTTTCCATGTGTCCTTTATTCATGCTCCTTGATGTCCTTTCCCCTATTTTTTAGGAAATTTAAAATATATATATATATTTCATTGATTATACTATTACAGTTGTCCCACTTTCCCCCTCTTTATTTCCCTCCACCCTGTGCACCCCATTCCACCCACATCCCCCCCTTTAGTTCATGTCCATAGGTCATATATACAAGTTATTTGGCTTCTACATTTTCCTGTATTATTCTTAACCTCCCCTTGTCTATTTTCTACCTACCATATATACTACTTATTTTTTGTACGTTTTCTTCCTCTCTCCCCACCCACTTCCCCCACTGATAACCCTCCATGTGATCTCCCATTTCTGTGATTCTGTTCCTGTTCTAGTTGTTTGCTTAGTTCATTTTTGTTTTTAGTTTTAGGTTTGTTTGTTAATAACTGTGAGTTTGTTGTCATTTTGCTGTTCATAGTTTTGGTTTTATTTTTTCTTAGATAAATCCCTTTAACATTACATATAATAAGGGCTTGTTGATGGTGAACTCCTTTAACTTGACCTTATCTGGGAAGCACTTTATCTGCCCTTTCATTATAAATGATAACTTTGCTGGATAGATTAATCTTAGATGTTAGGTCCCTGTCTTTCATGACTTGGAAAACTTTCCAACCTCTCCTTGCCCGTAAGGTTTCTTTTGAGAAATCAGCTGACAGTCTTATGGGCACTCCTTTGTAGGCAACTCTCTCCTTTTCTCTTTCTGCTTTTAAGATTCCCTCCTTATCTTTAATCTTGGTTAATGTAATTATGATGTGCCTTGGTGTGTGCTCCTTGGGTCCAACTTCTTTGGGACTCTCTGAGCTTCCTGGACTTCCTGGAAGTCTATTTCCTTTGCCAGATTGGGAAAGTTTTCCTTGATTATTTGTTCAAATGAGTTTTCAATATCATGTTCTTTTTTCTTCTTCTCCTCTGGTACCCCTATGATCCAGATGTTGGAACATTTACAGATGTCCTGGAGGTTCCTGAGCCTCTCCTCATTTTTTTTTGAATTCTTGTTTCTTTATCGTGTTCTGGTTGAATGTTTATTTCTTCCTTCTGGTCCAAACTGTAGATTTGAGTCCTGGTTTCCTTCCTGTCACTGTTGCTTCCCTGTACATTGTCTTTTATTTCACTTAGCATAGCCTTCATTTTTTCATCTAATTTGTGACCATATTCAACCAAGTCTGTGAGCATCCTGATTACCAGTGGTTACAACTGTGCATCTGATAGGTTGGCTATCTCTTCATTGCTTAGTTGTATTATTTATGGAGCTTTAATCTGTTCTTTCATTTGGGCCATTTTTTTTTGTCTCAGAGTCCCTGTTATATAGTAAGGGTGGAGCCTTAGGTGTTCACCAGGGCAGGGTAACCCAAGTCACTGCATTGTGACACTGTTTGTGGGGGAAGGGTTCGATAGAGAACAATGCCGCTTGCTTTGTTCTCTGACAGTTTTTAGTCACTTCCCCCACTACCTACAATCAAATTGGGCCCTTCTGGAGCTGGTTTTCTGGTGGATGGGCTTGTGTACATTCTAGGACCCTGTTGGTCTCTCCAGTGAACTCTTCTGTGAGGCTAGGAGTTTCTCTGGCTGCTGTCTCAACACCCACAGGTGTTTTCAATCAGAGGTTTGAGGCTTTGTTTCCCCAACCTGGGTTGTGCAGTCTTTCTGGCTCCCCAGTTGTTCCTCTTGGTTTATCTTCATGTAAATGTGGGTGCTCCCAGTCTGAAATCCACCACCTTGCTGGTTCTACCACCTTACTGGTTCCACCAGCCACTTGCTGCCTTGCTGAGAGTCCTCTACACCTGGCTGCCAATTTCCACCCCTCCTACCATTCAGGATGAATATTTCTACTTTAAATTCTTGGTTGTCAGCTCCCATACAGTTCAATCTTCTGTCAGTTCTGTTTTATTTTTTGTTTGTTTGTTTGTTTTGAAATGTGTTGTTGTCCTTTTGGTTGTGTGAGGAGGCACAGTGTGTCTACCTATGACTCCACCTTGGCTGGAAGTCCACCTTCTCCTGTTATCCCCCTATATTCCTCTCACCTCTCCTCTAGGCTTACTGTCAGTTTGTTCTTTATTTAGATATCTCTGGTTGTATTTTGCCTACTTATTTGTTTTGTTTATTGAATTCCACTTATAAATGATATCATAAGGTATTTGTCTTTCATCACTTGGCTTGTTTCATTTAAAATAATGCTTTTCAATTATACCCATGCTGTCCACAAGGGTAGGAGTTCCTTATTTCTTTCTATTGCATAGTATTCCATTGTGTAAATGTACCACAGTTTTTTTGATACACTTATTTACTAAGAGGCACTTAGGTTGCTCCCCCACTTGTCTAATGTAAATTGTGCAGCTATGAATATCGGGATGCATAGGTTCTTTTGAATTGGTGTTTCAGGATCCTTGGGGTATAATGCCAACAGTGGTATTGCAGGGTCAAAAGGCAGTTCCATTTTTTAGTTTTCTGATGAAATTCCATACTGATTTCTACAGTGGCTGTACCAGTCTGCATTCCCACCAACAGTGCACAAGGATTCCTTTTTTCTCCACAACCTCTCTAACACTTGTTTGATTTGTTTATGATTGCCATTCTCACCAGTGTGAAGTGATATCTCATTATGGTTTTAATTTGCATCTCTCTGATGGCTAGTGATACTGAGCATCTTTTTCATATGTTGCTGGAGACTCTCTTATGTTCTCCTTGAGGAAATGTCTGTTCATTACTTTTGCCCATTTTTCAATGGGTGCTTTTCTTCTTAGAGTAGAGTTGTGTGAGTTCTTTAAATATTTTTGGATCAAACCCTTGTCTGAAGTATCATGGCAAATAAGTTTTCCCATACAGTTGGTTCTCTCTTATTTTTAATGCTGTTTTCTTTAGCCATGCAGAAGTTTTTTATTTTAATGACATGCCATTTATTTATTCTTTCCTTTATGTCCCTTGTTCTAGGGGACATATCAGTGAAAAATATTACTGTGTGAAAAATCTGAGATTTTTTATATCTATGTTCTCATCTAGGACTTTTATGGTGTCATGACTTGCATTTAAGTCCTTTAACCACCTTGAATTTATTTATGTGTAATGTATAAGTTGTTGATCAAGTTTCATTTTTTTTGTATGAAGCTGCCTAGCTATGTTAACATCATTTGTTGAAGAGGCTATTTTTGCTCCATTTTATGCTGCTATCTCCATTGTCAAATATTAATAGACACTAGAGACTTGGGTTTGTTTCTGGGCTCTCTGTTCTGTTCAGTTGGTCCATGCATTTGTTGTTATGCCAGTACCAGGCTGTTTTTATTACAGCATCCTTGTAATACAGTTTGATATCATGTATTGTGATCCCTCCTATTTTGCTCTTTTTTGTCTCAAAATTGCAGCAGCTATTTAGGGTTGTTTATGGTTCCATATAAATTTTTGAAGTGTTTGTTCTATATTTGTGAAATATGTCATTGGTATTTTGATAGGTGTGACATTGAATCTATAAATTGCTTTGGGTAATATGGACATTCTGATGATGTTAATTCTTCCAATCCATGAACACAGTATATGTTTCCAGTTATTTATGTCTTTCTTCAGTGTTTTGTAGTTTTCTGAGTACAGGTCTTTTACCTCTTTGGTTAGGTTTACTCCTGGGTATTTTATTTTTTCTTGTTGCCATATGAAATGGGATTTTTTTCCCCCTGATTTCTGTTTCTCATGTTTCACTGTTGGTATACAAAAATGCCTTTAATTTCTCAATATTGACTTTGTATCCTGCTATTTTGCCAAATTCATTTATAAGGCTGAGTAGGTTTTTTTTTGGTGGAGTCTATAGGATTTCCTATGTTCAGATCATGACATCTGCAAACAGTGACAGATTTGTTTCCTCTCTTCCAATTTGGATGCCATTTATTTCCTTTTCTTGTCTGATTTCTGTGGTTAGGATTTCCAATACTATGTTGAATAGAAGTGGTGAAAGTGGACAACATTATCTTGTTCCTGATCTTAGTGGGAAAGTTTTAGTTTCTGCCCATTGAGTATAATGTTGGCTGTAGGTCTCTCATATATGGCCTTTATTATGTTGAGGAATGCTCCCTCTATTCCCACTTTGCTGAGTGTTTTTATAAAAAATGGGTGCTGTACCTTATCAAATGCTTTTTCAGCATCTATCGATATGATCATGTGATTTTTGTCTTTGCTTTTGTTTCTGTGAGTAATTGCATTTAATAATTTGTGAATATGGTATCATCCTTGCATATCTGGGATGAATCTCACTTGGTCATGGTGTATGATGTTTTTCATGTATTGGTGGATGCAGTTTGCCAATATTTTGCTGAGGATTTTAGCATTTGAGTTTTTGTGTGATATTGGCCTGAGGTTTCTTTCTTTTTTTTGTGTCTTTATTTGGTTTTGGTATTAGGATAATGCTGCCTTCATAAAAAGAGTTTGAGAGTCTTCCATTATTTTCAATTTTTTTCAAACGGTGTGTGAAGGATAGGGGTTAGCTCTTCCTTAAATTATTCATGGAATTCTCCTGGGAAACTGGCCAGTCCAAGGCTCTTGTTCTTTGGGAGATTTTTTTGATATTGGATTCAATTTCATGAGCTGTTATTGGCCTGGTAAGGCTTTCTGCTTCTTCATTGAGTTTTGGAAGATTATATTTTTCTGGAGATTTCACCTAGGTTTTCAAATTTCTAGGCATATAGTTCTTCATACTAATTTCTTACTATCCTTTGTATTTCTGTCATATCAGTTGTAATCTCCCCTTTTTCATTTCTGGTTGTGTATATTTGGATCCTCTGTCATTTTTTTTCTTCATGTGTATGCTTAAAGACTTGTTGAATTTTTTTATCTTTTCAAGAACCATCTCCTGGAGTTATTGATCCTTAGAATTGTGGTTTTATTCTCCATGTCATTTAACTTTGCTCTGATCTTGGTTATTGCCTTCATTCTACTTGCTCTAGGCTGTCTTTGTTGTTGTTCTTAAAGTTCCTGTAGATGTAGAGTTAAGTTGTTTATTTGAAATGTTTCTATCTTTTTTGAGTAGGCCTGTATTGCTGTGAACTTCCCTCTCAGGACTGCCTTCACTGTGTCCCATAAGTTTTGAGTTGTTGTGAGTTCATTTTCATTTATTTCCAAACACTTTTTTAATCTCTTCTTTGATCTCATTCTTAACTCATTCATTGTTTAACAGCATGGTATTCAATCTCCGTGAATTTTAGTGTTTTTGAGATTTTTTCATTAATGTTTATTTCTAGTTTCAGTGCTTGTGGTCAGAGAAAATGGTTGATATTATTCCAATTTTGTTGAATTTGTTGAGGCTTGTATTGTGTCCTATGATGGGGTCTATCTTTGAAACTGTTCCATGTGCATGTGAAAAGAATGTGTTTTTGTTTCTTTGGGATGAAGGGCTCTCTATATATCAGTTAAGTTCCTTTGATCTAGCGCATTGTTCAATGCCACAATATCTTTGTTGATATAGTGTTTGGAAGCTATATCCATTTTAGACATGAGGTGTCTAAATCCTCTATATAATTGTGCTGTTGTCAATATCTTTCTTGAAGTCCTCCAACATTTTCTTGATGTATTTGTGTGCTCCTATGTTGGGTGCATATATATTTACAATGTTTATGTCTTCTTGATGGATTCTTTCATTGAATATTATAAAGTGACCTTCTGCGTCTCTTTTTATTTCTCTTTTGTGAAGTCAATTTTGTCTGATAAGAGTATTGCTACTCCAGCTTTTTTTTTCCTGTTCATTTGTTTGGAGTATTTGTTTCCAGCCCTTCACTTTCAGTCTGTGTAGTTCTTTTTTTTCTGAGGTGGGTCTCCTGTAGGTAGCATATATATGGGTCATGCTTTCTTAAACATTCAGATATTCTATGTCTTTTGATTGTAGCATTTAATCCATTTATATTTAAGATTATTATTGATAGATACTTATTCATTACCACTTTTTCCATACATGTGTTCTCTCTCTCACTCTTTTTCTTCCTTTTCTTAAGGCAGACTGATGTGGACCCTGGCTCGTGGGGTCTGTGACATTGTGAATGGGGGAGAGACATTCACATGGACTACCAAGTCCTGTGGAGGAAAAGGGCGGGCGACTTCACCCTCAAGAGGAGCCAAAAGTCATGGCCTCCACCATGACAGGCCTTTACTTCTTTTTTCTGGGCACATTACATGATGGTCCTCATTTACTATGTACAGGCTTGCTTTAGGTGGTTATCTTTTACAGAAATCAAAGGAGATGCTGCTGCTAATCACATCACAGAAGAAGGATATTTGCAAATGAAAAGGGAAAAGTTGTTGAACTGGTTACACTCCATACTGGGGAGGTTTAGCATGGATTTTAGGAAGTTACAGTAAGCACTTGCTGTCTCAATTCAGGGTTAGGGAGTTTTAGCAAAAGCAAGTCTCAAAGCGGCCTAGGTACACTGCAGGCCTGATTCTGCACAGGAGAATCTATCTGTGGGTGTGGGTCCTGTGCATCTCTGAGTGGGAACTGGGCCCATGCCATGCCAAAAGGTCTTCTACAGCAGACCTTTTAGCATTTCTTACAGAGCTGGTTTGGTGGAGGTGTATTCTTGTAGACTTCTTTTGTCAGGGAAGCTCCTTATTTGGCCTTCCATTTTAATTGAGAACCTTGCTGCATAAAGTAGTCTTGGTTACAGGGCTCTGGTTTTCATTACATGGAATATTTCTTGCCATTCCCTTCTGTCTTGGACCTTTTCCATTGAGGAGTCAGCTGCTAGTCTTATTGTGGCTCCCTTTTTATGTTACTTACTTTTCCTCCTGTGGCAGGAAAAGAAACTGATCTCTGTAACACTTGCAAGTTTTGTCTGGACAAAAGCTGAGTAAAAGTTATTTTTAGGAAAGGAGCCGGCTAGCAAGATGTTGCTATATAATGTTATCTGAAGGTCGCTAATCTTGCTCTTGTTTCTGAATGCTTGCTTTCAGCAGCTGGTTCCCCCCTCCCTTTCTGCCTGTGTAACTGGTATATAAAAAAGAACCCCTAACCGAACCTTTTTGGGCTCAGAATTTGGGATGATTCTCTTCTGAGCCCCCGGGTAATAAAGTTTGTGCTTCGTTATCTCCCTGAGTGTGGATGGATTTTCCACAACACTCCCTTGCTGCTTTTATGATTCTCTCTTTGCCTTGGAATTTTGCTATTTAATTATGATGTGTCTTGAAGTGTGCCTCTTTGGGTTCCTCTTGGCTGGGACTTCTGTGTTTCCTAGATTTGTGTGACTTTTTCTCTCATCACATTAGGGACGTTTTCCATCATTACTGTTTCACACAGATTTTTTGAACCCTTGTTCTTCTCCTTCTGGTATCCCTATTATACAGATATTAGTATGTTTTATGTTGTCTTGCAGCTCCTTTACCACCTGCTCATTGCTTCTGAGTCTCTTTTCGTTTTCTTGCTTTATCCAGGTATTTTTTCCCTACCTCACCCTCCAGCTCACTGATTCGATCCTCTGCTTCATCCAGCCTGCTTGTAATTCTTTCTGGTTTGTGTGTGTGTGTGTTTTCTGAGATATTATTGTTCATTTCTTCCTAATGTTTGTTTACAGTTTCTATTTCCTTTTCATCCTGATGGAGCTCTCACTCAGTTCATTTTAACTGTCTGTGAGTTCCTTGAGCATCTTTATAGCCATTATTTTGAATTCTATATCTGATAGTTTGGTTACCTCCATTTTATTTAGCTCCTTAACTGGGGAATCTTCCATTCCTTTTGATTGCATGTTCACTTTATATCCCCCCATTTTAGATGATTCTTTGTTTGTTTCTGTGCTTCCTGATGTTTCACACTACTAGCTGTCTTTTCAGAGTGAACTTATACGGTAGTAATTCTATGGGGTTCACTGGTTTGGTCCCTTTGATCTCCTTGTCTGTATGCTGTAGGCTTGCCCTTTCTTCTGTTTGTGTGAGCTCTCTTGTTGTACTTGGGTTTTTACTTCTTGCTGTTTCCTTTCTTGGTGGTTTTTCTCCTCCATCAGGTAGGCTGATGTTGGCAGCTCCCACCTATTATATGTGATCAGTGGCAGGGGGTAGGCAAAATGGATTAACACAGCAGGAGAGTATTTTATGGGATTTAAATTACCAGCAAGTAGAGAAGAGATAGGAGATTCTTTGGATAAGCACAGCATTAACTGTGATATTTCACCCAACCAGCCACTTTTTATAAAAGGTGAGAGATAAGACTCTTGTTAAAGGAGAGGATGATTGTGAGCTGAATCCAGAAAACAGAGCACTTTTTTCTGCAAGGTTAGATGATGAGATTAGTGAGAGTAGAGGATAAAAAGTAGGTGTACTGTGAGAGAGAAGAGTTAACCACAATAATATAATACTCAGGGTTAAAGTGAAGTGGCCTAAGATCAGGGGGGATTGCTGTTTAGTATGCACAATTGTATGGAACAACAATTATTTACAATAGTACTGGAAGAACAATAATAATGACAAGAAATATATGATTTGGATAACCAGAATAGAAAGTACCCAATCAACAGTTGTGTTTTTGGAATGTGGGTGAAGTGAAAGAAGTAAAATTAAAATGCAATAAAGAGAGAATAAGGAAAACCAGTCAAACAATAGAATTAAACAGAACTAAAATGAGGGAAAAGTAAACATAAGGAAGGGAAATAAAAAAAACCTAGTAATATAAAAGTGGTAAAAACAATAAAATAATAATAATAATACACATAAAAAATAAAATGCCAGCTCTGTGGGATAGCAAAATGACATTTGTCTTAGTTTCTCAGTTTTTGTGGTTAGCCTTGTGCTCTCCCTTTCTATCTGTCTCTGGACCTTTTGTGACTCCATGTCTGATTGTGTCTCATGGGGGAAGAAAAAAAAGGGGAAAAAAATAGAGGAAAGAAAGAAAAAAAAAAGCCTCCTGCTGACTTTAATCCTGTTCAGGGAGTTCTGCTGGTCTTCCTGGATGCCACAGGCAGATGGGGGGCTGTGCTTCCCATTTCTCCCTTCCTATGGTTTTGAGAAAATGGGGAGCAGGTCTAGGCTGCAATATTCAGTTTCCCAGCCAACTCAGGTCCCCTGTGAGCTGCCAGGTTCGAATCAGCCACTCAGCTGTGCACAGCATGAGTCAATGTTGGTGAGCTATTTCACTCAGCTACCCATTTGCAGGTGTGCAGCCTGAGATAAGATGGGATGTGCAGTTCCACTCATTCCCTCAGCCTCTTGGTGTGCAAAGTGAGACAAGCCTGGCATGCAGTTCTGTTCAGCCGCTCAGTCTCTGGGTACTTGCAACTGAAATCACACTCTGGGTGAGCCAACTGCTGCTTGAGAGTTCCTTACAAAGCCACTGTCTGCTGTTCTTAACAAGCGCAAGGCATTTCACACAGCTCAACTTTCTAACCAGTCCAGAGACTATCCAAGTCAGGGTCTGACATGGCCCTATTCCTCCCTTATCCAGGTGTTGCCTGGCACCTCAATTTGCCTAGTGCTGACATCCGCAGTCACAGTAGATGTGTTCTACCTTTCTGTGTCTCCCATTTCCTCTCTATTCTCACCAGGGACTTCCAGCATCCAGGCCCCTCCTGGTGCCAGGCTGCCCCTTCCTGTTCTGCTAGGGGAGGGAGCTGGTGATCTAACTCCCTGTATCCTGTGGCAGGCACCTATCTACTCACTGTAGCAGCCTTGGTCCCTGAGCAGATCCCAGGGATCTTACTGTCTAGCACAATCTCCTCACTATTTTTCAATGTCCTCTGCAATTTTTGGCCTTCAAACTTCATATAAACTGTGATTCTATTGGGTGTTCAGTCCGTTCCTCAGAAGATAGGCTAGGTGTTCCAGTTGGGTACAGGGAGAACTGGGTTCTGCCACCCCCCCACCTCACTGCCATCTTCAACACCTCTTGCACTATTACAGAACAGACCCGGAGGGGTGAGAATGATATACTATTACAGAATGGACACACCGTGTACTTTGGGGGTCCCCCCTCGTACTAGTTTCACCTTGCTACCCACCAGGGAAAGAGGTCTCTAAATGCTGTTTAGATTCCTTTCTTTTTATGTCTTGTATGTCTGTCATAGATTTTTGGTCTGTGGTTACTGTGTGCTTGTTATATACTAAACTCTGTTTATAGTAGTCTGTTTTAAGTTGATGGTCCCTTATGTTCAAAATCATTCTAAAAACCTCCATAATATTTATTCACCCCCTCCATATTTATTTTTTGTTGTTATTTCTTTACTTCTTTTGTGTTTTTTTGTGTATCCCTTTATTTGTTGTCCTAATTTCAAATAATCCTTTTACATTTGTCTGTAAATCTTTGTACTAGCTTTATAGTTGGTCGATCTACTTATTTTATTATGTGTTTGTCTTTGTCAAGGAGAATTTTTTTTGCTTCATATATTTTCTTATTTATACTTTTGTGATCTTTTCTTCTCAGGAAATTCCCTTTAATATTTCTTGTAATACTGGTTTACAGGTGAAGAACATCTTATAGTGTTTTTTTCTTCTCTAGGAAACTCTTTATCTCTCCTGTAATTCTCAGTGATAGCCTGGATGGTTAGAGTAATCTTGATTGTAGTTCATTGTTTTATTATCACTTTGAATATTTCATGCCAACCTTTTTAACCTTCAAAGTTTCTGTTGAGAAGTCAGCTGACAGTCTTATGGGAGCTCCCCTATAAGTAACTGACTTTCTCTTGCTGCTGCTTTTTAAAAAAATTGTTGTTCAAGTACAGTTTTCTGCCTCTTTCCCCTTACTCCCAACCTAACCTCCCAACCCTCTCCACCTCCCTTGCATTTCCACTTCCCCCCTCATTATTTCCATGTGCCCTTTTATGATTGTTCCTGCAAACCCTTCACCCTTTTCCCCTGAAGTTCCCTCTTCTCTCCCCTCTGGTCACTGCTACTGCTTTTAAGATTCTTTCTTTATCTTTAGTTTTTTTCATTGTAATTATGATGTGTCTTGGTGTGGGCTTTTTTGAGTTCTTTTTGTTTGGGATTTTCTGTGCTCCCTAAATTTGTCTATTTCCTTCAGCAAAATTAGGAAGTTTTTAGTCATCATTTCTTCAGATAGATTCTCAATCTCTTGCTCTCCCTCTCCTTTTTGGTACTGTGGCAGGAAAAGAAAACTCCAAAAGTTTCTTATGCTCTGTAACTGTAACACTTGCAAAATTTCACACAGGACTGTAGAAGCCGACCAGTCGTAACCAAAGCAACAGCCAGTTACTCAAGGTCATACACTGACTCCCATGATAAGCTCCTGTGCTCTGTAGCTTCCGCAAATTCCTCCTGCATTTTCTCTTTGTCTCCCATATAAAGTAGCTAGACCTAACTTCCGCATTCGGTTTCTGTAACTTTGCTTTGCCACATAGGTAGGAAGCCTGGGACTCTTTAAACCCCGGGAGAGTGAGGATCCGTGCTCAGAAGATTTGGATGTTAACCACCCCCTCTGGGTCCCCGGGTAATAAAGTTTGTGCTTCATTATCTCCCCGCATGTGGGTGGATTTTCCACAACAGTACCACTGTGATACAAATATTAATATTCTTGATGTCCAGATGTAATTTCAATGATCCTCATTTCTTAAATTTTGTTTATTCTGATCAGGTGTTTTCTGTTACCATATTTTTCCATATCAGTGATTCAATCTTTTGCTTCATCTAGTCTCCTCTTGATTTCTTCTAGTGTATTTTTCATTTGAGATAACATTCTTTATTTCTGACTGGTACTTTTTCATGTTCTCTTTTCCATTTCTATGTTTCCTATCTCTTTGTGTAAGTTCTCAGTTGCCCTATTTTTCCCTTAAGTGAGCTGTGCATCCTTTTTAACCAGTATTTTGTATTCTGTATCTAGTAGCTTGCTTTTCTGCATTTTGTTAAGTTCATTTTTGGTGGGAGTTTTGTCCTCTTCTTTTATTTGGGACATGTTTCTTTGTCTCCTCATTTTGGCTGATTCCCTGTGTTGTTGGTTTTTCTTCCCTATATATTAGGTAGATATGCTATGCCTTCCATTCTTGGAAGAGTGGCATTATATTGCAGATGTCCTGTAAGGCTCAGTGGTGCAGTCTCCATAGTCACCTCAACCTGGTATTCCAGGGGTATTTATTGTGTGGGTTATTGTGCCCTCCTGTTGTAGTTAAGCCTTGATTGTTGGCATGTCAGGGTGTAAAACTGACCCTCAGGCTGACTGTGAGGAATGTCTGTGGCAATAGTAGACAAAAGTTTTGTTTTGTGGGAGATGACCTTAGGAGCAGGACTCACTTTAACAGGCCTCTTATGCTTACTAATTCTTCCCTGGGTATGCTTGGGTATTGCTCTGGTGTTTCTTAAGCTTGCCACCAAGTACTTGTGTTGGGAGGAACTCTGGGGCAGGCTAAGGTCGGCTACTGACTGTGTTTGGCCTGAGGCCACCTGGTGTCAAACTACATACTTATCTGTGTTTTGTTGCCTCTTGTGCTAGGCTTGGCAGTATTTGGAAGAAGCTATGCTGCAACCTGAGCCCAGCTGTCATTAGTGCTGGGCTTGGGGCCACTTAGCAATAGGTACTTGGCACACTGAGGCCAGCTTCTGTTTATTTCAGGTTTGTGAACCTTTGAAAGTTTTTTAAAAATTCTGCAGCATGCATTGAGGAAGGCCACTTATACAGAAAAACCACTGAAAGTGGTTTGGGCTGCATATATAAGTTAGGGTGGGTGGGGGTCTCATGGAATCACTAGTTCTGTACCTACAGTGTTAGCCAAATTAATGGAGAGCTCATATTTGGTGGCTACCTGCCCCTCCTGGTTAGGTTGGAGGAGGGATCCACAAAGAAACAGTAGTTTCTGCCTGTACTTTGGTTCCTGGAGAGAGCTGCCCTCCCCTCTGCCCATTTAGCCCTCATCCTGAAGTGTGCCAATTCAGCTCTTCCCAGTGTATTCTGTACTTTCAAGCTGATTCCCCAGAACTGAAGAGTGAGTGAGTCTGTGTATAGAACTTTTGAAACCTGCAGCTACCTAGATCTCCAATATTCCTTCACTTCACTAGGATGAAATCTTTGCTGGTTTTTACAGCCTGACATTATAGAGACTTCTCTTCCCAGCACTGGAGCCCTGGGTTGGGTAGTCTGGTGTGGGGCTGGAACCCCTTGTTACTCAGGAGGACCTCTGAAGCTGAGATACTCCTCCTGTGTTTTTTTAACAGCCATACCATGGGTATTGAAATAGCCCATTTTGTGTCTCTGCCCTTTCTACCAGTCTTGATGTGGCTTCTTCTTTATATCCTTAGTCACAAAAATTTTGTTCAGCTATCTTCAAGAGATTCTCAATGATGGTTGTTCTGTAATTTAGTTGTAATTTTGATGTGGTCAAGGAAGGATGTGAGCACAGAGTACTTACTTTACCATCTTGACTGGTTGTCTTTATTCTTGAATAAAGTTTTCTTTTTTTTGTTTGAAAGTTCAGTTACAGTTGACATTCAATATAATATGAGTTTTTGGTGTACAGCATAGTGGTCAGACATTTATATAATGTTCAAAGTGATCTCTCCAATAAGTTGAATGCCCTCCTAACAGCATAAATACTTATCATAATATGTTTTACTATATTTTCTATGCTGACTTTTACATACCGTGACTACTTTGTAACTGACAATTTGTACTTCTTTTTTTTATTGTTGTTCAAGTACAGTTGTCTCCATTTACCCCCCACCACTTCCCCCCACCTCACCCATCCCTGCCTCCCACCCACAATCCTACTCTCTTTGGCTTTGTCCATGTGTCCACTATACATGTTCCTTGATGATCCTTCCCTTATTTTCCCCAATTATCTCTCTCCCCTCTGGTCACTGTCAGTTTGTTCTTTACTTCAATGTCTCTGGTTATATTTTGCTTGCTTGTTTGGTTTGTTGTTTAGAATAAAGTTTTCTTTTTTGAGTAGAGAATTATTTTTTTAAATCCTCATCCATGGATATGTTCATTGATCTGAGAGAGAGACAGAAACATTGATGTGAGAGCAAAACATTGATTGGTTGACTCTTACATGCACTCTAAGCAGGGACCAAACCCACAACTTAGATATAGGCCCTGACCAAGAATCAAACCTCAATTTTTGGCGTATGGGACAATACTCCAAACAATTGAGTCACCTGGGCAGAGCTTGAAACGATTCTTTTTTTCAAAAATACAAACCATAACTTTTATTTATTATTTAAAATGAATCAAGCTATGGAAAAAGAAAGATAACAAAAGAAAAAAGAAAAGAATATAAGAAAGAAACCTGGAAGAACCCCAAATGCTAAAAATTAAAAAAAAATGAATCACACCATGGAGAAAAGAAAAACATAAAAATAAAAGCAAAAAAAAAAAAAAAGAAACAGATCAAAGAGTGAAGGTAAAGCAAATTCAAAAGTTTCAACAGGCATCTCTAGAGCTAGCCCTGATGCATTTTCCAGAGGCACTACTCCACTGCAGCAGGACCCAGGACATGTTGGAGGGAGGGCTTTTCAAGCAGAGGTAGTGGGGACTCAGTCAGGTCAGGAGATGCTGCACAGGCCAGCCCTGGCTCCAGAGATGCATGTGGAGCCACCACTGGAGGTGGTATGACCTCAAGGTCAGGAGATGCCTGTCAAGCTCCTCAGGATGTATGACAGTTGTTGAAGCAGAAGCCTGCTCTGCCTCTTGGGCTAGTGCCTTGGGCTGTGCCACTTTGGCCCCCTAGTCATCTGACCCTGCGTGTTTAACATGGGCACTGTGCTCCAGGCTGCAGTTGGAAATGGTGAGCAGGCTATGAAGCCTAGGCAGCTTTGGGGATGGTGTCCTTCTTTACCATCTTCAAAGGACCTGTGGTAATGGACAACAGGATAGGGATTGATTAGGAGAACAGGAGGTGGGCAGAGTGGGGGAGAACAACAGGGGAAAAATTGGGGCAGCTGTAATTGAACAATTTTAAAAAAAGAACTTGGAACACTGGTAACCAGGCAGCCACATTCTAAAACTGCCCCTACCCAGCTCATTTGAATAGAATTAATTTTTTTATTTTAAAGATTTTATTTATTTATTTTTAGAGAAAGGGGAAGGGAAGGAGACAGTGAGGGAATGAAACATCAATGTGTGGCCTCCTCCCACACCCCCCTACTGGGGACCTGGCCCACAACCCAGGCATGTGCCCTGATTGGGAACCGAACCAGCGACACTTTGCTTCGCAGGCCTGTGCTCATTTCACTGAGCTACAACAGCCAGGGTTGAATAGAATTAATTCTTGACCAAAAAGACTTTCCTTTAGAATCCTGAGAAGAATATTTTATTGTATTTTTTTCATTTACTGCTGTCAATAGGGAGTATTATACTAATTTAATATTATTTTCTTAATTAAGTTACCTATTTCTATCTCTAGGAACTTTTGATTGTTCTCTTTTCCTCAGATACTCTTTATGATGAGTACTTATGGGCCTTCATTTGACATTATTTAGGCTTTACCTGAGATTTCATATCTGTTTTAAATTATAAATTTCTCCTATTATTGATTTGTATATATTTCTCCCATCCTGGTTTCCACTTGGAATTACTATTAGAATTTATCAGAATATATGTATCTCATCTTACTTTCTTTCTTTCAACTTTTTTATTTTATCTTTTTGTGGTATTCATTCTTGAATTATTTGTCAAATCAATCTTCCAGTTTATGTTTTTTACTCTTCTGAAAATATAATTCTCTTAAAATTTTTCAATATATTGAAAGGCACACAGAATAACAAAATAAGTGTTTATGTACATAAAATATTGCTTAAGGAATAAAATATTACCAAAGTACTTGAAGTCTCTGGTGTTCCCCTTCTCAGTGAGAATCCTCTCTAACCAGAGGGTATCATACTTTTGCATTTGGTGTTTTATCATACCATAAATGTCTCTACAATTACTACATGTATAATATTACTTCCTTTTTAAATATTATGCAAACATTATAGTTTACACACCATTTGCAACCTTGCTTTTTAAAATATCAGAATTATGTTTATGATATTTATTCATGTCATAGATATAGTTCTAGTTAATTTATTCAACCTATTGTTTAGTATTAAAATGTCTGAACAAACTTCAATTTACTTACTCATTTTGCTTGGTGTGCATTTAGGCTGTTTCCAGATACTTGTAATTAGAAGTAGCCTTACTGTGAACCTCTTTTTCCATGCAATTTTCTTACCAATTTGTAAATTTCTTTATAAATCTTAGAGTGTAATTTTTTGAGGGAGCAAATATTGTAGTCTAGTTTTCTAATAGTTTATATTTCCACTCCTGATATAATTTCTTTGGATAAAGAGAAGTTTTAAAATTAGTATGTAGTTGTATTTGTTAATGACTTTCTTTGAATTTTTCCCTTGTTGTGCCCTATTAAGAAATCGTTCCCTCCCTGGCCAGTGAAGATCAGTTGGTTGGAGTGTTGTCCCTTAACTGAAAGGATGTGGGTTTGATTCCCAGTCAAGACACATACCTAGGAGGTTTGATCTCCAGTTCGGGTGCATACAGGGGGCAAACAATCAATGCTTCTCTCTACCATCAATATTTCTCTCTCCCCCTTCCTCTCTCCCTTCCTCTCTCTCTAAAAGCAATGAAAAACTATCCTCAAGTGAGGATAAAATTTTTTTTTCCCTACATGAGGAATAAAATACCCTTTACTGTTTTCTACTGTTTTTACTTTTTTATATTTAAAGCTTTAATCTGTCTGCAATTGATTATTATTTATAGACCAGTTAAGGGAAATACTTTGATTTTAATTTCCATAAGAATACCCAAATATCCCAGAATATTTGAAGGATTGTATAAATAAGAGCAAGTCAAGACGAATAATGGTTAGTAAGACTTATTATTTGCATTATAACCATTTTGCAAATAATTTAGACCTGACTGACATCTTTAAGACTTTGGGAAAATCAGGCCTCCTAGAATTTAACTTGTGTCAGAGATGGAAGACCCAAGCTAGTGAGGTATGGGGAAGTGTCCTATTGTCTAGTGAGGTATGGGGAAATGTCCTATAGCTAGAAAGTGACTCAGGAGACCTGTGTTCAGCACACCACTGCCCAGCTATAGCAAAGGTTATTAGTTCTTCACTCAAATGTACCAGAGGACAGTGGACATTGAGGCTTTTTTTGTTATTTGGTGAACTTTTGTTGCAAGATTCAGTATTATGTACTTGGAAATTGCTTATTTATTTATGTTATTTAAGTTAGAACCATGAGCTTTATATTCTCCAGGTATTTTATTTTGTAAGATATCATATAAAGTGCCTGCTGCTTTGTAACAGCTCTCTGATAGAGAGTAGAGAAAGACCATCTCTCAGGGCCCTAAATAAGAAAATTAAAGATATAATTGGCTGCTATCACTGTTAATCATCTCAGGCATAGAATGGAAAGTAGTGAGTAGGTTAAGTCCATGGAGTTTAAGTATGGATTAGTCTCTTTTTGCCTGCTTTATAAAATATAGCCTAAGAAATTATTATGAATAAAACATGTTATTTTTTAATCTAGTTGTATCTCCTGAATAGACAAATGAGGGGATTTTGCCAGTGAACTCACCTAACTGACATGTGAGTTAGTTGACTATCTCTTCAAGCTCAGAACTTCTAAAACATAATTGTTAATTACCTTTGGACTTGGTAAAAGAAATAATCTACCTTGATTATTAAGCCAAAATTCTTTTAAATGGGATGCTATGTTGCAGTTCTTACTTTTCTCCAGCTATTTCCTCCACCTGGCAATGCATCCATCTTTGTTGAGCAATTAAACTTCTCTTTGACCTTCAAAACTAGCTGACATGCCAACTCTTCCAAGAACTGCTTTATGAGGTAAGAGTACCTCTCAGTCAGTGCCTCCATCATAGCACTTAGCACACATGCAAGGTTGACCTTTTCATAGATCTTTTTTTCTCCTAGACCATGAAATTGTGGAAGGTTTGTACTTGGTTTATTCATCCATATATTCCTCTTCTGTGTTCTTGGTACACTTATTTTCACAAATAATTTTTCTCTATCTACATATCTATTGAACTGAATTGAAATTAAAGGATTATTAACTAATATCCATAGGAGCAGAAATAATGAAGAACCTAAAATCTTTGGAGTCAGAGAGAACTAGTTCACATCATCAAATCATACTACAACTATTTATTGATCAGGTGAATTTGGAAAGATTAATATCCAAGTCTTAGTGTTACATTATTAGATGAGACAGCTCTGTGCACAGTGACTGTCACATAGCAGGATCTACATTTATTTTCCTTGTCTTTTTTTTAAATGCTACTCTTAGGTTATTTTTTTCATTTTTAAAGGAGGCTTATTAATGACAGTACTTCATGTAAGCAGTGTCAAATCATGTGTAGGGACTGGAAGCACGGGAGTCACATGACAGCTTGTGAGAACTGCAGAATCCCAAGTGTATTTAATCAGAAATGTTCATTTTAGGAAGATCCTTAGGAAACTCAAATGCTTATTCAAGTTTTGGAATAGCTGAGCCAGAACGGGTGCTGACCACTGATTTAAATAATTCTAGGAAGTTTATAATAGTTTATGTGCTAATAAAATGGAACTTCTGGGGCAAATATGGGCTAATTGAGTAAAACTTCCATGTGATAAAATGAGGGATGGGTTTTAATGACTATCATTTACTTCATCTCCTTGTTGCATCTTATTCCAAGGATGTACCAGGCTAGAGAAGCTGTGTGACAGCTTCTGTCCCCAGAGAAACTAGTCTAAATGCCCACTCTGAAGGATTTATGTCACATAAATCCCTCATAGAACAAAGAAGCAATTTCAACAATAGATGTAAAAGTGTTTTATATTTAGATATGAGCATGACTTTGCATTTGACAATATCACATGTTAACCTATTCCACTGTCTAATTGTTCTTTGGAAAAAAAATGAACTCATTCACCATTAGGTTTGATATGTTAATCAGATCTCTTAAAAGTCTTTCAAATTCTGAAAGTAGTAGACACTTCAAAATTGCATCCACATTTATCAACACTCTTTTTTGACATGATATGCAAAGAAAAATAACCTCATCCATTCCTGTCATGGGGACATTTACTGAATAACAAATTATTTCCCCATTATTCAAGATGAACTGATTGCCTTAAACTTGGGTCTGTTATCCATCTATTATTCATTAATAGAAGCCTTAAAATACAGCATTTTAAAAATAGTAACATATAGTAGATCATGTTCCAATTCCTGTAGTGATAAGTTTCTTATCACTACATTTCTGGTTTTGATATTATATTAAAAACATTATCTTATCTCTATAATGAAATACAATGCATATAACACATTTCCTATTATACTTCCACTTTCCTTTCATAGAGCTCAACTTGAAGCATCCATTTTTGCTTGGAGCAAAGTGAAATTCTTTTGTTAAGCTGTTGTATTAGCAATTCCTGTCATGATGGTTCTGGTTCTTCAGAACTGCAAGTGACATATTTAATGGCTCTCTTCTCATATGTCACCCATATTCCCACATATCTGGCTGTTCCTAAACACTTTCTTCTAAAATCTAATCTTTATGCCTTTTTATGAAGCTTTTCTCTTATTTTTTAACTTCATTTTTAATTTTCTTTATTTTTATTTTCAATTATTTTTTTATTTAGATTATTGTTGTTCAAGAACTGTTGTCTCCATTTCCAGCCCCCACAACACCCACACCCACCTCCCACCCTCAATATTTCCCCTCTTTGGCTTAGTCTATGTGTCCTTTATGCATGTTCCTTGAAGACCCTTCCCCTTTTTTCTCCTGTTATTCACTCCCCCCACCACTCTCGTTACTGTCAGTTTGTTCTTTATTTCAATGTCTCTGCTTCTGTTTTGCTTGCTTGCTTGTTTTGTTGATAAGGTTCTACTTATAGGTGAGATGATAAAGAATTTGTCTTTCACTCCCTGGCTTATTTCACTTATCATAATGCTCTCCCAAACCATCCATGCTGTCACAAAAGGTAGGAGCTCCCTTTTTTTTTCCTGCTGGGTAGTATTCATTTTGTAAATGCATCATCTTTTCTTCTAATTTGTTTTTTATTGATGTTCAAGTGCAGTTGTCTCCATTTTCACACCACCATTGCCCCCTGTCTGACTCATCCCCCTCCCACCCTCAAACCTAGCCCGTTTGGCTTCGTCCATATGAAATGTCCTTTAATATCGTTTATACATGTTCGTTGATGGCCCTTCCCCTATTTTCCCCTATTATCCTTCTCCCCCATATTCTTTGGTTACTGTCAGTTTGTTCTTTATTTCAATGTCTCTGGTAACATTTGTCTTGCTTGTTTGTTTTGTTGATTAGGTTCCACTTATAGGTGAGGTCATATGGTATTTGACTTTCACCACCTGGCTAATTTCACTTAGCATAATGCTCTCCAGTTCCATCCATGCTGTTGCAAAGGGTAGGAGCTCCTTAATCAACAAAACAAACAAGCAAGTAACATTTAAACGGAGACATTGAAATAAAGAACCAATTGACAGTAACCAGAGGGTGGGGGACAGATAACAGGCAAAATAATAGGAATGGTCATCAAGAAATATGTATAAAGGATGCATGGACAAATATAAGGGGGGTAGGATGGAGGGTGGGAGGTGGGAATGGATAGGAGGGTAGTGGTGGAGGGAAAATGGAGACAACTGTACTTGAAAAACAATTTAAAAAAAGAGTGGTTTTCAGAAATTCCATTAGCATCATGGGACCAAGAATGTATTGTTTCAAGACCAGCTGAAGGAACAATTATTCAGAGAGTTGTAATGGCATTACCTCCCACTCTATTGTTTGTCAGACACATTGAGATACTTTTAATCTTATAATATCCCACATTCCTCTATAAAAACAGCCATGTCAGAACTACCTGAGGGATATTTCTAGTGATTCTTTCAAGTCTCCCATCTTGTGCCCATTTATTCTTTTGTTAACACTTTTGGAAAGTTAAGGTATGTGGATTCTGCTAAATACCTGGTCACATTTCCCAGGTAATCTTTGAACTTTAGATATCTTGGTGCCACTAAAATCTTTATGTGTGTGTTCCAACATGCAATATTCTTTTTTTAATAAAGGTTTTATTTATTTTTAGACAGAGGGAAAAGGAGGGAGAAACAGAGAGGGACACATTAATGTGTGGTTTCCTCTCATGCGCTCCCCCCTGGGTACTGGCCTGCAACCCAGGCATGTACCTTGATCTGAGAATTGAACCCATGACCCTTTGGTTCAAAGGGTGGTGCTCATTCCCTTGAGCCACACCAGTCAGGGCCCAACATTCAATAATCTTATATCACAATTTAGATGTGTGCTGATATTTCATACATAACACTGAGAAAATGTAGAAAAGGTAATGGGCCTCATATTTAATTACAGTGCATAGAGTTACACAAATGAAAACAAATACAAAGTATTTAGATACCACCATGACTATGGACAAAATAAGGCAAGGAGAAGGAAAAGGCTTTCATCTGACCACAGAGAAGAAATTATAAACCTGGGCAGGCTCAGTATAAAGTCTACCTATTACCTGGTACCCTAAAAAGCTGGTTCCAATTCCATATGAATATTTTTCCCATACAATCCCCTTTGCTGTAGAAAATTGCAGTACATGCAGGAGGAGTAAAGGTGTCTTCAATGCACTCTGTAGAGGTGTACACTGCAGTAAGGGCATTCATAGCAATATCAAGAGCTAAACACTTTTTATTGTTGTTTAAGTACAGTTGTCTCCATTTTCACCCAACTATGTCCCCCCGCCACACCCATCCCCACCTCCCACCCTCAAACCTACCCCCCTTTGGCTTTGTCCATGTGTCCTTTATACATTTAAAGATAAGTGATTTTATGTTCAAGAAATAAAATGCCTAATGATTGCATTTTCTTCCCCATTAATACCAAATGAACAATTCCCATTTCACTCAGCCATTCTGAATTCTAATCTGGTTGTCCTTTTTAAGATCCACAATTAATACCTGACAGAAGGAAGGCAGGGGCTGTGGGTGGAAAATGGGCAAACCTAGTTCATAGAAGAACTGTGACAATGGAATTTGCAAGGAAACATACAATTATAGCTGTTCGGGAGGCTGACACCATGGGCATCCCAAAGAGTAATTTCCATTTAACCACAGGTCTCAGTTTGTTGAATGGAAACAGCAGGGAAACCAGCAGATGAAATTGGGTGATCAAACATGTTTTAAGCACTCTTGGCTGTCCCTTCCTTCATTCTGTGTTGGTAACACAATTTGGGAGGTGATAGAGAAAGCACAGTTTACGAATTTTAGTTTGCAAATTATGAAACATTTACCTGATTCTTCAAAGAGAAACATGTGTGCCTAGAAGAAGTTGAGCACACCTGTGTGGAGCCCAGAGGCATCTTTCCATCTTATCATTTAATATCTATTTATCACACATCAGCAGGAATGTGAGTATCTGTGCTTATCCCACCAATCCCAGAACGTAAAAACTCCATTTGTTTTTCTGTTGCCACTTTCTTCTTGCTTTTCCCTAGGAAAAGTGAATAAATGGGCACATATTCCATACCCTACCTAGTGAGACAGAAAGGCCACTTTTGAATTTCAAGTTCAATATCTACTAACACAACTGTGTATCTTAGGAAGACTTTTTTTAATTTAGAATTTTTTCTTCTCTTATAAAACGTCAAGTGAGACATGCAATCATTTCTTATTTTTATTTTGCTTTATTTCAATTGATACAAATATTAGTTTTTCATCTTCTTAATCATTTATTAATATTTTGTTAGACATCAATTGTGAAAGTCATTTTGCTAGCCCTGTGACATAAAAATGATTAAGGCATAGTCACTGTCCTCAAAGAGCTCTAAGTGTAGAAGGATCCCTAAAGTTCATAAGAGAAGGCATATTGAAGCTTTGAGACTGATTTCACAGCATGTTGTTGTCCATAACACTCAATAAATTAAACCTGGAAAATGAATCTTATTGAAGTTCTTGTCAGTGCTTAAAAAGTCATTAATTAAGCTATTAATTAATTCAAAAGTATTTATTGAGCATGCACTAAGTGGCAGAAGCTCTGAGGAAACTTATATTTTTGTCAAATAGTGATAAGTCAGTGAAGAATAGTCAATTGAATGGATAGAGAGAGATGGGGTGCTCAGTGACATTTGAACACAGAAGGAGTGAGCCTTACAAATATCAGGTACCTTCACAGGTCCTGAAGCAGGGGTAAACTAGGCATGTTCAAGGCATATTCAGGAAGTCAGCTTGTCTATAAAAAAGGAAGGGGAAATAAGTAATGAGGAAGAGAAGTGAAGCTGCCTTATATATAGATGCATGGTTGCATAATTCCTAATAAGATTTTTGGATTTCACACTGTGTCTAAGAAGCCTGGAAACAGATGAATATAAATATTGTTTAATATAATGTTATACTAAAATAAAACAATACTCTCTTTATTTCCAAACCCTACATCCACCCTGTATAAGGAAAGATGTGGGCAGCTTATAGTGTGTATTGAGCAGAAGAGTAATGATCTGTTTTTTGAAGAATTTCAGAGTATGCCACCCCAAAATATGCAACACTGGTAAGTGGATTATTTTGACTTAAAGACAATTGAGAACAAGCAAAGAGAAGGAAACCTTTCTGCCTTCCCCCTTTCTATAAGCAGGATGGGCAGGACTTCCCTTAATCACATCAGAGACAACTCTAGATGCTTATCAGCCCAAGGATGGCACCAAAAGGCTCTGCATAGCAATCTTGCTAAAAATGTCTTTATTTCTATTAGTTCCCCCTATATATTTAAATTTTCATAATTTGCTGCCCTTGCCATCTCAAAGACTTTTCTTTGTATTGTCATATCTCTAGAAAATTATGTTTTTGTTACAATGCTTATAAGTCAAGTTCTAACCACCCCTGTGAGTTACCTGTCAATGAGTATTCCCATGTGTCTATGCAATGCACAGGTTAATACATTTCTGTTTGCTTTTCTTTTATTAATCTGTCTTTTATCCTGTCTGATTTTCAGGGTCCTATATGTATAGCCTAAGACAGTAGAGGGGAAAAAGTTATTTTTCCTCTTCACTCTTTTTAGAATATACTACATGTGGTAATTAGAGAATAAAAAAGATGACTATGTGTTGAGATGGACTTCTGGACTATGGGTAAGGCTATCTCAGTAGTTATGTTGAACTCACCACATATGTATTTTATATTTATATTTCAGCAAAAAGATAATTTTTTCATATCATTGATCTTTGGGTCTGATAACATATCACTGAAATGTAAAAATTTAAAGTTAGAAATGCCACAAGCCAAAAAACCAAGTAACATAGAGTTGTGATAGAACAACATGTGCAATTTGGACACAAAAATAGAAATAGTCTATTTTTCTTTTAATGTGTCATTTTTATTTATAACTTACTTTATTCCAAATTATAATCTTCCTGTAGGTAAAATTTGTGTCTAAAACACCCATTGTTTACAGAAGCTTAGATTAAGTGCCTGGAGGTATTATAAAGAATTTAAAACATAGAAGCATAAATCTTCTAGTTGACTCACTTTGGACAATGTATAGGTGCTGCACACTTCTCAAATTTTGTTTTTTACATATATGGTCATTTAGACTCTTAAATCCTCAGGCTAAATTCAGGCAACAGGTATATTTGTTTTGTGTGCCAGTGGTGTCCCAGGATGTGGCCCAGGATGGCTATGAATGTAGCCCAATACAAAGTTGTAAATCTACTTAAAAACCTTTTTTCTGCTCTTTAGTTTTTGTTAATGTTTGTGTGTTTAACGTGTGACCTAAGACAACTCTTTTTCTTCCAGTGTGTCCCAGAGACGCCAAAAGGTTGGACACCCCTGGTACACAATGTTGGCTAATATTTAAGAGCTGGGAGATTACACATGAACATCCACATTTCTGATTTTTTTTTGGTAAAACTGGCCTAATAATAGGCTGGAGCTGAGTCACAACCACCCCAGGTAGATAGGGCATGCATTCAGTTTTCAGCTTGTCAAAATCCATATTCAACTAAATTTATTGATTTAAATTACCTGAATAAGCCTTATAGGCAACTGAGTTTTCAATCATTGACTCAAAGTATTTATTTAGCTTATAAATTATTGCAACTTGAGTCTTCTTTTAATGTAACTCCATGTAGCTCAGCTATAAACACATTTCAAGATGAGAAAATTGTCTTCTTCTTGGTATTACATTGTCTTGAATGCTAATTTGAATACTGTAAAATTGTACTTATATTATTTTGGATATGTAAAAATAAAATGTATATGGTTCTGATTGAGTTAATAAATATATAACATTTTCCAACGTCAAAGTATTGTTAAGAGCTGGCAGGTTGACTTACTTTGGCAGTAGATATCTCCCATGTTGCATGCACCATCTGAATCACCATGCTACAATTTCTGAAATGACTTTCATTAGTTGATTCACTTATTTATTCACTTACTGTGTACTGATGCATTTTATGTGCCAGATACTGCTAGGAGACTGAGATTAGAAAGGATGGAACTTGTTTCCCTACTATCAGGATTCAGTGGGAAGATAAATACAAACGTAATCATGATCCAGTGTGATAAATTCTAGGAGAGTGTCAGTACAAGGTATTATGGAATCACAGATTAGAGGAGTCACTGACATCATTAAAAAAGGAGCTCTCAATGTAGGTAACTCCTCAGCTTCAATGTTCTCTGTTGAATATCATGTACTTTATTTAACTTTGCTACTCTTTTGTGTCAGTGTGTGATGTGTCTGCATTAAATCTTATTTCAGGATTCTCTCTATCTTTCAATTTATGGAGAGTTAGGGAGGGAGAGAAGGAGAGGAAGAATGGGGAGGACATGAAAAAAAGGGGAGGGAAAGGGAGAGAAGGGGAAAGAATGAAAAGATTTATTTTAAGATGGTTCCCAAAGATGAGTTTATATAACGAAGAATGGGCTATTTAGCAAATAACTTTGCTGCCTTTGGTTTCACCATTTGCCATAGATTGGGCAAAATCCTTTATATTCTCTAACTTCAGTTTTCATGTGTATTAATGAAGCATTAGTTAACATTAACTTTTTCAGATGAACTACAGAACACAGGCAATGATGTGAGCAGCTAATTTCTTGATTCTTCCAATGATGGTATATAAGTAGTGGATGTCGTAATAAGTTTAGGCTTAATTCTCTTAAGAATGCTACTGGGTCCTGCTGTTGCTTTTAACTGGTTCATTTAAATTGGTCCTGTTCTATTCCTCACCACCCTACATACCAAAAATCCACATTATGAATAAAGAATCTAGGTCACCAGGTGTCAGTGTTATATCACACTTCTCTGTGTGATATAAGCCTCTGCTAGAATGATAGGGTTTGGTTTCTGTGGAGAGTTGCTTCTGAGGCCAAGGTTAACATTGTCAGAAGTTCTGCTTACTTGAAAATTGAAATCCCAAATGGTCCAAGAAAAGTAAGGAAGGAGAACTCTGGTGATCTAATATGATTTCAGAGCTAGACTTCTGATAAGCCAATACTTTCACTTAGTTCACCACAGAAAATTATTAATTTAAACTGAATCTGGCCTACCACTGATACCTCAGGGAGTAATGGTTTCAAGAGAGTATATTAAAATAAGAATGGCAGTTGCCCATCATTGAGTAGTTGTTTTATAAATGACCACATTAAACCTTCGGAAGAACTCCTGAGCTACTTTTCTTATTCTCCACTTGACAGATGAGGAAACTTAGAGGAGTTAGGTTATTTACCTAAGATTTAGGACTGAGGTCTAGTAAGTGGTAGAAGCCAGGTGTAAACTATTGCCTCTATGACCTATATAACTTTATAATATGCAGCTCTTTTTTAAAACTTATTTTTAGAGAGAGGGGAAGGGAGGGAGAAAAAGAGGGAGAGAAACATCAGTGTGGTTGCCTACAGAGCACTCCCAACTGGGAACCTGGACTGCAACCCAGGCATGTGCCCTGACTGGGAATCAAACTGGTGACCCTTTGTTTTTCAGGCTGGTGCTCAATCCACTGAGCTACACCAGCCATGGCTGTAATATGCAGCTCTTCATCATGGACTACAGAAGTTAGGTTACATTTAATAAAACAAAGACTCCAGACCTTTTAAAGCCCTGTGCATACTGGACATGCATGGTGATAAATAGGCTTTGAGGGAACAGAGTTTCCAGGGGATATATTCTAGGAGGATATACTCCTTACACCCTGAGGAGAACCCCATATGGAAGAATAGATTACCAGTTCCACCTTTCCACTTTTGGTGGGGCCAAGTGTAAGCCCCATGCTGACTTCTTTAGGATTGATGTAGTGGTCAGGAAGAGAGTGCAGACAGGGATGCCTGCAGATCCAGATGCCTGCCTTCATGTTAGTGGGTAAAGGGCTAGTACCAGTGCTGTTTGTGGATCCATCTGTTGGACAATGAACTTGTGCTCATATGTTTGGTTGTGATAATTTGTTTTGAAACATTACAGCAGAACTTTGGTGTTCTACATACATCCTCTGATATCCATTTGAATGATTCTATGCAATTCTCCTCAAATTTGGCAAGTTCTTGTGTTAATTCAGGTACTGTCTTCAGGCCAATAGAATGATTCTTCCAGAGCAGCCCTTGCTGGTAACTTACAGGTGCAACACCATGGAGACCCAGTTCCTTTACCTGCACAAGGCAGTTCCAAACATAACTTACACTCCTGATCCTCACTGCAGCATTGTCTGAAACTGTGTCTGTACTATGATGTTTGTCCGACTTTGCACCTTTTTTGGCTCTCTTATTCTGTCTGTCTCTCTCACTAGCCTCTCCTTAACAAGTAATTTGCTCATGATCCTTGTCTTGGGATTTGCTTCTAGGGACACTCAGCTAAGACATGAAGTATGCATGTTTATAAGTTACATATTTATATATTCATATCCAAACTCATGCAGAATAATGTTTATGGAAGAAAGAATAATGTTTGGAGTCAAATGACTCTTTGTTAACTGCAAGCCTAACCTCTGTTCCTGGGCTGCTTAGGCAAGGCACCCCTCCCCCACCTTGCTTGTTTCAGAATGTATGGAATGTCAATAATGATATAGGACGAGTCTAAATTTAGTGGGATAAAGTATTTAAAGCACCTGGTATTTATTATAACCCCAAACAAAGTCAGTTTTGAGATATCTACTGTCAGAATTGTCATGAAGAAACTGCATTTAAGATATAAATAATTTATCATTTATTATGTTCTTGCATAGACTGCTCTCATGTGAAAAAATAAGAAAAGAATCTTTATATTACTGGAAGATAATCAGTGCCCAGTAGAAATACTATATTGTTGCTGCCAATTTGTTCTCATTCTCAGAAGGCACTGTGGCCTGTGGACAGAGAAATAAATGTTTGTTTGTTTCTTCATTTAGTATATGTCATGTTTCATTGATCTTAGCCATTTCCCTCAATGGGATGTGTATGGAAGCAGTTTTCACAGCACAGATAAACATTAAAGTCATGTTTAGTTCTCCATAGTGAGCAAGACGAAGAAGACAAACAGGTCCATCACTGAAGGATATGTTTGAGGGTATGTTAAGGGCTGGTCATCAAGGTGACACATATATAAGCCCTAAGAAGTGTGCTTGGTAGAAAATTCAGTGGCCTGTCACCTTCCTTATGTTTTGCTGTGCAAGATGGACTAAGCCTGATGTCATTTCTGTCCTTCAAGCCTCACAGTACTTCTTCCCTGACCCAATGTTAGGCACTCTATTCACAGAAGCATGCAGAATTGTTTTTCCTATTATGTATAGAATGGCTTGCAGTGTAGTACCCTTAGGGCTTTTGGATTTAGCAATTCATCCTCTTGGAAGGTATGACTGTATTAATATTTATGCTCCTGGGAAAAGGATTACTGTAAAAATGGAATTGTAGAAGAGTCACTTTTACTGCCTCAACTCATTTACATTGATTCCATAGAGGGATACATAGGTATTTTTATTTTTTAGCTTTGCTTCTTTGTGATTAAAAGAGAGGGACCTATGTTTCTTGAAATGAGCTCTTCATTTTTTCAAAGCAGAATCAATAAGCTGTCCCATTTCAGGGAAAGAAGAAGATGCTGCAATTGGTCTGGAACCCGCTAATCAATAGTGCAGTAGATTCACTCATCTTTTTCTGTCCCATTGAAGAAAGACAGTTGTGAGAAGAAAGACTAGCATCCCATCTCACTACTTAAATCCTCATCCATTCATACTCTCATTTGAACCACAAAGTACCTGACCTTCCTGCCTTCCACAGGGCCTTTTGTATTATGTCTAACATGGACTCTTACATGTGGTAATTGTTATCTCCATCTAACCTGATGATTTTAGAGCTCTTGACTTACAGAGCTGGTGAATAGTGAAGTTAAGACTTGACTCCAGTGTTTCTTACTCAAAAGCCTGTATGTGTAGCAAGTAGGCTTCCTTGCTTATTCCTTAATCATTAATTAATAATTTAATCCAGTCAACATTTTTGCTTCTATATTGTACAACAAAGCAGTTCAGATTCTGTATTAGTTAGCATTCTCCAGAGGAACAGAAAGAGTAAGGTGTGTGTATATACATAAGAAATTATTATTAAATTAACATATAAACATTTTTCTATTATATATAATATATATCTATAATCTATATCTATACCCATCTCTCTCTCTCTCTCTCTTTCTCTCTCTCTCTCTCTCTCTCTCTCTCATATATATATATATATATATATATATATATATATATATATACAGGGTCCAGGGTCATTATATACAGGGTCATTATGTACAGGGTCCAGCAGAAGTAAGGTTTGCTTGAGTGTGGTTGGTAGGGTATATGAATGTCTCACATGAGATGGACAGCAATTTTAACATTTCACCTAAAATGTCATGTGGTGTGCTTGAGTGTGATACTGTTATGTTACAGAGTTACATGCTTATGATTTTGTAATAAAAGATTTTGTAATAAAAAGGAGGCATTATTTGTGCCAAACCCTGTATAAAATATATATCATATATATGTACTATATATAATCTATACTGCATATATAAAAAATCACACTCAATAATGGAGGCAAAGCCCACTATCTGACAGTCTACCATCTGAAAGCTGGAGAGCCAGGAAAGCTGATGATACAATTTAGTCTAAGTCCAACAGTCTGAAAAGTCAGTGGGTTGATGAGATAAGCCCCAGTCTGAGTCCAAAGGCCTAAGAACCAGGAGCATCAATGTCTCATGGCAGGAAAGTATTAATGTCTCACTTCGAAGCAAGAGAGAGCAAACTTACCCTTCCTCTTCCTCTCAATTTTATTCAGACCTTCAGTATATTAGATGATATGCAATTATTTTGGTGAGGGCTATAGGGGACTGTTCCTTGTGGTGTGGGAAATGTAGCCCAGCTCCCACTCAGAAAGGCCAGTAGGGAGCAAGGTTCAGCACACAGGATCCATGCCCACAGATAAGTTCCTGTGGGGAATCAGGCCTGCATTATATCTAGGCTGCTATGAGACTTGCTTTTGTTAAAACTTCCTCACTCTGAATTGAGGCAGCAAATGTTTACTGCATATCTTTAAAGTAACTTCCTAAAATTGATGCTAAACCTCCCAAGGATGAGTGTAACCAATTAAACCACTTTTCCCTTTGCATTTGCAAATATCCTTCTTCTTTGATGCAATTAGTAACATCCTCTCCTTTGTTTTCTATAAAAGGTAACCACCTGAAGCTAACCTGTGCATAGTAAATGAGGACCATCCTCCATGTAATGCTCCCAGAAAAGCAATAAAAGCTTGTCCAAGCAAGGGTCAAGGCCCTCTCTCACTCAGAGAGTGGCTGTGCTGTCCCTTTTTCTCCCCATGACTTCTGTAGTTGTGTGAATTGGTTCGCTGCAGTCATAACACAGGGACCCTGCTTGCCAAGGTCTGCATCAGAGGATAATCTTTCTCAACGTACTGGTTCAATACACCCTTACAGACACCCAGAAACATGTTTTTACCAGCTATTTGATTCCCCTTAACCCAGACAAGTTGACACATACAATTCACCATCACAGGCCCAATGCAAAATTTTATTATCCTTGTAGGTAAAAAAATCTATGGTGGAATATGTTCTTTGAGATAAGTGAGCAGAGAGGAGTGAAGTTGTGGAGATGGAAAGGAACATTAGAAAGTGTTTTCCCCAGAAATATGTGAGCATGGAGACCACATGCTGGATTTGGCTTACAAAGTAGAAGACACTGTTCTTTCTCGATGGAAATACACGTGTCTCAGAGTTGTACTTGTGAGTAAGAATCATCCTACAGTCTACCATCCCTCCTTCTGTTTTAGGAGACAGCATTATGTAGTAGAAAGAGAATGCCTTGGAGTACAATTCTCAATCTCTTCTTGTAATAAGGTGCAGCCAAGAGGGGGGCCCCAAATAGGGATATATAATGGGGTCCAGAACTCAAGGTGTCAAGGAAATATTAGAAAAATACATGTATATGATGTCTTCACCCCCACAAGTCTGAGCTGGGGGATGGGATGTGGAGAGTCAAGCAGGATAATGTGTGCCAAGAGAGTTGGAAGCAGGCCTCAGGTTCAGCACAGCTGCCCCAAGGCCACAGAAGACTGCCTAATAGATTGTGATAAGAAAAGGATGACTTGGCTTCTTGCTATATCACTGTACCAAGAAGAAACAGCAAATGTTCTTAAAAAATACAATGTACCTAGTCTTGCAGTTTGTCTTTCTTATGCTCTTCTTCAAAGCTGGCTCAATATATACAGCCCGACTTCACCAATAAACAGTTCCCTCTTCTGCATCCCAGAGAAGGGACTTCTCTGATCCTGCTTTGACTCTGTCTCTTTATTTCTCAATTCCCTGTCACATTCCCTCTGGACCTGATCATCTAGCCCTGTGGCAATGGGACACATGGAGCAGGTCCATTCAGAGCTGTTTTGTATAGCAATAGTTTTGCAGCTAACCTCTGGCATGGTCATTTAACATATCTATAACCTTTAACTGGTTTCATAGATATGTTAAATAGCTGTGGCCATGCTTTGAGCCAGGGGGACGAAAATGACTTCCACCCAAGATGTAACTGGGAAGCAGCTCCCCCTGGTTACAGTGCCTGTGTGAGAGTTTGGAGAAGATTGACTCCATGCCATGGGGCCACACCTGCCAAGATTTACAATGGCAGCCCAGAAAAGCTGGAAGAATACAGGAATGCTGGCAGGTGTAACTGATTGTGGGAGGAGTTGGAAATGGGGCTGCAGAGGAAGACTGGCAACAGAATTTCAAACCCAGACAAAGCAACCATACCAGAGAAGAACCTCATGGCTTTGGCAGAGTGGGGATCCCGTGGCTTTGGCGAGAGTCAGAACCATTGGCTTTGGGGTGCTCCCTTTTGCCACGTGGCTTAGGAAGCAGAAGAGACTTTGCCTGGAAGAAAAGGGGTGAAAGGACTTGCTGGTGGGCCATAGGAAGGTGCCACATGGCTTTGGATTAACTGGAGACAATGGTGGCGACACAGCTGATGGTGCTGGGAGCCTGAATTACGGACATTTACTTCTTTTCCTGAGATATGGTACCCCAGACTGGGCAAAGGGAAGATGGAAGGACAGCATGTGTTTGTGGGTATTCTAAAGAACTTTAATATTTTAATGAAGGCATTAAGTCATTACTCTAAGTCTATATAACCTTAAAATAAATAATTCCTTTCCTTTTCACCAATCTCTGGCCTTGAGAGATGTCTTTCCTCTGGTGGTGGGCAAAGTGAACCTAGTACACGGGCAGAACCCCCAGAGAAAAAGGGGGGTCCTTTTGGTAGTAATATATGATTCACCCTTCTTGGGTCTATTCTGTAACACTCTTGCAGGGGGCCCCACCTGGGCAAGCCAATGGAGCCAAGTGTCCTGCAGAGGAACATGCACTGCTCAGGGGTGAGCACTGGCTCTGTTACTTACTAGAAATGTTACTGAAGGCAGGTTCCTTATCTTATCTGTGCCTCAGCTTTCTCATCTATAAAATTGGGATAATAAGTATTATGCTATATACAAACCAATAAAGTTTATATATGAGATAGATGATATATGGGATACATAACCACTTTCAAGAATATCTGGACCATAATAAGATCTATGTAAGGGTTTTACCCTCTCAGTTATTTACTCTCTGGTAAACAAGAATGATAATACCTTCCTCATGGGCAGGGTTTAAATTAATTTGTAACCTTAGGGCTGTGGTTTTCAAATGAAAACAAATATGGCCTTGGGGGATATTCAGCAATGTCTGAAAATATTTTTGATTATTAAAACTGAAAGGGGGTAGTAATGGTATCTAGGAATTAGAGGCCAGTGATGTTACTAAACATTCCACACTGTTTAGCATCCTATATCACAGCAAAGATCCCAGAACAAAGTGGTATCTAGTCTAAATGTCAATAGTGCTGAGGTTAGAACCCTGCCCTAGGTGTGTTCCAGGTGTGTAAGGTGTAGTGGTACTTTTCTTTTTGCCATCCTCAATCTGTACCATTCTGTCGACTTTCTGTTCTCACCAGTGTTCATTTATAGTCAACAATGCTACTCGATGGCTCACCTTTCTCTATTTCTTCCTTGAAGAATATAGCAGCTATTGGGCTCTTGTGGCAATTTTGAAATAATGACCTACCTCTACATGTGATGCTTTTTAGTGGTCCTATTTTACAACTCCTTTTAGAACTGCAAGATGGATGACAGAGAGCCAACCTTAACTTGGAGTTCATAGTCTTGGAATCTACAGTCATTTAAAAGTCATTTTTTCCATTTGTACAATTCAGACTAGATAAGGGTGTGTTCTCTTCCTATAATAGATTCCTGGGGATTTGAGTAAAATCCTGGAAAAGAATAGAGTGCTTGGTCAGTAGCAGGGAGTTTTCATTTACCCTTCATTTTTTTCATTATGAATATCCCCACAATTAGAAGCAATTGGTGTCATGTATGAGAAGAAAAAATAATGAACATGCAGAGAATCTTTTCTGAAACTGTCTTTGAGATCTACCTGGGTCAGCTTCCATAGCTACAAGTAAATTTATTGCTTGGATGAACATAATTTATCTGAATTATTTTTATAGGAGTTGGCTCTCTCTATGCATTTCCTAAAGCATGAAAGTTTTGAAGTCTACCTAGTTTATGCTGACAAATGAAGAGAAAAATGATCTTAAGCATTATGGTGTTATTCAAAATCTTTTTAGAAAATGTTCTAATCATTAGATGTGTATTCAGAGGAAGCTTCATTGGAATCAAATATGCTATAATTAATTGCTGAACTCAAATGATACCTTGCATTTGTGTTAAATGGATTATAGTATTAACCCTTATTTCAATGTTTGACTCACCATGTTCCATTTTTCTCAAAACTCTTTAATTGTCTCTCCTCTCAAAGATGACTTACAGTTTTAGAATGAGAAATAAAAGCAGGAAGGAATTTTTCCTAAAAGCAACCTGGCATTTTATTTTCAGGATTATAGAGTGTTATTGAATATGAATGCAATGTATCTGTAACCTCATGGTACCTACACTGTCTTTAAAAATGTACATTTGGTAAAGACTCAGATATGAACCATGAGTCACAGCAATTTTTCAAAGCCATTGTATAGAATTCTTATGATAGAAATAAATGCCTAAATATCAGTTTAATAATTGAACTCTGATAATTTTGCCATCTTGGTCACATATCATCAAAATTATTTATTTAGCACCTTTCAGGGGAAGAAATACGTAGGATACTTTTCTATAAGATGTCTTCAAGTTAACAACAACAAAAACAGAAACTCAGAAAACAAGTGAAATTAAGAACAAACTGACAGTAACCAGAGGGGAAGTGGGAGAGAATAATGGGGAGCGAGGGAGGGGGGAGGGTTTTCAGGAACAATTATAAAGGACACATGGACAAAACAGAAGGGGGGTGGTACCAAGGGTGGGAGGCAGGGATGGCTGAGGTGGCAGGGAGTGATGGGGGAAAATGGAGGCAACTGTACTTGAACAATACAAAAAGTTAAAAAGAAAACAAGTGGAGAGGAAGTACTTAAAAAGCTCAGCTTTGCTAAGCATTTTGCATTAGTTTTCATGTGAGAAGCAGGAAGCAATGGTGTTTTGTATTATATAAGCAGTCATACCTATGTTGAAATTTTGACTCCTCCTATAAATCTTTCTGTGACCTTGGATATTTTATTTAACCTCTAATTTTAAAGCATTTTTTAAAATAAGGGGATGTTGTAAAGATGAAATTAGTGTACACAGACATCTTTACACAGGTTATTGGAACATACTTAGTGCTTAAGAAATTATATCAAAAGCTTCTCTGGTAAGTGTAGTGATATACACTTGTTTGTAGTGATTTACAAACATGACATTTTGAGATTTTAATCCATTTATTATCTATCTCCTTTTTGGAAACCTTTGGAGTTGGGAGAGTTTGAAAGAAATGGGATGTGTGGCACACTGCTAGTCACATCCGAATGTAGATACCATATTGTTGGAATCAAGACTGTCTGGAAACATTAAGGAAGTAATAGCCAGATTTTAGGCATATTATGAGCAGGGTGAGGTTTTGGGGGCTTCCCTAAATGCTAAAGGAATGGCTGTATGGTGATGATTTGCTAACATGCATGACTGGCTCTTTTCTGTTCTTAGTTCAAGTTCAAAGATGACAAAAAGAAACCATATAGATATTCTCAGCTTCTTTGTATTGCTCTTTGACTCTAACTGAAAGGCAAATATTTCCAAGTCCCCTGTCATTAACTCTCTGTATGATTTTAGGCAAGTTAGTTAATCTTTCTAAACCTCAATCCCTTCATCTATAAAATGGTACTAATCAAGTACCTGTCCCTAAAGAACCATTAGATGCTAATTATTCTCCTAGAATCTTTTGTCTTTGCTTGAGCTCTTTTTGTCTGCCTTTCCCAAGGAAGAGAGGGGGGTGTGAATGTGAGTCTGTGAGCCCTTAAAGACTGTTTTCCTTAGCCATGCAGAAGCTCTTTATTTTGATGAGGACCCACTTGTTTATTCTTTCATGTCCCTTGCTCCAGGGGACAATCCATAAAAATATTGCTGCATGGAATATCTGAGATTTTGCTGCCTATGTTCTCGTCTAGGATTTTTATGGTGTCATGACTTATATTTAAGTCTTTTATCCACCTTGAATTTATTTTTATGTATGGTGTAAGTTGGTGATTGAATTTCATTTTTTTTTGCATGCAGCTGTCCAGATCTCCCAAAACCATTTGTTGAACAGGCTATTTTTGCTCCATTTTATGCTTCTGCCCCCCTTTATCAAATATTAACTGACCCTAGAGACTTGGGTTTATTACTGGGCTCTCTATTCTGTTCCATTGACTCATGTATATGTTCTTATGCCAGTAACAGGATGTTTTTATTACGGCGGCCTTGTAATACAGTTTGGTATCAGATATTGTGATCCCTCCTACTTTGTTCTTCTTTCTCAGAATTGCTGCAGGTATTTGGGGTCATTTATGGTTCCCTATAAATTTTTCAAATGTTTGTTCTACATCTGTGAAATATGCTATTGGTACTTTAATAGGTATTGCCTTGAATCAATTAAAATGAAAAGGGAACCAACTATATGGGAAAACATATTTGCCAATGATACCTCAGACAAGGGTTTGATCTCCAAAATAAGGAACTCACATGACTCCACTCCAGGAAGACAAATAACCTGATTAAAAATGGGTGAAAGACCTGAACAGACACTTCTCCAAGGCAGGCATACAGAGGGCCCAGAAACATGAAAATATGCTCAGCACACCTAGCCATCTGAGAGATGCCAATTTAAACCACAATGAGATACCACTTCACACTGGTGACAATGGCCATCATAAATAAATCAACAAGCAACAATTGTTGGAGAGGTTATGGAGAAAAAGGAACCCTTGTGCACTGTTGCTGGGAATACAGACTGGTGCAGCCACTATGGAAAATAGTATGGAAGTTTCACAGAAAACTGAAAATGGAACTGCCTTTTGACCTGGCAACTCCACCACTGGGGTTATATACTAAGGATGCTGAAACACCAATCCATAAGAACCTATGTACCCCAATGTTCACAGCAGCACAATTCACATTAGCCAAGTGCTGGAAGCAACCCAGGTGCCCACCAGTAAATGAATGGATCAAAAAACTATGTGTTGGGAGCTGTCCTGCCTGGTTTCAGGGACTGTAGCCTCATTTACAGACAAGAATGTCCCATGGTTAGGATTGAGTGAAAAGGCCTTGGAGACATGAGCCACTAAGGAGACAGAACATTTCCTCCTGACAGGAGTGCAGCCTCTGGTTCCTTCACTTCCCCCTGCTTGGCCCAGGTGGATGACTGGTTAGCCAATGATGGGTAAGTCTCATCAAGGGAAGGGCAACCTAAGACAGGCACAGTCATGATGGGCCATTAGGGAAGGACTTAGAGGTCTACAGAGAAGAGGAAGAAAGACCCTCACTCTTTGGCTTTTTCATAGCCTGAGTCCTCAGTCTTTCTATTAACATCTCCTAGTCTCTTGGCTGCTTTGCTCTCCCCATCTGAAACAGCCTGGGAACTATGCCAGAGGCAGCTATGACCCTGTATTGAAACAGAGAGCTCCCTGGGTGAATGTGGCCATAGAAATAATATACATTGTCTCCTTTGAGCTTGCTCTGCCCTGTTGCTATGAAACATGCACTTGAGCTAAAGCCAAACCTGACCAGAGATAATCACTGTGTTTCTTCAACTATTACCTGTAAATGATGTCAGTTTCTCTTGTCTATAGCTTTTTGAGCATTGGTTGATGAGCTTTACATGAATACTATGTATCTCTGTGTGAACAGAACTCAATAAAGATGTAGGAAAGAAAATGTTCAGGGCCTTTCTCCTCTGAGAGACTGGTCACATTTCCTCACAAAGCAGATCATGTCTTGGTAGATTTATTCTCATCAGCAACTGCAGGGGAGCTCTGCAGGTGGAGCACTACCCCCACAACTATGGAACATTTACATGAAGGAATACTACACAGCAGAAAGAAAGAAGGAACTCCTACCCTTTGAGATAGCATGGATAGAACTGGAGAGCATTATGCTAAGTGAAATAAGACAGGCAGTAAAAGACAAATATGATATGATCTCACAGATAAGTGGAACTTAAACAACAAAACAAACAAGCAAGCAAAATATAACCAGAGATACTGAAATTAAGAACAATCTGACAGTAACCAGAGGGGAGTTGGGAGTTGATAATGGGAGGATAGGGGAGAGTTTTCAGGAACAATTATAAAGGACACATGGACAAAACCAAGGGGGTGTGGAATCAGGGGAGGGAGATGGGGATGACTGGGGTGGGGAGGAGTGTTGTGGGTAAAATGCAGACAAGTATACTGGAACAACAATAAAATAATTAATAAAAAAGTTAAAAATAGAATTACTATATGATGCATTTTTTTTTTAAAAAAAAGACTGCTTTCCTAACATCCTGATGTAGCTTTGTCAGGGAGGAGAGGAGGATTTGAATGATGGCAGTTTAGTCTGTGTGCCTCCAATAGCTGCTTATAACCTCTCAGGTTCAGGAATGATGCCAGCTGTAGTGATGAACTTGAAGACTGATAAAAAGTAAAAGTTTGATATTGACAGGAGCTAAAGCATTAGTAATTAAGCACTCTTGATTATACGTGATTATATGTGTACATATGCATATATATTTATTTTAAAAGTATAATTAAGGTAAATATTTCTAATGATAGCTTTTAAGCCTTTTCTGATATTTCCTATGACCATCTTCACTACATTTGTTTCTGGAACAAAACTTTGTTATGACACTTCCTGAGGAATTTTTTAAATGCACATATTTTAACATTTATTTTACATTTAAAAAGTAATGTAATAGAATAAATACCTAAATACTCACTGTGATTTACAACAAAATGAAAACTATATAGTTGCTTTTACCTTAGGGTAACATTTGCTGTTTGCTGGGAATGAATATAAGCCATACAAAATAGATGGCAGCTGCTTATTCAACATTTTTATTTGTTGTAAATCTGTTTGCCAAGTGAATTTGAAAAAATGAGCATCCTGATTGATTAGTGCAGGAGACAAGGGGGATTCTACAAAGACTAGACTTAAACCTGGTATATGAAGACATTGAAGACTAATAAGGTGATCCAAATAAAGCACATGGCCAGCAAACTTACAGCAGAAAGCAGAATGGAACTTTAGCCTTCATTTACCTGATGGTGACATGCATTTTAGAAGGCCTCCAAATTTAAATTTGTACCACTGAGGAATCCTTCTTCTAACATATTTTTAGGTTACAAATTATTTTATTTTATTTTTTAAACATCTTTAAAATTGTTCAAGTACACTTTTCTGCCTTATCCTTCCACCTTCCACCATGAACCCATTCCTCCTGAGCTCCCTACCCTATCCCTCCTCATTATTGTCAGTGTGTCCTTTATAATTGTTCCTGCAAACCCTTCACCATTTTCCCCTATGATCTTCTCCCTTCTCCTCTCTGGTCACTGTCAGTCTGTTCTCTATTTCATTGTCTTTGGTTATATTTTGCTTGCTTGTCCATTTTGTTGATTAGGTTCCTGTTAAAGGTGAGATCATATGGTATTATTAGTCTTTCACCACCTGGCTTATTTCACTTAGCACAATGCTCTCCAGTTCTATCCATGCTGTCACAAAGGGTAGGAGCTCCTTCTTTCTTTCTGATGCATAGAATTCCATTGTGTAATTGTACCATAGTTTTTCAATCCATTCATTCACTGACAGGCACTTAGGTTTCTTATAGCACTTGGCTATTGTGAATTGTGCTGCTATTAATATTGGGGTGAATAGGTTCTTTTGATTGGTGTTTCAGAGTTTTTAGGGTATCATCCTAGCAGTGGAATTGTTGGGTCAAAAGGCAATTACATTTTTAGATTTTTTGAGGAAATTCCATAATGTTTTCTATAGTGGTTGCACAAGTGTGCATTCCCACCAATGGTGCTCTATGGTTCCCTTTTCTCCACAACCTCTCCCACACTCATTGTTTCTTGCCCTGTTTATGATGCCATTTTCAATGGTGTGAGGTGATATTTCACTGTGGTTTTAATTTGCATCTCCCTGATAGCTAGTGACACTGAGCATCTTTACATATGTCTCTGGACCCTCTATATGTCCTCCTTGGAGAAGTGTCTGTTCACGTGTTTTGCCCATTTTTAATTGGGTTAATTATCTTCTGGGAGAGGAGTTGTGTGAGTTCTTTATATATTTTGGAGATCAAACGCTTATCTGAGGTATCATTGGTAAATATCTTTTCCCACATTGTTGGTTTTCTTTTAATTTTAATGCTGTTTTCTTTAGCTGTGCAGAAGATTTTTCTTTTGATAAGATCACATCTGTTTATTCCTTCCTTTATGTCCCTTGCTCTAGGGGACATATCAGTGAAAAATATTGCTGCATGGAATGTCTGAGACTTTCTTACCTATGTTCTCCTCTAGGAATTTAATGGTGTCACAACTTATATTTAAATTTTTTAGCCACATTGGATTTATTTTTGTGTATAGTGTAAGTTGATGCTCAAGTTTTATTTTTGTGCATGTAGCTCTCCAGCTCTGCCAACACCATTTGTTGAAGAGGCTATTTTTACTCCATTTTATGCTGCCACCCCCTTTGTCAAATATTAATTGACCCTAGAGACTTGGGTTTATTTCTGGACTCTCTGTTCTATTCCATTGGTTTATGTCTGTTCTTATGCCAGTACCAGTCTGTTTTGATTACAGTGGCTTTGTAATACAGTTTGATATCAGGTATTGTGTTCCCCGCTACTTTGCTCTTCTTTCTCAAAATAGCTGCAGCTATTTGGGGTCATTTCTGGTTCCATATAAATTTTTGAAATGTTTCTTCTATATCTGTGAAATATGCTATTGGTACTTTAATAGGTATTGCATTGTATCTATAAATTGCTTTGGGTAGTATGGACATTTATGTTAATTCCTCTGATCCCTGAACACAGAATATATTTTCATTTATTTACGCCTTCCTTAATTTCTTTCTTCAGTGTTATGTAGCTGAGTATGTCTTTTACCTCCTTGGTTAGGTTTATTCCTAGGTATGTTATTTTTCTTGTTGCTATATAAAATGGGATTTTTTTCTGATTTCTATTTCTGATGTTTCATTGTTGGTGTACAAAAATGCCTTTAGTTTCTGAACATTGACTTCGTATCCCACTACTTTGCCAAATTCATTTATAAGGTCGAGTACTTTCTTGATGCAGTCTATAGGATTTTCTATGTACACTATCATGTCATCTGCAAACAATTATAGTTTTTTTGCCTCTTTTCTGAAGAGGTAACACAATTATAGTACGGTATTACAGAACCAACTGTCAAAAATGGGTAAATCTTCCAAACAAAATCAACAAAGATATTGTGGCACTAAATAATGTCCTAGATCAAATGAACTTAACTGATACATATAGAACCTTTCATCCCAAAGAAGAAAAATACACATTCTTTTCAAATACACGTGGGACATTTTCAAAGATAGACCACATGACAGGATACAAAACAAGCCTCAACAAATTCAGAAAAATTGAAATCATATCAAGCAATTTCTTTGACCACAAGGGAATGAAAGTAGGAACCAACCTCATAGTAGGGTAATTGTGTAATACCCTGCTATAATTTGGATGCCTTTTATTTATTTTTCTTGTCTAGTTCCTGTGGCTAGGACTTCCAATATTGTGCTGAATAAAAGTGAAAGTGGACAACTTTGTCTTATTCCTCATCTTAGTGAGAAAGATTTTAGTTTTTGCCCATTGAGTATGATGTTGGCTGTAAGTCTCTCATATATGGCCTTTATTATATTGAAGATTGCTCTCTCTATTCCCACTTTGTTGAGTGTTTTTATCATAAATTGATGCTGTACCTTATCAAATGCTTTTTCCGCATCTATTGATGAAATTATGTGATTTTTGTCTTTGCTTTTGTTTCTGTGATGTATTACATTTGTTGATTTGTGAATATTGTACCACCCTTTCATCCCTGGGATGAATCCCACTTGGTCATGGTGCATGATGTTTTTAATGTATTGATGGATATGTTTTGCCAATATTTTGTTGAGGATTTTTGTGTCTATGTTCATGAATGATATTGGCCTGAAGTCTTCTTTTTTTGTTGTGTCTTTATCTGGTTTTATGATTAGCATGATGCTGGCTTCATAAAAATACTTTGGGGAGTCTTCAATCTTGGATTTTTTTGAAATAGTGTGTGAAGGATAGGGGTTAGCTCTGCCCTAAATGCTTCGTAAAATTCTCCTGGGAAACTGGCCAGTCCAGGGCTTTTGTATGTTTAGAGTTTTAAGATTACTGCTTCAATTTCCTCTTCTGTTATTGGTTTGTTCAGGCCTTCTGCTTCTTCACTGAGTTTTGGAAGATTATATTTTTCTAGAAATTTGTCCACTTCCTCTAGGTTTACAAATTTCTTGGTGTGTAATTCTTCATAGTAATTATTTATGGTCCTTTGTATTTCTCTGGTATCAGTTGTAATCTCTCCTCTTACATTTCTGATTGTGTTTATTTGGGTCCTCTCTCATTTTTTCTTGATAAGTCTGCTTAACAGCTTGTCAATTTTATCTTTTCAACAAACTACCTCCTGGGTTTATTGATCCTTAGATTTATCTTTTCAGTCTCTATGTCATTTAATTCTGCTCTGACCTTGGTTATTTCTTTCCTTCTACTTGCTCTAGGCTATCTTTGTTGTTCCTCGAGTTCTTGTAGATATAGGGTTAGGTTGTTTATTTGAAATGCTTCTATTTTTTTAGGTAGGTCTGTATCAATATGAACTTCCCTCTCAGGACTGCCCTCACAGTGTCCCATAAGTTTTGAGTTGTTGTGAGTTAATTTTCATTTGTTTTCAGAAAATTTTTGATTTCTTCTTTGATCTCATTCTTGACCCATTCATTGTTTAATAGCATGCTGTTCAGTCTCCATGAATTTGGGTGTTTTTTAGTTTTTTTCTTGAGGTTTTTCTCCATCCTCAGTCTCTCCTCAAGTGTATGTAGCCCACTCTGTCCCCATCCCTTTGCCAGCAATCTACTCCCTATGGCTGTCTCCTTCACTTGTTAATCTAGTTACTCTGCTGTCAGCATTCAGGCTTAAGCAAAACAGAGCTGGGGTAGAATTTCTCCTGGTTTCAGGGCTGTTATTTCCCTTCACAGTGCTACCAGTCATAGGGGGGTGGTCTGTTTGACCTGGATGGCTGTTGTCATATTGGCGGTGACTCAGAACCAGGATTCTGGCAGCTACTCTGTCAGTTTTATCCCCAAAGCTTCTGTCCCCAGTCTCCCTTAGGCATCTTTAGTCCACTCTGCCCCTGTCTTTGCCAGGGCCCCAGGTAAATGGCTACAAATGAAAATTCATGTGTTAGCCCTTTAAACAGTTTTTTACATCTCTAGTAGTCCATCTCTGGCAGAGATCAACCCTGCCACCTTTCATTGCCAGTTTTTATTTGTGTAATTTTGGGGCTCTGGTACTCTGGGCTGGGTATTCCAGCTGAGGGTTTAGACTCCACTTATCTCAAGGGGATTCAATCAGACACTTAATTATCCCACTCGTGCTGCCACCTCTGCTGGACACCCAGCCAGCCTTCTTGAGTCTCCACCATACTCCTTACCAGTCATTTAATGCTAAAGATGATTCTTCTGTCCATCTGAGTTTATAAGGTTTCTCTCTCACTATTATTCAGTTGTTTATTCCAGGTGATTTCTCCACATTTTAATTATAAATCCAGATTGATCCTGAGAGAAGGTTAGTGTGGCTTCCCTTCAGTCCTCTGCCATCTTGCCTCTTCCCCAGAAATCTTTTGAAATTAATCTCAGACCTTGCCTTTTCTGAGAAACCTTTCCTGATTTTATAATGGTAACTGACCACTGTCTGCTCTCAGTTCCCCTTACATAACTCAAGTGTATAGATTTAGAGATCATGATATACAGAAGTAAGACTGTGTTATGATCTAAGTGTTTGTATCCCTTAAAGTCACATGTTGAAGTTCTAATCTGCAATATGTTCACATCTGAAATTGGGGCTTTTGGGAGTGTTATGGATTTGGCAAATTAACAGTAGTCAAATGGAGCACAGAGTGCTGTACATTAGCCACAGTGCAAAAACGGACCAAAAGAAATACTGAAATACAGAATTTTATTATTCACATGTCCTGGAAGAAGGAGTCAGAGACCCTCAAGGGTCCATAAAGAGTTCAGTGCAGGGTGAACACAGAAAGAAAGAGACAAGATCTGGGGTATAAACATTTATTAGGGTCTGTGGGTGGAGTGATTTGATGTTCCCAGTCTAAGACAAGGCTGTTCAATTCAAACTAAAATTGTGGAGTTCTGATAAGGCCCATGTGGGTTCGTATCTAAGAGATACACAAAGGGAAGGTCCTGGTAAGCAGAGGTGGCTAATGCTTATGAGGCTTATTAGAGAGTCATGTCAGGAACTGATATCTGTTTAAAACTCTGTAAGCTGCTATATAGGGCATGTGCTTTCACAAAGGGGGCTAGTTTACAGTCATTGCAGGATACCCCACCAAACAAAATGAATGGTGAGGTAGCATTATCATGGAGTAGATTAGCTAAGTTCTTGACAGGGAGATAGGTTGTGAGGGTCAAACACCTGGAATTAGAACCCTTTAAAAAGAAACAGGAGAGAAATAAAATCTATCATGTGAGCACACAGCTAAAAAGTATATGTCTGCAAGCAAGGAAGAGAGGTCTCGGTAGGAACTGAGTCAGCTGGTAACTTGACCTTAGATTTCCCAGCCATCAGAACACATTTTCTAGCTATTATAACTTTTAGAAATAAACATTTATTTTTAAATCCCTTGGAACATGACAGAATTGAAATTATGCTAGAAGAAATCTTTGTGTATAGTTAGAGAGCTGCAGTGGTCAACTGGGATGAAATAGATCAAAATGTAAATGCACGTTTAAAAATTTATTGTTAACATAATTACAATCCTGGAAAATGCAAAAAATAAAAATAAAAGGGCAAAACAAAACAATCTTCCTCCATCAATTATAAAGCTTTTTGCCTCTTTGAGTTTCAGAATGCTAAATTTACTGCATCAAGAATAATGGGGAAGCTGTGAAGTTCTTAAGGAAAACATATCTCCCAAAGTAGAAAGAGGACAGAAATATTCCTTCTGGAAATCAGAATCAAAACCTAATCAAAGAGCTTCCCTCACCCTCTGAATTAACTGGATTTTATAACTGGGCCAGTGACTTCCATGTGTCATTGTTTCATGCTTATACTGGGAATTTTCAATGTCATTTTCCTAACCTTCACCCACCCCTGCTTATCTAGTGGGCATGCATCTGGGTTGGGAAGATGCCTCTTACTGAATCCTGAATAGCCACATTTGGCTTGCCCTGTCTCCTGTGGGAGGGGTGGGTGTACTCCAGAGCAGCCAGAAGAGTGGGCAAAGGGGTATATAATTGATACTCAACATATCTGTCTTCTTTTTCTCCTGCTCATTTGAGAAGACATTTACCAGCACTTGCAACAAATACATACTTCCAGCTAAAGTTAGATTGAAGTTTAGGATTAAATTCTGGCCACTGGAATGTGGGTGGTAGTGGCTCTCGGTTCAGGGCTAACTCTAAACCTCCTCTCACAGGGGCCTTCACAATTTCTCTTACCCCCATCTTCCAATTGACTTTTAATACTCACCACCACTTTGGGGACTACATATGGAAAATAGTGAAACCTCTGTAATGAGACAGAGAACCCCCTTCCCTGGTAAGGGATGTGCCATGAATGAGCAATGAGCTTTTGTTGTTTTAAATTTCTGATATTTGGGGTTTGTTTATTATAGCAATTAGTATACTCTGACAGCTCCTATCTAAATTCTGCCTGTAACCTCAGCACTAAGCAGGGTTCCTGGGACATAGTAGGTTTTCAATATATATTTGTTGAATTAATGAATAAAGTCATCTATTGAATTTAAGATAAGAAGAATATGTGATTATCTGTTATGTGACAAGAACTGAGCAAAGTAGTGTGTAGAAATAGTACCTAAAATATTGTTTTAGCCCCTAAACAGTTAAAAATAAGTTATATTTTATGTTATTTTATTTAATCACTTTGTTCCCCAATTGCTTGTAAGCATCTTATATTAAAAATAAATTCAATGGAGTGAATTTAATATCAATAGTTGAAAATCACAGTCAGGAAAAAACGACATTTTAATCGGAAGTCAAACTCAAGACAAAGATACGAGAGTAATAGCAAGTTACATACCACCTGGTTCCTGGGGAAAAGCATCTTGGTGTCTTAGAAGCTAAACTAGAAAATAGGCTTAGCTACATACCTCATTTTATTGTAAGAGACAAAAACACTGGAGAAACAAGATTCTTCATGCTACAAAGTATAAGTAGCCCTTACTATTTAGGATCAAAATTCTATTTGAACTTGAAATTAAGACTATTTTATACTACATTAAGAAATGGAATCAGAGACATTAAAATTAAAAACAAACTGACAGTAATCAGAGGGGAGGTGAGAGGGGATAATGGGGGGAAAGAGTTTTCAGGAACATCTATAAAGGAGACATGGATAAAACCAAAGTACGGTAGGGATCAAGGGAGGGAGGTGGGGATGGTTGTGGGGAAAATGGAGACAACTGTACTTGAACAACAATAAAAAACATTAAAATAAAAATAGAGATACAAAGGAAACAAATGGAATCATTTATTAAAATTAGAAAGTTTAATTTTTTCAAACTGAAGTTTTATTTAAAATGTAACAGAACTAGGTGATTTTCTTAAATGTTACTGAAATACCCTTGAAACTAATTCAAATATTTAAGCAGGTTATTCCATACTACGTACCTTAAAGCACAGGTGGCAAACACCTGTGGACCAAAGGCCTGAGGGCAAAGGCCTGCAGACCAAATACAGCCTTCCACCTTGTTTCATCCAGCCTTGAACCTTGTTTCTATCCAGTGGCAGTGCCAAGCTCTCACTTAACTGTTAAAGAGTAGCTACATTTATACAGTCCTAAAATTACATTTGGCCCTTTAAAGGCAACCATAAGGCTGATATGGCCCCTAGTGAAAATGAGTTTGACACCCCTGCCTAAAGGGAAGGAAAAGGTACTTTTCCTTGATTGGTACTTCCTAAGTGCCTAATACATTGTAAACACTCAATAATTATATGTTAAATGAGCATTGTACCTAACTTAGGTTAAATTTCAGTTGAACTAGAGTGGGTTACATTTCATAGATTGAACTTCATTTAAGACACTTTCAATAGGCCTTACATAATACAATAGATCACATTGATCATAATAAAATGTGCATTGATTAAGGCAAAATGTCAGTTTTCTGCCCTGAACATAATCTCTTAGTCATTGAAAACATTATAATTTTGTTAAATCAATTATATTCATCCATTTTTTATTAAGAATAGTGTTTTTTTATTTGACCACTTTACTTTAAAATACACTTGAACAGAAAGTTCATAATTTCACTCAAATGTATTCTTTCAGTTTTTGAAGAAAGAAACTGAAATTAAGTTACCTTGATTGTCTTACCCAAATACATCAACCATATCATTTTAAATTTTAATTTGGGGGTTAGAAGGACAAACATTTTATAAGTTACTTTTTTGGAGTCAAATGATTCACATCTTTTGATATAGACACAAGTTATGAAGGTAAATAACAAAACAGGAGATGTTGATCTTCAGAACCCCTCCTCTTTCAGCATTTTTTCTTACCTTTGTGCACTTCTTTTCTCTTTTCATCATTATTCTTTTTTTTACATTAGAAAATATATGTAAACATGTGTCCTTCCAGATAGTAATGAAAGATTAAGTTTCATATGTCTCATAATTCAAGAACTTTTTGTCTTTTAATATGAGAAAAATACCTTGTTTTTTCCAATTAGAATTTTATTTCTAACTCTAACCTGGATATGACTGCCTAATCTATAGCCAAAGCAGAACTGAGACTCTGGTTGAAGACTCCAGCAAAAGACTATCTGAGGAAATAAACAAATCAGTGAAGCAGTAAGAATCAGTACAAAAAATCAATGTGCAAAAATCTGTTGCATCCTTGGTGAGTGTGGCTCAATTTGTTAGAGTGTCATCCCATAGACCAAAGGGTCACAGATTCTATCTCCTCTTTGAGCATATATGTAGGTTTGAGGTTCATCCCTGGTCAGGGTGTGTAGGAGAGACAACTGATAGATGTTTCTTTCTCAAATCTCTCTCTCTCTCTCCACCCCCTGTCTTTCCTTTCCCCTCTCTATAAATATTAACAAGCATGGCCTCTGGTGAGGATTAAAACAAAACAAAACTCTGTTGCATTTTTAGATATCAACAATAACATATCAGAAAAACAAAAAAAGAAAACAACTCTATTTGCAACTACAACAAAAATAAATAGAAACCTGGGGATAAACTTAACAAAAATGTGAAGTACCTATACACTGAAAAATACATGACATTGTTGAAAGAAATTGAAGGAGACACAAAAACATGGATTGGAAGAATCAGCATAGTTAAAAAGACCATTTTAGCTAAAGCAATATACAGATACAATGAAATTTCTATATTAAAATCCCAGCATAATTTAAAAAATAGAATAAAAATCATTAAATTTCTATAAAACCACAAAATCCCCTGTATATCCAAAGCAAATATGAGAGAATAGTTTTTGACTTCAAATTATACTACAAATCTACAATTATCAAAACAGTATGATGTTGGCAGAGAAATAGATATGCACACCAATTGAATGGAATTGAGAGACCAGAAATAAACCCTTATGTATATGGCCAAATATTTTTCAACTAAGGAGCCAAAAAATTCAGTAGAGAAAAATAAGCCTCTTCAATGATGTTAGGAAAATTGGAAAGCCATGTGCAAAAGAATGACATTAGACTGCTATCTTACACCATACACAAAATTCAAAATAGATTAAAGATTTTTGGGGGTGACATATAAAAAGACAATATTTATTTTATTCAAACTTTCCTATAAGAAGTTAAACACAATGATCCCTAGTTGAAGTTATTACCAAAAATGTTAACACTGTTTCACATATCCCTTTAGTGCCCAGATGAAGAAAACACTTATCTCAATGCAAGAATAACAATAAAAATTCTTACAGTAGGTTTACTTAAGTATACAGCGAAAACAATCTGTATAGGTTAGGCATAAAATAATAAATGAACATACTAGTTTCCTACAGGTGATGAGAATCCCACTGATGTACAGGGTAGGAGGGAAAGTAGGTTAGCAGTTGTGAGTATGTGAAACACAGTTTATTCTTGTATTATTATTTATTAATTATTGTATTATTTTCCACATGAACAACTGTAAACCTACTTTCACTCCACCCAGTATTAAAGTCTCCAAGAGTTCCCAAGACCTGGAGATCACTTTTCAACAATTATAAGACAGCCATAGCTAGCTACTCCAATAACTCACTGCCCCCTTTTCCCTCAACTATTTTACTACTAAAAGAGAATGGAAACAAAATACAATTTCTACACTCCCAGGACGCTTCATAGTCAACATCCCATGCTTGGGTAATAAGAATATCAAAGCACCCCCACCAGTGCTATTTAAATAGGGTAACAGGAAAAATGGCTTTGGGTGAGGTATTTCAGTGTTTTGCTTCCCAGAATTATAAAAGACCTGGCTAGGAAGAATCTCATTCCTACAAAGGAAAAGTAAATGTTTTTTACACAACAGTAGAACAAAGTGGAACATTCATGCCTGTCTCCCAGCCTCAATCTGATCTCAGAAATAAAAGCACAGGGAGGGAACACCTTGGCATCTACTCTTGCTCTGGATGCCAATTTTCTCAGAAAAGCCAGGGACACTACACTCCTCCTCTGCAGTGCAAGCAGGTTGCTGCTTTTCCCCGAACTTGTGAAGAGCAGAGATCTCTGATCTCCCATCCTCTAACAGCAGGAATTACAAGTAGTGTCACTTGATTAATACAAATGGGTGAATGTTTGGAGAATGGGTGATACAAATTTATCAAGTTCCTACCCATAATCTGAGTCTATGTGTGTAAGGAGAGAAACACGGGGTGTGGGAGAGGGCACCATCATTTCCATACTACTTTAAATTTGGAGTAAGAGTAGAGGGAATATATATGTAGTGGAGATGAGTGAGAATGAAACCCTAACATCTGCAAAAAAATGCATACAAACGTTGGAGCCTTGGATGCTGGCTATCTATATAAGCCATAAAACCTACTAATAACTATTTGTGACAGTAAGGAAAAAGAGGAAAATAAAACTATTGTTTTTATCAAGCAAATAACAAAATTATAAGTGAAGATATCTCCTTTCTGTTTAGAAAATATGTAGAGAAACAGTAAATGCTGAAAACTTTCAAATAAATGCAGACACATAGAAGTTACAAAATATGCAAAAATTTGTCACTCTCAGTCTACTCACAATTTACCTGAGCTGCAAATCACTCCCTGCTCCTCTAGGTGTTCTGAGTAGATTTATATTCTAATATCTATTGAAAGGTGAAAGACTGCAATGAGGGAAAGGGGGAAATCAGGTGTGGGAACGAGGGAGTTGAAAGTTCTAGAAAATGGCTGGTGGAGAAAAAGAAAGTGGTTAAGAACTGAGGAGTCCCAACCAGATTGTCCACCCCTGGGGGTGCCTCACCCCTTTTAAGAGAGATGCCTCACCCCTGGGGGCCTAGCACAGTCTGGACACATAGAAAATACTTGATCTGAGTGGAGGAGGTGAAGAAGAAAAACAATATATCATTACAGAATGCAGTGGTTCAAACTCTAATATCCAATAAGTCATTCTGTCTCTGCTGCTCTGCTCTTAAAAGCCTGCAATGGTTTTGAAAGGTGCCGGTAACAGAACCTGTCTCTGCTTTGTCTGTAGGTGTCATCATCATGGCCAACCAACACTGATGTCTGGGCCTTTCAAAGTAGAGAAAAATGTTGCCAAAGGGACAATGATTCCAGCCTCTTAAGTTTTAATAGCCACAAACATTACTTACTGGGATCCCAAACAACAGATAACAGATTTTTTCAATTATGTTTGCTAGATCTTCTCTGTGACTCAAGTTTGGCATTAACAGTTGCACCCCAAAATGAGTTCCCCCACAAATAAAATTTGTTGGTATTGTTTGACACAAATGATACAAAGCAGGCATAGATCCATCCCTCCAGCTGCTGTCACAATTCTTGATAAGATCGACTCTACTGTCATCATTTTTTGCTTTGTCCCCTAGTTTGTAACCTTCACAAAAGATGCCTGCTTTTATAATTCAATGAGAATAATTCCACTCTCTTCTCCAAAGGGCTAATTATTTTTAGTTTTTCAGTACACAACAACATAAAAACCTGTGGCTCTTAGAAGCTGCCTGTTTTTAAGCAGTCCAGCAGTTTTGGTTTCCATTTAACAAGTTCCCAGATAACAAATGGAGAATGGGAAGAATCTTCACAAAGTCATGATGAGGGTTAAAATAAATTATTCCTATCACTGAGAGGTTCTCTTCAGGTTTTCTATCAGCACTACAGAGTCAGTTTCTTCTTTGGTTTGCTTCTCATAGATGTCATACTTCCAGTGCAGGGTGTCATCATTCTGGTCTCCAAACATTTCTTTAAAAATCTTGCCAGGATCAGGAATTGGAGGGAATATAATGATCTAGAGCCTTTTTAAATAAAGCAGGAGTACTATGATTGCACCTGCAACTATGATTGGAATGATGAGTAACATGGTTGTGTAGAGTGTGGCATCAGTCTTCTTACCTATAGTCATAGCTGGACTCCAATTACTCCAGAGTTGGTTATCCTCATAGCAAAACGTATTTGTTTTGACTCTCATTCTGACTGTGTTCACAGTATCGGGAGGAACACCAGGAACCCAGAAACAAATTGTACCCTCCAGGTTCCCCTCAATTTCTGAATTATCACACATGAGTTTTTCATCTAAGAAAATAAAATGTGCTTCAGTTTGCCTGTTATTGACTTCCACTTGATAAGATAAGCAAGTTCTACCAAAATTCTGTGGATTCTTTCCTAGCACATATAACACACCATTTTGGAAGGAGATATTTTTAATATGTGGAGGATCAGGTTACACATGAGAAGTTAAAGGCACTATATTGAAGGATGGTCTAATTTTCCCTGCATCATCCTTGACCATGACTTGAACACTGTATTGGTCAAAACTGGAATCCTTGAGTTTAGTCAGGGTAAAATAACAAGTACTGTGTTGACCTTCTCTGTAGATGTTTTCACATTGAAGAATTTTTCCCAAGCTGCTGTGCCAGTAGTAGAGAGTATAGTTAGTGTCAGGACTTGTGTTCCTTTCAGGGAGCCAAGTACACTTCATGTAGCTCAGGTTGTGCCAAACACATTGTAGCTCAGTCACTGCTGACTCAGGATCACCTTCAGGGGGTGAGATGCACTTTTCCACCAAAGTGCTAGGATTGTCACTTTCATTGGCGCTATACTGAGACCCTGCTTGCAGACAAATCTTCTTGTTCAGGGGCACTTCTTTTGAACGATGAGTTTCTGGAGCAATTTGCTTATCCTGCTTGTTGCCAAAATGACTAAAATACCATAGACTACAGTTCAGGCTGGCTCTCTCTGGAGGATTCCATGTTCATATTACTATACAGAGGTTTTCAACAGAAACATTCAAATTTGTCACAGGTGGTTGAGTTTCCATGGGCGCGGTGTTCCCACAGCTGGCAGCGCAGAGGAGCAGCGCCCACAGCCCGCAGAGCCACGCCAGCAGCTCCATGCAGCCCCTTGCCTTGGAGCCCAGCGGGTCTAGATTAAAGATTTAAATAAAGTAAAATATGTGGAAGAAAGCATACATAATAAACTTATTAACTTTGGTCTCAGAGAGGTTTCAGGAACCTTTATCCCAAAGGCAAGGACAGTAAAAGCAAAAATAAATGAATGGGACTACATCAAATGAAAAAGCTCTGCAAGTAAAGGAAACCATCAACACTACAAAAAGAAACCAAGCAAATACAAGAAGATATTTGCCAACACCTCTTATAATGGACTCATTCACAAAATATATAAAGAGCTTATAAAACTCAACAAAAAACAAACAATACAATATAAAAATGGACAGAGATGTCAGCACTTTAAAAAACATACAAATGACTAACAAATATATTTACAGATGCTCAACTTCACTAGCTGCAGGGGAAATACAAATCAAAAGCAAAATGAGATACCATTTCACATGTGTTAGAAAGGCTATTATCAACAAGGTAAGACATAGCTAGTGTTGGAGAGATTGTGGAGAAAGACAAACCCTCATTCACTGCTGATCAGAATGTAAACATGGTACCACCACTGTGAAAAACAGTATGGAGTCTCCTCAATACACTAAGAATGGAGCTACCCATATGACCCAGCAATCCATGTTCTGGGTATATACCCCAAAATTTTGAAAACACTTATTCATAAAGATATATGTATGCATTTGTTCATTACAGCATTATTTGCAGTTTTAAAGACATGGGAACAACCTATGTGTTCTTTGATGGATAATTGGGTAAAGAAGATGTGCTACATGCCCTGGCTGGTGTGGCTCAGTGGATTGAGTGTCCACCTATGAACTGGGGGGTGCTGGTTTGATTCCAATTCAGAGCACATGTCTGGGTTGCAGGCTGGGTCCCTAGAGGGGTGGAGTAAGAGGCACCCACACATTGATGTTTCTCTCCCTCTCCTTCTCCCTCTCTTCCCCTCTTTCTAAAAATAAATAAATAAAAAATCTTAAAAATTATAAAAGAAAATGTGATACATATATACAATAGAATACTACTCAACCATAAAAAGGATGGAATATAACCATTTACAACATTAATGGATCTTGAGGATATAACTCTACATGAAATGTCAGATGAAAAAGGACAAGAACCATATGCCTTTACAAATATATGGGGTATAAAACAGAAAGGAACAGACCAACAAACAAAACAAACTAACTCAGAAACACAGACAATAGTATGGTGGTTACCACAGGGGAAACATATAGGGAGAGAACAAAATGAGTAAAGAGTAAATATACGGTGACAGAAGGAGTCTATACTTTGGGCAGTGAGCACACAATGCAATACCCAGATGATGTATCATAAAATTGTATACTTGATACTTATATGATGTTATGAACCAATGTTACCCCAATAAGTTTAATTTTTAGAAAGCCCAATGACAAATATCATGTGATCTCACCTATAAGTGAACCTAATAAAGAAACCAAATGAGTGAAATAGAACCAGAGTCATAGACATAAAGAACAAACTAATGGAGACCTGGAAAAATGGCGGCTTTACTCTAGGCAGCATGTTTCTTGGCTTCTGTGAAGAGGAGGGAAACTCGCGGATCGGTGGAGAAACAGAGCAAGTGGCCTAGGTTACCGAAACATTTTTGAAAAGAGGACATCAAAAATTATTGCAATCATTGAAAAACCAGATGGTAAGGAGACTGCTTCAGGACAAAAGGGACCCAGGGATCAGCGCGGGGATCAGGGGGGTTGCAGTCCCCAGGCTTGGTGCTCCTGGGTCTGCCTCAGGGCTCCTGGGAGAGGGGAGTAGCTGCTCCCTCCTGGGAATATGGGGGTTGAGCAACACCAGGGGAGACCTTGTTGCTTGAAGGCACAGAGAGGCCAGTTGGACTGGAGAAAAAATCATCCAGGGTCTGTGAACACCCACCCAGAGCCATGGGAGAAGTGAGTGCCTCTAGTCGGCATGACCAGGGGCAGCCTGGAAGTGCGCCTGCACTCCTAGCCCGGTGGGAGTGTGGATTGGTGGAAAACGCAGACATCGCAGCCCCGATCCAGGAAAGGGCATGGGCGTTCTCAGGTTTCTGGAGCCTGCGGTGCTGAACTGTGGAAGCGCGCCCCATGGGAAATCCTGACTCTCTCACTGTGAACCCGGAAGGGACACAGTGCTTAGTGCATTCCTAGAGCCCAAAATTCAAAAATTTGGTGGATGGGCATGTTCTTTTATGATCAAGGCTCAGTGAATCCCAAAACATCCCGGGTGCTTCCTGAGATCATAGATTGGGAACGCTGTGGGGACCCCGGAGCCCAGGAGAACTCAGCAGTGAGCTCCAGAGAGTGAGTGTGCTTGGGAGCACCCAGGGTCCTGTAGGGGAAAGTCAGATTGGCCCTGGGGATAGTACCTGAAAGACTTACTGAGATTTGGCTGGGAAAGAGTGATAAGCATTTCAAAAGTCCCTCAGCCAGCTGAACCCAGCAAGATCGGAAAAACTGGTCTGGCCAGTTAGAAACCAACAAGAGGTTTTTTTGTTTTGTTTTGTTTTGTTTGTTTTGTTTTGCTTTGTTTTGTTTTTCTTTGTTTTGTTTTGTTTTGTTTCTGTGGCTGTAGTTGGTTGATTGATTTTATCTTGTGTTTTAAGTGACATTTTATTTTTCAATTCTTATTATTTTTTATATCTCTCAATCCCTTATGTTTCTCTTCCATTCATCCTAGTATTATTCCTTCCACTCCAAATTTATCTCTCCTGCACTCCATCTTCTGCTTTTTTTCCTTTTTTTTTTGATCTTGCAAGTTACAGTAAATTCGTATAATCTTTTTCTCACTTTTCCGACATTTTTATTTTAATAGTATTTTGGTATTCTTTTTCTTTTTGTATAATCTTCTTTGTTTGGCTGGTTATACTGTCATTTGATAGGTTCCCCCTGGTATCTCAGTCACAGTGTGTTCATAATGTACTATCCTTCATCTGTGTTCCATTAATACACCTCTCAAGGTTCTATACTCCTTATTCTTATTATCTGGATCTCATCAATTCTACCACAAGACTGTCGCTTTACTATTACTGTTAATAAGACCTAGTTCATACAATTGTAAATACTACTCAATACCCCTACCTAATCTCAGGCCACTTTGCAATTTCCTGAAATATATTATTGTGGGGGTTGTCTCTATTCTTTTACACACTACTCCTATTTATTACTCTATTCCAATCCTACCTTGGAATCTGACCTCCCACAGCCTCACAGCTTGCTAGTTCCAACTAACAATCCTTTCGTCCCCAATAAGAGTCTTATCTTATTTCCATCCTTTCTAAAGCATGGCTAGTGGGGTGGAGGATCACGGTTAACACTATAAGGAGCCAAAATATAACCCATCTCTTCTCTACTGGCTGCTAATGTAAATATCATAGTATACTGTCTTGCTGTCTGAAACCATTTTGCCTTACTCCTTCAAATGGTCACAAAAAAGAGTAGGAGGAAGTTGTGAAAACCAGGATACATGAAGGAGACTGCACCACTGAATCTCACAAGTATTCTACCATAGAAGTTCACACCATAATTACAGGGAACCAGAACAGATCAATTTAAGAAATAGAGGCTAACAAGAGGAAACCCATGAACAATGAGAAAACAAAGAAACAATCCCCAATTGAAGGGAAAGGAGGAAGCTTCAGGAAAAATGCTAAATGAAAAAGAGGCAACTCAACTATCAGACATTGAGTTCAAAACAATGATTATCAGGAAGTTCAATGAACTCACAATGAGCTATCAGAAATTAGAGGGAAGCTACAACAATCTCACTGCAAACTATATAAACATAAAAAAGGAAATAGAAACTCTCAACAAAGGCCAAGAGAAAATGAAGAATGCCATTTCTGAACTGAGGAACAGAGTAGAAGGAATGAAAAGTAGGATTGATGAAGCAAAAGACTGGATTAGTAAGCTAGAGGACAAAGTAGAAAACAACACCCAGACAGAGCAAGAAAAGGAAAAGAGGCTAAGAAAAAATGAAGAGGGATTAAGAGAAATGCAAGACAATATGAAACGTAATAATATCTGTATAATAGGGATACCAGAAGGAGAAGAAGAAGAGCAAGGGATTGAAAACCTATTTGAAAAAGTAATGAGGGAAAACTTTCCTAATTTGATGAGAGAAAAAGTCACACAAATTGAGGAAACACAGAGAATCCCAATCAAGAGGAACCCAAAGAGGACCCCCTCAAGACACATCATAATTAAAATGGCAAACTTTCAAGACTAAGAGAGAATCTTAAAGGCAGCAAGGGAGAAACAGGAAAGTAACATACAAGGGAGCCCCAATAAGGCTAACAGCTGACTTCTCAATGGAAACACTTCAAGACAGAAGACAATGGCAAGAAATATTCCAAGTAATGAGAACCAGAGGTCTGCAATCAAGGCTACTTTAGCCAGTAAGGCTATCAATCAAGATAGAAGGCCAAATAAGAAGCTTCCCAGACAAAAGAAGTCTAAAAGAATACACCTCCACCAAACCAGCTCTGCAAGAGATGCTAAAGGGACTGCTTTAAGGAAGGGAAGGAAAAGAGAGAGAGAGAGGAACACACGTACATAAATGGCAATGAATAAGTACCTATCAATAATAACCTTAAATGTAAATGGATTAAATTCTCCGATCAAAAGACAGAATAGCTGATTGGATAAGAAAACATGACCCACACATATGCTGCCTACAAAAGACCCTCCTCAGGATAAAAGACCTGCACAGGCTGAAAGTGAAGGGTTGGAAACAAGTCTTCCAAGCAAATAGACAGGAAAAAAAAGCTGGGGTAGCAATACTCATTTCAGACAAAATAGATTTCCAAAAAAGGTCCTTAAAGAGAGACCCAGAAGGTCACTTCATAATACTCAAGGGAAGAATCCATCAAGAAGACATAAATATTGTAAATATATATGCACCCAACATAGAAGCACCCAACTACATAAAGAAAATCTCAGAGGACTTCAAGAAAGGTATGAACAGCAACACAATTATAGTGGGGGATTTTAAGTATCAAAAATGGACAGATCTTCCAAACAAAATATCAACAAAGATATTGTGGCATTGAATAATACCCTTGTTGAAATGGACTTTACTGATATATACATAACCCTCCATCCAAAATAAGCTAAATACACATTCTCTTCAAATATACACGGAACATTTTCAAAGATTGACCACATGATAGGACACAAAACAAGCGTCAACAATTTCAACAAAATTGAAATCACACCAAGCATTTTCTCGGACCACAAGGGACTGAAGCTAGAAACCAACCCCAAGGAAAAAAACCAAAAACACTAAAAATCATGGAAATTAAATAGCATACTATTAAACAATGAATGGGTCAAGAATGATATTAGAGAAGAAATCAAAAGGTTTCTGGAAACAAATGAAAACAAACTCACAACAACCTAAAACGTATGGGACAGAGCCAAGACAGTCCTGGGAGGGAAGTTCATAGTGATACAGGCCCACCTAAAAAAGTTAGAAACACTCCAAACAAACAACTGAACCCTACATCTACAAGAACTCAAGGAACAACTACAAAGACAGACCAGAGCAAGCGGAAGGAAGGAAATAACCAAGATCAGAGCAGAATTAAATTACATAGGGACTAAAAGCACAATTCTAAGGATCAATGAATCCAGGAACTGGTTCCTTGAAAAGATAAACAAAATCAACAAGCCTTTAAGCAGACTCATCAAGAAAAAAGAGAGAAGACCCAAATAAACACCATCAGAAAAGAAGGAGGAGAGATTACAACTTCTACCACAGAAATACAAAGGATTGTAAGAAATTACTACAAAAAACTGTATGCCAAGAAATTTGAAAACCTAGGTGAAATGGACAAATTTCTAGCAAAATATAATCTTCCAAAACTCAATGAAAAAGAAGCAGAAAGCCTGAACAAACCAATGACAACAAAAGAAATTGAAGCAGTAATCAAAAAACTCCCAACACACAAAAGCCCTGGACAAGATGGTTTCACAGGAGAATTCTACAAAGCATTTAAGGAAGAGCTAACTCCTATCCTTCACAGACTATTCCAAAAAATCCAAAAAGATGGGAGACTCCCAAACTCTTTTTATGAGGCCAACATCATCCTAATTCCAAAACCAGATAAAGACACAGTAAGGAAAGACAACTTCAGGCCAATATCACTGATGGACATTGACGCAAAAACCCTCAACAAAATACTGGCAAACCACTTCCAACAGTACATTAAAAAGATCATACACCATGACCAAGTGGGATTCATTCCAGGGATGCAAGGATGGTACAATATTCACAAATCAGTAAATGTAATACATCACATAAACAAAAGCAAAGACAAAAACCACATGATCATATCAATAGATGCAGAAAAAGCATTTGATAAGGTACAGCACCTATTTATAATAAAAACACTCAGCAAAGTAGGAATAGAGGGAGCATTCCTCAACATAAGAAAGGCCATATATGAGAGACCTACAGCCAACATCATTCTCAATGGGCAAAAATTAAAATCATTTCCACTAAGATCAGGAACAAGACAAGGCTGCCTACTTTCACCACTTCTATTCAATATAGTGCTGGAAGTTTTACCCACAGTGATCAGACAGGAAAAAAATAAAAGGCATCCAAATTGGAAAGGAGGAAACAAAACTGTCACTGTTTGCAGATGACATGATAGTGTACATAGAAAATCCTACAGACTCCACCAAAAAACTGCTTGACCTAATAAATGAATTTTGAAAAACAGAGGGATACAAAGTCAATATCCAGAAATCATAGGCATTTCTGTACACCAACAATGAAACAGCAGAAGCAGAAATCAAGGAAAAAATCCCATTTGAAATAGCAATAAGAAAAATAAAATATCTAGGAATAAACCTAACCAAAGAGGTGAAAGATCTGTATTTAGAAAACTACATAACACTCAGGAAACAAATCAAGGAAGACACAAACAAATGGAAACATATACTGTGTTCATGAATTGGAAGAATTAATATCACCAAAATGTCCTTACTACCCAATGCAATTTTCACATTCAATGCAATTCTTATTAATGTATCAATGGTATATTTCACAGACATAGAACAAACACTTCAAAAATTTATATGGAATCATACACGACCCCGAATAGCTGCTGGAACTTTGAGAAAGAAGAGTAAAGTAGGAGGGATCACAATACCCGACACTAAACTATACTACAAGGCCACTGTAATCAAAACAGCCTAGTACTGGCATAAAATCAGACACATAGACCAATGGAACAGAATAGAGAGCCCAGAAATAAACCCAAGTCTCTAAGGTCAATTAATATTTGAGAAAGGAGGTAGCAACATAAAATGGAGTAAAAATGGCCTCTTCAACAAATGGTGCTGGGAGAACTGGACAGCCACATGCAAAAAAATGAAACTTGAGCACCAACTTACACCATATACAAAAATAAATTCAAGGTGGATAAAAGACTTAAATATAAAACATGATACCATTAAAGTCCTAGAGGAGAACATAGGTAGGAAAATCTCAGATATTTCATGCAGAAACTTTTTTACTGACTTGTCCCCTAGAGCAAGGGACATAAAGGAAAGAATTAACAAATGGGACCTCATCAAAATTAAAAGCTTCTGCACAGCTAAAGAAAACAGTGTCAAAATTAAAAGAGAACCAACTGTATGGGAAAACATATTTGCCAATGATACCTCAGCATGGGTTTAATCTCCAAAATATATAAAGAACTTACACGACTCCACTCTAAGAAGACAAGCAACCCAATTAAAAAATGGGCAAAGGACTTGAACAGACACTTCTCCAAGGAGGACATACAGAAAATCCAAAGACACATGAAACAATGTTCAATATCACTAGCTATCAGAGAGATGCAAATTAAAACCACAATGAGATCCCACTTCACACCAGTAAGAATGGCCACTATAAACAAAACAACAAACAAGTGTTGGAGAGGTTGTGAAGAAAAGGGGTCCCTAGTGCACTGTTTGTGGGACTGCAGACTGGTACAACCAGTATGGAAAGCAGTATGGAACTTCCTCAGAAAACTAAAAATGGATCTGCCTTTTGACCCTGCAATTCCACTGCTGGGACTCTATCCTAAGAATATTAAAACACCAATCCTATGAACCTATGCATCCCCATGTTCATAGCAGCATAATTTACACCAAAAGAACCTATGCGTCCCCATGTTCATAGCAGCACAATTTACTATAGCTAGATGCTGGAAGTAACCTATTTGCCCATCATTAAATGAAGGAATCAAAAAACTATGGTACTTTTACACAATGGAATTCTATGCAGCAGAAAGAAAGAAGAAACTCCTACCCTTTGCAAAAGCTTGGATTGAGCTGGAAAACATTATGCCATGTGAAACAAGCCAGGCAGTGAAAGACAAATGCCATATGATGTCACCTTTAACAGGAACCTAAACAACAAAACAAAGAAACAAGCAAAATATAACCAAAGACACTGAAATAGAGGACAGGCTGACAGTGACCACAGGGGAGAGAAGAGGGAATTTCAGGGGACAATGGGAAGGGTTCACGGGAACAAATTTAAAGGACACATGGACAAAAACTAGGGGGAGGATGGTAATGGGAGGGAAGTGGGGAGGGTTGGGAGGGGGGCCAGATTGGGAGTAAAAGGGAGAAAACTGTACTTGAACAACGATTAAAATAAAAAAAAAAGAATGCTACATTTCCAGTAGTTTTCTTGTGAAATAACTTCTAAGAACAAGTATGAATTTTGGGTAAACCTGCATTTCTCTAAGAATGAACAGTAATGAACTCCTTGAACACTAGTAATTCACTGTGAAATGTGACATGCTTGAAGAATACACATTTACTTAAAAAAAAAAAGAACAAACTGTAACCAGAGGGTAGGGGGAAGGTAGGTTATGGGGGAAAGAAGGAGAAGGGTCAAGTCAAGAAACATTTATAAAGGATCCAAGGACAAAGGCAACTGGGGGAGGGGAATCAATGTGGGAGGAGGGGAGTGGATAGGGCAGGGTAGAGTAATGGAAGAAAATGAGGACAACTATAAGTGAACAACAATAAAAGGCTTTACATGAACATGAAAAAAGCCTAATGAACTTGTACTTATGTCAGGTAAACTAGTGGGGACTGATGCCTACCTCTTATCACTGCTGTGTACCTAGTAACACCAAGTATCCTGACAATAGGTTTGGCTTAAAGCATAATTTTAATCAAAGCATATTATAACTAATTATCTATTTATTTTGATGAGCTGTTCATGTTTAATTTTGTGAATATTATATTATGAAAAGTATGACCTTATAAGGTTTTTCAGATATAAGAGAAATAAGTATGTACAAATTTTCCAAGTTCAATTATGTTTAAGTTTCATTCAATTCTTTTATTCTATGTGTGAAATTGTAATTATTTTAAAAAGGAAAAGATGGATAATGTTATATGTACATTCATGGGTTTCAGAACATGTGGCCACTATGGAAAGTGAAAAACAAAACAAAATTGGACAATTATATTTGAACCCAAAATAATAAAAATCTAATAATGAATACTAATAATTTGTTTCTTCTCTCCATTTCTCTCTTTTCATCACTTTGATTTCTCTATGCTGACTGTTTCTTATTCCTCTCCCTCCCATTATGCTATGACTATTTTGAGAATAAGGCCTCTATTTTATTTTTATCCCACTTGTGTTCATCATAGCATCTAATCCATGGTAAGTGCTCAATTCATGCTTATTGAATGAATGAATGAATCAATCAATCAATCAATGAACCAACACAAAATCACTCTTCTTTGTGAAAATTTAAATAATTTTTTATTCCCATATTTCTGCAAAATAAAAATGAATCAATGAATGAACCAACACAAAATCACTCTTTTTTGTGAAAATTTAAATAACTTTTTATTCCCAAATTTCTACAAAATAAAACTTGAACTAGAGAAAGTTCAATGAGGTTTTATAACATATAGTAAAGATTTGTTCAGGGTTAGTCTCTTTAAAAATATCTTGACATGATTCAAGTGCACTTTTCTTAATGATAAAATAAGGCCTCTTACTTCTTCCTCTAGCCATTTAACTAAAGGCAGTGATTTTTTTTTATTTTATCAAGTTTTGATGCCTACATTGTAGAGGTTTCAGACTTAATAATGAGACAAATACTTGGAGATTTAAGGAAGAAATAAAGTCCTTCCTAGAGACAGCATCTGATCACATGACTTGGAAAATAAAAAATCCACATCACTGTGGATATCTGACACATAATTTGGTAAAAAATATATAGTGCACATCAATGACAACTGTGATAGCATTGGACAACTTGACACCATGAGGACTGAGTTTGAAACAATTACAAATTTCAAGTGAGGCTTAATTCAAAAAGCAACCACCATCGGAGACTGCTGGTAGTTAAGTCATTGGGACAGAATTTTTAATTCAAATTTGGATGTAGCTGGCAAACACATGAATATATTACATATATATGTCTTTCTACATGCAGCTCCACAGTAAATGATTTTTATGACTTAATGAGTAGTATATATATGTTATATATATATATATATATATATACATATATATGTCACTTTTCATTTTAAATTTTAGTGCTTTAACAAAATTAAACTATCACTATTAACCAACTACTATTGATTTAGCAGAAACTGAGAAGATTCAGCAGTATAATAAATATTATCATTTTTTTTAAGATTTTATTTATTTATTTTTAGAGAGGGAAGGGAGGGAGAGAGAGAGAGAGAGAGACATCAATGTGCGGTTGCTGGGGGTTATGGCCTGCAACCCAGGCATGTACCCTGGCTGGGAATTGAACCTGGGACACTTTGGTTCCCAGCCCGCGCTCCATCCACTGAGCTACTCCAGCCAGGAATATTATCATTTTTATGAGACAGTTTTGACTTGTTATTATTCCAAGTCACTTAATAACAATAGAGTCAATCAGAAACTCTTTGGAATAGACTAGCCTGAGTCATACCATTAAATGTCACATCAAAAATTATTTTAGGCATTTTTAAAATGATTTAACAAATAATTTATGCTACATCTTGTAAACATTAATAATCAGTTTCAGTTTACCTTATTTAAAATTTTAAAAATTTATTTTTATTTTTATTATTTTATTGTTTAAGTACAGTTTTCTGTCTTTTCACCCCACCCTCCCCACTACCTCAGCACTCCCCACCTCTGTTCCCTTTTTAAATCTCCCTTTTTAAATCTCCCTTTTTATTGTCCGTATGTCCCTCATACTTGTTTCTGTAAACTCTTCACCCTATTCCCCCATTATCCCTTCACCTCTCCCCTCCAGTCACTATCAGCCTTTTCTCAATTTCAGTGTGTTAGGCTATACTTTGCTTGCTTGTTCATTTTGTTGACTAGGTTCCTGTTAAAGGTGAGATCATATGGTATTTGTCTTTTACCACCTGGCTTATTTCACTTAGCATAATGCTTCCTAAGTTCATCCATGCTGTCACAAAGGGTAGGAGATCCTTCTTTCTTTCTGCTGCATAGTATTCCATTGCATAAATGTACCATAGTTTTTGATTTATTCATGTACTGATGGGCACTTAGATCTTTTCTAGCACTTGGCTATTATAAATTGTACTGCTATGAACATTGGGGTGCATAGGTTCTTTTGGATAGATGTTTCAGGGTTCTTAGGATATAATCCTAGCAGCAGAATCACTGGATCAAAAGGGAGTTCCATTTTTAGTTTTCCAAGGGAAATTCCACAGTGTTTTCCATAGTGGCTGCACCCAGTCTGCAATCCCACCAGTAGTGTGCTAGGTTTCCCTTTTCTCCACAACCTCTCCAACACTTGTTGTTTGTTGATTGTTTACGATGGCCATTCTGATGGGTGTGAAGTGGTATCTCATTGTGGTTTTAATTTGCATCTCTCTGATAGCTAGCGATATTGAACATTGTTTCATGTGTCTTTGGATTTTCTGTATGTCCTCCTTGGAGAAGTGTCTGTTCAAGTCCTTTGCCCATTTTTTAATTGGGTTGCTTGTCTTCTTAGAGTGGAGTCGTGTAAGTTCTTTATATATTTTGGAGATTAAACCCATGCTGAGGTATCATTGGCAAATATGTTTTCCCATACAGTTGGTTCTCTTTTAATTTTGACACTGTTTTCTTTAGCTGTGCAGAAGCTTTTAATTTTGATGAGGTCCCATTTATTTATTCTTTCCTTTATGTCCCTTGCTCTAGGGGACAAGTCAGTAAAAAAGTTTCTGCATGAAATATCTGAGATTTTCCTGCTCTCCTCTAGGATTTTAATGGTGTCATGACTTATATTTACATCTTTTATCCACCTTGAATTTATTTTTGTGTATGGTGTAAGTTGGCGGTCACATTTTTTTTTTTTTGCATGTAGCTGTCCAGCTCTCCCAATGCCATTTGTATAACAGGCTATTTTTGCTTCATTTTATGCTACTTCCACCTTTCTCAAATATTAATTGACCCTAGAGACTTGGGTTTATTTCTGGGCTCTCTATTCTGTTCCATTGATCTATGTGTCTGTTTTATGCAGTACCAGCCTGTTTTCATAACAGTGGCCTTGTTATGATATCAATACAGTTTGATATCAAGTATTGTGATCCCTCCTACTTGCTCTTCTTTCTCAAAATAGTTGCCACTATCCAGGGTCATTTATGATTACATATAAAATTTTGAATTATTTTTTCTATATCTGTGAAATATGTCATTGATATTTGATCAGTATTGCATTGAATCTATAATTTGCTATGTGTATTTTAATGATGTTAATTCTTCTGCCCCTGAAAATGGAATATGTTTCAATTTCTTTGTGTCTTCCTTAATTTCTTCCTTCAGTATTGTGTAGTTTTCTGAGTACAGGTCTTTTACCTCATTCGTTAGGTTTATTACTAGGTATTTTATTATTCTTGTTGCTACAGAAAATGGGATTTTTTTTCCTGATTTCTATTTCTGATGGTTCATTGTTGGCATACAAAAATGCCTTTGAATTCTGAATATTGATTTTGTATCCTGCTATTTTTCCAAATTCATTTACTAGGTCTAGCTGTTTTTTGGTGGAGTCTATTGGATTTTCTATGTATACTATCATGTCATCTGAAAACAATCACAGTTTTGTTTCCTCTTTTCCAATTTGTATGCCTCTTATTTCTTTTTCTTTTCTTATTGCTGTGACTAGGAATTCCAATAATATGTTGAGTAGAAGTGGTGAATGTGAACAGCCTTATCTTGTTCTTGATCTAGGGGAAAGTATTTAAATTTTGTCCATTGAGTATAATGTTGGCTGTAGATCTCTCATATATGGCCTTTATTAGGTTGAGGGACATTCCCTCGACTTCCTCTTTGCTGAGTGTTTTACCATAAATGGTTGCTTTACCTTATTGTATGCTTTTTCTGCATGTATTGATATGATATCAATAAATCTATGTTTATTGATTTACAAATATTGTACCATCCTTGCATCCCTGGAATGAATCCCACTTGGTCATAGTGTACAATCTTTTTAATGTATTGCTGGATGTGGCTTGCCAATATTTTGATGAGGATATTAGCATCCATGTTCATCAAGGATATTGGCCTGAAGTTTACTTTCTATGTTGTGTATCTGTTTTTGGGATTAGGATGATGCTGGCTTCATGAAAAGAGTTTGGGAGTTTTCCATCTTCTTGGATATTTTGGAATAGTCTGTGAAGGATGGGTTAGCTCTTCCTTAAATGTTTTGTAGAATTCTCTGGTGAAACCATCTGGTTCAAGGCTTTTGTATGTTGGGAGTTTTTTGATTACTGCTTTAATTTCATCAGCTGGTATTGGTCTGTTCAGGCTTTTTGCTTCTTCTTCATTCCGTGGTGGAAGATTATATTTCTCTAGAATTCTGTCCATTTCACCTAGGTTTTCAAATTTCCTGACATATAGTTCTTTATGGTAATTTCTTACAATCCTTTGTATTTTTGTGGCATAAATTGTAATGTCTCCTCTTTCATTTCTGATTGTGTTTATTTGGGTATTCTCTCTTTTTTTCTTGATAAGTCTACTTAAAATCTTGTCAATTTTGTTTATCTTTGCAAAGAACCAGCTTCTGGATTCATTGTTCCTTAGAATTGTGCTTTAGTCTCTCTATCATTTAATTCTGCTCTGATATTGGTTATTTCCTTCCTTCTACTTGCTCTGGGCTGTCTTTGTGCTTGTTTCTCAAGTTCTTGTAAGTGTAGGTTTCAGTTGTTTATTTGAAATTTTTCTATTTTTTTTAAATATAGGCCTGTATTGCTATGCACTTCCCTCTCAGGACTGCTTTTGCTGTGTCCCATAAGTTTTGGGTTGCTGTGAATTCATTTTCATTTGTTTACAGAAACATTTTGATTTGCTCTTTGTTCTCATTCTTGACCCTTTCATTGTTTAATAGCATGCTATTCAATCTCCATGAGTTTGAGCACTTTTGAGTTTTTTCCTTCAGATTGGTTTCTAGTTTCATTCCCTGTGGTCAGAAAAAATGCTTGATATTATTTCATTTTTCTTGAATTTGTTGACGCTTGTTTTGTATCCAATCATGGGTTTTATCTTTGAAAATGTTTCATGTGAATTTGAAAGGAATGTGTTTTTTGCTTCTTTGGAATGAAAAGCTCTCTATATATCAGTTAAATTCCTTTGGTCTAGGAAATTGTTCAATGCTGCAATATCTTTGTCGATATTGTGTTTGGAAGATCTGTCCATTTTTTGTCAGTGAGGTGTTAAAATCCCCTAGAATAATTGTGCTACTGTCAATGTCTTCCTTGAAGTCCTCAAAGATTTTCTGTATGTAGTTGGGTGGTCCTATGTTGGGTGCATATATTTACTATGTTTATGTCTTCTTGATGGATTTTTCCCTTGAGTATCATGAAGTGACATTTTGGGTCTCTTTATATGAAGTCTATTTTGTCTGATATGTGTATTCTTTCACGTGGAAAATTTGTTTCCAGACCTTCACTTTTTATATGTGTAGGTTCTTTGTTCTGAGGTGGGTCTCTCATAAACTGTATATATGTGTGGGTCATCCTTTATTATCCATTCAGCTATTCTATGTCTTTTGATTGGAGCATTTAATCCATTTACATTTAAGGTTATTATTGATATGCACTTTTTCATTGCCATTTTTTCATTCTTGTGTTCCTCTCTCACTCTTTTCCTTCCTTTTCTTAAAGTAGTTCCTTTAACATCTCTTGCAGAGCTGGTTTGGTGGAGGTGTATATTTTTAGACTTTTTTTTTGTCTGCTAAGCTTTTTATTTGGCCTTTAATTTTAATTGTGAGCCTTGCTGGGTAGAGTAATCTTGGTTGCAGGCCTCTGCAACCAAGCCTCTACCTTATTGGGGCTCCCTTGCATGTTACTTCCTGTTTCTCTTTTGCCTCCTTAAGATTCTCTCTTTGTCTTGGAATTTTGCCTTGTAATTATGATGTGTCTGGAAGTGGGCCTCTTTGGTTACCTCTTGATTGGGATTCTCCATTTCCTGGATTTGTATGACTTTTCTCCCATCAAATTAGGGACGTTTTCCATCATTATGTTTTCAAACATGTTTTCTATCCCTTGCTCCTCTTCTCCTTCTAGTATCCCTATTATATGGATATTGTTACATTCCATGCTATCTTGCGGCTTCCTTATCATTTGTTTGTTCATTCTGAGTCTCTTCCTTTTCTTGTTCTACCTGGGTGTTTTTTCCCTACCTTGTCCTCCAACTAACTAGTTTGATCCTCTGCTTCATCCAGCCTGCTTTTAATTCCTTCTGATATGTTTTTTTATTTCTGTGATTTTATTGTTCATTTCTTTCTAGTTTTTGTTTACAGTTTCTATTTCTTTTTTCATGCTGATGTAGTTCTCACTCAGTTTGTTGTAGATGTCTGTGAGCTCCTTTAGCATCTTTATTACAATTTTTTTCAATTCTATATCTGATCATTTGGTTACCTCCATTTCATTTAGCTCTTTTAGTGGGGAGTCTTCCATTCTTTTTGATTTTATGTTCTTTTTTGTCTCTCCATTTTAGGTGACTCTTCTGTTTGTTTCTGTACTTCCTGATGTTTCATGCTGCTAGCTGTCTTTTCAGGGTGAACTTTTATGGTAGGAATTCCATGTGGTGTGGTCTCTTTGATCTCCTCCTCTCGATGCTCTAGGTTTGCCTTGTTCTCTGTTTGTGTGGGCTCTCTTATTGTACTTTGGATTTTACCATTTGGTGGTTCCTTTGTTGGTGGTTTTTCTCCTCCAGCAGGTATACTGATGTTTGCAGCTCTTACCTATGCTTTTATGTGAACAGTGTCAGGGGGTAGGCAAAATGGATTAAGACAGAGGGAGAGTATTTTATGGGATTTAAAGTATCAGCAAAGTAGAGAAGAGATAGAAGATTATTTGAATAAGTATCGAGTTAACTGTGATATTTCCCCCAACTTGTCACTTTTTATAAAAGGTGAAAAAGAATTAGACTCTTATTAGAGGGGAGGATGATTGTGAGCTGATTCCAGAAAACAGAGTGCTTGTGCAAGTTTAGTCGATGAGATATAGTGTGATTAAAGGATAGAAACGAGATGCAGTGAGAGAGAAAATAGAGTTAACCACAACAATAATAGTGTTGAGGATTAAAGTGAAGTGGGCTAAGATCATGGAGGGTTGCTGTGTAGAATGTACAATTGTATGGGCCTACAATTATTTACAATAGTGCTGAAACAACAATAATATGACATGAAATATATGATTTGGGAAACCAGAATAGAAAGCACCTGATCAAGAATTGTGTGTTATTAGAACAGGGTTGAAATTGAAGAAAGAAAATTAAAATACAATAAAGAAAGAATAAGGAAAACCAGTCAAATGATGCAATTAAACAAAGTAAAAATTGAGGAAAACTAAACATATAAAAAGAAATAAAAAGTACTAATAAGATGAAAGTGGTAAAAATAATGACAAGATAATAATAATACACATACACAATAAAGCGCCAGCTCTGTGGGAAAGCAAAGTGACATTTGTCTCAGGTTCTCAGTTTTGGGTATACGCCTTTTGCTCCCCATTTCGATCTGTCTCTGGACCTTTTGTAACTCCTTGTCTTATTGTCTTACTTGGGGGAAGAGAAAAAAGGAAAAAAGGGAGAGAGAATCCAAAAATAAAGAAATAGTAATAAGTCTTCTACTGACTTGAAACCTATTCAGGGAGTCCTGTTGGTCTTCATAGATGCCACAGGAAGAGGAGGTCTGGGCTTCACTTTTCTCCCTCCTATGTCTTTGAGAGGATGGCAACCACGTCTGGGTCACAATATTCAGTTTCTGGGCCTCAGGTCCAGGTCCCCCATGAGCTGCCAGGCTCAAATCAGCTGCTCAGCTGTTCAGCTGCTCACAGCATGAGTCAATCTCAGGTTCTGAGCCAGGAGACAAGCCAGGTGTGGTGGATATGCTCAGGTATTCAATCTCTGGGCACCCAGCATTGTGAATTAATCTCTGGCACAGAACCTGAGACAAGCTGAGTGTGTTACTCAGTCTCTGGGCACACACAGGTGAAATCACCCTTGGGGCAAGTTAGCCTCTGCTGGAGAGTTCCTCACAAAGCAGCTGCCCGCAGTTCTTAACAAGCACAGGGGTTTTCACACAGCCCAACTTTCCAACCAGTCTGGAAACTATCTGAGACAGGGTCCAACATGGGCCAACTACTCCCTTTTCCAAGTGTCACCCAGCACCCAAAATTCTCTGATGCTGGCATCCACAGTCCCAGTGGATGTGTACCACCTCTGTGTGACTCCCACTTCATCTGTATTCCCCTTTGGACTTCCAGCATCCAGGTCTTGCCTGGTGCTGGGCTGACCTCCCTGCTCTGGTAGGGGAGGGAACTGGTACTCTCTCTTCCCTGTATCCTGTGGCAGGCACTGGTCTGGAGGCCTCAGCAGCTTTGGTCCCTGTGCAGATCCCAGGGACCTTACCATACCAGTGCAATCTCCTCACAGTCTGTTTTTCAATGTCCTTTGACATTCTTTGCTCCCAAAATTTATATAAGCTGGGATTCCATTGGCTGTTCACTCTGTTCCTCAGAAGATCGGCTAGGTATTTCAGCTGGGCACAGGGAGAACTGGACTCTGCTCACACCTAACTCACCAACATCTTATCAAAGAAAATCTTATTTAGGCAATTAAATGAATATATTCTATTTGTAAATATATAGATTTACATATTGATGTTATTAGTGTATCACTTATTAAATATTTTTAATATATTCTGGTGTGGGCCAAATATCACAAAAGTAGTTCTGGATGGTCCACATGTTGAAAGTTATATAGTTTCATATTATCTGAAGTATTGGGTTGAACAGTGTCTTCCCAAAATTTATGTCAGCTGGAATTTCAGAATGTAAGAAAATAAGGTAATAGGTTTAAGGTTTAATTAGTTAAGAGGTGTCATTCTGAATTCAGGTGGGCCATAAATTCAATGACTGGTGTCCTTAAAAGAGGTTCAGACATACAGATACACACAGAGACAAATGTGAAGATTGTTGAAGGCAGTAACTGATGTTATATTGTCACAATTCAGATACAGATTAACAGCAACCACCAGACAATGAAGGAGGCAAGGAAGGATTGTCAGTAGAGCCTTCAAATGGAGCATGAGCCTGCTGACACTTTGATTTTGGGTTTAGTCTCCACAATACATAAGAGAATACATTTCTGTTTTAGGCCACCCAGTTGTAACAATTTCTTTATGGCCATCCTAGGAAACTAATAAATCTGCTTCTGCACATCCTCCTTCTTCTTTAAGTTAGATCCAATCTTTATCTCTTTTGGGAAGACTTCCTTTTCGGTGCATTGAGATATTGATTTTTTCCTGAACTTTAAGGGGATTATTGTCTTGACTGTTCTTACTCATCCTTCAAGGTTCACCAGAGGAGCTGCATTTTCAATATAGTCTTCCCTGAATATGGGCTATACCTTAATAAGCAAGGGCTTTTGTTCTCTACTACATATTTTTATTAGATTTTTACCTTTATCAGTATATCTATTATGCTATTTTTATTGTTCATTTACCTGTGAGACTGTAATGAAGGGTGTGCTTATTGAATGACATGCATGAAGGAAGACTGAAAGTCAAGGAACTTTGCTCAACTGCATTTGGCAATGTTCTGGTGATTTTTACTTAAAATTTCTTTAGTCCTTGTTTTTATTTTATTGGGGTGCCTGTGGACTTACTATATGTATATATACACACACACACACACACACATAAAATCTGTGTGTGTGTATATATGTATATATGTATATACAGCTATACCTATATATACCTATATATCTATATACCTATTATATATAACATATAATAGGTGTCTATATACATCTGCTATCTATCATCTATCTATCCATCTATCATCTATCTATCAAATCTATATATCTATCTATCTACCATTTATCTATCTAGTCTGTCCAGAAGGTATCCATCCACCTAATGTGAAAAATAGAGACATTTACTGAAGAAGATAGAAGATACAATGTTTGATTGTACATAAGACAATGACACCTCAGTCCCTCTCAAAGTAGGTACCTTGAGACTTCACACATCTCCCAGTCACCATCAACTGCCATGTCATATTTTCCTGAATTTCACTGGTGGTTTCAAAGGTGATTTTAGTTTTGGGAAAAGCCAGAAGTTGCAGGGTGCCAAATCTGGGCTGTAGGGGGACTGAGTCACCTGTGTGATTTGATGTTTTGCAAAAAAACTCTGCACAAAATGTGATGCATGCATGAAAGGACGCATTGTGATGATGTTGCCAATCACCAGTTGCTGATAGCTTCAGCCTTCTGAATCATCTGAATAGTTTCTGCGAAGGAATATTCAAGATTAATGCAAAATTTGATGCAGAATCATTGCTCTACTCACTCAGTCATTTTGAATGCAATGGCCACAGAGTACACATGCTCATTCAATAGTGTTTACCACCCCCACTGACTAGTACAGTTAAATCATCATTGTTCTTGTATGCAAGTTGCACTCCACTCTCTTTGGCTGCCAGGTAACATCGATGTCATGTAAATCATTCTCATTATATTAACAATGGCTGGACTTTTTCTTGACAGACCTCATATATATACTGAATGTAATAATATATATCATACTGGATATTTTAATACCTGGATCACCCTCAGAGAAGTTAAAACACTAGAGATGTATACATATTTATGAATTTTTCAGTATGTTGACACGTATCATTTTATCAGCTTCCTTTGTTAAGTTTTCTCCATTAGTATTCTGCTTTTATTCTAATTTATTTGTCTTAATTTTATTCATTAGCCCTTCTTTTATTGTTTACATTGTAAAAGCACTACTAAAATTGCATTAATTTTTTTCAAAAAGTAACACATTGTTCTTTATTCTATTATGCTTAACCTCATAATTTTATCTTTATAAATTCTGGTGACTACAAATTCACACTTGATCTTTATCAAATCTACTCACAGTGTAACTACAACTGTGTTTTGTGTTTATAGTGGATATCTGTTTCTGTAGCCTGCTTCTTGTCTGGTGCAGCATCCTGAATCTGATTGGTCAATTCATTTCTCTCCTCTTCTCAATGTAAGTTATGCTAATGTGACTCCACCACAGCCTTAGAAGTGAGCATATAGGCCACGCTTTCTGGAATTTTGAGCCAAGAAACACAGAATGAATATGGTATGGATATAATTATTTTAATATTGGCTCCCAAATAAACAATTCATTTTTAACTCTTACCATTTATGTACATCCATATATCTGTTAAGCACTTACAATGTACTGGTTTTAGCCTTAGGGATGCAAGCTGAACAAAACAGAAAATCTATACTCTCATGAAATTTGTAATGATTAGAATGTGGGGAGAAAAGAGACAAAAAGAAACAAAACAGAATGTCTTCAACTGATAAGTGGGAAGATTGTTTCAGATGGCAATTAAGTATCATGAATGCAATAAAAACATGATGTGCAATGAAGAAACTAGAACATGGGACTGTCGTAGATAATATCTAGTGTGGGGGATGGCTGATTTAGACTAGTTGATCAGAAAAGGCATTTCTTGGAAACAACATTAAACCTGAGAGTAAATGATTAGACAGAGGCAAACAAGCAAACACAGAGGGATAGCAAACATAAAACATCTAAGATGAAAAGGAAATTATCATATTTGTGAAAAAGAAGTACAGTAAGTGGATAATAGTGGGATATGAACTCAGAAAATGAAGTTTAAAATTATAAGAGGGTCTTTAAGCCCTGGTAAAGAAGGTAGATTTTAGCCCTGGCTGGCGTAGCTCAGTGGATTGAGTGCGAGCTGCAAACCAAAGCATCGCAGGTTCAATTCCCAGTCAGGGCACATGCCTGGGTTGCAGGCCACGGCCCCCAGCAACTGCACATTGATGTTTCTCTCTCTCTCTCTCTCTCTCTCTCTCTCTCTCTTTCTCCCTCCCTTCCCTCTCTAAAAATAAATAAATAAAAACTTTTTAAGAAAGAAGGTAGATTTTATTGAAAATGCAAAATCATTTCTTTTCATTTATTGAAAATGCAATTGAAAAATTGTAAGCAAGGGAGTGGCATGTTCTGAATTATGATTTAAATGGTTTCTATATGAAAAATGCATTGAGAGGAGGCAAGGTTAGAAGCAGTGAGACCAGTTAGGAGGTAATTGCAGAGTAGAGCTGCTACTGAAAATGATAGTGGCTTAGATAGAGTGGTAGCAACAGAAATGATAAGGAGTGTATAGATTCATGATGTTTTAAAATTAAAAGTTGTACATTAGGAAGCCATTTTTCAATATATGCAAAAATAAAATCATTATGCTATACACCTGAAAGAAATAAATATACGTTCTAAACAAATTTAAAAAAAGAAGCCAAGGTGAGGGACAAATACCACATGATCTCACCTTTAAGTGGAACCTAATCAACAAACAAGGAAGCAAACTATAACCAAAGACATTGAAATTAAGAACAATCTGACAGTAACCAGAGGAGAAGTGGAAAGGGAAAATAGGGGGGAAAAGGGGAAGGGTTTTCAGGAACAACTATAAAGGACACATGGACAAAACCAAGTGGGTGGAAGCAGGGGAGGGAGGGAGGGATGGCTGGGGTGAGGGCGGGTCCTGGGGGGGTAAATGCAGACAACTGTACTTTAACAACAATAAAATAATTTTTAAAAGAAGCCAAAATGTGAGAGTGAAAGAGAAGGATCAATATAATTAAAGCTTGACAATGTAATTAGGTAATGGTGACATTTTCTGATGTGGAAAAGAAAAGAAACAGGAATGAGTTTGGAGGTAAGTGAATCTGAAGTTCTATTTTGAGGCTGTTATGTGTGCACTGTCAATGTTATAGAACAGAATCTGTGTGGACATTGAATCTGCAGATATAAATCTGGAAATCAGCATATAGATGTTATTAAAAGGCACTGAAACTGGATGTGTTCACCTAGAGACAGTGTTTCAATTTAAAAAAAATAATTTAAGTAAGAGCCTGGGGATCTCACATAACTTTTCCAGTAGTTAAAAGTGTGTTAGTAATGAAAAGTCACAGTCAATCCATCAAGGATATATATCAATTACAAACATATAAGTACTTAACAAAAGAACCTCAAAATGCTTGTAGCAAAGATTGTCAGAACTGAAGAGAGAAATAGACAACTGAACAATAATAATTAAAGACTTCAATACCCTTTTCAATAATGGATATAATAGAAAGACGATCAATAAGTAAATAGAAGAATTGAACAACATTATATGCTAACTAGATATAACACCTATCTACAGAACTCTCCACCCCAGAATAGAAGAAATCACATTCTCCTTAAGTACATATGGATCATTCTATATGGGATAGATCACATATTAAGCCATAAAAATACTCAGTAAATTTAGAAGGACTGACATCATATAAATTATGTTCTCCAAATATCATAGAATGTTATAAATCAAGAACTTATAAAAATTTGGGAAATTCATATTATGTGGAAAGTAAATATTTATTTATTTATTTATTTATTTAATTTATTTATATAGGGGAAGAGAGGGTGAAAGAGAGTGAGAGAAATATCAGTTAGTGGCCTCTCATGCACCCTGTAGTAGGGGCCTGGCCTGCAATCCAAGCATGTGCCCTAGACTGGTAACTGAACCAGCAACACTTTGATTCGCAGGCTGGCACTCAACCACTGAGCCAACCAGCCAGCTTACACCATACACAAAAATAAATTCAAGGTGTATAAAAGATTTAAATATAAGCCATGACACTATTAAAGTCCTAGAGGAGAACATAGGCAGGAAAACCTCAGATATTTCAAGGCTAAATACACTCTTAAATAATAAGTAAAACAATAGAAAAAGTCAACAAATGAGAAATTAATTATTTGAAAAGATAAACAAAATTGAAAAACCAGGTAAACTGACCAAAAAAAAAGCTCAAATTACTAAAATCAAAATAAAAGAATGGATATTATAGACTTTATAGAGACAAAAAAATAGTAAGGAAATACTAGGAAAATGTCTACATCAATAAAGTAGAAAAAATACATGAAATGAATACATTTCTAGAAAGACACAAACTATCAAGACTTATTCATTAAGATATAGGAAGACTGAATAGGCATATAAAAAGTAAAGTGATTGAATCATTAATCAATAAATTTTCCACAAAGAAAAATCCAGGGTCAGATGGCCTCACTTGTGACTTCTATAAAATATTTTAAAAGACTGAGAGGGAAGAGCATAAAATGGAGTAAAAATAGCCTGTTCAACAAATGGTGTTGGGAGATCTAGACAGATACATGCAAAAAAATGAAACTTGATCACCAACTTACACCATATACAAAAATAAATTCAAGGTGGATAAAAGACTTAAATATAAGTTGTGACACCATTAAAGTCCTAGAGGAGAACATAGGCAGGAAAATCTCAGATATTCTTTGCAGCAACATCTTCACTGATATGTCCCCTAGGGCAAGGGACATAAAGAAAGGAAAGAATAAACAAATGGGACCTCATCAAATTAAAAAGCTTCTACATGGCTAAAGAAAACGGCATTAAAATGAAAAGAGAACCCACCATAGGGGAAAACATATTTGCCAATGATACCGCGGACAAGGGTTTGATCTCCAAATTATGTAAAGAACTCACAGGACTCCACTCCAAGAAGACAAAAAAAAAAAAAAAAAAACAACAACAATTAAAAAATGGACAAAAGATTTGAACAGACACTTCTCCAAGGAGGATATACAGACTGCCCAGAGAGATATAAAAAAATGCTCATCATCACTAGCCATCAGAGAGATGTAAATTAAAAGCACAATGAGATACAACTTCACACCCATCAGAATGGCCATCATAAGTAAATCAACAAACAAGTGTGGAGAAATGAGAACCCTAGTGTACTATTGGTGGGAATGCAGACTGGTGCAGCCACTATGGAAAACAGTATGGAATTTCTTCAGGAAAATAAAAATAGAACTGCCTTAGGATTATATCCTAAAAGCCCTGAAACACCAATCCAAAAGAACCTATGCACTCCAATGTTCATAGCAGCACAATTTGCAGTAGCCAAGTGCTGGAAGAAACCTAAGTGCCAATCAGAAAATGAATGAATCAAAAAACTATGGTACATTTACATAATGGAATTCTATGCAGCATAAGAAAAGACAGAGCTCCTACCCTTTGCAACAGCATGGATGGAACTGGAGAACATTATGCTAAGTGAAAAAGGCCAGGCAGTGAAAGACAAATACCATATGATCTCACCTTTAACTGGAACATAATAAACAAAAGAATGAAGTAAACAAAGTATACCCAGAGACACTGAAACTAAGAACAATCTAACAATAGCCGGGGGGGGGGGGGGCGGAGGGGACAATGGGAGGGAGGGCTTTCCAGAACTACTATAAAGGGCATATGGACAAAACCAAGGGAGGGAGGTGGGTTTGGCTGGGATGGGGGTGGATAGAGGAGGAAATGCAGACAACTGTAACTGAACAACAATAAAATCATTTTAAAAAAGAATGCGCATGTATGCTTTGCAGTCTCTTCCAAAAAAAAAAAAATAGAAGCCTCAGGGACATATTTCCCAACTCATCCTCCAAGGCCATTATTATCCAGATATCAAAATAGACAAATGTCTCACAGGAAATAAATAAAACAATTGTTATCCTTATGAATATATATACAAAAATCCCAACAAAATAATATCCAGCAACATATATGAAGATTTCTAACTATAACTACTTGGAGATATTTCCCAGGAATGAAAGCTTGGTTTAATATGTAAATATTTACAATAAAATACACATTAAAAATAATAAAGAACAAAAACAGTACATCTTAATTGATGCAAAAAAATTAAAAAATGTAATACACTTTCTTCATAAAAAAAGAAGGAAGCTTTGACAGCACTATAGAGAGATTCTATAAAACACCCACAGCTAATATCATGCTCATCAGAGAGAGACTAATATGTTTGCATAAGATCAGAAGTAAGTTAAGGGTGTTTGCTCTTGTTACTTTAGTTCAATGTTATAGTAGAGGTTCCAACTTGGGATTTGGTCAAGAAAAATAAGTAAAAATTCTCCAGATTGGAAAGCAAGAAGTAAAACTGTCTATTTGAAAATGGTATAATATTACACATAGCAAATCCTAAAGAAACAACAATAAAAATAACAAATATCTTATTTGATCTAATAAATGATTTCAGGAAGTTTGCAGGGTATAGAATCAATTGTATTTCTATATGCTGGAAATGAATAATATCAGAATGAATCAATTAGTCTTATAGCATCATTGAAAAAGTAAAATACATAGTAACAAATGCATCAAAGAGAGTGCAAGACTTTTATACTGATAAAAGAAAATATTGTTGGAAGAAATTAAAGTTACAAAATAAAAAAAAATCTCAGATCCATAGATTGAAATAATATAGCTAAGACTGAGTACTCCTAAACTGTTCTGCAGATTCAATACAATCCCTGTCAAGATTCTAGAATTTTTTTTCTCTCAAAATTGAGACACTGACCCAAAAAGTCATGTGAAAATATACGGATCTTAGAACACCAAAAGCAATTTTGTAAAAGAACATGTTAGGACAACTGGAATTGAACAATAAAATAATTTAAAGAAAGATCATGTTAGCTATATCACATTTCCTTATTTCAAAACTTGCTGTGAAACTATAGTAATCAAGACAGTGCTTTATTCACATAAAGACAGTCAGTCATACACATAAATGAAATAAAACTGAGAATCTATAAATAGACCTATTTTATTATAGTCAATTGACTTTTGACTATAATAAGTGCTAAATAAATTTAATGGGGTGCTAAATAAATTTAATGGGGAAATTTTTTTTCTTAGAAAATAATTTTTTGATGTTAAGTTATGTAAGTACTTTATAAATTTTGGATATTAACCCCTTATCAGATGTATTGGCAAATATGTTCTCCCATTCTATGGGTTGTCTTTTTATTTTGTTGATGATTTCCTTTGCTGTGCAAAAACTTTTCAGTTTGATGTAGTCTCATTTGTTTATTTTTTCTTTTGTTTCCCTTGCCTGGGAAATATATCCAATAAAAAATTTCTATGAGTGATCGCCAAGATTTTGCTGCCCATGTTTTCTTCTAGGATTTTTATGTTTGGGAGTCTAATAGCAGCTATGCATCAATAAATGAATGGATAAAACAACTATGAGACATTTACACAAGGGAATTCTACTAAGATGTAAAAAAGAAGAAAATTTTAAGTTTTACAACAGTATGAATGGATCTGGATTACTTTATGCTAAGTGAAATAAGCCATTCTAAGAAATGCAAATACCATATGATTTCACTCATATGTGGAATATAAAGAACAAACTGAACTAACAAACAAAACAAAGATAGACTCATAGATGGAAGAAAGATGATAGCTAGTGGCAGGAAGAGGTTAGGGGATAGAGGGATTGAGCAAAAACAAAAGAAAAAGGACTCAGGCCATGGACAACAGTGTAGTGATTGCTGGGTGGAGGGGTTTATAAGGGGACTACTGTAAATGGTAATGGAAAAAATATAATAAAGATTAAATCTAAAAAATGATACTGAGGAACTGGAATGACTTTGAACTGCTGCCTCACACCATGTATAAAAATTAACTCAAAATGTGTCAAATATCTAAATTTAATAGATAATGCTATAAAACTCATAGATATGACATCAAAAGCACAACAAAAATAACATATATGTTGGACTTTAAAATTAAAAACTGTCATGCATGAAAGGACACTATAAAGCCAAAAGACAACAAACAGGATGTGAGAAAATATTTGCAAACCATGTGTCTGATTAGGTTCTGGTATCCAGAATATATACAAAGAACTCCTGCAACTTGTGGTAGGCAAAATAATGGCCACCTAAAGATGGCCATGTTCTAATACTTGAAAACTGGGAATAAAGTGGTGGGGAAAAGTAGGCTTACAGTTGTGAGTACACAAAATCCAGAGTTTATTCTCATATTATTATTCATTAATTATTATATTAATTATATTGCAACTATAAATCTATGTTTGCCCATCCTTGTTTGCTACTTTATATGACAAATGATACTTTGTGATGTGATTAAGCTAAGGATGCTGAAGTGGGAAGATTGCTCTGGATTATCTAGGTGGGCCCAATATAAGCATCAGGTCCTTATACAAGGAAAGTAAGGTCAGAGCCAGAGATGTGACAGTAAGAGCAGAGGTCAGATTTTTTCAGTGATGAGATAAGACATGTGGGCTGTATTGAAAATTTAAAAAAACAAACAAATTAGAAAAATATGACCCTTCAAGCCTCCAGAATGATTGTTTCTTGGTTAACATTTTTTTATTTATCCTAGTAAGATCCATTTCCAACTCTCATCTCCAGAACTGTAAGATCATAAAATTGATGGTGTTTTAATTCACTATATTTTTGGTAATTTGTTATAGCCATGAAACAAATTAATGTGTTTTCTGTCACATCCTGAAGTAAAGAGCTGCTGTGAGGGATATCTAAAAACGTGGAAGTGGTTTTAGAATATCGCAATGGGTGGAGGCTGGATAAATTTGAGAAGAATGATAGAAAGAACCAAGATTTCCTTGAAAAGATTATTAATAGAAACTAAGAAGTTACTAGGTGTGCAGATAAGGGCTCAGAAGGAAGAGAGGAGCATGGTAAAGAAAACGTATCTAAATTATCATTACAAACTATTGATAGAAATACAAATATTGAGTGCTCTTGTTGAGGTCTCAGAAGGAAGTGAGAAACATACTATTGGAAACAAGAAGAAAGGGGATCTTTTTTATATAGTGGCAGAAAACTAATGGAATTTTAATTTACTGTTGTGTGAAAAGTAGAACTTGCGAGCAATGAACTGTGTATTCATTTACCTGTTAAGATGTGCAAGCAAAGAGCTAAAAATGTGGCTCGTAGTAAATTTCTTGCTCGTAGAAATTTCTTCCTCTTGCTCGTAGTAAATTATCAGAGGAAAGAAATAAATTGAGAGAAGACCTGTTAAGCAAAAAAAAAAAAAAAAAAGAACAAAAAATAAAGAACTAGGACTTGGTATTTGATGATTTTGGATGTCCTCACAGCCTGTGAAAATTACAAAAAACACCGGAATTTGGAGATTTAGCAAAGCATGTGACAGACCAGCTCTATGCTACTGGTACCTAGGAAGAATCAAGAGGCAAGGGTATTCAAATCACAAAGAGGATTCTCTGAAAAAATTATTAGCTATGTAACTCAGCCATCTCAACAGAAACCATATTAGATATCCTCTGTTGAGGAGATATGGGAATGAATCCCAAGACATACATAAAGATCTGCAGAATGTTATACCAGCTGTCAGTTTAGACAAAAGAGGACACAGAGAGGATGTAATAAAGAAGGCTGTCAGGCTCCCAACATTGTTTAGGTGGTAAACAGGATGGTAGCTCAGCTGCAAACATGTACTTCCTTCTCTGAAAAGAAAAAGATGCTTCGGCAAGTGAAGCCATGGCCTGGAGAGACAGGAATCACTTTAAATCTTTGGCAGTAAAGGGCATATGATTTTTTCGGAGAGCTGTAATGCAATATGTATAAAAACAATCAGAACAACAGCAGTGGCATCAAGAGATGTTATTTATTAGGTGTTCTCTGTGTTCTGGATTCCATTTTCTGTGTTTTATTTGATTATTTTACCAATTCAATGAAAGAGGTACTCTCATACACATTTTAAAATGTGTAAATTAAGGTTTATGGAAACCAAGAAGCTTTCCCAGACTCACAGAGCAGGGGTGGAGCAGGCTGCTTTCAGAGCCTGAAGTGGGCACAACTATGGTACATTTCATCTAATCTTATATGGAATAGGGTAATATAGTACAAGTCCCCTTAAAAGTACTAACTCAGACCAAAGGGATATTCTTCAAGAACCTAAATGGTTAATGGTGTTCACACAAGAGAAAGGAGAAAACCTGGAAAGGCAATATCAACAATTTATCCTGTATGCAATCCAGAATAGAAGAAATATTGACTAAGAATTCTGAATGTTTGTTTGTTTGTTTGTTTGTTTATACTATTGCTTATTCTATTACAGTTGTCATAAATTTTCCCCCTTTGTAGTCCTCTGCCCAGTCTAACCCCTGCTACCACAGTCAATCCCTGCACCATCATTCATGTACATGGGTCATTTATACATGTTCTCTGATTAGTTCCTTCCCCTTCTTTCCACCATTCCTCACATCCTGCTCCCCTCTCACAGCTATAAGTCTGTTCCATATTTCTATGTCTCTGGCTCTATTTTACTCATTAGTTTATTTTGTCCATTAGGATTGTCTTCTAGGTGAGATCAGACAGTATTTATCTTTCACTGACTGTCTTATTTCACTTAGCATAATACTTTTCAGTTCCATCTACACTGTCTTGAAGGGTAGAAGTTCCTCCTTTCTTTCTATTGTATAGTATTCACTGTGTAAATGTACCACAGTTCTTGAATCCACTCATCTGTTGATGGGTACTTAGGCTGTTTCCAGCACGTAACTATTGTAAAAAGTGCTGCTATGAACATCGGTTTGCATAAGTTCTTTTTAATTGGTGTTTCAGGATTATTAAGCTATATTCCCAGCAGTGGAATCACTACATCAAAAGGCAGTTACATTTTAATTTTTTGAGGAAATTCCATACTGTTTTCCACAGTGGCTACACCACTCTGCATTCCCACCAACAACGCACTATGGTTTCCTTTTCTCCACATCCTCACCAGCATCCTTAGCTTTCCAATATACATAAGCAAACAGTATGTGCTGATTCATCTGTAAACTAAAATTCTTTTATATTTAAAAATGTTATATTCCTAATAAAATTAACTTACTTTATAACTGAAAATACTGTTCTGTATAATTGTGTAAAAATTTCATTGCTATGTTCCAACACAATGCATATGTTATATGACTTGGCCCAAGCACATTTCTAAAAATAAAAGGTAAAAGAAGTGAAAGATAAACACTTTAATTAGTAAAAATATACAAGCACAAAAATCAGTTTAAAATACCATCCCCAGTCCTAACTGGCATGGCTGAGTTGGTTGGAGTGTTTTCCCATGAACCAAAATGTTGTGGGTTTGATTACTGGTCAGGGTACATTCTTGGGTTGTATGTTTGGTCCCAGTTGGGGCATGTGTAAGAGGCAGCTGATCTATGTTTCTCTCTCACAGTGATGTTTCTGTCCCTTCTCTTTCCTTTCCTTTCTGTCTCTGTCTAAAACCAGTAAAGTCAGTAAGCATGTCCTTGGGTGAGGATTCAAAAAAGCCAAATCAAGGATAGTACATTGCTTGCTTCAAGTAAATAAAAATATGTATTGAATTGTGGGCTCTTTGTAACTTCTAGCTCATTCAATTACCTTTTTATAAACATAAATATATTCTTCAGAAAGACAAGGTATTATTTAGATTATAAATGCTAAATGAAAATATCCACTAAACTCCTAAAGCTAATTTAGCTCTTGTGTATATCTATCATGGCAAATTGTAAAGAACCAGAAAAAAAATTATATTCAGCTGGAATTTTTTTAAAAATTAATCATATGAAAACACCAATTAACTTATTACCCTTCCTAGAAAAAGATTAGATCATTTAAAATAATCTTAGAGTAAAGCAAGTAAAACTGCATCTTTTATCAGTTTTTTTGAAAAAGACCTGAAAACTGAGTAAAGAAAGATTTATGCTATTATCTGAATTAAAAAGATAGCAGTGACTGTGAGTTGACTAGGTTTGCTGCAACAGCAGTATGTATGACAAGTATGGTATGGTACATGTATGGTAATTATATGACAAGAACAAAGGTTAGGAAACTTAAGATTCTAAAAATAAAATCACCAAATGAAAATAGATTGCAGGGGTTTAGAAATTTACAAAGATCCTTAGATTTAACTTGTTGAGATTCTTCCCAAATTATTATAATTATTTGTTTTTCTTCATGATTTCTCAATCTATTCCCATCTATGGTTTTTTATTTTTTTTTATTACAACCCCCTTGGTACCTGGATGGAGATAGGTTCAAAATCACTTTGATTCAAATTTTTATGGAAATGATGTTTTAGAAAAGTTTAAAATTATAAAAGGTAATTCTGCAAAGGAAGCATGCTAATCAATCAATAAAAATAAAAGAAAATGTTTTTCTTATAAGTAAACTGATAAAAAAGCAAATATTATAAAAGGAAGAAATGTAATATGCAGATTACTAAATAGATTTTCAAAAAAATACTATCAAAAGAACACCCTTTAAAACTGGTTAGTTTGATAGTAATGCTGTGTAAAATGTGTCCTCCATAAATGGACCCTTTTTTAATTTACTTATTTATTTATAATTATATTTTATTGATTGTGGTATTACAGTTGTCCTGATTTTTCCCCCTTTGCTCCCATCCACCCAGAGCACCCCACTCATTCAGGCTATCCCCACACCATTGTTCATGTTTGTGAGTCAGGCATATAAGTTCTTTGGCTACTCCATTTCCTAAACTGTACTTTACATCCCCATGGCTATTCTGTAACTACCTGTAACAGGGTACAGCCAAGAGGGGTCCCCAAACAGGCATTTGTAATGGGGTCCAGAACTCAAGGTGTCCAGGAAATATCAGAAAAATATACAGGATGTCCTCCTGCCCCCCCACCCCCCGCACCACAACAAGGCTAAGCTGGGAGATGGGACACCTGGGGCAGGGTCTTTGGGAGCTGTGTTGTATAGCAACAGCTTTGCAGCTAACTTCTGGCATGGTCATTCAACATATCTATAACCTTTAAGTGGTTTCATAGATATGTTAAAGAGCTGTGGCCATTCTTCTGGCCAGGAGGATGGAAGTGACTTTGACCCAAGATGTACCTGGGAGGCAACACTCCCTGGTTACAGCACCTGTGTGAGAGCTTGGAGATGATTGGCTCCGCGCCAGGGCGCCACACCTGCCCAGACTTACCATGGCAGCCTAGTAAAGCTGGAAGAATTCGTGAATGCTGGCAGGTGTAACTGATTGTAGGAGGAGTCAGAAATGGGGCTGGAGAGGTAGACTGGTGCAGAGATTTAAACTCAGGCATGACAGCCATGCAAGGAGAAAACTGTTGGGAACCGCCCTGACTTGTGTCAGAGGCTGAAACCCCCACCAAGCTAAGGCTAAGGGAACGCCCTTGGAACCATAAGCCGGCAAGGAGATAAAAGCTTATCTTCCTGGCAGGAATGCTGCTTCTGCTGCTTTATTCATAACTGAACCCCAAAAAGCTTGGTCGGTTAGCCAAAGACGGGTAAGATTCCCCATGGGGGGAACGACCTAAGCCAGGCACGATCACTTTGGGAGGCCCCCCCCAAAAGAAGGACTTGGGGGGCTGCAGCAAAAGGGGGGTGATGGACCCTCGCTCCTCGGCTTTGACATAGCCTGAGTTCTCAGCATCTGGGAGAAAATCTCCTTATCTCTTGGTTACCTAGTTCCCTTGCTCCACCTAAGCCTAAAACAATGACAGGGTGGTACAGCTCAGTACTGAGAAGTGCGGATTTCCCGGGGTGATCAGGCCTAAGAAAGAACATGTAAATTACTGTGAAACCTTCTTTGTTTAGAATGCTCTCAGTTGAATGAGAAGGGTCTTAGGAGGAAGTTAGCTTGTTCCTTAATCTTACAGCTCTTTGACCCCCAACTCAATAGACCGGCAGAGTTCTTTGTTTTCTATAGTTCCTTACTTCCCCTAATGAGTACTGTACTTTACCTGAATTATTATGCAGCATGAGCCCAATAAAAGCAGGTATGGACTGTAAATCAGCGCGCTCCCCACTAGGGGGGGTGGCCAATTCGTCCCTACTTCCCCACAGAAACTAGTTTGTCTCTGTGCATGTGTGTTTTTTCTCGCGTATTGTCGAGCCATCCACAGCGTTCCGTGGTCACTGCTGGCCGGTGACCCACGCGCAACAGAAAACCACATGACTTTGGCAGAGTGGGGTCCCTGCAGCTTTGGCGAGAGTAGGACCACATGGTTTAGGAAGGAGAGTCTTTGCCTGGATGAAAAGGGGTGAAAGGACTCTTGCTGGTGGGCCATAAGAAGGTGCCACATGGCTTTGGATTAACTGGAGATCGTGGCAGCAACACAGCTGATGGTGCCGGGAGCCTGAATCATGGACTTCTACTTCTTTTCCTGAGATAGGTACCCCAGACTAGGGCAGAGGGAGAAGGAAGGACTGTGTGTGTCTGTGGGTATTCTAAAGGACTTTAGTATTTTAATGAGACATTAAGTCATTACTCTAAGTCTGCATAGCTCTTCAATAAATATTTCCTTTCCTTTTCACAGATCTCTGGCATTGAGAGAAGTCTTTCCTCTGGTGGTGGGCATAACGAACCTAGCGGGGGGTCCTTTTGGTAATAGTATATCAAACACCCCCTCCTTGGCCCTGTTCTGTAACATACCTTTTTGTACTTATTAGTCCCCTGGACCTTCTGATTTGACTGTGAGAACTAAGGGCCATGTTTACTCTACTTAGAGATGGAAAGACAACAGTAACTCATTTATAATCTCTCCAACAATCATTGACCTAAACATGAAGTCAAATGTATAAAAAGGGTTTTCTGATGACAATAAACTGAAAGCAAAAAGGTGAGAATCAAAGTGTCACAATTTTCTGTTATTATTACTGAAGACAAAGGGAAATAAAACCTTGATGCTAATCAAAATAGAGCAAAAACTATCCCATAAATATTTAGAAAACTCTTTAAAAATGAATAACTTATAATTACTATCCCAATAAAATTAAAAAGAGGTATTTAAAATTAAGACCATCCCCAAAATAAGAGCAAATTACATACTTTCAAATTTTCACCTATGAACTATCCGAAAAGACTAATTTAATCTCAGCTCTTCAATGTTCTTCTGATAAAGTGTCCTGTTATAAATAGAACCAATCTCTAGCCATTTTGGGAGGACTTTTCACCACTTCAAAGCCTTGAACTAAGTCATTGGTTACATAAACTGAGAAATACAGAGGAGAAGTAAAGAAATCATGTAGCAGCAGTTTTAAGTTAGACTTGCCTCTTTAAGAGCATGCAAACAAGACACCTGTAGCGGAAGAGCCGCCACTCAGTCAGCCAAATACAATCACCCTTTATAGCAATTAAGTACATCCAAATTAGAACTCAAGATACACACATGTAAACACATAAAATACACATATACACATTTATACACATATAAATTCACAGGAATTTATATACCACCAGTTCATAAGCTCTGATCATTCTCAACTCTTATAATTCACTTTCACTTTTAAACAACAAACATGGCCTCCTACCACCATCATCCTGAGAATTTTTACCAATTCAAATGTAAAGCAAGTATGCCAGTTTGAGCATTCCACACTAAAGTTTTAGCATAATTAAACAAATGTGCACATTTCTCTCTCCAACTACCAAGAAGCAACTCCACGAGTTAAAGGACCAGGTCTGAGTTGTTTCCCACCACAGCAAACCCAGTGCCTGACAAATAATTAACATCAATATTTGTTAAATAAAAAAACCTAAATTGTCTTCCATTAGTTCACACTAAGTATTAATAACCTTCCTATGAAGTAATTCTCTAACTCATAGTTTCCACAATTATCTTTTGTTAGTGATGTTTTTTTCTAATTTTCTTCCTAAACTTCCTTATTCAAATGTGATTTTTCATAGCTCTAATTATCTCCTGCTTTCTGCCAACTAGATTGACCATACTATGCCCTTCCTTTTCTCATCCTTTAAAGATTTTTTACTCATATGGCTATTCTTATAACTACTGTAACCAAGTACTAGGTGTCTTTCCTACCTTTTCATTAAAATTTTGTTCATATTATTTTTATTCAAAACGATTCACATTACATCTTTTATTAAATCATTTAGGATTCATATCCATTCAGGTTTATAATAGATAGTGTCTTTTAAATAATTAACATGCCCTTTAACATGAGCAAATAATGACATAAGAAGTATAGATATTCTGAAGATGAGAACTTGTTTTACAAAAGTAAATAGTAAATTGGGGTTGTGGTTGTGGAGAGAAAGTTCTGAAGAAAATAGAAGTTTAACAAAAGATTGTTATAACTAATGTGGAAGAATGCAAATAAATTACTCAAATACTTTAACTTCCATTTTAGTTAGAAAGATAAATAAAACATCAGTCAATCTTGGCAGTTCTTGAAGTTAGTATTTGTCTTTAGTATATTAGGGGATGTATAATGAGGTTAGGAGCATAAGTCCTGAAAATATTAGCAAGGCAACAGGCTATCAGTAGATGAATGAATGCCTTTATCAGGATAGTTGAGGAAAAATCTAAAGTAAGAAGTAAAGCTAGGCTTACATAAAGCCTTTTTTTCCTTCCTCAGAGTCCTTGTCCATGTCCATGAAAGTTTTTACAAGCATCTATATAAAAAATAAAATAAGCAAATAATAAAACCATTTATGTAAAAATAGTCATTTAAGTAAAATCCATATAATTGCAAATGTTAGCTTCTAATAAATACACTTTCATGTTTCCCCTGAAAGTGTCTATCTGAGAGAAAAAGATTCTTCTCAAACTATAGGGTAAATAACTTTTCTTTAAAATACTAACTTGGCCCTGGCTGGTGTAGTTCAGTGGATTAAGCATGGGATGTGAACCAAAGGGTCTCAGGTTCGATTCCCAGTCAGGGCACATGCCTGGGTTTTGGGCCAGGTCCCCAGCGGGGGCCATGTGAGAAGCAACCACACATTGATGTTTCTCTCCCTCTTTCTCCCTCCTTTCCCCTCTCTAAAAATAAATAAATAAATAAAATCTTAAAAAAATAAAATACTAACTAAAAACTTCTCATTTACCCATAATATGTGCTAACCAGGTTTTAAGTTTAAAAGTAGTCTTACAGAGTGCTTCTGGTCTCACTGTTTAAACTGGACTAAAAAGGAATACATACTTCTTAAAAATAGTATGCTTTTTAAATAATAATAATATATCTAATCCTTTTATTAGGAGAAAAAGGATACCTGTAAGGAAAAACCTAGGATGACAACTTATTTTTCTATCTGAAACAAACCACTTCAGATACATTAATTGATATAATTAGCTTAAAAACAATATGTGAACAGATTCAAGAAACAATGACCAAGTTGCATCCCTAAACATTAAAAAGCTACCATGAAGAGACCACAATAGCATACAACAGATATTTCTTGTGCCACAGTAAAAGAGAATATGACAGATAGTTCATTAGTAAGATTTAATGGCATATATAGAAATGAGTAGAAAGAACCCACAGGAGAAAATTATTCCTTTTTTCATAAAAGAAGTGGGATCAAAACAAGAATGGTGACCAACAGAATAGTGAGGATTCTGTGAAGAGCTTTCTCTGATTCCAGTGTTAGTAGTCACAGTGAACCCTCAGTCTGGCCTATTCCCATTTCAAATGAGACCTAACAAAATTGCCTAACTTGACAGGGACAGGAATCCACTTGGTGGTGCTGCAAATATGAATCAACCACTAAGGATGGCCAACAAGTATCAGTGTCTATGTCTCCGTAAGGCAAGGATTTCTACTCTGCTGCAGAGCTAGACTTTGGAGTAAAACATTGCCTGATGTCTTGCTGAATTCTCAGAGCAGCCATTGGAAACAATGTTCCTCACAGAGCAGAACCTCAGTTCTATTCTGTCAGATGCCAGAACCAACCACAAACTAATCCTTTCAGTCTAGCATGGCAGTTAATGTAAGGGTATGATGTCCAGGAATATTCTCCTAATTTTTCAATTTTATTACTTTGATGATATGTGCTTTGATGGCCTACTGTATTATGAAAAGAAATGAAGAAAAAGAAAGACCTTCAAGCAGAGAACTGTTTCTTTATAATTTTACCACAAAAGGATAAGAAATTAAGTATATTTTGAATAAAATGGTATAGGAACCTATAGAAATTATATATGCAATGGCACCTCATATATTAACAAATTGTTATACTTTATAAAACTTGCAGCGGTACTTGTAGTTGTCAAAAATTATTATCACCCCACACTAAATCCTTTTTATATGTATCTAAAAAGGTTAACAAAATAATGGGAACTTTAAATTAGGGAAGTTTAAAAAGAAAAAATATATTAACTAGGTTACTTTTGGGCATACATATCTACAAAATAATGAAAGTATACTGCAAACACTAAATACAAGCACTGTGGAAATCATTCCAAGACTAAGAAATAAGTTCACTTCAGGGTTACTGTCTACATCTTAAATGTTGTTATAAACTCATATATAAGTCCTCTAAATTAAAAAAAAATTCTGAGGAAATGACATCTCTAAAATTCACTAAATGCTAATCAATTTATAAGTGTAGTCTGTGCTTAATGTTAGATTTTTGGCAAGCAATAAAGTGGTTTACCTATCATTGTTAAAATATAAACATATCTGAGGTAAAATGTATTTGTTTTTCCTAAAAATTCAACAGGTCAAGAGAATATAGACATGTAAAAAATGAAAAAATGTCATATATAAAAAGGGTTTGTAGTTTGACTATTTTAATAAAATATATTCAAGTTCCTAACTAGGTAATATATCTATATATTGGTTAATTTAATCTGCTTGAAGGTATATTTTCCTTTGAATTATAAACATCTGATATTTGGTATCTTAATACTTTATGAATAAATCTAAGGACCCATGGATAAAGACAACATAGGAGGAGGACTGAATGTGGGAGGTGGGGTGGGTAGGGCAGGGGAGAGTAATGGGGTACAAATGGGGACAACTGTAATCGAAAAACAATAAAAAATAAAATAAAATAAAATGTTGGTTTATATTAAAAAAACTTTACATGAAATTTACAGTAGTATATAGTAGTGTCAAGGCCATTTTCTTCTAATAAAAATAAACCATGCAGCAATATCTATAAAATAGTACTTTGCTTTAAAGTTCCTGGGCCTTAAAAAAAAAGGAAGGGCCTCTCCCTGCTATGCTCTGCTTTCATTTGCTTTTACAGGTTACCCTAACAAGATACAGAACTATATGACTTCCTTATCATAAACTGATGCCCAAAAATCATAACCCAATTTAACTGAACTTTAACAACTTCATGATCCCCGCTTTCAGATATTTTATCTGAAATTTCCTTGACACCAGGAAGATAATTATCTCATCATTGGTCCTTGTCTTTGAATAAGCCATGATGGAAATATTTATACCTCTAAAACAAGAAAGCTATTAGAGACAAAACAAAAAGAAGCATAACAATCATTCATAGTAAATATGAAAAGTAACTTGCCCCCAGTAATTTATAACTACATCCTAACGTATAGTAATTCACTTATCTAATTAATTAAAAGCATAATATTAAACATTTCCTAAGTTTTTTATTTTATTCTTATTTTCATTTTTTCCTTAGTAGAAAGCTAGTTTATTTTCACTAAACCTCAAAATACAGAGAAAAGTAAAAATTGACACAAGAGAGGAACAGCTACTTAGTGTTGGCCACGGGCCTGCACATTTACTGAGATTCACATTTCCTACACAGGCCCGAGAACTTCAACACACAAAGTCAGTAACTCCCAACTGGTAGTGCCCAAAGAACCTAATATCAATAACTCCAAGCCCTGCCTAGAAGAGAGTAACTTCATTCTATGCCTCAAAGAATAGCTATTGTGATGCTGCAAAAACAATGAGCATTATCAAGTCAAAAATAACCAAGTATTCAAGAAAACAAGGCACTGTGATCAAGAACCAGCAGAAATACCAGACTTCAAGAACAGACCCACAAAGACTTTAGAGATAATAATTATAAACAGATCACAAAACTACAATAGTTATAATTTTAAGGAAATAAATGAAAGTCAAGATGGGTTATGAGATGGCTGAGGAGTAGTCTCATGCCTCTCCCAAACAAAACTGGAAATAAAACTAAAAAGGGGAAGAGCTACCTAAAATATGTAACCAAAGGCTACCCAAAAAACAGACTTTTACCAAGGATAGCCAGAAACCAACTACAGACAGGTAGGAAGGGAAGGGACATGAAAGGGCAGAGCCCCATCCCCACAGGGGGCAGGCTGAGCTCACAGCATGGCTATGGGAGCTTCACCCTAAGAGGACATAGCTTTGGGCCTCAAATGAGGCTCCCAAGGATAGAGTACCATTGTCAGAATCAGCTTCCCACATATCATCTAGTGGTGAAAGGCTGCAGGGGTTGTCTGCCAGGGAGAGACAGAGTCTGCTGGAGATAAAGTCACTACTTTTTTTTTATAAAGGGACCAAAGTTCAGGTTTTGTGTTCACAGCCACTCACCTTGGGCTTGAGTGGAGGGAGGGTCACACAAGGAGAGTCTGGAGAGGGAGGCATTGGGGAGAGATGTGGAGGAGCTGCTGTGGGGATTTCTGTGCCAGGATACACCTCAATACCACAGCAGCCATCTTTCTTGAGAAGAGCAAGCCCTTTCTAGGGGAAAAGCAATTACCCTTCCCCGTTGTATACTGCTCACCCTACCCTCTGGAATCCTGCTGGCCCACACTCTGAAATTTTACTTGTCTCAACTTGCATCTTTTTTCTTTTCTTTCTTTTCCTCCATCCTGCATCTTAAACCCTGCTGAAGAGATAGCAACATACGCAGACTCACGGGGTGTCAGAGACTAGCTTTTGGGCGTAGCAGTGGGTGTAGCAATTTCATACACTTTCCCAGGAAACATATTGGTGCATTCCCCTCATGGGAGAGCCATAGAAACATCCTCCTGGTTTCTCATAGAGCCAAAATCCAGGCTTCAGAGGCCCCACCCTCTTGCCTACTAGGTGCTCTACCCTGTTATATTCTGGCAATAATGTGAGACAGACACAAATGAGTGGCTTGGGGGTAAGGGTTAGGGTTCCTTATTCCTTTGCTTGGTTGCTAACATAATTACACCAACTTCAAACAACGTCAGAGACACATCCAAAGGGAGAACCCAGCAGGAAAACATTAAACTCTGCTGAGACAAATTCCATTTTGTACCTGTTCCTTATTTTTATGTTTACTTTTTCTTAGCCTTTTTATTATTTTTTTCCATTTTAGTACTCTATATTTTCTTTCATATCTTTTATTTTAACCTTACCTTTTCTGACTCTGTTTTTCTTTTTCATTCCTTTTCTTATTTTTATTTTTTCTTTGTCATTTTTCTTCATTTCCTCTTTCTATTCATTTCTCATGATAGTTGTCTTTCTTTTCTTCTCTCATAAACTCTTTTCCTTTAGTATTCTATTTTTCCACTTTCACTACAATGTTATTTCTCTTTCTAATTTTATTTTTCTTTGCCCTTTTGTCATTGATTTTGCTATTGTTGCTTGTTTTGTTTCTGTTTTTGTGTTGTTCTGCTTTGTCCTGTCAGCACCTGTACAACAGTGTGGTGGGAGTTGAGTGTCTCAGTCAGCCAGCTGGAAGGGAAATCCCATCAACAAACAAGCCAACAACAATCAGAACCCAATACAATAGTAGAGTCCATATAACCCACACAAAAGACATTCTTAGAGCATCCAACTCAGAAGACCAAGGAGATTGCACCATTGAGTTCCACAGGACTCCTACCACATAAGGTTACCCCAGGAAAACAGGTAGTCAATATAGATCTACCTAATACATAGAAACAAACAAAAAGAGATAACTAAGATGTGTAGACAAGGAAACAATCTCTAAATGAAAGAAAAGAAAGAATCCCTAGAAAAAGAGCTAAATGAAATTGAGGCAAGTAAATTATCAGACATAGATTTCAAAATAATGGTTTAAGGACACTCAAGGAAATTAGTTGGAAATAAATCAGCATGAAAAAGAAAATAGAAACTATAAATAAATAAGAACCAGTTAAAGATAAACAATAAAACATCTAAAATAAAGAATACTAGAAGGAACTAAAAGTAGGCTAGATGGGACAGAGGATTGAATCAATAATTTGGAAGAAAAGGTAGAAAACAACACCTAGAGCAACAAAAAGAAAAAATAAAAAAACTTAAAAAGATCAAGGATAGTTTAAGGGAGCTTTGGGGCAGCATGAAATGTAACAATATTCACATCACAGGGATACCAGAAATAGAATAATGGGAGCAAGGGATAAAATAATCAATTTCAAAAAAATAATGACTGAAAACTTAAGTAACCTGGTGAAGTAAAAAGTCACGCAAGTACAGGAAGCCCAGAGTCCCAATCAAGAGGAACCCAGAGACCCACACCAAGACATATCACAATTAAAATGTCAAAGTTTAAAGACAGAGGATCTTAAAGACAGCAAGAGAGAAACAGAGTTAACCTATAAAGAAGCTCTGGTAAGGCTGTCAGCTGATTTCTCAATAGAAAAACTGCTCAAGAGAAGGGATTGACATGAAGTTCTCCAAATAATGAAAAGTTAAATCCTGCAACCAAGACTATTCTATCCAGTAAGGCTTTTATTTAAAGCGAGTTAAGTGCCCATCTGTAAATGAATGGGTCAAAAACTATGGTACATTTACATAATTGAATATAATGCAGCAGAGAGAAAGAAGAAGCTTACATCCTTTGCCACAGCATGAATGGAACTGGAGAGCATTATGCCAACTGAAATAAGCCAGGCGGTGAGGGAAAAATACCATATGATCTCACCTTTAAGTGGAACTAATCAACAAAACAAACAAGCAAGCAAAATATAATCAGAAACATTAAGAATAAACTGACAGTACACAGAGGTGAGGTGGGAGGGGACAATGGAGGGAAAAGTAGGGAGGGTTTTCAGAAACAACTATAAAGGACACATGGAAAAATGTAGGGGGGGATTGGGGAGGGAGGGAGGGGTGGCTGGGGTAGGGGAAAAATGCAGACAACAGCACTTGAATAACAATAAAAAAGAAAAAATGTAGACTTGGAAGAAAAAACAAATAAGTAATAAATAAGAACCAACATAAAATAAAGTCTAGTATATCTGCAAAGAATAAAAACTATACAAATTAAACTAAAAGATCTGAAAAAACATACATTTATAGTCAATTAATATTCAACGGTGGAAGCAAGCACATACAATGGGCTAAAGATAGCTTATTCCATAAATGGTGTTGGGAAAATTGGACAGATAATGTGCAGAAAAATGAAACAAGACCCTTCTTACACCACACACAAGAATAAATTCAAAATGGAACAAAGACTTAAATGTTAGACCCAAAACCCCTAGAGTTTTAAAAATCCTAGAAGCAAACAAAGACACCAAAATCTCAGACATTGCTCATAACAATATTGTATCGGATATCTCCCCAGGCAAGGGAAACATAAGAAAAACTAAGCAAATGGGGCCACATCAAACTAAAAGGATTTGCACAGCAAAGGATATCACCAGCAAAATAAAAGACAATGTAAGAGATGGGAGAGCATATTCACTGATGCATCTGATAAGGGGTTACTATCCAAAATTTATAAGTAATTTACAAAGCTCAACACCAAAACAAACAAACAAAAGACAAAAAAACAAAAACAAAAAACAACCAACAACCATGGGCAAAGGACCTGAATAGACACTTCTCTAAAGAGGACATAACAGATGGCCAATAGACATATGAAAAGATGCTCAATATCACTAATTATTAGAGAGATGCAAATTAATACCACATGAGATATCACCTCACACGGTGAGAATGGCCATAATCAATAAATAAACAAACAAGTGCTGGCAAAGATGTGGAGAAAGGGGAACCCTTCTGCACTGTTGGTGGGAATACAGATTGGTACAGCCACTGTGGAAAACAGTATGGAGATACCTCAAAAAATTAAAAAGGGATCTGCCTTTCAGCCCAGCTATCCCACTTCTGGGAATATATCTGAAGGGACCTAAAACACTAATTTGAAAGAACATGAGCACCCCTATGTTCATTGCAGCATTATTTACAATCACAAAGATATGGAAGTACCCCAAATGTCCATTAGTAAATGAGTGAATAAAACAACTATGGGACTTTATACTACTCAGCTGTAAAAAAAAAAAAAAAGGAAGAAAATTGTATCCTTTGTGACAGTGCGGATGGACCTGGAAAATATTATTTTAAGTGAAATAAGACAGTCAGAGAAAGACAAATACCATATGATTTCAGTTATATGAGGAATCTAATGAACAAACTGAACTAATGAGGTAAATGGAGACAGACTCATAGAGGGAGAACAGGATGACAGCTGGATTGGGGAGCTTAGGGTGTGCAGGAGTTGAGCAAAAAGGAAAATAGAGTCATGGACATAGACAACAGTACATGCTAGGGGGAGGAGTTATAAGGGGGCTAAATTGTAATGAAAAAATGCAATGAAGATTAAATTAAAAATAACATTAAAAGTAAATAAAAGACTTGAATGAAAATTGGAATTTCTAAAAATGAAAAATAAAAAATTGAAGTTTAAAACTCAGTAGATGAATTTACTAGCAAATTAGCAAATGTTAGCAAATTGGAAGAGAGGTCTGAAGAAATTATCTAAAACACAGAACAGAGAAACATACAAATGGAATATACAGAAAAAAAAAGGATAGAAAGATGTAACCTATAATTAATGGACATACCAGGAAAAGAAAAATGAGGCAGAGGCTTGTATCTAATTAGAATATCATAAAATATCAATTCACAAACTCAAAATGCAAAACAAATTATTATTACTAATAATAATAATTCCAGAAACAAACAAAATTTTAAAGCAGACACATTACCTTAACAAGAACAGTATTTAAACTATTAGGTGACTTCTCAACAATAACAGTACAAGCCAAAGACAGCAAAATGTCATCCTCAATATGGGAAATGTATATGATTGCAAAGCTCAACTTTATATTCAAGGAATATAGTTTTCATGAATATGGTAAAATAAGAAAACTTAGCCAAACAAAAGTTGAAAGCTATTATATATTAATATATGCAGCACTTACAACATTGCTTAGCACAGTATGATAGACATGATCATGTTTAAATGACCAAGCCTCTAAAATTTCAATATACAGAGATTACAAAAAACATTTTAAAATATAGACACAAAATGTTGAAAGCAAAAGGATAAAAAAATTACCATGCAATGTCTAAATAAAAGAGATTACTTATGCTAAATAAAAAATTTAAATAGAAAAAGGAAGTCCCAGGATGGACTCCTTGGTTTTTACCTAACATGGCTAAACATATATTAAAAATGTTCTTACAAATACTGTTCACAGAATTCTAAACATAAAACTCAAATGCCTATCAACAGTATGGAAATGGTTATAGTATATTCATTACAGTGGAATACAATACAGTTACTTAGTGAATAAACTGTTGTTCTACACAAGTTAATATTACAAAAAGAGTTAAGAAGCCAGACCTAAAACTCAATGTAGTATGTACATTTTTATATGTGCTCAAAAACAAGGAAATCTAATCTATGATGATAAAATTCAGAATAGTAAAAGCCTTTGGTGGGGAAACTGGGAAATTTTGGAAGAAATAAGGGTTTTTTGAGGGGTATAGGTAATGTTCTTTACCGGGATGCTGGTTACAATATTGTTTTCACTTGGTGTAAAGTCATAGAGTTAAACACATAATTTTTACACTTTTTGCAACTATGTTATACTTGACAACATATTTAAAAATTTTTAAGTACTTCTAAATATAAATCTTAATTGGATCATCAGTCAAAAATCATAAGCCGATCTTACAATTAAAAAAAATTAAAGATTTTATGTATTTATTTTTAGGGAAATGTGAAGGGAAGGAGAAAGCAATGGAGAGAAACATCAATGTGTGGTTACTTCTTGCATGTCTTCTACTGGGAACCTGACCTGTAACCCAAGCATGTACCCTGACTGGGAATCAAACCTGCAACCCTTTGCTTCACAAGTCCACACTCAATCCACTGAACTACACCAGCCAGAGCCAATCTTACAAATTTTTGACATAACACCATTTGAAAATTTAGATAAAGGGGAGAAAATCTACAGCTTACTAAAGTAATCAAGAAAAAAATACTAATAAACTAAAAAAATTCAAGTCTTTTCACAAAATGAAATATCCAAGTCTAGATGTCTTTACTAGTAAGTTCTACCAAAAAAACTGAGGGAAGAAAATATAGTAGTATTTTTTCCATGGTTTTATTTTCTGTAGTTTCTGTTACCTGTGGTCAGCCATGGTCCAACAATACTAAATGGAAAATTTCATAAACAATTCATAAGTTTTAAACCACACACTGTTCTGAGTAGCATGATGAAAACTTAAACAGTCCCACTAATTTTATGGAAATAACTAGCATAACCATGATACCAAGATGCCCATACCCACACTACTTTCTATCCTGTCACAGAGCTGCTCAAAAGTGACCAGCAAAACCCTGGTGAAATTGTGCCTGTGGGAAGGTCTCAATAAAAATTAAGGTGTGTTTACAACAAAGAAAGAAAAAAATACAGATCAAAATTACTGATGAACATGGATGCTAAAATTGTCAACAAAATATTGGCAAATCACATCCAGCAATGCATTTAAAAGATCATACACCATGATCAAGTGGGATTCATCTCAGGGATGCAAGGATGGTACATATTTGCAAATAGATAAATATAATACATCACATAAACAAACAAAAAGATAAAGATAAGATGATCATAACAATAGATGTGGAAAAGCATTTGGGGTCCTAAGATGGTGGCTTTGTTGGAGGGAGCATAATCCCCTTCCTCTATGCAGGGAAGAGAAAACTCGCGGATTGGTGGAGGACCAGAGCAAAAGGCATAGGTTATTGCAACATTTATGAAAACAGGACATCAAAAAATTATAGTGGACATTGAAAAACCAGACAGTAAGGAGACTGCTTCAGGACAATAGGGACCCAGGGATCAGTGCAGGGAACAGGGAGGTTCCAGCCCCCAGGCCAGGTGCTCCCAGGTCTGCTTCAGGGCACCTGGGAGAGTGGAGTCATTGCTTCTTCCCTGGACAACAGAGATTGAGCAATACCAGGGGAGGCTTTGTTGCTTGAAGGCACAGAGAGGGGAGTTGGACTGGAAGACAGTCATGCAGGGGCTGCAGGCACCCATGCATAGCCCTGGGAGGGGTGAGTGCTCCCAGCCTGTGTGACCAGGGGTGGCCTGGATGTGCGCCCGCACCCTCAGCCCAGTGGGAGTGTGGTTCTGTGGGAGACCCAGACCTCACAGCCCTGAACAAGGAAAGGGCATGGGTGTTCACAGGTTTCTGGAGCCTGTGGTGGTGAACTCGGGAGAGCACACACCTCTTTGGGATTTCTATCACGCTGTGAACCCAGAAGAGCTGCGGCACTTCCGGGGTTCCTGGAGCCCACAGTGGAGAAATTGGTGAAAGTGCTCGCCCCTTTGTGATCCCTGGAGCTTGCACCATGAATCCAGAGAAGACGCGGGTGCTTCTCAAGAACATAAAGCCCACTGCAGTGAAATTTGGGGGAAGGGAGAGTCTCCTTGCGATCCCCAGAGCTTGAACCTGGAAAAGACGCAGGGGCTCTGCGGGGAGCCCCGGAGACCTGGAGACCACAGCAGTGAGCTCCGGAGAGCATGCTTGGAAGCACCAATACCCACATCCAGGGACCTGCAGGGGGACATAGGATTGGCTCTGGGGAGAGGGTGCTGCCGGCCCTGGGAACAATGCCCTAGAGACTGAATGAGTTCTGACTGGGAAGAGTGAAAGGCATTCCAAACGCTCCTCAACCTGCTGAAGCCAGCAAGATGAGAAAAACTGGTTTGGCCAGTTAGAAATACATCAGGTTTATTTTTTGTGTGTGTCTTTTTTTGCAGGGTGGGTGGCTGCTGTTGTTTGATTGTTTGAATTTATCTTGTTTTTTAAGTGACTTTTTATTTTTTAATTCTTATTTTTATATCTCTCAATTCCTTATGTTTCTCTTCCTTTTATCCTAGTATTATTCCTTCCACTCCAAATTTACCTCTCCTGCATTCCATCTTTTGCTTTTTTTCCCTTTTCTTTTGAGCCTGCAAGTTACTGCTAATTTGTATTATCTTTTTCTCACTTTTCTGACATTTTTTATTTTAATAGTATTTTGGTATTCTTTTTCTTTCTGTATAATCTTCTTTGCTTGGCTGGTTATATTGTCATTTGATAGGTTCGCCATGGTATCTCAGTCACAGTGTGTTGATAATTTACTGTCCTTCATTTGTGTTCCATTAGTACACCTCTCAAGGTTCTATATTACTTATTCTTGTTATCTAGATCTCATAGACTCTTCCACATGATTGTTGCTTCAACGTTACTGTAAATAAGACCTAGTTCATACAATTGTAAATACTACTCAACACCCTTACCTGATCTCAGCTGACTTCCCAACTTCCTGAACTATATTATTGTGGGGGTTGTCTCTATTCTTTTACACACTACTCCTATTTACTAATCTTTATTTCCACCCTGTCTCAGAATCTGACCCCCCACAGCCTCACAGCTTTCTAGATCCAACTAGTAATCCTTTCATCCCCAATAAGAGCCTTATCTTCTTTCCATCCTTTCTAAAACATGTCTAGTGGGGTGGAAGATCACAGTTAACACTATATGTATCCAAAATATCCCATCTGTTCTCTACTGGCTGCTAATGTAAATATCATAGAATACTGTTTTGCTGTCTTAAACCATTTTGCCTTACTCCTCCAACAGATCACATAAAAGAGTACAGGGAAGCTGTGAACACCAGGTTACATGAAGGAGACTGCACCACTGAGTCTCACAGGTATTCTACCACAGAAGTTCACACCATAATCATAGGGAACCAGAACAGATCAATTTAAGAAACAGAGGCTAACAAGAAAAGTCTCACAAACAATGAGAAGACAAGGAAACAATCCCCAAATGAAGGGAAAGGAGGAAGCCTCAGAAAGAATGCTAAATGAAATAGAGGCAACTCAATTATCAGATATTGAGTTCAAAACAATGATTACCAGGAAGCTCAATGAACTCACAATGAGCTACCAGAAACTACAGGGAAGCTACAATGAACTCACTGAAAACTATATCAGCATGAAAAAGGAAATAGAAACTTTCAACAAGGGCCAAGAGGAAATGAAGAATACAATTTCTGTACTGAAGAACACAGTAGAAAGAATGAAAAGCAGGATCAATGAAACAGAAGACTGGATTAGTGAATTGGAGAACAAGGTAAAAAAAAAAAAAAACACCCAGAAAGAACAAGAAAAGGAAAAGAGGCCAAGAAAGAATGAAGAGGGATTAAGAGAAATGCAAGACAATATGAAACGTAGTAATGTCCATATAATAGGGGAGAAGGAGAGGAAGGAGAGGAAGAAGAGCAAGGGATACAAAACTTATTTGAAAAAGTAATGATGAAAAACTTCCCTAATTTGATGAGAGAAAAAGTCACACAAATTGAGGAAACACAGAGAGTCCCAATCAAGAGGAACACACAGAGACCCACCTCAAGGCACATCATACTTAAAATGGCAAACTTACAATACAAAGAGAGAATCTTAAAGGCAGCAAGGGAGAAACAGGAAGTAACATACAAGGAAGCCCCAATAAGGCTAACAGCTGACTTCTCAATGGAAACACTCCAAGCCAGAAGACAATGGCAAGAAATATTACAAGTAATGAGAACCAGAGGTCTGCAATCAAGGCTACTTTACCTAGCAAGGCTATCAATCAAGATAGAAAGACAAATAAGAAGCTTCCCAGACAAAAGAAGTCTAAAAGAATACACCTCCACCAAACCAGCTCTGCAAGACATGCTAAAGGGACTGCTTTAAGGACAGGAAGGAAACGAGAGAGAGAGAGGGACACACGTACATAAATGGCAATGAATAAGTACCTATCAATAATAACCTTAAACATAAATGGATTAAATGCTCCAATCAAAAGACATAGAACAGCTGAATGGATAAGAATACATGACCCACACATATGCTGTCTACAAGAGACCCCACCTCAGGATAAAAGACCTTCACAGACTGAAAGAGAAGGGTTGTAAACCAATTTTCCAAGCAAATGGACAGGGAAAAAAAGCCAGGGTAGTAATACTCATATCAGACAAAATAGACTTCTAAAAAAGAACCATAAAGAGTCCCAGGAGATCACTTCATAATACTCAAGGGAAGAATTCATGAAGAAGACATCCACCAAAACACTGCTTTACCTAATAAATGAATCTGACAAAACAGTGGGATACAAAGTCAATATCCAGAAATGAAAAGCATTTCTGTACACCAATAATGAAACAGCAGAAGCAGAAATCAAGAAAAAAATCCCATTTGAAATAGCAAAAAAAATAAAAAAAAATAAAATAATAAATAAAATACCTAGGAATAAATCTAACCAAAGAGGTAAAAGGCCTGTATTCAGAAAACTCCATAAAACTGAGGAAAGAAATTAAGGAAGACAGAAACAAATGCAAACATATACTGTATTCATGGATTGGAAGAATTAATATCATCAAAATGTCCATACTACCCAAAGCAGTTTACACAGTCAATGCAATGCCCATTAACATACCAATGGCTTATTTCACAGACATAGAACAAACATTTCAAAAATTTATATGGAACCTTAAATGATCCGAATAGCTGCTGCAATTTTGAGAAAGAAGAGTAAAGTAGGAGGGATCTCAATACCTGACACTAAACTATACTACAAGGCCACTGTAATCAAAACAGCCTGGTACTGGCATAAAAACAGGCACATGGACCAATGGAACAGAACAGAGAGCCCAGAAATAAACCAAAGTCTCTATGGTCAACTAATATTTGACAAAGGAGGCAGCAACATAACATGGAGTAAAAATAGTCTCTTCAACAAATGGTGTTGGGAGAACTGGACAGCTACCTGCAAAAAAATGAAATTAGAGCACCAACTTACACTTTACACAAAAATAAATTCAAGGTGGATAAAGGACTTAAATATAAAACATGATACCATTAAAGTCCTAGAGGAGAACGTAGGTAGGAAAATCTCAGATATTTCACGAAGAAACTTTTTTACTGACTTGTCCCCTAGAGCAAGGGACATAAAGGAAAGAATAAACAAATGGGACCTCATCAAAATTAAAAGCTCCTGTGCAGCTAAAGAAAACAGTATCAAAATAAAAAGAGAACCAACTATATGGGAAAACATATTTGCCAATGATACCTCAGACAAGGGTTTAATCTCCAAAATATATAAAGAATGCACATGACTCCACTCTAAGAAGACAAGCAACACAATTAAAAAATGGGCAAAGGACTTGAACAGACACTTCTCCAAGGTGGACATACAGAGGATCCAGAGACACATGAAACGATGTTTAATATCGCTAGTTATCAGAGAGATGCAAATTAAAACCACAATGAGATATCACTTCACACCAGTCAGAATGGCCATCATAAACAAAGCAACAAACAACAAATGTTGGAGAGGTTGTGGAGAAAAGGGGACCCTACTGCACTGTTGGTGGGACTGCAGACTGGAACAACCACTATGGAAAGCAGTATGGAACTTCCTCAGAAAACTAAAAATGGATCTGCCATTTGACCTAGCAATTTCACTGCTGGGACTATATCCTAAGAACACTAAAACACCAATATAAAAGAACCTTTGCACCCTGATGTTCATAGCAGCACAATTTACAATAGCTAAGTGCTGGAAGCAACCTAGATGCCCATCAGTAAATGAATGGGCCAAAAAACAATGGTACATTTACACAATGGAATTCTATGCAGCAGAAAGAAAGAAGGAGCTCCTACCTTTTGCAACAGCTAGGATGGAGCTGGAAAGCATTATGCTAAGCAAAATAAGCCAGACAGTGAAAGACAAATACCATACGATCTCACCCTTAACAGGAACCTAATCAACAAAAGAAAGAAACAAGCAAAATATAACCAAAGACACTGAAATAGAGAACAGGCTGACAGTGACCAGAGGGGAGAGAAGAGAGAATTTTAGAGGAGAATGGGAAGCATTTACAGGAACAAATTTAAAGGACACATGGACAAAAACTAAGGAGAGGGTGGTAATGGGAGGGAAGTGGGGAGGGATGGGTGGGTAGGCTGGAATGGCAGTAAAAGGGAGAAAACTGTACTTGAACAATGGTTAAAGTATATTAAAAAAACAAAAAAAGGAAAAGCATTTGATAAAGTACAGCACCCATTTATGATAAAAACACTTAGCGAAGTGGGAGTTGAGGGAGCATACTTCAACATAATAGAAGCCATACATGAGAAACATATAGTCAACATCATACTCAGCAGGCAAAAATTAAAAGCTTTCCCAAGTAAGAGCAGTAACAAGATAAGAATGTCTGCTTTCACCACTTCTTTTCAACATAATATTTGAGGTTCTAGTCAGAATGATGAGATGAGAAGAAGAAATAAAATCTAACTTACTAGGAAGGAGGAAGTAAAGTTGTCATTGTTTGCAGATGACGTGATAGTGTACATAAAAAACCATACTGACTCCTACCAAAACTACATGATCTAATAAGTGAATGTGAAAAAACAGCGGGATATCAAGTGAATATTCAGAAATTGAAGGCATTTCTGTACACCACCAACAAAATATAAAAAACAAACATTACAAAAAAATCTCATTTGATATAGCAACAAGAAAAATAAAGTGCCTAGAAATAAACCTAACCAAGGAGGTAAAAGATAGGTACTCAGAAAACTGTGCAAAACTGAAGAAATCAATTAAGGAAGACACACAAAAATGGAAGCATATACTGTGTTCATGGACTGGAAGAATTAATATCATCAAAAAGTCCATAATACAAAAAGCAATTTACAGAATCAACAAAACCCCTATTAAAATACCAATGACATATTTCACAGGTATAGAACAAATATTTCAAAAATTTATACAGAAGCATAACTGACCTGAATAGCTGCAGCAATTTTGAGAAGGAAGAACAAAGTAGGAGGGATCACAATGCCTGATATCAAACTATATGAAAAGGCCACTGTAATCAAAACAGTTTGGTAGTCACATGAGAACAGACACATAGATCAAGGAACAGAATACAGAGACAAGAAATAAACCCATGTTAATTAATATTCAGAAAGGGGGTAGGAGCATAAAATGGAGTAAAAATAGCCTCTTCACCAAATGGTGTTGAGAGACCTGGACAACTTCATGCAAAAAAATGAAACTTGACCACTAACTTACACCATACACAAATATAAACTCAAGATGACTAAAATATTTAAATATAAGTTGTGATAACATAAAAGTATTAGAGGAAAACATAGGCAATTAAATTTCAAATATTCTATGCAGCAATATTTTCACCGATATGTCTCCTACAGCAAAGGACATAAAGGAAAACAATAGACAAATAGGGCTTCATCAAATTAAACCTTGTGCACAGCCAAACAAAATAGCAAAATTAAAAGGGAACCAACCAAATAGGGAAATATATTTGCTAATGATACCTCAGACAAGGGTTTGATCTCCCAAGTATATAAAGAACTCATATGACTCCACACCAGGAAGATAAAAAGTCCAATTAAAAAATGGGCAAAAGACCTAAACAGACCTGTCTCCAAGGTGGACATACAGAGGGCCCATAGATATATGTAAGGATGCTCAACATCACTAGCCATCAGAGAGATGCAAATTAAAACCACAATGAGATACCACTTCACACCAGTCAGAATGGCCATCATAAATAAATCAACAAACAACAAGTGTTGGAGAGGATGTGGAGAATAGGGAACCCTAGGGCACTGTTGGTGGCAATGAAGACTAGTACAACCACTATGGAAAACAGCATAGAATTTCCTCAGAAAACTAAAAATGGAACTGCCTTTTGACCCAGCAATTCCACTGCTGGGATTATACCCTAAGAATCCCGAAACACGAATTCAGAAGAACCTATGCACCCCAATGTTATAGCAGCACAATTTACAATAGCCAAATGCTGGAAGCCACCTAAGTGCCCATCAGTAAATGAGTGGATCAAAAAACTGTGGTACATTTACACAATGGAATATGATTCAGCAGAAAGAAAGAAGGAGCTCCTACCCTTCAGGACAACATGGATGGATCTGGAGAGCATTATGGTAATTGAAATAAGCCAGGCAGTGAAAGACAAATACCATATGATCTCACTCATAAGTGGAATCTAATCAGCCAAACAAACAAGCAAGCAAAATATAACCAGAGACACTGAAATAAAGAACAAACTGACAGTAACCAGAGAGGATGGAGGAGAGGAATAATGGGGAAAAAGGCAGAAGGGTCACCAAGGATCATGTATAAAGGACCCATGGACAAAGACAATGGTGGGGGTAGGATTGAATGTGGGAGATGGGGAAGGGTGGTGTGGTGGGGAGTGTTGAGGGGAAATGGAGACAACTGTACTTCAACAACCATAAAGAAAGGGAAAAAAAGAAAAAAAATAAGATGGTTTATGTGGATAGAATGGAATCTCTTGAGCTGTTGTTGGGGCAGGAAGAGTCAGCACTTCCCTGGGAGATGGAAAGATGGTATAGTGGTAAATTAGAGTCATGCTGTGGACAGTCTTCAGCCACAGAGCATTTGAGGGGTGGAAGCCTTTTCACATTCGCAGTATGATGTGATCAGAGCCGTAAGTGTTGAAGTGAGGGGCAAAGATAGGGAGAGACTGGGAGACCAGGCAGGAACCTGTCAGCATAGCTGGCCCCAGTAGTAGTGGTGGTGGGCAGGCTGGGGAACAAAGGTGTTGAAATGAATTCTTGAACAAGGGTAAAACCTCAGGAATGGAAAGCAGAGGAAGAATGTTTCAAGGAGCATTCCAAATGTAGAATCTGTAGGACTTAAATGGTTCTGTTAAGTTGAACAGAACAGTCAGGGTAACTGAGTTTTCCAGCCCAGGTGAAGGAAATATAGTGCTTACATTTACTAGAGTGAACTCAGAGATAATCTGGTTTGAATTAAAAAAAAAAAAAGGTTTGAGTTTGAGGTCACCTGGTTAAAGATATTGTAGGTTTTACAGAAGACTGAGAGTTGAGTTCACAAATGAGAACAGAGAAAACTGGGTCATCTACATGGGGCAAATGTTGGAGCAGAGAGTCTGGAGACATCTCCTCGGTCAGAGGTTCTTAAACTTGGATGTGCTCAAGAGTCACCCAGAAGCCCTGACAAACTTACCTGACACATAGTACGTATTTAGTACATGTTTAAGAGATATGATTTCTTTCCTGAGCAGACAATATTTGCATAGCATCTTCAGATGTCAATCTAAAGAAATGAACAATTTAGAAATTTCAAGAAATATGGATGATATTTCAGTTGTCATTAGCTTGTATTAAATAAAGAGCAATTTGTACCTCTCAAATCATATCACATAGGCACTTATTTAATCTGTCAACTCTAACACTGATCCTGACCTTAAATTATGTGGGCTGTGACCTGCTCACTCTCCATTATTCAATAGTAAGAATGTAGACTTTGGAGCCATGGAACTTGTGTTCGCATTTCGCTACTTACAAAACGTGATCTTGGGCGATTTACCCAAATATCACTGCCTCATTCCCTCTTCAGTAAAAAAGGAACAATGGATGTATGCACCTCATAGGGGTGCTGTTATGACATAATAACATATCAGTTCACACCTAGTACATGTTTAATAACTGCTGGTTATCATTTTGCCATTGTCTAGCCCTTGGGGGAGGGGACTTGTACTGAGAAGCTGCAGGAAAAGGTGCTGGTAAGTCAGAAGGTCATGAGTGGTTTTATGAGTCAGGACAGAAGCAACATGCCAGCCTGTGCCACAGCAGAAGCTTAGATAACCAGTGTAAAACCCAGCCAGGCTGCCATGAGTTGACAAGCAGAGGCCGCCTTTGAACCTTCTGGCTACTTGTTCAAATTTCCATTTTGGAAAATTGCAATGGCCTGTGAAAGAATTCCCCTTAGTCCGGTGGACTAAGCATTGTCATCACTTCCTATTCTTACTGTTGCTCAAGTGTGGTCTTTGTAGAAGGGACACACTGTGCTTCTCCTCGTGGCTAGAACAATCTTCCAAGAAACCATATAATCTGCAAAACAAGCCATCAGAGACCGACAAGCTAAAAAGTCGAGTTTATAACAAGGCTTTTTTCTAATCTACAATAATTCAGATAACTGCCAGAGCTGATGTGTTTTCCATGTTTGACTAATCAGTTAGTTCACTGAAATGATCAACTTTTCTACATCTTGGCCCAGTCCATGCCTTCCATCTTGATCGTCATCCACAGCATAACAAAGGCTGACATTTTTGGAGACCTTCCCACATATCAACACTGTGCTTAGCTTTGTGAAATATAATCTTTTTAAATCCTCACACCATCACCTAAGAGGAAGGTATTATTTTTATTTCCATTTTGTAGGTGAGGAAACTGTCACGTGGATGAGTGGGGTCATTTACCCAAGGGCACATCACTGCTGGTGTATGTTTTGTAGGTGACCTTAAGGCTTAAAATTCTTGTTGCCTTAAGCGGCCCTTTTGAACCCAGGAAGACAAAAATATGTGGAATAATTAAATAAGACTACAAAGAAAATAAACAAGATGAACAGTATTGGAGATAAAGTGTTTGTCATAGGATAACATAAAACATGGGAGTTGGCAGAATGGAATTATTTTTTGTTAATTAAATTTATTGGGGTGACATTGGTTAATAAAATTATATAGGTTTCAAGTATACAGTTTTGTAACCCATCATCTGTATATTGCATTGTGCCTTTATCACCCAAATTCAAATCATCCATCACCATATATTTGACCCCTTTTACTTTTTACTACCTGACCCCACCCAACTTTTGCTTTGGTAACTATCATATTGTTGTTTGTGTGTGGGGTTTTGTTTTTTTGTCTTGTTTATTCTTTTGTTAATTTCAGTATTATATGCCACATTTGAGTGAAATCATGTGGCTTTTCACTTTTTTCTGTTTGACTTATTTCACTTAACATGATATTTTGAAGATCTATACATGTTATCACAAATGGCAGTATTTCATCTTTTCTTATGGCTGAGTAGTATTCCATTGTATATATGTACCACATCCTCTTATCCAATCACCCTTGAAAGGGTACTTTGGTGGCTTTGTCTTGGTCATCGTGAATAATGCTATGACAAAACAGGGCTGCTTACACCTTTGTGAATGTTTTATAATTTTTCAGGTAGATACTCAGAAGAAGGCTTTCTCGGTCTTGGGATATCCCTATTCTTAATTTTTTAAGGAAAGTCCATACTGTTTTCCATAGTGGCTATACCAGTTTACATTTCCACCAGCAGTGAATAAGGATCCCTTTTTCTCCACAAACTTTCATAAACTTGTGAATAGCTATTCTAACAGGTATGAAGTAGTGTCTCATTGTAGTTTTGATTTGCATTTCCTTAATAGCTATTGTAATTGAACATCTTTTCATATATCTGTTGGTCATTTGTATGTCTTTTGGAGAGAAGTATCTATTCAGGTCCCCCACCCATTTTTTAAATAAATTGATCTTGTTTTTGAGTTATATGAGATCTTTTTGTACAAGCGTGGTGGGCCAAAGTAGGTTTATAAGTGTTTGTATTAAAAATATATAATACAAGAAAAACAATAAGAATAAACTCTATGCTTTGGGTACCCACAACCAGAAATCTACTTTGCCCATAACTGTATGCATATTAACCCCTTATCAGAGGTGTTATTTGCAAAAATCTTCTTCCATTCTGTTGATTGCCTTTTTGTTTTGTTTATGGTTTCTTCTGCTGTACAGAAATTTTTTTAGTTTGCTATAGTCCTATTTATTTATTTTTGCTTTTACTTCTCTCACCCTGGGTTCAAATTTATAAAATCCTCTCTAAGACCAAGGTCCATAAGTTTAGTATCTGTTTTCTTCTATGTAATTTATTGTTTTAGGTTTTATATTTAGGTATTTGATCTATTTTGAGTTAATTTTTTTATATATGGGGACAAGTGTCAGTCTAGTTTTATTATTTTGTATGTGGCTTTCCAATTTTCCCACCATTATTTTTGAAGAGGTTCTCTTTTCCATTGCATGCTTTCTGTGTCTTTTGTGAAAAATTATTTGACTATATATATATATATATATATATATATATATGTTTGTTTACTACTGGGCTGTCAATACTGTTCCATTGGTCTGTTTGTCTTTTTTACTGCCAAAACCATGCTATTTTTATTATTGTCTTATCTCTCAAAATTCCTTTGGTTATTTATGATATTTTGTGATTCTATAAAAATATGATAATTTTAATTCTACTTCTTTAAAAATGCCAGTTTTTTTTTTGGAATGTCAGTTTATATATAAAAATGCAGATTTTTATACATTGACTTTGTATTCTGTATTCTTTGTATTCTTTGTATTTTGTTTGTTTCTAAGAGTTTTTTTGTGGAGTCTTTAGGGTTTTTTATATAAAGAATCATATCATCTGTAAAAAGTGACAGTTTTACTATATTCCCAATTTGAATGGCTTTTATTTCTGTCTCGTTCCTGTTTACTCTAGCTAAAAGTTCCAGTATTACATTGAATAACAATGGTGAGAGTGAATATCCTTGTCTCGTTTTGGGTTTTAGTGGAAAAGCTTTCATTTTATTACCATTGAGTGTGATATTAGCTGAGAGTTTGTTATATATGGCCTTTATAATATTTGAGTACTTTTATATCCACTGTATTGAGGGGGTTAATCATAAATGGATATTGTATGTTATTAAATGCTTTTCTTGCAACTAGTGATAAGATTATTTTATCTTTTATTGTATGTATGTGATATATCACATTGATTGATTTGCATATGTTGAAACATCCTTGTATCCCTGGAATGACTCCAACTTGATTGTGATTTATTTTCTTTTTAATTTGTTGCTGTATTTGATTTGCTAGTATTTTGTTTAGCATTTCCTCATCTGTAATCATTAGAGATACTAGTCTGTAGTTTTATTTTTGTGTGTTATCCTTGCCAGGTTTTGGTTTCAGGATTATGTTTGCTTCATAAACTGTCAGTAAATGTTGCCTCTTCTTCAATTATTTATTCATTTATTTATTATTATTGTTCAAGTATAGTTGTGTGCATTTTCTCCCCACTACTCCTCTGTCCCATCCATCGCTACTTCCCACCCTCAATCCTATCCCCTTTAGCTTTGTCCATCGGTTCTATATAATGTTCCTTGGCAAATCTTCCCCTTCTATTCCCCTTTATTCCCCTCCCCTCTGGTCACTGTCAGTTTGTTCTTCAAAAATTTAATACTTGTCTTTTTCAAGTAACTTTTGAAAGAGTTTGAAAAAGACAAGTATTAAATCTTCTTTGAATGTTTGGTAGAATGCACAAGTAAAGCCATCTTGTTCTAAATTTTCACATCTTGGGAGATTTTTTAAAGTTTCAATTTTCTCACTACTGGTAAATCTATTTAGATTTTCCAGTTCTTTGTGATTCAGTTCTCAAAGGCTGCATGTTTCTAAATGGAACTTATCTACTTCTGGTGGCACATAGTCTTTCATAGTATTTTTGCATGATCTTTCATATTTCTGTGGTATCCGTAGTAACTTTCATTTCTGATTTTGAGTCTTTTTTCTTTTTTTTCTTTAGCAACACTAACCAGATGTTATTAATTTTATTAATCTTTCAAAGAACCAATTTATTGTTGCATTAATTTTTGTATGGGCGTTTTGTTGTTTATTTCATTTAATTCTGCTCTAATTTTTATTACAGCTTTTCTTCTGTTGACTTTGGGCTGCTTCTATTCTTCTTTTCCTAGTTCTTTAAAATGTAATGTTAGGTTGTTTGCTTGTCTGTAATGATATAAATTTCCCTCTTATTACTACTTTGGCTGTATCCCAAACATTTTGATATGTTGTATTTTCATTCTTATTTGTCTCTGTATTTTTTGACTTCTCTTTTTATTTCTTTTTTTGACTGAGTCATTTTATAGTGTCATGTTACTTAATCTTCATGTATTTGTTTTTTTCTACTTTACTTTTTCAGTTAAATTGAAATTTCAAAGCATTATGGTCAGAGAATATAATTGGTATGATTTCAATCTTATAATTGTTAAGTCTAGTTTTGTGTCTCTACATATGGTCTATCCTGAAGAATGTTCCTTGTGCAATGGAAAATAATGTATAATCTGGTATCCTAGGATGAGAGGCTCTATAATTGTCAATTATGTCTATTTGATCCACTGTATTATTAAAAGCCAATATTTTTTATTGTTGTTCAAGTACAGTTGTCTCCATTTTCCCACCACCTCTTTCCCTCACCCCACCCACCCCACCCACTACCCTCAATCCTCCCACTCTTTGGCTTTGTCCATGGGCCCTTTATATATGTTCCTTAATGACTCTTCTTCTTTTCCCCATTATCCTTCTCCCCACACCCCTCTGGTTACTGACAGTTCGTTCTTTATTTAAATATTTCTGGTTATATTTTGCTTGCTTGGTTGTTTTGTTGATTAGGTTTCACTTATAGGTGAGATAATATGGTATTTGTTTTTCACAATCTGGCGAATTTCATTTAGCATAATGCTCTCCAGTTTCATCCATGCTGTCCCGAAGGATAGAAGATCCTTCTTTCTTTCTGCTGCATAGTGTTCCATTGTGTAAAGGTACCTTAGTTTTTTGATCTGCTCATTTACTGATGGGCACTTGGTTTCTTCCAGCACTTGGCTATTGTAAATTGTATAAAACCAATATTTATCTATTGGTTTTCTGTTTGGATGATCTATTTATGACAGTCAATGGGGGCATTTAGGTTTCCCACTATGACTACATTTTGTCTCTTTATTTCTCTAGGTCTATTAGTTGCTGTATATATTTTGGTGCTCCCTGATTGGGTCCACATATATTGAGAAGTGTTGTGTCTTCTTGATGTAATGTCCCTTTATAATTATAAAGTGTCCATCTTTGTCTCTTATATTTTTAAAATATATTTTTTCAAGTATAAGTATTCCTCTGTTTTCTCTGGATGCCACTTGTTTGAAAAATCATTTTCATTTTGAGTCTATATTTTTCTTTGAGGCTGAAATGTGTCTCCTGAAGGCAGCATATGGTTGGGTTTTTGTCTTTTTCTTTATTTTCAAAATTTGATTGGAGTGTGTGAATTTAATGGTAGTATTATATTGTTGTTGTTTTTTAAAATCCAATTTGTTATTCTGTGCCTTTTTATTGGTGAGTTTCATTTATTTACATTGAGGGTGATTATTGGTGTATGAGGATTTCCTATAGCTATGTTATCTTTTGCTTTCTGGTAGCTCTATATCTCCATTGTTTCTTTCCCATGTTTTCATGTCTGTTGTTTTACTTTAGTCATATTCTTTATTTTTTTCTGTTTTCTTTTTTTAAGCTATGTGTCTCACTTTTCTAATTTTTTAAGATTTTATTTATTTATTTTTAGAGTGGGGAAAGGAGGGAGATGGAGAGGAAGAGAAACATCAATGCATGGTTGCCTCTCGAACACCCCCTTTTGGGGACTTGGCCCGCAACCTAAGCATGTGCCCTGACTGAGAATCAAACCAGCAACCCCTTGATTCACAGGCCAGCACTCAATCCAGCCAGGGCTCAGTTTTCTACTTTTTGTATATGTTTACCATTAAGATTAATTTTATGAAAACAATTTTTATATATACAGTAATGTTTTTCTTCTAAATTCACTTTATCTCTATTCCCCTTTGCAAATTGAGAACTTAACCCTCTCCCCTTTTATGCGTTTATTGTCAAAATTATCCCTATTTATGCTGTTAGTTTATTTCCAAATGACAGTAGCTATTTTCTTCTCTCTTTTGTTATTACTCCTTTAACTTTTATGTGATATTTAGGTATATAGAACACTATTCTGAAAAAGGGTTGTAGTGTTCTGCATCTGTCTTTTAGTAATCTTACTTAAGTTTTGTATCTTTTGTCTTTTGTGCTTGAATATTTCCTATAATGTAAGTCTTCTGGTGATAAATTCCTTCAAATTCTGTATGTCTGGAAAAGTTTATATTTTTCCTTCATATATAAAAGATAACATTGCTGGATATATTATTCTTGGCTGGTATTTTCCCTCTTTCAGTAATTTGAATACTTGATTCCATTCTCTCCTAGCTTGTAGGGTCTCTGCTTAGAAATCCAATGACCTAGTAAGATTTTCTTAATAGGTTTACTGTCTTCTTTTCCCTAGCTGTTGAAAATTTTTTCTTTGTCATTAATTTGTGATAGTTTTCATAAAATGTGCCTTGCAGAACACCTTTTTGGATTGATATAATTAGATATTTTGTTTGCTTCTTATATTGGAAGCAAACTAGTTCTCTCCATAGGTTTGGAAAGTTTTCATCAACTATTTGAACAGGCTCTTTGTTTCCTTGTCTTTCTTTTCTTCTTCTGGTAGACCTATCAGTCTTATATTACTCTTTCTGATAGAATCAGATAGTTTGTAGAGTTTATTTATGTATTTTTACCATTGAGCCTCTCTCTTCTTCCATCTGCATTATTTCTGGATTTCTGTTTTTCATATTACTATTTTTTTCCATCATCTGGTCAGGTCTATTTCCTAAACTTGCTGGTTTCCATTTTTTCATATCTAATTTATTGCATTCAGGGGAGTTTTTAACCTGTATTTTATTGTATTTTATTTTTGGATATTTAATTATTTTGAAACAGATTCCCAATTTATTTTTGCTCACTACATTATGATGAAATTTTAAAATGTGTTTAGACTCATTTCATAGTGTATTATAATCAACATTCATAAATATTCCATTTTAAATGGAAATGGATGTTTTTATTATTATTAAGTGTAGAATAAAATTCTTGTATTTTGCTAGATGCTAAACCAAATTTGTTAATAACTCTATTAACAACACTAATAATAGTCCAAGTCTCCTATAACTTACCAAGGTTTATCTAATAAATCCTCTAAGTACTAATATAAATACATGAATATCTTCTATGCAAATAATGAATATTAGTTCCTTGTAGCTCTGTCAACACTTATGTATATATTATTATTATACTACTTATTTGAAAATTTCATCAGAACATATTTTCTTAATTTGTTTTCTCTAAACTATTTCATCTGATATTAATGTAAACACACCATTTTTCTTTTGATTAATTTTTTTTACTTCATTGACTTAATTTTTACCTCTTTTTATCCATTTATTATACTGGAATTTTAAAATTCACAGATGACCATATTTATTATATGATGGAAACATTTTTTACTTTTTATTTTTTTTACCTTTTTTTATTATTGTTCGAGTATATTTGTCTCCATTTTCACCCCAGTACTCCCTCCCACCCCAGCCATCTCCACCTTGTATTCTGGACCCTACCCCCATTTGGTTTTGTCCATGTATCCTTTTAAAAAATAATAATATTTAATGTGATATATAAAATATACAGATTAAATTCTTGTCATAGTATTTTGTGGTCATTTTTTCTCCCTCTTTTAATATTATCTCTATGATTTCTCACCTCTGGATTACTTTTAGGACTGTTTACTTTTATTCACATTTCTTTTCCTTTAGTTAGTTGTATTTCCTGTTTCTATTCTTTTAGGAGTTACTTTATAAATTGTAATGATTTAGCATTCTTTGCCCTATTGAAAAATAAATAGACCTCAAGATCATTAACTTTTGCTTTCTGCTCAAACTATATGCTATTGATAAAGTATTTTATTTTATTTCATCATGTATTTTATTTCAGCTTTAATCACCATTTTAAAAAAGTATTTATTGTTTTGTAGTCTGGATAAATGAGATTTACCTTTATCTTTAATCATTTTCTTATTCTTTGTTCCATCCTGTATCTTAGATCTTCCATCTAGTGTCATTTTCACATTCCTGAGGTAAGATTTAGAAGTTTGTTTTTAATCTTATGTAATTAAAAATTTCTTATTGCTTTGCTAATTTGTATGTGGTTGTCATTCATATTAATTTATGAACAATATTTTTTCTTATATAGATGTGATCACATATCTTTTCTTTAAGGTTATGTTAATTTTTCTCAGTACTCCCTATATATTACTTCATTGACATTTAGTATTCATTGTTGCTTTGAGAAGTCAGTTGCCACATTAATACTTTTTATATATCATATTTAGGTATGGGTTTTTGTTTGTTTTCATGGGGCCTGTGAACTGAGTCTCATCAGTTGTGCAAACTCTTCTCCCATTATCTCTTATCTCCATGTTCTCTTATCTCCATCCTCACCTTATGGAATCCTATTAGATGTATGTTGATCCTTTCATTCAACACTTATATCTGCTTATTTCCATTATTAATCTCTCTGTAATGTAATATTACTTCCTATACATATTACTGCTTAGTAATTATCTTGCATGACATTTGCAGGCTTTTATATTTTTTCCATTGTGTTTTTAAGTTTATTTTTTTACTGTTGTTCAAGTACAGTTATCTCCTTTCTCCCCGCCACCCCAGCCATCCCCACTTACCACCCTTGATCCTACCCTCTTTGGTTTTGTCCATGTGCCCTTTATGCATGTTCTTGAAAACCCTTCCACCTTTCCTCCCATTATCCTCTCCCACCTTACCTCTGCTTACTGTCAGTGTGTTCCTAATTTTAATGTCTCTGATTATATTTTGCTTGCTTGTTTGTTTCGTTAATTAGGTTCTAGTCCATTGTGTTTTTAATTTTACTTTTCAGAATTTTTATTTTAAGAAGTGCTACAGGATTTTTCTTTAAATCTTTTGGACCATGCCCCATTATACTTTTGACAAATTTTATTTTGAGAAATATGATTATTTTATCTGTTAATTTTAATAACTCCAAAATTTTATATTCTAATTCTACAGTGAATTATTTTCCCATTTTCTCACATATCTTTTTTTACCTCCAGTGCCTTATGATTTTGCTATAAGCTAATTTTCCTATATATATTATTTGTGGCAATCATTTTGAACCCAGGTTAAGGGAGTATCCTATTAGAAATGGTTCACTTCTTTAGGCCACCTACCTGGGTGCTGTGGCTCTGTGGGTTGACTGACAGCCTGTAAAATGAAAGGTCACCAGTTCAATTCCCTGTCAGGGCATATGCCTGGGTTGCAGGTCAGGTCCCCAGTTGGGAGCATGTGAGAGCCAACTGGTTGGTGTTTCTCTTATACATTGATGCTTCTTTCCCTCTCTTTCTTTCTTCCCCTCTCTCTGACAATAAATAAATAAAACCTTTTTAAAAAATGGTTTACTTCTCTAAACTACCTAGACACTTGGAGGTACTGCAAAACTAAAATGTATGTAACTTAAATTTTTGGCTAGAATTATTTAGAGCCAATTAGGCAGTATTTATTCCAGGCTTATACCCCACATGAGGCTGAGTTTGTGGCCAGGAATTGTCAAAAAAGGCAGTATTCTCTCTCTCTTTTCTTCTCCTCTTTCCAGAGCCAAGATTAGGAAACAGGTGTTTACTTACAACTTTACTCTGGGAGTAATATATAGCTTTCCAGTTTACCCAGGGAACAAATACATTTAAAGACTATCAATAATAAGTGTAAAACTTTAATATAAGTTCTCTCCTTGTGATGACTGCTAGCTTTGTCCTCTATCCCTCTGTTTAGGACCCAAACATTAGGCAACCAGAAATTCTATTTCTTTGTTCCCAAACCTAAAGGAAGCAGAAAGATAAATTAAAAGTGTATTTAGTATAATATTTACATTTTGATAGAAATACACAGTATGTCTGGTTCCCTCTTGACCAGCTATGTACTGATTTTTGGCATCTGTTTTCTGTGATCATATGCTTACTTCTTTGATGGGATTTGTTACTTTCCATAGTTATCAGAGACTGTTATCAAAGACTAACTATTATTAACCTATTTTCCTGTACATTCATAACTTATTTGGCTTAATCTCAAAGCTTTATGGATAATTGTCAGGTCTATGCACAGCCATCCAGAGAAGATGGCTGGGGGCAGGATAATATGAGAGATACCTATTCCCCTGTATATGATTGCCATTTCTATCTCCCATTGGTACATGGATAAGTGAGTGCTGAGTATGCATTTTATATTTTAAGATTGTTAGCATTAAGAACAAAGTAATAAAATTCTAATTATTATGTCATTATTACTAATTTGTAAATATTAATAATCATTAAGAACATAAAATATTTCTCACAGGCCACAGGTTTATTACTATTACTATTTTAATAATAATAGAAATAATAATAAACCTACCAAATCTATATGAATTATGTACTACTACTACTAATTATTGTTATTATTATTAAAATAATAATAATAAACCTACCAAACCTATATGAATTATGTATTATTTTGCTAGGACTTCCATAACAAAATGCTACAGACTAGGTGGCTTAAATAATAGAAATGTATTGTCACACACTGTGGAGGCTGAAAGTCCAAGATCAAGGTACTAAAAATGCTGGTTTCCTTTAAGGCCTCTCCCTCTCTCTTGCAATGGTTGCCTTCTTGCTATATCCACATTTGGCATTTTCTCTCTGTCTTCTTTTTATAAGGACACCAATTTTATGGGACTAGGGTCTCATCCTTATGATCTAATTTAACCTAAATTATTGTTTTAACAGCTGGCTCATTGTTAGGGCTTCAACATGGATTTTGGAGGAACACAATTCAGTACATGACAGACTGTAATAATGTACCATATTTTGCCACATAGAATATGCACTTTTTGCCAAAATTTTTTAGGGAAAAATAAGGATGCACATTATACATGGGTAGTTCTAATTCCATATCTATGTGAAAGCTTTTAATTCTTTTATTTATACTTATGCATTAAAAAGTGTAACTTTAAAAAGAAATATTTTTTTTCAAATATGGTGGCAAGGTAGGTGGGAGTGGAGCCCCCTTCCACCTGGGCACAGGTGGAATACCTAGCTGATCTTCTGAGGAACAGAGTGAACAGCCAATGGGATCCCAGTATATATGAATGTTGGAGGCCAAAATTGTAGAGGACATTGAAAAACAGGCTGTTTTTCAGGAGATTGTATTGGGATGGTAAGGTCCCTAGGACCAGTAAAGAGACCAGGGCAGCTGAAGCCCCAGACCTAGTGCCTGCCATAGGATCCTTGGACAAGAGCCAAATCAACAGCTTTCTTCCCTGAAAAACAGGGAGGACAGAGTGGCACCAGAATGGACCTGGATGTTTGAAGTTGTTGGGAAAGAATAATGATGATGTGGGAGATGCACAGGGCGGTGTTCACATACTAGGACTATGGGTGCCAGCTGGGTCATTACTAGAGAAAATGGGGAGCCAGGTGACACCTGGAGAAGGGAGGAGAGTTGGGCCATGACAGACCCTGACTCAGATAGTCTCCAGTCAGGTTGGAAAGTTGGGCTGTGTGAAAAGCTGGGTGCTTGTTAGGAGTGACAGGCTTGAATAGGAGTATTTTATTCAAAAAAAGATTCTTTGTCACTGCTTAGGCAACTCTCTCACAGTAGCCTCCCCAGCTGCCCTGGCCTTGACCCTGACCTCACTGTAGCCAGAACTCAGCCATGCCCCCACCCCTGCCCAGCCCAGTTGGCTCCCTAAGAGGAAGGAGGAGGCACCCTCCACACAGGACAGCAGCAGGGCTCAGGGAGTTAGCAGTCTCCAGAAAGACTTAACTAAGTGGGGGAGCTGAACTACCCTAAATAGACTTTCAGAGTGCCTAGCAAAGTTTCTTCAGGACAGCAAAGAGGGAAACAGTGGTGTGTGAGTTACCCCTAATTAGTGCCCCTCACAGACAGCACAACTGGTAAATTGAAGGTGCCAGCCTAGTGCAGATTGGCCGTAGGGGCCCAGCAACACATGGAGGACCTGGGCTAGAGGCTGAGCAACTGTGAAGACTGTGGCCCAGACCTGGCCCCCATCCTCACAAAACCATGAAAAGGGAGAAAAGTGGAGCCCAGCCCCCCTCAGCCTGCAGAATCCAAGAATACCGGAAGAAATCCCTAGGTGTGTTGAAAGTCAGCAGGAAGCTCTTTTTCCCTCCAAGTGAGACAAGACCTGGAGCTGTGAAAGGAAAAGAGTCAGACCCAAACAAGGAACACAAGGCTAACGCTTCCAGAGAAACTGAGAAAAATTTTACTTTGCCATTCCAGAGAACTTGCCTGTTATAGATTATTTGCATTATTATTTTTTAAATTATTTTTACTTCTTTTATTTATTAATATTTTTATTTCTTTTTTCTGTTTAGTTTTCTTCATTTTACTTGTTTGTTTAATTACATCATTTCACTGGTTTTCCTTGTTCTGTCTTTCATAATGTATTTTAATTTTCCTTCTTTCATTTCATTTGTATTCCAGTAGTGCACTCTTTAGGTAGTGTACTTCCTATTCTTGTTATTCAGGTCATATAGTTCCTGTCATGATTGTTGTTCCAATATTATTGTAAATAATTGCTGTTCCATACATTTGTAAATATTACATAGCACCCCTCCTGGATCTTAGCTCATTTCACTCTCTTCTGCAGCTTTATTACTGCTGTGGTTAACTCTATTTTCTCACACACTACACCTATTTTCTGTCCTTTACTCTCACTATATCCCATAATCCGACCTCCCACAAGCACTCTGTTTCTTCAATTCACTCACAATCCTTACCCCCTCTGACAAGAGTCTTATCTCTTTTCCACCTTTTATAAAAAGTGGCTAGCTGGATGAAATATCACGGTTAACACTATACTTATCCAAAGGATCTCCCATCTGTTTTCTATGTGTTGGGACTTTAAATCCCATAGAATACACTCTTGCTGTCTTAATCCATTTTTGCCTTCCCCCTTCACCTGATCACATACAACAGTAGGTGGGAGCTGTGAACACCAATATACCTGCTGGAAGAGAAAAACCACCAACAAAGGAACCACCAACAGATAATAAAGGAAGATGGCAGAGGAGTGAGTGGAAGCCACATTAATCTTCCAGGACCAATCTGGAATTACACTAAACAGTGGAGAAATTACTCAGAACAAACAACTGAACAATAGCAAGAGAGAAGCCTCATAACTTCAGACAGATGTAAGAGCCAGCTTCAACACAAATTGTCTGCACCTACATGAAAGCATATACAGTGTGGTAGATGGAGACACTCAGTCAGCCAGCTGGAGGGAATAACCCACCAAAGAAAGGCCCAACAACAATCAAAACCCAAATACATCCAGAAATCCAACATAAACAGCATTCTAAGAGCAGCAAGTTCAGGAGACTGAGGAGACTGCACCACTGAATCTCACAGGTCTCCAACCATAGAAGTTCACACCATAAACCCAAGAAGTCAGAACAGATCAGTTTAAGAAGCAGAAGTTAGCAAGAAGAGTCTCACAAACAAGAGGAAAACAAAGAAAAAAATGAAATGAAAAGAGGAAGACTCAGAAAGAATGCTATATGAAATAGAGGCAAGTAAACTATCAGATATTGAGTTCAAAGCAATATTATAAAGAAACTAAACGAGCTCACTGAAAATTACCAAAAACTATAGAGAAACTACGATGAACTCTGCAAACTCTATCAACATGAAAAAGAAAATAGAAACTATCAAAAGGCGCCAAGAGTACATAAAGAATGCAATTTCTGAATGGAAGAACACAGTAGAAGTAATCAAAGCAGGCTACATGAAATAATCAAATCAGTGAGCTGGATTACAGGTAGAAAAAAACACCCAGAAAGAACAAGAAAATGAAAGAGACTCAGAAAGAATGAAGAGTGGTTAAGGGAAATGCAGAACAACATGAAATGTAATAATATACATGTAACAGTGATACCAGAAGGAGAAGAGGAGCAAGGGATAGAAAACCTTCTTGAAAAAGTAAAGATGGAAAACTTCCCTAATTTAATGAGTGAAAAATTTACACAAAACCATAAAGCACAGAGGGTCCCAACAAAGAGGAATGCAAAGAGGCCCACTCCAAGACACATTGTAATTAAAGTGGCAAAATTTAAAGAGAAAGAGAGAATTGTAAAGGTAGCAAGGGAGAAACAGGAAGTAACATACAAAGGAGCCCCAATAAGGATAGCGGCTTATTTCTCAATGAAAATGCCGCAAGCCAGATGAGAATGACAAGAAATATTCCAAGTAAATAAAAACAAAGTCATGCACCAAGACTACTCATTCAGCAAGGCTCTCAATTAAAATGGAAGGAGAAATAATGAGTTTCTCAGACAAAAGAAGTTTAAAAGAATACACCACCACCAAACCAGCACTGCAATATATGCTAAAGGAAATGCTTTAAGAAAAGGAAGAAAAAGTGTGTGTGAGAGAGAGGAACACAGGTATGAAGGAAATAAAATGGCAATGAATAAGTACCTATCACTGATAACTTTAAATGTAAATGGATTAAATGCTTCAATCAAAAGACATAGAATAGCTGAATGGATAAGAAATCATGACCCACACATGTGGTTAAGAATGAGATCAAGAAAGAAATCATGACCCATATATGTGGACATGTGCTGAGACCTGCTTCAGAACAAAAGACCTACAGAGACTGAAAGTGAAGGGTTGGAAAAAATATTCCAAGAAAGGGGACAGGAAAAAAAAGGTTGGGTAGCAATATTCATATCAGAAAAATATACTTCAAACCAAGGCCATGAAAGAAACACAGAAGGGCACTTCATAAAACTCAGGGAAAAATCCATCAAGAAGACATAAACATTATAAATATGTATGTACCCAACAGAGGAGCACCCAAATACATAAAGAAAATACTGGAGGATTTCAAGAAAGATATTAACAGCAACATAATTATAGTAGGGGATTTTAACACCCCACTGTCAAAAATGGATAGATCTTCCAAACAAAATATCAGCAAAGATATTGCAGTGTTGAACAATGTCTTACGTCAAATGAAATTAGCTGATGTATATAGGATCTTTCATCCCAAAGAAGCAAAATACACATTCTTTTCAAATGTACATGGAACATTATAAAGGATAGACTACATGATAGGACACAAAACAAGTTTCAACAAATTCAAGAAAACTGATATCATAGAAAGCATGTTCTCAGAAAACAAGGGCCTGAAATTGGAAACCAACCTCAAGGAAAAAAATAAAAAAACACTTAAATTCATGGAGATTGAATAGCATGTTAATAATGAATGGGTTAAGAATGAGATCAAGGAAAAAATGAAAAAGTTTCTGGAAACAAATGAAAATGAACTCACAACAATCCAAAACTTATGGAAAACAGCAAAAGCAGTCCTGAGAGGATAGTGTACAGCACTACAAGCCTATCTAAAAAAGATACAAATATTTCAAATAAATAACCTAATCCTTCCTTCTCTTACCAGAACTGAAGGAACAACAAAGACAGCCTAGAGGAAGCAGAAGGAAAGAAATAGCCAAGATCATAGCAGAATTAAATGACATACAGACTAAAATTCTAAGAATCGACAAATCCAGGAGCTGGTTCTTTAGAAAGATGAACAAAATTGACAAGCATTTAAGCAGACTCCTCAAGAAAAAAAAGAGAGAGGATCCAAATAAACACAATCAGAAATGAAAGAGGAGAGATTCCAACTGATACTACAGATATATGAAGGATTGCTAAGAAATTACTAAGAAGAACTGTATGCCAAGAAATTTGAAATCCTGGGTGATATGGACAAATTTCTAGAAAAATATAGTCTTTCAAAACTGAATAAAGAAGAAACAGAAAGCCTGAACAGATCAATAACAGGTGACCAAATTGAGGTAGTAATAAAAAAAAAAAAACATCCCAGCACAAAAGCCCTGGAACAGATGGTTTCACAGGAGAATTTCATAAAAAATTTAAGAAAAAGAGCTAACCCCTATCTTTCACACACTATTCCAAAAAAATTTAAAAAAAAAATGGAAGACTCGCAAACTTTTTTATGAAGCTGGAATCATCCTAATCCCAACACCAGATAAAGACACAACAAGAAAAGAAAACTACAGGCCAATATTGCTGATGAACATAGACATTAAAATTCTCAACAAATTATTGGCAAACCGCATCCAGAATTACATTAAAAAATCATACACCATGACCACGTGGGATTCATCCCAGTGATGCAAAGATGGTACAAAATTGGCAAATCAATAAACATAATAGATCACATAAACAAAATGAAAGACAGAATTCACATGATCATATCAATAGATGCAGAAAAAGCATTAGATAAGTTACAGCACCCATTTATGATAACAACACTTAGCAAAGTGAGAATAGAAGGAGCATTCCTCAAAATAATAAAAGCTATATATGACAGACCTACAGCCAACATCATACCCAATGGGAAAAAACTGAAAGCTTTCCCACTAAGATTAGGAACAAGACAAGGATGTCCAGTTTCACCACTCTAATTCAACATAGTATTGGAAGTCCTAGCCACAGCAATCACACAAGAAAAAGAAATAAAGGACATTCAAATTGGAAAGGAGGAAACAAAACTGTCATTGTTGCAGATTATATAATAGTGCATACAGAAAATCCTATGGACTCCACCGAAAACCTTCGCAACCTACTAAATTAATTTGGCAAAACAGCAGGATACAAAGTCAATATTAATAAATTGGAAGGGTATTTGTACACCAACAATGAAATATCAACAACAGAAATCAAGGAAAAAATCCCATTTGATATAGCAACAAGAAAAATAAAATACCTAGGAATAAACCTAATCAAGCAAGTAAAAGATGTGTACTCAGAAAACTACACAATCCTTTAGAAAGAAATTAAGGAAGACACAAACAAATGGAAGCATGTACCATATTAATGGATTGGAAGAATTAACATCATCAAAATATCAGTACTACCCAAAGCAATTTATAGATTCAATGCAATTCCTATTAAAATACCAATGACATATTTCACACATATAGAACAAATATTTCCAAAATTTATATGGAACCATATGACTGACCCCAAATATCTGCTGCAATTTTGAGAAAGAAGAACAAAGCAGGAGGGATCAGAATACCTGATATCAAACTGTATTCAAGGCCACTGAAATAAAAACAGTCTGGTACTGGCCTAAGAACAGATGGATAGACCAATAGAACAGAATAGAGAGTCCAGAAATAAACCCAAGTCACTATCGTCAATTAATATTTGGCAAAGAGGACAGAAGCATAAATTCAAGTAAACATATCCTCTTCAACAAATGGTGTTGGGATATCTGGACAGCTCCATACCAAAAAATGAAACTAGATCACCAACTTACACCATACAGAAAATACAAGGTGGATAAAAACTTAAATATTTGTCATGACACCATAAAAGTCCTAGAGGAAACATAGGCAGGAAAATCTGAGATATTCCATACACCAATATGTTCACTGATATATACCCTAGAGCAAGGGACATAAAGGAAATAATAAGCAAATGGAATCTCATCAAAATAAAAAGCTTCTGCTTGGCTAAAGAAAACAGCAATAAAATGAAAAGAGAACTAACTGTATGGGAAAACATAATTGCAAATCATAACTCAGACAAAGGTTTGATCTACAAAATATATATGAAGAACTCACACAACTCCACTCCAGGAAGACAAACAACCCAGTCACAAAATGAGCAACGACCTGAACAGAGACTTGTCCAAGGAGGACATACAGAGGTCCCAGAGACGTATAAAAAGATGCTCAGCATCACTAGCCATCACAGAGTTGCAAATTAAAACCACAGTGAGATACCACTTCACACCAGTTAGAATGGGCATCATAAATAAATCAACAAACAACAAGTGTTGGAGAGAATGTGGAGAAAAGGGAAACCTAGTGCACTGTTGGTGTGAATGCAGACTGGCGTAGCCACTGTGGAAAACAGTATGGAATTTCCTCAAAAAACTAAAAATGAAACTGTCTTTTGACCCAGCAATTCCCTGGCTGGGATTATACCTTAAGAACACTGAAAAACCAATTCAGAAAAACCTATGCACCCCCATGTTCATAGCAGCACAATTTCAAATTGCCAACTGCTGGAAGCAACCTAGGTGCCCATCAGTAAATGAATGGATCAAAAATCTATGGTACATTTACACAGTGGAATATTACCCAGCAGAAAGAAAGAAGGAGCTCTTATGCGTTGTGAGAGCATGGATGGAACTGGAGAACATTATGCTAAGTGAAATAACCTAGTAGTGAAAGACAAATACCATATGATCTCATAGATAAGTGTAACCTAATCAACAAAACAAATAAACAAGTAAAATATAACCAGAGAAATTGAAATAAGGAACAAACTGACAGTAACCAGAAGGGAGATGGGAAAGGATAATGCGGGGAAAAGGATGAAGGGTTTTTAGGTACAACTATAAAGGACACATAGGCAAAACCAAGGGGGATTCAGAGGACTTCTGGTCAAGATGGAGGCATAGGCAGAAAACCTTCACTTCTTTGCACAACCAAAAGGAGAATAACAACCAATCTAAAATCAGTAAACAAACAAAAGTGCCAGAAAATCAAACTGCATGGAAGTCTGACAACCACAGAATTAAAGAAACAGTCAGAGAACAAACAGACTGGTAAGGCTGTGGACAGAGAGAAACCATGGTGAGATGGCAGACAGTGGTGTTGGGGTGGGCTGTAGTGAGGAGGCAGGCTGCAAGGGAAGGGCTGACTTAAGGGGAACTGAGACTCAGAGGAGACTGTGTACTACAGTGGTTGCTGCAGTGGGAGAAACTCCCAGTCTCACATGAGAGTTCACTGAAAAGTGTGCTAGAGACCAGCAGGCAAGCAGCATTGTTCCCTCTCTGGCCCCTTCCCCACAGGAAGCTGCCAATGAAGCAAGGAGGGTTGCCCTGCAGGGGTGAATACCTAAGGCCCTGCCCCCTTACAACTTAACAGGGGCCCTGAACAAAGAAATAGGGCCAAAACGAAAGAACAGAGCAAATCCTCATATAGACAACTAAAGGATGAGTATATATCCAACCTATCTGATGGAGAATTTAAAGCCCTGATAATCAAAATGCTCACAGAACTGATTGAGCTTGGTCAAAAAGTGAAAGAACAAATGAAAGGTACCAAAAATTAAATAAAGCAAAACATTCAGGGAACCAACAGTGACAGGAGGGAAACCAGGACTCAAATCAATGATTTGAAACAAAAGGAAGAAATAAAAATTTAACTGGAACATAATGAAGAAACAAGAATTCAAAAAAATGAAGAGAGTCTTACAAATCTCTGGGACAACCTGAAATGTTCCAATATCCAAATTGTAGGGGTGCCAGAAGCAGAAGAATAGCAGCAAGAAATTGAAAACTTATTTGAACAAATAATAAAGGAAAACTTCTCCAATCTAGTGAAGGAAATAGACTTTCAGGAAGTCCAGGAAGCTCAGAGAATCCCAAAGAAGTTAGACCCAAGGAGGAACACACCAAGGCACATCATCATTAAGTTACCCAAGATTAAAGACAAGGAGAGAATCTTAAAAGTAGCAAGAGGAAAGGAGAGAGTTATCTACAAATGAGTGCCCATAAGGCTATCAGCTGATTTCTCAAAAGAACCCTTGCAGGCAACAAGGGGCTGGAAAGAAGTATTTGAACTCATGAAATGCAAGGACCTACATCCAAGAATACTCATCCAGCAAAGCTATCATTTAGAATGGCAGGGCAGATAAAGTGCTTCCCAGATAAGGTCAAATTAAAGGAGTTCATCATCACAAGGTCATTATTATATGAAACGTTAAAGGGACTTATCTAAGAAAAGTAAGACAAAATCTATGAACAGTAAAGTGACAACAAACTCACAACTATTAACAAATGAACCTAAGAAAAAGAAAGTAAAACAATGAAAACAAAAAGTAAGCAAACAACTAAAACAGGAACAGAATCAGAGAAATGGATATCACATGGAGGGATTTCAGTAGGGAGAGGTAAAGGAGGAATAGGGGAAAAACATACAGGGAATAAAGAGCATAATTAGTAGGCATAAAATAGATGGGGAGAGATAAAAATGGTATAGGAAACAGACAATTCGAAGAACTTATATGTACAACCCATGGACATGAACTAAGGTGGGGAGATGATGGAGGGTTAGGAGTTACAGGGAGGAGGAGGGTTAAAGAGGGAAAATTGGGAAAAGTGTAATAGCATAATCAATAAAATATACTTTAAAATAAAAATAAATTAAAAAAACAAGGGGGAGTCAGATTAGGGGAGGGAGGTGAGGATGGCTGGGGTGGAAGGAGTGATGCGGGCAAAACACAGACAACTATACTTGAACAAAAATTTAAAAATAAACAAAGCAATAATGATATCTGTATGCAAAATAATACCCTGGAATTTGATAATCACTTTTCTTCCTAAATATAAATAAATAATTGAATTAAAAATTAACATGAAAGATTTTTTCCTGAAAGTTTGGGCCAAATATGTAAGTATGCATTATACATTACAAAATATGGTAAATACATTTAAAAAATATTTTGGTCTAAATTTTAAGGAGATGTAAACACATCACAACTGTTATCAGTTGTCTGAAGCTTTTTACCTGAAACTTTCTCTCTGCTTAGCAATCTCATCTCTGTATAGCAGACATTGCTTTTATATTATGTATTCAGAGATATTCAGTCATATGAGTGATACCTGCTGTGCCTTGTTCTCCGTGAAATTGAGTTCATACTTTGCTCCGTGGGAACACTAAATCAAAGTAAACAAATTTCCAAGACACAAGGAATAATCTGTAGGAAATAGTAACCCTGTATTTGGAAACTGAGAAGGAATGAGATACTGTTTTGAGTGTGTGTAGTGAGGAGAGTGAACCATCTTTTACAGATTGTAGTCCATAACTATGGTTTCAAATAAAAAAAAAACTTCTCAATGGGGGCAATGATTGTTATTTGTTGCTTTTTTAAAAAGTATGAATAACAGCAAGAGAATTTCATACTAGACTTGGATATGAAATAAAGGTTGAATTACTTGATTAAGATAATTTGTTTTAAGCAAGCCACCATTGGTTTTGTTTATTAAGAAATTAAACAAAACCATAGGTAGTCATTGAAACTCACTTCTGCCATCAACAATAATGAATGCAATTATAATTTTTTAGGTGTTGTGGGGGGAAAAATGAAAGCCAGCATAAGGACTACTGAAGGATTGCTGAAGGATTACAAACAGCAGAGGTACTGTGGGCATTCCAGCCAGCCAACATCTGCCCAATGCAATCTTATCTGTCAAACACATCTGGAGACTGGAGAATCAAACCAGGCATGGGTGTTGCAAAAATCAAGTCCTGAAATCTAACCTCAAGCCTCAACTGTGTACCTTCATATATGCATTATTGTCATTCTAGTCTTCATTTGTTGTCACAAAACCACCCTGCAATTCAGGATAATTTATTGAAGCTGGTAGTCTTCAGTTAGGAAAGGCTGGGAATAAATATATTAAGAATTAAAGGATATAGTAACATTTTCATTATATATAAAGTTGGTTTAGAATCCCCTTAAAATATTTGGAAGTATATTAGCTCTTAAAGTTACTATTTACCTCCTCTTCCTAACTTCTTGCAATCCAGCTTTTAAAACAACAAAACACAAATAATTAATTTCTTCATAAATATACCTGTTTTCTCATGCATCCTGAAGTGGAACTGGTAAAAAAAAGTAGGAAAACTCTAAAGGGAGAATGAAGCACAATTGCAGATACAAATGCCTGAAGGTTCTTTACACCAGGGTCCATTTGGAACCACATATTATTTTAATGACATAGTTTGAAAAACTAAATTACCTTGCATTTATAAACTAAAAGTAGCAGAAGGAACAGAACCACTTGGTAGTCAGAAACCCTGTCAGCATCAATTGATTTTATGATTAAAAGATAGTTATGGAATGGCAGTGTTAAGGAAGAACACAAACTCGTGGAAGTCCATGCCTACTTTGTGTTTCTTAGTGGGGTAGATCCTTTCTGTGACCCAGAAGAATGCAGAATCTTAGGATTTCTGAACTGCAGTTTCTCATTATTTATAATTTTGTAAACATTTAAAGTTTATACAGCAAATTACTTCTTATTAAAATAATTGGAGCCTATTTGTTCTAAAAGGGTTAATCAAACTCCAAAATAGCAAGAATTTTAAAATAGCAAAACAATTTTATAGTAGAGAATTTACTATGTGTATAGAGAATTTTACTCCTCACCACAATAATACTAATATTTACTACTATTGGGAGGTCTAGTCTGGTCTTGGACTACCCCCAGAGTACCTTAATGGTGAATACAATGAGTAAATATATGGCAAGGCCCTAGAGAAGTACACATAAGTTTTGCTTTAAGAAAAGCCAACCTGGGAATTCACTTAACTTCTATTAGGTGAGCAAGTATTCTGGGCAACTGATCTTCTAAGAGCTTCCTTTGAACTGGGTTTGAACATATTGAGAGATTCATCCCAGAAACAAGAAACCCAGAAATGTCTTTAGGGTACAGCTTTAAGCAAATTCTTCCTGGACAGCTCTCTTACACAGAGTAAGTTATTCATGTAACTTAACTGTTGAACATGAAAGGAATGATAATGTGTCACTTCAAAATATGCTACTTTGGCATAGGAATATTTTGATTTGAAGGCAATATTTGAATTGATAGGTTAAGAAAAAGTTATCTGCTCTCCCTGTTAGTTGGCTAAAGCAGAGCATAAATATCCCTTTACGGAGGTGCTACCCACCCTGTACCAGGAAGAGAAGAGTAACTCATCACCCAAGATAGAGAGTCTACACTGAGATGATTTTGCATAAACAGACTTTTCTTAAGTAATCTTTCATTTTTTTCTCCATATATTTCCCAGTCTCTTTCCATGATTTATGGTCACTAGAAGCCCAACTCCCTCTTTCTTTGCTAAAATAACAAGTACCAGATTCTCACTGCTACTTTGATTTCTTTTTTTCTTATTATTTTTAAACATTTTTATTATTGTTAAAGTACAGTTTTCCACCTTCCCCCCCCATTCCTCCCCATATTCCTCCACTGTTTCCACCCCACCCTTGTTATTGTCTATGTGTCTTTTATAATAGTTCCTGCAAACCCTTCACCCTTTTCCCCTGAAATTTCCTCTCCTCTCCCCTCTGGTCACTGTCAGCCTGTTCTCAATTTCAGTGTCTTTGGTTATATTTTGCGGGTTTGTTTGTTTTGTTCTTGTTAAAGGTGAGATCATATGGTATTTGTCTTTCACTGCCTGGCTTATTTCACTTAGCCTAATATTCTCCAGTTCCATCCATGCTGTCTCAAAGGGTAGGAGCTCCTTTTGTCTTTCTGCTGCATAGAATTCCATTGTGCAAATGTACCATAGTTTTATTATCCATTCATTTAGTGGTGGGCACCTAGGTTGCTTCCAGCACTTAGCTACTGTAAATTGTGCTGCTATGAACATTGGGGTGCATAGGTTCTTTTGGTTTGGTGTTTCATAAACAAAGCAACAAACAAGTGTTGGAGAAGTTGTGGAGAAAAGGGAACCCTAGTGCGCTGTTGGTGGGATTGAAGACTGATGCAACCACTATGGAAATCAGTATGGAATTTCCTCAGAAAACTAAAAATGGATCTGCCTTTTGATATGGCAATTCCACTGCTAGGATTATATCCGAAGAATGTTACTTTGATGTTCACTTCTTGCTTGTAAACTCCCATGCATGTAAATATTTATAACAATTGTGTGCCTTTTTCTGTTAATCTATTTTATTAGTTTAATTTGCAGGCCCCCTCATATACCAAGAGGGCAAAGGAAAAGCTCCCCCCACCTCAAAAACTGCCCCTGGTAAATAACAGTATTGGGAGACACTGGAAAGACACTAGACCTAGTTTGAAATTTTCAGTGTCATTATCAGAGTATTTCATTTCAGGTAAGTGTAAAGAAAATGGGAAAACAACTAGCATTTTGAGTACCCATTTATTGTCAATCTCTGTGTTTCTAAATGCATTAAAGCTTTCAAAGTAGGTCTTGTTTTCCTAATTTACAAATGAGAAAATGGAAGCTTGGAGTTTAAGTAACTTGGCCAAGGATGCACAAAACATTTTTCAGAAAACTCTTGAATTATGGGAACATGCTTCTTAAAGAAGACAGGGCATATAATCTGTTATTTAAATTTTATTCACTTAGCAAAATACAATTTGGTCTACAAAATACTTTATTTAAGAGTGTTTTTGAAAGTCAGTAATATTAATTAATTCAGCTGTACCTTTGTTGGTATTGAAATTTAACAGAATTTTGGAGAAAGGACCAACCAACCTCAAGAAAAAAAAACTGGTGTTTAAATACTTCAAAAATTTTTAGTGCATCAAGGTTGAGTACTTATAGTTTTACTGAGCAGGTGAAGTGAGGCTAAGGATGGATAGAGACCGAAGCAAAGACCAAGTTCTCCCATGGGGACAGGAGATTGCCCTGGCTAATAACAGGCTAGCTGGACAACAAAAGCCTGGGTTTTGGATTATGGAACTCAGTTATAGCTCAAGCTCTGGAATTCTCCCAAATCAGTCAGATATTGAGAAAGAGAAAAGAAGGATAAAATGTCAAAATAAATATAATCAAAACTGGGTCAGGCATCACCTGACAAAGACAAATGCCTGTTTTCAGAGTTTATCATTATAGATCAAAACATGTAATGTTTCTGTGTATGATCTGTAGTGTATGTGGTGTGTGCATATGTGGAAACAGTGTGCATACATGTATACATATGTATGGTGTGCATGCATTTGTGAAATAGTTGTGTGTTTAATGTATATGTGTGTGGGGTGGTAGTGTGTGTGTGTGTAGCATGTGGTATGCTATGTGGCATGCATATATGCATGACTGGGTGGTGTGGTTGTGTGTGTGAGTATAGGGGGTTCATGGATATGGAAGTGCACATGTGGCATATATGTATCTGTGTGTGTGGTGTCCATGTGCATAGGTAGAATATTAGGCATCTGTGTATAAGTAGGATGTGGTGTGTATGTATTTGTAATGAAGTCATGTGTGTGTGTACTATGCATATATGGCTGGAGTGGTAGTATTGTGTAGTGTGTGGTGTGGTATATGGCATACATTTGTATGTGGTTGGGTGGTATACATAAGTGTGTATGTGGTATGGTGTGTAACATGTATATGTGTGTGGCTGGGTGGTTGCATGTGTGTGGGGGGTTATGCGTGTGTGTGTGTGTGTATCTAAGTGTATTAGTTACTGCAGATTGTTATATGACGTTACCACAGAACCAAGCACTAGGACTCAAGAAATAAGGAAATCTACTGGTCAATACATCCTAAATAAGATTAGCAAAAGAAACCATTGAAAACTTAATCTATTGTTGAATAGATAACTTAAGAAGAATGGTTAGATTCCAAATTTATCTAACAAATATACAAATTGACTGTAGGTCTTCTTTTCTGAAGCCCAAGTGTGTGTGCAGACTGTAATGGGTTGCTCCTGAAAGAAGAATGTATTCAGCTGTAGCAAGCAACCATTTTAAACAAAAGAGAGATGGATCAACACATCTCATCTCCTTTACTGAAGGCACAACCAAATGAAGTTCCAATAGTCTGGATATACAAGTACCTCATTTCCCTCAATGGTAAAATGTGAAAATATGATTATTTTTAAGAACCCTTATGTTTTAATCTTCAAATCCTATGATTCTAAGGTAAATATATATAATATTACTTTATGGGAATTTGGAAAAATTGATTTGTTGCACAAATAATGTTTAGAACTTCTTAAGGTAGAAAAGTGAAATAAATATAACTTCAGCTCATTAAGCATTCTACAATTGCAGTGAAATCTGTCAATTTCCAGAAATGAACAATTATTAACTCAGATATAAAGAGTAATACAGGACTTAAAAGGGGGTTATTGCAGGTGAAGACATGAGCCCTCTCTCACTATATTTTTTGATTTTTGGTGAGAACATTTAATTTTTACTCATTAGCAAATTTCAATTGTATAATACAGTCACCTAGTTACCAATTGGATTCTCAGAACTTATTTATCTAATGTCTAAAAATTTGTATACTTTTATCTACCTCCACTACTTCCCCCTCACCCCAGCTCCTGGGGACCATTTCAACCCTCAGTATGAGTGTGACCTTTTTTCAGATTTCACATATAAATGATACCATTCAGTATTTGCCTTTCTCTGTTTCTTTTTCTTTGTTTTCACTTAGCATAATACCCTCAAGGTCCATTCATGCTATAGCAAATGAAGATTTCTTTTTCATGGCTGAAAAGCATATATATATATATATATATTCTTTATCCATTCATTTATTAATGGGCATTTATATTGTTTCCATATTTTGGCTATTGTAAATGCTGCAAAAATGATGGGGGTACAGTGATTTCTTTGATATCCTGTTTTCATTCCCTTTAGTTATATATCCAGAAGTGGGATTGCTGAACCATTTGGTAGTTTTATTTTTAATTATTTTGAAAAAACATTTAATAGTGGCTTTATAAATTTACATTCCCACCAGCAATGCACAAGTTTTCTCTTTTCTTCACATCCTCTCTAACAGTTGCTATTTCTTATCATTTTTATAATAGCCATTCTAACTGTTATGAGGTGATATATTTTGGTTTCTATCTGCATTTGCCTGATGATTAGTGATGTTGAGCACCTTTTGATATACTTGTTGAACATTTGTATTTCTTCTTTGTAAAAATGTGTGATCAGATCCTCTACCCAATTTTTTAATTGCATTATTTATTTATTATTTGTTTTTGCTCTTGAGTTGTGTGAGTTCTTTATTTTTTTATATATTAACTCCATCAGGTACATGATTTACAGAATTTTCTACCATTTATAGGTAGGCTTTTCATTTCATTGATTGTCTCTTTTGATGTGCATAAGGCTTTTATTTTGATGTAGTTTTTCTTGTTTATTTATGTTTGTTACCTTTGCTTTTGATGTCAAACCTAAAAGATCATTGTCAAGACCTATGTCAAAGAGCTTACCTCTACCATTTTTTTTCTAGAAGATTTATGCTGCTAGATATTATGTTCTGGTCTTTAATTCATTTTGACTTAAGTGTGTGTGTGTGTGTGTGTGTGTGTGTGTGTGTGTGTGTGTGGTGTAAGATAGTAGCCTAGTTTCATTATCTTGAATGTGGCTGTCCAATTTTCCCAGCACCATTTACTGAAGAGAATATCCTTTCCCCATTGTTAATATTGTCTCCTTTATTATAAATTAATTAACCATATATGCATAGGTTTATTTATGGAATGTTTATTCTGTTCCACTGGTTAATGAATTGTTTTTACACCACTACCATACTATTTTGATTACTATACCTTTGTAATACAGTTTAAAATCAGAAAGTGTAAGTCTTCTAGCTTTGTTCTTCTTTCTCAAAATTGCTTTGTCTATTTGAGGTCTTTTTTGCTTATATATAAATTTTAAGATTTTAAAAAATTTTATGAAAAATATGATTGGAAGTTTAATAAGGATTGCACTGAATTTGTAGACTGCTTTTGGTAGTATGGACATTTTGACAGTATTACTTTCTTCAATTATGAGCACAAAGTATCTTAGCATTTACTTCTGTCTTCTTAAATTTCTTTCTTTGATCTTTTACCTCTTTCATTCAATTTATTCATGGTATTTTATTCTTTTTGGTGGAATTGTAAATAGAATTGATTTTTTAAATTTTGCATCTGATGTTTTATTGTTACTCTTTAGATACTCAACTGGTTTCTGTATATTGATGTTGTATCCTGCAACCTCACTGAATTCATTTATTAGTTCTAAAAGTTTTTTGTAGAGTTTTTTTGAAGATTACTATAGTAATTAACTAATCTAACAAAAAAGAAGATATTCTTATACTTTTTGCCAAATCCCCATGGATCCACAATGTGAAGAATAAGGCACAATATTCTTACATTAAGAAGTATACTATACCCTGGCTAGTGTAGCTCAGTGGACTGAGCGCAGGCTGCGAACCAAAGTGTCGCAGGTTTGATTCCCAGTCAGGGTACATGCCTGGGTTGCAGGCCATGACCCCCAGCAACAGCACATTGATGTTTCTCTCTCTCTCTCTATCTCCCTCCCTTCCCTCTCTAAAAATAAATAAATAAAATCTTTTAAAAAAAGAAGTATACTATAAAACTTCTGGCATGATGGAGGCATAGGTGGATGCACTGTACCTCCACGCACAACCAAGATTGGAACAACAACAATTTAGAGGTAGAATAACACCCAGAACTGATAGAAAGTTTATCTGAATGGAAGTCGGACAGCCACATTGAAATAGACCCATTTATCCAGACTGGTAGGAGTGGCGGAGACAAGCAGCTGGGCGCAGGTCACGGTGCAGAGAACAGAAAAAATTGGGCACATATGGCAACCAGGAGCATGTAAGGCATCTGAGACATGCAAGATCGCAGTGGGTGGACACTGAGTGCGCAAGCGGCAGCTGGCAGACCCAGTGAGGCAGTGATTGTGGAGCAGGGCAGAGAGCGCAACCAAGAATCCCAGGGAAAGGACTGAGGTTCCATGGAGAACGGAGCTACCGCCATTGTTCCCTCTCAGCCCCACCCTCACATCAATGTCACAATCTAGCAGCTGGGGTGCCCAACCCCGGTGAACACCTAAGGCTCTGCCCTCACTGTAACAGGAGCGACCAGACCAAAAAAAAAATGGCTCAAACAGAAGAACAAATCAGTTCCCCAGAACTCATCCTTTTGAGTGACTAAGAGATAGCTAACCTATCAGATGCACAGTTCAAAACACTGGTAATTAGGAAGCTTACAGAATTGGTTGATTTTTGGTCACAAATTAGATGAAAAAAATGCAGGTAATCATAAAAGAAATGAAGGAAAGTGCATAGAGAACAAATAGTGATGGGAAGGAAACTGGGACTCATAACAATAGAGTGGACCAGAAGGAAGAAAGAAACAACCAAACAGGAAAGAATGGAGAAATAAGAATTCAAAAAAACAAGGAGAAGCTTAGGAATCTCCAGGACATCTTTAAATGTTCCAACATTCGAATTATAGGGGTACCAGAAGGGAAGAGGTAGAGCAACAGATTGAAAACGTATTTGAACAAATAATAAAGGAGAACTTCCCCATTCTGGCAAAGGAAACAGACTTCCAGGAAGTTCAGGAAGCTCAGAGAGTCCCAAAGAAGTTGGACCCAAGAAGGAACACGCCAAGGCACATCATAATTACATTAGCCAAGGTAAAAATGAAGGAGAGAATCCTAGAAGCAGCAAGAGATAAGGGGATAGTAACCTACAAAGGAGTTCCCATCAGACTGTCAGCTGATTTCTCAACAGAGACCTTACAGGCAAGAAGGGGCTGGAAAGAAGTATTCCAAGTCATGAAAGACAAGGACCTATATCCCAGATTACTCTATCCAGCAAAGCTTTCATTTAGAATGGAAGGGCAGATAAAGTGCTTCTCAGATAAGGTCAAGTTGAAGGAGTTCATCATCACCAAGCCCTTATTATATGAAATGTTAAAGAGACTTATCTAAGAAAAGAAGATTAAAAAAAAACATGTGCAGTAAAAGGACTGCAAACTCACAATTATGAACAACCACACCTAAAGAAAAACCAAAAGAAACTAAGCAAACAATTAGAACAGGAACAGAACCACAGAAATGGAGATCACATGGAGGGTTAGCAATAGGGGAGTGGGAGGAAGAGAGAGGGAGGAAGGTACAGAGAATAAGTAGCATAGACTGTAGGTAGGAAATAGATGGGGGAGGGTAAGAATAGTATGAGAAATGTGGAAGCTGAAGAACTTATGGGCATGACACATGGACATGAACTAAAGGGGGGGGAGTGGGTGGGAGAGGGTGTACAGCGTGGAGGGGAGTGTACGGGGGGGGGGAATGGGACAAAATACATTTTTTAAAAGTATACTATAACCTCATGAATTATTTTATTTACCCAAGTTCATGAATTTTTAGATGCTTTTAAGTATTTTTCTTTTAATTTTGTTGTGGATCATCATGTCTGTTGTCAGGTTTGATTTCTTCCCAAAAGAGATAGACTTGCCTCCTATCTCACTTGGTTAAAATTACTAAAATAACGTATTTATAACCTTTATATTAACATGGGCCTAGAAGCTGTTTAACAAGCATGCATTCATAGGTATAATAAGAAATAAAATTTAACGAGTGAAAGCTTTCATGATTTAGATAGATTTATTGGTTTGATTTCTTCATATGCCTCTCCACACACATTTAACCTGAGTATAAAGACAAATGTTTTCTTTATATCAGTCTTTTTAACCCTAGATGTTTCTTTTTCCCTATTTTGAATTTTGACTGCTGCTTTCAGTCTTCTTCATTAAACTTATTATGTTTCTTTTTATTTTTTCAACCATAGTTGACACTCAATAATTGTTATATTAGTTTTAGGTGCACACTCATTATGCAAATACAGAGTTATCATAATGAAACAGGCAACCCCTTGTATATGTTGGCTGTGACAAGTCAGATTCAGGCAGTGTGCAGAATTTTGCTGCTTTGGCTGATGGTGACTTTCTACAGGGAGAGAAGCAATGAATCAGCTACAGGCAGTGCCACTGTGCTTTGTCACTCCACAAAGGGCAGGAGGCCAAGACTGAATGCAATTAATGTCAGGAAAAACTGTTCTTTTTGCCCAAATTGTGCCAACTAATGCAATAGATATTTTCACAGACAGTTCTGCACTTTGAGGAAAGAATTGATGAAGAAACTCCTGCCTGTTCTCCAGGGAATTCTATAGGAAAACATGTGATAGATTCTTACTGGAGTTGTGCTTGGTGTTGGCCCTGTCACTCATCCCTATTTCCTTTTTTCCCCTTTGGGAGAAGGAATGATCATTACATTGAGGTGGCACCAATGAACTGAGCTCTACCATTGGACCTCGTTGAACAGTGTAGCTTCCCTCTTGAGTTATCTCTCTAGTAGGTGCACAAGTTTTCTTCTCTGCTACCCAGTGAATGCACTGACATGGACCTTGATGATCTGTGGGGGTTGTGATGGTGGGGAAGTGAGTAGGCCAGTTGTCCTGCTTTATCTGAGAGTCAGCTCATTTTGTATAAGTAGAGTAAGTACATTGAGAAGCAAAAAGCCCTCATTTAGTGTACAATAAGCTGTTCCTTAAATAAAAAAAAATGAGTGTAATATCAGACTTTGGGAGATCAAGAGAAACAGTCTACATGAAAAATATTGCCTTTTTATCACTAGCTTTGAAAACTTAATCCAGTATGCTAAATGTATTTAAAAAGATTTGCTCCATTTAGTGATCACAGTTATCATTGAAGGTCTCATTTCCAAGTTATCCAAATTAAATAGCTAATTGTGGAGTGTGTTCCCATTGTACTGTATGATACTCTGCCTCTTTTTGTATCAGTATGATATTTCCTGGTCACTGCAACAAAAACATCTGCTTCTGAGATCCAAGGTACTTCTCCAGAAAACAACTCTAATGTCAACGTTACACTTTAATTTCAAAGGGATCATTTCTAAGTGATCCATGATGTGGTAGTATTTGTAAACAATAAAAACAAGGCAGATGTTTTTTCAACATTGAAAATATGTCTGTAGAGTTATCTACAAACATCTGAACACATTTTGTAGACAATGTTCAATCATTATTTTATACATTCCACAAGTATTTATGGAACAGTTAATAATATGTCAGGCATTGTTATGCATTGGGATTACTGCAGTAAGTAAAACAGACAAGATTCCTCCACCCTGGCTGGTGTGGCTCAGTGGATTAAATGTGGGTCTGTGAACCAAAGGGTTGTCAGTTTGATTCCCAGTCAGGGCACACGTCTGGGTTGCAGGCCAGGTCCCCAGTAGGGGACACACTAGAGGCAACCATACCTTGATGTTTCTCTCCCTCTCTTTCTCCCTCCCTTCCCCTCTCTAAAAATAAATTTTAAAATATTAAAAAATAAAATAAGACAAGATTCCTGTCCTAACTTGCTATGGAAATGATTAGATCCCAAATAAATAATTAAGTGGGTATGTGTATATTATTTCAGAATTTGATAGAACATCCTTGAGATTGAGAATATTTGTTTTGTTGGGGTGTTTTGGGGGGAATGTTGTGTATGTACATGTGTGAGAGAGAGAAAGAGAGAGATCCATCTTTAGAACTGGTCAAGTGGAGTGGCAGACTTGATTGAGCATTTTATAGAACCTCTACTTTAGAGTGACTTTCTTAAAATTCTTTATATACTCTGTGGTGTTTGGGACAAGGTATGGCTGACAATAGCATCTAGTTAGGGTGTTTAAAATTTTAAAAGACATCTTGACCCCATTTTTTCACTTTGGGACATTCTGTGACTATCTCTTGCACAGCACAGGGCAAATGCCCTGAGGAGATCAGGGTTGGGCACTTACACTTATGGGGCCATCTTGGAGCCTCATAGGTTCTGGTCTAGCAGGGTGGCCTGACCAACATATTACTGCTACTGGCTAGGGCAGTAGGTCTTTCAGAGGATTGCATGACATCAAAGTGTTAAAATGGTGACAGCATGCCAATTTTGGGTGACTCAGCTTGTTTATGTAAACAGGATCCTATTAAAAACAGTTGCCTAAGGCTTCACACACTTTAGTGGCAGTCCTTGTATATGAAATTCTCAAAGGTTGAAAGGAAAAGCCTATATGATAGGAAATATTTGAATGTGATTAGAAAGAAGTGATGAAGAAGATTATTTCAATATCTGGAGAAACATTTCATAGGCAGAAGATAAAAACTATGCAAAGACCCCAAGGCAGAAGAATGCTTGGTGTATTTGAGTAAATGCTAAGATGCCAGCAAGGCTGGGAAAAATGGGTAAGGGAAAGTAGTAGATGAGGACAGAGAAGCAGAGAAGGGGGCCAGAGCAAGGGAGTGTAAGAAGGGAGTGTATCTTTGTAAGAATGTTGTCTTTTGCTCTGATTTCTAGGAAGAGATCTGGGGCTTTTGAGCACAGGAGTAACATAATCTGACAAATTTTAAATTATGCTATGGGGCTACAGTTGTAAGAGGCCTAAGGGGAAAACAGAGTCTTAGCAATAATTTATGTAAGAAAAGATAATGGCCTGGAGTTGGGTGATAGTGATAGAGATGGTGAAAATTGTTAGGCTCCAATATTCTTGAAAGTAAAGACAACATTCTTTGGCTTTAGATGACTGGATATGGACATGGAAGACAGAGACAGATCAAGGTTGATGTGAGCAACTGGTAGAGACAACTTATCACTATGGACAAAGGGACTACTTCAAATGAGCAATTTTGTGAGGGAGTTATCAAAAATTGGCCAGAGAATATGTTAGATCTGAGATACCTTTAGATATTTACCTAGAGGTATGGAATTGGCACCTGCATATGGAAGTTTTGGAAAGCATCATTTTAGACTTGGTATAGGACACTAAGGAATAGCAACCAACTGTATGAGATCATTTGGGGAGTAGGCATGGATAGAAAGAGAAGGAGTCCAAAAACTGGGCCATAACTAGACAAGACCACATGGGCAGTCTTCATAGAGAGAGAAGAGGTTCAAGGTCTGAGCAAGACTGCCTGAGATGACCTAGGGAATAGGCATGCATAAAAAGTAGGTCTAAGGGCTAGTCATGGGAAGCCATCTTGGCTGTTGAGTTATGAACAAAAGCCTAGTTGGAATAAGTTCATGATATAATCAATCAAAAAGAGAAGAGGAAGTAAAGTAGCAACTGCAAACAATCATTTATAGGGGTTTTACTGGGAAGAAAAGAAATGGGGCAGTATTTAGAAGGTGGTATAAGTAAAAGATGGATGTTTTTAAAGTGGACACATAAAATAACATCATGGTTGTATAATGATAGGAATGATGTCTTACTAAAAGTAAAAAATTCTCTTTCTTCCTCTGAGGCTAAAATTTTGAAACTGAGAAGTTAGGAAAAGACAAGCTAACTAAATGTCAATAGTAGTGGGTCAGTGGACCAGAATGACAGAAAACCAAAGGTAAAGAAAATAGGGAAATATCAAAAAGAAAATAGAGTATCTTGTTTATTTAAAATTATGGTCCTTCTAGGCAAGATACCAGAGAGTTCCATGAAATCTAGAGTCCCATGACAGTGCTAGGGAATTTAGGAGCCTGAGAATATGAGTCTTCCCACCAGACCCCTGCCTTTAGGGGCTTGTGCTCCAGCAACTCCAAGACTGATGTCTCTCTATTCCACATCCCAAATGCACAGAGAAAATGACTGAGTGAGCTTCAGTCGACTGTTCTCCTCTAAAAAAAGTCATTCTGATCAGTAGGGCAGGACTCTATTGTATATACAGCTTCACCTGAGGGTGTTTCTAAGGGAAGAGCAATGTGGGAAGTGAGGCAGCCACCCCAGGTGTATCTGTCTACATTGAGTGCTTTGCCCCCTTGGATCTCAGGCTTCATCTCAATCACCCAACGGTATTCTGACATAAAACACTCATTCTCTTAAAGAAAATGCATAGGTATTTAATTTTAATAGTTATTAGTTATATTTACCTAAGTTCAGAAACTTAACTTTGTACAGGTCATGGTCAAAAGAAATTACAGCATAGGTCGCATGCATCCGGGAGACACATTCATTACTAGTATGTGCAGTTGCAACCCAGAAATTATTAAACAAAAATATAAAAACATAAAGAATAAAAATTTTTCTTTACAAATAATGGAATAATTGATATTGCTTAAAATTACAACCAAAATGCCTTTAATATTATTAATTAATCAGAATCTTTAATAGTTGTCTTTGTAAAGTGTTTGAAACAGTCATCACAAATAATATTGCTGCCCTGGCTCATGTGGCTCAGTGGATTGAGTGCCAGGCTGTGAACCAAAGGATCTCTGGTTCAATTCCCAGTCAGGGAACAGACCTGGGTTGTAGGCCAGGTCCCCAGTAGGGGTCATACAAGAGGCAACCACACAGTGATGTTTCTCTCCCTCTCTTTCTCCCTCCCTTCCCCTCTCTCTAAAAATAAATAAATAAAATAGTTTTTAAAAATACAATATTCCTATGCTCAAGGCATAAATACTTTTCACAACACTCACAAAAATAGTTTGATAAGTGACCCATTTTGGATATATATCATCTACCATATCTTTTTCTTTTTCAGCTTGTCAAGGGATCCATATCTGTGTCATCATGAGAATTCCCTTCAATTTGTGTTTGAAATTGATGATTTCTGAGTGCCTTTTTATTTGTTCTGACGCTAACTGTGTTATGAGATTTCTAAGAAATGTTCTACACCTTATTTTCTCATTGCTGTTCAGCATATGAACAGTCTGAATGAACATTTACTCAAAATTGTGTAGAATATAACCATAGTCCATCTTCTGGTGTTCTTGGCCACATTATATGTACCTATCATTTGGTACACAGTCAACTCCTGACTTTGTTTGGTTGTAATAGTTTATTTATGTCAGGCTTTTGTGAATGTAAATTTATGGCACCATCAACATGCATACTTGAAACTAAAATTATTTTTTTCCTTTTTTGGATATATGAAATACAAGTGTTCAATCTGCACTAAAAGCAGTTAAGTTGGATGTTTTTGGCATGTTTTTAGAAGACACAAATTCGGGGGGCAGTTAGGGTTATTTTTTGAACAATACCTACTTAAGAAAGTCACTTCTTTTTTAAGTTGGTGATAATATTTGTATCAGTGAACCAGTTATCTGTTGTTATATTACATCCTGACGAGTAAATGGGTTCTGCAAGTCTATTGATTATGTCTGCTGGTTTACTACTAATCATGTAAGGACCTTCGGGCTGCTTATAAGCATGTATTTCAAGATTTCCTGTGAAAAATATTTTTGAATCTACAACAGCAAAATTTTTTATACCATATTTACTGAGCTTGGATGGCATATATTGTTTAAGCCTCCATTTTTCTCTAAATCCAGGTAACATTCTACCTAGTGTTACATTCTGTCCCACAGAGAAGCATAATTTACAATTTTCTACAAATGCTGACAAAAATGTCTCTCACAGCCACTAATTTGTCCACTCTCAGGTGTTTTAAGTAAGTTTGTCATCAAACCTGGTACAACTAAAAATAAATCTAAATCTCCATAAAGATATTATAAGTCTAAAAGTTCCATTGCACTACCATCTGTAGGCCAGAAATCCTGCAATTTAGCTGATTGCTGAGATGTAAACCAGCTAGATGTGAGGCCCAAAACTGCTTTCAATTTGGTTTTGTCTATTCATTTAGCATCTCTTTCTTATGAAAATGGCCCAAGATAGAATATATGTAATAAATTAGGTCTAAAATATTATTTATGATAAAGCAGTTCCAAGTTTCAAGTTCTGTCTTGGCTTTTTTTTTTTGCATTTGACTGAAGTAAAGGAAATTGACACAAAATATTCTGCAGCTGTTTTCTAATTTGTCTTCTTATTAGATTTTTCCTCCATTTTGATTCTTTATTCTTTCCAAAAATAAACCCCAAAGGACCTCTTTATTAATGTCTAATTCATCTTCATTTTCTCAACTAGAAATGTCTCGCTCAATATCCAAATATTCTAATTAAACCTCCACATAAACTTCATCTTCTACATACCTTTCATTTTCACATTCAACTCTATCATTCTCACCATTAGACTCAAGCAGCATTTGCTGAAGTTCTTCAACATCTCTTGGTTTATTGAATCAATATATTTTCCAACCATTTTCAATAATAAATGAAAAGAAAAAGAAGCAAAAAACACAACACTGACTTCAAAATTCACAAAAACAAACAAACAAATAAAAACTATGCCAACACCGATTTGGAGTTTGTGGTATCTCTCTGATACAATTCACTATTAAATACCACACAACCTTATGAACACATGTGATAACTAAACTGACAATTTATTGTTCAACATTAGTCACATACAAATATGTAGGTAGTCATGACTTTGAACCTATATACCCAACATATGTAACAATATTGAAGAAAAGAGACATATGTAACAATATTGAAGAAAAGAGTTTGTATCTCTCAGATCAGCTGCAATTTCCACAGGGTTAAAGAGGTGTCAGTAGCAGGCAATAGGTTTCTAACTAGCACTAATTCCGTCTTTCTTCCTTGCAATCAGAGTCCCAATTTAATTCAGGTTATATGGCAGTGGTTGCCCAGGCCCCTTGAAATTCTTCTTGCTCAGCTGGATCAGTCTTTCATATCCCCTTTCCTTCATCATGAATAAGATCTAGGAATGTTCAGCCAATGAGTCATAAAGGAAACTTTGAGGAAATATTTTCCTTTCTAATAACTCAAAACTAACAAATAAATGCTGACCATACCCTCCCTATTTTTTGCTTTGGAACATTGTTGCATGAAGATTGAATTTTTAGAGCTGGCAAAGTTACTTGTTACCACTGTGGAGACACTTCTAACACCCTGAAGATGGTAGAGTTGAAAGGTAGGAGAGCCTTGTGTGCAAACAGTCAATAAGCTACTAAATTCACCAGTGTGAGAATTATGTACCTTCTCACTTCTGGTTAAATAATACAATACATTATTAATTAAGCTATTTTTAGTGTTTTATCATTGACTTTCTCTTTAATAATTTTTCAAATAAGGACACTGAGGCTCCAAGGTGTTAGGTGGCATGCCCATTGTTTCCCAGCTGGTAAGTAGTGTTTTCCTAAGTCCAAATCTTTAGATGCCACATCTCTTTTCAGAGTCTAGTGACCTTTTTAGAAAGTCACAACAGCTTTCCAGCTTTGGTTAATATTTGATTCTAGAGAAGTTCCTTATTTTTTAGGTGCCATCCCTATCCTGACCATCTGCTAGAATGGCTCACAAAGCAGGTGCTCAGCAAACATGAAACTTATTTAAATTTCATGTGTGGGATCTTGAACCCTCTACTCTTCCCGCCATAACCACCAACACACTTATACCCTTACATAATAATGATTATTACATCTTGGGAGTACCCATCATAGGTGCCCTCTGTAGGAGACTGTTCTGCATGGTATGGGCCCAGCTTCCACTCAGAGATGCACAGGACTCATGCCCATAGATAGGTTCTCCCATAGGGAATCAGGCCTACAATGTACCTAGGCCACTTTGAGACTTGCTTTTGCTAAAACTCCCTCACCCTGAATTGAGGCAGCAAACGTCTACTGCAAAATAACTTCCTAAAATCCATGCTAAATCTTCCAAGGACAAGTGTAACTAGTTCAACTACTTTTCCCTTTTCATTTGCAAATATCCTTCTTCTGTGATGTGATTAGTGGCATCAGCTCCTTTGTTTTCTGTAAAAAGTGACCACCTAAAGTGAACCTGTGCATAGTAAATGAGGACCATGTAATGTGCCCAGAAAAGAAATAAAGGCTTGTTGTGGTGGAGGCTACAGCTTTTGGCTCCCCTTGAGAGAAAAAGCCATACTGTCCCTTTTCCTCCACAGAACTTGGTAGTCCACGGCAATGTCTCATGTCACATCCACAATGTAGCAGATCACATGAGCCAGAGTCCACATCAGCTCTCTGAAACTTGGCACGGTTTTAGAATCCCTGGCAGTTCAGGCAATCACTACCAACCCATCTTTCTGAATTGGCATGCAAATGTTGATTCACTTCACACTACAGCCCAGCTTAGACATACACTGACTCTACAGAAATGTGAAGTCAAGTGTGAGAGGCAGCCCCTGGGGAATGACAGAGACAATATGAGGAAGCAGCCTATGGTACAGGTGATTTGAGTTCTGATCCTGGCTCTGTTACATGTCTGTGTTAGTCAGACGTGGATTACATTAAGATTTTTCAGTTGGTTTAGTAGTTCTGTAAATTTAGGCTTGGCTTTTATTAAGTATTCATGTAATGAGCAACCATATGCTAGAGCTATAGAATAAATAAGGCAAAAGAATTCTTAGAAAAGGAGCAATTTTATGGAAGAATGAAGAATAATTAGAAACCATGAGAGCAAAGTGAATGTAGTTACAATAGTGCCTGACCTGGGCAGTAGAGAAGAATAGGCACAAGGTAGTAGGGAGAAGCCCTTACTTACAGCATCCACCCCTAGAACAACTTGTTTGCCTCCTCACTCTCTGGCTTCAGCACACATAGCTGAAAAATTTCTTACTGCTCTTTTGAATTCAGTGTCAACAATTCCAGCACTAAATGTAAGTATTATGATGTAATGGAAAAAAAATAATCACTATTAAAACAACAATGGCACTCTCGCTGATATGGCTTAGTTGGTTGGAACATCATTCTGTACACCAAAAGGCTGCATGGTCAATTCCTGGTCAGGGCACATACACAGGATGCAGTTAATTCCCTGGTCAGGGTGCTTATGGGAGGCAACCAATGGATTTTTTGCTATCACATTGGTGTCTCTCTGTGTCTGTCTCTATCTCTGTCTCTCTCCCCCTCACCCCCTCTCTCCCTTCCTCTGTCTCTAAAATCAAAGACTGTATTCTTGGGTGAAGATTTTTTAAAAGTGACAACAACTAACATCCTACAGCCATGGTTTCCCATGGAGTAGGACACCTGCTTTGGAAATTGTCAAAGATGGGTCACCAAAACTTGTCAATTCTGCCATATCAAATAAAAGCTTATGTAGCCTGAACTTGGGGGCTAATTTACACATTTGAGATTGAGGAAATAACCTTATATATACTAATTTCTTAGTGAGATAACTTTACTGAGAATGTTTCTGGAGGGTAAAATAAAGACCATATGACTTGTTCTTGTAATTGTGATAGTTCACTAGACTTGAGGCCTTTGTTATCAAAGGAGGGGCTTCAGGCTATTAAATTGGCGAGGAATATTTAAATAAGTTTATACGCTCAAGTTCCACTTTATGTAGGTACTTTTATTTTATACTTTTCTTAAAGGAGAGTAAATACTCTAGATACAGATTAAATATGAAAGTAGAAGAAAACAGATCTGAAAAGGAATTCAGCTGTTCCCTCATGACACTAAGAAATGTGTCCCCAAGTCTCCCAGGGCTGCCACCAGAAGACCCATCTTGATTTCCCTCTGAGCTTTGTGACCCGCTACTTAGATAATCACAACTGCTTCCACTAACCATCGTTAAAAGAAAAGTTGAATTGGAAAAAGGGAAAGAGGTGACATGATAATGGGTTAAATACTAGTGTGGAGAGTAAATGAGAGCTATATTTACCAATGCTGTATTCATATTTTAGTACCTTTATCTTTACCCCAGTCAATATTGAATTTAATGTTTCTTTTTTTTTCTGCATGATGGACTTAATTATTAACACTAATATGGGTACATTTTTGTTCTGTTGTGCAGATGGCAAGAAGACAAATGCCCACCAAGGCACTAAAATATCTTCACTCTGTTGAAACATTGATTGGACTTACAATGCAAACACTTAGTCTTCATTTGTGGGAAGAAATTTTTTTAAAGGAAGTGCTACTGAAGAGGCCAATTCAGAATCAGGTATAGCTTTGAAATTGAATTTCTTTTTTAAAATATATTTTATTGATTATGTTATTACAGTTGTCCCATTTCACCCCCTCACTCCCCTCCACCCTGCACCACCTCCCACCCACATTCCCCCTTTAGTTCATGCCCATGTGTCATACTTACAAATTTTTTAGCTTCTGCATTTCCCATACTATTCTTACCCTACCTCTGTCTATTTTCTACCTACCATCTATGCTACTTATTCTCTGTACCTTCTTCCCTCTCTCCTCCTCCCACTCCCCTATTGCTAACCCTCCATGTGATCTCCATTTCTGTGGTTCTGTTCCTGTTCTAGTTGTTTGCTTTGTTTTTGTTTTTGTTTTAGGTGTGGTTGTTAACAATTGTGATTTTGCTGTCATTTTACTGTACATGCTTTTTATCGTCTTTTTCTTAGATAAGTTCCTTTAACATTTCATATAATAAGGGCTTGGTGATGATGAATTTCTTGAACTTGACCTTATCTGGGAAGCACTTTATTTGCCCTTCCATTCTAAATGAAAGCTTTGCTGGATAGAGCAATCTGGGTTGTAGGTCCTTGCCTTTCATGACTTGGAATACTTCTTTCCAGCCCCTTCTTGCCTGTAAGGTCTCTTTTGAGAAATCAGCTGGTAGTCTTATAGGCACTCCTTTGTAGGTAACTGCCTCCTTTTCTCTTGCTGCTTTTAAGATTCTCTCCTTATTTTATCTTGGGTAATGTAATTATGGTATGCCTTGGTGTGTGCCTCCTTGGGTCCAACTTCTCTGGGACTCTCTGAGATTCCTGAACATCCTGGAAGTCTATTTCCTTTGCCAGAATGGGGAAGTTCTCCTTTATTATTTGTTCAAATAACTTTTCCATTTGCTGCTCTGCCTCTTCTCCTTCTGGTATCCCTGTAATTCAGATGTTGGAATGTTTAAAGATATCCTGGAGGTTCCTAAGCCTCTCCTCATTTTTTGAATACTTGTTTCTTCATTCTTTTCTGATTGGATGTTTCTTTCTTCCTTCTGGTATACTCCATTTATTTGAGTTCCAGTTTCCTTCCCATCACTACTGGCTCCCTGTACTTTTTCCTTTATTTCACTTACTGTAGCCTTCATTTTTTTCTTCTAATTTGCAACCAAATTCAACCAATTCTGTGAGCATCCTGATCACCAGTGCTTTGAACTGTGAATCTGATAGGTTGGCTATCTCTTCATCACTTAATTGTATTTTTTCTGGAGCTTTGATCTGTTCTTTCACTTGGGCCATTTTTTTTTGTCTCAGTGCACCTGTTACGTAGTGAGGAGTGGAGCCTTAGGTGTTCACTGGGGTAGGGTAACCAAGTCACTGGGTTTTGATGCTGTATGTAGGGGAAGGGTTTGAGAGGGAACAATGGTGCTTGCTCCACTCTCTGCCAGATTGCAGTCACTTTCCCAGCTTCACCAAAGCAAACTGGGCCCTTCTGGTACTGATTCCCTTGTGGGTGGATTTGTGTATGTTCTAGAACCCTGTGGGTCTCTCCGATGAACTCTCTTGTGAGGCTGGGAGTTTCTCCCACCACCTCAATCCCCATAGGTGTTTTCAATTGGTGTTCTCAACCAGTGTTCTAAATCTGTGTTTTGAGGCTTTATTTCCCTGCACTGGCACTGTGGGTTGTGCAGCCTGTCTTGCTCACCAGTTTTCCCTGGTTTATCTGCCCACGAATGTGGGACCACCTGGTCGGCCAGCTGCCTTGTACATTGTACCCCTTCACAATCCACCACCTCACTGGGTCTGCCAGCTGCTTCCTTATGTGCCCAGGGTTCACCAGCCACCGCTTTGCCTAGACCCCTCTCTGCCTGGCCTCCCAACTTCGTCCCTCCTACCAGTCTGAATGAATAGGTCTACTTTAACTCCTTGGTTGTCAGACTTCCATACAGTTCAATTTTCTGTTGTTACTTGTTTTCTATTTTAAATTGTCGTTGTCCTTATTTTGGCTCTGCGAGGAGGCACAGTGTGTCTACCTATGCCTCCATCTTAGCCAGAAGTTGAATTTCATGTTTTTTAATGAGGAGTTTGAGGCAGAGTGCTTTGAACTGGCTCTGCTTCTGTTCAGCTTAGCTGGAGCACCACCCACCCCTACCATCTGTGTTCACTGGTTGCACTCAGAGGACAACACATTAAGGCAAATTAGGATGCTCTACTTGGTGAACACCCAAACCCACAATGAAGAGTTTGTTTTGTTCAATCAATAGATGATATCGTATGCCCTCAGTCTTCTTTGAGGGTATGTGGGGTTATCCACAAACTGTCTTAGAATCAATATGCATGACATAAAAATACCAAGTGAGATGGATTTGTCTGAAGGCTAGAACAGAATGAAAACACTCTTTGAAAGAACTTGCTTCTGCATCAGTTTTTTATTCAGCAGCAAGTAAACTCCTGACATTCTTGCTGTGGTAACTGAAGCCTTTTGTGCACTTCAGGGTTTTATGAAAGAACAATCAGAGAAGAAAGTGTGTGAGAAAAATAAAAACAAAGGAACAGGAAACATGAAAACAACCTCAGGAAACTATAGCAAAGAGAACACATGGAAACGAAGAAATTTTTTTTCTCAAGATGGAGTCATTTTTAAATAATGCAAGTCTTTTCTCTCACTCCTAACAGGAGAGCTCCTGTTTCCCACTATGTGTATATAACACACACACACAAACATGTCATGCTAGCCCTGTTTAGCTCTCTGCAGCAGTCCTATGGGCATTTCACTTAATCTGGAAGCTCGGGACTGTTGCCTTATGCAAATAGAATCACAAAAAGAAGCACCTATTTCTTAATTGCAGAAGATATTACTGTGAAGGCAAAATAAACATTATTATTATTATTATTATTATCATTATTATTACCCATAAGAGGATTTGTGGGGCAGTAGGAAGGTTGTGTTAACTAATAGTTTTTCTAGACTTTGGATGTCAGGGATGGAGAGTTCAACCCAAGTAGTAGCTCCTTGAATGCAGGAACCATACATTTCAGTTCTCTGTATATTTTCACATGTGTCCCAAGACAGATATGTAAACATTTCTGATACTTTGATGGGGGAACTCAAGAGTCAGAAAATGTTGGTTTTAGGTAATAGTTAATAAGCCTAGTAGTTAGTGCATTATAAAAATCTACTGTTTCAGGAAGTGAAAGTATGGCCCACCCCAACTCCAGGAGATCACAAGCAATGTGTTCAGAAGAAACCATAAACAATAAAGATGGTATCTGAGCCATTGTGTTCCTTGGAGAGACATCCCACCACCCAGCACACAGATAAAGAAAGTCACTGAGGACACAGGACACAAGACATAGAAAATCACAGACCAGCAGATGAAAGGATGTTCAGGAAATTGTTAGACTGCAGCTTTTATCTGATTAACCTTTTTCCTGAATTCTAAATTCCTTACCTACATTTTTTCCTCCTTATAAAAAAAAAAGGCTGGCTTGAAATGACATGTAAGATAGTCTGTTAGGGTACAAACCCACTGTCTTCTCAGATTGCCAGCCATTTTAATAAAGTACTCATAAAGATTCAATCCATGTCTCTGATTATTGGGTCTGGTATATGACAAGAAGCAGGAATGCTGGTTTTTCCAATTTCATATTCTGGCAATTCCTTTCTGGGACAGACTTTGAGACTCTCTGGTAAGTCTGGATATTTGGCTGCCTGGATTTAGGTCCCCCAGGTGCAGGTTTGGAGATTCCCTAACAACTGCCAAGTGATTTCACTTGGTGACTCTCTTCCTTCAACCCTCATCATCTTCACTTTTGATTGAATCACTGTGCTTTCTGGTTCAGGTTATAATCCAAGGGCATGACTTAGATTGTCTGGAACTAAGGTATCTTCTGGTTTACAGAGCTCTGTCTGGTAAAAAGGGTGTCTTCTGGTTTAATTAAGGTGCATTCTGGTTCAGTTTGTGTGACATTAGATCTATCTGATAGAATGGGGAGGGAGCCTCTAATCTGAGAAATAGCACTTTGAAGAGAGTTTTAGCTGATTGGTCAACCTATGCTTATAAACCTATGACTAAAATAAAGTGTTTTTATTGTAATAGTGTTTGGCTTATGTATTGTATAATCCAGACTCAGGAGAGTTCTGGCCACTGAATGGGTTTTAAATTAATACATTATACTTCAATTAGTTGTTTTGTCAAAGATCAGGGAAATGGGACAAAATGCCTTACCTAGAAATTTTCATGAGTTTACATAATCAGGATGCAGGATTAAAAGGACATAGATTAATGGTTCAGAGAAAAGGGAATTGCCTGTGAACAACTGAAGAAGCTCAGAGAAGAGGAGCTAGGAAGCTCTGAACATGATGGCTGCTGCAAGCATGGTAAGGGTTCCCACTGCCCCTTCAGCCTTAGGGGAATATTTCTCCTTAGCTGGCTGCGTGGACTGGGAAAGTGAGCCTGAACTAGTCTCTTCATTCTGAGCCAGTCAGGGAACCAAATTCAGTGGAGGACATGCCCCAGCTGCAGCAGGGCTATACCCTTTGTCAAAACTTCCAGTGGGGCGCAGCCTGCCCAGCAGCTGATTTACACCCCTGGTCCTGAGGCTGATTAGAGCTGCTTGCCTGTGCTGGACTCTGGCCCACTAGCCTGGCAGCTGAGTTGCACCACTCACCCACAGGCTGAATGGCCACACTCGCCCTTTAGATGATTCTGTCAGCTCTCAGTACCACTCACTCCAAGGCTGATTTGAGCTGCACACCTGAGCTTGACTTGTGCTGCTGGACCAGAGGCTCACAGACTCTGTTCATCCAGTGGTAGGCTGCAACCACCATGGGCTTGAAAAGAGAACTGAGGAAGCACACCACATAGGACCTCTGAGCAACTTGTGAATAAAGGTGCAGGCCTGGCACAGATGGACAGTGGGGGCCTGGCAGCTCACTGAGGACCTGGGCTGGAGGCTGGGCAATTGTGAATATTGTGACCCAGATCTGGCCCCCATCCTCGCAAAACCATAGAAAGGAAGAAAAGTGAAACCCAGCTCCCCTTTTCCTGTGGCATCCAGAAAGACCAGCAGAATTGGCTCAATGGGTTTAAAGTCAGGAGAAGGCTTATTTTTTTTCTCTCTTCTCTCTTTTTTTCTTCCTCCAAGTGAGACAATAAGACTTGGAGTTGTGAAAGGTCCAGAGACAGATCCAAAGAGGGTGCATAAGGCTAACCCCGAAAAACTGAGAAACTGAGACAAATTTCACTTTGCTATCCCATAGAACTGTCATTTTATTGCTTATTTGTATTGTTATTATTTTTCATTATTTTTACTTCTTTTGTTTTACTAGTTTTTAAAAAATTTCTCTTCTTTCTGTTTAGTTTCCTTCATTTTGTAAAAAGATTTTATTTATTTATTTTTAGAGTGGGAAAGGAGAGAGAGAAAGAGAGAAACATCGATGTGCAGTTGCTGGGGGTTATGGCCTGCAACTCAGGTATGTGCCCTGACTGGGAATCAAACCTGCGATGCCTGGTTTGCAGCCCATGCTCAATCCACTGAGCTATGCCAGCCAGGGCTGTTTCCTTTGTTTTATTTCTCTGTTTAATTGCATTGTTTCACTGGTTTTCCTTATTCTCCCTTTATTGTGCTTTAATTTTTCTTCTTTCACTTCACTTCTGTTCTAGTAACACACTTCTCTTGATTGTGTACTTCCTATTCTTGTTATTCAAATCATACATTTCTTGTCATATTATTGTTGTTCCAGTACTATTATAAATAATTGATGTTCCATACAATTGTAAATACTACACAGCAACCCTCCCTGATCTTAGCCCACTTCACTTTATTCCTGAGCTTTATTACTGTTATGGTTAACTCTACTCACACTATGCCTACCTTCTATCCCTTAGTCTCACTATGTCTCATCATCTAACCTTGCACAAGTGCTCTGTTTTCTGGATTCAACTCACAATTCTCCCCTCTACCAGGAGTCTTATCAGTCTTTCACCTTTTATAAAAACTGGCTAGTTGGATGAAATATCATGGTTAATGCTATACTTATCCAAAGAGTCTCCTATCTCTTCTCTACTTGTTAGTACTTTAAATCCCATAGAATACTCTCCCACTACCTTAATCCATTTTCCCTTAATCCCTTAATCCATTTACCACTGATCACATATGAGAAAGGTGGGAACTGAAAAATTCAGTGTACCCACTAAAAGAGAGAAACCACCAACAAAGGAACCACCAAAAGGTAAAAACCCAAGTACAAGAGAGTGCACACAAACAGAAGAAAGGGCAAACCTACAGCATCCAGACAAGGAGATCAAAGAGACCACACCACTGAATCCCATGGAGTTCCTGCCATAGAAGTTCACCCTACAAAGACAGCTAGCAAAACAAAACAAAACAAAACAAAACAAAAAGAAAGTGCAGAAACAAACAAAAATGAGTCACCTGAAATGGGGAGACAAAAAAAAGACATGCAATAAAAAGGAATGGAGACTCCCCACTAAAAGAGCTAAATGAAATGGAGGTAAGCAAACTATCAGATATAGAATTCATATTAATGTTTATAAAGATACTCAAGGAACTCACAGACAACTACAAGAACTGAGTGAGAACCACAACAGTATGAAAAAGGTAATAGAAACTATAAGCAAAAATCGCCAAGAAATGAACAACAAAATCTTAGAAATAAAAAAAAAACACACACACACACTAGAAAGAATTAGGAGCAGGCTGGATGAAGCAGAGGATCAAATCAGTGAACTGGAGAACAAGGTAGAAAAAAAAAACACCCAAAAAGAGTAAGAAAAGGAAAGGAGGCTCAGAAAGAACAAACAGGTGTTAAGGGAACTGCAAGACAACATGACACATAATAATATTGATACAATAGGGATACCATAAGGAGAAAAAAAGCAAGGGATAGAACACCTATTTGAAAAAGTAATAATGGAAAACATCCCTAATTTGATGAGAGAAAAAGTCACACAAATCCAGAATACACAGATAGTCCCAATCAAGAGAAACCCAAACAGGCCCACTTCAAGACACATCATAATTAAAATAGCAAAACTCCAAGACAAAGAGAAAATCTAAAGGCAACAAGAGAGAAATAGGAATAACATACAAGATAGCCCCAATAAGGATAGCAGCTGACTTCTCAATAGAAATACTCCAGGCAAGAAGGAAATGACAAGAAATATTCCACATAATGATAAACAAAGGCCTAAAACCAAGACTACTCTATCCAGCAAGGCTCTCAATTAAAATGGAAGGCCAAATAAAGAGTTTGCCCAGACAAAAGAAGCCTCAAAGAAGACACCTCCTCCAAACCAACTCTGCAAGAGATGCTAAAGCATCTGCATTAATAAAGGGGGAAAAAAAAGAGTGAGAGACAGAGGAACACAGGTATGAAAAAATAGCAGTGATTACGTACCTTTCAATAATAACCTTAAATGTAAATGGATTAAGTACTACAATAAAAAGACACAGAATAGATGAATGGATAAGGAAGTATGACACAGACATATGCTGCCTACAAGAGACCCACCTCAGAACAAAAGACCTCACAAACTGAAAGTGAAGGGTAGGAAAAAATATTACAAGCAAAGAGCAGAAAAAAAAAGCTAGGGTATCAATACTAATATCAGACAAAATACACTTAAAAAATGGGCCATAAAAAAAGATCCAGAAGGTCACTTCATAATACTCAGGGAAGAGTCCATTCAAAAAACATAAACTTTATAAATATACATGCACGCAACATAGAAGTACTCAAATATATAAAGAAAATCTTGAAGGACTTCAAGAAAGTTATAGACAGCAACACAATTATAGTAGGGGACTTTAACACCCCAGTCAAAAATGGAAAGATCTTCAAAACAAAACATTGATAAAGACATTGTGGCATTGAGCAATGTCCTAGATCAAATGGACTTAACTGATTTATAGAGAGCCTTTCATCCAAAGAAGCAAAATACACATTCTTTTCAAATCACATGGAGCATTTTCAAAGATAGGACACAAAAGAAGCCCAAACAAATTTAATTAACTTGAAATCATATCAAGCATTTCATCTGACCAAAAGATACTAAAACTAGACACCAATCTCAAGGAAAAAACTCAAAAACACTCAAATAATGAAGATTGAATATCATGCTATTAAACAATGACTGGCTTGAGATTGAGGTCAAGGAAGAAATGAAAAAGTATCTGGAAATAAAGGAAAATGAACTCACAACAATCCAAAACTTATGGGACACAGTGAAGGCAGTCCTGAGAGATAAGTTCATAGTGATACAGGTCTACATAAAAAACATAGAAACATTTCAAATAAACTACCTAACCCAGCACATACAAGAACTTGAGAAACAACAACAAATACAGGCCAGACAAGTAGAAGGAAGTAAATAACCAAGATCAGAGTATAATTCAATGACATAGAGACTAAAAGAACAATTCTAAAGATCAATAAATCCAGGAGCTGGTTCTCTGAAAAAAACAAAACAAACAAAACAAAACCAATAGGGCTTTAAGCAGACTCCTCAAGAAGAGAAAGGACCCAAATAAACATAATCAGAAATGAAAGAGGAGAGATTACAACTGATACCACAGAAATACAAATTATTGTAAGAAATTACTATGAAGAACAATATGCCAAAAAACTAAAAAACCTGGGTGAAATGGACAAATATCTAGAAAAATATAATCTTCCAAAACCGAATAAAGAAGAAGCAGAAAGCCTGAACAGATCAATGACAGGGAACAAAATTGAGGTAGTAATAAAAAATTTCCTGGCACAAAAGCCCTGGACCAGACGGTTTCACAGGAGAATTCTACAAAGCATTTAAGGAAGTGCTAACCCCTATCCTTCACAGACTATTCCCAAAAGTCCAAGATTACAGAAGACTCCCAACTCTTTATGAAGCTAGTATCACCCTAATTGCAAAACCAAATAAAGACATAACAAAGAAAGAAAACTTCAGACCAATATCACTGATGAACATAGATGCTAAAATCCTCAACACAATATTGGCAAACCACATTCATCAATACATTAAAAAAATCATACACCATGACCAAGTGGGATTCATCCCATGGATGCAGGGATGGTATAATATTTGCAAATCAATAAACATAATACATCACATAAACAAAAGCAAATACAAAAATCACATGATCATATCAATAGATGAAGAAAAAGCATTGTATAAGGTACAGCACCCATTTATGATAAAAACACTCAGCAAAGTGAGACTAGAGGGAACATTCCTCAAAATAATAAAAACCATATATGAGAGACCTACAGCTAACATCATACTCAGTGTGCAAAAATTAAAAACTTTCCCAAGATCAGGAACAAGACAAGGTTGTCCACATTCACCACTTCTATTCAACATAGTATTGGAAGTCCTAGCCAAAGACATTAGACAACAAAAAGAAATAAAAGGCATCCAAGTTGTAAAAGAGGAAACAAATTGTCACTTTGCAGGTGACATGATAGTGTACTAGAAATTTCTATGGACTGCACCAAAAAAACTGCTCAACCTAATAAATGAATTTTGCAAAATAGTGGGTTACTAAGTCAATATTCAAATCGAAGGCATTTTTGTATATCAGCAATGAAATATCATAAATAGAAATCAGGAAAAAAATCCCATTTGATATAGCAAAAAGAAAAATAAAATACCTAGGAATAAACCTAAACATGGAGGTGAAAGACCTGTACTCAGAAAACCACACAACCCTGAAGAAAGAAATTAAGGAAGACACAAACAAATGGAACTATATACTGTGTTCATGGATTGAAAAAATTAACATCATCAAAATGTCCATACTACCCAAAGCAATTTATAGATTCAATGCAATATATATTAAAGTACCAATGACATATTTCACAGATATACAACAAACACTTCAAAAATTTATATGGAACCATAAAAGACTCCAAATAGCTGCAGCAATTCTGAAAAAAGAAGAGCAAAGTAGGAGGGATCACAATATCTGATACCAAACTGTATTATAAGGCCACTATAATCAAAATAGCCTGGTACTGGCTTAAGAACAGTACATTGGCATGGACCAATGAAACAGAATAGAGAGTTCAGAAATAAACACAAGTCTCTATGGTTAATTATTATTTGACAAAAGGGTAGCAGCATAAAATGGAGCAAAAATAGCCTCTTCAACAAATGATGTGGGGAGAGTTGGATGGCTACATGCAAAAAAAAAAAAAAAGACTTGGCTACCAACTTACATCATACACAAAAATAAATTCAAGGTGGATAAAAATATAAGTTGTGACACCATAAAAGTCCTTCAGAAGAACATAGACAGGAAAATCTCAGATATACCATGCAGCAATATGTTTACTGATATGTCCCTTAGAGCAAGGGACATAAAGGAAAAAGTAAACAAATGGGAATCTCATCCCCCTCCCTAAAAAAGCTTCTGCACAGCTAAAGAAAACAGCATTAAGATGAAAAGTGAACCAGCCATGTGGGAAAACATATTTGCAAGTGATACCACAGACAAGGATTTGATCTCCAAAACATATAAAGAACTCACACAACTCCACCCTAGTAAAACAAACAATCTGATTAAAAAATGGGCAAAGGACCTGAACAGACACTTCTCCAAGGAAGAATACAAAGGGACCACAGACATTTGAAAAGATGCTCAAGATGACTAGCCATCAGAGAAATGCGAATTGAAACCACAATGATATACCACTTCACACCAGTGAGAATGGCCATCATAAGCAAATCAACAAACAACTGTTGGAGAGAATATGGAGAAAAGCGAACCCTAGTGCACTGTTGGTGGGATTGAAGACTAGTGAAGCCACTGTGGAAAACAATATGGAATTTCCTTAGAAAACTAAAAATGGAGCCACCTTTGACCCAGCAATTCCACTGCTAGGATTATATCCCAAGATCCTTAAAACACCAATTCAAAAGAACCTATGCAGTTCTCCCAACACCATTTGTTGAAGAGGCTACTTTTGCTCCATTTTATGTTGCTGCCCCCTTTGTCAAATATTAATTGACCACAGAGAGTTGGGTTTATTTCTGGACTCTCTATTCTGTTCCATTGGTCCATGTGCCTGTTTTTATGCCAGTACCAGGCTGTTTTGATTACAGTGGCCTTGTAATCCAGTTTCGTATCAGATATTGTGATCCCCCCTACTTTGCTCTTCTTTTTCAGAATTGCTGCAGCTATTTGGGGTCATTTATGGTTCCATATAAATTTTTGAAGTGCTTGTTCTGTATCTGTGTCATTGTTATTTTAATAGGTATTGCATTGAATTTGTAAATTGCTTTGGGTAGTATGGACATTTTGATGATGTTAATTCTTCCAATCCATGAACACCATGTATGTTTCCATTTGTTTGTGTCTTCCTTGATTTCTTTCTTCAGGGTTGTGTAGTTTTCTACAAATAGTTCTTTTACTTCTTTGGTTAGGTTTATTCCTAGGTATTTTATTTTTCTTGATGCTACATTGAATGGGATTTTTTTCTTGGTTTCTGATTCTGTTGTTTCATTGCTGGTATAAAAAAATGCCTTTGATTTCTGGATATTGACTTTGTATCCCTCTGTTTTGCCAAATTCATTCATTAGCTTGAGTAGTTTTTTTGGCCGAGTCTATAGGATTTTCTATGTATACTATCATGTCATCTGCAAACAGTGACAGTTTTGTTTCCTCCTTTCCTATTTGGATACCTTTTATATCCTTTTCTTATCTGATCACTGTGGCTAAAACTTCCAATACTATATTGAATAGAAGTGGTGAATGTAGACAACCTTGTCTTGTTCCTGATCTTAGTGAGAAGGGTTTTAGTTTTTTGCCCATTGAGTATGATGTTGGCTGTAGGTCTCTCATATATGGCCTTTATTATGTTGAGGAGTACTCCCTCTGTTCCCACTTTACTGAGTGTTTTTTATCATAAATGGGTGCTGTACCTTATCAAATGCTTTTTCCACAGCTATTGATATGATCATGTGATTTTTTTCTTTGCTTTTGTTTACGCGATGTATTACATTTACTGATTTGCAAATATTGAACCATCCTTGCATCCCTGGGATGAATCCCATTTGGTTATGGTGTATGATCTTTTAATGTACTATTGGATGGGGTTTGCCAATATTTTGTTTAGGGTTTTAGTGTCTATGTTCATTTGTGATATTGGCCTGAAGTTTTCTTTCTTTGTTGTGTCTTTATCTGGTTTTGGGATTAGGATGATGCTGGCTTCAATGTTCATAGCAGAACAACTTACAATAACTAAGTACTGGAAGCAACCAAGGTGCCCATCAGTAAATGAATGGATCAAAAAACTATGATACATTTACACAATGGAATTCTATGCATCAGAAAGAAAGAAGAAGCTCCTACCTTTTGAGACAACATAGATGGGACTGGAAAGCATTATGCTAAGTGAAATAAGCCAGGCAGTGAAAGACAAATACCATACGATCTCACCTTTAACAGGAACCTAAACAGTAAAACAAACAAACAAATAAAATATAACCAAAGACACTGAAATACAGAACAGGCCTACAGTGACCAGAGGGGAGAGGGGAGGGAATTTTGGGAGAATTTCAGGGGAAAAGAGAAAGGGTTTACAGGAACAAGTATAAAGGACACATCGCCAAAAACTGGGAGGGGGATGTAGAAATGGGAGGGAGGTGGGGAGGGATGGGTGGTTGGGCTGGGATTAAAATAAAAGACAGAAAACTATACTTGAACAACAATTAAAATAAAATGAAAAAAGAACCTATGTACCCCAGTGTTCATAGCAGCACAATTTCCAATATCCAAGTGCTGGAAGCAACCTAAGTACCCACAAGAAATGAATGGATCAAAAAAACATGGTACGTTTACACAATGGAATACTATGCAGCAGAAAGAAGGAAGGAGTTCCTACCCTTTGAGACAGCATGGATTGAACTGGAGAGCATTATGCTTAGTGAAATAAGCCAGGTAGTGAAGGACAAACACCATATGATATAACTTTTGAGTGGAACCCAGTCAACAAAACAAACAAGTAAGCAAGATATAACCAGGGACATTGACATTAAGAACAAACAGACAGTAACCAGAGGGGAGATGGACGGGGATAATGGGGCGGGGATTGTGAAGGGTCTTCAGGAAAAAACTACAAAGGGCACAAGGACAAAACCAAGGGGGTTGTGGAATCAGGGGAGGAACATGGAGATGGCTTGGGTGGGGTGAGCGTGGGGGTCAAAGGCAGAAAACTGTGCTTGAATAACATTATTTTTTTAAAAGGGGAAAAAAAGAAAACCAGGCCAACATGAAAAAGAGAAATACAATCATTCATACTGTCATGCAAAGGCCAGATCCTTTAGACAAATATTCCTGTTTACTAAAAATAATTACTTTTTACCATTAAGTGACTACAGTTTCATGAAAAGAAAACTTCCAGTGGGAGTAGGGCCAGAGGGCCAGACCACTGGATATTATTTGACACACCCTCCATTTTCTACATCAGATCTATTAAACTGGAAAAGTCTGAAAGCACCAGAATGTAGCCTTTTAGAATGGATGAAAGAGTACACCCAGGCTTTTGAGTCCCTGAAGGTGCACAAGGCTTCTGCATCAGCCTAGGGGTTCCAAACCTACTAAAGCCCTTTAAATTATAAGTTCATGAAAGGCAGGGCATTGCCCAAGTCCTCACCCATTTGTCACCCATAGTGACATTTTACAACCCATTGCATACTTATCAAGGAAACTAAATCATACTGTCCAGGGGTGGCCACCCCGCATGACAGTTGTGACAGCCACCTGCAAGCTTTTCAAGAATCTGGAAAGTTTTCTTTGGGGCAGTCTATCACCATTTATGCAACCCACCAAGTACTGGAGCTGCAGGAGCAAAGGGGAAATTTGTGGCTGACTGCTAGAAGAATGGGAAGGTAATAAGCAATTCTTGTCAACAAACCCAACATCTCCCTCAAAACTATAAGTTAAACCCTGCCTCTCTTCTCCCAGAGTCTGACTTGGCTGCACTAATACATGACTGTGCTGAGATAATGGATGGAATTTACTCAAACAGAACTGATTTGCAAGATCATGTTCTAGAAAAGGCAGAGTGGACTCTAAATGTAGATGGAAGCAGTTATATAGACACAGGAGATAGAAAGGCTGGGTATATAGCTGTGACTCTTGAAGGAATAATAGAGGCCAAGGTCTTGCGTCTGGGAACATCTGCTCAGAAATGTAAACTGACTGCATTGACAAGGGAACTGAAATTGTCTCAAGAAAAGAGAATGAATGTATATACTGACCCAAGGTAAGGTTTCTTAATTTTGCATGCACATGGTTCCATCTGGAAGGAAAGGGGACTATTAACCTCCAATAAAAAAGAGATTAAGTGCCCTGACTGGTGGAGCTCAGTGGATTGAGTGCGGCCCTGCCAACCAAAGCACTGCTGGTTCGATTCCCAGTCAGGGCACATGCCTAGGTTGCAGGCCAGGTTCCCAGAAGGGAGTGCAACCATGCATTGGTGTTTCTCTCCCTCTTTCTCCTTCCCTTCTCCTCTCTCTAAAAATAAATAAGTAAAATAGTTTAAAAAAGATTAAGCATACAACAGCAAATTTAAAATTATTAGAAGCTGTTCAGGTACCTTTACACTTAGCAGTTGGCCCCATTGCTGGGGTCATCAGAAAGAGGACACTGAAGTAGCTAGAGGAAACAATCTGGCTGATTGGGCAGTGGAAGAGGTTGCTAAAGGCACATTAACTATGCCTTTGGTACCTGTTCTAGACTTGTCACAATTTGAACTTGAATATTCAACTACAGATTTAGAAAAAGCTAAGAGTTGGGGTTTTGATGAAGAAGGTCCTGATAGTGGATAGAGAAAGAATAAGGAAGGAGTTATAATATACTGCTTCCTGAACATTTAGTGGAGCCAGTTATGAAGCATTTGCATGAGGCCACTCACTATGGAAAGGGCTCATTTACCACCTATATTAAACCATGTCTCACAGGTCCTGTAGTTTAAAAAACCATGTGAAAAGTAATTGTAAGATACATTGTGTGCTAGAAAAAACAGCCCTAAGACAGATCCCCATCAAAAGAAAGAAGGAAATCAATAGCAAGGACAATGCCCATTTGAGGACTGGCAAATAGACTACACAGATACCAAGGGTCCAAGAGTGGAAATATTTGTTAACACCTTTTCAAAATGGGTAGAAGCCTAACCTACTAGAACTGAGACATCCTCAGATGTAGTAAAAGACTTACTGAAAGAAGTAATTTGTCACTTTGGCCTACCCTGCAGCATCCAGAGAGACAATTGTTTTCAGAAATTACACAAAAGGTTAGTAAATTTTTAGGAATCAAGCAGAGACTCCATGCACTATGGAAACCTCAGACTTCTGGAAAGGGAGAGAAAATGAATCACACCTTGAAAATGTAGCCAAACTGTGTCAAGAAATCCATCTCCATTGGCATCAAGCTTTACCTATTGCCCTGCTCAGGATAAGGGTGGCTCCTCAAAGTGGTACTGAATTAAGTCCTTATGAAATTGTGTATGAGCAACTATTTCAGGCTGTGACTGGAGTGGAAGATATGTATATAGATCAAGAAGTGAAGGTAAAGAAATATGTATAATATTTAAGTCATACTTTAGCTGTAATTATGACCTTGCTTGTATTAGACCTCTCCCCTACAGGTTTGCTACATTCCTTTGAGCCTGGAGATAAGGTGCTCCGCAAGATTTGGAATACAGCATCTCCAGAAGGCCAACTAGAAGAAAAGTGGACTAGACCTTGGGAGGTACTCCTCACCACCCCCTCCATGGTGAAGTTGGCAGAAATAAACCCTTGGATTCATCACACCAAAGTAAAGAAAACACCAGAAGAACAATGGACCACTGAACCACAAGAACACCTGAAAGTCATTTTTCAAAAACAATGAATTATATTCTTTTCATTACTTTTAGTTTGGCTCAATGTTATGGAAAATTAATTGCTTTCAAATGAGATAAAAATATTTGGGTATATTTAGCAAAACATGTTCTAAACATCTCTTAACTTTTGTCTTGCAGAAAGAACTTATATTGAACAAACTTTCACTTCATGTCGTATAAGTGTTTGTAATCCCCTGGAAAGCCTTCAAAATTATACTTTGTTTAAACATATCAATAAGAAAATTACTTACTCTGATATTTATAATTGGGGACCTGTGGTAACTATAAAGGACAGGGAAATATTTTACTTAAAAATCGCTAATGTAGCCCCAGCTAGAGAGTGTGAAACTTTTGTCAGCTGTACTAAAAACAATTTTGTGTTTTCAGCAGATGTGAAGATGAATTGCACCACCACTGAGGTATCTTATGCCTTTGGTCATGTGAAATTGCCCGTAGGATGGTTTTTAATATGTGTAAGGATTGTTTATTCCTATTTTCCAGCAAACTGTTCTGGGGGACCATGCTCTCTGGCAAGACTGGTGGTGTATATGCTTCAGAGGCCCCATACCACCTGGGCCCAGTGGGAACTCTTCTTTATACCTGATTGTAACAGATTTGTAACTCTTTAGCCTTGCTGAATATATATCTTTTCCTATATTAGTAATACCAGCCATAGTAACTTCTTGAATGTAGAAATAAGTAGATTAGTGTGTGTAGCAAAAGCTTTGAATGCCACCTCACAAGCCATTATTGCCATTAGTCAAGAACTAGGACAAGTTAGAGAAGCAGTATTAGAGAATCATGAAGCTATAGGCTACCTCCTTTTAAGATATGATCATGGATGTGAAGAATTTAAAGGACTCTGATATTTCAACCTGACTGATAATTCACAGCTCATAGAACATCAAGTAAAGCAAGTAAATGAAGTAGTATCCAATTAAAAACAAAGAGGATTCTTTGGTATTAATTTGTCTAAACTAACCTCCTGGCTGCCTAGTATTATTCAAGAAGCATTTGTTGTTTTTATTCATATTTTTCAGTATCATAGCTTGTTGTTGCATACAATAACCCCCTTATGAGGATCTGCAATTAAGTGTATTACTAAACCCTCTACCAGACTGTCTAATGCTAAGATACATGCTCAACAGCAAAATGATTACTTCCATATGAAACTGATCTCATAGAAATAAAATACTTTAAATTCACAGCAGGGGAATGATGGGGGAACTCAAGAGTTGGAAAATTGTAGTTTTAGGTAAGAGTTAATAAGCGTAGTGGTTAATGCAAGAAAAAATGTTTTTTTTTCAGGAACTGAAGATATTGCCCACCATGACTCCAGGATATCACAAGCAATTCAATCTCTTCTCCAGAAGAGACCATAAGAAATCAACATGGTATCTGAGATATTGTGTTCCAGGGATAGACATCTACCACACAGGACACAGATAATTATCCAGGTCACAGGACACAAGATCCAGATAGAAAATAACTGGTCAGTGGATGAAAGAAAGTTTGGGAAATTGCCATACTGCAGCTTTATCTGATTAACCTCTTTCCTGAATTCAAAATATCTTACCTACACTTTCCCCCCCTTAAATTCCAAATCCCTTATCTACATTTTTCCTCCTTATAATAAAAGGCTGGCTTGAGTTTATAACCATTCACATACAGAAGAAACAGCTTCAAAATAACAAGACCAGTAGGCAGTACAGATGAGGTGTGAAAGGGCTGGGTGGGCACCCATGGGTGGCACCTGAAGTGCTAGAGGGATATCTCAGTAGCTGGGAGGATCACCCTGAGAAGTGTGGGGCCTAAACCCCAAGTTGGACTCTCCAGCCTACAATACCAGAGCCCAAAAAGTACACAGATAATGTCCAGCTGCAAAAAGCAACAGGGTTTTTCTCTGCCAGAGATGGAAAGTGGAAGATACAGAGAGGTGTTGAAAGGGTCAATAGATAAATTTTTCATATACAGCCACTTACCCCAGGCCCTGGCAAAGGGGAAGGGGAGACAGAGAAGACTAGAGATGCTTGAGAGACTGGGGATGGTATATTTGTAGAGAGAACTGAGAGAGCAGTTGCTAGGATCCTGATGCTCAGTCATCCCCTATACTGAAGGAACAATCATGCTCAGGCACACCACTCCCCTCCGGGTGGCATCACTCTGAGGGGAAGCAATAGTCCCCCCACCCCAGAGATACTTTGTCCCACCTGTGGTGCTTAAGCCTGACTGATGAGTACAGAGTGACTACATTAACAATTGAAGAAGTCAGCCTCAGACAGTAGATCTCTGGTAGTCTCAGACAGGCTGCCTAATGCCAAACTGGGACACCATCACCATAGGCTGGTCCAGAAAGTAAAAACAGTGGTAAATACTAGATGCTACTGAGATGAAATCCACTGTGGTCTTCTTCATGATTTCTGATATTTTCTTTCCTACATAGCTTTTTTAACATTCATTTCTTGTCCTTCAAGTTTCTGCATACTAAATAACTAGATTTTATATTATAGTTTATTTCAATTTTCATATTTTGTTCCTCCCTTCTCTTACCCCATTTCATCTTTCTTTCCTCATTGTTTTCATTTTAAATTTTGATTCCTCTCTTCCTACAACTCGTTTCCATTCTGCACTATTACTATTTCTCCCTCATCCAGCCTCTCCAAACCAATTTTCTTGTCAATACTCATCTCACATTCTTTTCCCTGATCTTAAAATACCCACATTCACACTCTACCTTTAGCAATCTTTGCTCATTGGTTGTGGATAGTGCAGTTATTATTGAATTTTATTCAACTTTATCTCTAGATTTTCACTATTCTTGTACTTTTACATTGTACTATCACAATTTTTATCATTCCCCTCTCCCATTCCATTCTCCCACTTATTTTTGTCTGCCTTGCCCTATTTTTTATTTTTCTTTCATCCTGTCCTTTCTTTTTTATCTCAAATTTTAATTTTCCCTGTTTTAGCCTAGTTTTTGTTCCTCACTCTTAGTATTTCCTCTTCCTCTATCATCTCAAAATCACTTTCCTTTCCTCTAGACATCTCATAAGCTTTTTCCTTTTTTATTTCTTTTTATTCCCATCCCACCTATATTAATCTTAGCTTATTTGTTGTTTATAGTATTGTGGTATATCTTTTTCTCTAACCTGGTTCCTATTTTTTAATTATTTATATACTTTCTTTTTCCTTTCTTTCTCTCACTTTATTATTTTAATTTTCTGTTTAAACCTAGTACTATATTCTTCCCTTCTCTTACTCCATTCTTCCTTTTTCAGTCCCTTTTTTATTTATGATGTAAATTTTACTTTCTCTCTTTACATTGTTCAAAATCCCTGTTCTTATTAGTGCTCCCACTTCTACCCTCTACAAATCATTTTTCTTTCAGTTAGTCATTTCATCTCTGCTTTTCTTTATAGTAGTCAAAATTTCTTCATAGCCTTATTAATACTGGTCCATTTGCTGTTGATAGTGAGATTGTGGGTTGGAGCTATTTTTGTGGGTATGGGTTTGTTTCCTGGGCTGTGTGATTTTGTTCTTCAAGCACCTGAATAACAGCACATAAGATGTGGTGGGCAGAGTGGCCCTTGTTCAGCCCTTGTTGGGCCTAGAGGGACAGGCCCATCAAAGAATGGCCCAACAACAATCAAAACCCAATTACATCCAGAAAGCCAACAAAAACAGCATAAAGGGAATCCTAAGAGTATCAAGTTTAGAAGATCAAGGACACTGCACCACTGATTCACATAGGTATCCTACCATACAAGTTTACAAGTTTATACCACAAAGACATGGAGTCAAAGAAGATCAATTTTGAGAAGCAGAAACAAATAAGAAGAGTCTCCCCTATAATGGCTGACAAAGAACTCCCAAATTAAAGGAAAGGAGTAATCTCCAGAAAGAGTGCTAAATAACATAGAGGTAAATCAACCGTTAGATATCGAGTTCAAAACAATGGTTATAAAAAAGTTCAATGAGCTCACAGAGAATTACGCAGAAATACAAAGAACCTTCAAGGAACTTACTGCGAACTACATAGGCATGAAAAAGTTAGAAACTATCAATAAGAGCCAAGAGGAAATGAAGAATACAATTTCTGAAATGGAGAACACAGTAGAAGGAATAAAAAGCAGGCTAGATAAAGCAGAGGACTGAATCAGTGAGCTGAAGGACAAGGTAGGAAAAATTCCCAGAAAGAGCAACAAAAGTAAAATAATGCAAAAAGAAAAAGATGTTAAGGAAGCTGCAGTACAAGATGAGATATAATAATATCCACATAATAGGGATACCAGGACAGGAAGAGGAGCAAGGGATAGAAAACCTATTTGAAAAAGTAATGATGGAAAACTTCCCTAATTAGGTGAGAGAAAATGTCAAACAAATACAGCAGGCAGTCAGGGTTCCAGTCAAGATGAACACAAGCAGGCCTACTCCCGGACACATCATAATTTAAATGGCAAAATTCAAAGATGCAAAAAGCATCTTAAAGGCAGCAAGGGAGAAACAGACAGTAAGTAACATAAAAGGGAGCTCCAAAAATGCTTGCAGCAGATTTCTCAACAGAAACGTTACAAGCCAAAAGGAAATGGCAAGAAATATTCTAAGTAATGAAAAGCAGAGGTCTGTAACTTCTACCGACTACTCTACCCAGTGACATTCTCAGTTAAAATGTAAGGCAAAAGAAGGAGTTTTTCAGACAAAAGAAGACTAAAAGAGTATACCTCCACCAAACCAGCATTGCAAGATATGATAAAGGGACTGCTTCAAGAAAATGAAGATAAAGATTGAAAGAGAGGAACACAGGTACAAAGAGGAGATATGACATGAATAAGTACCTAACAATAATATCATTAAATGAAAATGCATTAAATGCTTTAATCAAATGACACAGGGTAGCTGAATGGTTAAGAAAACATGACCCACTCATATGCTGCCTACAAGACCCACCTCAGAACAAAAGGTCTACACAGACTTAAAACATAGAGTTGGAAAAAAATATTTCAAGCAAACAGACAGGAAAAAAAAAGACAGGACTGCAGCATTTATACAAGACAAAATGGATTTCAATACAAAGGCCATAAAAAAGACACAGAAAAACACTTCATAATATTCTACCGTAGAATCCATCAAAAAGATATAAACATTGTAAACATATATGTAACCAACATAGGAGCACCCAATATATAAGGAAATCTTAAAGGACTTCAAGAAAGATATTAACAAAAATATCTTTTTGTCATGGTAGGGAATTTTAACACCCCATAGTCAATAATGGATAGATCTTCCAAACAAAAAGTCAACAAGGATATTTTGGCATTGAATAATGCACTACAAAAAATGGACTTAACTGATATATATAGAACATTTCACTCCAAAGAGACAAAATACACATTATTTTCAAATGCACATGGAACATTTTCAAATAGAGACCACAGGACAGGACACAAAAAAAAAGCCTCCACAAATTCAAGAAAATGAAATCATATCAAGCATTTTCTCAGAACACAATGGCTTGAAACTAGAAACCAACCTTAAGAAAAAAAATACTAAAAAATAGTCAAATTCATGGAGACTGAATAACATGTTATTACACAATGAATGAGTTAACAATGAGATCAAGGAAGAAATCAAAAAAGTTTCTGGAAACAAATGAAAATGAACAGACAGCAGTCCAAAACCTATGAGACAAGTGAAGGCATTCCTAGAAGGGAAGTTCACATCAATACAGGCTTAACTAAAAAAGAGAAACATTTCAAATAAACACCTAACCCTATATCTATAAGCACTGGAGGAAAACAACAAACAGAGCCAAAAGTGAGTAGAAGGACAGAAATAATCAAGATCAGAGAAGAATTAATTGCCATAGAGACTAAAAGAAATATTCAAAGGATCAATAAATCCTGGAGATGGTTTTTGGAAAAGATAAACAAAATCAACAAGCCTTTAACCGGACTCATCAAGAATAAGAGACTGAGGACCCAAGTAAATAAAATCAGAAAAAAGGACAAATTACAAGAAATACCACAGAAATACAAAGGATAGTAAGACATTGCTATCAACAACACTATGCCAAGAAATTTGAAAAACTAGGAAAAATGGACAAATTTGTAGAAACATATAATCTTGCAAAACTGAATCAAGAAATAGCAGAAAGTCTGAATAGATTGAAAACAGCTACTAAAATTGAGGCAGTAAGTTAAAAAAAAAAAAACTCCTGGCATCCAAAAGCCCTGGATTGGATAGTTTCACAAGATAAATTTAAAAAAAAATAAAACATTTAAAGAAGAGCTAACCCCTATCCTTCTAAAACTATTCCAAAAAATTCAAGATGAGGAAAAACTTCCAAACTCTTTTTATGGGGCTAGCATCATCCTAATTCTACAACCAGGTAGACACAACAAAGAAAGAAAATTACAGGCCAATATTGCTGATGAATATAGACACTAAAGTCCTCAACAAAATATTGGCACACCACATCCAGCAACACATTAAAAAGATCATACACCCTCATCAAGTGGGATTCATCCCAGGGATGCAAGGGTGGTAAAATATCTACAAATCAATAAATGTAATACATCAATAAACAAAAGGAAAGACAACAACCACATGATTGTATTGACACTGAAAAAGCATTTGATAATATGCAGCACCCATTTATGATAAAAACAGTAAAGCGAGAGTATATGGAGCATACCTTAATATAACAAAAGCCATATATGAGAAACCTGCAGCCAACGTCATACTCAATGAGCAAAAACTAAAAGCTTTCCCCTTAAGATCAGGAAGAAGACAAGGGTGTACACTTTCACCACTTCTCTTTAACATACTATTAGAAGTTCTAGTCACAGTGATCAGAGAATAAAAAGAAATAAAAGGCATCTGAATTGGAAAGGAGGAAGTAAAACTGTCATTTTTTTGCAGATGACATGACAGTGTACATAGAAAACCCTATAGACTCCAACAAAAAACTACTCAACCTAATAAGTGAATTTGGCAAAGCAGAGGGATAAAAAGTCAGTATTCAGAAATCAAAGGCATTTTTTGTACACCAGCAATGAAATATCAGAAACAGCAATTAGTGAAAAATCACATTGCTATATCAACAAGAAAAATAAAGTACCTAGGAATAAATCTAGCCAAGGAGGTAAAAAAAATCTGCGCTTAGAAAACTACAAAACTCTAAAGAAAGAAATCAAGGAAGACACAAATAAATGGAAGCATATACCATATTCATGGATTGGAAGAACTATCATCATTAAAATGTTCATACTGCCCAAGGCAATTTACAGATTAAATGCAATCCCTATTAAAATGCCAATGGCATATCTCACAGATCTAGAACAAATATTTCAAAATTTTATATGGAACCAAAAATAACTCCAAATAGCTGCACCAATTTTGAGAAAAAAGAACAAAGTAGAAGGGATCACAATACATGATATCAAACTATATTACAAGGCAACTGTAATCAAAACAGTCTGGTATTAGCATAAGAACAGGCATACAAATCAATGGAACAGAATAGAGAGCCCAGAAATAAACCCATGACAATATGGTCAGTTAATATTGGACAAAGGGGTCAGGAACATAAAATGGAGCAAAAATAGCCTCTTCAGCAAATAGTGTTCGGATATTTGGAGAGGTACATACAAAAAAAATGAAATTAAATCACCAATTTACAACATCCACCAAATTAAACTCAAGATGAATAAAATACTTAAATATAAGTCATGACATCATAAACTTGCTAGAGGAAAAAAGAGACAGGAAAATTTCAGATATCCCATGTAGCAATATTTTCATCAATATATCCCCTAGAGCAAGAGATATAAAGGAAAGAATAAACAAATGAGACTACATCAATTTAAAAAGCTTCTACACAGCTAAAGAAAACATCAGCAAAATGAAAAGGAAACCAACCATGTGCAAAAATATATTTGGCACTGATACCTTGGACAATGGTTTGATCTCCAAAATATATAAAGAACTCACACAACTCCACACCAGGAAGACAAACAATCCAATTAAAAACTGGGCAAAGGACCTGAACAGATACCTCTCCAAGTAGTACATACAGCTGGCTCAGAGACATATGAAAGGATACTCAACATCACTGGCCATCAGAGACATGCAAATTAAAACCACAATGTGATACCACTTCATACAGGTCAGAATGGTTATCATAAGGAAATCAACAAATCACAAGTGCTGGCAAGGATGTGGAGAAAAGAGACCCTACCACACTGTTGGTGGGAATGCAGACTGGTTCAACCACTGTGTGAGAGAGTATGGAATTTCTTCAACGTAGTAAAAAATGGAACTGTCTTTTGACCTGGTGATTCCATTGTTGGGATTGTACCCTACAAATGCCAAAACAACAATTCAAAAGTGCCTATGCACCCCAATGTTCATAGCTGCATTCTTTATAATAGCCAAGAGCTAGAAATGTTCTAAATGACCATCAATAAATGAGTAGATCAAAAAACTGTGGTGCATTTATACAATGGAATAGTACACAGAAGAAAGAAAGAAGGAACTCCTACCCATCCTGACAGCATGGATGGAACTAGAGAGTACTATGCTAAGTGAAATAAGCCAGGAGGTGAAAGACAAATACCATATGATCTCACCTTTAGGTGGAACCTAATCAACAAAACATGCCCGCAAACAGAAACAGAGATATGGAAATAAAGAATAATCTGACAATGACCAGAGGGGAGGAGGACAGAGGAACTGGGGAAAGGTTAAGTCGAGGAACATGTTTAAAAGAACCATGGTCAAGGACAACTGGGTGGAGGAGGATTGAATGTGGGAGGGAAATGGGTAGGGCAGAGGAAAGCAATGGGGGGGAAATGGGGACAACTGTAATTGAACAATAGAGTTCTTTAAAAGCTTGGTTTGAAAGGAAATGTAAGATGGTTTGTTAGGATACATAACCCACTGTCTTCTCAGATCACCAGCCATCTGAATAAAGCGTCCATAAGGACTCCATTTGTGTCTCTGCTTATTGGTTTTGATAGTGATGGGCAGCACAAACACTGACTTTTCCACTTTAATCTTGATTTATTTTTTTTATTTATAAGCCCTTGTCCCAAGCCTTGTTCTAAGGATCTGTAATTCAAAGCAACACCTTCACTGCAAGGGACACTAAAACTAATGGAGGTCTTCAGTCTCATCACACTTGATTTCTCAGCAGTATTCAGTGTGAGAGGATACCTGGTTTCTAAAAGCATGCACTCTGGGGAGAGACTGCTTGGTTTAAATTCCAGGTCTTATACTTATAAACTATGTGAATTTGGGTATTGGGGACTTTCCTTTCCTTCTGAAACCTTTCCTGGTTTCAGAAGCTGTAACCCCCCATGGCTAAGGCTGAGTGAGAGACCTTGGGACCATAAGCCACTAAGGAGACAAAGCTTATCTCCCTGGCAGGGGCACCACCTCTGCCCCCTTTACTTCACCCTGCTTGGCCCCAAGCCTGACTAGTTAGCCAATGATGGGTAAGACTCTCATGGGAGGGACAACCTAAGACAGGCATGGTCACCAGGGGGCTCTCAGGGAAGGACTTGGGGGACTATAGCAAAAGGGGGTGATGGACCCTTGCCCCTTTACATTGACATAGCCTGAGTCCTCATTCCGTCTGAAAGAAATCTCCTAATCTCTTGGCTGCCTTACTTGCCCTGCCTGATGCAAGCCTGAAACAATGCCAGAGGTGGGTGCAACCCTGTGCTGGAGAGGTCAGGTTCCCCAGGGCAATCAGGCCTAAGAAAGAATGCACAAAATCCTGTGAAACTTGCTTTGCTAATACCCTCAATTTAAATGATAAGGGTCCACATGAAATAAGTTTGTTTCCCCAAAGTTTTATGGCACCTTATCTATCTGACCCTGACTCTAAATAAGTCCTCATAGTTCTTTGTATGTTATCTATTGTTTGATCCTTACTGTCTGACAATGACTGATGAGCTTTATGCAGATGTTCTGTATTCCTATGCAAATGAACCCAATAAAAGCCCATTGAGGATCCTGGCCCTTCACGTTTGAGAGATCAGCCACATTTTCCCCCCAAGCAGATCATGTCTTGGTAGACTTATTCTCATCCATGGTGGCTGGGGCAGGGGGTCCTGCAGGTTGAGCCCCTTGACATTTGGAAAATTTATATAAGTTATAAAATCCCTAATTTCCTCATTTGGAAAATGTGATAATATCATCAACTTCAAAAGGAGGATGAATTGAGTGAATAGGTAGAAAAGAGAATATTTTGTGAAATACACCAAGAATGTTAGCTACTTTATTACTACTGATCAATCTCCAAATTTTCTTCCTTTGATCTTTATGACAACCTTCTCCTGGATATGTATGGGCTCCACTTCAGGTTTTCTTTTCTTCTCATCCCAAACTCTCTTTAGACAAGATGCAGAGCTTAATAGGTATAATTCTATCTATATGCAAATCATGAGTGTTCTCTTTCTGTCTCAATGAAGAAGCAAAGAACTAGAAAGTAGTTTCTACTACATAACATTTAACTAGTTGCCCAAGTTTGTATGTGTATATTGAATTTTAAATTTTTGTCCAAATAAAATATCATTTAAAAAGTCTTAAAATGTGTATTTTGTAGTAAAAATAATAGTTCTATTTTTCTACTCCTACCCTAACTTTTATCCCAGAAACTGTCATGTTTGTTATTTAGGTTATCCCATGTATTGATTCATCAATTTTAGTCACTACATAGTGACTTTCCATTCTGACAAATAAAAATTGAACCATATAAGCCTTTCACTTTCACCCTGTCTCATACTGAGCTATATAACTACCATTAATTACATAATCAGTATTTACATAATTTTGACTTTACAGATATTATTTGTAGAGATATCAAGTGGTATTCTATGATGACATTCTCTCACAATTTTGTTTCATTTTCTTCAATAATTCTTTGTTATTTTCTAGCATTTCTAACTGCCCTTCTTTTTTGAGATTTACTGAGATATATCTGACATATAACATTGTGCAACTTTAAGATATACAATACAATGATTTGATATATATTGTGAAATGATTGCCACAATAAGGTTAGTAAACACTCCATTACCTTATCTAAGTGACTATCTTTCATTGCCTGATCTTAGTGACAGTTTGAATCATTTCGATTCTTAGGAGTAGTAAAAAGAGTCACAATTTTCCTAGGTATTGTGTTTTCATAACCATTTATCCTCATGCATTAACCTGGACCAATTGTTCTGTTAGGTAAATTGCAGAGTTGCCATTTTTGCACTTGTTTTTATTTTGTTCCAGAGAAGCACAGTCATCAGTCTAGGACTTCCTCTCTCTATCCCCAGTCAGAATATATTTTCCTTCTTTTTCATGGCATGTTCCTTCAATTTGTTGGAACTACAATGCCTAGTACTCTCCTTAAAAAGAATGATGGAATGTGCATTTTTTGCATCTGCCTATGTCTGAAAATCTTTTTATTATGTTAGTCTTAAGCAAATAGACAACCAGATATATTTCTCCAGCAAAATGGGCTTATTAAGAAACAAGAAAGAATTGCATTTCAGAACATGTGGTCTACTAATGGTGAAAAACACACCAAAGTCCAAAGAAACAAAGGAGAAAAACAAACTTTTATGGACTTGAGCTATTGTAGATAAACAGTGCATTGGAAGAAACTAAAAGTTTGAAGTATAGTGATGTTTTATTGACTGAGTAATGATAGTTTTCATTGACTGGACAAGGAGTAATCTGTTCTTCCCTCTCTTTAGTTAAGGGACTAAAGTATTGGGTTGGCCAAAAAGTTCATTTGTTTATTTTTTTCTCATAATATGGCTGCAGTAGTGCTAGTGGTCTTTAAATTCATGCAAAACAATTTTGTTAGATTGTATTGTGACAGATCTCATATCAACATGCACTTAAAAAAATCAAAATTGGTAAATTTTTGTGTAACCATTTTAATAAAGATGGAAGAAAATAGCAACATTTTCAGCATAATATGCTTTACCAGTTCAAGAAAGGTAAAAACACAACTTAAATACAAAAAAACAATTTTTGTAGTGTATAGGGAAGGTGCTATGACCAACTGAATTTGTCAAAAGTGGTTTTCAAAGTTTTGTGCTAGAGATTTTTCACTAGACAAAGTTTCACAATACTCCATGGTCAGGTAGACCAGATGAAGTTAATAGTGATCAAATAGAGACATTAATTGAGAACAGTAAATTTATACCACATGGGAGATAGCCAACATGCTCAAAATATTCAAATCAATAAAGTTATTGGTGAAGAATGAAAAATATGTCTTTTATTATACAGAGAAAAAATAAGTACTTTTGGACAATGCAATAACATTACTTTCTGTTGAAGGGGCAAAATGTTCCTCTTCTTATTGAGATCAGCAGAGTGGGTTGTGTGATGGGTGTGGGAGTTCTCTCTTCCACTATCTTGGCTCCATATTAAGTGAGATTTCTGTTTATTAATTTTCATAATTTTAATGTACTACTTAAGTGTTTCTTATGTATAGAATTCCAAATTAAAAATAATATATTTACACATAGCTTTAAAAAGCTTCTGCTATTTTTTGATAACATCCAATGTTGAGATGGAGACACGTAATGCCAATCTAATGTTATTTGCCACTGTTAAGGACCTAGTTATTTTTAACTTAGAAAAAATTCAGTATAGTCTATTTCTTCCTGGTGTTCTGCAATTGCACAATAATGCATCTAGAGATGAGTCTTTTCACTCATTTGAAATTTTCCATTCAAAAATTCATAACTTTCAGCTCTGAGAAACTGTTTTTGTGATATTTCTTTCTTTCTCAACATTTTGAGTATTTTTTTTATTCTTAAACTCTGGTTAAATTCCCTTGATAGATTGCTAGAACCTTATCTTTCTTTATGTATTATACATTCTTGTGGCTTTTAGAATTACTTTCTCTAAGATTGACTTTATTTTTCAATGCCTTTAATAATTTTTAACTTTCTTAAAAATAAAGTCATTAACCTTTGTTTTCATGAGCTCTTTCATATGCAAAATCTTTAGCTTTTCACATAGCATGCTAATCTCATATTTTGGATATACTCTTTTATAATTGATGACACTGCATGTGTTTTGTTTGTTTGTTTGCCTATTCCCTGAATTATTATTTTCTTGGGGATTACTTTTGCTATTTATCTTGTTTTTCTTTCATATTTTAAGATTCTCTTAAATGTCTAATGATTCTTGATTTTTATTCACACATTAAATAATGTAGCATCCAAAAGCTAAGGTCTTGGTTTCTAATACTGTTCTCCAATAAAAGTGATCAGGGCTCCTTGGAGAATAGACCTAACCAAGGCTGGGCCATGGACTACACCAGATAAACATTCTATGGTGCCAGAGAGTAAGAAAGAGCTAAAAAATAATTACAATGGGTGTATATAAAAAAATACAAGAGTCAACTGAGAGAGTTTGCAATGGCCAAAGGTAGAATATTTTGAGTATTAAAATAAATAACTCAGGAAGAGAAAATGGTGGCAAAGTAAGAGAGCTGGGACAGTGCCAGAGAGTGGGGCAGGGAATGGAATTCTGGCAGTATCTGGAGCTGGAAGAAGATGTGGGCATCGACTGGCTGTGCCTGAGATAGACTCTTGACTTGCTAGCAAGTTGGAGTGTGTGGAAAGCCAGGCAGTGGCTTGGAGTGGCAATAGCACCCACAGAGACTTTTTTCAAAAGGGGAACTGAAGCACACCGTAGAGGGATCTTGCACATGCAGCTGGCCAACAAAGAGGGAAGATTGCGGACAAGATCTGTTCCCTCTCAGTACACCTTGTGCATTGGTTTATTGGCACCAGGCCAGTTCAACTGTGCAGAGTGGAGAGTACAGGACACATAATGCTCTGAGGGTGGTGGGCTGGGGCCCACATTATTGTAGCTCACACTGAGCTCTCTTGCTTGGCAGAACCAGCAGAAAGGGAAAACTGAGTCCAACCACTCATATCCTAGAGGAACTGGGAAGACCTGCAAAACTGGCTGAGCAGGTTTAACAACAACCCTGCTGGGGTTTTGTTTGTTGTTTTTTGAGAAAGATAGCAAGACTAATGCCTAAAAAGGCCCATTTTGATCTCCCCATAGAAAGACAAAGAATGTTGCATTCTAGGGCCCTATTTCACTGAGTCCATCAAAACAGGAAGTTAAGAAAGGGTACCACAAGGGGGATTCAGGGATCCACCCATTCTGGGCTCACACAAGAGCTATAGAATACACCAAGCAGGGGAGATCTGACACTCTTACAAGATTCTTCCCTTGCTTCCGTGAAATAGACAGCTATTTACGCAGATACTATACATCATTGGAAATAAACTGGCCACAGACTAAGATGGGAGGTATAAAGGGAAGGGGAATGCACCAACAATGTTCCCAAAACACTGAAAGTGCCTCCCAAGTGACACACAGAGACCTCACCCCATCAATCACAACAAAAACTCCCTGTAGAGGCAGGGGAAGGAGATACAGGCAGTGTTGCCAAAAGTTGAATGACCCACCTGGGACTAGGAGTTGAGACAAATTAAAGATGGATCCAGAAAGAAGTCATAAGGTGAACACCAACAGCTGAGACAAATTTAACCTTACTCTTCATCATAACTTTCATGCTTTTTTTATTACTCTTCTTCTCATTTTTTGTTCTTTTGTTTGTTTTTGTCTTTTTTGTTTGCTTTTTTGTTAGTTTATTTTCTCCCTCTCATATTACATTTTAACTTTTCTTATTTTACTTCATTTGTATTCCAAATAACTTACTACTCTTAGTCTTTTACTTTTTATTCTTTGTATTCAGAATATATGTGTGTGTGTATTCATATTATTGTTATTCCAAATCCCACATATCATCCTTCCCTAGTCTTAATCCATTTTGCCATCTTCCTGAGCTTTATTACTGTTGTGGTCAACTTTGTTTTCTCTCACACTACACCATGTTCCTACCCCTTACTTTCACTAATTCTCCTCCATCTAACCTCAATAAAGCATTCCTCTTTCTTAACACAGCTCACATTCTTATTTTACTCTTATAAGAGTCCTAATTCCTTTCCACTTTTAATAAACAGTGGCTAGCTGGGTGAAATACCATGGTTATTGCTGTATTTCTCCAGTGGAACTCCTATTTGTTCATTATTTGTTTTTACTTTAAACCTCATATAATATGCTCCCCTTGTCTTGTAAAATAGGTCTTTACTCTGCCTCTAATCATTTGCGTGAGGAATTTTATTTCACTTTTCCCCCTCTGTCAACTTCAGCTTTACTCTTTACTCTTATTAGTTTGATTCCCCCATCCTCTCAAAATAATTTTTCTTCACTGTAGACATCTCATATTGCCTTTTCAGTTTTGTACAATATTATTATTCTTGTTCCAACTTTATTAAACCACCTTCAGCTGCTTTGCTATTGATCTTGTGATTTTTCTGCAATTGTGTTCCCATTCGTTCAATATCTTTTCAGTTTTACTTGAAACCTCAGAGTATACTCTTCCCTTTTCTTAACTCATTGTTCCCAGTGACATTCCATGTTTTACTTACATTTTAAATTTTGTTCTCTCTCTTTCTTTGCCTCAGTTCTATCCCTAATGTTATAAATTCTCCTTCCTCTTACTATTCAATAATACTTTCCCTTCTTATAGTCATCTTATATTCCCTTTGTCATATCCTATATTATTGATAACCTCTCTTCACCATTGTTAATATTTGCTTAATTGTGGTAGAGATTGCTGATGTGGTAGAGGGGTTCTTTTTGCTGGTGTGTTTGCCTAGAAATACTATTTTGTTAACTAACATCTGTACAACAGCAGACAACATGAGGTGGGAGTTGTGATTACCAGTAAGTCCACTGGAGAGGAGAACCACAACAAAGAAGCCAACAACAAGTAAAGCCCAAGTACAGCAAGATGACCCACACAAATGGAAGAAAGATCAACACTAGAGCATCCAAACAAGGAGATCAAAGAGATCACCCAACTGAGTCCCACAGATTTCCTACCACAGAAGTTCACCTTATAAAGACAGGAAGGCAAAGCAGAGCATACTGATGTGAAACAAACTAAAACAGTCACCTAAAATGGGGATACAAAGAAGAACCCCAATGGAAAGGAATAGGAGTATCCCCAGGAAAAGACTAAATGAAATGGAGGCAAGCAATCTATCAGACATAGAATTCAAAAAAGTGGTTATAAGTATGCTCAAGGAAGTCAGTAACAATTACAAGGTATTGAGTGGGAACTACAAGAGCATGAAAAAGGAAATAAAAATTATAAACAAAAACCAGGAAGAAATGATGAATACAATATCTGAAATTAAAAAATGCACTAGAAGAAATCACAAGCAGGATGAATGAAGCAGAGGATGAAATCAGTGAGGTGGAAGACAAGGTAGAAAGAAATACCCAGATAGAGCAGCAGCACAAGAAAAGATTCAAAAATAACAATGATAGTTTAAGGGAATTTCAGGACAGCATGAAATGTAACAACATATGCATAGCAGGAATACCAGAAGGAGAAGAAAAGGAGCAAGGGATAAAAAATCTATTTGAAAAATTAATGACAGAAAACTTCCCTAACTAGGAGAGGGGAAAAGATATGCAAGTTCAGGAACCACAGAGAGTCCTAATCAACATGAACCTAAAGAGGCCTACTTCAAGACACATCATAATTAAAATGCCAAATTTTAAAGACAAAGGTAGAATAATAAATGCAGCAAGGGAGAAACAGATAGTAACATACAAGGGAGCCCCAATAAGGCTAGCCGACAATCTCTCAACAGAAACACTACAAGCCAGAAAGGAATGGGAAGAAATATTCCATATAATGAAAAGCAAAGGCTTGTAACCAAGACTACTCTACCCAGAGAGGCTCTCACTTAAAATGGAAGATAAAATAAGGAGTTTCCCAGAGAAAGAAGGTTAAAAGAGTCTATTTATAGTCCTGGCTGGTGTGGCTCAAGGGATAGAGTGTCAGCCTTCAAACCAAAGAGTCACCAGTTCAATTTCTAGTCAGGGCACATACTTGGGTTGTGGGCCAGGTCTCCAGTAGAGGACATGCGAGAGTCAACCACACATTGATGTTTCTCTTCCTTTTTTCTCCCTCCCTTCCCCTCTCTCTGAAAATAAATAAAATCTTAAATTTCAAAACAATGAATTCACTTCCAACAAACCAGCATTGCAAGACATGCTAAAGAGACTGCTTTAAGAAGATGATGGTATACAATGAAAGAGAGGGGAACAAATGTACAAAAGGAAAAAAAAACTGGCATTGAATAAGTACCTATCAATGATAACCTTAAATGTAAATGGATTAAATGCTTCAATCAAAAGACAAAGGTTAGCTGAATGGATAAGAAAGCATGACCTGGGTATATGCTGTCTATAAAAGATCCACCTCAGCCTGAAAATCAAGGATTGATTAAAAGTATTATAAGCAAATGGACAGGGAAAAAAGCTCAGGTAGCAATATTTATATCAGAAAAAATATATTTTGGAACAAAGACCATAAAAACAGACATATAAGGTCATTTCATAATTCTAAAGGGAAGAATCCATCAGGAAGCTACAAATATTGCAAACATATATGCAACCAACATAGGAGCACTCAAATGTATCAAGAAAATCTTGGAGGACTTCAAGAATGATATAGGCAGAAACACATTTACAGTAGGGGATTTTGATACCATACAGCCAACAATGGATAAATCTTCCAAACAAAGTATCAACATGGATATTGTGACACTGAAAGACACTCTAGATCAAATGGACTTAACTGATATATACAGAAGCTTTTACCTAAAAGAAGCAAAATATACATTGTTTTCAAATGCATATGGAACATTTTTAAAGAAAGACTACAAGACAGGACACAAAACAAGCCTCAACAAATTCAAGAAAGCTGATCATATCAAGCATATTCTCAGACAACAATGGCTTGAAACTAGAGATCGACCACAAGGAAAAACTAAAAAACATCACATTCATGGAGACTGAATACTATGCTATTAAACCATGAATTAGTTAATGAGATCAAGGAAGAAATCAAAAAGTTATGGGAAGTAAATGAAAATGAACACAGCAACACAGGCCTACCTAAAAAATATACAGAACAATTTCAAATAAATGACCTAACCCTACATCTATAAGAATGGAAAATATTGTTGGAAGAATAACAACAAACAAAGCCCATAGTGAATAGAAGGAAGGAAATAATGAAGTTCAGAGTGAAATTAAATGACATAGAGACTACAAAAACAATCCAAAGGATCAATAAATCCAGGAGCTGGGTCTTTGAAAAGATAAACAAAATCAACAAGCTTTTAACCAGACTCATCAAAAAAAAAAAAAGAAAAGAAAAAGGATCCAAATAAATAAAATCAGAAGCAAAAGAGGACAAATTACAACCCACATTGCAGAAATACAAAGGATCAGAAGAAATTACTAGGAAAAAACTATATGCCAAGAAGTTTGAAAATCTAGGTGAAATGGACAAATTCCTAGAAACATATAATCCTCCAAAACTGAGTCAAGAAGAAGCAAAAAGTCTGAGAAGATTGATATCAGCTAGTGAAATTGAAGCATTAATCAAAACTCAACAAGGACACAAAAGCCCAGGGCAGAATGGATTCACAAGATAATTTTACAAACATTTAGAGATCAGATAACCCCAATTCTTCTCAGACTGTTCCAACAAATCCAAGAATAGGGAAGACTACCAAACTCCTTCAATGAGGTCAATATTATCCTAATTCCAAAACCAGATAAGGACACAACAAAGAAAGAAAACTATAGGCCAGTATCTCTGATGAACACAGGTGCTAAAAACCTCAACAAAATATTGGCAAACTGGATCCAGCAATACATTAAAAAGATCACACATCATATCAAGTGGGATTTATCCCAGTGATACAAAGATAGTACATTATCTATAAATCTATAAATGTAATATATCAACAAACATTATGAAAGATAAAAAACACATGATGATATCAGTAGATGTAGAAAAAGCATTTGAAAAAGAATATCACCCATTTATGATAAAAAATGCTCCGCATAATGGAAATAGAGGGAGCATACCTCAACATAATAAAGGCCATATATGACAAACGTACAGCCAAAATCATACTCAATGGGTAAAAACTAAAATCTTTCCATCTAAGATCAGACACAAGACATGGGTATCCACTTTCACCACACTATTTAAAATAATATTGGAAGTTCTAGCCACAGGGATCACACAAGAAAAAGAAATAAAAGGTATCTAAAGTTTAAAGGAGGAAGTACTGTTGTCACTGTTTGCAGATGATATACACAGAAAACCCTATAGACTCCACCAAAAAACTATTCAAGCTGGTAAATCAATTTGGCAAAACAGCAGGATACAAAGTAAGCATTAAAAAATTGAAGGCATTTTTGTACACAAACAATGAAATACCAGAAACAGAAATTAGGAAAAAAATCACATTTGATGTAGCAATGAGAAATAAAAATACTTAGGAATAAACTTAACCAAGGAGGTAAAAGACTTAGAAAAATACACAACACTAAAGGGAGAAACTAAGGAAGACACATATGAATGGAAGCATGTACTGTGTTCATGAACTGGAAAAAGTACCATCATCAAAATGTCCATACCCAAAGAAATTTATAAATTCAAGAAAATCTCTATCAAAATACCAGTGACATATATCACAGATACAGAACAAACATTTCAACAATTCATATGGAAACATGAATGATCCTGAAGCCCCAGCAATTTCAAGAAAAAAAAGCAAGATAGGAGGGATCACAATACATAATATCATACTATATTAAAATGCCACAGTAATCACAACAGTCTGGTATTGGCATAAGAACAGACACATAGATCAATGGAACAGAATAGAGATCCCAGAAATAAACCCATGTTTCTATGGTTGATTGATATTCAACAAAGGGGGAAGAACCATATAATGGAATAAAAATATCCTCTTCAACAAATGGTGTTGGGAGATCTGGACAGGTTCATGAAAAAAAAATGAAACTCAATGCTAACTTACACCATACACAAAAATAAACTCAATATGGATTCAATACTTAAAATAAGCCATGACACCATAAAACTCCTAGAGGAAAACATAAGCAGCAAAATTTCAGATATCCCTTGCAGCAATATTTTTATCAATACATCCCCTAGGGCAAGGGATATAATGGAAAGAATAAACAAATGGGACTACATCAAATTAAAAAGCTTCTGCATGGCTAAAAAAAATCAACAAAATGGAAATGCAACCAACCTTATGGGAAAATATATTTGCCACTAATATATTAGACAAGGGTTTGATCTTCAAAATATATAAAGAACACACACAACTCCACACCAGGAAGACAAACAATCCAATTGAAAAATGGGCAAAGGACCTGAAGAGTCACTTCTCCAAGGCGGATATATGGAGGACCCATAGACACATGAAAATATTCTCAACACTACTAGTCATTACAGAGATGCAAGTTAAAACCATAATGATATACTATAACACACAGGACAGATGGTTATCATAAACAGATTAATGAAGAAGAAATGCTGGCAAGGTTATGGAGAAAAGAGAACCCTAGGACACTCTTGGCAGGAATGCCCACTAATGCAGCCACTATGGGAAACAGTATAGGATTTCCTCAAAAAACAAACAAAAAAACAAACAAACAAACAAACAAACAAAACAAAGATAGAACTTCCTTTTGGTCCTGTGATCCCACTGCTGGGACTATACCATAAGAATCCTGTTCACCAATTCTAAAGAACCTATGCACCCTAATGTTGAAAGCAGCATTATTTACAATAGCCAAATGCTGGAAGCAGCCTAAGTGCTCATTAGTAAATGAATGGATCAAAAAACTGTGGTACATTTACTCAATGGGATACTATGCAGTGGAAAGAAAGAAGGAGCTCCTACCCTTTGTGACAGCATGGATGGGACTGGAGAGCATTATGCTACGTGAAATGAGCCAGGCAGCAAAAGACAAATACCATATGATCTCACCTATAAGTAGAACCTAATCAACAAAACAAACAAGTAGGCAAAATATAACCAGAGACATTGAAATTAAAAGCAAACTGACAGTAACCAGGGGAGAGGTGGGTGGGGGACATCAGGGGAAAGTAGGGGAAGGGGCAAGTAAAGGAACATTAATAGAGGACTCATACACATGGATAATGAGTTGGGATTGACTATGGTAGTCAGGGCATGATGTAGGGTAGGGCAATGAGGTAAAATGTGAGATAACTGTTAACTGCACAACAATACAAAAATACAAAAAGAAAACAGTAAATAACTCAGTGTTGGCTTGTAACCTATAGTATGAAATAAATATCCAGGAGTGTATACTATATAAAATAAATAATGAAAATAATAAATAAGGAAGAGACAACTCTCCCATATAAAATCATTTAAAATAATTTATATGTGTCCTTGCCTCCAAGGAATTGGAGTTTGGCTATGCACAGTGACTTCTTCTAAATAGAACAGTATAAGAGGCAGGGAGAAGATTAACTTTATACTTGTAAACTCTGAGCAACATTACCACAAACTGTAGGTCCTTGCCTTGACTACTTTGACTATTTCATGCCAACACTTTTTACCCTAACTCTTTTTGTTGAGAAATCAGATGACAGTCTAATGGGAGCTACTTTGTAGGTAACTAACTGCTTTTTTCTTGTGGATTTTAAGATTCTCTCCTTGTCTTTAAGCTTTGCTATTTTAATTATGATGTGTTGTGGTGTGGGCCTTTTTGTGTCCATATTATTTGGGACTCTCTATTGCTCACTGGACTTTTGCATGTTATTCCTTCACCAATTTAGAGAAGTTTTGGGTCATTATTTATTCAAAGAGATTCTTGATTCCTTGCTCATTATCTTTTCCTTGTGGTATCTCCACAATGTAGATCATGTTATGCTTTATGTTGTCCCAAAGGTTTCTTAATCTCTTCTCATTTATTTTTTTTCTGTTCTGATTAGGTATTTTTTCTACTTTATCTTCCAAATCATTGATTCAATCCTCTGCCGCATCTAACCTACTGTTTATTCCCTCCAATGTATTAGTTATTTCAGATATTGCATTCTTTATTTCTTACTTTTAAAATGGTTTCTATGTCTTTTTTCATGTTGTTGAGCATCCTTGTTATTATTACTCTGAATTATATATATATATATCTGAAAAATTGCTTGCCTCCATTTCATTTAGTTCTTCTGGAGTTCTTTCATATGGGGCCTGTTTCTTTGTTTTCCCATTTTGGCTGCCTCTTTGTTTTTGTTTCTATGTATTAAGTAGATCTGCAAAGACTCTGGTGCAGACCTACACCAGACACTGCTTGTGACTGGCCCTGTGCAATCTGTTTGGAACTCTCAGTGATATATAGCTTGTGGTTCTCCCTGCTGTCCCCACATATATGCAGAAAGCATTACTTCAAACAGGTGATCAAGGTTAACACCATCAATGATAAGTCAAGTTGATAGAATGTTTTCTTGATATGAAGTGATGATAATGGCACTTTTTTTCTGTAGTCTCTCTTCAAAAGCACTATAGATCCAGTCTATCATAAAAATAACATCTGGCAAATCCAAACTTTCCAACTGAGAAGCATTCTACAAAATACCCAACAAGACCAAAATAATTGTCATTGAAGATTCAAAAACATAAAATCAAGAAGAGTCTGAGAAACTCTCACAGCCAAAAGCAATCAAAGGAGGCATGATGACTAAATATTGTGTTATACAGGGTAGGACCCTGCAACAAAATAAAAGGTAAACTTAAGAAATATAAAGTATAAACTTTAGTAATATGAATGTATTAATATTAGTTAATTAGTTCTAATAAGTGTACCACATTCATGTAAAAGATGAATAATGGGGAAGTGGGTGTGGGGTATACAGAATTTTTGTAATTTTGTACCCTTTTTATAAAATTGCATTCTAAAATAAAAGGTGTGTGTGTTTCAATGAGGAAATATACATAGCAGTATCAGAGGTATGTGTACATTAGCACAGCAGACGAGAGAATCTCTATCAGGAAAAGGGACTGAGTAGGGGTTTTTTTGCAAGGTCATTTAAAACATTTTGAAAATACCTCTCATTTTTCAGTTAGGGGAAGGTATTCACCTTCATTGAAAGTGGGTAATAATTCAGTGTTAGTGGAGGGTTAGTTTTTTGGGTTTTTTTGTTTTGTTTTGTTTTGTTTTTTCACATACATTTTCAAACCTCACTTCTGTTTCTGACCAACATTTTATAACATATTGTGTCTTTGACATTCAGAAGTTCAGGACATTTCTGAGGCTCTGCAGAGAAGAGAAAATCACACTTTTGCATCTTTCCTGATGATGCTTGCCTGAGCTTGTGAATTACTTCAGGTGTACTTTCTACCACTTTATTAGTTCTCCATCTACTTGAGTTTTTTTCCACATCACATCTTATTTATGCCCATCTATCCATTGGTGTGTTTGTGTGTGTGTGTGCATGTCTATATCTCCTTTATCATTAGTTTGGGGGGAAGATGAAATGAACTTAGTATTTAGTACAGAACCTTAACTCTACTGAAATTGTGTTTTCAAATAGATTTTCTCTTTCTATCAATGATTCTTTTTTTTACATAAGTGCAATTTTAGAACTGCATTCAAAAGTCTTCACAGGAAAGGAAAGAGCATTACATTTTTCTTGTTGTTTTGTTTGTTTATTGTTGCTGTTGTTAATAATGACCAAGTGATTGTTAAGGATGAAATTCAAGTATTTTCTCAATCTCATCCTACTTATTCTTACCTTAAAGATAGTAGGTGGACAATTTTAAGTTCCATGTGCCACACATGTGTAATTTTTAATCTACAGGCCCTTAGTAGAGCCTTACCAAAATCTACCTACCTCCTTAGTAAGGGCATAAATTCATCAAACATTTACTTACCATGCCCATTGTCTAATTTTCCCCAAATAGGGGATAAGGAAGGGAGTTTACCCAATTTTTTCAGTAAGATATATAAAACTTTGGTATTAGAAGCACCTATCAGCAAACTCACTGTTTTTAAATTTATATAGTAATCTAGGGTATTTTTCTATCTTTTATTTATAGAATATTGTTGGGATGAATCTAAGTATGAACAGTAATTATCAATGAAGAGGGAAAGCAAGTTTTTGCCCCCATGTTCAAGAGGTTTCAAAATCATCTAAGTAGCATTTAATAAATTAAACACCCCTCACACTAAAGTATTTATATATTTTCTTAAGGGTATATCTCACCCTTTCTAAACTAGAAAATAATCAGACTTTTTGAGAGTCATGGTTATTGCTAGTGAATGGTTCCCCTCAGATGATATACCCATAAGCAGCAAATACAAACAAGTGACTCTAAAGTGAGAATCACTGAGATCATATACCACAAATTTAATACCATTGATATAAAAACACTGAATTTCTTTATCAAATATTGGGATGACAGGTGTAGTTTATAGGATTACATTTTTAAGTAAAACACTGAATAAAGTGGGTCTTGAATGTAAATGATCAATCCAGTTTTAGCTATGATTTAAAAAATTAGATAAAAATATAGAAACCCATGAATATATTCATTTTGATGAATATTTACTAAATAACTCCCATGTGTTAGTGATATATGGTCAATAATATATTACTCACTTTCTCAAAATTCTTAAGATCCAGAGGGGAAATCCTACATGTAAATAAAGTCATATAGGTTGGCCAAAAAGTTTGTATAATAAAAGATACATTTTGACACATAGACCAATGGAACAGAATAAAGAGCCCAGAAATAAACCCAAGTCCCTATAATCAATTAATATTTGACAAAGGGGGAAGAAGCATAAAATGGAGTAAAAATAGCCTCTTCAACAAATGGTGTTAGGATATCTGAACAGCTACATACAAAAAAAATGAAACTAGATCACCAAATTACACCATACACAAAAATAAATTCAATGTGGATGAAAGACTTAAATATTAGTTGTGGCACCATAAAAGTCCTAGAGGAGGGCATAGGCAGGAAATCTCAGACATTCCACACAGCAATATTTTCAATGATATGTCCCCTAGAGCAAAGGACATAAAGGAAAGAATAAACAAATGGAACTTCATCACATTAAAAAGCTTCTGCATGGCTAAAGAAAACAGCATTAAAATGAAAAGAGAATCAAGTATATGGGAAAAGTCATTTGCCAATGATACCTTGGACAAGGGTTTTATCTTCAAAATATATAAAGAACTCACATGACTCCACTCTAACAAGACAAACAACCCAATTAAAAGATGATCAAAAGACTTGGCTGGACACTTCTCCAAGGAGGACACACAGAGGGTCCAGAGATATATGAAAAGATGCTCAGCATCAATAACCATCAGAGAGATGCACATTAAAACCACAATGAAATGCCACTTCACACTGGTGAGAATGGCCATCATAAATAAATCAACAACAAGTGTTGGAGAGGTTGTGGAGAAAAGGGAACCCTAGTGCACTGTTGATGGAAATGTAGACTGGTGCAGCCACTGTGGAAAACAGTATGGAATTTTCTCAGAAAACTAAAAATGGAACTGCCTTTGACCTGGTAATTCCAATGCTGGGATAATATCCTAGGAACACTGAAACACCAATCCAAAAGAACCTATGCACCCCAATGTTCATAGCAGCACAATTTACAATAGCCCAGTGCTGGAAGCAACCTAAGTGCCCATCAGAAATGAATGGATAAAAAAACCATGGTACATTTACACAATGGAATACTATGCAGCAAGAAGAAAAAAGAAGCTCTTACCCTTTGAGACAGCACAGATAGAACTGGAAAGCATTATGCTTGTGAAATAAGCCAGGTGGTGAAAGACAAATACCATATGATCTCACCTTTAAGTGGAACCTAATCAACAAAACAAACAAGCAAGCAAAATATAACTAGAGACATTGAAATTAAGAAAAATCTGACAGTAACAAAAGGAGAGGTGGGAGGGGATAATGGGGAGAAGGGGGGAACAGATTTTCAGGAATAAGTACAATGGACACATGGACAAAACCTAGGTGGGGTGGCATCAGGGGATGGAGGTGGGGATGGCTGGGTTTGTGGGGAATGGTAGGGGTAAAATACAGACAACTGTAATTGAACAACACTAAAATAATTTTTTAAAAAGGAAAATGTTAAAAGAAAGCAATGTTTTTCATTCACCTCTGAAACATTTGTGGTCAAGAGAACACTTCATGCATCCAAATTCTTTGAGAATAGTTCATATATTTTACTTGTTCTTCTTGAATTCCATGAAATTATTAATCTCTAGAAATATTTTGAAAATTTCCTCCTGCCCTTTCTGCCTTTATCTTCTCCATCCCTGCTCTCTTCCATAGTTTTCCTTTCCCTCCTCTGCTCTCACTTCTTTATCCTTGTTATGTTTGTTGTTTAGACAATAAGACCTGGCAACATCTCAGTCTGTCTCTCTCTCTCAGTTTCTCTGTCTCTTCATCTCTCTCTTTGCCTGAGCTTTGTGGAATGGTAGGACAGAGAGAGAAACATTATGGATACTCACTTGTTAATATGATTTGCCTTAACACTTTCCCACAGTATGTCATCAGCAGGTAAAATGTTCAAATGTACTATCATCTTCCAACATCATTTAAATTATAAAAGAAAATCATTCCTTCCTTCAGCATGAACCACATTCCAAATACTAGCAAATACCTTCCACTGCTATAGTCAGTTGTCCTCTACTGACCTATTCCATTCCTTGCCATTCTGGGGTTATTCTGTCTTGTTCTATAAAAACAAAGTTGCTCTTAATCTTGGGTCTCCTTTTGGTAAATACATAGTTATCTAAGTAGATAGATAAATGATAGATAGATAGATGCAGACAAACCACTTATATGTTTTGCAAGCTCTTCACACTGAAGAGATACAGTCTGAAGAAAAACTATTCTAACTCTTGTTTTACTTCACATTCATGTTTTTGTAATTATAGTCATATATTATTATAGTCATTTTAGATACTAGCAAAAGAAGAGCTAGTAATTACCCTTACACACAGGTTAGTATTGTCCTAGGAGAAAAGAATGATGGAAACAAGATGATTTTTAGAAATGCAGTCCCAGGGACAGATTTTATTTCTCTTGATGCTTTGATTCACTGTTTGTAAATGTCAAAAATGTGGCCTGAGATTTGAGGGATGACTTCTCCCACTGGGACACATCTTCATCTTTCACTCTTCTTTTAATTTAAACTCTTTACCTAGGACTTAATTATTATAATTAAAGGTGTCATTTATTGATTTATTTAACCATCATTTTCAAAAAAATTTTGAAGTATAATTTACATGAAGTAAAAATTCACTCTATTTATAGCAACAATTTTCGAACTTTTTTGTCTCATAGCACATATAAACTAATTATTAAAATTCCATAGCACACCAAAAAAACAGTTTTTACTGATATGGCAAAAATGGGTATAATTATGATTAATTCATGCCAGACAACAATTGTTGTGTTAGCTGTTGTCATTTTTTTATTTGACAATATAATGGTAAAGAGACCAGTGCTCCTGAATGAATAGGCAGGTATTTCATGTTCTAAAAATTCTGATCTACAGTTACAAGAGCTTTGACAAATACATGTAGTTGTGCCACTACCACAATGAAAATATAGAACAGTTCCATCACCCACAAAAAATTTCTTTCTGGTTTCCATTTTTCAGACACCCCTGCCTGCCCATACCCTCAGCCCCTGACAACTGCTGATCATTTTTCTGTCCTGTAGTTTTACCTTTTCAGAATGAATAGAATCATAAAGTCACCAGTTTTTTGAGTCTGACTTCTTTCATTAAGCATAAGACATTTGAGAGATTCATTCATGTCATTGTGTTTGTATATTGTTTCCCATTGTGGCTGAGTAGTATTTCATAGTATGGGTGTATTAGACTGGTGTGTCCATTCTCCAGTTGAAAGATACTTGGATATATGTACTCTATGCTAGGTGCCATTCTCACCTTTATGGAGCTCATAGTTGTAACTCAACCCTTGAGACTTTTTAGTGCATAATTGATTAATTTATAACAAGTTAATGAGCTCTAGTACTACTTAGGATGTTGGTAGATGATGATAGATATGAAGATGAAAATAGAAGAGTCTCAGCCTTGTATATTTTACAATTAAAATTGGGAAGCAGACTAGGAGACAACTATAATAGAAAGTTTTTAATAGGGTTATCCAGGTGGTATTATGAAGGCAAAATAGAAATGCTTAATTTGCTTAGGTAATCCAAAATTTATTATATATCATATGTAATAAAACAGTAAGTTATACCACAAAAGAGACACATTTTCATTTCACTGATAACTTTATTTGAATATTCTAAATATGTTAGTTTTCTCCCACATGATAAAACATTGATTGTTTTCAATTAATGTCCTTTTAAAAGTATATTTTATTGACTATGCTATTAAAGTTGTCCCATTTTTTACCACCTTTATCCCCCATGTAGGTGGCCCTACACCCACATCCCTCCTGCATTCCTCCCCCTTAGTTCATGTCCATGGGTAGTGGCTTCCCCATTTCCTATACTATTCTTAACCTCCCCCTGTCTATTTTGTACCTACCAATTATGATTCTTATTCTCCTTTCCCCCCGCTCCCTTTCCCCACTGATAACCCTCCATGTGATCTCCATTTCTGTGATTCTGTTCCTATTCTAGTTGTTTGCTTAGTTTGCTTCTGTTTTTTAGGTTCAGTTGTTGATAGCTGTTTGCTGTCATTATACTTTTCATAGTTTTTGATCATCTTCTTTCCTTAGATAAGTCCCTTTAACATTTCATATAATAAGGGCTTGATGACAATGAACCCCATTAACTTGACCTTATCTGTAGAACACTTTATCTGTCCTTGCATTCTAAATGATACCTTTTCCAGATAGGGTAATCTTGTACGTAAGTCCTTGCCTTTCATGACTTTGAATACTTCTTTCCAGCCCCTTCTTTCCTGTAAGATTTCTTTTAAGAAATCAGCTAATAGTCTTAGGGGAACTCCTTTGTAGGTAACTATCTACTTTTCTCTTGCTGCTTTTAAGATTCTTTCTTTCTCTTTAATCTTGGTTAATGTAATTATGTTGTGCCTTGGCACATGCTTCCTTGGGTCTAACTTCTTTAGGATTCTCTGAGCTTTAGGATTCCTGGAGTTCCTGGAAGTCTATTTCCTTTGCCAGATTAGGGAAGTACTTCTTCATTATTTTTTCAAATAAGTTTTCCATTTCTTGCTCATCCTCTTCTTCTGGCATCCCAATGATTCAGCTGTTGAAATGTTTAAAGTTGTCCCAGAACTTCCTAAGCCTCTCATTTTTTTTAATTGTTGTTTCTTCATTCTGTTCTGGTTGAATGTTTATTTCTTCCTTTTGTTCCAAATAATTTATTTGAGTTCCTGTTTTCTTTCATTCACTGTTGGTTCCCAGTATATTTTTATTTATTTCACTTTTTATAGCCTTCACTTCTTCCTTTATTTTGCATCTGTACTCAACCATTTCTGTGAACATCCTGTTACCAGTGTTTTGAACTCTACATTTGATAGGCTGGTTATCTCCTTATCACTTAGTTCTTTTTCTGAAGTTTTGGTTTGTTATTTCATTCAGGTCATATTTCTTTGTTTTGGTGCACCTGTTATATTGTAAGGGGCAGAGCCTTAGGTATTCACCAGGGAAGATCAACCCACTTCACGTTCTAGATGACTAAGCCAGTACAGCAACTAATCTGCATCAACATTTGCATTAAGCTTGAACATTCTTCCACAGAAACTATTCTGATAATCCAGAGGGCCACAGCTATGGGTAATTGGTGATTGTCAGCTTCATCACAACAATGTGCCCATTCATGCATTATATCTCATGCTGAGTTTTTTGGTAAAACATCAAATCACCTAGGCGACTAAGCCCTCCTACAGCCCAGATTTGACACACTGTCACTTTGTTTTTTCCAAAACTAAAATCACCTTTGAAAGGGAAGAGATTTCAGACTGTCAATGAAATTCAGGAAAATATGTTGGGGCAGCTGATGGTGACAGTGAGAACTGTGTAAGGTCCCAAGGTGCCTACTTTCAATAGGGCTGGGGAATGAACTGGGGAATCATTCTTTTATGTACACCTATGTACGGTGTTTCTTGTATCCTGTATCTTCTTCAATAAACACCTCTACTTTTGATATTACATGGTTGGATATCTTCTGGGAAAACCTCATACTTATAGTAAAAGTTAAAGGAAAGATGAAAGGACTAAGGAAGAACTTTTAGCATTCCCAGTTAAACAAAAAAAAAATATTTTTCTACCACTTGTACCTTATTTTAATTTCTTGCTTTGAGTTCTTGCCTATAGACATAACCTCCTTCCTGACACCCCCACCCCCACATGCATTCTTCACACATCAGAAGCTGAGGGAAAGAGGCACACAATTACTGGAATGGTTTAAACATACTCTCAATTATATATCAATTCCCAGTATTCTTTTCATCATCTTTTTCTTTCTTCTATGTTATTTTCCCATGCCTTGCTAGAAAGTTAGCTAAAAAGTTATTAAATATTGCTATTTAGGGGAATTCCAAGATAGCTGTATAATAAGTAGAATCTGCACTCATCTGCTACAAGTGCCAAACTAGATTTACATCTAAATTATACAGCAATCAACTTGAATAACCAACTGAAGGCTAACTTAAATAAGAGTAAAATCAAGGATTATTGTCTGGGTATCAGATGGACAGGTTCCAAGGTGTGTGACTACATCATAATGGTGGGAGGCACTATTATCTCTCTAGCAAGCTGAGCCTGTGCTATCCTGGGAAGGGAAAGAAGTGCCTATCTCCTCTGAAAGCTTGTCAGTACCACCCCCAATGGGAGCTGTTTGAGTCTTCTCCCAAAGCCCAGTGGCCCAGCTGTGCTGAGCTAAGTGCTGCACAGAGCTGAGATATTTGGAGTCTATTGTCTTGGATCAGGGCAAAGTGCTTGGCCTCTGCTGTGGACTCAGCCAACACCATCCCCAGTGGAAGAATTTTTATTTGTCCTCCTGAGTTTCTACTAAGTGTGCTCCTGCAGAGTGGGCTATCTGCACCCAACCTGAACCTGTGGTACACTCTCCCTAGGGGAACTATAGTTGAAGACACTAGTAGGGGCTACCTTTCCCTTATTGAGTACCTCACTTTGTGGTCATCAAGTATAAATCTCACTAGCTCTGTGCTCCTGACACCCACCTCCCTGCCATACAGAGTTCACATGTAAAAGGGTTTCACATGCAACATGTGAAAGGGTTTGTGGGCCACAGCCAACCTCGGATGACTCTATAGTCTTTCTTTGGAAGGCTCTGAAAAAAAAGACGAGGCAACCTAACAAGGAGGCAAAGTAGCTGATGAGTGGATGTTGATGTCAGAGAACCTTGTGCCTTTTATAGACCTTCCTCCAGATCTAAACTGGAGGAAGTCAACCCTTATACACAGATTGGCACTGCCCAGGCCCAGTAGATGCATCCACAAACAGTGACTATTGTGGTAGTTCCAGACTGGCAACCCAAGACCAATTAACAAACAGTGTCTGACATTCACTTGTACCTGAATTGCACACAAGTGGGCCCAGAACCAACACAACCAGTGGTGGGCCTCAGACCACAAAAGAGCTTGACCCAAGTAGCCACACAAGCAGCACACTCAAAGAGGGAATTCAAAGAGGTGCCAAACCATGCTAAGAACAACTCTGCCTTGGTGGCAACCCCTACACACATCACATGTGTTGTGATCAAGGTTTTTCCTTGTAGTCAGCTAGCTAGCCCAAATAATTAGCTCCTTCCATGAAGGGGTCAACAGCATTCAAGACTCAACTGCAGCAAGAGGGTGCATAAAACCCACAAGAAACATTTCTGGAGAACCGAGCTCAGGGGATTGGGAAGACTGTGCTACTGAGCTAAACATCTATATCATAAAGCTATTATAACAAGCTTGGGGGTCATAGCAGATCAACAAAATACACAGAAACAACATGGGGAAACAAAGAACAATGCCATAAGTAAAAGAACAAGAGAAATCACCGTGAAAAGAATTAGATGAAATGGAAGAAATCATAATACCAGATACAGAGTTTAAAACAATGTTATAAGGTTACTCAAGGACTATAAGGGAATAATAGATGATCTCAGTTAGAACTTAAACATAAAGATAGTAATCATTGAAAAGGACATATAAATCATATAAAAGAGCCAGTTGGGAATGAAAAATACAGTATTTAAAATGAGAAGGAATCAACAGCAGATTAGATGAAGCAGAGTATCAAATCCACATTTTAAAGGACAAGAGAAGAGTAAGCACACAAGCAGAGCATCAAAAAGAAAAGAGAATTAAAAAAATGAAAATCTAAGGGACATCTGGGACAATGCCTAGTGTAACAACATTTGCATCATAGGGATTCCAAAGGAGAAGAGAGTGAGCAAGGGGTAAAAAACCTGTTTGTGAATAATGGCTGAAAAATTTCATAACCTGGTGAAGGAAAGAGTCACACAAATTTAGGAAGTCCCAATTAAGATGAATCAAAAAAAAGCCCACACCATAATTAAAATGTCAAAGGTTAAAGAAAAAGAAAGGATCTTAAAAGCAGTAAGAGACATTTAGTTACCTAAAAGGGAGCTCCCATAAGGCTGTCAGCTGACTTGTCAACAGAAATATTTCAGACCAGAAGGGATTGGCATGAAATATATAAAGTGATGAAAATGAAGGACCTAAAAGCAAGACAGTTCTACTCAGCATATTTATCATTTAAAATTGAAGAAGGAATAAAGAGCTCCCCAGGAAAAGCTAAACTACTTCATTACCACCAAATAAGTATTACAAGGAAGGTTAAAGGGCCTGTTTAAGGAGGGAAAAAAAGGAACAGAAATATGTACAATAAAATGACAATAAGTACATAATTATCAATAAACACTCTAAATATAAATGGACTAAATGTTTCTACCAAAAGACATAGGGTAGCTAAATAAATAAGAAAACAAGATACATATATATGCTGTATACAAGACACCAACTTCAAATAAAAAAATACAAGTAGACTGAAAGTAAAGACTTAGACAAAGATGTTTCATGAAAATGGAAAAGAATATAGCTGAGATAACAATCCCTTTATCATACAAAATAGACTTTACAATAAAGGCTATATTAGAAACAAAAAAATATTATATAATGATAAAGGGATCAATGAAATAAGAAAATGTAACCCTTATAAATCTTTATGCACTGAACATAGGAGCACCTAAAGATATAAATCAAGTATTGATAGACATAAAAAGAGAGTTCCATAGTAGTACAGTTATAGTAGATGATGTTAACACCTGTTGACATCAATGGATAGATCTCCTAGAAAGAAAACCAGTAAGGATATTGCAGCTTTACATGACACATTAAATCAGAGGGATTTAATTAATATTTGCAGAGCATTTTACTCACAAATATTCTACTGTTTGTAGAATGTAAATGGAAACTTTTTCCAGGATATACCATATATTAGAACACACACAAATTTTAATAAATTTAAAATTAAAATTATATCAAGCATGTTCTCCAATCACAATGATATGAAACTAGAAATCAATTACCAGAAGAAAACTGCAAAACACACAAACATGTGGAGGCTAAATAATTTTTTATTAAACAATGAATAGGTTAACAATAAGATCAAGGAAAAAAAATAAAAGAATGCCTTGAGACACTTAAAAATAAAAACACAATTCAAATTTTGTGAAAAACAGAAAAAGCAATCTTAATAGGAAAATTCATAACAATATTAGCCTACATCAAGAAAAAAAGAAATATCTCAAAGAAATAATTCAACCTTATGACTAAAACTGGAAAAAAAAACAAAGCCAAATGGAAGTAGGAGAAAAGAAATAATGTAGATTAGAGCAGAAATAAATAAATTGAATCTAAAAATAAAAAAATTAATAAAAACATGAGTCTGATTTATAAACCATTAACCAGACTCATGAAGAAAAAAAGGCAGAGCACCCAAATAAGAAAAATCAGAAACAAAAGGGGAGGATAACAACTGACACTCCAGAAATACAAGTGATTATAAGAAAATATTGGACAAATGAACAAATTGGACAATCATGAAGAAATTGAAAAATTTCTAGTAATATACAATCTTCAATCAGTGAATCAAGAAGAAACAGAAAATCTAAATAGACCTATTATAATTTTAAACCACTGAATCAGTAATAAAAAATTTTCAATAAATGAAAAGTCCTGGGCTAGATGGCTTCACAGTTTAATTTTATCAACCTTCAAAGAACTAATAATACCTATCCTTCTGAAACTATTCTAAAAATATCAAGAGGATGCAAGACTGAGAAGCTTATTTAATAAGTCCAGCATTGTTCTAAACATAAAGCCAAATAAAGACACTATAAAGAAAGAAAATCACAGGCCAGTATTCCTGAAAAACATATATTCAGGAGTCCTCAACAAATTATTAGCAATCTGAGTTTACCAATATATTAAGAAGTATTACATATAATACATAATATCATATGCCATAATCAAGTGGGATTTTGGATGCAAGATTATTACAATACCTACAATCAATTAAAATACAAAATTCACATATCATATAAATAAATGCAGAAAAAGCATTTGACAAAGTTCAGCACCAATTTGTACTAAAATTTTTCAGGGAAATGGAAATAGAGGGACATAACTCAACATAAAAAGGTCATCTTTGACAAAGCCACAGCTAACTTCATACTCAATTCAGAAAAACTAGGTGTTTCACTTTAAGAACAGGAACAAGATTTTATGTATATATATATCCACTTTTGCCACTCTTATTCAACAATAGTACTGGAAGTCCTAGCCACAGTCATCAGATAAAAAGAAATAAAAGGAATCCAATATAGAAAGGAAAAAGTAAAACTGCCATTGTTTGCAGATGATAGAATACTGTAATAGAGAATCATAAAGACTTCACCCAAATGCTGCTAGAATTGATAAATGAATTCAGTAAAGTAGCAGGATACAAAACAAATATTCAGAAATTTGTTGCACTTGTATACACCAATAATGAACTGTTGGAAAGGGACTCTAAGAAAACAATCACCTTTAAAATTGCATCCAAAAAATACCTAGGAATCAATTTAACCAAGTAGGTAAAAAGCTGGCAACCAGAAAATTATCAGATACTGAAGAAAATAATCAAAAAAGATACAAATAAATAGAAGTAGATACCATGCTCATGAATAGGAAAAATTAACATCTGGGTGAAACAGGTGGCAGGATTAAAAAAAACCCTCATAGACACAAACAGTATGGTGATTACCAGAGGGAATGAGGACCAGTGGCATGTAGAACAAGGTTAATGGGGGGTTGGACAGTGAACACACAATTCAATATATAGATGATATGTTATAAAATTTACACTTGATCTGGCTGGCGTAGTTCAGTGGATTGAGCACAGGCTGTGAACCAAATTGTTGCAGGTTCGATTCCCAGTCAGGCCACATACCTGGGTTGCAGGTCATGGCCCCCAGTAACCGCACATTGATGTTTCTCTCTCTCTCTCTTTCTCTCTCCCTTCCCTCTCTAAAAATAAATAAATAAAATCTTTAAAAAAATAAAAATAAATTTTACACTTGAAACCTATATAATTTTATTAATTAATGTAACCCAAGTAAATTCAATAAAAATGTTCATACTACCCAAAACAATGTATAGGTCAATGTAATTCTTATTACAATACCAATGGCATTCTTCACAGAAGTAGAACACAAAATTCAAAAATTTATATAAAACCACAAAAGACCCCAAATAGTCATAGCAATCTTGAGAAAGAAAAACAAAGATGGAGGTATTAGATGACCTGGTATTAAACTATAGTACAAGGTTATAGTTAATCAAAGTAGCATGGTAGTATTATGAAAACAAATCAATGGAACACAGTAGAGAGTCCAGAAATAAACCCATATCTATATGATCAGATAATATATGACAAGGCTATAGAATAGGATAAATACAGTCTATTAAATAAATGGTGTTGGAAAAATTGGATGGTACAGGCTAAAAAGTGAAACTAGACCACCCTCTTATACTATATGCAATAACAAATTCAAAATCAGTTAAAGATTTAGCTATGGGATGGAGAAAAAAGTAAGTTTACAGTTGTTTGAATGGAAAATAATACAATAATAAATAATAATACAAAAATAAACTATATCTAAATTACTCACTACTATAAAACTATTTTGGCCCACTCTGTATAAGACTGAAAGCAACAAAACTCCTAAAAGAAAACAAGTAGTAAAGATTCTGACATTTCTCTTAGCCATATTTTCCTGACATTTCTCCTCAGGCAAGGGAAATAACAAACAAAACAAACAAATTGGACCATGTCAAACTAAACATTTTTTGCATAGCAAAGGAAATCACCAACAAAATAAAACCACAACCTATTCAATAGAAGAAGATATTTACCAATGACACATCCAATAAGGGGTTAATATCCAAAATTTATAAGTAACTCATATGACTTAATACTGAAAACCAAACAATCCCATTAAACATGGCATCAGGATCTTGATAGATACTTCTCCATAGATGACATACAGATTGACACCAGACATATGAAAATATGCTCTACTTCATGGATCAATCATCAGAGAAGTGCAAATTAAACCACAATTAGATATTACATCACATCTATCAGAATGACTATCAGCAATCAATAAAAAAACAAGAGTTGGCCAAGTTGTGGAGAAAAGAGAACCCTTTTGCACTGTTGATGAGAATGCAGATTGGTGCAATCACTATGGAGAAGTGTGGAGGTAGCAGGGGGCTCTGCCCACAGGGCCCCCTGCTCCAGCTGCCATGAATGAGAATAAGTCTACCAAGACACGATCTACTTGGGGAGTAAAGGTGGCTGATCTCTCAAAGGAGAAAGGCCAAGAGACTTTGCCTCAATGGGCTTTTATTGGGTTCAATTTGCACAGGAATACAGGTAAAGTTCATCAGTCATGGTCAGGTAGTAAGGATCAAACAATAGATAACATACAAAGAACTATGAGGACTTATTCTGAGCCAGGGTCAGATAGCTAAAGTGTCATAAAACTTTGAGGAAATAAACTCATTTCATGCTTGGCCCCTTATCATTTAAATTGAGGGTATTAACAAAGAAGGTTTCACAGGATTTTATGCATTCTTTCATAAGCCTGATTGCCCCAGGGAACCAGCCCTTTCAAGCACAGGGCTGCACCCACCTCTGGCATTGTTTCAAGCTTAAGCCAGGCAGGGGAAGTAAGGCAGCCAAGAGATTAGGAGACTTCTTTCACACAGAATGAGGACTCAGTCTATGACAAAGCCAAGGGGTGAGGATCCATCAACCCCATGTCTCCATAGCCCCCAAGTCTTTCCCTGAGGGCCCCCCTGGTGACCATGCCTGCCTTAAGTTGTCCCTCCTATGAGGAATCTTACCCATCATTGGCTAACTGGTCAGGCTTGGGGCCAAGCATGGTGAAGTAAATGGGGCAGAGGTGGCACCCCTGCCAGGGAGATAAGATTTGTCTCCTTAGTGGCTTACGGTCCCAAGGTCTCTCACTCAGACTTAGCCATGGGGAATTACAGCTTCTGAAACCAGGCAGGGCAGTTCCCAACAGAGGTTCCTCAAAAAATTAAAAATGGAACCACTTATGACCCATTGTCTCCACTGGGTATATATACAGTGAAACTCAAAGCACTGATTCAAAAGAATATACATGTATTTACATCAATGTTCATTGCAGCATTATTTACAATAGCCAACATATGGAAGAAACACAAGTGCCTACCAGTAGACAACTGGGTAGAAATTTAGCCATACATAAATACAGTGGAATATTAATTGACCATAAAAAATGAAATCTTACCTTTTGCAACTTCATAGATGGACCTAGAGGATTTTATGCTAAGTGAAATAAGTCAGAGAAAGGTAAATTGCATATAATTTTACTTACATTTGGAAGCTAAAGAACAAAATATATCAACAAACCAAAATGAAACAGTTTGATATATACAGAGAATAGACTGATGGTTGCCAGGTGTAAAGAAGTAGGAAAACTTGGTGAAAATAGTGAAATATTAAGAACTGGTAGTTATAAAATAGTTATGGAAACATGAAGTACAACATAGGGAGAATAGTCAATAATAATGTAATAACTATTTATGGTGCCATACATATTGGGGAGAACACTTTGTGAAGTATATGATTATCTAAGCACTATGTTGTACCCCAGAAAGTAATATTAAATAGTATTGAATGTAAACTATAATTTAAAAATAAAATTATAAAAAGAATTAAAAATACAAAAACAGCAAATTGTGTATTTGAAAATATAATAACTGAAGTAAAATTTATTCATAACAAGGATACAATATCAACATTAATATGCAGAATAAAGAATCTGTGAATTTAAAGACTGGTCAATTGACATTATACAATGTGAGGAACAAAAAATTAAATGGAAAAAAAATAAAAGGGTCTTACAAACCTGGGGGACATCATCAGACCTATCAACATGCATAATGTGAGTCCCAGAAGAAAAATGAAATAAGCAGAAAGACTATTTTTATAATAATGATTAAAAACTCCCCAAATGTGGTGGAAATCATTAATATACCTAAGAAGCTAAGCAATCTCAAATTAAGAAAAAACAAGATTCACACCTAGACAAATGTCAAACTTTCAAAAGACTAAGACAATAATAGTATCTTGAGAACAGCAAGAAATGCAACTCATTGCATAATAGGGATACTCAATAAAATTAACAGCTCATTTCTTATTAGAAACCATGTGGGATAGATGACAGTGAGATGACATATTTGAAGATCTGAAAGAAAAAAATGTCAAGGAAGATTTCACTATTTGGTAAAGATATTCTGAAAAATAAAGGAGAAATCAAGACATTCCCAGTTATACAAAAAAAAAAAAATGAAAGAGTTTTTTCACTAGCAGACCTACCTTACAATGAAGTCCTCTAGGGGAAATGAAAGGACAATAAATAAGAATTTGCACTCATATGAATAAATAAAAAGTACCAATATATTTTGTTTGTAATTATTGCACAATGCAATAATTGAAAATTCATATTGCTAAACACACATTATATAAGGATGCTATATGTGAAAATACAGCATAAAAGTGGAAGAGAAGATGGATGACAGATTGATAATAGATGATTAATAGATAGACAGATATTTGAGAAATTTACAGATATATGGAAATTAAATAACACACTCTTAAATAAACAAATCTGAAACATACTTACAAGAGCATTGGTGCTACAAGAGCTGTTTATTAGCCATGGACAGAAAGAGATATATGACACAGAGGAAACTAAGAATACATAGATTAGATAACTTTATTTATTTTTTTTTTGTATATACGCTCTTCCCATGTGGAGGAATTGTGAACTATGCAGTAGCCAATTGAAGTTTTAGCATTTAATTACTTATGAATCAAATAATTTAGAATAAATTGATCAATAATAAAAATTAAAAGGTTTATCTACTATTATCTATTTATTATTTGTTTTTGAGTAGGGAATGATAGTGTGTGTTTATGTGGTAACTAAGTTAAAGTCATAACATCTACTTACTTTCATTGTTTTAGTTTACAACTTCACAAAAGATTTAAAAATTTAGTGACCTGACTATGACTTGAAACATAACATTTGGCTAATCTATTTAAAATACTTAAATTTTATTTTCCATTTAGAAAAAACATATTTAATAATGGGATTAGTACTGTTAGTACAGCCATGTTAACATAGCCAAAGTGTCATTATTCTTAAAAATTTATTCTTAAAATAAATAATTTTTCTTTTCTAAAAAAGGAAGGTTCATAGAGATATTTTAAAAGTGTTATATTTATAGACAATGGCTTAGGTAAAGGGTAGAATTTGTCTTTGAAATATCGCCTTAGGATACATGTGATTTTTCCAGGTAATGTAATTATAGTGTAATGGGATAGGTCAGACCTGAGAACCTTGGAGATAGAAGAGACCCCAGGGGAACCCCACTTCCAAATATAGCACAGAGACAGCTCCTCCTCTTGGCAGAAAAGGAAGAGGGGTGGAAAGGGTGCCGAGGTGGCAGACTAAAGCATCCTGCCATCTGTGAAGGGCTGGCGTGTCTGAAAAAGGCGAACTGCCTGAGGCAACAGGCTGGTATAAACATAATGCAGTTGACCGAAACAAGAGCGGAGAGATTGAAAACTAGAGCCAGGATTTAATAGCCCAATCCTTGAGGCTACTAGCTCAAGACACAGGCTGCACAGCACTTGCATGAGCTGTGGGGGCTGGACACCCCACCCAGGGTGACTGGACACTTCTGCCCATGCCCAGAAAAAGGGGCAAAGACAAACATTGGCTGGAAAGCTGGACACTCCCACTGTCTTCTAGAACACATGGGATTCTGGGAGCAAGGACTTTTTAAAACAGGAGGTGGAGAGAAGTTAGCCCTCTCTTGCTTTGGAGCTCAGAGCTTCTTGGCTCTTCACCTTTTGGCACTGGGCACAGGTTCTTGGATCACCTTTGGCTCTCGTCTTCCAGAGCTTTGGTTTGAGACTTTTGGTTGCAGATACACTTGGAAGCTCTAGGTCTGTAGCCCTTGGCCCTTGTTCCCCACATGGATGAGATGCTGGGCAGATGATGGGCTCACCAGGGGCTTAGGCTCTGTGTGGTTAGAAGCCTGCTCCTGGAGGCAGGGTTCCACACTGGGCCATGTGCCTCCCTGGGCTCCAGACTCTGGGACACTATGATCCAATGCAGCATGGCACATGGGTCCTGGAGTGCTACATGGAGACTGGGAGCAGCGCACCCCAGATCCTGAAAGAGAGAGCTGCTGCAAGAAGATGGAGACTCTGAAACCCACAAATACACATTACAGAGAGGATAGAGATCTGTTTGAATGGCTGGCCTAAGGAAAGATAAGGAAATGGGGAAGTTCTGGGCATAGTTTTGGCTTGTACATTTTTGGAGAGAAAGAGAAGTTCTGGGTCTTGTAGATGACACAGTCTGAAAGCACTCCTGCTCTCAGGCTCTGTGCCCCATCCCCCCAAATTGGAACCCTGTTAATAAAAACCTGTTTTCTTCAACACAAATCTTTGGGCCATGTGGATTAAAGGTGACAAGCAGCAGAACCCCATGCTGTATGGTTACAGTAGCACAGAATTTTCACATCCAATTGGAAAACATTTTTATTGCATTATTGAAATGGATAAAAAATACAAATCTTTTCATGAGGCTGAGCTATGTGTGTCTATGTGCATAATTGTGAATTTGTGTGTGTGTGTGTGTGTGTGAGTGTGTATGCCCATGAATGCTCGACACTCTGTTCTCATTTGCTTCAGAATAAAATCTAGAGTTAGCTTGTGATAGGTGTAACTTCAATCACAGTAAAAATCTAAGGGAAATTTTAAGGGCTCACTTTTGCTGGCCTTCATTTCCTTTGAAGTCTAGTCTCAGTTCTGGCCAGTGTTGACTTCGTAAGAATAGGTCAGGAACAACCAGAACCCTTGTTTACTTTGCATAAATAAAAGGTGGTCTTCCTTTAGAATCTGGCTAAGCTGGTGCTCTTTTCCCTCCTAAATAGTGAGCTCTACTGAGAACAATATTAATCATAATAACTCAGTGCAAAGAATCAATTAGTAATAAGATTACTAACAATGGCAAATAAAATTATATAGAAAAATTTTATGTTACACGTTAGAGTGTGGAGCTCTAACAGTTGTAGTAGCACAAAAATTGGACTTTCTACCTGGGTAGTAAGAGGAACATACAATTTCTATGAAAAATTATTTATTTTGATGAGGTCTCATTTGTTTATTCTTTCTTTTATGCCCCTTGCTCTAGGGGACATAAGCTTCTTCATGGCTAAAGAAAACAGCAGTAAAATGAAAAGGAAACCAACCATATGGGAAACCAAATACATTTGCAAACGATACCTGGGACAAGGGTTTGATCTCCAAAATATAAAGAACTCACATGTTTCCATTCCAGGAACATAAACAATCCAATTAAAAAATAGGCAAAGAACCTGAACAGATAATTCTCCATGGAGGACATACTACAGAAGACCCAGATACATATCAAAGGATATTCAACATTACTAGCCATCAGAGAGGTACAAATTAAAACTACAATGAGATACCACTTCACACCAGTCAGAATGACCATCATAAACAAATCAACAGAAACCAAATTGCTGGTGAGTTTGTGGAGAAAAGGGAGCTCTGGTGCACTCTTGGTGGAAAGGCAGCCTGTTGCAGCCACTGTGGAAAACAGTATGGATTTCCTCAGAAAACTAAAAATGGAACTGCCTTTTAACCTGGCAATTTCACTGCTGGGATTATCCCAAAGAACCCTGAAACACCAATCCAAAAGAACCTATGCATCTCAATGTTCACAGCAGCACAATTTACAGTTGCCAAGTGTTGGAAGTAAGCTAAGTGCCCACCAGTAAATGAGTGGATAAAAAACCTGTGGTACATTTATACAATGGAATACTATGCAGCAGAAAAAAGGAAGAAACTCCTCCCTTTCATAACAGCATAGATAGAACTGGAGAGCATTATAGTAAGTGAAATAACCCAGGTGGTGAAAGACAAATACTGTATGATCTCATCTATAAGTGGAACCTAACCAACAAAACAAACAAGCAAGCAAAACATAACCAGAGACATTGAAATAAAGAACAAACTGACAATAATGGGAGGGGAAGAGGGAGAGCAATAATAGGGGAAAATAGAGTACGGACCATCAAGAAACATGTGTAAAGGAGACATGCACAAAGCCAAAGGGGGTAGGTTTGAGGGTGGGGGGTGGGAATGGGTGGAGCAGGGTGTGTGGTGGAGTGCAAATGTAAACAACTGTACAAGAACAACAATAAAACTATATTTAAAGAACATAACAGTAGTGGAGAATGGGAAGAGATGTGAATTGAAGGAGAAAGTAAAATTCTTCAAATTAGAAAGTTGCCAAACATAATTACTTATGAACTAGAAAAAAATGCCTATTAATAAGCGGTGAATAAAATTACAGTGGGACTTCATAATTTTTGCAATATACATGAAAATAAGAAAGGTTGATAGAAGAGAAGAGGAATCTTAAAACACTGAGGACACATGTATGACATCCCTAACCATTCCTGGTTAAAGTACAATGTCATAGTCAATTATAAAGCAATAATAGTACCTATAAGTTTTATGTATAATTAGTTATGCTTTATATAAGTGCAGAAAGGAAAAATGCCTAATGATGTATTTGTTTTAACAAACAGATCAATCACAATCTCTAGATGAGCTATGCTTGCTTTTTAAAGTAAAGTGAAGTTATCCTATTAGCAACCCCCAAAGTGGAAATTTTAATGGCACTTTCTAAATCACAAAATTAATTAAAATTTATGTAGCTCATACATTTCTTCCAAAATATATATATTAAAGATATATGCTGATGTGAATTTGGTTAACTATTAACAAAGGCATCTTTATAATTGAATAAACTACAAATTTCATTTCTAAGCAACTAAAAACATTCTGTATTTAATTATCTGTATTTATTACATAGCAATAATTTACTCAATTTTTTCAAGATTTTATTTATGTATTTTTAGAAAGGGAAAGGAGGGAGAAAGCGAGAGGGAGAAACATCAATGTGCGATTGCTGGGGGCCGTGGCCTGCAACCCAGGCATGTGCCCTGACTGGGAATCGAACCTGTGATGCTTTGGTTCGTCAAATTTTGAAAGCATTTTAAATTCTGAAGAAGTACTCACTTTTTGCTTTTCATTTTGTTTTTAGCTAGAATGTTGGATTATTTAAAATACTTTTCTCCTTTATATTTTCCTTAGTATAAAAAGAGGGACCACTTACCTCTAGTAATTATTTTTTAAAAGAAATTCATCAAAATGCAAATTAAGCAAATATGTTAGTGCCCTTAAATATTTAAAAATGTATGTCAAAAAATACCTATAAAAGCATAAGCTACAAAAAAACATCTGCTGGTTTGTTAGTTTTCTAGAATAAACATTGTAGTATACATGGTCACAATTTAAGAGAACCATTTATTTAAATATTATTCAGATGTCCCAGGAAGTTAATATTCTGGATATAACTAAAAAATGTAATGTAGTATATTATAAGATAATCACTAACAGAATTAATTTGTAGGTGAGAATCACACTTATCTATTTTCTGTCACAGCCTTTTATAACTTTTACCTTAATACAAGGCAGACACACTTAGAGTTTTACATCCATCAAGGCCTTGATGAGTAAGGTCTGGCACCATGAACTCACTGCTCTGTTCCTAGAAAGTAGGGATATGTCAGAGAAAGCCCAGGACACCTGGGTGTGTGGCACCATAGGTATGTTGCTGGCAGCAGAGTCCCTGAGCTCCCCAAACAGGATTGAGCACCTGCTTCCTGGCCTTTCTGAGCCTGATGTCGGGGCTGCAATTCCACCTTGAACAGAAATCTAGCTGACTGAATCCCAGAATTCCTTGCCTAGTTTCTGTGAATATATGGCCACCCTGAAGGATGGTCTTTACTTCTGGAATTCCTAAATTTAATTTATATGAATCTCCTGATCAGTAATCTAGTGATTACAGAACTCATCTGATTTCCACATCCATGGCTACCTAGAAACTTGAGCAACTATGCTTTTTCCTGTTTGAATGTTGCCCGGGACCCAATCTGGATAAGGCTGGGGTAAGCTCTTGCCTTTGAATAGTGAAATCTCTTGTCATGGTAAAGCCTTCCACTTTTGTGCTATGTTGGACTGACTTCTCTATATCTTCCGTAAGAAGCCACACAATTTGCTGCATACCTAAGTTCGTGTGAATTTTCATACTTCAATGACATAATATACAATATTTTTGAAGACTGATATTTTTCAAAGATTGACCCCACTCTCACCCATATCTCAATAAACTGCATGTTGTCCAAAAATCTGGTCTTTAGAATTTTTCCTTAGATTAATGAAATATTCTGGGATATATTATAAAAGTTTTAACTAAGAAATAAAATATGTTTTAGTATCTATTGTTGCATTAAATAGAGCTTCAAAGAAATAAGTCACAAGGTAGGTACAATTTTATTTATTCATTTTCAAAATGTATCTTGAACTTCTGCTATACACAAGTCTCTGGACTAGATAAAATGAAGAGAAGGTTGATTAGTGGTGAGGACAGAATAAGTTGAAGTTGGTAAAGCATATATTTGGTAAATGTACTAATATTAGAGATACAGTGAGATGCATAGTTGCACATTTATATTGATGAAACTATCATTTAAATTAAGATACACCAGAAAGATTCCTAATGTGCCCTCCAATTAGTATCCACCTCCTCCCCCAGGGCTAAGCTTTATTTCTCACCATAGATACATTTGCCTGTTCTTGAGCTAAATGAAATTGTTCAATAGATACTTTTTTTGTGACTAACTTCTTTTACTCAACATTACATATCAATGAAAATTTTCATGTTGTTATGTCTAACAGTAGTTTTTTTCTTATTTGTTATTGTTGCACAGTTTTATACTACATGAATTTGCCATAGTTTATTTTACTATTGATAGACATTTGGGATGTTTCCAGTATGGAATTATGAATAAAATCACAATGTCATTATAAGTGTCATTATATAAGTGTCATTCACATACATATTTATTTCAATTTTACTTTCTCAGGACTGACAAAATAATTTATGTAGATCTACTTTAAAAATATCTATTAATCTATTCTACCCTACTTTGGGAGAGCAGACATCAATTACTGCAATACAATGTGTTACAAATTAAAATTAATATTAAGGTTTAAATTGATTTCAATAAACTCAGAGAGCTCAATTTAATAGCAAAACAGATACCTAAAATGTTAATTGTTTCCCCCCTCTGTTCCTCCTGCCTTCCTTTCCCTTTCTTCCTTATTTCTTTTTTCTCCTTTAGACACTTTATCCCCCAAAGCCTTAGCTTGTATCTTCTAAAATCAAGAACATTCTATCACATAATCACAGTGAAGTTATAAATTTCAAAAAATTTTGGTTTGCATGATTTTTGTCCTTAAGATTTAATTTAAATTAGACATTTTAGTCAGGAATACATCAAAAGTAATCTAACATCTTTCTCAATGCATCATACTAGAAAATATATTTTGCATTTATTTATTTTTGCTTGTGTATTTTTAAATTAAAGTTAATGGGTGAGATAGATGATTGAATAAAGAAAATGTAGTGACTATATAAATATAACTACTTCTTAACTGTTAAGGAGTTGAAATTACATTCAGTCCTTTGAAGGCAACCATGAGGCTGATGTGGCCCCTGGTGAAAATGAGTTTGACACCCCTGATCTAGATTCACCTCCTTATCTGCGCCTGTCACCACATTGCTCAACCAGTGTACATCTCTCCATTTGAATTGCGACAAACTTTATCTGTTGATATGACACCTGTATCTTGAATAACCCTGTTAGTCATGATGATGGTGATGACAATGATTAGCAAAATATGAGTAGCTCTTATATGCCAAGCACTGTCCCATGCACTTTCCACATATTAACTCATTCACTCCTTACAATGATTCTACTAGGTAAATGTATAATTTTCTCCATTTTACAGATGAGGACACTGAAGCATAGATAGATTAAATAATTTTCCCAATTTGAGCACTTAGTAAGTAGTGAAACCAGGGCTTATATCTAGGGAACCTGGCAGTAGACTCCATGCTCTTACATACCATGTTCTACTAGGATGGCTTCCTTTGGAAGAGTGTATACATCAGTTATTTTTATGCCTTCAAACTATTTTTTCACATCAAGGCTAGAACATTATGAGCTTTTTCTATTGCACACACGGTAAAATTTCAAATGTCTTAGTATGACAGAGATGACAGGACTCTAACTCTGTCCTCCATCGTAACCCCTTCACCATATTAGACTCATACCAAACTGTTTTCCTTTTTCTAAACAGCTCTTGTGTTATCCTGTATCAAACAATAGATTGCACATTATTTTCCATCTGCTGAGGGCATATCTTCACTGATTTTGCTTGCCTAATTTCTACTCATTCTTCAAGTAACTGATAGTAAAGCATTCTTCTTCTGGGAAGCCTATGTCAACCCTCTCCCAAGATAATTATGAGCATCTTTTGAATGAATTTGTATTGTATCTTTTATTCTCTCCCCACTCCTTCTGTGCTATAATTGTCTGCTAGCTTTACTGTCTCCTACAATTAACTTTAAGCTCCTTAAAAATCAAAGCCACATGCTACTTAATTTTGCACTCACATTATTTCTGGAAGGTAGAGTGCTCTCAGTTAGAGGTTTTCAACATGAAACCATTGTATGAACTTCAGGAGTTCAACCAGTTCCCAAGAAATGTTATGTCAAATATTGTAAACATACGGATGTTTACTTTTTTTGGGTGGGGTTTGGGAAATAATTCCATTCTATGACTTGTCACTGGACTAAAATGTGTCTGTCAGGGAAATAAATTTGGAGGTCCTCCAATAGCTACTCTGCAGTACCTGTCTCCTAGAAGAAACCCATAACTTTTCAATGTTTCCAGGGTCTTCTCTTCCCATATCATTGACAGGGCAGTAACTCTCTAGCCTTTACATGGTAAGCTGATCTGCTTTCTGATTCTATGGTTCTATTTACATGAAGGACTTAAGGACTGCAACCAGGAAATCCAAATCATAATAGTTCCTGTATTAATTAAATGTTGTCTTTAATCCTGGCCAGGAAATGAAGTTCATACAATGGCCTGATTTTGAGAACCCCTAATTAAGTACGTTCTGCATGCCAGAATTAATGCTAGTGCAAAGTTAAACAGCACATAGTTTTGATTTTTAAGGAGCTTAGAATCAATTCTAGGAGACAGTAAAGTTAGCAGACAATTATAACAGAAGGAGTGGGGGGAGAATAAAAGATGCAATACAAATTCATTCAAAGGACACTCATAATTATCTTAGGAGAACATTGACATAGGCTTCCCAGAGGAAGAATGCTCTACTAACAGCTACTTGAAGAAAGAGTAGAAATTAGTCAATCAAGTATTCTAATTATTTAATAGAGAGCAATGCCAGGTGAGATGTGACTATGCAGTGATGAGACAGGTTTATGACAGTGGTGAAATTTCCTGTTTCACTTTGCAATTATGATTGTATGTGGATTTTCAGATTTCAAAGAAACAGTGTATTATAAAAGGCACACTTATGAGTGGAATTTAATCTTTGAGGAATCTATAAGACTTTAGCAGGCTTTAGGGTCAGTTTTAAACAATGAAAAGCATTCATTTTCATTGCTATAGCTTTCAGGTAATAGAGATTTCTGGTTGAAGTGTCAGTTTTACTTCTATCATTTAGGCCTCATATATTGATGTCAGGAAGAGAAGAGAAAGGTGTTTAAAAATGTTATTGGGTGGCTTCAAGGAGAATAAAGGAAATCTGTATTCATTGGCTATAGAGGCTAATTGTTTTCTGTTCTCTAGCAAGTATTAACCTTCTACCCTCCTTTTGTGAACTCATAACAGATTCATTATTATTTTTTAATGACAAAAGTGTTTGGACTAAGTGTTTCACTAAAAGGGCAAGCCTAAGCTCGTCCTGAGCATAAAGCCTTCAGTTTTATCAAGTAGAAAGGTCATGTTCACAGGAATTCTCATGTCCTTTGTGTTGAAGAGAAAGACAATGATATATTAGTCATTTTTCAACCACATTGCAGTTGGGGGTGTATAGGAAACAGAAGGAAAATTTTTTAAAAATAGTTTCCCTCCAAAGCAATCTATGGGGAAGTTGGAGGAAGCTTTATGTCCAGTCTAGCATTAATCAGTCTTCTCAAACACTTTGTGATTAATTCTTCATAGTAAGAGAAGTTTTAAAGAGATCCAAGAATAAAAATACATTTGTATAAGAAACTTAAAGTTCACAAAGAACTCAGACTGTGTTTAATAACTTAAAACCTGCCTTCTTAACTGCCTAATGGTCAACTCCAAAAGGCTATTAAATTCACTGAGACACAAAGGAATTCATCTTTTTTTTTCAAATGTGATCATCCTCTTTTCTATACCATTTTATCTCAATAAAAATAATCCACCCATCCTCTAAGCCACTTCTATGCTTTATTTATTGCACTAATACCTTTTCACTTTTTGTATAAAAATTATGTATATTGCTGTAAACTGAACACTTTGAGAACAAGGACTCATTTATTTTTGCATCCATAGCAGTTTTCATAGTACTAAGCCTTAGATAATAGTTAAATAAAAGAATAGCTAAGATACACTGAAAATTATGTGCTAAAAACCATTCTAAGCAAGCTACATGTACTAACTCACCTCTTCTATATAACAGCCGTATGTATACAGATAAATTATTGTCTCAGTTTTACAGATGAAGAAACTGAAGCACAGAAAGTTTAAGGAGATTTCCTGGGACCACATACCTGTAATGGAAGGAGCCATTAGTCACACCTCAACTGTCAGCCCCCAGTCTGACTGAGCTCTTCATATTATATCATTGTCTATATTTTTATGGCTTTCCTATTATAAACACTTTGGTTTTATGTATCTATCTGTCTATCATCTATCTATCATTTATCTATCTATAATCATCATCATCTTATATCTTTATATTTTTCTCTTTCAGTCTACCATAATATACATAAATTCAATCCCTCAAGAAATTGACATTATTTGGGTTACTACCTGAGAATCTCAATGATCTTCCAATTTGAAACTTGGGTACATTAATGGGGGAAACTCTATTTGCCTAAATTCAGACAGATTTTCCTGATTGTTTCTTTTCTAACATTGGAGCTTGTCCCTGCACCCTGCCTCACTGCAGACACCAGCACATGTCCCTATACATCAGCAATATCAGATAAGCACATAAAGGATTAAGTTTAATTTCTGGCAGCATGAAAAACATGACATCTTGATAAACCATCTGTCTATAGAACATACAGAAGTGCTGAAAAATCTGAAAATAACCACAAAGCAAAAGCAAAAATTTTAAACTTTGTGCTGAACCAACAAGTAATTAAACCTCCAGAAGCCCAAAATGAAGAAAGGACAGGCAACCAGAAGTTTTCAAGAGTATACAAAAGGCACAAGTGCTCCCTAAGTTATTTGCCAATTTTAGTAAATTCAAGTGTGGATTTTACCAATCATGAGAAAGATAAGAGATATGAGCTTGGGCCTCCCAAAAGTGGCAGATTGAATACTGACATACGTACATATAATTTGGACCCTCAAGAGTTAAAGCCTCAATGGTAAGCTAATATAAAACAAAAACTCAGCCAACTATATGGAAAAGAGACTTCCTGTATTCGTCTGAGATCCATGATCGCAGGCTGCCTTGAGGACTATTTGAAGTTTCAATTTATACTTTGTATTCAAAAAAGAAAACACAGTTTCAAAATTACAGTAAGTGGGCCAAGGGGGATATGGTGACCAATAGATGCAAAAGTAAACTGTCCATGGAGTTGGGACTATCATTAGCTCCAGCTCTAGAATTATGAAACACATAAACAATAGATGACTGAAAAATAAGGAGCAAAGACATACATTAGGATTCTTGCATACAGAGTAAGGATAAACATTAATAAGCTTTTTAAAGGAATAGACCATAGGACTGGTAACACAACCAAAAACTAATATAGTATCCGAGAAGGCAGACGGGTTTGAAGAATATTTTCATGTAATTCTAGAAACGAAAAACATGTAATCAATCAAATTTAAAACTCTGTGGGTAGATTAAAAGGCAGATTACAAACTGCTGAATTGGGAAATGGAAACAGTCTTGAAATATATAAAGAGCATATATGAGAATTAGAGAAATCAAAATATATGTAAAGGAGAGGCTAAGAAACATGGTTGAGAATATGAATGAATAGAATATAATTTTCAGAGGAAGAGAAGAAATTAATGAAAAAGAGAAAATATTCAAAGAGGTATTTGTGAGACATTTTTATATTTGAATCAAGTAATATAATCTCAGATTTAATAAGGATTAAGTTTTAAAATAATTAGTTAAAAGAAAAATATTAGAAATATGAGAATGAAAGTACACAACAAAGAGAACTCAAGCAGCCCATTAGTTAAGACTTATTAACTACAAAAGACAAACTATAAGACTGACAACTGACTTCCTAATAGGTTACTTTCATAATAGATTTAAAAATGTATTCACTGAAATTTTATAGAAATTAAGAAGAAAATTGATAAATTCTCTAGCTTCATGGAAGATATCCTTTAAGTAGACAAGAAAGTTATTGAAGACTTGGAAGAAGTGAAAAGAGCAACTCACAGTGTAGGTCTAATGAAACACACAATTAGTGAGGACTCACTTTAATCAAGCACACATGGAACATCATACAAGATGACTATGGACTATCTGTAATGCAAGTCCTACACATCCCAAAATGTCACAGCTCATCTTCTTACCCACATTCATTGTTCAGTATCTTATAACCATGTTGGGAACTGCCCTGTCTGGTTTCAGAAGCTGTAACTCCCCACGCATTGCTAAGGCTAAGTGAGCGACCTTCGGACCATAAACCACTAAAGAGACAAAGCTTATCTCCCTGCCAGGGCCGCCACCTCTGCCCCTTTTACTTCACCCTGCCTGGCCCCCAGTGCTTGATCTGTTAGCCAGTGATGGGTAAGATTACTCAAGGTAGGAACAATCTAAGATAGGCATGATCATGGGGAGGCCCCAGGGAAGCACTTTGGGGGCTATAGCAAAAGGGGGTGATGGACCCTTGCCCCTTGGCTTTGACATAGCCTGAGTCTTCATTCTGTCTGCAAGAAGTCTCCTAATCTCTTGGCTGCCTTACTTCCATTGCCTGACTTAAGCCTGAAACAATGACAGAGGGCAGTGTAGCCCTGTGCTGGAAAGGGTGGGTTCCCTGGGTGATCAGGCCTAAGAATGAATGTATAAAATCCTGTTAAATCTGCTTTGCTAGGAATGCTCTTAATTAAATGATAAGGGTCTGAGCAGGAAATGAGTTTGTTTCCCAAAGTTTTGTAGCCCTTTAGCTAACAGACCCTGACTCAGAATAAGCTCTCATAGTCTTTTGTATGTTATCTATTGTTTGATCCTTACTGCCTGACAATGACTGATGAGCTTTACCTGTATTTCTGTGCAAACTGAATCCAATAAAAGCCCATTGAGGAACAGGATCTTGGCCCTTCTCTGAGAGATTGGCCACCTTTCCTCCCCAAGCAGATCATGTCTTGATAGACTTATTCTCATCCACAGAAGCTGGGGCAGGGAGCCCTGTGGGCTGAGCCTCCACCCCCTTCCCCCGCACATAACCATATTCATAGAAAGAATTTTTAAAATATTAAGGATTGGGAGAAAAAATCAAAACTATCATTTTTCATGCATCTTGTTTCCTTGTAAAATAGCTAAGATAATTACTAAAAATAGTAATAATAAGGAAATTTAGCCAGGTTGTTATATGTATGATCCATATAAAAATCAATAGTATTTCTATACCTCAACAACAAAATAAAATGTAATTTTAGAAGATACCATTTAAAATAATAAGATATGAGAAATTATCAAAAGAAATGTATAACTTTGATGGATAAAATTTCAGGCTTTATTGAAATAAACTAATTATAAACAAATGAAATGAAATAAAATGGCATGTTTAGAAAACTGAGAGTTGTGAATTCTCTAATAAGTGAAAAAAATCAATGTAGACACAGTTAAAATTCCAACAGGGTTTCTGTTGAATTTCCTGAGACTCTATATGCTATTTTTAAAATTTATGTTGAAGAGCTCACTAAAAGAAATAGCTAAGGCAATTTTGCAGTAAAGCAATATAGTCAGGGGAGTGACCTGCAGTTAGAAACTCTTATTGTGAAACAACAGTAAGCAAGATAGGAAAGTTTGCTGCAGCAATGGATGGATAGAACACAGAACCTATGGAATGGACTAGAAACATACTCAGATGTTAAAACTCATCATAGGGCAGAGCTTGCCAATCATGAAGAGAAGAGGGAGCATTCAATTAAAATAGTTAATTGTTTATAAATCTGACCACAGAATTATATACTTCAATTACAAAACAAACTGTTATGGAAAAGACAACTCAGACGGCCTCGGAGTTTGCCAAGTGGGGTTTATTCACGCATGTGGACACAGAGGAGATAAAAAAATTCCAAATTCTGGGCAATGAGTTTAAGCTGGGGCTTCCTTATATGTTTGTTACACAGGCAGAAGGAGGAGGGGAAGGAGTGCAGCTGCTAAAATGGGGGTTAGGGTACGACCTTGAGATAACTGCTTATCTGGGAAAGGCTGCTATCTGGGAAGGGCTGCTGGTCAGCTCCTACCTAAGAATAGCTACTGCTCAGCTATGTCCTGTCACAAAACTAAGACAAATTTCATGTAAAGTGCCAAATTTGAAAAAAAATTTTAAAAAGTAAAGGATAACATGAGTGGGATTTTAAAATGACATACACAGCCAAAAATTGATAAATTGATTCACCCAAAAATAAAACTTCTGTTTATCAAAACACAAAGTGTGTGTGTGTGTGTGTGCGTATGTGTGCGTGATGTGTGACAGAGAGAGAGAGAAGAGACAGAGAAGATTTAGACTGAAATACTTTTTATTATACATAACATATAAATAATCAATTTCTGGTATGTATTTAAAATATACAAAATAACAAGAAATATAAAACTTCATGTTAAACTAGGCAGAATTAACAGAAAAAAATGTGAAAAATCAAATTAAAAATTTACAAATTTTTACTCTCTCAAATAATCAGGGAAGTGAAACTAAAATCCAAGATTTCATACTTATCACATGACTAAAAATTAAATTAAAATATCTGATAATAAATGGACTTGTAAGGCTGAAGCAATGGGAACTCTGGACATTTTGCAAAGGGATTTTATCTAAAAAGATTAAAGTCAGTGGTGAATACATCTTTGGCTTACTAATTTCATCTTTTGGATAATTGTAGACCATTCTGTGTGGTGTGGGCCCAGCTCCTACTCGGAGATGCACAGGACCCACGCCCATGGATAGGTTTTCCTGTGGGGAATCAGGCCTATAATGTACCTAGGCTGCTTTGAGTCTTGCTTTTGTTAAAAAACTCCCTCACCCTGAATTGAGGACATTTACTGCAAAGTAACTTCCTAAAATTCATGCTAAACCCTTCAAGGATGAGTGTAACCAGTTCAGCCACTTTTGCCTTTTCATTTGTAAATATCCCTCTTCTGTGATGGTATTAGGGGCATTGGCTCATTGTTTTCTGTAAAAGTTAACCACCTAAAGCCAACCTGTGCATAGTAAATGAGGATCATCATATAATATGCAGGGATAGTAATAAAGGCCTGTCATGGTGGAGGCCACAGCTTTTTTTCTCCCCTTGAGAGTGAAGCCATCTGCCCTTTTCCTCCACAGGACTTGGTAGTCTGTGTGAATGTCTCTCCCCCATCCACAATGCCACGAGCCGGGGTCCACATCAGATAATGCCAAAAAATAAATTTGTAAGTGTACAAATCATGCAGAGAATCTCTGAAAACAGCATTATATGTGTCACAGGTGTGCACAGGTGTGCACAGGTAATCAGGTTCTTAGTGATCGAGGACAAAGAATTGAACCGAACACACAAAGTTTATAGCATAAAGAAAGAGGGGAGGTTTATTAAGTGATAGTACACACCACAGGACACGGGAGTGAGCCAGCTCTGAGCAGAGGGAAAAAAAAAGGGCATGTGGGCTGGGGGGATTCTATTCTTATAGAGGCAGAAGCCCCCCTGCTAGTCTTTGGCGGGCTTTTTCCTGCGCAGGTACAAGGAGTTGGATTTCAAAGCTACTGCGCATGTGTGGTTTCCCATGACTTTCTTGATTGGCTACTGGAGAAGGGAGTCCCACAATGTTATTTCATTATAATGATATTATAATGAATCAGGGGTAGCGCGCAGGTGCATTCTATGATTCAGAGTTGTCCCAGAAAACAGGAACAACCCGTCTTAGGGGGTCTTTGTCATGTATAGGTGTTTTCTACCTCAGCCCTGCGGGGCCTCGGGAGCTTCCTTCCTGACTACCTCCTGCCTCAACTTCCCCCTGAGAGACATGGTTCTCAAAAATCTTTTTGGGGGTTGTTGAAGGATGAAGATCCGTCTTCCATAGCTGCTTCAGGCTTAGATTGGACAGTAGACCCTGCCTATTGAGAACCACGGAACTCTCGCCCTATTCTATCTAGGGGTTGAAGAGGAATTCCTGAGGCCACCGCAGATGCTGTCTGTTGGTCAGCTTCAACATCGTTCTCAGGGATTGGTTGGAAACCTTGGAGCGTCATCAGTTTGACGTGGAACTGCTTAAGTCTAGAAGAAACAAATTTAACAAGTAAATTAAATAAGCAAGGTCCTAAAAGTAGTAAAACCAGCAGTGTTATTAAGGGCCCTAAGAAGGGTAATAACCATGTTAAGCCAGGGAACCAGGAGGTCAGGGCTTCCTTAATCCCTTGGCCCTGTTGATTATACTTATGTAGCCATTCTGCCTGTTCATAAATTTTCTTTATGTTAGTTTCGATCATTCCAGAGTTGTTTACATAGGTGCAGCAGGTTTTATTGATAACAGCACATACCCCTCCTTGTTCTGCTAGAAGATAGTCAAGGGCAAGGCGGTTATCCATGACTACATTTGCCAATGAGTCTACTGATCTTGAGAGTCCAGCTAGAGTACCAGCAGTATCTTTGGAGATTTCTTCTATAATCTTAGTGAGTTCCCTTAGAGTGGCCTCATGATAGGCGAAGCCTCCCCAGGGGGCTGCAGCGGCTATAGTGGCAGCAGCTCCAGCCACTACTAGACCAAAAGCTCGTTTTTTTCTGCTGAGAGATGGACTCCCAGGACCCATGGTTATATTTATAACAGTAAGGTCTTGGGGTGCCAAGGTCCCTAAGGTACAGTCACCCCCATGTTTAGAGTTGCTGAGATGAGTATAAGCAATAGCTTCTTGAAGTTCTGAATGATCCGTTAGCCAGTTATTGGGAGTCCCACATAGCCAGACGAGCCCCGGGGGTGCTGCAATAACTGTGGCATTAGTGGAGTTATATTTGTTAAGGAGGGCATATGGCAAGGGGGGAAAGGCAGTCCTTAAAAGGGCCTAAGTTATTTCCTTGATCTTTCCCCCCTGCAGGAGGTGGTAGAAATTTTGCTAATACTCCTTGAAGAGATTGGTTTAATTTCCAAATAACACATTTAGAAGTATCGTTTGTATCTGCATTGTGAGTTTTGTCAAAGCAACAATGGGTACTATTAGGAATACAGTTAGAAATCAGAATTCGGGTAGCATACTATATGTGACCAATTTAAAGGTTTGAAAATTTCTTCCTCAGAAAGATTCTCTAGAAAGCTGGAACTTGAAAGAGAAGCCAGGGCTTTAAATGGGTCAATGGCCCTTGTATGAGTATTATTATAACATGGGGTACATCCCATCGTACTGTTGCACTTAAGAGAGGTGCTGGAGTAGTTAAATGGCTTTAATTCTAGTGGGGTCATACGGAAACACAAAGGAGGATTTCTCTCCCATGTGACTCTTAAAGAAAAAAGGGGGAACGCGTGTAATTGGCAGAGGAATTCAAAGCACTGATTAAAGATTCATTAGCTATTGGGTAGGCTTTTATATGAGTATTATATCTGGAAGGAGTTTCCGGGTTAGGATGACATATCCAACATTGGGCCAGGTTTTCTCCTGCTGCTAAGGTTCGAGAAGCATTCACTAGAAAATTTTCATCCCATTCCGTTACACAGGGTGCAGGCGAGTAGAGAATGGTTAATAGAAACAACAAAGACATTTTCATTTTAACTGGATTTTAACCAGTAATGCAGTCTTTGCTCTTCCAGGAATCCCTGACTCCCAAACTAGTGGGTTTACTGCATCCAGAACTGAACTTGGGATTTCTTCCTGATTTCAAACACTACTGATTATCATCACCTTACTTAACTCAAATGGCACTTCAGGGAACAACAAGATGGTTCCCATCTGAGCTAAAAGGTCCCGGCCTAACAGAGGAATAGGGCACTGAGGAACAATTAAAAAGGAGTGCTTGAATATTCGACTCTCAAATTGGCAAGTGATAGGGAATGTATAAAAATATGCCTTAGGATTTCCTTCGACCCCCATTACCTTAGCTGATTTGGAGGAAAGAGGTCCAGAGTAAGAGTTAAGGACAGAGTAAGTGGCCCCTGTATCAACAAGAAAGTCAATTTTCTTACCTGCCACATCTAGAGTTACCCGGGGCTCCTCGGTAGAGATGGGAATATGAGTATTCCCTGGGGCCGACCTGTTCCCCGGGCACCTTCAGTCCTCAAGAGTAGCCATGGCCTTGGGAGATGACCCCTTTCCACTATGGGAACGGGGGCAGTCTACCTTCCAGTGCCAGGGATCAGAACTGAAGTTCTTGCATAGAGGACAGGGCCTCGGAGGTGGCTGAGTGCAGTTCTTTGACCAGTGTCCAGGGCGCTTGCACTTATAACAGGTCTGATCCTTTTGCCCCTGATTCCTTTGAGGCCTCCCCGAGCTCCCCTGATGGGGCTGGTTTCCGCCAATGGCACTACTAAAGGCTAGTGCAAGGAGCTCTGCTTGCCTCTCCCTTTCCTTCTTTCCCTGTTTTCTTTCCTCCAAATCCCTATTGTTAAAGACTGAAAAGGCTGTATCCATGAGCTGATCTAAGGGGGTCTGCGGGCCCATTTGTAATTTCTGAAGCTTCCTGCGAATATCAGGGGCAGATTGAATTATAAAATGCTGCCCTATCAAGATTCGACCCTCCGGGGATGAAGGGTCCAAGTTTGTATATTTTTGGAAGGCTTCTACTAGTCTGTTTCTGAAGAGAGCTGGGTTTTCTTCCTTGCCCTGAAAGATTTCCCTAACCTTTTCATAATTCACAGGTTTCTTGATGCAGTTTCTCATTCCTGCCAGTAAGCAATCTATCATTGCATCCCTACTCCGGATCCCTGCCTGAGTATTGTACTCCCAGTTAGGTTCCTGGTCCGGGACAGCTTGGGCAGCTGGCTGGTTAGTGCCAGGGTTCTGGGTATGCAGCTGATCTGCATACTTACGGGCCTCCTCCCAGATCCGCTGTTTCTCGTCTGGGGAACAGCAGGTGGTCAGAATTATGTACAAATCCCTCCACGACATACTAAATGCTAGAGTAAGAGTCTGGAAATTACTAGTGAAACGTGAAGGGTCCTCTGAAAAACTCCCTAGCCTGTCTTTACATTGTTGTAAATCAGTTATAGAGAATGGCACTTGTACCCTTATACCACCTTCAGGGCCTGCTACCTCCCTCAAGGGTAGGAGTGCAGGAGTGGTAGGGAGATAAGAAGCGCCACTTCTAGTATGTCCTGCAGGGCTGGGTTTTTCCTCAGCTGGTGGCTTTAGGTTATCCATAGCATAAGGTGGTGGAGAGGTCGCTCCCTCTAAGGTAGGGGCAGAGACTTCAGAACTCTGGGGGTTCCCTTAATCTCCCTTGAGAGACAGGTGGGGAGCTAAGGAGGGTATCTTCTAATTGATCAACACTTGGGCCTGTAGGTTTTGTCAGGGTGGGGCTGGAGCAAAACGAGGGATCTCGGTACAGAGCCATAAACGCCTGCACGTAAGGAACTTCAGACCATTTGCCTTCCCTCCGGCAAAATAGATCTAGCTGTAGGATAGTATTATAATTTGTGCTCCCATTCTCAGGCCATATCTCTCCACCCCCTAATTTATACTGGGGCCAAACAGTGTTACAAAAGAAAACTAATCTCTTCTTTTTTAAGTTTTTGGGGTCAAATTTATCCCAGTTGCTAAGAATGCAACCCAATGGTGATTTGGAAGGGATGGAAGATGTAGTTCCCATCTCGACTGCGGTGATCCTAAGAGAGAAGAAACACAAAGATACTCCTTTGCAGACTAGAGGCGTCCCTCTCTTTGCTGCCCTTAGGAGATTCCTAGTGGGCCATGGGCGTCCCCTGGGATCCCACCGAACTACCAGACGTCTCTGGCGAAAGAGATTCTAGTGAGAAAGATACTCCCTTGCAATCGAGAGGCGTCCCCCTTTTCTTGCCTCAGGAGCTTCCTAGTGGGCCACAGGGCGTCCCCTGGGATCCCACCGAACCACCAGACGTCTCTGGCGAAAGAGATTCTAGTGAGAAAGATACTCCCTTGCAATCGAGAGGCGTCCCCCTTTTCTTGCCTCAGGAGCTTCCTAGTGGGCCACAGGGCGTCCCCTGGGATCCCACCGAACTACCAGACGTCTCTGGCGAAAGAAATCCTAGTGAGTGTCGGCCGACAGAAATCGAAAAGACTTGAGAGAATCACCACAGTCTACTTTTGTCTCTAACTATTGGGAAGGAACCAGTCCTGCATTCTTGAGCAATTGCCTATAATCCTGAAAATCCCAGACTCTATCCCTTGTGGCCCTAGTACATTTCCATTTCTGTATTCTTCATCTACGGGGACCCTCATTTTCCTGTAAGCTTTAAGATCTGGGGCAAAGGAAGTGTCTTACTAGAAAAATAATTTCTGGCCCTGTAAACCATTAAGAGGAGCACCAAGATGACCTTATTATAAAATGACTCCTTTCCAGATCACAAAGAAGACCCTTAAATATTCTATGTAATTTTCCAGAGCTTTAAGAAATTGTACCTGCATCTGAAATCTCCCAGAAGGGACCTCAAGTGATGTCTAAATCACCACCCTTCATACTGGAGGCGTATCTCATGGAGGGACAATGAACTGAGAGGGGAAATTAAAATACCCTTATAGAAACAAGTAAACCACCTTAGAATTCCAAATTCAATTAATTAGGTAAAAGTGGCTCTATGCAGCCGTTCTAGTAACCAGCGACCAGCAGGTACCTGTTGTGCAGTTCTGAGCGATGTTGCTGCTTACAATGATAGTATACACGTGGCAAAGATGGGAGTGGCTCATTCCTGCAACTGTACTTAGTGCTAGCCTAACAATGACCCCAAGGTAGATATCTTAGTACAAAGACAGCAGGAACCCTTCATACATAAAAGGCAAGTGGGGTGTGAGTGAAGGTATAAAGATCAGAAGTCAGTTGGGGAGGAAAAGCATAAAAAGACTGTCCGTGGGCCTGATGAAAAGAATGCAAAAGGAAGTCACAGTGCAGGTGAGGTGGTGACTGATATCCCGCTTGGAAGGTCCGACTATGCCTACTGGGGGAGTGGCCGCGGGGTGGGGCAGTGTTTTGTGCTTTCCACAGTGTGCCTGACCGTTGTGCGGACATTTTCTTGTACCTGGCGGGGGACTAAGGCTAACCCCTGCTCCGCATCCAAGTTATCCTATCACAGGAGTCTTCAAGCGGCGGGCGCCCTTGTGGCTTTTAACTGCCCGACCTGTGCCCGCAAATTAGCGGCCGACCTTCCATCACGGAACATCAGAGTCACCGAAACAGAATAGGTGATAACGGAAAAGGGCATCCCGGGTGTCAGAGCAGCAAAGGGGGCTTACCACTCCGGTGTCTTCTCCTAAGCTGGCTCGCCAAAAACTGTCACAGGTGTGCACAGGTGTGCACAGGTAACCAGGTTCTTAGTGATCGAGGACAAAGAATTGAACCGAACACACAAAGTTTATAGCATAAAGAAAGAGGGGAGGTTTATTAAGTGATAGTACACACCACAGGACACGGGAGTGAGCCAGCTCTGAGCAGAGGAAAAAAAAAGGGCATGTGGGCTGGGGGATTCTATTCTTATAGAGGCAGAAGCCCCCCTGCTAGTCTTTGGTGGGCTTTTTCCTGCGCAGGTACAAGGAGTTGGATTTCAAAGCTACTGCGCATGTGTGGTTTCCCATGACTTTCTTGATTGGCTACTGGAGAAGGGAGTCCCACAATGTTATTTCATTATAATGATATTATAATGAATCAGGGGTAGCGCGCAGGTGCATTCTATGATTCAGAGTTGTCCCAGAAAACAGGAACAACCCGTCTTAGGGGGTCTTTGTCATGTATAGGTGTTTTCTACCTTAGCCCTGCGGGGCCTTGGGAGCTTCCTTCCTGACTACCTCCTGCCTCATATGTATTTGTAAAACAATGAAAATATCCTGAATATCAATTAAGAGATGAATAAATAAACAAGTTGTGACAATTTTGTAGAGTGAAATGTTACACAGCAGTAAAAATGCACAGATATACATTTCCCAACATGGATCAATCTCACAAAAAAAATGTTAAGAGAATAAAGCAAGTTTAAAAATATAAAGTTTTAAAACATACAGAAGGAAAAGGGTATATGTGAAAAAACTATAGCTAACCTTATTTTTAAAGGTTAAATATTGAATCTATTTCTTTAAGGTTGGGACAGGGAAAGAATGCCTACTCTTATCATTTCTATTCAATATGCATTATAGTTCCTATTTAGTACAATTAAGATAGAAGGTTTGGCAGGAGGGAGGTAGAAATAAAAAAAAAAAGATTGAGAGAGAATTAAAAGAAAGACAAATAGAAGTAGATGAGTATAAAAATTTGGAAGTAAAGAGCAAAGCTTTCTTTATATGCAGGTTAAATAATTTTGTACATAGAAAATTTGTGTGAATATACAAACACCAGAAATAATAGGTTAATTAAGCAGGTTCACAGGTTAAAATATAAAATTAATTATATTTCTACTAGCAAAAATAATTAGAAAGTGAGGTTTTAAATATCATAATTGTTAATAGTGTGAGAAAGAACTCCAACAAATACATCTGATAAGAGATGTGAAAGATTTCTAGAAAATATTGCTGAGAGAAATTTTAAGACTCAAATAAATAGAAATATAAATCATGTTTGTTCATTTACAAACTCTATATTGTTAAAAATATCTTTTTTTTTTGTCCTGGCCAGTGTGGCTCAGTTTGTTGGGGTGCTGTCCTGTAAACTGAAATGTTGCAGGTTCAATCCCCAGTCATGGTGCATGTGGGAGGCAACCAAGCAATATTTCTTTCTCATGTTGATGATGTCTCTCTCCCTTCCTCCTTCCCTCCCCCTTCCTTGCTATCTAGAAACAACAAAAAAGTGCCCTTGGGTGAGTGGGTGAGGATAAAAAGGTTTTTGTTTTTTTTTTTCAAAATTGATATATAGAATCAATGCAACTCCAATCAAAATTATAACAGTCTTTTAAAATTAGAAATTGGCAGGTGAATTTGAAAATTTGTATAGGAATGCAAATGACCTCAAATTGCAAAACAATATGAAAAATATAAAATTAGAAGACTTACACTCTTGACTTAAAGGTTTACTCTAAAGTAATAGTAGCAAAGATCATGTGCTATCTGCAAAACTATATACAAATAGATCAGTAGAAATGTGAAGTTTATAAAAGACCCATACAAATGTCTTAGGTTATTCTAAGGAGAAAAAAATACTGTGTCGCAGTAATTCAATGAGAAGAAAAATTCTTCTCCATAAATGGTCCTGGAACAACAGGATGTCCATTAGCACTACTTAAAACAATTTACATTTATTAACTCATTTGAATCCCCACACAGCCATATGAGAGAAATAGTACTTTTTCCATTTTTGCAAAGGGGGGACTAAGGCTGATTGGGGTTAAACAACTTGTTTAATGTCACACAAGGAGCAAAGGGAGAATTAGAAATGAGATGGTAAGCAAAGATTTCAAAGCAAGCTAGACTGATCGAGCATGAATTGCCAGAGGAATCTGCATTTGGCCTGAGAAAGATGATAAGTGTTTGTTTGAGGAACAATTTTCCTTCATGATTCTCTCTGATTTCCTTTCCTGCTTTATGTTTTTCTGGCTCAAGGTGATCCTAATTATTAATAAAATTGAATTTATAATTTAAATACTCCCTCCCACACATTTTCAGGTCTAGCTGGTTTCACCACAGAAGTCTACCTAGCATACAAAGAATTAACATGAAACTATACAAACACTTCTGGAAAATAAAAGAAAAAGATCACTCTGATTTAGCATAGTGCTGGAAGTTGTAGCGAGTGTGATAGGCAAGACAGAGTAATGAAAGACATGTATATCAGAAAGAAAGAAACAAAACTGTAACTATTGATGACATGATTGTCAATTATAAAAATGCCCCAAATTCACAAAAATAACCCTCTCAGAACTGATAAGTTCAGCAAGCTCACAAGATACAAAATAAACATTTAAAAATTAATTGTATATAGATATATATGTATATAATTTACATATATAATACATTTGTATATAAACTGTGAGCACCAAAGTTTAAAAATACTACTTATAACACTCAGATATTTACATTTATACATAACAAACATATATCAAATTACTCATACATGATAAAAAATTACAAATACTGATGCTGAAAATTATAAACAGTGATGAAAGATATTAAAGAAGAACTAAACAGAAGGACATACCAGGTCCAAAAATTGGAAGATTCAACATAATAAAGAAGTCAAGTCTCCCCAAATTGATATACAAGTATAATATAATTTCTATCAAAATCCCAGATAGATGTTTTTGCAGATATAGAGACTTTCCTAAAATTTATATGAAAAGGCAAGGGAACTAGATAGCTAACATAATTTTGAAAAATATAAAATGGAAGTATTCAATTTACCTGTTCTTAAGATTCACTATATAGTTACAGTAATCATCACTGTGAAATTATCAGAGGTACTAGACACACAGATTAATAAAATACAACATAGAATACAGAAATAGATCCACACAAATATGTCTAAAAGTTTTTCAAAAAAGGTGTAAGAGCTATTCAATTGAGGAATGTAGTCTATTCATCACGTGTTGGAACAATCTGACATCTATAGGCAAAAGAAAGAAAGAAAAGGAGGGAAGGAAGGAAGGAAGGAAGGGAGGAAGAAAAAAAGGAAGGAAGGAAAAGCAAGGAAGAAAGAAAAAAGAAAAAAAGAAACAAGAAAACAATAATTAAACCAAAATGCATAAATAAATCATGGACTTAAAAGTGAAAGAAAAAACTATAAAACTTTTATAGAAGGGATTCCAAAGATGGCGGCGAGGTAGGTCCAGCTTAACTCATTTTCTCGTGTACCCAACTGGGACACCTAGCCGATATTCTGAAGAACAGAGTAAACAATCAACAGAATTCCAGCTGGTACGGAGTTTGGAAGCCAATGTTGCAGAGGACATTTGAAAATGACACTAAGGAGATTTTGTAGGCTGACTGGAAGGTCCCTTGGCCCTGTGCCAGAGACCACAGCTGCAGCAGGAGCTTTGGAGGAGAGCAGGGTCAGTCATAGCAACTTAGTGGCTACTTCCCCTCCCAGAACAGGGAAGTTACAGACCCACACTAAGAGAAACCTGGATGGTTACAGCCACTGGTGAGATAAAGAGGCAGTTAGAGACACACAGCCAGCAGCATACCCCAGCTGGGGCTGGGGCAGCAGTAGCTGGCTGGGACAGTACCAGAGAAATTGGTGAGCTAGGTAACACCTAGAGATGGGAGAAGAGATAGGCTGCTACTGACTATGACCAAGATAAATACTGAACTAGGCACACAGTTGGACTGTGCGGAAAGCTGGGAGCTTGTTAGGAATAGAAGGTTGCACACAAAAGGACTTCTCTCAAAAGAGGATCTCAGACATCATGCAAGGACCTCATGTGCACAGGGACATCACATGCACAGTGTCCTCATATGCAGCTGCCAGGTCAGCTAAGAGGGAAGAGTGAGGGTATGATTAACTCCCATTCAGGGTGCCTCACAGATTGATCAAAGTCGGGGAGCAGGGGCTCAGAGAAGTAGAAGTGCACAGAGAGACAACTTTCAAAAAGGGAACTGAGTTGCCCTGCGGAGATTTCCCAGGGGAATAGTAGCCAGGTCAACAAAGAGTGGGGGTGCAACGTGCACCCACTCAGTGCACCTCATGGACTGATCCAAGGATTGCAAAATGAGGTGGATTGTCAGTGCCAGCCTGGCACGTATGCACAGAGTGGACAGTGTGGGCCGCACAGTGCTCTGAGGACATGGGCTGGAAACAGGGCACTTGTGATTTTTTTTTAACCAATACCAATATAATTTTATTGGAATGTGGAATGTAAACAGATGTTTTCAAATAAATAATCTAACCTTATCAAACATATGGCATTATTAAATTGTTAATAAAGAAATCCTATGTGATGTGGTGGCAGACACCTCTAGCACTGGCCTAGGTATAGAATTTCCCACAGTGGTGGCATGGGTTCACAAGGATTTTGTAGCCCAGACTAAGACCCCACCCTTGCAGAACCACAGGAAAGAAAAAAGAAACAGAGGCCAGCCCCTCTCTGCCTGCAGGCAAGACCTGCAATACCCTCTTGGCAGGTTTACAGTCAGCAGGAAGCTTTTCTTTTTTTCCCAAGAGTAAGACAATAAGGCTTGGAGCTGTGAGAAAACCCAAGACAGATCCAGAAAGAAGTCAGAAGGCAAGCATCAACAGCTGAGACAAATTTCACTGTGCTATCCCTCAGAACTTGCAGTTTTAAAAATTTCTTTTCTTTCCATTTAATTAGTTTTTTTGTTTTGTTTGCTTGATTTCATTTCATTTGTTTTCCTTTTTTTAAAATTTTATTTATTTCTTTTTAGAGAGGGAAGGGAGGGAGATAGAGAGAAACATCAATGTGGGATTGCTGAGGGTCATGGCCTGCAACCCAGGCATGTAAGCTGCCTGGGAATTGAACCTGCGACACTTTGGTTCAGAGCCTGTGATCAATCCACTGAGCTACGCCAGCCAGGGCTTTCATTTGTTTTCTTTATTCTCCCTTTTATATTGCATTTCAATTATTTTTCTTTCACTTCACTTGTATTGCAATAACACACTACTTTTTGTTGTTTACTTTTTATTCTTTTTATTCAGATTATATATTTCTTATACTATTGTTATTTCAAATCTTATGCAGCACCCTTCCCTGGTCTTAGTCCATTTCACCATCTTCCTGAACTTTATTACTGTTGTGGTTAACTTTATATTTTCACATACTTTACCAAGTTCCTATCCCTTACTCTCACTATTTCTCCTCCATCTTACCTCACATAAGCGCTCTGCTTCCTCAAGTCAGCTTACATTCTTCTTCTCTTGCAGTAAGAGTCTTATCTCTTTTTCTTCTTTTGTAAAAAGTGGCTAGTTGGGTGAAATATCATGGTTATTGCTGTACTTCTCCAAAGGATCTTCTATTTGTTCACTACTTGTTAGTACTTTAAATCCTGTAAAATACTCTCCTGCTGTCTTATTCTATTTTGCCTTTGCCCTGCCCCTAATCAGTTGAGTAAGGAATTTCATATCATTGTTTTCTCTCTCCCTTCTTTTTTTGTTTTTTTTTTCTTCTTTCCTTTTTCACCCCTCTTTCAACCTGGGCTTCATTCTGTATTCTTAACAGTTTGTTTTCCCCATCCTCTCAAAATCATTTTTCATTACTGTAAACATTTCATATTCACTTTTCTACAATATTCTTATTCCCATTCCACCTTTATTAAGCTTCATTCAGCTGTCATTGCTATCAACCCTGCTGAAGATTTTCTGCAATTTTGCTCCTGTTGATCCAGTACCTTTTCAGTTTTGCTTAAAACCTCATAGTATACTCACTCCTATTCTCACCCCATTGTTCCCACTGCCCTTTCATGTTTTACTTACATTGTAAGTTTTGTCTCTTCCTTTCTTCACCTCAGTTCTACCCCAATTCATATCAATTCTCCCCCTTCTTACCACATAACATTTTTCCCTCTTTTAGTCATCTCATATTCCTTTTGTCATATCATATAATATCTGCAATCTCTCTTCATATTTATTAATCTTAGTCCTAATGTGGTTGAGAATACTGATGTAGGACAGTTCTTTTTGCTGGAGTAGGATTTGTGGTCTGGTAATACTACTATATTAACCAATACCTATACAACAGCATACAAGACAAGGTGAGAATTGTGAATACAAGTAAACTCAATGGAGGGGAGAACCCACAAACAAAGGAGCCACCAACAGATAAAGCCCAAGTACACAAGAGAGCCCACACAAATGGAAAAAAGGGCAACCCTAGAGCATCCAGATAAGGAGATCAAAGAGACCTCACCACTGAATCCACAGAACCCCTCCCACAGAAGTTCACCCTATAAAGACAGCTAGTGAAGCAGAGTATTGAGAACTGCAGAAACAAACAAAAAGAGTCACTTAAATGGGGAGACAAAGAAAAAAAACCTGCAATCAAAAGGAAGGGAAGACTACCCAGAAAAAGAGCTAAATGAAATGGAAGCAAGCAAACTAGCAGATATAGAATTCAAAAGAATGGTAATAAGGATGCTCAAGGAACTCAGTGAAAACTACAAGGAACTGAGTGGGAACTACAACAGCATAAAATAAGAAATAGAAACTATAAACACAAACAAGAAGAAATGAAGAATACAATATCTGAAAAAATATACACTAGAAGGAATTACAAGCAGGGTGGATGAAGCAGAGAACTGAATTAGTGAGCTGGAAAACAAGGAACAGAGAAACACAAAGGCAAAGCAGCTACATGAAAAGAAAGACTAAAAAATATGAAGACAGCTTCAGGGAATTGCAAGACAACAAGAACCCCAACAACATTTGAATCATAGGAATACCAGAAGGAGAACAAAAGGAGCAAGGGATAGAAACCCTGTTTGAAAAAATAATGGCAGAAAAATTTCTGACCTGGAGGGGGAAACAAACATGCAAATTTAGGAAGCACAGAGGGACCCAATCAAGGGGAACCTAAAGAGACCTACTCCAAGACACATCATAATTAAAATGCAAAATTTTAAAGACAAAAAGAGAATCTTAAAGAAAGCAAGGGAGTAATAGGAAGTAATGTACAAGGGAACTCCAATAAGGCTAGCACCTGATTTCTCAACAGAAAAACTACAAACCAGAAGGGAATGGCAAGAAATATTCCAGATAATACAAAGCAAAGGCCTGCAACTAAGACTGTTCTAGCCAGCAAGGCTCCCAATTAAAATAGAAGGCAAAATAAAGAGTTTGCTAGACAAAAGAAGGCTAAAGGAATACACCTCCACCAAGACAGTGCTGGAAGATATGCTACAGGTAGTGTTTTAAGAACAGGAAGAAAAAGAATAAGAGAGAAAGGAACACAGGAACAATGGGGTAAAATGAATAAGTACCTATCAATAATAACCTTAAATGTCAATAGTTTAAATGCTCCAATCAAAAGACATAGGGTAACTGAATGTAAAACAAAACAACCCACACAAATGTTGCCTACAAGGGACCCACCTCAGAACAAAAGATCTACACAGACTGAAAGTAAAGGGATGGAAAAAAATATATTCCCAGCAAATAGACAGGAAAAAAAAAGCCAGGGTAGCATATTTATATCAGCCACAAGAGACTTCAAAACAAAGGTCATAAAGAGAAACCCTCAGAGAAATTTCATAATACTCAAGGGAAAAATCCATTGAGAAGACATAAAATTGCACCCAACATAGGAGCACCCAAATACATAAGGAAAAATCTTGAAGGACTTCAAGAAAGATACAGACAGCATCACACTTCTATCAGGGCATTTTAACACCTCACTGTTAACATCACATAGATCTTCCAAACAAAATATCGACAAGGATATTGTGGCATTGAACAATATCCTAGATAAAATGGAATTAACTGATACATATAGAAATTTTCATCCCAAAGAAGCAAAATACACATCCTTTTCAAATGCATATGGAATATTTCCAAAGATAGACCACATGATGAGACACAAATTAAGCCTGAACAAATTCAAGAAAATTGAAATCATATCTAACATTTTCTCAAACTACAAGGGCCTGAAACTAGAAACCAACGAACATCAAGGAAAATAATCAAAAACAGTAAAATTCACGGAGATTGAATAGCATGCCATTAAACAATGAAAGGGTTAATAATGAGATCTAGGAGGAAATAAAAAACTTTCTGGAAACAAATGAACATGAACACACAACAGTCCAAAACCCATAGGACACAGTGAAAGCTGTCCTGAAAGGGAAGTTCATAGCAATTCAGGCCTACCTAAAAAACACAGAAGCATTTCAAATAAACCACCTAACCCAACATCTACAAAAACTGGAGGAACAAAAACAAACAAATCCTAGAGTGATCAGAAGGAAGGAAATAACCAAGATTAGAGCAGAATTAAATGACGTAGAAAATAAAGTACAATGAAAAGGATTGATAAATCCAGGTGCTGGTTCTTTGAAAAGATAAACGAAATCAACAAGCCTTTAACCAGACTCATCGAGATAAAAAGAAGAGTATCCAAATAAATAAACTGAGAAGTGAAAGAGGGGAGATTACAACTGATATCACAGAAATACAAATTATCATAAGAAATTACTCCAAACAAAGCCCCAGCTGGCGTAGCTCAGTGGATTCAATGAGGGCTGTGAACCAAAGTGTCGCAGGTTTGATTCCCAGTCAGGACACATGCCTGGGTTGCAGGCCACGGCCCCCAGCAACCACACACTGATGTCTCTCTCTTTCTCTCTCCCTTCCCTCTCTAAAAAAAAATAAATAAATATTAAAAAAAAGAAATTACTCTGAACAACTACATGCCAAGATACTTGAAAACCTGGGTGAAATGGACAAATATCTATAAAACTATAATCTTCAGAGCTGAATGAAAAAGATGTAGAAAGCCTGAACAGACTGACAACAGCTGTTGACATCCAAGCAGTAATCAAAAAACTCCTGGCACACAAAAGCCATGGACCTGGTGGTTTCATAGGTGAATTTACAAAACATTTAAGGAATAGCTAACCCCTATCCTTCTCCAAGTATTTCAAAAAACTCAAGAAGAGGGAAAACTCCCAAACTCTTTTTCTGAAGTCAGTATCATCCTAATCCCCAAACCAGATAAAGACACGGAAAAAAACAACAACTATAGGCCAATATTGCTGATGAACATAGATGCTAAAATCCTCAACAAAATATTGGCAAACTGCATCCAGCAAGACTAAAAAGTTCATGCATGATGATCAAGTGGGATTCATCCTAGGAATGCTAGGATGCCACAATATTTGCAAATCCATAAGTGTAATACACCATATAAGCAAAAAGAAAGACAAAAATCACAATCATATCAATAGATGAGTAAAAGCATTTGATAAGGTACAGCACCCATTTATGATAAAAACACTCAGAAAAGTGGGAATAGAGGGAGCACTCCTCAAAATAATAAAAACCATATATGAGAGACCTACAGCTAACATCATACTCAATGGGCAAAAACTAAAAGTATTCCAACTAAAATCAGGAACAAGACAAGGAAATCCTCTTTCACCACTTCTATTCAACATAGCATTAGAAGTCCTAATCACAACAATCAGACAAGAAACAAAAAAGTAAAATTATCCATACTGAAATGAGGGAAGTAAAACTGTCATTGTTTGCAAATGATAGATAGTGTACATACAAAACACGAGATTCCGCCAGAAAACTATTCAACTTAATAAGTGAATTTGTCAAAACAGTGGGATACAAAGTCAATATTCAGAAAGCAAAGGCATTTTTGTACATTGACAAAAAATATCAGAAACATAAATCAGGACAAATATATGATTTGATAGAGCAACAAGAAAAATAAAGTACTTAGGAATAAACCTTACCAAGGAGGTAAAAGACCTGTACTCAGAAAACTATACAACACTGAAGAAGGAAATTAAAGAAGACAAAAGCAAATGGAAGCATATACCATGCTCACTGATTAGAAGAATTAACATCATCAGAACGTTCATGTCACCCAAAGCAATTTATAGATTCAATTAAATCCCTATTATAATACTAATGACATATATCACAGATATAGAACAAACATTTCAAAAATTTATATGAAACCATAAATGACCCCAAGTAGCTATAGCAATTTTGAGAAAGAAAAACAAAGTAGGAGGGATCACAGTACCTATATCAAACTATATTAAAAGGCTACTGTAATCAGAACAGTCTGGTAATGACATAAGAGCAGAAACATAGATGAATGCAACAGAATAGAGACCCCAGAAATAAACCCATGTCTCTATGGTCAATTAATATTCAACAAAGGGTGCAAAAGCATATAATGGAATAAAAGTAGACTTTTAAACAAATGGTGTTGGGAGATTTGGACAGCTACCTGCAAAAAATAAAAAAATAAAACTTGACCACCATCTTACACCATACACAAAAATAAACTCAAGATGGATAAAATACTTCAATATAAGTGGTAACAGTATAAAAATTCTAGCTGGGAACATAGGCAGGAAAATCTTAGATATTTCCCGCAGCAATATTTTCACCAATATGTACCCTAGAGCAAGGGACAAAAAGGAAAGAATAAACAAATGGGACTTTGTCAAAATAAATAGCTTCTGCATGGCTAAAGAAAACAGCAAAATGAAAAGGGAACCAACTGCATGGGAAAATATATTTGCAAATGATACCTGGGACAAATGTTTGGTCTCAAATTATATAAAGAATTCACACAATTTCACTTCAGGAAGACAAACAACCCAATTACAAAATGGGCAAAGGACCTGAATAGACACTTCTCCAAGGAGGACATACAGAGGGCCCAAAGACATATGAAAGGATGCTCAGCATCACTAGCCATCAGAGAAATGCAAATTAAAACCACAATGAGATACCATTTCACACCAGTGAGAATGGCCATCATAAACAAATCAACAAACAGTAACTGCTGGCAAGGTTGTGGAGAAAAGGGTACTCTAGTACATTGTTGGTGGTAATGCAGGTTGGTGCAGCCACTGTGGAAAACTGCCTTTTGACCTGGCAATTCCACTGCTGGGATTATACCCCGAGAACCCTGAAACACAAATCCAAGAGAACCTATACACCCCAATGTTCATAGCTGCACAATTTACAATATCCATGTGTTGGAAGCAACCTAAGTGCCCATCAATAAATGAGTGGATCAAAAACTATGTTGCATTTACACATTGGAATACTATGCAGCAGAAAGAAAGGAGGAGCTCCTAATCTTCTGGATAGCATGGACGGATGTGGAGAGCATTATGCTAAGAGAAAGAAGCCAGGAGGTTAAAGACAAATACCATATGATCTCACCTATAAAAGGAACCTAATCAATAAAACAAATAAGTGAGCCAAATACAACCAGAGATATGGAAATTAAGGACAAACTAATATTGACCAGAGGAGAGGATGGAAGGGGATAATGGGGGAAAGAAGGGGAAGGGTTATCAAGGAACATGTATAAAGGACACATGGACAAAGCCAAAGTGGGGTAGGATGGAGGGTGGGAAATAGGGATGGTTGGGGGCAGGAGTGATGGATGGTGAATGGAGACAACTGTAGTTGCAAAAAGAAAAACAATCAGTGAAAAAAAAAAGATTAGCTTCTGAGAAATGTTTTTTAATTGTATATATTGTTAATCAAACATAAGTCATTAATACAAATAAATAGGGCAAAACAATCTGAAAAACATCTTTAGAGAACAACATAGAATATCTTTGGAATCTAAGAGTAGATGAAGAATTCTTAAAGTTGACACCAAAATCATCATTGTTCACAGGACAGTTTGATAAAATAGACCTTATCAAAGGTCAAAATTTTGCTCTGTGAAAGACACTATGAAGATATTGAAAAGAAAAGTTGTATAATAGAAGAAAATATTTGCAAGATAACTCTAAAAGTACTAGTGTCTAAAATATCTGTATCTTTAGATACAGATATGTATCTAGGTCTACATATGTAGACCTAGATCTTGAGACAGAAGGGCTGACAAACAAACAGTTCTGCTCTGACCAGGTAGCTCAGTTTGTTAGATCATTGTCCCAGTATGCAAAAATTATGGGTTCAATCCCTAGTCAGGAAGCCTACCAGAGACAAACAATTAATGTTTCTTTGTTACATAAATGTTTATTTCTCTCTCTCTACCTCTTATTCTACCTCAAAGATAATGAAAAAATATATACTCAGGTCGAGATAAAATAAATAAATTTTTAAAATCAGTAAAAGGATCTAAAATTAATTAAAAAAATAAAAGCCAACAATTCCATTAGAACATGAACAATAGCCATGAAGAGATGTGTTAGTGAAAAGGATATACAGAAGGCAAATAAGCACATAGGGAAATGTTTAATATCACTAGCTACTAGATAAATATAATACCATAATATTAGACACCTATGGCCAACATAAAAAATAAACAACCACATATGGAGAAACTGGATCACTCATACATTGCTGACAGGATAAAACTGTTTGGCAGTGTCTTCAAAACAAAACATGGAACAATGTTTATGATCCCTATGTTTATGACAGGTTCACATACTAGCCAACAGCCAAAAACAGAACAACTGTGATGCTTTTCAATTGGCAACTGGTTAGGTAAACTGTTAATGGTTAAATATCATTATCATAGAATATCACTCAACCATCAAGAGAAATGTACTGATAATGTGCAACAATATGAATTAATCTCTAGATCATTATTCTAAGTGGAAGAACCAAGCCAAAATTGTTACAGACTATATAATTTAATATATACAACATTCTTGAAATGGCAGAATGATAGTCATGGAGAACAAAATACTGGTTACTTAGGGATGAAAGGAATGAGGAAAAACTGAAAGTAGGTATGGCTATAAAAATGCAACAAGAGGGATCTTTGTGATGATGGAAATGTTTTGTATCTGTACTCTATTAATGTCAATATTCTAGTTGTGGTACTTCACTATAGTTTTGAAAGATGTTACTATTAGGAAAAACTGTGTAAAAGGTACCCATTATCTCTCTATATCTTACAACTACATGTGAACCTACAGTTATCTCAAAATAAAAGTTTGATTAAAAAAGTAAAGTGCTCAATAATTTCTTCCTTTCACTAGACCAAAGCTTTATGAAGGACTATGTCTTCCTTTACATTATAACAGTATAGTGCTAGAAATGGTAGCTGCTAAGTAAGACTTTGTTGAATTAATCAATAAACTATATATACTACTACTGCTTTGTGTGCTTTAAAAAGCTGAGAAAAAAATTGGAAGGGCAATTTACCAAAATCCTGACAGAAAAAGAAAAAAGAAACATAATGCACAGAAAACTACACATACACAAAGATAAAATGGATTTTAGCATTTAAAAATATTCAAAATTATTCACAATTAGAAAAATGCAAAAATAAAGCAGTACAGACACTGTGCAGTGAATATTGGAGAAAATTTTAAAAGTATGATACTATATCCTATTGACAAGGCCTTGAAGAACTATACTGTCATCTATATGTAAACAAGTAAAATTATTGGGCAGAGGAATTTGACAATATTTAGCAAAACTATAAATGCACTTATATTTTGATCTAGCAATATGATTTCTAGGACTTTATATTGAAGGTATATTTTCAACAATATAAAAATAAGCAATATTATTTATTGTGGCAGTGGTTTACATGCAAAAATATGTGAAACAGACTAAATGTCCACATGTAAAAGAATGATTAAATAAACAATGACACATCTGCAAATGGAATACTATGCAAATGCAAAAATATGTGAAAGATCTCTTTGTGTTAATAGTAATTTCTCTGATACATCATTAAATGAAAAAAGTCCAAAAGAGTATTGGCATTGTACTACCTATCATATAAGAAGAAGGAAGATATACAATAATTTACATGTCTCCCATTTTGTGCAAAAGAATTACAATAAGACTAATCAGAAATTAATGAGATTGGCTACCTGAAGAGAGAGGAAAAGGTAACAGGATAATAAGATTGATGAGGTAGTGACAATCTTCTTGATATGTTTTATTTTAATTACTCTGACATCTATTTTTTTATTTTTATTGAATTTATTGAGGTGACTATAGAAGATCGTTCTATGTGGTGTGGGCCCAGACAGAATCCACACCCTTGGATAGGTTTTCCCTGTGGGGAATCAGGCCTGCATTGTACCTAGACTGCTTTGAGACTTGCTTTTTGCTAAAACTTCCTCACCCTGAATTGAAGCAGCAAATGTTTACTGTATATCTTTGAAGTAACTTCCTAAAATCCATGCTAAACCTTCCAAGGAGAAGTGTAACCAGTTCAACCACTTTTCCCATTGCATTTGCAAATATCCTTTTTCTGTGATACAATTAGCAGCATCCTCTCCTTTGTTTTCTGTAAAAGATAACCACCTAAAGCAAACCTGTGCATAGAAAATGAAGACCATCATGTAGTATGCCCAAAAAAGCAATAAAAGCTTGTCAAGATAAGGGTCAGGTGCTTTCCTCTTGAGAGAGTGGCTGTGCTGTCCCTTTTCCTCCACAGGACTTGGTTGTCTGTGTGAATTCATCTTGTGTCTCATCCACAATGTCACAGACCCCACAAGCTGGGGTCCACATCAGGTGCCATTGGTTAATAAAATTATATAGGCTTCAAGAGTATAATTCTATTGTTCATCATAATTGCTCTGACAATTAGAACAATGTTAATGTTTCACATACACTCAAAATAATAAATTAAAATGAACCAGGATGTGGCCCTGGCTGGTGTGGCTCAGTGGATTCAGTGCCAGCCTGTAAATCAAAGCATTGCCAGTTTGATTCCCAGTGTAGGGCACATGCCAGTGAGGGCCAGGTGTCCAGTAGGGGGACCATGAGAGGCAACTACACATTGATGGCTCTCTCTATCTCTTTCTCCTTCCCTTCCCATTTCTAAAAGTAAATAAATAAAATCTTTATTTAAAAAATAAACCAGATGTGGATGGAACCCATATTAAATATGAACTATTTTACCAATGAATTTCTTAATTATATAATCACAATAAAAGGAGTGGGGAAAAAAAAACTAGCCTAAATAACCATGGAAAACATTATTTTGATTCTGTTCATGACAAAATAACTGTTTGCAAACACTTTATTCAGGTTCTTAAAAATATTTTTAAGTTTATATGAATATTTTTATTTTTCAAATTTTGTTATTGTTGTTCAACTACAGATGACCCTATTTTTCCACCATTACTCTCCCCTACCCTACCTACACCACCTCCCACATTCAATCCTCCCTCCCCATGTTGTCACTGTCCATGGGTCTTTTATACATGTTTCTTGACAAACCTTCTCTTTCTTTACCCTGTTATCCCCCTCCCCATACCCCTCTGTATTCCCAACAATATGACTGATTAGTTTAACAACTATGGCTGAAAAAAACAAAGCAGTCAAAATGGGAGAGACAAAAAAGTGGACCCCAAATGAAAGAAGAGAATTCTCCAGAAGAACTAAATGAAATTCAGGCAACCAATTTATCAGGTAGAGAGTTTAGAGTAATGATTATAAGGATATACAACAGCATGAAAAAAGAGATAGAAAGCATAAAAAAGGATCAGTCAGAAATAAAAAGTGCAATATCTGAAATAAATAATACACTTGAAGGAATTACTATCATGTTAGATGAAGCAGAGGATTGAATCGGTTTTTGGAAGTCAAAGTAGGAAAAAACACTTAAGCATAGCCGCAAAGGGAAAAAAATAAAACAAGAGGAGAGCTTAAGAAACATTTTTGCCCCAGCTGGTGTAGCTCAGTGGATTGAGCCCGGGCTGTGAACCAAAGTGTCGCAGGTTCGATTCCCAGTCAGAGTACATGCCTGGGTTGCAGGCCATGAACCCCAGCGATCACACATTGATGTTTCTCTCTCTCTCTCTTTCTCCCTCCATTCCCTCTCTGAAAATAAATAAATAAAATCTTTAAAAAACAAAAAAGAAAAGAAACATTTTGGACAAGAAATATAACAGCATCTGTGTTGGGAACCGCCTTGACTGGTATCAGAGGCTGAAACCCCCGCCTAGGCTAAAGCTAAGGGAACGCCCTTGGAACCGTGAGCCAGCAAGGAGACAAAAGCTTATCTCCCTGGCAGGAATGCTGCTTCTGCTGCTTTATTCATAACTGAACCCCAAAAAGCTTGGTCGGTTAGCCAAAGACGGGTAAGATTCCCCACGGGGGGAACAACCTAAGCCAGGCACGATCACTTTGGGAGGCCCCCCAAAAGAAGGACTTGGGGGGCTGCAGCAAAAGGGGGTGATGGACCCTCACTCCTCGGCTTTGACAAAGTCTGAGTTCTCACCGTCCAGAAGAAAATCTCCTTATCTCTCGGTGGCCTTAGTTCCCTTGCTCCACCTAAGCCTGAAACAATGACAGGGTAGTACAGCTCGGTACTGAGAAGTGCGGATTTCCCGGGGTGATCAGGCCTAAGAAAGAACATGTAAATTACTGTGAAACCTTCTTTGTTTAGAATGCTCTCAGTTGAATGAGAAGGGTCTTAGGAGGAAGTTAGTTTGTTCCTCAGTCTTACAGCTCTTTGACCCCCAACTCAATAGACCGGCAGAGTTCTTTGTTTTCTATAGTTCCTTACTTCCCCTAATGAGTACTGTACTTTACCTGAATTATTATGTAGCATGAGCCCAATAAAAGCAGGTATGGACTGTAAATCGGAGCACTCCTCACTAGAAGGGGTGGCCATTTCGTCCCTACTTCTCCACAGAAACTAGTTTGTCTCTGTGCATGTTTTTTCTCGCGTGTTTATCGTCGAGCCATCCACAGCGTTCCGTGGTCACTGCTGGCCGGTGACCCACGCGCAACACATCTGCATTGTGGGAACGCCTGAAGGAGAAGAGAATGAGCAAGGGATTGAGAAACTATTTGAAGAAATAATGACCAAAAACTTCCCTAATTTGGTGAAGGAAAAAGTCATACAAATCCAGGAAGCTCACACTGTCCCAAACAAATTGGACCCAAAGAGGCTTACACCATGACACACCATATTTAAAATGAGCAGGCTTAACAACAAGGAGAGAATCCTAAAAGCCACAAGAGAAAAGCAGGTAGTTACGTATACGCAAACACCAATTAGACTATCATCTATTTCCTCAACAGAAATATTATAAGCCAGAAGGGACTGGTGTGAAATATTCAAAGTGATGAAAAGCAAGGACCTACAACCAGGGATACTTTACCTAGCAAGGCTATCATTTAAAATGGAAGGAGAAATAAGGAGCTTCCCAGACTAGAAAAACCTAAAGGAATTTGTTAACAGCAAATTAGTACTTCAAAAAACGTTAAAAGGTTTGCAAGAAGAAAAGAAAAAGAAAAAAGGAGGAGGAGGAAGGGAAGGAGGAGAAAAAACAAAGGAAAATAGTCTAACAATAAAATGGCACTAAATACATATATATCAATAATCACCTTAAATATAAATGGTGTAATCACTCCAAACAAAAGATATAGGGTAGCTAATGGATAAGAAAACAAGACCCATATATATGTTGCCTCCAAGAGACCTATCTTAGACTGAAAGATACACACAGGCTAAAAGTAAAGGATTGGAAAAAGATATTTCATGCAAATGGAAAAGAAAAAAACCTGGGTAGCAGTACTTATATCCAAAAAAATACACTTTAAAAACATGACTATATAGTAAGAAACAAAAAAGGACACTACATAATAATAAACTGAACAATCCAACAAGAAGATATAACCCTACTAAACATATACTCATTCAACATAGGAGCACCTAAACATGTAAGGCAAATCTTGATGGACACAAAGGGAGAAATCAACAGAAATACAGTCGTAGCTGGGGATTTTAACACCCCATTGACTTCAATGGATAGATCTTTCAGGCAGAAAATCAATAAGTAGACAGTGGCCTTAAATGACATACTAGATCAAATGGATTTAACTGGTAACTTCAAAGTATTTCACTCCAAAGCAGCAGAATATACATACTTTTCAATTATACATGGAACATTTTGTAGGACAGACCACATGTTAGGACATAAAATAAGTCTCAACAAATTTAAGAAGACTGAAATCATATCACATGTCTTCTCTGACTACAATGCTATCAAACTAGAAACTAATCACAAGAATACTGAAAAACATGCAAAGACATGAAAATTAAATAACACGGTATTAAGCAATAATGGGTTACAATGAGATCAAGGAGGAAATCGAAAGGTACCTTGAAATAAATAAAAATGAGGACACAACAATCCAAAATCTGTGGGATGCTGGGAAAGAAGTCCTATGAGGAAAATTTATAGCATTAAAGGACTATCTTAAGATACAAGAAAAAGCTCAAATAAACTGTCTAACATCACTTTTAAAGAAACTTGAGAAAGAACAACAAACAAAGCCCACAGTGAGTAGTAGGAAGGAAATAATAAAGATCAGAACAGAAATAAATGAATAGACTCTAAAAAACTATACAAAAACCAATGAATCCAAGAACTGGTTCTTTGAAAAGATAAAGAAGATTGGCAAAACTTTAACCAGGCTCATGAAGAAAAAAAGAAAAGATCCAAATAAGTAAAACCAGAAATTAAAGGGGAGAAATAATAAGTGACACCAGAGAAATACAAAGGAATGTAAGAAAATATTATGAACAACTATGTATCAACAAACTGGACAACCTGAATGAAATAGATAAATTTCTAGAAACACACAATTCTTCTAAAACTAATTCAAGAAGAATCAGAGAATCTGAATAGACAGATTACACCTAATGAAGCAATAATCATATTAAAAAAAAAAAAAAAAAAACCTCTCAAGAAACAATAGCCCTGGGCCAGATGGCTTCACAGGTGAATTTTACTAAACATCCAAGAAGAACTAAAACCTCTACTTATCAAACTATTTCATAAAATTCAAGAGAAGGGAAGTCTCCCAAACTCATTTTATGAGGCTAGCATTATTCTAATTCAAAAACCATGTAAAGATACTACAAACAAATACAATTATAGGCCAATAGCCCTGATGAACATAGGTGCTAAAATCTTTAACAAAATATTAGCAAATCAAACACAGCAATGCATCAAAAAGATCATACACCATGATCAAGTGGGATTTATTCTAGGAATACAAGAATGGTACAGCATTTGCAAATCAATAAATGTGATTAACCGCATAAATAAAATGAGGGATAAAAACCACATGATGCAAAAAAAGCATTTGATAAAATCCAGTACTGTGAAAGAAAAAAACCTCTCAGCAAAGTGGGAATGAGGGAACATACCTAAACATAATAAAGGCCATATATGACAAATCCACTGCCAGCATCATACTCAATGGGCAAAAGCTTCAAGTGTTCCCCTTAAGATCAGAACAACACAGGGATGTACACTTTAACCTCTCTTATTCAACATAGTACTGGAAGTCCTAGCCACAGCAATCAGATAAGAAGAAGAAATAAAAAGCATCTAAATTGGAAAGGAGGAAGTAAAACTGTTTTTATTTGCAGATGACATGCTACTGTACATAGAGAACACCAAAGAGCCTACCAAGAGCCTACTAGAACTGATAAAGAAATTTAGCAAAGTAGCAGGACAGAAAATTAATATCCATAAATTAGCTGTATTTTCATATGCCAATGGAGAAATAACAGAAAGGGAAATTAAGAAAACAATCCCATTCGAAATTCTTTTTTGCTTCAAAAAGAATAAAATACCTACCTAGGAATAAACCTAACCAAAGATATACAAGACCTATACTCAGAAAATTATAAGACACTTAAGAAAGAAATTAAAGAAGATACAAATAAGTGGAAGTACATACTGTGTTCATGGATAGGATGAATTAACATCATTAAAATGTCCATACTACCCAAAGAAGTCTAGGTTCAACACAATTTCTATATGTGTTTCTATATTCCAATGATGCAAATCACAGAACTAGAACAAATATTCAAAAATTTACATAGAACCACAAAAGGTCCCACATAGTGATTGTGATCCTGAAAAAGACAAATAAGTTGGAGGAATCACCCTATCTAATACCAAACTATACTATAAGCCTATAGTAATCAAAATAGCCTGGTACTGTCATAATAAAACAGACAAATAGATCAATGTAACAGAATAGAAAGCCCAGAAATAAATCCATACATTTTTAGTCAATTAATATTGACAGAGGAAGCAAGCTCATACAATGGGCTAGAGATAGTCTATTCAGTAATCGATGTTGGGAAAATTGGACAGATATGTACAGAAGAAAAACTAGACCACCTTCTTACACAACACAAAAGAATAAATTCAAAATGGATCAAAGACTTAAATGTTAGACCCCAAACCATAAAAACCACAGAAGAAAACATAGGCAGGAAAATCTTGGACATTGCTCATATAAATTTTTTATCTGATATATCTCTCCAGGCAAGGGAAACAAAAGAAAAAAAAACAATTGGGAATACATCAAACTTAAAAGTTTTTTCACAGCAAAGGAAACTATTAACAAAATAAAAAGACAACCCACTGAATGGGAGAATATATTCCTGATACTTCTGATAAGGGCTTAATATCCAAAATTTATAAAGTAGTCATAAAACTCAACACCAACAAAGAAACCAAACATTCTAATTTTTTTAAAAAAATGGGCAAAGGACCTGAATAGACACTTCTCTAATGAGAACATGTAGATGACCAATAGACACATGAAAATATGTTCAATGTCACTTATCATGAGAGAAATGCACATTAAAACTACAATGAGATACCATTCCACATCTGTTAGAATGGCTATCATCAATAAATCAACAAACAACAAATGCTGGGGAGACTACAGAGAAAGAGGAACACTTTTGCACTATTGGTGGGAATGCAGACTGTTGCAGCCATTGGGGAAATCAGCATGGGGATTTAAAAAATTGAGAAAATTAAAAAAAAAATCTGCCTTTTGACCCAGTGGTCCCAGTTCTGGGAATATATTTGAAGGAACCCAAAACACTAATCTGAAAGACCATAAGCACCCATATGTTCATTGCAGCATCATTTACAATCTCCAAGATATGGAAGTAGCCTAAATGTCCATCGGGAGATGAACGTATAAAATAACTATGGGACATTTACACAGTGGAATTCTACTCAGCTGTTTAAAAGTAGAAAATTTTAGCCCTGGCTGGCATAGCTCAGTGGATTGAGTGTGGGCTGCAAACCAAAGCATCCCAGGTTCAATTCTCAGACAGGGCACATGCCTGGGTTGCAGGCCACGGCCCCCAGCAACCGCACATTGATGTTTCTTTCTCTCTCTCTTTCTCCTTCCCTTCCCTCTCTAAAAATAAATAAATAAATAAAATCTTTTAAAAAAAGTAGAAAATATTACCCTTTGCAACAGTATGACAGACCTGGAGAACATTATGCTATGTGGAATAAGCCAGTCAGAGAGAAACAAATGCCATATCATTTTACTTAAATGTGGAATCTAATGAACAAACTTAACTAACCAGCAAAACTGAGACAAACTCAAAAATGGAGAGCAGATAATGGATAGTTGGGGGAAAGTGGGAGATTAGGGGCTGGAGGAGTTGAGCAAAAAAAAGGACTCATGCATATGGACTACAGTGGAAATGGAAAAAATACAATTAAATAGTAAATCATGCAAAAGAAAAAAGAAAATGAGGACAGACTCATAGGAGAGGATGACAGCTATTGCGGGGGGGAGGTTAGTGAAGGGGCAAAGAGGAAAAAGATCTCACGAACATGATCAACAGTACGGTGATTGCTGGGGGAGGGTAAAAGAGGGCTAAATGGTAATGGAAAAATACATTAAATATTAAGTTTAAAAAACATGCAGTCAAAAAATAAATGAATAAATAAATACAAACTTAAGCTTTTATTTTCTTTTGATAACCTACAAACTATGCCAAAATGTTAGCATCTGTTCAATCTTAAACATTTACTAATTAGAAAGCCATACTGTCAGTCTCAATTTTAACCATTTTAACAACGGCTGAACCACTGTAATCTCATCAGATGATTTCTTTTCTGCCCCAGACACCATCTCTCTCTACCTCAGACTTCAAGGTCCATTTTTTCACATTTCATTTGCAAATTCACTTTGCAGCCCCTTGCTTGACCTTCAAAACCAGCAAGACAGGCCTAGAAGGAGTTGAGGAAGCAATTTACCAGCAGCTCTTTAAATCTGTGCCAGGAAACAAGCTTAAGGAGACATTTCCTAGCACTTAATGTTCAATTCTGGATGTACACTGCTGAAATGAACAAGTCACAATGTGCTGAGTTTGGTAAATTGGAGCACAACATGTAAATTTAATTGTGTACTCAATTTTATAGTCTCTATTTTTGGAAAAATACTGAATAAATATGAGAATAGATGCAGAGTAAACATCCTGTGGAATGTTTATCCCTTCATTTAATTATGAACATTTCAGCACAGCTTCGTCTTTGTCAGCCTTGAAACCCTGAATTTCATTTTGGTAGCAACAGTTTTCTTTTCTTTTAAATCAAGTTTACTTTTTCAATTTACTGATGATAATAACAGATGCTTTAACTCACTTGGAAATTCACATTTCACTTTGCATTTATCTTCTTGCTTCTTGGAACTTGTACATAAGAAAATTGTCCAGGGATGAATGAGGCATACCAAAAATGCTCAGCGAATAGCAATGAATTAGAATCCATTGGGATATATTCATATTTTCCTGCCAGCATCAGCTTTCCTTCCCCCATAGGGCAACTGCTATTCTAGGGGGCTAACACATAACTGTCACTTCTTTTCTCCTAGTGACATATATTAAAATATCTGTGTATATTACTAGGAATCTTATAACAACACTGCCTAATAGATATTATTATTTCCATTTGATAGACAAAGACATGGATACTACCAGAATTTTGTGTACCCCTACATAGTGCATAGCAGAAATACAATGGAAATGCAGGCTATGTCTACTCCACATATCCAGTCTATTTTAGGGGAAGTAGAAATAATTTTTTGTGCAACTAAAACAAGATAATCAATGAATACAGTATTAAATTTGTTTTAATCTATGTTAAGCTTCCCTCAAAGTGACATATAATTACTTTCACACTAAGTGACTATAACATTCTTAGTTAACAAGTGACTGTTTTTACATGTCTGTGGCAAAACAAAGGTGATTTACCACTTAAGCCACCTGACAAGGTACCCATGCCCTGTATATTACATTGTTACTTCCTAAGTAGCAGAATTTTGGAGGTGCAAACCAATTCCTCCTGATCTTTTCACATCTGATTTATTGTAACAATAAACAATCCTTTTTATTATAAAAGGACAAACTTGTACAGTATAAACAATTTGGGGAGAAGACAAGCAAATTATGTAATAGCTGATCTATTAACTGAGCTTTAATGCACGTTGTTGGAAGAACAAAATAGTGCCTTGTTTGGGAGGTGGGGAGAAAAAAAATAAAGAAATGTAGCATCCTGAGGGTTTCATTCTCTACCCGTCTAAGAAGACTTGAGATTCTTCTTTTATATTAAGGTAAACATCTCAGAGTTCAGCATAGTGTTCTCTTTCAGTATTTTCACATTCTGCAGCAAAAGTCCATATAACGAGAGTTAGAAAAGCTTTGCTATCTAACAGGTAGACAGAGTGTATGTGTGAGTATGTGGGCATGTGTGTGTCTGCATCTGTGTCTGTCTGTGCAAAGTCTTTATTGGGGCTTTTGAAATGAAGAGATATGAAAAGTCTCATCTTCTGCCAGAAAGTGGGGAGATGGCTGCAGACTCCAGGTGTCACTCTCTGCCTGAGGATGGAGCCAGCCAAAGGAATACTAGTGTCTGGTTCAATATCTGATTTCATTTTTTTCCTGTCTTCATCTGTGTGCATAGAGAAAAGATGACAGTTGTCACTGTAATGCTGCACAGCTCATCAAAGAGAAGAAACCTCATTCCCCCACATCTTCATCGCTGAAAGAACAAGAAAACATGGAGCAGAACAGGGCTTTTTCCTTACAGAGAAGACATGAAAAGAAACAGATAACAATATTTTATCTGGCCCAGTCCATGGTAGACAGGATGGGAAACATCCTTCCTTCCATCCTAAGATAGCTTTTTAAAAATTAAAATGAAGTTAAAAATCTAGTCTTTAAGATTATTCCATAATGGATCTCAGATACCTCTTTTGACCCATCGGATTGCCCCTTCACTTGCCTTTGTATCCAGCCATTGCTCTGTCGCTGAACTGCACTGGCACAACCTAACAGCATCCCTCTTGGAGGTACTTCATCTCTCTACTTTTGCCCAGGGATTCTTCTACTTCTATATGCATTTCCATTAAGAACCCACTCAGCCATAATAACAAAGCTCAAAGTTGAGGAAAGTGGGTTTTAACAACCCATAGGCTTACCTTTTTCCAAAAGAAGATGGAAGCTAGTACATAAGAACTCTCCCTCTTCTACCCCTTGTTGTCCAATGACAGATGCATTATTCACAGTTCTCCAAAAAGATCTCAAAGAAACACAATTCCAGCTGCTGACACAGAGTACTGATCAGCTCCACAATATGCCTTAGACTGACTGCCTCTCATCTCCTATTTTACTTGTCTTGGTCTCCCATTCTTGTGCTTTGGGATCAGTTCCCAAAATAAACCACCAGGCTAGGACCCTGGTGTCAAGCTTTGCTTTTTCCAGGAAGCTAAGCTAAGACAGATGTGATAACAAACATATCACGTATTGAGTTTTGTTTTGAAAGCTAAAGTTTCTTCTATAGTGAGAACCATTGGTCAAAACTGGCCAATTCCACTAACTGAAAAGTTGATTGTTGCAATTACTTCAAACTTCCTCTCTCCCAAGTAAAGGTAAATGTAAACAGTTTCCTGCTGAGTTTTGCCATCTGTCTAATGCCACTGAGCATATGCCAGGAGAAAGCTTTCCAAGGTGATTTCCCTTGTCTATGTGTGCCTGCATTTGTGATTCTAATATTGTGTTGCTGCTGTTTTCTTTCCATTATAACTGCATGCCCAACTAGGCTTCTTTTTTTTTAAGATTTTATTTATTTATTTTTTTAGGGAGGGAAGGGAGGGAGGGAGGGGGGAGAGAGAAGGGAGGGAGGGAGGGGGGGAGAGAGAGAGAGAGAGAGAGAGAGAGAGAGAGAGAGAGAGAGAGAGAGAGAGAGAGAGACATCAATGTGCGGTTGCTGGGGGTTATGGCCTGCAACCCAGGAATGTACCCTGGCTGGGAATCAAACCTGGGACACTTTGGTTCCCAGCCCGCGCTCAATCCACTGAGCTACGCCAGCCAGGGCTCAAAATTTTTTTAAAACAAATAGCCATCTTTTTTTTTTTAGACTTTATTTATTTTTAGAGAGGGAAGTGAGGGAGAAGGAGAGAGAGAGAGAGAGAGGGAAAGAGAGAGAAACATCAATGTGTGGTTGCTGGGGGCCATGGCCTGTAACCTAGGCATGTGCCCTGACTAGGAATCGAACCTGCGATGCCTGGTTCACAGCCCATGCTCAATCCACTGAGCTATGCCAGCCAGGGCCCAACTAGGCTTCTGAATGCACTGATTCACATCACAGACTTAGATCTTTGGGCTGTGTCTGTATGTTTTTTTCCTGTGCCAGGCAATGGAATGCCCAACAGCAAACCCATACTTTGGATACAACCAGAAGAGTGATCAATGTATCTTATTTCTACAATTAGGACTTAATGTTCCCTTAAGTGATTTACTCTGTTAGTTCTAAATGAGTTACTTTTGTTTTTATACTTTCTCATTACTGATTTTGTCAGTTTCCTTTAAAGGAATATAAAGCTGTCAGAAATCAAATTGTTATTAGATAGTATTCAAGTTGTATTCTTGTGTGTATATTTTAATTTACAAAAGGATAAAGATTTATGAGGTAGTTTTCAATGCATGGCCAGAAGATCTCTGAATATTTGCAAAGCCAAAAGCCTCTACTTGGTTAGAAAGCCCTGTAAATGAAGAGGCTCTGACATCACACCTGTACATTCCCTGTGAGTTTTGAGGACACTTGTAGACTTCTTAAGTGACCCATTATGGTATGCCCATAGAATGCATTATTCCTAACAATGAAATGGGTATATTTTCACCTGACTCTCTGATGCTTCACCAGTGTGAAAAGCTTGACTAACTGAGCTCAACATGTCTTATTTGTCCTTGGAACCACCATTGCTAATGTGAAAGTTTGTGCTTGAATCATTGTAGTTCATAGAAATGAAACAAGTGGATTTTAGTATAATTTTCTTCTATAATAAGTAGGTAGAAAGTTTGTGCCATCTTGGAAATGTGTATCCTCTTTTTACTTACAGATTGATTTAAACATGTTAACCCAAAGCAGAGAAGCTGCTTTGGGAAGTCCCATCAATTGTCATCTCTTCAGATTCTATAAGATGAAAAACTTGAAAAAATATGTCAATCTCAAAAGTATAAAAGTCTAAAAAAATGTCAGCTTTTCCTGTTATCTGGCATTAATAATTATTTATTATAAATTGCAGGGAACCCTGAGAGTTATCATTTCAGAAGTTGTTATGTTCAGATATGTCAAAATAATGCCCTATTTTATTTATTACTTTTATATTATGTATTTTTACATGTACAAGTTCACTTATTGAAGTACCATTTGTAATTGAACAATGTTAGCAATAATCTCAATGTTTATGTATAGTAGAATGATGAATAAACTATGATTCATCCACTCAAGAGTTACTATATCCATGAAAATGAATAAAGAGAATCCCTATGAAATGATAAGGAATGATTCCAGGATATACTGTTATGTGAAAAACAAAGAATAATGAACTATTTACATGATAATTTAGTGATTGCTGTGGTGTGAAGATGGGACTTATGGTCATTAATCTATGCACTTTATGTCAAGGCAAGCACAGCCATGGTATTCTAGTAGAGAAGTATAGAAATGGGTAGATGTCTACCTAGATGTACATTTTTTTCATTTGAAATAATTATTTTATTTTATTTTATATTAATTGTTTTTCATTAAATTTCTTGGGGTGACATTGGTTAATCAGATTGTATAGTTTTCAAGTGTATAATTCTATATCATCCATATATTGCAATGTATACTTATCACCCAAAGTCAAGTCTCTTTACATTACCATATATTTGATCCCCATAACCCTTTATGACTTCCCACCCTTTCCCTCTGATAACCATCATGCTGTTCTCTATGTCTATGAGTTTCAGTTTTATATCCCACATATGGGTGAAATCATATGGTTCTTAGTTTTTTCTGACTGGCTTATGTTGCCTAGCATAATATTCTCTAGGTCCATCCATGTTGTTGCAGATGGCATTATTTCTTATGGCCGAGTAGTATCCTGTTATATAGATATACAATTTCAATAAGAGGATTTGACTCCAAGCTCAAAGTCCATATCACACTGTGCAAAGAAAGCAAGATGAGCCAGTTCTGTTACTCTGTCAGCATCTAAACCCAGAAGATTAAGATCTGATATCCTAATGTTCAATATCAGCATCATGGTCTAGGCCAGTGTTTCCCATATAAGGTGAGAGGAAAAATAAATCCAGCTCATAGAAGCAATGGTGATGCAAAAGCTAAATACAGTGTCTAGATCCTAGCCAAGTAAGTTGAGTCAAGGTACGTTTCCAAACCCAGAGGTAAACAAGAGATTATCAGAAAACTAGGGAAGAAGCCAAGTAATATCAGTAAAGGAGCACTATTGGAAGGCTGTACCTGTATAGAGACATGGCAGAAACTGAGTACAGGGTAATCAAATTAAGCCTGTGTATGCACTGGTCCAAGTCTGCTAAAACACTGTCATCCCTTTGTAAGTAATGTGTGGGGACTTGTGTGGGGATGAGTTTGCTCGGGACAATCTCCATGAGATGCAAAGGAGAATTTTCAGGGGTGCTCAGTTGCATGGGATAATTCCAAGGCCCTGTACCTATTTTTAAATTCATAATATTGTCTTTTTTTCATAAAAGATCCCTAAATATAATAAGCTTTAGGCCTCAGAAAACTTCAACCTGCCTCTGCTGAGACACTATTAAAGCTTTGAGTCTATAGTCTTCAGAATTATCAGACCATACATGGAATGATGGAAAATTATCAACAAACACAAAAATTAATTAACAACAACAAGCAATTAGATATAACTTCATACTATCACTTTTAAAATTTGCAAACAAAGTAAAAAGCAAAAGATTCCAACATGACTTTGAAAAGCCTAGAAATTTCCCATGCCCTTCCTGTACCTCCTACTAGAGGCAGAATGACAAAAGAAGCTGATATGATGAAAATCCTGAGAAATTGCATTAATATCCCCCAAACCAAATGGAATTAGACTAAAGTAGTGAGGATTACAGGTAAATAATGGCAAAAACCTTGAATATGGAAGTCTGTTTAATCTCCTCAATATATCAGCAAAGTTTTATAGAAATTAGAAACCAGAAAGTCTAGTCATTAGGTCTTCATTGAGAATCATTTGAAGGCCAGAATGACTTCATCATTGGCTTTGAATCACCCCTAATTAGTGGAAATAACCTTGTCAGAACAAATTAACCCTGCTCAGAGGGAGAAGGGCCCAGAGCCCAGAACAAAAGTGCATGCAGCCCAACTGAGCTGTCCTGAGCTTTTGCCTCTCAGTTTACAGAGGAACAGAGAGAGTCCAAGTACACAGTCTTCAAATTATAGTGCACAGTGGAAGAAAAATGAGCCTCAGACTGAATGTGAAGAGAAACCATGCACTATCAAAGTAAATAGAATGCAGGAAAGAATATTAACTATGAGGTAAACAATTAAAAAATAGCAACTATGAAAAGCATTACATGGTTGAAAGTGGGAAAGGAGGAAGGAGAAAAGGGACAGAGGGGAGAGGAAGGAAGGAGGGGTGAGGAGGTGAGGGCAAGAAAGAACAGAACATACGATACAAAAGGCACATGTAAAGAAGCATCTCTAAGAGAAAATGAACAGAAAATAAAATTTACTACCAGTAATTTTCAATAGAAAGAGTAACTTAGAATATCATTCAGTAAAAATGTAATCTCAAAGACAAAAATAATAAAATATACAATCACATAAAAGGAACATTTCGGAGCTAAGGGTCCAAATTGAGGATACAAGTGACATAAATACAGAATTAATAAAGAAGCTGGATATATCAAGGAACAGAATAGACATGAATGGAAATTAGACTTCTGATATAAAGAAAAGTCTTAAGGTCATCATGGTATGGTAGATGCAGCGGAAAAAAAGCCAGCAATTAATGCAATTAGAGACATAATATAATTAAATAATAGAAATGGACAGCAAAAATTAGCCAAAGTGGACATAGCATTTTCCCTGGATAGAAGCCAATGTGTAGAGAAAAAAAAACACATTTAAATACATAATAGAAAAAGTTTGCAATCACTTAAATATCTGTTTAAGTGACTACATGTCAAGAACAATAAAATGTTTTTATATACATTAGTGTAAAATAACTCAATAAGGAGGTGATTATAAGTATGAGGAGGTACATAGAAAATGAATGCAAGAGGCATAGAAAAATTAATATGAGCAAAGTTTGAGCATAACAGTTCCAGAAAACACTGGAGAACTGCCTATAAACTTCTGAAGAAAATAGAATGTTACTAAAAAGTTAGGAATTATGCTTCCAGGGTAGCAGAACTCAAAGACTGGCCCATAGTCTTCTTGAAAGATCACCAAGATAATTTCAGTATTTTCTCAAGGTCCAAAACTTTTCATAGTAGCACTGACACAATATCTTTCTCCCCTTATAAATATGGGTCCTCTCTCCTCTGATAAATATGACATTTATCTCCAGACCAGAAAAATGGTGGGGGGCGGGGACTGAATTAAATAAAAGAAGGAAGAGGACCAAGAAGAGAAGGGGGGAAGAAAGGGGAAGGGGAGGAGGAAGAGAATAATCAGTCTAGATAGTCCTTCTAGAGAGTGTTGTGGCATTGTAGGAAAAAAAAAGGATTCTGGGTGAGGGAGGGTTTGGCAGGCTTCCACAGAGGATATGAAATTCTTCACCCTCCAAGTGAATATTCTAAATAAGAGGAAGTGAAGATAAAAAGGAATGAAAGAAGACAGGATAATGTGAAGGGAAAGAAAAAGATCACTTCTTCCCCCAACTTAGACTACTTGCATCCAGAGCTAAGTATCCTGAGGTCTGCTTTTATCACAATCCCATGAGCACTTAGCACATTGCATCAACACTAAAGTATTTAAATTTTACTAAACCTTTGTTATGCTCAGATAAGCCTCACATATCTAGCATCCATCTCAATTAGGCAAGGAAGGATATGGTACAGGTTATTGAGAAGTGGTTCCAATAGTGACTACGAACTGCAATTTATAATTTTCACTGGACCGGAGCTGTGGTTTCAGACCTAATACTTAAATGGAGAATCCATAGCATTTCCTTTACTTTGAATGAAGCCCACTGATGTTTAATATTTAATATTGAAATTGCAATTATCTCTTTTAATAGATGAAATGACAGAAAGTCAGGGACACAAAACAAATTGTCCAACTCACAGAGTTGGTATATAAGAAAGAATTTTTGAACACAAATATACTACCACAATATACACACACAAACACACACCAAAAATAACCTCTTTTTAAAATAAATCACATGGATATATCCACAGTCACATCTACAACTTGATGTGAACATCCTTACTCTTGTGTGTTTTGGAGAACTCTTATTTTTACTTTTTCCCAACATATAACTTTATTTACTTTTTTATTAAATACCTTTGATCTTTATCATTGTACAAGTACAGTTTTCTGCCTTTCCCCCCACCCATCCCTACCACCCCAGCCTTCCCCATTCCCTTTCCTTGTTTCCACCCCCTCTTGTAATTGTCCATGTGCCCTTTATAGTTGATGCTGTAAACACTTCAACCTTTCCCCTCATTATCCTCTCCCCTCTCCCTTCTGGTTACTGTCAGTTTGTATCCAATTTCAATGTCTTTGGTTATATTTTGCTTGCTTGTTTTGTAAATTAAGTTCCAGTTAAAGGTGAGGTCATATGGTATTTGTCTTTCACCATCTGTCTTATTTCACTTAGCATAATGCTCTCCAGTTCCATCCATGCTGTTGCAAAGGGTAGGAGCTCCTTCTTTCTTTCTGCTGTGTAGAATTATATTGTGTAAATGTACAATAGTTTTTTGATCCATTCATTTACTGATGGACACTTAGGTTGCTTCTAGCACTTGGCTATTGTAAATTGTGCTGCTATGAACATTGGGGTGCATAGGTTCTTTTGGATTGGTGTTTCAGGATTCTTAGGATAAAATCCTAGCAGTTTAACTGTTGAGTCAAAAAGAAGTTCCATTTTTAGTTTCCTGAGGAAATTTTATTCTGTTTTTCATAGTGATTGTACCAGTCTGCAATCCCACCAACAGTACACTAGGGTTCCCTTTTCTCCACAACCTCTCCAGCACTTGTTTGTTGATTCGTTTATGATGGTCACTCTCACTGGTGTGAAGTGGTATCTCATTGTGGTTTTAATTTGCATCTCTCTGATGGCTAGTGATACTGAGCATCTTTTCATATGTCTCTTTCATATGTTTGCTTTCATATGTCTCTGGATCCTCTGTATGTCCTCCTTGGAGAAGTGTCTATTCAAGTTCTTCACCCATTTTTTTAATTGGGTTGTTTGTCTTCTTAGAGTGGAGTCATGTGAATTCTTTGTATATTTTGAAGATCACACTCTTATCTGATGTATCAATGGCAAATATGTTTTCCCACACGTTTGGTTCTCTTTTCATCTTAATGCTGTTTTCTTTAGCTGTGCAGAAGCTTTTTATTTTGATGAAACCCCATTTGTTTATTCTTTCCTTTAAGTGCCTTGCTACAGGGGACATGTCAGTGAAAATATTGCTGTGTGGAATATCTGAGATTTTCTTGTCTGTGTTCTCCTGAAGGACTTTTATAGTGTCACAACTTATATTTAAGTCTTTAATCCATCTTGAATTTATTTTTGTGTATGGTGTAAGTTGTGATCAAGTTTCATTGTTTTTCATGTGGCTGTCCAGCTCTCCCAAAACCACTTGTTGAAGAGGCTATTTTTGTTCTATTTTATGCTGCTGCCCTCTTTGTCAAATATTAATTGACTGTAGGGACCTGGGTTTATTTCTGGGCTCTCTGTTCTGTTCCATTGGTCCATATGCCTGTTTTTATGCCAGTATCAGGCTGTTTTGATTACAGTGGCCTTGTAATACAGTTTGATATCAAGTAATGTGATCCCTCCTACTTTGTTCTTCTTTCTCAAAGTTGCTGCAGCTATTAGGGGTCATTTACAGTTCCATATACATTTTTGAAGTGTTTGCTTTATATCTGTGAAATATGCCATTGATACTTTAATAGGTATTGCATTGAATCTATAAATTGCTTTGAGTACTATGAACATTTTGATGATGTTACTTCTTCTGATCCATGACATTATATATGTTTCCATTTGTGTCTTCTTTAATTTCTTTCTTCAGTGTTGTGTAGTTTTCTGCATATAGGTCTTTTACCTCATTGGTTAGGTTTATTACTAAGTATTTTATTTTTTTTGTTGCTATATCAATGGGATTTTTTCCTGATTTCTGTTTCTGATATTTTGTTGATGATATACAAAAATGCCTTTGATTTCTGAATATTGACTTTGTATCCTGTTGTTGGAGATCTTTCTTTTAAAAAGCCCATAGTTACATACTTGTATGAGAAGACATTAAATCTTGTGTTCAGTGGCAAAATCATCACTTTCTTGTGAGCCAAGAGGATCAAAACAAAATGTTGAATCATGGTGCTGTTTTCCTCACTAAACCCCACACTGGAATTTGTAATTTAGAACTCCTTGATCTTCTTTTGCTCCTGTGGATAATCAAACTAATCTGGACACACACACACACACACACACACACACACACACACACACATAATGTATTTGTGTGGATTTTCATATTTACATATTCTATGACTTTTGTGGAAAAGGTACCTGACGTTCATTCCATTGAAAAATCAACAGTATTATTCACAAACAATGCCTTATTTTATGTTTAAAGCACTATTATTTCAGAAACTAGTTATCATACATTCCTGCTCATGTTGATCCATCATAGAATTCTTTCCATGAATTCTCTGGATAATGGAAATTTGGGATGGACTAAAATTACTTTTAGAATTGAAAAAGCATGTAAAAAGTTGTACTATATATCATCCAGTTAACTGGCATAATTGGTTATCATTTTTTAAGACAAATAACCCGGAAAACTTGACCAAGACTCCATATTAACTTTTCAGGATTCTTTCAGGGATGAACATCTCCAACTTTGATATATTCCTCTTCACAGAGTTACTAAGTCCATATTGAAGTTCTATGGCAACAATCATGGTTTTGTCCCAGTTAGTTGAAATCAAAGAGTTAGTTGAAATCAACTCACCAGGCTTCATTATTTTCAACATGTTTTTATTTACTGTATCTCATTTTAAGAAGCCTGTGCCTAAGTCCCACCATCCTGCCCCATCACCTTTAAGCAAATAGTCAAACAAAAATATAATGCAGACTTCCCAGAACACCCTCAAGTACATTGGCAGAAGAGATGAACCAACTTATGAACCAGTTTTTATAAGTTTTGTACTAGTCAAGGTGTCACTTCTATTCTGATAACCAGATAGTGCTACCGACTTATCCATGGAGTGAATTCTAAGACTTGTCTTTAAGCTTCTGCAACCACCTATGGACTTGAAGGAAACTGGAACATAGTGTTAATGTGTTTGCCTGTATCTATTAATTTAAGCAATTTTTAGAACAAGGTTTGGTACTTTCTAAAATTAGATCACCACTCTTCTGCCTCTACATGTGGAGAGTAACAGTACACCATAGAGGTGTCTCTATGTGGTTATCTGAGTTATTTCTCTACCAGGAGAACTTAACAACAACAAAAAAAGCATTCACAAATTCTCATCTAAAGCCATTTGGCATAAAGGTTTTCTCTTAACTTCTTTGGGATTTGTCAAAACAATAAAATACGAAGGAAAAAAATGACATTTTTGTCTTAGGGCTACAATAGCTTAAGAAAGATGTATTAATTGAGGCCATATCAGGAAACAGATGACATACTCAAATTAGGATAATTTCAGAAAGGTTTAATAACATACCATTTGCAATGGTGTAAGGAGGTTGTAGGTATAGCTCAAGATACAGTGCAATCACTTGAAATTAGTAACCATAGAACTATAACCATCCCTAGTCTAACCCAAAAGGTTAGAGGTGGGAGCAGTTGTTGGAAAGCATATGAGCATATAGTTTGTAGAGATGACCATATTGAGAGGGGCAGTGAACTTTATCATAGGACTCATTAGTCCAAGGCAACCCTGCAAAAGTGGAACTAGGGAAGCACCTATCTAAGCCTCAATCTATTTTCTCTTTTATCTACTGATTCTTTCTTAGTTTAATCAACTAGAAACTAGAAGACAAGGGAGCCAAGTGAGGCTGTCCACCCAGTGAGTCTTCCAAAATAAAATGGAGGGCTAGAGGGATGGAGAGTAGATCTGAAGAGACTAAAAGAAGTGAATTAACAAATATAACCTAGAAGCAACCTTGCAAATGGATAGTTTTTTTAAGGATTAAGCAGGTGACAAAGGTGTATGTAGTAATATCACAGCTTGATCTTTTGAAGTTTCTGATATTTATTACCTGTGTTGTGTGTAGAGTTACTCTCAGATAGTTGTGTAATAATAATAATTGTATTGAAAAAAAACTGTTGGATTTGCCTCTATTATTTACTAAGAACCTATCTACAAATCCAGGTAGGCACTTGGAATCTAGTTTGGTGCTGTCCCTAGCCAAGAACAAAACACAGGAATCAGAATCTGACTCATTTTATGCTGACAAAGCAGAGAGTGAATGCGGAATGATTAGGGGAAAGTTCTACATCAAAACAAGGTCAATAGAAAATGCCAATGATTATAGTCCCACATCTATATCTCTATCTACATATTCATAATATATTTATAGCTAAATATTATAAATAGTTTCTTTGTTTCTTTTTAACATGTGTTATATCATTTAAACAGAATAGCCTTCTTTATTTAAGAAATAAATTATCATCCCTCACATATATTTATTTACATTTATTACATTTTAAGCTCTGTGTGTATGCATATGTGTGCTTTTTGGCCACTTGGGTATTAAATTGATATAATAAACTTCTGAGTGTATTTTAGACTCTAAGCTCCCAGAAAATAGAAGAAAAGCAACACTCTCTTCTCTATATTGCCAATAACAGAGCTCTTTAGAATTTACTGCACTGAACTCTCTGTCATAGCTGCACAAAAAATTTCTACAGACTGACTTGTTTACCAAACTTTCAGTGCACATTCAAGATATCCTGTCAGTTCTGGTCCCCAAATTCATCAGTTACTTGACCACTGACTTCTGTCTGAGATGGGTGAGACAAAGTGTAGCAACTTATTTTTCATCTAAATACAGTTCATATGAAATTATAAGATTAAGTATATGTTCTGAATGCAAACCACACTCCCAGAGGTTTAATATCCAGATTTTGACATGCTGTAGTGTGTATTGTTGAAAGAATAAATGTAGGCACAATAAATCAAAAGTTACAGAAATGAAAAAATTATCTTACAACAGAAAAGTATATTTCTCTTGGCCTGAGACATAGGAAAACTGGGTCCTGACATTGTATTTTCAATAATTAGTTGTCTTACTTTGGGAAAAAATCATTGAACTAGTCTGAGACTGAATTTTTCTTATGCTAATTGAGAGGGGTACATGGAGGGGAATGGGTGAGTATATGAACTTTAATGCTATTTTCGCCTCCAAAGTTGTGCTTGTGATATAAAACAAATGGCAATAAGAGAAATGCAAAAAAAAAAAAAGACCAAAATGTGTAAAGGGAAAGCAAAAAAATTCTTAGTCATCAGGTGTTGATAATTATAGGGTGCCAACTGGAGTCCTGGAAGTATGAGCACATGAGAGTGAAAACTTAGGAAATAACCACCTAAAGGGATAAATGAAGAAGACCCTTCTTGATGGATATCAAAGATCAAGTAATAAAAAGTATTGCATGATCCTGATGTTAAACCTACTGTGATGCTGGAAGAGATGATTAATGATGTAAATTTCTTCAGTTTTTGTTAGCTAAATGTCATGGCATCCTAAATAGGTAGGGCAAGTTTGTCTGAAAGCTCAATAAACTATGCTGAAAATCAGACCTCCTGGGCCAACACCCAATGTATTTAGAAACAGCTATGGAGAGGCAGTGGGAGTTGCAATGGCCTCAAAGATAGTAGAATCTTTACTGTGGGGGCTGCAGGAGAGATAGTTGAGAGGGGAAGTGGGCTGTGAAAAAACTTTGTTTAGAAAAAGTATGGATTCTGTAAAAGGAGAAGGTTATCATTATCCAAAATAAAACCCTAATACATCCAGAACCTGCATAATGCAACCACAGATCAAAATTTTAGACAAAAAAGCTGACCAACAATATGTCTTCTTCTGACTTATTTCACTTAGCAAAATGTCTTTGATTTCCATCCATACTGTAGCAAGTGGCAAGATTTCTTCCTTTTTTATAGCTGAAAGATATTTCAGTGTGTGTGTGTACCACATTTTATTTATTTATTCATCCATTGATGGACATTTAGATTGCTTTCATATCTTGACTACTGAAAAAACTGGGGTGGATATATCTTTTTGAGTTAATGTTTTTGTTTACTTAAGATAAATACTCAAAAGTGAAATTGCTGGATCATATAATAGTTCTATTTTTATTTTTTTGAGTAACCTCTGTCCTGGAAAAATGGGCTAGGGTAATCCAAAAAGTACATACTTCTAATGGCAATAAAAGGAACAGCATGGTGATTTTAGTTAATAACATGCATTCAAATTTGAAAGTTGCTAAGATAATTTATCTTAAAATTTCCCATCATAAGAAAAAATTAGAACTATGAATGATGATGAATGTTAATATATATGGTAGCTTATTGTGGTGAATACCTTTATAATATATGTAAATATAGAATCATTGTATAGTATACCTGAAGCTAATATAATATTAAGTGTAAAATTTATCTCAGTTAAAAATAAGAATGGATCCACAACGAAAATAATTGAAGACACACATATATTGTAAAAATGGGTATCTAGCTTCAGAGTCTTCAGCAAGCCTAAATTTTTTTCTTTTTCATCCTACCCTCTCCTTCCACACTCTGATATTTTGCTTTCCTAGCTAGCATTTCTCTTCTCTCCTTTTGCAACATATCTCTTTCTCTCTGTTTCTTATCTACCTGGTTCAGAGTTTACTTTTCTTAGCCATGAAAGAGTATCTTTAGTTTAGGAAGTGGAAAAGAAGGAATGTTGGTGTGACACTTCCAGGTTCTCTCTAATGGGCTGGTGGATAATGGAAGACTGTGAACTCCATTCCTTTAACTATTGGGTTATGAGGGCCCCAGTAAGAAGTGTAATTCACTTGAATGGTTGAAGTGAAGTGATGTTAATAGAATGACTAGGTAGTAGATTTGGAAGTGTGAGTAGGTCCATAGTAAAAACAACAGAAGCTGGGGCTCTCAGATGCCAGCAATCAGTATGCCTTGAACTGCAGCTACAGTGGGAGAAAGTAGTATCCTTTGAGTAGAGGGGGACTGAACTTGGAGTCAGAGCTGCCCAGGAGGTGATATCAAAAGACCTAAGTACTGGCAGAGACTGAACTGACGCAGAGAGCAGTGAGAAGAAAGAAGCCTCCACCTCTTCTCTTCCTGCCCAGGCTTCTCACTAACCAACTGGCAAGACACCCTGGGTGGTGTGGTAGGCAGTGGTTATCCTCCCAGGGAGCAGAGCAGGGAGGGCAGAGTAGAGAATGGATGAAGGTGGGAACAAACAGAATAACCGGCACAGACACTCCTCACATTAAAATTACTACTTGGCCAGAAATCCTAGTTACTGTTAGTCTGTTTAGAAGAATGTCCTTTTTTTTTCTCTTCCTTCCCCTTTTTAGACTACATCTGGGCTCAGATCTCAGCCTGAGCCTGAAGACAAGTACCATGGAGATTCTTCTGAAAAAAAAAAATACAGAAGGAACTTCATATGCACCCTGGACTGTGAATACATCAGAAGTCACTATCTCCCTGCTCTCATCAGCTGTCTCATTGTCCTGTGTCCTGTCCCTGGTTAGTGACATAGTTACTGCAGCCAGAGTCCCAGTGAGTACCCAAGTATTGGCTACATTTGCTCTTTTATAATATTCTGTCTTTTAAAATTCTGCTTTGTTGCAGTGGAAGTTTTACATGGCCCTGAATAAACTCTCTTGTCTTTGGTGGTTTAGGGCCACCGAGTTCAGACAGTGTGGAATTTTCATAAAGGATCAATAGAGTTAAGCTTGGGGCTCAAGAAACCTAAGGGTTCTCAGGGGCCCCAGCTTAAGGCTAATTTCAGTACTCTTTTTATCTTGCCAAATGTGTTCTGAGATCAAAGGGTGCTGGCCTGGGTACTCTACCTATTATTCATAATAGTATTTCCGTAAAAAAAAATTGCTAGGTCAAAGAAAATGATGTTTTGGAATCACCACCAGCTAGATGTAAACTTGTCTCTTACATGTTCTAAAATAAACAAAGTAAATATTTACTGTTTACCCTGACTAGGGTGAATAGTCAGGAAAGAAATAAGAAAACATATTTAAGCAACTGAGTCTGTTTTCCTTGCCAAATCCTACGTTAAAAACACTAAAAGTGGGCTCAAATTCACTAAAAATTGATTCCCGAAAAGTATGAATTTTGTTTAAAAATTCACTTTAAGTGAAAAAAAAATTGTGTTTTTATCAAATGTTCTGATAATTTACAGCTAAAAAGAACAAATCACTCTAGTACTTTAAGTCTATTCCTGAAATATCATAGGCAGTAGTGATAGTATATTAGTTTTTATTTTCTAACAATAGAGAGGTTCTCAGCCTTAGATATTTCAGATGGGTGTGATGTTTGAATGTACATTAGCATTTCCACCCTGCTATACTCTCCACCTCTGAGATTCTTTAAAGGTTTTCTCCTTTGTTTTGTTTTGTTTTGAAACCTTGATATTCTCCTTCATGAAAATCTCTGCCTACCTTAACTTTCCTCCAAGTCTTCAGCAATTACTTCTTGTGATTTTTTATTTTTTATTTTATTGATTACATTTTTTTGAGAAGGAGAGAGAATAAGAAACATTGACCTACCACTGTTCCACACATTTATGCATTCATTGCTTACTCCTGTATGTGGCCTGACCAGCAAATCTGCAACCTTGACATACTGTGTTGATGCTCTAACCAACTGAGCTATCTAGCCGGGGAACTTCTTATGTTTTTGGCTAGGCTCTCTTTTTCCTCCTCCTGACCCTTGATGTGGATAACTCTTAAATCTCTCTCTCTTTTCCCTTCCTTCTTTTTCTTATTTCTGTACATTACTTCATCCTAAATTCCTTAGAACCTCCTTTGTTTCCTAGGTCTCTAGCCTTGACTTGTTTTCTCTGCTCTTCCCCTTTTCCCACATTCTGGGAATATCTTCTATATTAGTTTCCTAGGACAGCTGTAATAATTTTCCACAGATATAGTGGCTTAAAAATACAAATTGATTCTCTTATAATTGTGTAAGCAGAGGTCTGAAATCATTTTCACTGGAACAAAGCTCCTTCCAGACATACTGTGGAGGATCTTCTGTGTCTTTGTCTTTGCTAGCATCCAGAGCTGCATTGCTGCGTGACACCTGTAGCTGTGCTCATGGTCCCTTCCTCCATCCTCATAGCCTAGAGCTCACAGTTAAGGATCTTGCCCTCAGCTGAGTTGGCATCTCACCTTCTCTCTTCAGCCCTGGACAGATGTCCCTCTGCCTCTCTCTTCTAAGAATATAGAAGGGCTCACCATGGTCATCCAAGATAATCTCTTTATCTCATGATAAAGAGATAGGTCTGCATCAGCAGACCTTTTCATCATTTTTTCCAGTTATGTTAACATCTATAGGTTGTAGGGATTAGATTGTGGATGTCTTGAGGGCAGGGGCATTTATCGGTCTGGTAGCCTTCACTTGGAGTAATTTTGAGCACCCCAAGTTCAGTAGGTATGATTGATTTCACTAAAATCTAATCCTTTTAAAATCATTAGTATTTCTACTACTAATTATTTTCCAGTTTACTAATTTGAAACCTCAGTCAGCTTTTCTGCTCCCTCTTCTTTGATACTTACACCCAAACATATTTGCAACTTCTTCCCAACTCTCCTCTTCCCACTGCTATTAGCTTGGTTCAGGCCCCTAATTCTTCATTGTTGGCCCATTTTAGTAAATTCTCATTAATCTTGCTGCCAATAGATTTCTTCCCCATTAGGAATGCCACTACTAGATAATATGTTCCTAAAGCACCATTCCAATCACAGCACAAAACAAACTTTTCAAAGCAACCTATCTGTTTTGAGCCTCAATTTTCATAAATTTGCAAAAGTAGGCTCAGACTTCCCAGACTGATATTCAACCACCTCACCATGTCTTTTTAGTCTTTTATAAGCCTACTCTTCTAATTAAATCCTATAGTCAAACCAAAGTGAAATTTCCATTTTCCAATTTATACTCACTTTACATAATGCATTTCTCATGACTTCTCTTTGAAGCCTCCCGTGATTACCTTGGCAAGCACTACTTTCTCCTTCTTCCGAACCTAGTTAGTTCTTATTGACACATTCCTAATATTTCTTTGCCTTCTTGTTATTTGTGTCAATTTTTTGTCTTAGTGATTTCAAGTTTTGTGCATAACGATATTACATCATATTCTTCTAACTTCTACTTGTTAAGTAAATTCATGAAGTAGAAAATGACTGGTTTCCCCTTTGGATTTATCTAGCCAAACCTTAGCACTGTAGCACTAGCTACCTAGGTTCCAGATTACTTATCACTAATGCTTAGAAAGGTTGTGCTTAGAATTTTTTTAATATGGCCTTGAGCTCTTTGAGAAAGCTGAAAACAAAAGCAAGGACACTTACAGCTACCTGCTTCAGTTATCAAGGTCTAGGGGAATGTTGTTATTATTGATAGTTTCTTCATTGTCCTAATATTTCATCATTGTCCTAATATTTTTGTCATTCTCCAGAAACAGTCCTTTGCTAAAAGAGAACATGCAAAAGTGACTTTTGCATTTGATGAACTTCAGCATACCCATCAATAGTGATTATAGTCACTTATGTGTGATGGCACAGATATTTCATAGCTGTTCTTTGTAAATAAAAGCATATGACCAGAAAAGTGGGCCATTACACAAGAATTATACCTAGGGTACAAGTTAAATCCAAAATCAAGTACAATTTAATTGACTATTACATAGTAATTGCAGCATTTTAAAAAATGAATCATGCAGTTATATATACAGAGTGAATAGAGGACTGGTAAGCCCAATATGTAATTGATAGGAATAAAGAAAAAGAAAAAAATTGTGCCTCTCTTGCCTTCTAACTCAGAAGTGATGAAAGCAGTAGTAATATATGAATACAATTTCCCCCATTCCTATTGTTGCTTCTGATAGTGGAACAAACAATTAGTAATGTTACATGAAATTCTGAAAACAAGTTTATGCTATATTCTACATGAATACAGATGATGTGATGTTTTGTGCAAAGTAAGGGTCAATGGAATTTGCCTTATGGAATAGCCTAGTACAACTAGGTAGTTGTAGAGTCAAGAATCAAACCCAGGCAGTCTGATGCTTGAGCTTCTAATATTGGGAGGATAGGGGAAAGCAATGTTATTACCCTAACCAAACCACTTGTGAGTCTATTGAAAAGGGAATTATCAGTATTCTCAGATTAACATTGGTGGAATGACAATAACTACCATTCAGATGCTCTCAATTATAAAGGCAGATAAAAGTGTCAACTCTAAATAACATTTAAGGATAAATGAATATTATATATATTAGCCAGAGGCTGAACTACAAGTGTGTAATATTCATATAATATATATTTTATACATAGCATATAGTATATGTAAATAAATTATACACATATATATTGTGTATATGTGTGTAATAGTTAATTGTGAAGAAGTATTAAATCTCCCAGGTGGGAAAACATAATCTTAAAAGACAACAGTAAAAACAAAACAAAACAACAGCCTAAATACAACAAAAACTAGGAAGTATAAATTGTCTTTTCTAAGAAGTGGTGCTTTAGAAAGTAAAAGTCATTAATACCCATACTTGAATTTTTAAGTTCTCTTTTTGAAGAAAATCCATTTGTGTAAGTTTTATTGAGATATTTTCTTTTTTAAAAAGATTTTATTTATTTATTTTTAGAGAGGGAAGGGAGGGAGAAAGAGAGAGAGAAAGAAACATCAATGTGCGGTTGCTGGGGGTCATGGCCTGCAAGCCAGGCATGTACCCTGACTGGGAATTGAACCTGCGACGCTTTGGTTTGCAGCCTGCGCTCAATCCACTGAGCTATGCCAGCCAGGGCTATTGAGATATTTTCTGTAGTAGAGACTATCTCTCAGTTATATAAATCATTTGGCTGATGGAAAATACGTTAAAGAATTTAAGACAGAGCCTTTCATGTTATTACAGTTGACTCCAGCATTCTGTTCATCCATTTGTTATTCACTATTGCCAATATAGAAGTGTAAACCAGGTGTCTTATGCTCTATCTACCAGTGACTTTGGCTGAGAGGTGACATTCTTTCAGCATCCAAACTGAGACAGAATACAGGAAACTGCTGAAAGTACATATTTAAAAGTGCCAAAATAGAGCTTTGCTAAACTCATAGAGGTTTTATTTTCTAGGAGTCTGACTAGAAATTGCATGTGTCTTAGCAAACTAGGTTGTTAAGTAGCTTGTTATTTATGAGATTTTTGAAATCAGATTTGCTAATAATCAAGAAAAAATATTGATAAAAATGTAAATTAGAGAAAATGAATGGTTCTGCATATTGCAGAATATAAGGTGGTGACAATAAATGCAACCCTGTCAAGCACAAATTCCAGAAGCAAAACCTTACTGTCTTCTATAAATCTGCACTTAGTATTTTCTCAGTAATGTTGTGCATAATGCTCTCAGTATAGATTTTTAAATTTTGATTTTTATTTTCTAAACCAGATAAACCCATAAGGATATATGCATGAGTATATGAATTTGTGAAGAAATTGTATTTCCATGTGTAAACGATGCTATAAAATTAAATATGTCCTCAACTTCCTCAAAAATGCCCTCTTTTATTTTTTCTGAATAGTAATTCAATTAACAAATAAACCAAACAAGGCTTCCAGTCAAGATGGTGACTTAGGCAGACATGATTCATCTCTTCACACAACTACATCAAAATTACAACTAAAATATACAACAACCATCACTCAGGAACATCAGAAATCAAGTTGAATGGAAATCTAACAACTACAAAATTAAAGAAACCACATCTATCCAGACTGGTAGGAGGGTCACAGGCATGGAACAGGCTGGCCCCACAATGATGTGGATAAAACTTTAGGAGGGATATCTTAGGAGTGAGGAGTCCTAGACCCACACTAGGACCACAGAACAGGAAGAAGATACGTCCTCAGAACTTCTGGCTACAAAAACCAGAGGGGATTGAGTCAGTGAAGGAGGCTACTAGAGCCTTAATATTTCCTCTTTGAGGAAGACACACATGGACTCATCTACTCAGACTGGCTCCCTATGAGCTCCAGCACTGGGGTGGCAGCACGAAGGACATCACTGGTATACAGGGAGAGACTGTAGTGTCTGGCATCTGGGTGAACAGAAGCCAGTGTCCCTTTGCTGAGCCCTCCCCCCATAGACCCAGTAAGCTGGTGCCATACTTGAGACTCCATCAACATGGCTAACACTCTGTGACTCACCTTGGAGATCCATAGGGGCTCTATCCCACCCAAATTATGGACCCACCGAAGCCAATTTTCTGTAAGAACAACTGGTCTTGGACCCAAAATCTATCAAACAAGCAACAGCTGGCTTCAATGAGACCTAGTAGCAGCCAGATTAGAGTCACAGCTTCACCTCACCTGGAAATCTCCAAGCCCGGCACAAGTAGCAGCCAGCTCAGGCATGGTGCCCGCCTATAAAACACAGGTGGGGGCTGACCTTGGCCTGCACCACCAGGGAAACCCAGGGCCAACACAACCAGTGGACAACTATAGACCACACTGGAGAAGAATCACCCTGCCCCTGCACAGCTGATCCTCCATGGATAGTGAAGGTAGGTGGTCAGTGGTTACAGCCAGTCCTTGTAGCTGACTGGCCTGGGTAAATTCCTCCCTTTGATTTGTCAGCAGCAACCAAGGCTCAACTACAGGAGGAAGATGCACTCAGCCCACACAAAGGGCAGACCTTGAGTACTCAGCTTGGATGATAGGGGAGGTTGTGCCAGTAGACACTACAGGACATCTATTATATTAGGCCACATGACCAAAACACGGAGTCAAAGCAGCTCTATATAATACATAGAAACAAACACAGGGAGGAAACAAACAAAATGAGGAGGAAAAGAAACATGGCCGGAATTAAATAACAGATCAAAACTCTAGAAAAATAGCTAAGTGAAATGGTAATAAACAATCTATCAGAGGTAGAGTTCAAAACACTGATTATAAGGATACTCAAGGAACTGTTAATGAGGACCTCAGCAACATAAAAAAGACCCAGGCAGAAACAAAGTATATACTAATTGAAATAAAGGACAATTTACTGGGAAACAACAGTAGAATGGATGAAGCTGAGAATTAAATCAATGATTTGGAACATAAGGCACCAAAAAACAAACATGCAGAACAAGAAAAAAAAATCCAAAAAATAAGGATCATGTAAATATCCCCTGGGACTTTAAAAGGTCCAACATTTACCTGATAGGGGTGCCTGAAGTGAAAGAGTGAGAAATTGGAAATCCATCTGAAAAAAATGGTGAAATAAAACTTTCCTAATTTGATGAAGGAAATAGACATGCAAGTCCAGGAAGCACAGAGTCCCAATTATGATGGATGAAAAGAGTCCCACTCCATGACACATTATAATTAAAAGGCCAAGGGTTAAAGATAAAGAGAGACTCTTAAAATCAAGAGAAAAGAAATTAGTTACTAGAAGATTGCCAGATGGGAAGGGGAGAGGGATAATGGATTAAATACAAATAGGTAGTTACAGTAAAGCCATGGGAATCTAAAGTACAGTATAGAGAATGGAAAAACCAAAGAACTTATATACATGACCCATGGACATGAACAATGGTGGGGGGATTGCCTGAGGAAATAGGGGGTGCTGGATAGAGGGGGGCACAGGGGGAAATCAGGACAACTGTTATAGCATAATCAATAAATATATATTTTTTTTGCTTTTCAACAAGATCACTGGGAGCCAGCTCCGAGTGAGAACTTCATAAAACTACTGCTGTGGAAACATGCTACATTCCTTCTTATCTGATGTACCAATACAAAGTTAGAGGTTATGGCTGCACATTTCAGACCTTCATCAGTGGGACATCTGAGTTTTGGCACAAATATAAACATGGGATATAAATTAGCCATAAAAAGGCACTGCAGCATCCAGCATCTGAGGCACTGTCTACATTTAAAAGCAAACCCTCTGAGACTAATGGATGAATAAAATATTCCAGCCAACTAGTAAAGCAGGTATTATGCATGATTAAAAAGTATCATAGCTGACTGCTCTGATTAATAAAGGGTAAATTACTGTTAATGCTTGTAATAAATATCACAGACAGCATTTCACTGAGTCAGGACTCTGTATAGTGTCCCCTGGTTTAAGAGCTGTGGGTAAAGCAATGATTAATTAATCACTGGGAAATCATACAACTCTGCAACTGTTTTTGGCTAAAAGCAGAACAGCCTTTTATGTGCTGTCTAAGGAGGGATCCATTCCCCACTCACCCCCAAACCCACATTGATCAAGAATGGAGTTTTCATCATCTCTGCTCTCTGATTTTGTTCTAGGGTCACATAATATGATCATGATTCAGGAAACCCAAGTCTCTGAAAAAATAACAAAACTGAATAAAAAGTTGTCCCCATTCATTGAAAGTTCAGAAGTCATCCTTGATACCCATTGCCTGAAGAGGCAGAGAAACATCTGTCCTGAGGAAGACTGAGTTGTCAACACAGGTGGCTGGGACCTCTGAGCAGGTGGGTTCACAACACATGGAGGAGGCATCTGCAGGATGCCACATAATCGTGTTCTAAGAGCCAGACTGCATGTGGCGAGGTGGAGGGTCATGAAAGCCTAGCTGCGAATTCTTCCCCAAGAAATATAGCCAGGCTCTAGAAAGGTCAGAGATGGATGGGGTCATGCTGGTGGCTTGACAGGTGGAAGTTTTTTTAACAAGCCAAAAGGAGGGCCATGGTCAGGGTCAGGGTGGTGTCAGTGGTCAAAGGCCCCACTCAATCCAGAGGTGCATTTACTATGCAGAGTCTTTTAATATATTTTGGAGACTCCTGACAGTACTAAACTGGGGTCTAAGGTTTTAAAGTGTGTCCTCAGAAGTATGAAATAGCCTGGCTTGCCAAGGAGGGTACCTCTGAGAAAGTGATCTGTGAGCTGAGATTCAAAAGAAGAGAAGGATGCATGAGAAATAGAGGCAGTGAGGACAGGGTGCATGGGAGTTCTAAGCAATTGCAAATGTCCACAGAGCAATGAGAGTAATAAGTTTCAGGTGAGTTAAGTATAAATTCGAATTGAAGGGGAAATAGACTCAGAGAAGGAGCAGTCAGGACCATGAGACCTAGAGCAAGGAAAAAAAGAGGGCAGAGGAAGATTTATTTATTTCCTTCTCATCCTTCACAAGACCTCCAGTGGGAGCTATGCCAAATGGAGGAAATTGAACAGGACAAAAGAAAGAGATATTAAGCACCTTTTGGTTTCAGTCATAAATTCTGTGAAAAAGTAAGTAATATCATATTTTATATGATATTTAGTCAATTTTATATCACATTTATATATAATTAACTGTGATAAATCATAATAGTAAATAATTAACACTATAATAATAACAGTACTTTGATGTAATTTGAAATCATATCATGCCATTAAGCTAAGCACCATAAACCCACCAGACAGTAATGACACTGGTTCCTGGAACTCTGGTCCCTCCCTTTCTTTCTCCCTTCCCTGGTCTCCTAGAGAAACATGACATATACATTTTTCAGCCACCTGCTTTGGCTTCTTCTACCATGTATTTTAACCAGTATTTTTTCGTAGTCTCTAGGAAAATATTCTTGTTCACTGATTACATGAATTTCTTATTCATTCAAATTTGCTTTGTATATTTTTCAAGTTGACTATCTGAAATTGTAGTATATGACTAGGTGGAAATAAAAATAAAACTAGTACAGATAAAAAACATGTATTTAGATTTTGCCTTAAAGAGAGGGTATACTTGCCTATATTCACATTTTTTTGTTTCCATTCAGATTGTAAACTTACTAAATATCTACTAATTCACCTCTATGTGTTTATACTTATTAAGCTCAGATTTCTCCTTAGCATACATGAAAGCCCTCCCTATTCACTATTGTTCATAGAAGTTTCTAAAGCTAAACTCAATAGGAGAGAGGAAATTATATCAAGTTACACATTAAAGGACTCTTGGATATTAATCCCAAACCCATCCTAAAATTTTACAAAAGGGAAGAGTAGAATGCAAGAAAGTGTATGGTTCATGCAATTCTTTATTGTGAGGTGGTGGCAAAACGAGGTCTAAGCCACCAGATGCCAAATCCAGTGACCTCTCCTCTTCAGTCAGAAGGAATGACAGGTGGTTAACCAACCCACATTCCCCCAGCCTAGGACAGAAGACTCTGAAAATGGGGGTGTCACTTTAAAGACCCTTGGCAAGACCATCAGATATAAGGGAGGTCAAGAGGTAGGATTTCTGGAGATGAAGAGTAATTTTCTACACTTTACAAAAAACATTGTACTAGTCTGCTAGTCACACTCTTTTTGCTTGTTTTTCTGGAGTATGTACACACCTGTACTGCTCAGTTATGTGAGCAGTAGCAAACGGGGTGCAGAACAAAACACTGCATGAGAAACCTGACATTTTTAAAGTCCTGATTTTATTTAATGGCAAGTAATTTAAAATAGTACAATTAAAACAAACATTGGACATATTAAGGACAAGACTACTTTATTCAACTGAATATTTAAGATAAAAAGTGAGACATCAGTATCATTTCTGAATTGAGAACAGTCTCTTTGGGCTACTTGTCATACCTGTGGAGGGTACAAATTCATTCTCCTGTGTGAAGGCAGAGGACAATTCACAAGGAGAATGTTAAATTAAAAAGCATTAGGCAACAAACAATAAAAGGTATGAGATACTCTGATTAAACAAATGATACTCTAAATCACATATCATAATGTACCATTTTAGATCTTAAAATTATAAAACTGTATAGATCCAAGAACTCATGCATTTTTTAAACCTTATAACTGAAAAAAATACCTTTGTATATTCACCTCAAAATATCCTCTAGAAATGTGTCATTTCTGACATTGTATAACAGCTTAGATGGAGACCTACCAACCCTCAGTCTGACAGCAGGTCAGCCCTATGACCACAGAAACACCACACATGTGAAGAAGGTTCTTGAGGAATCAAAGAATGAGAAATGTAACTATTCTCAGTTATCTGTCTTATTCTTTGTTAACTTAAAAAACCCCATTTATTCCTGCAGAGAATAAAGTTAAAATTTTAAAATTATTTTGTTGTTGTTCAAGTACAGTTGTCTGCATTTACCCCTCACCACTTCTCCCCAGACTCCAGCCATCCCCACCTCCCTCCCCTGATTCCATGCCCCCTTGGTTTTGTGTCCTTTATAATTGTTCCTGAGAACTCTTCCCCTTCCCTCCACATTATCCCCTCCCACCTCATCTCTTGTTACTGTCAGATTGTAGTTAATTTCAATGTCTTTGGTTATATTTTACTTGCTTGTTTGTTCTGTTGATTAGGTTTCACTTAAAGGTAATATCATATGGTATTTGTCTTTCAAAATATATAAAGAACAGTTAAATTTTGAGGGAGATTTTTGTTTTTTATTCAGGTTAAGTGATTCTATCTCTACTACATCCATATGATTCTAAATTCACAGTGAATATCTACTAGGTACTGGAAACTATACTACAAAGCAACATTACTGTTCCTTCTTTTTTCCTCTGAGGTTTGAAGTCTTTTAACTGCACACAGTTTTTCTTATAAAAGGCTCTGGACCCATATAAGTATTCAAGATATTGAAATGTACCCTATTATAAATAGCATACTCTCTATTAAGAAGCACTCTTTTTAAGTGTATTTTATTAATTATGCTGTTATAGTTGTCCCAATTGTTTTCTCCCCTTTATCCCTATCTGCTTCATGCCCCCAATCATCCTGCATCTCCCCCTTAGTTCATGTCCATGGGTTGTACATATAAGTTCTTTGGCTTCTCCATTTCCTATACTATTCTTAACCTCCCCCTGCCTATTTTTTGCCTACCAATTATGCTACTTATTTCCTGTAACTTTTCCCCAAATTCTCCCCCTCCCCCTCCTCACTAATAACCCTCCACATGATGTCCACTTCTGTGATTCTGTTCCTGTTCTAGTTGTTTCCTTAGTTTGTTTTTGTTTTTGAATTTTTTAGGTTTAGTTGTTTATAGTTGTGAGTTTGTTGTCATTTTGCTGTTCATAGTTTTTGAACTACTTCTTTTTTTCTTAGATAAGTCCCTTTAACATTTCATATAATAAAGGCTCAGTGATGATAAACTCCTTTAACTTGACCTTATCTGAAAAGTGTTTTTATCTGCCCTCCCACTCTAAATAATAGAGTAATCTTGGATGTAAGTCCTTGCCTTTCATGACTTTAAATGCTTCTTTCCAGCCCCTTCTTACCTGTAAGGTTTCTTCTAAGAAATCAGCTGATAGTCTGATGGAAACTCCTTTGTAGGCAACTGTCTCCTTTTCTCTTGCTGCTTTTAAATTTTTCTCCTTATCTTTAATTTTGGGTAACTTAATTATGATGTGCCTTGGTGTGTTTCTTCTTGGATTCAATTTCCTTGGGACTCTCTGAGCATCCTGAACTTCCTGGAAGTCTATTTCCTTCAACAGATTAGGGAAGTTTTCCTTCATTATTTTTTCAAGTAAGTTTTCCATTTATTGCTCTTCCTCTTCTCCTTCTGGCACCCCTATGATTCAGATGTTGAAATATTTAAAGTTTTCCCAGAAGTTCATAAGTCTCTCCTTATTTTCTTTTAATTTTTAATTCTTCATTTTGTTCTGGTTGAATGTTTAGTTCTTCCTTTTGTTCCATTTTGGTGATTCAAGTCCTAGTTTCCTTCCATTCACTGTTGGTATATTTTTCTTTATTTCACTTTGTATAGCCTTCATTTCTTCTTTCATTTTTCTATTAAACTTAATATTTCTGTGAGCATCCTGATTACCAGTGTTTTGACCTCTGTATCTGATAGGTTGTCTATCTCCTCATTGTTTCATTCTTTTTCTGCAGTTTTGATATATTTTTTCATTTGGGCCATAGTTCTTTGTCACAGCACACCTGTTACATATCAAGGAGTGGAGTCTTAGTTATTCTCCAGGGTAGGGCAACCTTCTTTGCTGCATTGTGGTGCTGTCTGTGGGGGAGGGGTCAGACAGGGAACAATTACACTTGCTTAGCTCTCACCCCATTTGTTGTCACTACCCTTGCTTCCCACAAGTGGCTTGTGCCCTTTCAGATGCTGATTCCCATGTGTGTGGGTTTGTGTATGTTCTAGGACCCCATGGATCTCTCCAACAGACTCTCTTGTGAGACTTGGAATTTCTCCTGCCCCCAAGCCCCCATATGTTTTTATAGCCAGAGGTTTTGAGTCTTTAGTTTCCCATGCTGAAACCCTGGGTTTCTCAGTCTCTCACTCCTCAACTGTTTCTCCTGGTTTATACACTCACAAATGTGGGACCACCCAGTCAGTCAGCCCCCACCTTTCCCATGAAGTTCATTGTCTTGCCATGCATCCTCTCTGCCCCAGCTGCCTGTCTCTACCTCTTCTACCAGATTGGATGAATGTGTCTTTAATTCCTTGTGTGTTGGACTTACACACAGTTTAATTTTCTTGCAGTTCTGGTTGTTTTTTGTTTTTAAATTAGTTTTTCTCTTTCTTTTGGTTGTGTGAGAAATCAGAGAGTTTCTACCCATGCTTCCATATTGGCTGGAACTCCTGTTAAGAAGCATTCTAACATAATTTGACCATGGAAGGTAAAACAAGAATGAGGTAGTGTATCCTCACAAGACAAGTGTCAATAAGAAAATAATGGGTTCCTCTTGGGAGAATAATAGGCAAAGTGCATATAGTAAAAAAATCTGTGGGCAACATACTACTTAAGAGAAAAACATGCAGTCAGGCTTTCTCTGATAGGCCAATAAGCTTATAACTTGGCTTCAAAACATGTATTGAGAGCTTAGCTAAGCTACTCCATGGTATTACATTTTGTTTAGCCAAGTGGCCTGCAGGGATCTTAAATTTACACTAGCCCCCTCATGCAAGTGCATGCCCTAGATTGCAACCACAGGGTCACAAGTCAATGTAAGTTTATTCCTGATACAACTTCTCCAATAACCCTGTGATCAACCACCTCCCCTTCCTTCCACAGTCTTCCCTTTTTGTGCCCCTTCAATAGTACACACAGGGGGATTGCCAAAACCCTGATCTTTGGTTTGAATTGACCAATCAGGCCCCAGCCATTCAACCCCAAAGTATTCAGAGCCATGGACTTAATAAGGGCATGTGCTCCAAGTCCTATTTTTCTCTCTGGCTGAATTCTGTCTTGAGTTCCCCATATAGCCTCTTAAGGAATTTCATATACTTATATTTCCTTCAGGAACTGTGAGTAATACAATTTTCTACTTCAACTTCTCTTGTGATCTGTTGTTGAACCCCAGCTAACCACTGGGCACCTCTGTGCTCCACTTAACAAATGTTAATTTAACAAAGTCAGAATAACATGGAGTCCAGGTGTTCTGGGTATAAAGTTACTAAAGTGAAATACTGAAAATAAAAAAGAACAGGTATGAAATGTCTTGCTCCTGAAAATGTAGTTCAGAATGGGTGGAATGTCATATATATGATGTTACTTTTTGGTAAAGGAATTAGGTCAAACAATCTCATTTTTATAAACATATCCATGTGACTTATCTGATACCACAATGATCCATTCCAAGGCCTAGTTCAGGAAATTTTGCTTATGTATTAGTAGTTGACTGTCTTATCATAACAGATTCAACTTAACTCAGCCAAAGGATCAAATTAATCACTTGAAATTTTTATAGAAAAGAAAGATGGCACTTTCATTGTTCATAATTTAATGATTTTCAACAAACATTGGTTGAGCATTCCCATGTACTTGAATATTGTATTCAATACTGGAGATAAAAAAATAAATAATAAGACCCAGTTTCTACCTACAGGGAACCTACAGACTTATGTGGGAGAAAAATATATATAAATGATAAATTATATAATGATATGCCATGGTATAATTAATGAACATGGGAGCATTTAGGGATACCTACCTCTAAATGAGGGTGTGGAATCAATGATCAGCAAGAATTTCATTAAAGGGGTAATTCTAGAACTAAAACTTAATACATAATATGCAATTCTGAACGAAAAAAAATAAAATATGTACAAAGATACATTAATGTGAAAGCATATACTTTATTTCTGGTATCAACAAATAATGAAATGTAAGGGATTTATAGAGAAAAGTGTCTAATAATACTAATAAAGTTGGATGAGCAAAAAAAAAATCCTAGATAATGAAAAGCTTTGTATATAATACACAGCACTGTTCTGTGACTGATGGGAAGGTATAATGCTTAATAATAGGAACAAATTCACATTTTTATATTGGTCATCATGTCAGCTGCTGGATGATAAAATGGAAGGAAAAGAAGCTCAAAGTAGAGGATATTTAAGAGGCCTTTGGATCTGCCAGAGGAAAGGATGTTGGCAGAAAGGAGCACAGTGGTTGTAGGAATGGAGTAAAGAAGCATATAGGAGATGGAATTGACCAGGCTTGCTTTTCAATTGACTTATTCAGTGAAAAAGACAAAGAATAAAGGGAGACAGAGGAAACAAAATATATAGTACAAATGTTTTAGACTGATAAAACTCTAAGTTTGTTATGCAACAAAGTAGTACTTATGGAAATACAGAGGCTTAAGTTGATTTATTAAAAAATAAGTGTTTGAATAAGTGTTTGAAATAAGTGTTTGACAATTAAACAAAACCTTAAATTAAAAATTAGGAGAGGTAAAAATTGTAAAAAATAAATAAATTACAAAAATATTTTTTTTATTTTTAATGGTTTATTTTTATTGTTTTTATTACTTTTTATTACTTCTATGCCCTCCACCTCCACCCACTCCACAATCACTACACTTTAGTCCATATCTATGAGTTGTTTTTCTTTTTTGCTCAATTCCTCCACCCGACAACACTCACCCAGAGCTGTCACTCATGAATCTATCTCTATTTAGCTTGTAGGTTCAATTCCTTCATTAGATTCCATATATAAGTGAAACCATATGGTACTTGTCTTTCTATGACTGGCTTATTTCACTTAGTATAATATTCTCCAGGTCCGTCAATGTTGTTGCAAAAAGTAAAACTTTCTTCTTTTTGATGGCTGAGTAGCCAAAAAAAGTAGCCAAAATTTTGAAGACTACTTTTTGATTTCTATTATGTAAATGTACCATAACCATTTATTCAGTCATCCACAGAAGGACATTTGGGCAGCTTCCAAATTGTGGCTATTGTAAATAACACTACAATGAACATAGTGGTGCATGCATTCTTACAAATTAGTGTTTTGAGTTTCTTCAAATTCCCAGAAGTGAAATTTCTGGCTCATAAAGAAGTTCCATTTTTAAATTTTTGAGATATCTCCATACTGCTTTCCACAGTGGATACACCAATCTGCATTCCCAACAGTGCAGAAGTGTTCTTCATTCTTCACGCCCTCACTAGTACTTATTGTTTGTTGATATATTGATGATAGCCATTCTGACTGTGTGAAATGATATCTCACTGATCTTTTAGTTTGCATTTCTCTGATGATTAATGATGTTGAGCATATTTACACATGTCTAATGGCCATCTGTGTCCTCTTAGATGAAATGTCTATACAGGTCCTTTGCCCATTTTTTTATTGAATTGTTTGTTTTTGGGGGTTGAGTTTTATAAGTTCATTACAAATTTTGTATATTAACCCATTTTTAGATGTATTGGTGAATATGTTCCCCTATTCAGTGTCTTGTGTTTTTTTTTTTATTTTGTCAGTGGTTTGCTTTTGCTTTACAAAACCTTTTAGTTTGATTTCATTATTATACCCTATTTTTAAAATAAGGAAATCAAAACACAAAGGAGTTAACTAAGGTTCCCAAGCTCATAGATCTAGTAAAAAGGTTAATAAATTAGAAACACTTTGGCAAGTGTGATTAGGAAAATAAAAACCAAAGAACTTATAAATTTAAAAAATCAAAAAGTGAAGCAATAGCTACAGATATAGAGATTTAAGAATTAAAAAGAGAAGTCTGTGTTCAACTTACTACTGATAAATTTAAAACATTAAATTAAATTGGAATATTTTAGGTAATGGGGACCTAAATAGACAAATTGCAATAGGGACAATTAAAATGTTAATCAAGGATTCACCATTGCCATCTAAAAGGCACTATGTTAGAGAATTCTATGAAACATTTCTATCAAATTCTCAAGTAACTGATTGTTTTTTCTTTACACAAATTTTTCAGAAGATGACAAGTCACATAATTAATTTTACAAGGCAGATATAGATAGTACAGTTTGATAAACTACAATATTAAGCAAAAGAAAAGAAAACAAAAAAGAAAAAACTGACTAATATAAATTATGAATTGAAGAAAGAAAGAAAAATATCTTTATTTTTAAATGATAGTACATTATAACTGGATTAGTCAATTTTGTATTGCAAGTAACAGACTCCAATTACTTAAGGATAAAAAGGACCTTCCCACATACAACTAAAAATTTTGGACATAAATAAGCATGGAAAGAGGCTTAAAAGTGGAAAAAAGATTGACTGCCTAGGGTCCTGGGAGCTGAGGAATAGCATGAAAGTTTGAGTCCTGGGATTGCTTTCTCACACCCATGTGTCCTGCTGGGCCTGTAGAACCTCCAGCTGAAAATGCCAACAGACACAGAAAAACCAGATATAGGAAAAGCCTGCTCCCACATTTGAAGGACTTGGAAAAGGTGACTAAACAACAAAAAAAAACTTTTTTGGCAAGGTCCACCCTATTCCAGCAAAAAGCACCTGCTCTGTCCCCATTCACCTCTTGCACCTTTGGTTTTACTGTGCTGAGTGGGGAGTTTATTTTTTTCCCACTCTGCCCACTAAGGCAGGGCATGAATTCCACTGTCAGTGGACAGAAAGCTGATCTTTCCACTCAGACCTTACAGAAACAGGCAATTCCTATATTTCTCCAGCCTAAGCAGCATCACCAGTGTGACAGCCAAATGAGCATCCACATTCAGTGAACAGCAAGAAGGCTGTATGAGTCAGGAGGCTTCACACACTCCCATGTCAGCAGGGCCCTGTGGGGAGATCAGCTGTGCTCCTGCCAGCAACAACTAATGTGGTGTGAGTCATGTGAATGACTCCCTTTCTGGTGAGCAGGACTGAGGGAGGAATTGTGCTAGTGAGGTGGCACTAGTCAATTCCCTCTTTTGGTCTGAAAGATGTCAGCAGGGTTAAGGAAGGAGCTGAGGTGCCACCATACCTGTTAGCAACAAGGCACTAGGTCAGTCCCATGTCCAGCTGTCCTGGTGCTGGCAAGGCCCACCAGGAGTCTGAGCAAATACTCCCCTGCCCTCCCAGCTCCCAGACCCCTACTTCACCTCAGCAGAGGGACTGCCTGCTAAAATGAGACTATTAAATAGGATCAGGATTATCCTAATATAATATACAATATGTCCCAATTACTATTCTGGTAAGGACTAGGTAGAGAATATATTAAAAAAAAAAAACCCTCAAAGCTTAGCAATCAAAAACAGCCAATGCATTGAAAATTTGTTTATCTTACCAAGAGCATGTAAAATCACAACATGAGTGACAAAAGATGATGCCAACATCAAGATGAATCAAATGATAGAACTATAGCAAGGATTTCAAAGCAGTTATAATTTAAATAGCTTTAACAAGGAGCAAACTTTTGTATGTTTTCAAGGTAATTGGAATAAATTTGAACTACATTATTAGAAATTTAGTACATTAATCATAATCTCAAGGATAAACTCTAAGAAAATAGATAAAATGTGTAGAAAGGAAATAAGAAGGGAATTAAAATGGTACTCTAAAAAAAAGTCAATTAAACACAAAACAGAACAATAATGGAGGAACTGAAAAACAAAAGGACATAAGGCAAATGGGAATCAAATAGCAAAATATAAGAAGAAAGCCCTCTATTAGTCAAGGCTCTCCAAGGAACAGAACCAACAGAAAACAGAAGCAATAGATGATAGATAGATGATAGGTAGATAGAGGATAGATTAGATAGATCAATAGATAGATGATAGATAGATAGATAGAGTATAAGGCTCAGAAGTCCTAAGATCCTCAGTTGACAAGCAGTTGACAATCAGGAGAGACAATGGTGTAAGTGTAAGTTCCTGTCTGAAAGGCAGCAGGCTCAAGAACCAAACAGAGCCCATGTTTCAGTTGAGTTCAAGGGCAGGAAAGGACTGATGTCTTTTCTTTAAGGATTATTTTTTGAAATTTATTATCTTGTCTGAGTAATTGTGAGACGTGCTGAAGGCTATCTAAAATTCAAAGTTGAGGGACATGTTACTACGATTAAAGAAATAAATAAAAAGTCATGCAGCATCTTCAAACAAACATAGCAACTCTTCCCCAGATAGTTTGCACTGACTTATATATAAAGGAAGAATATGAAAATAAGGAGTTTCCCAGGCAAAAGAAGGCTAAAAGAATACACCTCCACCAAACCACCATTGCAATATATGCCAAAAGGACTGCTTTAAGGAGATGAAGAATAAGAATAAGAAAGAGAAGAACACAGGTGCAAAGAAGAAAAATGGCAATGAATAAGCACTTAGCAATAGTAACCTTGTATATTAATATATTAAATGTTCAAATCAAAAGACATATGGTAGCTAAATGGGTAAGAAAATATGGCACACATATATGTTGCCTACAAGACACACATGTTAAAACAAAGCACCTTCACAGGCTGGAAGTGAAGGGTTGGAAAAAAAAAATGTTCCAAGCAAACAGACAGGAAAAAAATGCCAGGGTAGCAACACTTATTTCAGGCAAAATAGATGTCAAAACAAAGGCCCATAAAAAGAGACACAGAAGGATACTTCATAATAGTGAAGGGAAGAATCCATCAAGAAGACATAAATATTGTAAACATATAAGCACCCAACATAAGAGCACCCAAATATATAAGGAAAATCTTGGGGGGACTTCAAGAAAGATACAGACGGCAACACACTTATATGAGGGCATTATAACACTGCACTGTCAACAATGCATAGATCTTCCAAACAAAATATCAATGAGGATATCATGGTATTGAACAATGCCCTAGATGAAATGGACTTAACTGATATATATAGAAACTTTCATCCCAAAGAAGCAAAATATACATTCTTTTCAACTGCACGTGGAATGTTTTCACAGATAGACCACATGATAAGACACAAAACAAGTCTTGATAAATTCAAGAAAACTGAAATCATACAAAGCATTTTCTTGGACCACAGGGCTTGAAACTAGAAACCAACCTCAAGAGAAAAACTCAAAAACATTCAAATGCATGGAGATTGAATCTCATTCTATTAAAAAATGAATTGGTTAATAGTGAGATCAAGGAAGAAATAAAAAATTTTCAGGAAAGATGAAAATGAACACACAAGAGGCCAAAACCTATGGCACACAGTGAAGGCAGTCCTGATAGGAAAGTTCATAGCAATATAGGCCTAAGTAAAAAAAGTAGAAACATTTCACATAAACAACCTAACCCAACATCTGCAAGAACTGGAGGAACAGCAACAAACAAAACCCAGAGTGAGCAGAAGGAAGTAAATAACCAAGATCAGAGAAGAATTATATGACATAGACACTAAAAGAACAATTCAAAGGATCAGTAAATCCAGGAGCTGGTTGTTTGAAAACATAAAAAAAAAAAAAAATGACAAGCTTTAACCAGACTCATCAAGAAGAAAAGGGAGAGGACATAAATAAATAAAATCACAAATGAAGGAGGAGAGCACTTCTGGCCAAGATGGAGGCATAGGAAGATACACTTTTCTTTGTTGCATGACCAAAAGGAGGACAAGTTTAAAAACAAAAAAAAAATAACCAGAAGTGCCAGAAAATTGAATTGTATGGAAATCTGATAACCAAGGAGTTAAAGAAGAAATATTCATGCAGACCAGTAAGAGAAGTGGAGACAGGCAGCCCATGCAGAAAGGACTCATAACAAGGCAGTAGCTGGCTGACTAGGCAGTCCCACATTTGTATGTGGATAAACCAGGAGGAAAAATTGGGACACTAGAGAGATTACACAACCCATGGTTCTAGCATGGGGAAATAACACCTCAAAACCTCTGACTTTAAAAACTCATGGGGGGTTTCAGCTGTAGGAGAAATCCCCAGCCTTACAGGAGAGTTTGTTGGAGAAACCTATAAGGTCCTAGAACATACACAAATGCACCGACATGAGAATCAGCACCAGAAGGGCCCAATTTCCTTGCAAGTATCAGGAGACAAGATTGAAATCCATCTGAGAACTGAGCAAGCAGCCTCGTTCCCTCTCAGACCCCTCACCAATCATACAGTGCCACAACACAGCAATGTAGGTTACCCTGCCCTGGAGAATACCTAAGGCTCTAACCCTTATGATGTAATGGGCTTGCCAAAACAAAATAAAAAGAAATATGGCCCAAATGAAAGAAGATCAAAGCTCCAAAAATAGAACTAAGCAATGAAAAGATGGCCAATCTGTCAGGTGCAGACTTCAAAACACTGGTAATCAGGATTTTCACAAAAATGGCTGAATATGGTCACAAAATAGAGGAAAAAGTGAAGGCTATGCAAAGTGAAATAAAGAAAGATGTACAGGGAAACAATAGTGATGGGAAGGAAACTGGGACTCAGATCATTGATTTGGAGCAGAAGAAAGAAATAAACATTCAACCAGAATAGAATGAAGAAACAAGCATTCAAAAAAATGAGGAGAGGCTTAGCAACCTGTGGGACAACTTTAAATGTTCCAACAGCTGAATCATACTGATGCCAGAAGGAAAGAGCAAGAGCAAGAAATGGAAAACCTATTTGAAAAAATGATGAAGAACTTCCCTAATCTGGCAAAGGTAATAGACTTCTATGAAATCCAGGAAGCTCAGAGAATCCCCAAAAAGTTGGATGTAAGGGAGCACACACTAAGGCACCTCATATATACATTACCCAATATTAAAGATAATGAAATAATCTTAAAAGCAGCAAGAGAAAAGGGAACAGTTACCTACAGAGGAGTTCCCATCAGTCTATCTACTGATTTCTCAAAAGAAAACTTGCAGGAAAGAAAGGGCTGGAAAGAAGTATTCAGTCATGAAAGGCAGGGATCTACATCCAAGATTACTCAATCTAGCAAAGCTATCATTAGAATTCGAGGGCAGATAAATTGCTTTCCAGATAAGGTTAGGTTAAAGGAGTTCATCATCACCTAGCCCATATGATATGAAATGTTAAAGGGACTTATCTAAGAAAAAGAGGATGATCAAAAATATGAACAGTAAAGTGACAACACACTCACAACTATCAACAACTGAACCTAAAAACAAAAATAAACTAAGCAAACAACTAGAACAGGAACAAAATCACAGAAATAGAGATCAGTTGGAGGGTTATCAGCAGGGAGAGGCATCAGGAGGGTGTGGGAAAATGTACAGGACATAAGAAGCATAAATGGCAGGTACAAAATACACTGGGGGAGGTTAAGAATACTATGGGAAATGGAGAACTCAAAAAAATTATATGTGTGACCATGGACATAAACTATGTTGGGGGAATGCTGGTGGGAAAGGGGAATAAAGGGGACAGAAAAATGGGACAACTGTAATAGCATAATCAATATATTAAAAAATGAAATGGAGAAGAAATTATACTGATACCACAGAAATACAAAGGATTGTAACAAATTACTATGAAAAATAAATGCCAAGAAATTCACAAACCTGGATGAAATGGACCAATTTCTAGAAATATATAATCTTCCAAGACTGAATCAAGAAGAAGCAGAAAGTCTGAACAGGCCAATAACAGCTAGTGAAAGTGAAGCAGTAATCAAAAAATCCCTGGTACACAAAAGCCCTGGAAGGGATGGTTTCACAGGAGAATTTTACAAAATATTTAAAGAACAGCTAACCCTTATCATTCTGAGACTATTCCAAAAAAATCCAAGAAGAGGGAAGACTCCCAAACTCTATTTAAGAGGTCAGCATCATCCTAATCCCAAAACCAGATAAAGACACAACAAAGAAATAAAACTTCAGGCCAATATTGCTAATGAACACAGGCTCTAAAATCCTCAATAAAATATTGGCAAACTGCATCCAGCAATACATTAAAAGATCATACAGCATGATCAAGTTGGATTCATCTCAGGGATGTAAGAATACTACAAATCCATAAATCAATAAATGTAATACACATAAATGAAGGAAAGACAAAACTCCCATAATGATATCAATAGAAGAGTAAAAAGGACTTGATAAGGTACAGCACCCATTTATGATAAAAACACTCAGCAAAGTGGGAGTAGGAGCATACTTCAACATAATAAAGGCCATATATGAGAAACCTACAGCCAACATCACACTAACGGGACAAAAAATAAAAGCTTTCCCACTAAGAGTAGTAATAAGACAAGGATGTCCACTTTCACCACTCCTATGCAACATAGTATTGGAAATCCTAGCCACAGCAATCACACAAGCAAAAGAAGTAAAAGGCATCCAAATTGGAAAGGAGGATGCAAAACTGTCATTGTTTGTGGATGACAGGATGGTGTACATAGAAAACTCCATAGTCTCAAAACAGCAGGATGAAAAGTCAATATTCAGAAATTGAAGGCATTTTTGTACACCAACAACAAAATATCGGAAACAGAAATCAAGAAAAAAATCCCATTTGATATAGCAACAAGAAAAATAATGAACCAAGAAGTAAACCTAACCAAGAGGCAAAAGATCTGTACTCAGAAAACTACACAACATTGAAGAAAAAAACTAAGAAAGATACAAATAAATGGAAGCATATATTATGTTGATGGGTTGGAAGAATTAACATCATCCAAAACTGCTTACTACCCAAAGGAATTTGTAAATCCAATGCAATTTCTATTAAAATACCACTGATGATTTTACAGATATATAACAAACATTTCAAAAATTAATATGGAACCATAAATGACCCTGAATAGCCACAGCAAATTGGAGAAAAAAGAACAGAGTACAAGGTATCACAGTACCTGATATCAAACTATATTAAAGGGCCACTGTAGTAAAAACAGTCTAGTACTGGCACAATGAATAACAGAAATAAAGATCAATGAAACAGAATAGAAAGCCCAGAAATAAACCCAAATCTCTATGATCAATTAATATTTGACAAAGAGGGCAGCAGCATAAAATGGAGTAAAAATAGCCTCTTCAGCAAATGGTGTTGGGAGATCGGGACACCTATACACAAACAATGAAACTTGATCACAATCTTACACCATACACAAAAATAAACTCAAGAAGTATAAAATACTTAAATATAAGTCATGACAGCATAAAAGTCCTAGAGAAGAACATAAGCAGGAAAACTTCAGATATTTGATACAACAATATTTTCACTGATCAGTCCCCTAGAGCAAGAGGCATAAAAGAAAGAATAAACAAATGGGACCATATCAAATTAAAAAGCTTCTGCATGGCTAAAGACAACATCAGCAAAATAAGAAGGGAACCAAGTATATGGGAAAATATATTTGCCAATGGTACCTCAGACAGGGTTTGAGCTCCAAATATATAAAGAACTCATACAACTTCACTCCAGAAAGACAAATAATCCAATTACAAAATGGGCAGAGGACCTGAACAGACATCTCTCCAAGGATGACATACAGAAGGCCCAGAGACATATGAAAGGATGCTAAGCCTCACTAGCCATCAAATTAAAACCACAATGAGATACCACTTCACACTAGTAAGAATAACCATTGTAAACAAATCAACAAACAAGTGCTGGTGAGGTTATGGAAAAAGGGAATGCTAGTACACTTCATGGGAATGTAGCCTGGTACAGTCACTGTGGGAAAGAACATGGAATTTCCTCAAAAAAAACTAAAAATGAAACTTCCTTTTTACCTTGCAATCCCACTGCTGAGATTATACCCTAAGAACCCTGAAACACCAATCCAAAAGAACCCATGCACCCCAATGTTCATAGCAGCACAATTTACAATAGCTAAGTGCTGGAAACGGCCTATGTGCCCATCAGTAAATGAGTGGATCAAAAAACTGTGGTACATTTATACAATGGAATACTACACAGTAGAAAGAAAGAAGGAACTGCTACCTTTCCCCACAGCATGGATGGAACTGGAGAGCATTATTCCAAGTGAAGTAAGCCAGGTGGTAAAAGACAAATATATGATCTCACCTATAAATGGAGCCTAACCAACACAAAAAACAAGTGAGCAAAACAGAACCAGAGACATGGAAATAAAGAACAAACTGACAATGACTAAAGGGGAGGTTGAAGGGGGATAATGGAGGAAAGAAGCAGAAGGGTTATCAAGGAACATATATAAAGTACCCACGAACAAAGACAACAGAGTGGCATAGGATTGAATGTGTGAGGTGTGGGTAGATAGGGCAGAGGAAAGTAATGGAGGGATAATGGGGAAACCTGTAACTGAACAATAATAAAATATGATAAAATAAATCAAAAGGAAGAATATGATAATTTTCCCCACCTTATCATCCATGTTCTTTCAAGGTACACATTTTTTTTAGCTTAGCTAATACACATCAGAAATGCATTGTTGGAAAACCCATGACAAATACCCTTCATAAAATACCACATCGACTTAGTTGGACCCTACTGGCTCCATCTCCTCTAATCATGATTGAGTCTATTAAAATTTTTTCAGGCTATGACACAACTCAGATCTTTACACATTTCTGAGGAATGGCATTTTCTCAGGCAAGAAAAAGTCATCCAGTCATCCAACATAATCTTTGTATCTGACAAGTGGTTTCACAATCTTTCTTTTTCAAATCTGCTTTTGTGGTTGGTCCCTGCACACATTACTAAATGCTTTAATTACAGGGAATGCTGAAAGAACATGATTTCTTTGTTTCCTTTTCCTAGAATGATCAGAACAGTAAAACTTCCTAAAATAGTGTGTGTGCACAGGTTATTGCAGGTTTATTTCTATCCATATGAACGTTATTTGGATTTGATCTGACTTCCAGTAACTTCTTTAGGAAAGGACCTGATGGTAACCACCTGCAGACACAGGCTTGGTCCACATGGCAGTAGGTGTGATTGCTAATCCTGCCAGCCACTTCTGCCTGCCCCTGCTCTGAGTCTCATCTGCAATGCAATCATGCCTTATGCTACACAAAGTTCAATCCCATAATTGTGCTAATTTTGAATCTGATTATTTAATAAAGAACTCTAATCTATACAAGTGAAATAGACATTCTGAAAGTGGAAATATCTATATAAAAAAAAAAGAGGATGAACTGGCAAGCAAAGTGTGAGTTTTGCTGTCCTGGGTCCTTTTGTTGTTATGATATCAGCTAGAATGTCCAGTAGCCCCATCATTCTGCAAACTGGTTTTGTTTCGAGGGAAGACAGTTTGGATCCAAAGTTGTCTCTATTCTCTACCCAGCTATCACCAGACCTCACAGCTGTCTTCCTTGTCAATTTTCTACAACAGATATGGGTACCAGGTGTAGTGAAATCGTTGGCCTGTCGAATTAATAAGAAGATGATCTAATAGTCTCTTCCTCTAGATAGGAAAGTCAAGAAGATATCTTAAAGATCAGTGAGTTCAGACAGAAATACATTAAATAATTTAGTCAGAGATATAAAGCTAGTAGTAAATGGTGAAGGAGTTCTAAAAACCAATTTCCTGACTTTTAGCATTCTTTTCAATTATGCCTGGTCTTGGTTAATAATAGCTTATTTATTTCTTATGTTGTTATTTTTAAATTTTGTTATTTTTAAAACACTTATTTTATAATTTGTTACTTTTATAATCTAAAATTCTTGGGGTACTACTTGCTCTTATTTGCTATTTGTATAGTTTGTGTCCTCATATGTTTTTTAATTTGGGGTGTAAATACATTTTTCAGTGAGTTGTATATATTATAATAGTTTGTCATCTGGATTAAGAAAATATGACTCCAAATTAACTGTGTATTTGCCTTTATAAGCAACTCAGTGGTGTTTCCAATCTTCTGCTTTTCTTTTGGGGAGGAGTGAGATTTTGAGTCATAAAATAAGGTAAATTCAACCTTTAAACCCATCTCTATGAGAGTTGTGATTAGGAATTCTCAGTGAGATTGTGGAGACCACACACACACACATTTTTTTCTTTTTTTAACACCAAACTCAAATCAAATCATGATGTAACCAAACAGGGACCTGGTTCTGTGTAGGCTCTTGATTTCATGTAGGAAAGATTTCACAACAGGAGTCAAGATGACTATGAGAATAAATGAGATAACTAAGAAGAGCTTAACATAGAAGCAACAGGAGTGCCTAGGCTGGGCTACCTTAGCTCTCTGGGAAGTCAGAGAGAAGGGAACTTTAGAGACAGGTTCAGGGGATTAGTCTGGGACAAAGCTCACAGATGCCCATTGCCTTAGAGTTTAAGATATGCCTGTGAAGAGGGAGACCATCAGCTGGGTCCTTTCTTTTGAGGCTTTTATCTCTTTCTTGCTGGTGGGAATCTTATAGGAAGTCTCAAGGAAGGGTTTCAGTAGACTATTCATCAGTTCTCCAGGTGTGCCCTTTCAGGGTCATGGTTTCTACTGATTGGTCAGTGGCAGGGCAGGCAGTCTTTAGTTAGTTATTGCAGCTGGTCCTGGTGTTGCCCACCTGATTTTGCTGCTTTTCCAGGCCTTGTGCTGTGTTGCGCGTGGGTCACCGGCCAGCAGTGACCACGGAACGCTGTGGATGGCTCGACGATAAACACGCGAGAAATAACAACATGCACAGAGACAGACTAGTTTCTGTGGGGAAGTAGGGACGAAATGGCCACCCCCCCTAGTGGGGAGCGCGCTGATTTACCATCCGTACCTGCTTTTATTAGGCTCATTTTGCATAGTAATTCAGGTAAAGTACAGTACTCATTCGGGGAAGTAAGGAACTATAGAAAACAAAGAACTCTGCCGGTCTATTGAGTTGGGGGGTCAAAGAGCTGTAAGACTGAGGAACAAACTAACTTCCTCCTAAGACCCTTCTCATTCAACTGAGAGCATTCTAAACAAAGAAGGTTTCACAGTAATTTACATATTCTTTCTTAGGCCTGATCACCCTGGGGAATCCGCACTTCTCAGTACCGAGCTGCACCACCCTGTCATTGTTTCAGGCTTAGGTGGAGCAAGGGAACTAAGGCAACCGAGAGATAAGGAGATTTTCTTCCGGAAGCTGAGAACTCAGACTTTGTCAAAGCCGAGGAGTGAGGGTCCATCACCCCCTTTTGCTGCAGCCCCCCAAGTCCTTCTTTTGGGGGGCCTCCCAAAGTGATCATGCCTGGCTTAGGTCGTTCCCCCCGTGGGGAATCTTACCCATCTTTGGCTAACCGACCAAGCTTTTTGGGGTTCAATTATGAATGAAGCAGCAGAAGCAGCATTCCTGCCAGGAAGATAAGCTTTTATCTCCTTGCTGGCTTACAATTCCAAGGGCGTTCCCTTAGCCTTAGCTAGGCGGGGGTTTCAGCCTCTGATACCAGTCAGGGCGGTTCCCAACAGTGCTGAAATGCAACTGAAGCCTAGATGTTATCTACAGGGAGGAAAGGCCAGGAGAGGAGAGGTTATACTTGGGGTGAAGTCCTTGTTTTCCTAGTTTTGCCCTTGCAAGGCAATTGGCATCTTCTGTCCTGGTGACCATCTGTACCTGGCTGTACTTTGAACAGCCATCATATACAGCTATCTGTCTCAATTTCCCTATTCCACTTACTAAGGAATTTTCTTAGCATCTCACTACCCTGTCTCATTGATAAACAAGCCTCCACATTTTCTCCTTTATCAATGAGTGAGTTCTTTTTATTTAATGTTTCCATGGGGAGTAACCCCTTTCAAGACCTGGGCCCACAGCAGGGTTTTCAGGTCCAATATCCCATTTTTATTGGATGCATGGTTTCCTTTTTCATGATCATTAAATTTAAATATATGCTTCCTTTTTATTGAGATTCCCCAAATTCCTAGGGCACTGCAATTTGTTACCCACTGAATTTCTCTTACTTCTTTATTTAAAAGCACACTTGTTACATTTTAGCATTTTTAGGTGTCTTGCTAGCAGGAATGTTTCATATTGCCTAATTGTCCATCTTGTATATAGTAGTCCTACCATTCCTCCACCACCACTCCACACACACAACATTGGCCCACACCTTTGCATTTTTACTCTGTTTTCTGATGGCAAGTATTCCAGAAATAGTTTTCTATTCATTAAATAACCAATTGTCTACCTTCTGTATTGTCTAGACAGTTCTTTGTTCTGTATGTACTTCCATTTTAGAGCTCATGGATACCTCCTCTGGAGGAATGGCAGGAAACAGAATTAGATATATTTGACAGGCCCCATTTTATCAAGACCTGTGAAAATAATTCATAGTAGCAAAATTCCAATAAGATTTCTGTGAACTATCTGAGGATCAAGTCATTTGGTTTCCCTATTTTAAGCTTTAAATCACTTAGAAATCACTAAGTATCTTTACTTAAGTAATATAATTAAGCCTCTCATTACTTGTATGTCTCTACGTATATTTGGTTCACTGTACCTAACAAAAATAAATGTCTTATAACTGGATCCATGAGAATAGCAAGAAAATTATCTTTGTTTTGTTTGCGTTGAAGGGAAGAAGAATAGCTGTAATCTCTGTATTGCAAAGACATTCCTGGCTTTAGGAGACTTGAAAACACAAGGACATTTCCTTATACTGTATTTCTAATGTGACTGAAGGGTAAAAGTGGCAATCAGGGCACATGGCATGTGGTTGCACTTAAATGCGTCATGAAAAGATCAATATTCCCCTCAAGAATAATAAGCTCTGATTCTGATGGGCCCTGCAGTACACAGATATAACCAGGGGATTATCAAAGTTTGAGCTGCAGGACAGACAAAACTTAAACATGTCTCAATCATGTAGGACTGAAACTGCTGTGGTCTGCCACTCAGTGAACAGGCTGCCTGTTATGTCTGCACTGACTGGTCTGTGCTTCTTAGATCCAATTTTTTTCCCCTCCCATCTCTTCATCTTTTCCTCTCCTGGATTTCTCTCTTTGACATAATTTCTTTGAGTTTTATAAATGCCTCTTGCTTTTTTAATTTTCTAATCTTCTCTTATTTCTAAAACAATGGTTCTCAAACTTTGACATCCAAGCCTGAAGTTTTCGTTCAGGTTTTGTTTTGTTTTAATTTTTAACTGTAAGCACCCCAGGCAATTTTGATGCTGACAGATCTATGAAATGTGTCCTTGAGAAACATTGCATTCCTACATGTAAACTATGCAATAAAAACATATTTTAAATAAAAAATAATAAATTGACTATAGCACTTCTTGCCTCAAAAAAATCATGAAAGGTCACTGAAAGTACAAGCTATTGAATTTTTCCATCTTGACTGAACATTGAGATTTGATGGGAAACAAATTACAGTTTTTTTTTCTCAGTACTAACTTAAAGTACCTAGGAGGACAACTCTACTATAATCACTGATTTCTAATGTAATATATTAATAAATGAGTTATTAACCACTTGGTAATGCAGCCATATGCCACATAATAAGGTTTCAGTCAACAACTGACTGCATAATGATAATGATTTCATAAGATTATAGTAGAGCTGAAAAATTCCTATCACCTAGTGATGTTGTAGCTGTCCTAATGTTGTAGCACAGTGCATTACTCATGTGTTTGTGGTGATGCTGATGTAAACAAGCCCACTGTGTTGGGAACTGCCCTGCCTGGTATCAGAAGCTGTAACCCCCCACCAAGGCTAAGGCTGAGGGAGTGGCCTTGGACCAGAAGCTAGCAAGGAGACAAAAGCTTATCTCCCTGGCAGGAGCACTGCTTCTGCTGCTTCATTCATAACTGAACCCCAATGCTTAGTCAGTTAGCCAATGACGGGTAAGATTCCCCAAGGAGGGAATGACCTAAGACAGACAGGCATGATCACGTGGGAGGCCCCCAAGAAAGGACTTTGGGGGCTACAGCAAAAGGGGGTGATGGACCCTCACTCCTCGGCTTTGACATAGCCTGAGTCCTCATCACCTGGGAGAAAATCTCCTTATCTCTTGGTTTCCTTAGTTCCCTTGCTCCACCTAAGCCTGAAACAATGACAGGGTGGTGCAGCTCTGTGCTGAAAAGGGCGGGTTCCCCGGGTGATCAGGCCTAAGAAAGAATATGTAAAATCCTGTGAAACCTGCTTTGTTTAGAATGCTCTCATTTGAATGATAAGGGTGCAAGAAAGAAGTAAGTTTGTTCTTTAAAGTTTTATAATTCTTTGACCCTGACTCAAAATAAGCCCTCAGACTTCCTTGTTATCTATTGTTTGATCCTTACTTCCTAGCAATGAGTAATGAGTTTTACCTGAATTCTTATTCAAACGAAACCAATAAAAAGCCTCTCCAGAGGTGGAACAGGGCACTCTCCCCACCAGAGAGAGAGTGGCCATGGCGCTCTCCAGGAAAGAGGTGGCCAAACGTCGTCCTCCAGGAGAGAGGGTGGTCAAGGTGCTCTCTTTACCAGAGAGAGTAGCCATTCTGTTCCTACTTCTCCACAGGACTCGGTTGTCTCAGTGTATGTTTTTAACATGTTTCAATAAACATCCACAGCCGAGATGGATACTGCAGGCCAGTATCATCCACACCACTGCATTGCTAATCATATAAAAGTGTAACACATACACATACACTTATGTAGAGTATGTAATTCTTGAAAATGATAATAAACAATATTTATTTATTTATTGTGCTACATTATACTTTTATCATTATTTTAAAGTGTACTCTTTGTACTTATTAAATAAGAAGTTTGCTGTAAAACAATGTGCTGTGTTATACCAGCAGTAGCCTCATGCATCTAGTATTCATCATTTCTCTTTGTTGCATGATTTTCTCTTCTTGTTGATTTAATCTCAGGTTGTTTTATACAATGACATCCTGTACAAAATTGTGGCATAGGAGCAAAAAACTATACCATGTAGCCTAGGTTTGTAGTAAGCTATAACAACTAAGTTTGTGTAAGCACATCTATGATGTTCGCATAGTGATAACATCACCTAATGACACACTTTTCAGAATGAATCCGTATTGCTGGTAGAACAGCACTATATATCATAGTGCTCCCTTAGCTTGTCAAGGAGTAAGGATGAGACACTTGCCCTCCTGAAGGAAATTCCAAACAGCTTCCACTTGCTTTTCAGGAATATAATTGTACTAATCTAAAATGAGTTGAAGTTGTAGATGAGAAAAACAATAGTCATTAATTAATTTATAATATGTACCAAGAAGTATATTACATATTCTATTTCATTTAATTTTTACCACAGTACAAGTAACAGTATTCTTTTATTTTATTTTCTTTTATTTTATTTTTATGTAACTTCTTTTTTCACATTTTTATTGTTGTTCAAGTACAGTTGTCTCCATTTTCCCCACACTACTCCCCCCAACCCCAGCCATCCCCACTTCCCACCCTTGATCCTACCCTCTGTTTTTTTCCATGTGTCCTTTATGCATGTTCCTGAAAACCATTCTCCCTTTTCCCCTATTATCCCTTCCCACCTCCCTTCTGGTTCCTGTCAGTTTGTTCTTAATTTCAATGTCTCTGGTTATATTTTGCTTGCTTATTTGTTTTATTGATTAGGTTCCACTTATAGGTGGGATTATATGGTATTTGTCTTTCACCAGAATATTCTTGTCTTATAGATAATGACAACAAATGTTTGTAAAGTTTTCAATGTTTCAAATCTTAGTCTAGGTACTTTATATATGTATTAACTCATTTATCCCTCACAACAACCCCATGGTGGTATCCTATTAGTATCCCCATCTTCACAGATAAAAAAATCAAGCCTCAGGGTGGTGAAACATTTTTTCCAAGGTGACAGAGCTTATAAATGGTGGAATGGGAATTTAAACTACCGCTCTCTTCCTCTAAAGTCTACCTCTAACTGCTGAAATAGTTGTTCTCAAACTTAAGAGTATATTAGAACCACCTGAAGAGCTTGTTAAAGTACAAAGTGTTTGATGCAAGAGGTCTGGATGGTGCCCAAGAATTTGCATTTCTAACAAATTTTCAGGTGATCCTGATGCTATTCCTCTGGGAATCACATGTTGGGGATGAGAACCACTGCAATACACTATATTGCTTATCAGACCTTTAAAATGTTCTTTCTGAATTCTAGAGTAAAGAAGAAACCAGCTGGAATGACCTCTGAAACTAATTCACAGATTAGGGCCACAGTCTTCCACAATACTGTCCTCACTTCAGACATCAACCCCAAGCTTGGGGTTCCCAGGGCTCATCTTACTGTATACAAATTTGGGGTTTGCACTGTCAATTTATGTTCAATAATTCACTAGAATGTAACTCAAGAAAGTGCTAAACTTATAACTACAGCTTTATAATAAGAAAAAAGTATATAAATCAGAACCAATTGGAAGAGCAGATGCTTAGAATTAGGTCTGGAGAGTCCTGAACACAAAGCTCTGGTGTCTTCTTCCTGTGGAATCTGAACAAATCACCATCCTCAGCAATATGTAACAATATACACAGAATATTATTAACCAGGAAAACTCATGAATCTGCATTTCTAATGAGTTTCTAACAAGTTTTGGTGTCCAGTTTTTATTTGAGTTTTATTTTATAAGCATGAATGATTGAACCATTGAATACACTTGAACTTAATCTCTTCAGCCCTCTTCCCTTCTCCCAAAGTGGAGATACTATCATGTGGCTCAAAACCCCAATCCTATAACCATGTACTCAGACTTTTGGCTTTTCCAGCCCTGTCTTTCACATAAACTATCAGGGCCAACTAAGAATAGCAAAGACACCACTCTCACTCACAAAATTCCAAGAACTGAGAGGCTGTCTGCCCCCCAGGAACAAAGGTCATCCAAGTCTTTATTACGAAGCACTACACAAAGTCAAGCTTTTGCCAACAAGCTAATGTGTCAGATTTAAGATGCCCAAAGCCCAAAATTACAACATAATCAGTGGCATGGTTATGACTTAAACACATCTTTCAGATATAAAGGCTTGAGCTCATAGTTGTTGTGTTTTCTAATTCCTAGTATCTTTTAATTGCAGTAAAAATCCATCATAAGTTATTAGCAAAGTAAGTGATATTTGAAGTCTGGGTGGGGAGGAGAAAGTTCAAATCTTGGGAATTGTAAGTTACCACTGTCAAGATTTTCATTACATCCCCTTTTTAAATTAATCATTTTTTATCTACCTCAGAAGATTAATCTCTTTTTTTTTTTTTGTCTGGGCAGCTCTAATTACAGTGTAACTGGTTAGCACAGTACCTGCAATTTTAAGTGCTGTTATTATCACCAGAAATATCCTTCCTGCTCTATTTCACAGCACAGCTATATATGTCAAGTGAAACCCATCTGTGATTTGTGCTGAGTAGGGTCTTCAAATGTTGGTGCAATAGATTCAAGAGCTAACTATGAGTGGCCTGTATCTCAAAGTGACAGCATGCTTTCTCCAGTGCAGTTATGTTCCCACTCAGCACTATGATAAAATGAAGACAAAATATAAAGAATAAAGGCTAACATTTATTGTATATTTACTATTTCCAAGGCACTTTACATATCATACCTCATTCAAAGATCACAATCTCTTTGGGAGGGAATTACTATTATTGTCCTCTAGTTCAAACAAGTAAACAAGGAAATCAAAGCACAGAGACATTAAGAAAATTATCAGTGTAGCACAACAGACCTAGAACTTGAATCTATGTGGCATGGCTCTGGAACCAACACTCTTTTTTTTGTTAATATATTTTATTGATTATGCTATTACAGTTGTCCCATTTCCCACCTTCTCTCCCCTCCACCCTGTACCCCCTCCCACCCACATTTCCCCCCTTTAGTTCATGTCCATGTGTCATACTTATGAGTTCTTTAGCTTCTACATTTCCCGTACTATTCTTGCCCTCCCCCTGTCTATTTTCAACCTACATTCTATGCTACTTATTCTCTATACCTTTTCCCCCTCTCTCCTCCTCCCATGCCCCTGCTGCTAACCCTCCATGTGCCCTCCATTTCTGTGGTTCTGTTCCTGTTCTAATTGTTTACTTAGTTTCTTTTGGTTTTGCTTTAGGTGTGGTTGTTAATATTTGTGAGTTTGCTGTCCTTTTACTATACATGTCTTTTTCTTTATCTTCTTTTCTTAGATAAGTCCCTTTAGCATTTCATAAAATAAGGGCTTGGTGATGATGAACTCCTTTAACTTGACCTTATCTGAAAAGCACTTTATCTGCCCTTCCATTCTAAATGAGAGCTTTGCTGGATAGAGCAATCTGGGATGTAGGTCCTTGTCTTTCATGACTTGGAATATTTCTTTCCAGCCCCTTCTTGCCTGTAAGGTCTCTTTGGAGAAATCAGCTGACAGTCTGATGGGAATTCCTTTGTAGGTTACTGTCCCCTTATCTCTTGCTGCTTCTAGGATTCTCTCCTTCATTTTTACCTTGGCTAATGTAATTATGATGTGCCTTGGTGTGTTTCTTCTTGGGTCCAACTTCTTTGGGGCTCTCTGAGCTTCTTGGATTTCTTCGAAGACTGTTCCCTTTGCCAGACTGGGGAAGTTCTCTTTTATTATTTGTTCAAATACATGCTCAATTTGTTGCTTTTCCCCTTCCGATTCTGGTACCCTTATAATTCGGATATTGGAACGTTTAAAGGTTTCCTGGATGCTCTTAAGCTTTTCCTCGATTTTTTGAATTCTTATTTCATCATGTTTTCCTGCTTGGTTGATTCTATCTTCCTTCTGGTCCACTGTATTGTTTTGAGACTCAGATTCCTTCCTTTCACTATTGGCTCTCGTCTGAGTATCTTCCTGCATCTCTTTTATGGTAACCTGCATCCTTTCATCTAAATTGTGCCCAAAATCAACCAATTCCGTGAGCTTTCTGATCACCAGTGTTTTGAACTGTGCATCTGATAGATTGGCTATTTCTTGGTTGCTCAAAAGGATGAGTCCTGGGGGACTGATCCCAGGAAACATGTCTGTCCTGGTCTCTCCTTTTTTTTTTCGGTCTGGTCGCTCCTGCTACGGTGGGGGGCGGAGCCTTAGGTGTTCACCAGGGCTGGGCACCCCAGTCGCTAGATTTTGACATTATATGTGGGGGCGGGGGTGGGGACGGTAGGGAACAATGGCGGCAGTTCCGTTGTCCTGGGCCCAGACCCTTCTTTGGGATCCTGGGCCGCGAGTTCTGCCCTGGTCCACAATCGCTGCCCCACTGGGTCCACCCGCCTCAGCTTGCATACTCAGGGGTCACTGCTGCGTTCTTGCGCCCCGGATGGCTGTCACTCCAATTTTGCGCCAAACTTTCCCCGACCTCCACGCGCTGACGACCTGTGCCCACCCCGCGCCTGCCCAGCTCGTCTTCTCCTACCAGTCCGGATGAACGGGTCTTCTTCAACTTCTTGGCTGTCCGACTTCCATTCAGATAAATCCCCTATTGGTTCTGGGTGTTATTCTATCTATAAATTATTGTTGTAAATTATTGTTGTTCTAATCTTGGTTGTGCGAGGAGGTACGGTGCGTACACCTATTCCTCCATCTTGCTGGAAGTTGGAACCAACACTCTTAACCAATGTATCTATTGTCTCAAATAATATCAAGAACCTCATGCTATCATTATTACCCATAAAGTAATCCTCTTCATATTTGTGTTGCTTTGTTTCATTTATTGTATTCTCTGTGATGGGGAGGAGTCCATATTTAAAAAAAAAAAAAACAGTAGAAAGTGAATGCAAAAAGGTAATCTTTTCATTGATATTTCTAACAGCTAATTTGGGTACAGTATATCTATTATTATACAGTAGGGATTCGAGTAAGGTCCCTGTAATCACTCCTAGACTGTAAGTTCCATAAGGACAAAGGCTTAACTACTGTAGTTCCCCTTTATCTATGAAGGATATATTCTAAGACCCCCAAATGGATGTCTGAAACCACAGGTAGTACTGAACCTTATATATACTATGCTTTTCCCTATGCATGCATACTTTTGATAAAGTTTAATTATAAATTAGGCATAATAATAGATTAACAATGGCTAATAACAAAGTAAAAATTATAATAATATAGTCATAAAAGTTATGTAAATGTTGCATTATTAAGTAAAATAGGGTTACTTGAACACAAGCACTGTGCTACCACAACTGTGCATCTGATAACTGAGACACTACCAACTAATAGCAGGTAGCATACACAATGTGAATACTCTGGACAAAGGGAGGAGTCACGTCCTGAGCAGGTGGAGTGTGATGATGTTTGAATTCATCTCCCTACTCAGAAAGGCATGCAATTTAAAATGTATGAATCATTTATTGCCAGAAATTTTCATGTAACATTTTCAGATCTTGGTTGACCACATGTAACTGAAATTACAGAAAGTAAAACTGCAGATAAGATGGGGCTCTGTGTTTCCATCTTGTCTACTGCTATTTCCAAAGAGCTGAATACATAGCCTATGAAGACTGATTTTGTTTTAATTACAAACAACCTCACAGCATGAAACATGGCTGTCTTTATCTGCTTGGACTGCCATTGTAAAACGCCATAGCCTGGATGGCTTAAACAACAGTCACTAATTGTCTCATAGTTCTGGAGGTTGAAAACCCAAGATCAAGGTTCTAGTTGACTTGCTTCCTGATGTGACCCTCTATTCATGGCTTGTAGATGACTGCTTCTCCTTGTGCCCTCACATGGCAGAGAGGGAGAGAGAGAAAGAGAATGAGGGAGAAACAACTCTCTAGTTTCTCTTATCTGAACACTGATCCTATCATGAGGGCCCCACCTTCATACTCTCATCTAACTTTACACTGCCCAAAGGCCTCCATTCCAAACACTATCACATTTGGGTTAGGGTTTCAACTGATAAATGTGAGGGTGGAACAGACACATTTAGTCCATAATGATGGCATTTTAATGTAACCCTTGTCCAGCGATTTCATATTCCTAATGAGATATGTATGTGAAAGATACAGTATGGCTCTCACAGAAAATATTAAATTTGGGGCAGCCACACCACCTACACTGACAGTCTATTTAAGTGAAAGCTGCAGGCACTGTATCTGCCAAGAGTCAAACATCTGCATATTCCCTCTGTGGCCTCAGGATGGTCAGGTAGGTGGTCATTTAAATATTTAGTGCCTCTTAACCAGGAAGCTGAGGCTTTGGGTTTGCTCTAGGAAGTTATTGGAACATATTAGTACAAATATTCTGCAGTCTGTCAAGCAACTGCCCTCTGTGAATTTTGACAAGGAGACTACATATAAAATGCAACTCTTGGGAGAAAATGCTAATGTATTTATGTCTTAAAAAGTTGTACACAGCCTCAGAGTTTTATTAGCAGCCATGTCCGCCAGGTAATTTTTTTTTCTTAGTAGATCACTGGTTTATTGTAAAGGGATAAAAGAAGAACTATCAGATAGAAGAGATGCTTCAGGCAAGGTGTGGGGAAAGGGCACAAAGCTTCTGTGCTCTCTGCAGCACACACTCTTCCCAAATCTCCATGTGTTCACCAACCTGGAAGCTCTGCAAACCCCATTTTCCTGGGGTTTTATGAAGGCTTTGTTACAAAGTTATAATTGATTGGCTATTGGTCACTGATTCAACCTCCAGCCCCTCTTCCCTTCCTGAAGTTTGGGGTGGCACTGATAATCCCTCTAATCAAGGTTGGTACCATTGGCAAAGGACCCATCTTTAGGTGCTTTACAAATGTTACCTCATTAACACGACAAAAGAAACTTTTCTCCCCTTCCTCATGAGTTAGGAAATTCCAAGAGTTCTGGGAGTTATGAACCAATATTTATAGAGGAAGACCAAATATATATGAAAATATATATAAATCACAATATTGCAACTACTCATCATACAGTTTCAATAATGATTAACATTTTACTGTTCTTATAATTCATCTATCTCATTCCCATTTTTTTTTCCTTTGGAATATTTTTAAATATATCTCAGATACCACATCATTTTACCCATAAAATCTTTGGTGTTTGTAATTTTATAAAAAAGCATAGTTACAATACTGCCAGATAATTTTATAATATAAGTCTTGTGAATCTGCATTTATATTACCAAGTCATGATTCCTCTTCTAAAAGTGGTGCTGTATTAACTGTATGTGTTAGTCCTTTTCATTCAGAGCTTAGTTCACACCAATCTGGAATTTGTCTTATTAAAATGGAAAGATGTCAAGAAAATAAAGTGAAATTCTGGTGTTGTAATAATTAAATAAAGCTGACCTGGCAAACATTTGCTAATGTGTAAATTCAGTAAATACAGTATACTTATTTTTTAAATACAACAATCTCATAGTTTAGTGCTCTATTCATTTAGTATTAAGAGCCTCCCAGTGTTTAAGATAACATAGAGGATTCCATTATACGGCGACTTGGTGATTAAGTGGAATCAATGATGCTAACCCTGGCTCATGGTATCCAAGACATTGTGGATGAGACAAGGCAAATTCACACGGACTATGAGTCCTGTGGCGGAAAAGGGGTGGCACAGCCACTCTCACTCCTTGCCTTGAAAAGCTTTGTTTGCTTTTCTGGGCACTTTACATGATGGTCTTCATTTACACAGGTTTACTTTAGGTGGTTACCCTTTACAGAAAACAAAGGAGATGTCGTTAATCACATCACAGAAGAAGGATATTTGCAAATATAAAGGGAAAAGTGGTTGAATTGGTTACACTTGTCCTTGGAAGTTTTAGCATGGATTTTACTTTAAAGATATGCAGTAAATGTTTTTTTTTTTTTTTTGCCTCATTCAGGGTGAGGGAGTTTTAGCAAAAGCAAGTCTCATAGCAGTCTAGGTACAATGCAGGCCCCATTCCCTATGAGAGAACCTATCTATGGGCATGGGTCCAGTGCATCGGACCTCGCTTTCCACTGGCCTTCCGAGTGGGAGCTGGCCCCACGCCACACAGAATAGTCTCCTATAAATCAAAGCCTTTCATGCTTTCTGCCTCTCAGAAGAAAATCTGCAGAGGTTTCTCAATATGGATCAGGAATCAAATGCATTATCAATGTACCTGCAGCTGAACTGGGCCCTCCTATGCCCCTTGGCACTGCTAAGACAGTCACACCACATTAGACTCACTGCTCTCAGGTAACACACCGACAAGCAATGTACAATTCAGTCAGAAGCAGTATTTAAATATAGCTGTGTGTTGACTGGTGAATACTCACCTTCTAGTTTGTTAATTGTAGGTCACTTGTCTCAGCCAGTGTCATTTACAGTATGTTATTCATTTTAGTTGAAAGATTGGGCTGATTTACATTCTGACGCATAGTTCTCAGTTTATATATGGAGGGTTTTTTAGGAGGAAAGTGGGCCATGAGTTGGCAATGTTAGTCATTAGGAGGAACTTCCCTTCTGTTAAGTAAGTTGTGTCATTTTCCAGAGACAGACAATTAAGTGTCCTCATGGATGTACTTGATAAAAGGCCAGCTCTGAGATAGGTATGCTTCATCCTGACAGCTGTTAACATTGTCAAAGAGACACATACAACAACATGGTTTCTTAGTGTTACTAAAAATACATTTTCAAACTTACAGCTTCCTGAAATAATGGGCTTTCAGACTACATTTTGCATTTTCCAAACTTTTAGAAAGAATCTACTACTACAGTAGCCTTGTGGTACAGCTGCTGAGAGAGAAAAGAGATAGGGGGTGAATTTCCAGCCTCCCAGGGTGCATAATAACCAAACACTGCCCTAACTTTGCCTCTGCCCCTCACTCCCTCACCTGCTGCTCCATTTCATGGCCTCCTCTCAGCTTTTCAAACACAGAAACTTTACACCTGTTCAGGACCTTTGCCATTTTTTGGCCCTTCCATCATTCAGGTTTTCTTTCCTATGTCACGTTTTCTCATCAGCTTCTCCAAACCACCCTGTTTCAGAGAGCTCACCCCAACTTACTCCACCATGTCACTCTGTCTTATGTCATTTGTATCACTTGTCATTAGCTAAAATTTCTTTCTGTATTTATGTGTTCTTTTACATTGTTCACCTCTGTAGGACTAATGCCTATTCTTATACTTCATGAATGTCTTCCCAATGAGAAAATTCAGAGAAAAAAAAAAGTGGAAAGCTGGAGTAAGAGCATGGTGAGTTTGCAGAGGAAAATAATAGCAAGCAACAGTTCAGCACGGCTTAACTTCCAACAATTCCCAAATGTTATATGTAGTATGAAAATGTTGTCAAATTCATTTGAACATTAATGAATATGACCTCAGAAGACTAGAGGACTTAAAGACAAATAGAATCCATGTCTTTTTCAATTCTGTCTTGGACCTTTTTATCTATCCAAGTTTTATGCAATCTCATTCAATTCTTAATAAGAATGGATATTTGATTTTACATTTTATGTATGAATGATTTTGTCACATTTATTTAATGACACTGGCATTTATTATTGCCAGACCCCGTTCTAAGCACTTAACACATAGTATTGGGTGTATCCTTTATCATAATCCTATTAGAGAAATCACTATTATCATCCCTGCTTTATAGATGAGAAGAGAGATATAAATAATATTTGGCCCAAAACACAGAGCTGGTTAGTGGGAGATTCAGGTCCATATCAGGAAGTGCAGCTTCAGAGTATATACTCCTAAGCACTAGATTAGGACACTTCTCCTACTGAGTTATCCAAACAACATCCTACCTCAAAATGTGCACTGGCATTAAAATACATTCTCCCTTATAACACATCCCTAGAAGACTTGCAAAATCCTGTCTGTGAATAAGGCCCACACTCCTGAATGTTCCATCCTGAAAGAATTTCAGGATTTTAGGCAAGTTAAGGATCCTAATAACAGATGGTGGATTAAATGTGGTCTTAACTGTATGTCTGTCAGATAGAAGCCTTAGTTTGCTTCTTGTATGTTTCAATATTCAATGGAAATTATTGAATAAGTGTGATGTCAGTTAATCTGAGATGTGACCCTCAGACTTCTTACCAACACCATGTCTGGAGAGGCTAACACCAAGGAAACTGCCAAGGATGCTCTTAAAATTAATATATTTAAGCCCTGGCTGGCATAGCTCAGTGGATTGAGCGCGGGCTGTGAACCAAAGTGTCGCAGGTTCGATTCCCAGTCAGGGTACATGCCTGGGTTGTAGGCCATGACTCCCAGCAACCGCACAATGATGTTTCTCTCTCTCTCTCTTTATCCTTCCCTTCCCTCTCTAAAAATAAATAAATAAAATCTTTTAAAAAATTAATATATTTAAAGTTAATAGAGGAAACACATTCATTATGTTAATGCTAGAGCTTAATTTAATGCTACCTATTTCTTTGAAAAGACTATCAAATCTCTTAACAAACTGTGTTTTATCCTGCCATTAAGTTGTTATAAATGCTCAATATTTGAATTTCTAAAGTCAGACTAGGTGTTCAAGAAGCAAATAATCACAGATGACTATCGTGAAACTAATTTAAAATGCAGTAACAATGGCACAGTGGTGCTTCCATGAATACTAACAAAAAACAAAGGTAAGAAAAAGTTGATATTAGGCTGAATAAAGGCAGGTGTGAGAAAAGTGTTTAATTCCACTATTTCTAATGCCGAGTTTTCTGCTAATAAACAAATGCTTCCACAGGTCCAAAGTCTATTTGAAGTTTGAAATGTGAACTGGCAATGGATTCTTAGGAATATTCAAAATTAGCACTAATTGCAGACAGTGTCAACTCAAATAAATATCAAATTTAGATACAACCTGACTTTTTTCACATTCCTGTTCAGACATAGAAGGATGGATTTCATGGCCATAGCTGAAGTCACAGAGCTCTTCATTCATTCTCAAATGAAGACTTCCCATTAGGTAATCTTCTAGCTTCCTATCCCTAGTCCCTGCAGGGATGGCCTAACCAATACTTGGATTCAACCAGAAGAGGGCTTGGTTTTTTGAAGGCTTGTTTAGAGTGACAAAGAGTCCCAGAAAATGTTTCTTTAGACTCTGTTGGGAAAAACTATTGACAAACTGTAGAGCAGTCGACATTTTGGGTAAAGAATCAATTTAAACAATCATTCTAACAAACTGATGGTTAAAGTCAGTCAGACTTGGTTCCAATGCCTTTCTGTAACACTAACCAATGTGACTGCATGCTGGGCCAGCTTGTGGGTATGCAACCCAGGCCCAGGGGGCACCCATACAAGGGCCCCATGCTTGATTTAATCCTCTGCTGTTGCTGTGTTGAAATTTTTAATAATTTTTGAACAAAGGACCCCACATTTTTATTTTGCACTGAGCCCCTCAAATTATGTATCTGGTCCTGACTCGTGAGTTATTTTATCTCTGTGAATTACAGTTTTATTATTGACAAGCCATGACAAGAAGCCACAGAAGAGAACAACTCTGCCAACACCTTGATCTTAGACTTGTAGCTTCTGGAATTATGAGGAAATAAATATCAGTTGGTTAAGCCACCCACTCTGTGGTGCATTTTATGGCAGCCCTAGAAAACTAATACAGTCAACAACTCTCAAATATTTGATCCTAGCTTAGATTTCTCATACAAACTTTACATGGATATCATTGGCTTTCTTGACACCTTTACTTGATGTCTGTTAAGCACTTCAGATTTAACATGAGCTATTAAAGTTTTCACCCCAAATCTTCTTCTCTATCTCAGTTAATGACAATTGCAGGCTTTATTTGATTAAACCAAAAAAAACTTGGAATCATCATTGACTCTTCCTATTATTTAATGCTCTGCATTGGATCAATCAGCAAATCCCACAGGTTCTGTCTTCATACTGTAGCCTGAACCTGACCTCTTAGTAACACTTCCTCACTATCACCATAGTACTAACCTCAACCACCTCCCTCCTGGCTTATTTCATCTGAACTCTCAGTCAGTTCCCAACAAACAGCCATTTTCTGATCATGCAAAAAGGTGTAAGTCACATTGTATAACTCCTATTTTCAGAATTGTCCAATGGCTTCCCAGCTGTTTTAGAACAAAAGCCAAAATCACCTTTATTGCCCACTTCCATCATCTTTTTTACTTCAAATACTATATGGTTCTTGTTCAACCTGCCTCATGCCATTGCTCCAACATTCCACACATGTTTACACACACAAACTTTGCACATAGCTTTTCCTTTAATATCTTCACAGCCTTCATCACTTCCTTTTAGTAACATAAAAATCAACTTCTAAGTGAGGTCTTCTTGAAAGTGAGGACTAACATATATTTTAACCCTCTCTTAAATACTTTATATCTACCCTTCCATTTTATATTTTCTCTTTAGCATTTACTACTTTCCAACACATTATTTTACTTATTTTGTTATTTATTATCTGTCTCCCTTAGTAGAAGTCTAAAAGCTTCTTTAAGATAAGCATTTTTGTCTTATTTATTACCTTATCCCTAGCCTCTAGCACAGAATTTTCTATCAATACATAGTAGATTGTCAATATATACTTGCTGAAGTAAATGAAAAATGGAAAAGATAACTCCTGTTTCCTTTTTATACGTTTAAATCAAATTGGAGGTACAGTCAAGTATGGACATTGAGACTATGCTTACATGATGCCATTGGCAACATACGATCTCCCATCTGGACAGGACCACTTTGTTTTTGATGAAATTCTGTTGGCTTTTAAAAGATTACTTTATTCTCTAAAGCAAACTCTGTGTCATGATAATATTATTCTGACTTTAGAAAGTTTGTATCTTCTGTATATAATGCACATAGACTTGATATATATCATTGTATCTATAACTATATAACAACAATTCCTAACTTTATTTTTTACCATCCAAATCCAACAGGAAATTGTTGCACCAGCATAACAGGAGTCACTTTTTTCTAGTTTTCAAAAATCATTTAAATTGCTTGGATTGTCCCCCATGAGGCTTCTCAGGTTTTACTCAGACTTTCTCTCATGGCATCTATGTTCCAAGAAGGTAAAAGAGGAGGATGTAGTTTCTGGAAAACTTAGTTTAATTGTCCAAACATTACTCCTTCTGCATTCTATTTGTCTAAGGAACTCATAAACCTGGGTCAAACCAAAGGAGATGGAGAAACAGCCTTGAATGGGAGGTGATATGTAGGGATCAGAGGAACTTCTGGTCATATTTTGCAATCTACTCCAGCCTGCCATCTGTTCTAAATTGTTCACACTACTTTAGTCTGTAAAATATATGTATTTTTTACAGGGAATATATGTATAAAATCCCAGAGACCCTTTAAACCCCATTTCAACACAGCATTCAACTTAAATTGTGGATCTATGCCCTACATCAAGGTCAGCTATTAATGAAGCTGCTCAGGTGCTGTTTCTCAGATACATTCTACCTTTATCCAGAGATTGTGAACTAAAAGATAAGTATCAGTAGACCACACATGTGGAATGTTGAGTTAAGGAGAGGAAAGCTGTCCTATAGAAATTCTGAAACACAGCCAGGCTCAACACAGACATGTAACCAGGGCTCACTTCTCTGGAGGTGAAGAATGCTCCTCAAATGTTAACAGTTCTACTCCCTGAAAGTGTTTCCCAATTTAATTGTTCTCCTGTGATCTTGGGCTTCATCCTCTGAGATGCCATCTTTATTAAAAATAACAATAATCTACATTTCCAGTTGCAAAATTTTCTCAGTCACTTCCTGCCCATAGGAAGTAGGGTGTCCAGAGACTTCCTTCTATTTTTTTAAATCTTTACCAGAAGATATATTTATTAATTTTAGAGAGAAACATTGATGAGAGAGGGAAACATGAATCAGTTGCTTGTCATATTCACCCTGATACGGAACTGAACCTTCAACCTAGGTATGTGCCCTGATCTGGGATGGACCTCACAACTTTTTGATATATGGGATAATGCTCCAACTGAGCCATGCAGCCAGGGCATTTTTCATATTTAAGTGTTTCTATCTCATTTAGCTCCAGCAATAAGAGTTCCACCAAGACATCTCAATTTTTCTAAGTTCCTTTTCAGTCTTGCTGGGGTTGATACTATATCCCAAAAGCTACAACTATAACTCCTCTCAAGACTGATCTCTCTCTATTTTTGGCAGAAAGCAACTTTAAGAATCTTAGAAGCCATTTTGTCTAGCTTAGCAGATCTAATTGGCATGGGCTTAAATTTGTCTAGGTCAATGCTTTATAGGGGATGATCTCCAGACCAGCAGCATTACCTCAGAGCTTGCTAGAAATTGAATTTGTGGGTCCACCTTAAAACTACTAAATGAGAATCTCTAAAGAAAGAGTATAAATCATGTGTTTTAACAAGCTCTCCAAATAATTTTTGTGCATGCTAAAAAAAAAAAACAAAAAACAAAACACTGTTGTCCATAAGCATCTATCTCATAACCATACTCTTGAGTTGGTCCTTATCCAGTAGGTATTTCTTACAATCAGAATCATTTGCAGACTAGATAAAGTGGGGATGAAAAATATTTAATTTTCAATTCAGCAACTCTTAGGCACAACATTTCCTCTAAATTCTTCTTGTAGCTGAAAATTTTCCTTTTTTAGTTTGTCTCTCTCATGCAGTTAACATAACACATGCAACTAAAAACACTTAACTAATCTTTTTAACATTCTGCCTAAAAATCTCCTTAGCTAGCTCCGCTCGTTTTATTAGACACCTTTTCTGACATTCAATTTATCTCAGGACAGAATTGTTCTACAACTCAGTAACTTAAGTTGCCCATTTTTAGCTTTTAATAAGACTTTTCTCACAAAATTTTCAGCCTCCACTAACATCTATCTTTTCTTCCTTCCTTCCTTCCTTCCTTCCTTCCTTCCTTCCTTCCTTCCTTCCTTCCTTCCTTCCTTTCTTTCTTTCTTTCTTTCTTTCTTTCTTTCTTTCTGTTTTTGGTAACTTTTTTTAACTGTATTTCTAGGCTGGAACTATTACTTATTTCTAAATCAAAGCCTACATGTTTTCAATTTTTGATATAGCAGCATCTTTTACTACTAAATTCTATTATTAATGATCTCTTATTGTGTAACAATTACCCCAAAACTTAATGTTTAAAATAACAACCATTTATTTCCTCCCAACCCTCAGGTTGACAATTTGATCTCAGCTGAGGTAAGCTGACAGGTCTCTCATGAATTTGAATTTACTTGGCAGTTCTACTGGAGGCTGGCTTATAGCATAAAGTTTACTCACACATTGGCTGGGGCTGTGGGCAGAGAGCACCCTGCTCTCTTTCCCATGGCCTCTGCAGCAGACTCAACTGGGATTTCTCACATGGTGGCAAGGATCCAAGAGGGCAAAAATGGAAGCTTCAAGTCCTCTTCCAGCTTAATAATATTACCTCTGTTGCATTCCTTTGGTCATTGTAAATCACAAGTCTTATCTAGATCTAAGGGAATAGAGAAATAAACCACATTTTTCTGGGAAGAGCAGGAATAGCACATTGCAACAGGCCCTTTATACAAACACTAGATAAACATTTTGCCACATTTCTCAGCATACCTCAGTATGCTTAAGGAAGTTATTTGTAATTTTACTTTAAATCACATAGAAGTTAATGACCTCTCATATAACCTGGAACCTCAATTTAATTACTGCAGTAAGGGATTTTAAAAGGCCTGAACCAAGAGATCTGTTAAAAGATTTATCAACAGTGTGGTATCTGTGAATAATGATAAACTAGTGAGTTATGACACCAAATAAGGCAAGAGGTGAACAAAAATGATAGGAAGAGTGACTTCTGAAATGGTAAATTCCAACATTTATGTCTCATTTACCATTTAATTGATGACTTAAAACTGAATGCCAAATAATGGCAAAAATAAGGGAAACAAAAAATTATCAGTTTGTTACCATAGATACGCAGTCAGAGCTCTAGGGTATTTACCTCATTAGCCAAGATGGTACAGGGGAAGGTTCTTAAACCAAACACAACAAAAGCTAAGAGATGAATGGACAAGGGAAGAGGCACCAAAATCTAGACAGACAAGTGGATAGAGCTCCAAGCACACCAAAAGCTAGCAAGTTAATTGGATAGAAAAAGAGCCCTTCCCTCCCTATCTCTATAAGAACTGCAGGCATGAGCAGAAAAGATTGAGATGGTCTTTAAGATGGGAGTTCACCATTCTCCCAGGTTGAGCCACATGAATAAACCTCTTTCCTTTTCCACCAGCACCTGTTTCATGAGTTTGGACTTTGTTGTGGCAGGCAGCTGAAACTGTATTTTTTGGTTACAGTTTTTGGTGACCTGGATGGGACAGTGTGGACTTCAATTAGTCCCAGAGAACTGGAGTCCCAGATGCCTGTGGCTGGCACCCCCTGGGAACAGGACTGTGGGGACTTCCCAGAAGCTTCCAAGAGCTTTCCTTGGCAAATTTCCCTGCATTCTTTCTCAAGGCATCAGCCACCTAGATGTTTGGCTAGTGAGAAAAAATGGGTTCATGGAAAAAAGACAGACTCCAAATTTTGGTAAATCAACTGGCAGCACATATAGGGTCCTCTATCCTTGCCACTTGGGCTTTGTGACATTTGGGTATGGTCAGGACCACTTGTGGTATCACTTGGCAGGTGATAAGATGCTAAGATTTGTGTGTGAGCATTCATTTTGAATAATGGAATTGTGGAACTAAGTTGTGTTTATATGTTCCTACTTTGTATGGGGTCTTTCTATGGTTAGGGTTTTGCATTTGTACTTTTATGTCATCAGGGGTTGTTGCTCTGTTTTAACTCCTAAACAGAGCCCACTGGGCTAAATTTTAGCAGATTGGTCCATATATAACTACAATCCAATGATTAAGAAGGAATTAGTTTTCTGTTATAACATTGCTTGGTCTATGTATACTTTAGACCAGGGGAAAAATGGCCCCTAACTCACTCCCTAAATTATTGCACTATCATACAGTTAGAATTGTTTGGCTGAAGTTCAGGGGAATAGGACAAATCCCTTATGTCTAGGCAATAATGACTTTATAAGATAAGAATTTGGCAAAGAAAAGGAAAAAATAAACTAAAGAAACAGAGAAGGGAATGGACTTCAAAATCCTTTCTGATAGGAAGACACAATAATAAAAAAATGAGGAGATGAGACCCTTTAATGCCCTGAACCTAGGGGATGCAAGATTAGCAAGAGGAAAGATTTTTTTCTACTACCAACCCTACTGCTAGATATCCCTTAAATAAGGCCAAGAGGGAAGACAGCCCCATCCCTGTATGATGAAGAATGGTCTCCACCTCGAAGACCCAGCAGGACACCCATTTTGTCTAGGGAACACTCCACCCTGAGCAGGATAATTCCCTTTGATTCAATGCCATATAAATGGTAAAAACTGGAAAGGCTGTACTCCATTTTCTACTTCAAATGTACTGAATTGGAAGAATTCTAACCCCTCATATAAGGAGGATCCTAAGAAAATGGCAGATCTTATCATCTCCATTTTTGTCATTCACCATCCAAAATGGACAGACATACAAGCTCTCCATAACATCCTGCTAATGGCAGATAAAAGGCAGCTAACTATAGATAAGGCTTATGGCCTAAAAGGCTCATCATCTCAGTCAAGAGAATTCCAATGCAACCCTAAACCCAGCTGGGTGATACCTTTGATAGAGCCCAACTGGAACCCAAATGGTGGGGAGCTAACCTTCCTACAACTTTACAAAAGGTGCATATTGGCAGGGCTTAAGAAAGGGGTGCTTAATCAAAAGAACCTGAATATGATAGAGGCCATTCAACATAAACCAAATGAAAATCCTTCTGAATTTTTAGAAAGGATATGTCAGACATATTGAAAGTACACTGCTGCTGACCCACAGACATGAGAATATGTCCAGATGGTAAAGGTGATTTTTATTGGGCTAAGTGATCTGGATATCAAAAGGAATCTCCAGTGTTTACATGGGGCATTAGCAATGAATCCTTCCTAGCTGGCAGAGAGAGCCTTTAAAGTTTACCATGCTGGGGAAGCAAAGAAATTAAAGCAGACCACCATTTTCTTAGGCACAGTGTGGGAAAACAGAAAAAAAGTTGTAACCCAAAAGGAATATAGAAAGACCCACTAGGCACCAATCAATGTGCCTATTGCAAAGAGGAAGGCCACTGGAGGAAGGACTGCCTGGGACTCATAAAGAAAAATAAGAAGTACAGAAATCCTCACCAAGAACTTTTAGAAAGGAATGATAAATCTACTGACATATGAGGCTCTTCTAGACAATTTCTGACCTATTATTACTTCCCCACAGGACCCCTAAGTAAAATTGACAATGGGGAACAAGCTAACTGACTTCCTTGTAGATACAGGAGCTACAAACTCAGTGCTAAATACAAAACTAACCAAGAGATGTTCAGCTCTAGTGTCAGTTACTGGAATAACTGGACAATTACAAAAACAGGTGTTCCTTCAAAACTCTAGAATGCCAGCTTGGGGGTCAAAAACCTATGTATAGTTTTCTCTATGTGCTAGACTGCACAATTCCATTGTTGGGCCAAGATTTACTTTGTAAATTGCATGCACAAATAACTTTTTTCCCTTGAGAAGCAGCAAATATGTTTAGGATTCCTGCCATAACATACTCCTCAGTCCCAGGTCCTCCAGACTTTCCTAGAATAACCTGAAGGTGAACTATTCCCATCTAAGATCTACCAGCAGGCCAACTGAGCTATTTGGACTCATGGAATCCCAAGTAGATCAGTTAACATCCAACCTTTAAATATTAAGGTAAAAGAAGGGGCATGCATTCCACAGAGCAGTGACACCCCCTTAAAAGGAAGCCTTAGAGAAAATTCAACCAGTATCACAGAAATTCGTACAACTGGGATTTATTCAACCTTGTCTTTCTCTCTATAACACCTCCATTTTGCCAAAAAGCCTTCCTTTGATGAATATTTTATGGGAGACATTTATAAGTTTCTTTTTTAGAAACATACTTTTAGATTTAGAACATGAATCAAAAATTAAATAATGGGTACAATATTGAGGGCAAACTAAGAATTTTGCTCATTGCAGGTCTATCTACCTATCTGATGAGCACTTATGTGTGTTCCAGCTCAGAGACTGAGTCTTAATCAAGTCCTGGAAGACTCAAAGTCCTGAGCAGCAGTTAGTCAATGAATTGACCAGTCCCTGTGACATCCTGCTGACAAACAGTTTTCTCTAAAGCTCATGCTCATGGGAATCAGGCCTTGAATCCACCATACATGGATAAAGTGGGCATCACCCAAGGAAGACTCAATCTGCTTAAGTCATTGATACTGCAATGGAAAGATGGAACTGCAATCCTGGAAGAGATTTAAAATCCCTCTTTTGGAAAGGGACAACCCCTCACAAAGCTAAGTGACAATGTTACTTATTATTTTCTTATTTAAAAAAAATAATTACCTTCTCTATTTCTATCTTGTCTCTCTCTTTTTTATTAAATCACTTTTTATTGTTATTCTATTAAAGTTGTCCCACATCATCCTCCTTTGTCCTCATCTGCCCATCACACCATCCACTCCCAGAGTAAACTGCCACACTGTTGCCCATGTCCATGGGTCATTCATACATGTTTGTTGTCTAGTCCCTTCCTCTTCTTTCCACCATTGTCTCCTTCCCCCCTTCCCTCTGGTTTCTTTAAGTCTGTTCCATGTTTCCAAGCCTGTGGTTCTGTGTTGTTCATTACTTTGTTCATTAGATTCTTCTTATATATGAGATCATATGGTATTTGTCTTTCATTGACGGGCTTATTTCACTTAGCATAATATTATCCAGTTTAATACATGCTGTTGCAAAAAGTAGGAGTTCCTTCTTTATTTCTGCTGCATAGTATTCCACTGTGCGAATGTGCCAGGTTTTTTGATCCACTCATTTACTGATGGGCACATAGGCTGTTTCTAGTGCTTGGCTGTTTGTAAATAATGCTGCTATGAACATAGGGATGAATATGTTCTTTTGAACTGGTAATTCAGGTATATTAGGGTATATTTCTGTAGTGGAACCACTGAGTAAAAAGGCAGTTCCATTTTTAGTTTTCTGAGGAAATTCCATAATGATTTTTGTCTGCACCAGTCTGCATTCTCACCAACAGTGCACTAGGGTTCCCTTTTATACACATCCTCACCAGCACTTGGTGTTTGTTGGTTTGTTAATAATGACCATTCTGACCAGTCCGAGGTGATATCTCAATATGGTTTTAATTTACATCTCTCTGATGGCTAGTGATGTTGAACATCTTTTCATATGTCTCTGGGCCATCTGAATGTCCTCCTTGGAGAAGTGCCTATTCAGATCCCTTGCTCATTTTTTTTTAATTGGATTTTTTGTCCTCCTGGTGTTGGGTCATATGAGTTCTTTATGTTTTGGAAATCAAACCCTTGTCTGATGTATCATTGGCAAATATGTTATTCCATACAGTGAGATCTATTTTCGCTTTGCTGATGTTGTCTTCAGTCATGCAGAAGCTTTTAAGTTTGTTGTAGTCCCATTTGTTTATTTTTTCTTTTATTTCCCTTGCCTAGGAGATATATTGGCAAAAGTATTGCTATGTGGGATATATGAAATTTTACTGCCTGTTTTCCTTCAGGTCTTTTATGGTATCACCATTTTTATTTAAGTTTTTTATCCAATTTGAGTTTATTCTGGTGTATGGTGTATGTTGGTCATGTAGGTCATGTTGGTCATTTTTTTTGCATGTACCAGCCCAATTTTCCCAACATCATTTATTGAAGAGGCTACCTTTACTCCATTGTATTCTCATGTTCCCTTTGTCAAATATTAATTGACCATAGAGATTTGGGTTTATTTCTGGGTTCTCTATTCTGTTTCATCAATCTATGTATCTGTTCTTATACCAATACCAGAAAGACTGTTTTGATTACAATGGCCTTATAGTGTAGTTTGATATCAGGTATTGTGATCCTTCCTACTTCATTTATCTTTCTCAAGATTGCTGAGACTATTCAGGGTCTTTTTTGATTCCATATAAATTTTTGAAATATTTTTTCAATGTGTTTTAAATATACCATTGGTATTTTAATAGGAATTGTGTTTAATCTATAGATTCCATTGGGTAGTATGGACTTTTTGATAATGTTAATTCTTCCAATCAATGAATATGGTATATGCTTCCATTTATTTGTATCTTCATTAATTTTTTTCAGTGTCCTGTAATTTTCCAAGTACAGATTTTTGACTTCCTTGGTTAAATTTATTCTTAGATACTTTATTTTCCTTATTGCTATAGCAAATGGAATTTTTCCCTAGTTTCTCTCTCTTATATTTCATTATTGATACACAAAAATGCCATTAATTTTTTAATATTGACTTTGTATCCTGCTATTTTGCCAAATTCACTTATTAGTTTGAATGGTTTTTAGGTAGAGGCCATAGGGTTTTCTATGTAAACTATTATGTCTTCTGCATATAATGACAGTTTTACTTTCTCCTTTCCAATTTGGATGCTTTTTATTTCTTTTTCTTATTTGATCACTGTGGACAGAACTTCTAGTACTATGTCACATAGAAGTGATGAGAGTGGAGACCCTTGTCTGTGCCTTATCATAAGGGGGAAGATTTTAGTTTTTGCCTATTGAGTATAATGTTGGCTATAGATTTCTTATATTTGTCCTTTATTATGTTGAGGTTTGCTCCCTCTATTCACACTTTGCTGAGTGCTTTTTTTAAATAAATGGGTGCCAGATTCTATCAAATTTTTTTTCAATATCTAGGGATATGATCATGTGATTTTTGTCCTTCATTTTGTTTATGTGGTATAGTATGTTTATTGGTTTGCAAATATTGTACCGCCCTATCATACTTGTGATGAATCCCAGTTAATCATGGTATATGATATTTTTAATGATTTCTGAATCCAGATTGCCAGTATTTTGTTGAGGATTTTAGCATCTATGTTATCAGTGATTTTGGCCTATAGTTTTCTTCCTTTGTTGTGTCTTTTCCTGGTTTTGGAAGTAGGATGATACTGGCCTTGTAAAAAAGTTTGGGAGTCTTTCCTCTTGAATATTTTGGAATGGTTTGAGAAGGATGGGAGTTAGTCCTTCCTTAAATGGTTGGTAAAATTCACCTGTGAAGCCACCGGCCCAAGGCTTTTGTGTGCCAGAAGGTTCTTGATTATTGCTTCAATTGTACTGGCTTTTATATGTCTATTCAGGTTTTCTGCCTCTTCAGTTTTTGCAAATTGTATATTTCTAGAAATCAGTCCATTTCAAACAGGTTTTCAAAGTTCTTGGCATATAGTTGTTCATGGTAGTTTCTTACAATCCTTTCTATTTCTGTGGCATTGGTTGTAACTTCTCCTCTTTCATTTCTCATTTTATTTATTTGGGTCTTCTCTTTTTTTTAATGAGTCTGGGTTTATAAATTTTCTTTATCTTTTCAAAGAACCAGCTTCTAGATATATTGATGTCTTGCATTGTTCTTTTGTCTCTATGTCATTTAATTCTGCTCTGATCTTGATTGTTTCTTTCCTTCTACATACATGCTCTGGGTTTTGTTTGTTTTTGTTATTTTACTTCTTTTAGAAGTAAGGTTAGGTTGTTTATTTAATATTTTTTTATCTTCTTTAGGTAGGCTTGTGTTGCTATGAACTTCCCTTTCAGGACTGCCTTCACTGTTCCCATAGGTTTTGCATTGGTGTGTGTTCATTTTCATTTGTTTCCATATACTTTTTTTATTTCTCTCTTGATCTAATTATTGACCCATTCATTATTTTAAAAATGTTATTTAGTCTTTATGTATTTGAATGTTTTTCAGTTTATTCCTTTGGGTTTATTTCTAGTTTTAATCTGTTGTGATCTGAGCACATGCTCAATAAAATGTCAATTTTCTTGAATTTGTTGAGGTTTGTTTTGTGTCCTACTATGTGGTCTATTTTTTAAATTGTTGCATGTGCATTTGAAAAGAATGTGTATTTTGCTTCTTGGTGATGAAAAATTCTTTATATATCAATTAAGTCCATTTGACCTAGAGTGCTGTTCAGTACCAAAGTGTCCTTGTTGATTCTTTGTTTGGAAGATGTATCCATTCTTGGCAGTGGAGTGTTAAAATCCCCTACAATGACTGTGTTATTGTCAATATCTTTCTTGATTTAACAATAGTCCTCCAAGATTTTCTTTATATATTTAGGTGCTCCTATTTGGTGCATGTATGTTTACAAGGATAACATCCTACTGATGGACTATTCCTTTAAAATTATGTAGTCAGGATAGGAGGTGGGCATGCTTAGGTTGGGAGAAAGTGGTGGTGGGAAAACGGAGATAACTCTATTCAAACATCAATAAAAAAAGTAAAAACATAAAGTCAGCAAAAATATGTAGTGATCTTCTTTGTTCCTCTTTATGGCTTTTGTTTTGAAGTTTATTTTGTCTGATATAAGTATGTGTATGCCAGCTTTCTTTTGTCTATGTTTGTTTAGAATATTTTTTCCATCCTTTCCCTTTCAAACTTTGTAGGCCTTTTGTTCTGAGGTGGGTCTCTTGTAGGCAGCATATATGCATGCCATGTTTCTTATCCATTCAGCTACCCTATGTCTATTGGAGCATTTAATCCATTTGCATTTAAGGATATTATTGATAGATATATATTCATTGCCATTTTTCCCATAACTGTGTTTCTCTCTGTCTCTTTCTTGTCTTTTTTATAGCAGACCTATAGCATCTCTAACAGCACTCCTTTGGTGGAGTTTTTCTTTTTTAGCCTTCTTTTGTCTGGGAAGCTCTTTGTTTTGCCTTCCATTTTAAATGACTAACAAAATGTGAACATAAAATATTGGATTAAACCTTTGAAAATATCTGAGTTATTTAAGATGGAGGCATAAAGTTGCTTTATTTATTAAAAGCAAGGTGTAACTTAGAGAGAAAATAAAATATTAGGTATAACAGATACATAGTTACATCCAAAAGAACATAGATCTTCACTTTATTTCAGAATAGTTGAAATGAATGATCATTATACAGGAAAAACCTCCCATCTAAATAATTATTTCAAACTACAAAGTTTTTAATAAAATAGCATATCATAATGTGAATGTAGGTTTCTAAAAACTTTTTCCTCACATTCCTCAGAAAATTTATATTTTCCAGAACCATAAGTTCTGAAAAAAAATTAAGAAATTAGAAAAACAAGAAAGAATAGTATCACTCTCCTATGAAAGTTAAAGTTTAACAATTAATATAACTGATTAATTAACCATTTATTGGTTAATTCAGACCAATTAATTAACTGGTCTGAAAAAGCTACTGATATGGTACTCAGAAGCTGACTTGGGGATTTATGTGAAGGTTAAGGTTCACATTCCCAGAATGGGCAGAAGCAATCACACTCTGATCTGTTAGGCTTGCTTGTGATTATTGACACACTCACAGCCAGGTCTGCCACTGTTGCTATTCTGCATAATATTTTAAACTATGAGTGATATTACAGGAAATAAGTGTTGAAAGTAAAATGTGTCCTTAAATTCACAATTTTACTTCCTGCTTCTATGTAGTTGCTAACTTGCTAGGGAACTGAGTATTGTGTTTTTCAAGTGAAACCCAAGTCTGCGTTTCTCAGTATAAGATCTTTCAGCAAAGGCACCTATTCTTTTTTGTTGTTGTTAATCCTCACCAGAGGATATGTTTATTGATTTTAGAGAGAAAGAGGAAGGGAGAAAAGGAGGGGGAGAGCAAGAAATAGAAACATTGATGTGAGAGAGAAACATCAATCAGTTGCCTCCCCAACATGCCACACAACCTAGATATGTACCCTGGCTGGGAACTCAACCAGCAGCCTTTGGTGTACAGGACAGCACTCCAACCAACTGAGCCATGCAACCATGGGAAAGATATTTATTCTTTAACTAAAGAAATATAAAAAGAAGATGGGAAAAACACTGTGATATAATATTAGAAACTAATCTGAATTAGAGGGAGGAATATTAATTCCAATGGCAGAAAGAAAATAAGGACCAATAGACAAAAAAATGTATCTTTAAAAAGAGAGTAAAGCAAAAACTGTTTTGTTATTCTATAGTGTTTGAAATGACAAGATCAAAACTATCAGATAGATTAGATTTTTTTGTTGTTTTAAAATTTTATTTTAAGAATAGGGAGTTCTTGTCAAGATGGAGGCATAGGTAGACACACTGTGCCTACTTGCACAACCAAAAGAAGGACAACAATAATATAAAAACAAGAAAACAATCAGAATGGATAGAAAATCGAACTGTATGGAAGTCTGACAACCAAGGAGTTAAAGAAGACACATTCATCCACACTGGTAGGAGGGGCAGAGTCAGGCAGCTAGGGCAGAGAGGACTCCAGGCAAGCCAGCAGCTGGAGGACTGCGGTGTACAAGGCAGCAGCTGGCAGACCCAGCGAGTTGGTGGCTGGTGGAGCTGTCGGTCCCACATTTGCACTCATATAAACCGGAAGAAACAACTGGGAAATGGGATGGACTGCACAACCCAGGGTCCTAGTGTGGGGAAATAAAGCCTCAAACCAGTGGTTGAAAACACTTGTGGGGGATGACATAGCAGTGGGAGAAACTCCTAGCCTCACAGGAGAGTTTGTTGGAGAGACCCACAGAGTCCCAGAACATACACAAGCCAACCCACATGGAAATCAGCACCAGAAGGGCCCACTTTGCTTGTTGGAAGCAGGGGAAGTGACTGAAATCCAGCAGAGAGCAGAGCAAGTGCCATTGTTCCCTCTGGGATCCCTTCCCCACATACAGCATCACAACATAGTGATGTAGGTTACCCCACCTGGTGAGTACCTAAGACTCCACCCCTTGCTATGTAACAGGCACATAGAGAAAAAAAAAACATGTCCAAAATGACAGAATAGATCAAAGCTCCAGAAAAAATACAACTAAGTGATAAAGAGATAGACAACCTATCAGATGCATAGTTCAAAACACTGGTAATCAGGATGTTCACAGAAATAGTTGAGTATGGTCACAAAACAGAGAAAAAAGTGAAGCTTATGAAGAGTGAAATAAAGAAGATGTACAGGGAACCAACAGTGATGGGAAAGAAACAGGGATTTGAATCAATGGTTTGGACCAGAAGGAAGAAATAAACATTCAACTAGAACAGAATGAAGAAACAAGAATTCAAAAAATGAGGAGAGGCTTAGGAACCTCCAGGAAAACTTTAAATGTTGCAACACCTGAATCATAGCAATGCCAAAAGGAAAAGAGCAAGAGCAAGAAATGGAAAACCTATTTGAAAAAATAATGAAGGAGTATTTCCCCAGTCTGGCAAAGGAAATAGACATCCAGTAACTTCAGGAAGCTCAGAGAATCCCCAAAAAGTTGGACCCAAGGAAGCACACACCAAGGCACGTCATAATTACATTACTCAAGATTATAGATAAGGAGAGAATCTTAAAAGCAGCAAGAGAAAAAGAAGTAGCTACTCACAAAGGAGTTCCCATAAGACTGCCAGCTGATTTCTTAAAAGAAACCTTACAGGAAAGAAGGGGCTGGCAATAAGTATTCAAAGTCATACAAGACAAAGACCTACATCTAATATTCTATCCAGCAAAGCTATCATTTAGAATGGGAGCGCAGATAAAGTGCTCCCCAGATAAGGTCAAGTTAAAGGACTTCATCATTACTAAGCCCTTATTAGATGAAATGTTAAAGGGACTTATCTAAGAAAAAGAAGATAATCAAAACTATGAACAGTAAACTGGCAACAAACTCACAACTATCAACAACTGAAGCTAAAAAAAAAGCAAAAACAAAAACAAACTAAGGAAACAACTAGAACAGGAACAGAAGTACAGAAATGGAGATCACATGGAGAATTATCAGTGGGGAGTTAGTTGGGGGAGAATGGGGAAAAAGGTGCAAGGAATAAAAAAGCATAAGTGATGGGTACAAAATAAATAAGGGGAGGTTAAGAATGGTATAGGAAATATAGAATCCAAAGAATTTGTATATACAACCCATGGACATGAACCAAGGAGTGGGGGAAATGCTGATGGGGGGGTGCAGGGTGAAGGGGATTAAAGGGGGGATGGGACAACTGTAATAGCATAATCAATAAAATATATTTAAAAATAAAAAATAAAGCTAATCTAACTGTGCTTAAACCTATCCTGGCCTAAAACTCTTCCACAGTTTCTTGCTAATCTGATAAAATTCCAAATCCATGGCCAATCTATCCAACCTATTTTGCAACATTTCCCTGAATTATCTCTGCTCTAGCCTTATAGAATATTTATTTTCTGTAATTACAGTATGCTTTCTCAAGTATTTTTACATGTTTTTTTCTTAGCCTAAGATACTCTCCTATGTCTTTGACTACATATGCTCATCTTGTATGCATTCATTTAAATGTTATTTCTTGACTAGAGTCTTCCCTGTATCCTTGTCTAAGTTACATTCCCTTTCTATAAACTATTTTAGCCACACTGGCCTCCAAATTAACTCATCACCTTCATAATTATTTGTCCAATGTGTCTTCTTCCTTCTAAACCATAAACAATTGGAAGGCAGGAATGACTTCTCTGTTATTATAATAACATCTTCAAGTTTGTGGGCAGTACCTGGTACATACTATATATTATTTAAAATTGGAAAATTTATTGTTAAATGATTGATAGAAGTGACTGGATTCCAGTAATTACCTCTGAATTACATCATGTTTTTCCAAAATTAAATATATTTTACAAATACATAATTCTATAAATGTTTACCATTTGTTGCAACTAAAGATGATCTGACGTGGTTTTCTCAGTAGTTCTAGATACTTCCATTTCCAGGTAGTACATAGTGAAACGAACCAGGAATTTGAAAAAAAAGCAAAACATTAGTGCAGGGTTCTCTTCTGTCAATTTGATTTTTATCTTTGCAGCCTTCCATTTGTGGTAGAAATTAAGAAAAAATTTGATGATATCTTATTGTGCTTCATTTCTAAATCATATCCTGCAAATGATCTGCCTAGGAACACTGTTTAATCATGATTTATAAAAAGTTTTCAAGTTTCATTAATTCCACTAGCTCTCAATTGAGGCAAATTTCTTGTTTGTATTTAAATTAATTTTATAGTATTTTTATTTTCAAATTAGTAGTCTACATTATCCTCAGCCATGAGTCTACCTACCTCTTAGTCTATTGCTAGAGTAGCTAAACTCAGAAGAAGGCAAAGTCTAACCTACCTTTCTTGTATATCTAAACCACCTTATCCCATAGTTCTATCAACATTAACTATGATAAGTTATTTATATGTATCATGTCCCAGATTGTTTTGAAATGGATGCTTGTTAATTATCCCTGTCATATGTAATATAGTTAAAATGAACAGGCAGAGAGAGAGGGAGAGAAACATAGTTCCATCAGTAACAAGAATGATATGGCATGAAGAAAGTTCAGGTTGAATGACATTGGTAATCAGCTGAAAGCCTGCCCTGCCTTTCATAGCCCACCGGAGAGCCACCTTCAAGCTCTACTGTTCAGACATAAAGAGAAAGATCATTAAGTTCTTAAAAGACTAACTTCTTTTTAAAACCAGATTCGCATTCTAGCTCAACCCATTTAAGAAAAACCCAGTAGGCCTAATTCTTATTACATCCTTTGGCACTCCCATTACCACTCATACATGAACTGCTCACTCATTTGAAAAGCTCTGAGCTTCCCTAAGAGAATGTACAGAGGATGGAAACTTGGTCGCACGACCTTTGTAAAGAAATATTAGAAAATTCCAATGATATTAAGCAAGCAGACAAAATTTCTATGGGATCAAAATCTCTTTGATTAAATGTATTGGGATGGCCAAAATGTTCATTTAATTTTTTCAGTACAATGGCTCTAGTAGTGCTTAATTGTCTTTAACTTAATTTGAAATTATTTGTTTAGATTGCATTGTAATAGCTGTCATATCAGCATGCATTTTAAATAAAACTATAAAAATTATGAATTTTGGAAAAATTATAAATGTCACCATTTTAATATTGAAAATGGAAGAAAACACGCAATGTTTCCAGTGTATTGTGCTTTATTACTTCAAGAAAAGTAAAAATACAACTGAAATGAAAAAGAAAAATGATTTGCATAGTATATGGACAAGGTGCTGTGATTAATCAAATGTCAAAAGTGGTTTGTGAAGTTTCTTGGTACTACTGGCATTTTGGGGAAATAATTATTTGCTGTGGGGCTGTCTTGTGCATTTGAAGATGTTTAGCAGCACCCCTGGCCTCTACTCACTAGAAGCCAATAGAGGAAGATAGCCAACATACTCAAAATATCCAAAGCAATAAAGTTATCAGTAGAAATGCAAAATGAGTCTTTTATCTCATGGAATGACTAAACTGGCTCTTTAGCCAACTCAGTACAAAACTAGAACCCATACCAATGGATATCAGAAAACTGTCCACTAGGATTGTCAAAAATAGATAAATACCAGATTGTATAATATTTTAAACTGGTTTATTTATTTTTCCCTCACCTTACTTAAGCTCAGATGATTATACCACACAGATGGTCTCAGAATGAATGCTAAGAAAGATAGATAATTTATGAGTACACAATGTTATTATTGACTCTCTCTTTACTAAGCTTATTTCATTTGTCAGACTTGCACTGAGTAACCAGGGTTCTGCCCTGTATACAAGTAAGTATAAAGTAGAGAGAAACACAATTGTCCTACACCAGGGTCTAAAGTGGAAGTAATATTTATTGTTTTTTAAGAAAAAAATATGAGTCAGTTTTTTATGGGGTGGTTTAAAATGTTTTGCTGGTGTATTTTGTCATTTTGTCATAGAGGGATAAGGGAAGAGAAAAATTTGTTTAAAGTGCCTTTACCTATTTTTCTTTAAAAAAATCTTTATTATATTATTACCATTACAATTTAGTCCCCTTATACACCCCTCCCCTCCACAGTCACCACATGTCCATGAGTGCTTTTTCCTTTTTGCTCAATTCCTTTACCCTCTAACTTCCCCCCACCACCACTAGCTGTCATCCTGCTCTCCATCTATGAGTTTGTTCCCATTTTCCATGTTAGTTCAGTTTGTTCATTATCTTCCACATATGGGTAAAATCATATGGTATTTGCCTTTCTATGACTGGCTTATTTCACTTAACATAATGTTCTTCAGGTCCATCCACATTGTTGGAAAGGGTAAAATTTTCTCTTTTTTTGTCAAGCAGTATTCTATTGTGTAAATCTTCCATAGTTGTTTTATCCATTCATCTATTGATGGGCACTCAGACTGCTTCCATGTCTTAGCAAATGTGAATAATGCTTCAATGAACATAGGGGTGCTTATGTTCTTTCAATTTAGTGTTTTGCATTCCTTTGGATATATTCCCAGAGTGGGACCTCTGGGTCAAAAGGCAGATCCATTTCTAATGTTTTGTGGTATCTCCATACTGCTTTCTACAGTAGCTGCACCCATCTGCATTCCCACAAACACTCCAAAAGTGTCCCCCTTTCTCCATATCCTCACTAGCATTTGTTTGTTGATTTATTGATGATAGCCATTCTGACAGTTGTGAGATGATATCTCATTGAGGTTTGAGTTTCCATTTCTCTGATGATTAGTGACATTGAGCATATTTTCATATGTCTATTGGTCATCTCTATGTCTCCTTTGGAGAAGTGTTTATTTAGGTGCTTTGCCCATTTTTTAAATTGGGTTGTAATTTTTTTGGTGTTGAGTTTTGTAAGTACTTTATAAATTTTGGATATTAACCGTATATCAGATATATTGGCAAACATGTTCTCCCATTCTGTGGGTTGTCTTTTTATTTTGTTAATGGTTTCCTTTGCTGTGCAAAACCTTTTTAGTTTGATGTAGTTCCATTTGTTTATTTTTTTTATTTTGCCTCCTATGCCTGGGAGATATAACCAATAAAAATTGCTAAAAGCAATGTCCAAGATTTTCCTGCCTATGTTTTCTTCTAGGATTTTTATGATTTCAGGTCTAACACTTAAGTCATTGATCTATTTTGAATTTATTCTTGAGTGTGATGTTAAAAAGTGATCTAGTTGCATTTGTCTTCATGTATCTGTCCAATTTTCCCAACACCATTTGTCGAATAAACTATCTTTAGCCCATTGCATATGCTTGTTTCCTCTGTCAAATATTAATTAGCTATAAAGTGTGGGTTTACTTCTGGGCTCTCTGTTCTGTTCCATTGACATATGTTTCTTGTTTTTATGCTAGTACCATGCTGTTTCAATTGTTGTGGTTTACATACTGTGATACCTTCAACTTTGTTCTTATTTCTCAGGATTGCTGTTATTATTCAGGGTCTTTTGGTTCCATATAAATTTTTGAAGTATTTGTGCTAGTTCTTTGAAATATATCATTGAAATTTTGATAGGAATTGCATTGAATCTATAGATTTCTTTGGGTAGTATTGACATTTTAATGATGTTAAATCTTCCTGTCCATGAACACAGTATGTGGTTCCATTTACCTGCATCTTCTTCAATTTCTTTCTTCAGTGTCTTATAATTATCTGAGTACAGGTCTTGTACATACTTCAGTGGGTTTATTCCTAGGTATTTTATTCTTTTTGTGGCAACTGTGAATGGGATTTTTTAAATTGCCCTTTCTGTTAGTTCATTATTGGCATATAGAAACTCAACTGATTTCTGAATATTAATATTGAATCCTGCTACTTTGCTGAATTCATTTATCTAGTAGGTCTAGTAGTTTCTTGGTGGAATCTTTGGGGTTTTCTATGTATAGTATCATGTCATCTGCAAATAATAACAGCTTAATTTCTTCCTTTCCAGTTTGGATGCCTTTTATTTCTTCTTGTTGTCTGATTGCTGTGGCTAGGACTTCCAGTATTATGTTGAATAAGAGAGGTGGAAGCAGGCATCCCTGTCTTGTTCCCGATCTGAAGGGGAACACTTGTATTCTTTCCCATTGAGTATGATGCTGGCAATGGGTTTGTCATATACGGCCCTTATTATGTTTAGGTATGTCCCCTCTACTCCCATTTTGCTGAGATTTTTTATTATAAATGGATGCTGGATTTTATCAAATGCTTTTTCTGCATCTATTGATATGATCTTTTGGTTTTTATCCTTCCTTTTGTTTATGTGGTGAATCACATTTATTGATTTGCAAATGTACCATCCTTGCATTCCCAGAATAAATCCCACTCTATCATGGTGTATAATATTTTTGATTCATTGCTGTATTTGGTTTGCTAATATTTTGTTGAGGATTTTAGCACCTATGTTCATCAGGGCTATTGGCCTATAATTTTCTTTTTTTGTAGTGTCCTTATCCAGTTTTGAATTTGGAGAGTGCTGACCTCATAAAATGAGTTTGGGAGCCTTCCCTCCTCTTGAATGTTATAAAATACTTTAAGAAGGGAGGTGTTATTTCTTCTTGGAATGTTTGATAAAATTCACCTGTGAAATCATCCAGTCCAGGGCTTTTATTTTTGGGGAGTTTTTTATTACTGCTTCAATTTCACTAGGTGTAATCTGTCTATTCAGATTCTATGACTCTCTGATTTAGCTTTGGAAAATTACATTTTCCTAGGAATTTTTCCATTTCATTCAGATTGTCCAATTTGTTGGCATATAGTTATTCAGAATATTTTCTTATACTCCTTTGTGTTTCTTTAGTTTCATTTGTTATTTCTCCTCTTTCATGACTGATTTTATTTATTTGAGTCCTTTCTTTTTTCTTAATGAGGCTGGTTAAAGGTTTGTCAATGTTGTTTATCTTTTCAAAGAACCAGCTCTTGGATTCACTGATGTTTTATATAGCTTTTTAAATTCTATTTTATTTATGCTCTGATATTTATTATTTACTTCCTTCTGTATGCATTGTAATTTGTTTGTTGTTCTTTTTCAAGTTTCTTTAAGTGTGAAGTTAGATGGTTTATTTGAACTTGGGATTGTTTTGGTGACCCTTTGGGTCACAGGCCCACACTCAATCTGCTGAACTACACCCGCCAGGGCTGTGTTTGTTTTTTAAGATAGGCTTGTAATGATATGAATTTCCCTCCAAAGATTGATTTCCCAGTGTCCCAAAGATTTTGAATTCTTGTGTTCTCATTTTCATTTGTTTCAAGGTATCTTTTGATTTCTTACTTCATCTCATGGCTGTCCCATTCATTGTTTAATAACATGTCATTTAGCTTCCATGTCTTTGTGTATTTTTCAGTGCTCTTGTGATTTATTTCTAGTTTTTAGCATTTTGGTCAGAGAAGATGCTTGGTATGATTTCAATCTTCCTAAATTTATTGAGGTTTTTTTTTTGTTTCCTAACATGTGGTTTATCCTAGAAAATGTTAGCTATGCACTTGAAAGGAATGTATACTTTGTTACTTTGGGTGAAATGCTCTGAAGATATCAGTTAAAGCCATTTGATCTAGTGTGTCTTTTAAGGCTGCAGTCTCCTTATTGAATATCTTTCTGGAAGATCTACCCATTGATGTCAATGGGGCATTAAAATCTCCTTCTATAACATTATTTCTATTAATCTCTCCCCTTATGCTCATCAAGATTTGATTTACTTCTTTAGATGCTCCTATGTGGGGTGCATGAATATTCTCTAGGGTTATGTACTCTTGTTGGGTTGTTCCCTTTATACTATGTAGTTTCCTCCTTTGTCTCTTACAATAGCTTTGGTTTTAATGTCTACTTTGTTGGATATAAGATTTGCTACCCCAGCTTTTTTTTCATTTTTCCATTTGCATGAAATCTCTTTTTATATCCCTTTACTTTTGGTCTGTGTATATCTTTGGTCCTGAGGTGGGTCTCTTAAAGAGATATACATAGCATACGTATATCTGCTATGTATTAAGAGACCCTGAGGTGGGTCTCTTAATAGCATACATATGGGTCTTGTTTTCTTATCTATTCAGCTACCCTATGTCTTTTGATTGGAACATTTAAGCCATTTACATTGAAGTGATTGTTGATATATATTTATTGTCATTTTATTTTTTAACTATTTTCTTCTTTTCTTTCCTTCTCTTTTCTTTTTTCTTCTCTTTCTCCTTCTGTTCCCCCTCCTCCTTATTCTTCTTCTTCAAGGAAGACCTTTAACATTTGTTGCAATACTGGTTTTGTGGTAACAAATTTTATTAGCTTTTTGTCTTGGATGCTCTTTATTTCTCCTTCAGTTTCAAATGATAGTCTTGCTGGGTTGTAGATCCTTGCTTTTGATCATGTTGAATATTTTCTACCAATCCCTTCTGGTCTGATATGCTTCTGTTCAGAAATAAGAAATTGTGATATATGTCTTAGTGTAGGCCTCTTTGGGTTCAACTTGTTTGGGACTCTCTGAGCTTCCTGGGTTTTTGTGTCTTTTTCCTTTACCAGATTAAGGAAGTTTTCCATCATTATTTCTTCAAATAGGTGCTCAGTACTTGTTTTCTTTCTTCTCCTTCTGGTATTCTCATGATGAAGGTTTTTACACTTCAAATTATCCAAATGTTTCTTAAGCTCTTCTCATTTTTTTATTCTTTTTTTTTCTGCTCTGCCTGGGTGTCTTTTCTACCTTGTTTCCAAATCACTGATTCCATTCTGTTTCACCTAACCTACTGTTTATTCCTTTCACTGTATTTTTTATTTCAGATATTGCATTCTTTATTTCTGACTGGTCCTTTTTTATGATTTCTATGTCATTTTTAATGCTGTTGAGTATCCTTATAATTATTACTCAAAATTCTACCTGATAAATTGCTTGCCTTCTTTTCACCCAGTTCTTCTAAAGAATTCTCTGGTTCTTTTATTTGGGCTCTGTTTCTTTATCTTCCCATTTTGGTTGCTCTTTGTTTTTTTTCTGCCTTAGTTGTTAAACTAATCAGTTTGTTGAACTGATCAGTTGTTAAACTAATTAAGGTATAATCAGCAGCCTGGTTTAAGGTGGGGCAGAATAATTCCTATGGATGAAGTTATTGCTCCCCCTCAGGTTGATGCCACTTGGAGGGAAGTGCTCTGGCTGAGAAAGAGGGCTTCTGTGGTATGGTGCATGACTCAGCACAGAGAACCTGGCAGCTGTTCCTTCAATTCTCTCCCCAGAGCCACCAACCCCAGATTCTCCTCAAGTGTCTCTATTCCACTCTTCCATCACTTTGCTGGAACCCAGGGTAAGTAGTTACAAATGGAATTTTGTGCATTGGCCCTTTATGAGGCTTTCTTAGTCTCCAGCCATTGCTACCTGGTAGACATAAACACCACTGCTTTTCACAGCTGGATGTTTTCTGGGTTGTTGGGGACTGCCCTGTCTGGTCTCAGGAAGCTGTAACCCCCCATGACTTAGGCTGAGTGAAAGACCTCTGGACCAGGAGCCACGAAGGAGACAAAACTTATTTTCCCGGCATGAACGCTGCCTGTTCATATGCCTCATTCCTTTTCATGCTTGAATGGCAGTAAATGATGGGTAACAGTTCTTTTGGATAGAGAATGAATCTAAGACAGACACGTTCATGAAGGAATGACAGAGACAAGACTCATGGGGCTGTGGAAATAATGGAGTGATCGACATCAACCCTTGCCCCCTTTGGCTTTGTCAAAGCCTAAGTCTTTGCTTTTGGATGTAAGAAATCCAAGTCTCCTGGCTGCCTTTGTCTTCTCTGCTATCTCAGGCCTGCAGGGATGGTGTGGCCCAGACCAGAAATAGCGGACCCCCAGGGTAATCAGGCCTGGGACATAGAATATGCAAGATCCTGTGAGATCCTGTTTGCTGGAGGATGTTATTATCTTGGAATTTAAAAGCACAGACAGGAGACCAAAATTGCCCTTTGAGCCATATGTTAAAACCCCAATCTCTGCCCAGAATCACAGTGGGGATTCTGTCTGCACCTTTGTAAGTCACCTACTTCTTTTGATCTTTTCTGCCAGACTGTGAATCCACAAGTTAAGTCTGTTTTCTCAATAAAAATCTGCTTGGGTATGAACATGGGGCACTCCCCACATGAGGAGTGGCCATTCTGTCCCAATTTCCCCACAGGACTTGATTGTATCTGTGTATGTTTTTAGCATATTTCGATGAACATCCGCAGCCAAGATGGATACTGCTGGCCAGTATCCTCTACACTGGGTTCCAAAAGGAAACTTCTCTGGTGCTGTAGGCTGGGAAGCCCAGCTTGTGGTTAGACTGCACACTTCTCAGGGTAGCCTCCCCCCAATCCCCAGCTACTGAAATATCCCTCTGGCACTTTAGCTGCTGCCCATAGGAGCCCAGTCAGCCTTTCACATTTCCTCCACAGTCCCTACCAGACACATTGTTGTGAAGTTATTTCTTCTGTCAGTCTGTGGTTAAAAATCATCTTTCTAGCTAGCATTTGGTTGGTTATTCAGGATTTCTTTACAATTTAGTTGTAATTACAGATTTGTCCTGGGGAGGACGTTAGTGTGGCTTACTCCTCCACTGTCTTAAATCTGGGTTGCAGATCTGATCCCCAATCCAGGTACATATGGAGATGACCAATTGATATTTCTCTCTCATGTCTTTCTCTCTCCCTTCCTCTCTTACTTCCCCTCTGTGCAGGTTGCAGGTTTGATCCCTAGCCACTGTGTATATGGGAGGCAACTGATTGATGTTTCTTTCTCACATTTCTCTCTCTCTCTCTTTCTCTTTCTCTTTCTCTTTCTCTCTCTCTCTCTCTCTCTCCCCCTCTCTCCCTCCCTCCTCTCCCTCTCTCCCTCTCTGTCACCTTGGCTGCAGTTTGAGATCACAGCATCCTCAGTTCCTATTTTTCATGTACACTGACTGGCAGCATCCTCTCAAAGGTTAATATTGGGGCTGGGGCAATACTCCTTGGCTGGAGCAGCACCTGCCTGCTGCATGCTCAGCCCCAAGCAAGTGATTGCCTTTACCTATTTTTCTACTTGATTGAAAATTGCATCATTCTCTTACTGTTTTGAGAGTGAGTAAAGACCTGAAGTAAATGAGAAAATTTGTTTATATTACATTTGTTTTCTCAGTTAAAATATATGTTGGAGATATTATAAATATATAATGAATTGCCATATATTTAAGTATTTTACTTAAATAAAATAAAAAAGCAGCTTAATTTCTATATAAATTGAGCAAAATAGCTCCAATATAATAAATCATCCTCCAAAATGAATTTTTATATGATTTTTATAGATATTTATGACCAAAGGACCACAAGTTCTAAGGTAATCTACCCATCAAAGGTGCAAATAAAAAGAACATTTAAAAAAAATTTTATCAGGGTTATTTTGATGAAAAATAATCCTGATAAAAAGCTCAACTCACCTGGCTTAGGAATAAGAAGAATGCATTAGCTCAGGTCACTGAGAAGTCCAAATAGTGTTGTCTTTGGGCAAGGTCCAGTGCTCTACTCACCTCTGCAAGTTGATTCTATAATCACACAGTTTCACCTGTTGTGGGTGGAGATTCTGAGACAGCAGCTACAGAGTACACATTTTCTCAAGTTCATGTCCAATGGCAGAAAAACTGTCCTTTCCAGAAATCTCTAACTTTTTTGCTTAGGTTTGGCTCATGGGCTTCTTGCCAAATTAATCCCTATGGTCAGGGAAATGCAATGTCCAGCAGCACACTCTTCATTTTGGATGCTTAACTAAGACTTGACTAAAGCTACGGGGTCTGTGAATGCAAGACCAGGTATCTTGCTACAGGAAAATGAAGGTCTGGCTATCAGAAAGTGAGCAAATGCCTTTGTCTGTGGGTGGGGTTGGGGGAAGTGGAACAGATGCTTCTACAAAGACTTCTTTTTACCTTCATGAAGGATTTTGTAAACAAAGCAAGGAATCCAACAGTGCCTGCTGCCCCATTATCCAGAAGTACATACTATTAATACTTATTTTTCTTTTACAGACACTTACATATTTTTCACATAAACAAATCTGTTTTATTTTTAACCAATGAACATCTTTTTTTGTTATAAAGTTATAACCATAATTTACATGTTCTTGGATAATGTGTTTTTCTTTAGCATTATTTTGTGAAGGCTTTTGGAAATATCAACATGCTAATGTTGATATTAGCATGTCCTCATGCTAATTTTTCATACAGCAAAATTTTATCAGAAAACCCTGAAAAATAAGCTTATTCTGTTCTTGGGGTGAAGTAGTTCTGTGTAAAAAGGGTGCAGAATTACCTTATTGACAATCATGTACATTTAACACAATTGGCAGTATACTATTGAAATAGCCCTCTCCCCATGTAGTGAAAATTTTTTGTATGTGTCATTGCATGACCTTACTAACAAGAATTTAAACAGTGCCTGGTATTCCTTTATTTGGATGTTCTATAATTTATTGAACTACCTCTACTCTTTTACTTCAATTATTAAAAATTTAACTATTATATGTAAAAATAACTTCAATGAATCTTTTAATATAAATCCATATTTGCATCTCTATTTCTTTAAGGTAAATACTTCAAAGCAGAATTACTAATACGATAGTCTAAAATGTTTTAAGTCTCTTGATATATATTGCTACAATGTTCTTGAGAAAGTTCAATTTATATTCACAATCCCACTCTTACTAACACTTGATATTAAAACTATTTTATTTTATATTTAGTAATAGTGTGTTCTTATAGTTAAAAAGTCTAAACGGTCCCATTATTTCAATACATTCTGCTTTTAGTGCATCTGTTGATTAACACTATAAATCAATGGAATGTATTTTTGTTTCCTGATATGTCAAACATGAATTGCATTTATTAACTTCTGTGCTATAAAATAAGAAAAGTAGTTTAACACATCTATACTTTCTCCCTCCCACACTTTTTTAGCATTGTTCATTTTATTATATTCAGGTACAAAATGATCTTCTAAAACTAAGACTTTAGTGTTTTTTTTAAGATTTATTTATTTATTTTTAGAGAGGGAAGGGAGGGAGAAAGAGAAATAGAGAGAGAGAGAAACATCAGTGTGCAGCTGCTGAGGGCCATGGCCTGCAACCCAGGCATGTGCCCTGGCTGGGAATTGAACCTGCGACACTTTGGTTCACAGCCCACGCTCAATCCACTGAGCTATACCAGCCAGGGCTAAACTTTAGTTTTATACTTTGTGGTATTATAAATTTGGGTATAATCCTTCACTTCTCCACTAAGATAAAAAAATTGTTCACAATAACTTATCCTCCACCATCAAGTCCCCTCTGCCTCCTGCTCTATCAGTTGCATCAATGTTTTTTCATTAGAGAGAAGTCATGCAGCAAGAGTGAAGTTTATCAGGTGGACATGATAGAGCCCACATTTTGGATACAGTAAGAAGCCACACAACAGTGCATGGAAAGCATAATGTAATAGCAATAAAATAACAGTTAAAGTATTTCCTTTGTCTATAGAAGGTCTTCTTTACTTCAACAAATTGACATTTTGGACCATAAATTCTTTGCTGTGGGGCCTGTGTTGTCACTGTCTACCAGATGACAGTACTAACACTTCAAGTTGTGGAAACTAAATATGTGCCCAGACACTGCTTAATGACAACTGTGGGAGGCGATATTGTTTGGGATGGATAACCACTGGTCTATAGGTGCTCCCCAATAGGCCTGTCAACACTGCTGCTTTGATTCTGGAAGCAAGAGTAGTCTGATTCAAAGCATAACTAGCAGATACAATCTACAGGGCAGGCACTGGTGTTGGAGCTACAGAGCAGGTACGCTCCTATACATGATGTTTTTCCTACTTGCGAAGAACTGGGGACCTTTTTTGTTTGTCTGTTTGTTGTTGCTTTTCTTCCCTGGGCCAGCTGTGGATCAAGGGACACTCCCAATCTACAGCCACAAGTCATACTTCTTACATCTTTATCTTCTTTATCAACTCTGTCTGTAATGCTTGTTCTCTTGTGTTTTGTAGATTCCTTATGGATTCAAGTTCTGCCTTCAGAATTTGAATAATTTAAGCACAATTTCTTTAAAATTGTTTTCAGATTGCTCTGTATTTACAGTTCATTAGCTGTGAACTTTCTTCATGTTATATTTTTGTTTTTAATTTTGACTCTGAGCTTACTTTTATTCAATGAGAATAATTTTCTACAAGAGTCTCGTTCAGGTATGGTAGTAAAGATATTAGTGTGGGGAAGTTTTTGTCTCTCACTAGGCACTATGAGTTTTACTAATCAAGTATTTAAAGTTAATTTCTCACCTCATTATTTCCTAGCCAGGTAAAAAATTCAAGGTTGGATCCCATACTCATGCAGGAGACAAACTGAAGTATCTGCTTCCTTGCTGCTAAAGACTCTTTTTTCATCGATGATCCAAGTCAGATGACATATAACCTGGATCATCTTTTACCTGGTGAACACTATTCTATTTTAGTTTTCCTTCATGTATAGAACACCTCTTCTCAATATGCTCATTTTCAAGACCTCGGTTCTATTTTACATGGAACACAGGAAATGAAGCCTTAACTTTTCAACACAGTGGGTATGAAAACCGCACTTGAAGACAGAGTGAAATCCAGTATCTTTTAAGCTAACAGACATTCATCTTGGTTACCAGGCACCCCTTCTTACCTTTAAGCTTATCTGTGCATTTTATCTTATTTTGTTTTATCTATTTTCTGTTGTTAAAAATTATTCAGCTGTGCTGCATTTATAATAAAGGCAGAAGGGAGACATCATACATCTGTCTTGTCTGCCATTTTGCCTAGAAGTCTCCTGGAAGTGCTTCTGCATACATGATGGGAAAAAGCTAGTTCAGGTAGGTAGAGACTAGGTGTGTAAGGAATGGAATGGAGAGGAGCTGAAATAGTAAAGTAGACAATAAGTAGATGTAAAGGTCCTCAAATAACACAAAATGAAATCCATGCCTTTTTTCTGTGTGAGGTTAGGGGCCAATGAAAAATTTTTAAATATGATAACCAGATTTTTTTAGAAGAAAACTGACAGTATGTAAAACAATTGTTGACATGGAGTATAAAACATCTAGTGAGCAAAGACAAATTAGAAGGTGGGTGATATTGGCAAGCAGAGATAATATGATAAAAAAGAGGATTAATTCAGTAGTGATCATGATGGATAGACCAAATTTAAGGAAATCTCCTTAGGTAGACTTACAATGTTTCTCAAGTAATAAAGGATGAGAATAAATGGAGAGTTAGAGGACACCAAGGTTGCTGTGAAGGAGAAATAATACACTGAGATACAAAGAACCAGAGGGATGGATTTAGGTGAGTCTGCACTACACCCAAAAATCTATGTCTAGCATTCACATTAAAAATGGTGCCCAAGAAGGAGTTAAGAGTAGAAACACAGATTCAGGAAACACGGCACATGGGAAACAAAGTTGGGCAAGTGGTTAATGTTACTGGATTACTGGTAAAGCAACAAGACAGAACCAAGATGGAATACCAGCAGTTAGGTTCCATGTGGAGAATGAATGAAAAATACAGATGAAAGTAACAGATATGCTAGTAGAAGAATACAGGAAACATGGCAGTGCTGAGGGTAAGCAGGATGCTGAAAAGAATCTGTGGGCATTGTCAATGCTGCGGAAAAATGGAAGAGAGGGGTATTAAGAATAAGGAAACAGGAGAAGGTAAAGACTTAAATGTACTGAATCATTTTATGCCTTTAAAGAAGAGATATTGAAAAATATGATAAAAATTAAAATAAGACAAAATTTAGTATACTTGTGGATGTGTTATTTCATATACTTCCTATGCTTTTTATGTGTATACAGATATGTAATATGTCATTATTAAAATTTAATAGAAATTTAATATGAAAAAATTAAAACACTAATTAAATTGAGCAACTAAAATACATTAGCTATATTCTTTTTTTTAAATTTTATTTTAATCATTGTTCAAGTACAGTTTTCTCCCTTTTACTCCCATTCCAGCCCACCCACCCAAACTTCCCCACTTCCCTCCCATTACCACCCTCCCCCTAGTTTTTGTCCATGTGTCCTTTAAATTTGTTCCTGTAAACCATTCCCATTCTAACCTGAAATTCCCTCTTCTCTCCCCTCTGGTCACTGTCAGTCTGTCCCCCATTTCAGTGTCTTTGGTTATATTTTGCTTGTTTCTTTGTTTTGTTGTTTAGGTTCCTCTTAAAGATGAGATCATATGGTATTTGTCTTTCACTGCCTGGCTTGTTTCGCTTAGCATAATGCTTTCCAGCTCCATCCATGCTGTTGCAAAGGGTAGGAGCTCGTTCTTTCTTTCTGCTGCATAGAATTCCATTGTGCAAATGTACCATAGTTTTTTGATCCATTCATTTACTGATGGGCATCTAGGTTGCTTCCAGCACCTAGCTATTGTAAATTGTGCTGCTATGAACATTGGGGTGCAAAGGTTCTTTTGTACTGGTGTTTTAGTGTTCTTAGGATATAGTCCCGGCAGTGGAATTACAGGGTCAAAAGTCAGGTCCATTTTTAGTTTTCTAAGGAAGTTCCATTCTGCTTTCCATAGTGGTTGTACCAGTCTGCAGTCCCACCAACAGTGCACTAGGGTCCCCTTTTCTCCACAACCTCTCCAACAATTGTTGTTTCTGGCTTTGTTTATGGTGGCTATTCTGACTGGTGTGAAGTAGTATCTCACTGTGGTTTTAATTTTCATCTCTCTGATAGCTAGCAATATTGAACATTATTTCATGTATCTTTTGATATTCCGTATGTCCTCCTTGGAGAAGTGTCTGTTCAAGTCCTTTGCCCATTTTTTAATTGGGTTGCTTGTCTTCTTAGAGTGGAGTCATGTGCATTCTTTATATATTTTGGAGATTAAACCCTAGTCTGAGGTATCATTGGCAAATATATTTTCCCATACAGTTGGTTCTCTTTTTATTTTGATACTGTTTTCTTTAGTTGTGCGAAAGCTTTTAATTTTGATGAGGTCCCATTTGTTTATTCTTTCCTTTATGTCCCTTGCTCTAGAAGATATGTCAGTAAAAAAGTTTCTGCGTGAAATATCTGAGATTTTCCTACCTACGTTCACTTCTAGGACTTGAATGGTGTCACGGTTTATATTTAAGTCTTTTATCCACCTTGAATTTATTTTTGTATAAGGTGTAAGTTGGTGCTTGAGTTTCATTTTTTTGCACGTAGCTGTCCAGTTCTCCCAACACCATTTGTTGAAGAGGCTATTTTTACTCCATTTTATTTTGCTGCTTCCTTTGTCAAATGTTAATTGACTGTAGAGACTTGGGTTTATTTCTGGGCTCTCTGTTCTGTTCCATTGGTCCATGTGCCTGTTTTTATGTCATTACCAGGCTGCATTGATTACTGTGGTCTCGTAGTATAGTTTAGTGTCAGGTATTGTGATCCCTCCTACTTTACTCTTCTTTCTCAAAATTGCAGCAGCTATTTGGGGTCGTTTATGGTTCCATATAAATTTGTGAAATGTTTGTTCTATGTCTGTGAAATAAGTCATTGGTACTTTAATAGGTATTGCATTGAATGTGTAAATTGCGTTGGGTAGTAAGGACATTTTGGTGATATTACTTCTTCCAACCCATGAACACGGTATATGTTTCCACTTGTTTGTGTCTTCCTTGATTTCTTTCCTCAGCGTTATGTAGTTTTCTGAATACAGGTCTTTTACTTCATTGGTTAGGTTTATTCCTAGATATTTTCTTTTTCTTTTTGCTATTTCAAATGGGATTTTTTCTTGATTTCTGCTTCTGCTGTTTCATTGTTGGTGTACAGAAATGCCTTTGATTTCTGGATATTGACTTTGTATCCCCCTGTTTTGCCAAATTCATTTATTAGGTCAAGCAGTTTTTTGGTGGAGTCTATAGAATTTTCTATGTACACTATCATGTCATCTGCAAACAGTGACAGTTTTGTTTCCTCCTTTCCAATTTGGATGCCTTTTATTTCTTTTTCTTGTCTGATCACTGTGGCTAAAACTTCCTGTACTAGATTGAATAGAAGTGGTGAAAGTGGACAGCCTTCTCTTGTTCCTGATCTTAGTGGAAAAGATTTTAATTTTTGCCCATTGAGTATAATGTTGGCTGTAGGTCTCTCATATATTGCCTTATTATGTTGAGGGATGCTCCCTGTATTCCCACTTGGCTGAGCGTTTTTATCATAAATGGGTGTTGTACCTTATAAATGCTTTTTCTGCATCTATCAATACGATCCTGTGGTTTTTTTCTTTGCTTTTGTTTATGTGATGTATTACATTTACTGATTTGCGAATATTGTACCATCCTTGCATCCCTAGAATGAATCCCACTTGGTCATGGTGTATGATCTTTTTAATGTATTGTTGGAAGTGGTTTGCCAGTATTTTGTTGAGGATTTTAGCATCTATGTTCATCAGTGATTTTGGCCTGAAGTTTTCTGTCTTTGTTGTGTCTTTAGCTGGTTTTGGAATTAGGATGATGTTGGCCTCATAAAAAGAGTTTGGGAGTCTTCCATCTTTTTGGATTTTTTGAAATAGTCTGTGAAGGATACGGGTTAGTTCTTCTTTAAATGCTTTGTACAATTCTCCTGTGAAACCATCTGGTCCAGGGCTTTTGTGTCTTGGGAGTTTTTTGATTACCGCTTCAATTTCTTTTGCTGTTATTGGTTTATTCAAGATTTCTGCTTCTTTTTTATTGAGTTTTGGAAGATTATATTTTTCTAGAAATTTGTCCATTTCACCTAGGTTTTCAAATTTCTTGGCATACAGATTTTTGTAGTAATTTCTTACAATCCTTTGTATTTCTGTGGTAGAAGTTGTAATCTCTCCTCTTTCGTTTCTGATGGTGTTTATTTGGGTCTTCTCTCTTTTTTTCTTGATGAGTCTGCTTAAAGCCTTGTCGATTTTGTTTATCTTTTCAGAGAACCAGCTCTTGAATTCATTGATTCTTAGAATTGTGCTTTCAGTCTCTATGTCATTTAATTCTGCTGTGATCTTGGTTATTTCCTTCCTTCTGCTTTCTCTGGGCTGTCTTTGTTGTTCTTCCTTGAGTTCTTGTAGACATAGGGTTAGGTTGTTTGTTTGAAATATTTCTAACTTTTTTAGGTGGGCCTGTATTGCTATGAACTTCCCTCTCAGGACTGCCTTGGCTGTGTCCCATAAGTTTTGGCTTGTTGTGAGTTTGTTTTCATTTGTTTTCAGAAACCTTTTGATTTCTTCCCTAATCTCATTCTTGACCCATTCATTGTTTAATAGTATGTTATTTAATCTCCATGATTTTGAGTGTTTTGGGTTTTTTTCCTTGGGGTTGGTTTCTAGCTTCAGTCCCTTGTGGCCCAAGAAAACCCTTGGTATGATTTCAATTTTTTTGAAATTGCTTAGGCTTGTTTTGTTTCCTATCATGTGGTCTATCTTTGAAAATGTTCCATGTGCATTTGAAAAGAATGTGTATTTAGCTTCTTTGGGATGGAGGGTTGTGCATATATCAGTAAAGCCCATTTCATCTAGGGTATGGTTCAATGCCACAATATCTTTGTTGATATTTTGTTTGGAAGATCTGTCCATTTTTGACAGTGGGGTGTTAAAATCCCCCACAGTAATTGTGTTGCTGTCAACATCTTTCTTGAAGTCCTCTAAGATTTTCTTTATATATTTCGCTACTCCTATGTTGGGTGCATATATATTTACAATAGTTATGTCTTCTTGGTGGGTTCTTCCCTTGAGTATTATGAAATGACCTTTTGGGTCTCTATGGTCCTTTTTTGAAAGTCTTTTTTGTCAGATATGAGTATTGCTACCCCGGCTTTTTTTTCCTGTCCAGTTGCTTGGAATATTTGTTTCCAGCCCTTCACTTTCAGCCTGTACAGGTCTTTTATCCTGAGGTGGGTCTCTTGTAGGCAGCATATGTGTGGGTCATGTTTTCTTATCCAATCAGCTATTCTATGTCTTTTGATTGGAGCATTTAATCCATTTATGTTTAAGGTTATTATTGATAGGTATTTATTCATTGTCTTTTATGTATGTGTGTTCCTCTCTCTCTCTCTTTTCCTTTCTTTCCTTAAAGCAGTCCTTTTAGCATCTCTTGCAGAGCTGGTTTAGTGGAAGTGTATTCTTTTAGACTTCTTTTGTCTGAGAAGCTTCTTATTTGGCCTTCTATCTTGATTGAGAGCCTTGCTGGGTAAAGTAGCCTTGGTTGCAGACCTCTGGTTCTCATTACTTAAAATATTTCTTGCCATTCTCTTCTGGCTTGGAGTGTTTCCATTGAGAAGTCAGCTGTTAGCCTTATTGGGGCTCCCTTGTATGTTACTTCCTGCTTCTCCCTTGCTGCCTTTAAGATTCTCTCTTTGTCTTGAAATTTTGCCATTTTAATTATGATGTGTCTTGAGGTGGGCCTCTTTGGGTTCCTCTTGATTGGGACTCTCTGTGTTTCCTGGATTTGTGTGACTTTTTCTCTCATCAAATTAGGGAAGTTTTGCATCATTACTTTTTTAAATACGTTTTCAATCCCTTGCTCTTCTTCTTCTCCTGGTATCCCTATTATACGGATATTATTACATTTCATATTGTCTTGCATTTCTCTTAATCCCTCTTCATTCTTTCTGAGCCTCTTTTCCTTTTCTTGCTCTTTCTGGGTGTTTTCTTCTACTTTGTCCTCTAACTCGCTGATCCGATCTTCTGCTTCATCGATCCTGCTTTTCATTCCTTCTACTGTGTTCTTCAGTTCAGAAATTGTATTCTTCATTTCCTCTTGGCCCTTGTTGAGAGTTTCTATTTCCTTTTCCATGCTGATGTAATTTTCAGTGAGTTCATTGTAGCTTCTCTGTAGTTTCTGGTAGCTCATTGTGAGTTCATTAAGCTTCCTGATGATCATTGCTTTGAACTCAATATCTGATAGCTGAATTGCCTCTATTTCATTTAACATTCTTTCTGAGGCTTCCTCCTTTCCTTTCATTTGGAGATTGTTTCTTTGTCTTCCCATTGTTTGTGAGACTCTTCTTGTTAGCTTCAGCTTCTTAAATTGATCTGTTCTTGCTCCCTGGGTTTGTGGTATGAACTTCTTTAGTAGAATAGCAGTGAGTTTCAGTGGTGCAGTTTCCTTGATCGATCTCCGAAGCTCACTGGTCTTGGGCTGTCATTTAAGTTGGCTTTGTGTTTGCCTTTGGGTTTTGATTGTTGTTTAGTCTTTCTTTGGTGGTTCCTTCCCACCAGCTGGTTAAATGAGGGTCACTCTGTCCACCACCTCCTGTATTTTGTTGTGCTGGTGATGGAAAGTTGTGTTGAAGCTGGTTCTTGTGTGTGTGTAAGGTTTAAAGAATTCTTGTTCAGTTGTTTGTATTGGGTACTGTCTCTACCGTTTAGTTGTATTTCCAGATAGGTCCTGGATTGAGGTTTGTGTGGTTACTACTCCCTCCTTCACCTTCTTCTGTTGTTATCTGTTAGTGGTTCCTTTCTGTTGGGTTTCCTCTTCCAGTGGTTATCCTCGTGTTCACCATCTCCACCTATTCTTTTTTGTCATCAGTTGGAGGGGGAAGGCAAAATGGTTTAAGACAGCAACAGAGAATTCTATGCTTTTTACAGTAGTAGCAAGTAGGGAAGAGATAGGAGATCCTTTGACTATGTATAGTGCTAACCGTGATCTTCCACCCAGCTAGCTGATTTTTAGAAAGGATGGAAAGGAGATAAGACTCTTGTTGTGGAAGGAAGGATTGTGAGTTGGACCTATAAAGCAGGGAGGTTGTGGGAGGTCAGATTCTGAGGAAAAGTGAGCGTAAAGGATAGTAAATAGGTGTAGTGTGTGAGAGAATAGAGTTAACCACTACAGTAATAGAGTTCAGGAAACTTTGAAATGGGCTAAAATCTGGGGTGGTGGTGTTGTGAAGTAATTACAATTGCATGGAACAACAGTTATTTACAATAATATGATGGCAACAATCATATGACAGAATCTATGAGATCTAGGTAACAAGAATAGGGAGTACAGAACCTCGAGTAGTGTGTTAATGGGACACAGGTGAGTTAAAGGACAGTAGATTAGCAATACAGTATGGAAAGAGATGTCAGGGGAAAGCTGTCAGGTCATACAATATATCAAGCCTAGCAAAGCAGACTATACAAAAAGAAGAGGGATACAAAAATACCATTAAAAAAAGATGTAGGAATACTGGAAAAATAATAATACAAATATGCAATAACCTGCAGTTTCTCTGTAATAGCAGAGTGAAATGTGTCTCACTGTCCCAGCTGTTGTGATGTCCTTTCTTTGGATTCAACTTTGGTCTTTTCACAGATCCAGGATTTTGTCTCACTTGTAGGTATTTAGAAAAAATTTTAAAAAGTAAAAATAGAAAAGGCGGATGAAGGAAGGAAGGAAGAAGTGATAAAATTGGAGGAAAGAAAGGAAGAAGGAATAAAACAAGAAATCAGGAAAGAGAGGAAAAAGAAATCAAAAGAGAATAAAAACAATAAAAATTAAAAAATTAAAAATTGTTCAAAAAATAGAATCAAATTAAAAAGTCTCTTAGTTTCAAAGTGGCCAAACCAGTTTTTCTGCTCTTGCTGGCTGCGGCAGGCTGAGGGACAATTGGTATGGCTTTTCTCCCTCGGCCAGCGGAGCTCGCACTGGCTCCTCAGCCTTGCGCCCTGGGTGTGGGAATCAGGTCTTTCCCCAGGGTTACTGCTATGGACTGGGGTGCGGGGATGCTCTCCCTGCACAGGCGCCCGCACTCCCATGGCTGGGTGGCAGGGAGTCTGGAACGACTGATCACTTTAGGAGAATTCCCCAAACAGTATCTATCTATTCACTGCTTCCTCTTGAATGAATTCCTCCTGTTCAAGCCTGCATCTCCGCACAATGGACTGGCTTCTCCCACAGCCCCACTCTCCAGCCAGACCGGTGACTGTGGGAGTCAGGGCCTGCTGCGCGACCAGTCCCTCCGGTGTCCACAGCCTCCAAAGGTGCTCACAGCCCTTGTGTGTTTGCCAGCACCTGGATTCCTCCCAGTGCCGCTCAGACCTTGTTTGGCTGGGGACGGAGCAGTTGTCCCGGCTCCCTCCCAAGGACTCTGTGGCAAACCCAGCAGCGTGCCCTGGGCCTGGGGCTGCAGCCCCTGGACCACACACTGGTCCCCGGGACCCTACCTTGTTGCAGCACTCTTCTTAGTGTCCGGTTTTTTGGTTCCACCACAATCCTTTGTCCCCTATTTTCACATATGCTGAAGTATGTTGGTTGCTTGCTTCTCTACTCCATAGATTGGTCAGGATTTTCTCCCCTGAGGAGAGGGAAGCTGAATCTGCTCCTTCCTACTCTGACGCCATCTTCTAGAAATCAAAACATTAGCTATATTCTTAAAATTCTTTCCACAATATCAGTAGGCACACATGTGAAGTTGTTTTAGATCAGAGAAATTGGCAGTGGAGTGGGTGAGAACAAGGAAGGCCATTCATTACTCCAGAGAGTTTAGAAGTATAGAAATGGTGGAAATTAGATAGTTACCTAAGGTGGCAAGAGGATTGAGGAAAAGGTTTTTTAGAGTGGAGCACAAGCAAAAAAGAGAGATTTAAGATTTAGGATACAGAAGAAATAGTCAATGAAGAACTCTGGAGAACATAAGCCTTCTTAAGGTTAATATTGAAAAAATCCACAAGGAAAATTTTTAAATGCAGGAAACGCATGGTTCTCCCCTCAGTGGCTGTGGTCCTCCCTGCACTGCCACAGCTGCATGGTTCTCTCCTCAATGGCTGCCATGTCTGGGTTTAAATCCCCGCGTCAATCTTCCTCTGCAGCCCCATTTTTGACTTCTCCCACACTCGGCCTCACATGCCAGAACTCATATCCTTCTAGCTTTACTGGGCTGTCATCATGAGTCTGGGCAGGCGTGGCCCCATGTCATGGAGCCAATCTTCTCTGAGCTCCCACACAGGTGCTGTAACTCAGGGGACCTTCCCCCCCCCAGTTACATCTCGGTGGGGAAGTTACTTCCATTCCCCTGACTCAGAGCTGGTCACAGCTATTTAACATATCTATGCAACCAGTTAAAGGTTATAGATATGTTAAATGACCACACCAGAGGGTAGCTGCAAGGCTGTTGCTATGCTAAACAGCTTTCAATGTCCTGCTCCATGTGTCCCTTCCTCCAACTTACACCTGTGGTGGGAGTGGGGGTGAGGATATCCTATATATTTTTCTAATATTTCCTGGATACCTTGAGTTCTGAACCCCATTCCAAATCTCTATTTGGGGCCCCCTCTTGCTGCACCCTCCTACATTACCAGAGGGAAGCATTTTCTGAACATCAGGTATACACGAAGCACTGAGCTATAGCCTAGGAAAGGTTATAATAACAAAGGGTATGTATTCAAAGAGTTTACATTCTAGTAAAGAAGACCAGTAAGTGGAAAAACAACGTAATAAGCAGGTGAAAGCAATCAGAGCTGAGCTGGGCTGAGTGTGGATCCACTTTGTCAAAGTTTCAAAATGGAAATATTGTAGTAATTTTACCTCTCATCTCAATAGCAAATAGGTAATTTTATTTAGACATAGAAGTAAAAAAGGTAAGAATGTATGTGTTACCTATAAATGTCTATATCATCCTTGATTTGAAGGAAAATATACATGCCTGTGGTTTAACATACAGTGCCCACAATGAGAGGTTCTAAGTGGCAACTCATATTTGGAGGAGCTAAAACATACCATACTTTACACCAGGGAACTGAATTTGTGATTTGTGTTCCACTTGGCCAGTTACTATCCCATGTAAGTCTGGGGAAGAAATTAATCTCTTCTAGATACTGCTTCCTCATCTGTAAAACAGGGTTTAATGATTCCTATCTCTAAAGTTATCTTGAAGATTAATGAGGTAATATATTTTAAACTGTCCTGTAAATACAAAGTTTTATTTAAATGTTAATTACATATAAACATTAAAGAAAGTTATAAAGATACAAATATTTTTAACTGTGAAGAAGCTAAATATATCTGTAGGGAATATGTATACTACATGAAAGTGAATTCTGTGTTATTCAGGAATATGAATTTTATTCATTTAATAAAAGCAATGAAAATTATGTTCTAGTATTCCTCTGAGTCAGTATGCACAGAATGATTCATGGCTTTTGACTTGGTATGATTTTATATAGCAGATACTATTTTTTTTAAAGATTTTATTTATTTACTTTTAGAATGAGGGAAAGGGAGGGAGAAAGAAGGGAAGAGAAACATCAATGTGTGGTTGCATCTAGCGGACCCTATTCTGGGGTCTGGTCTACAACTTAGGCATGTGCCTTGACTGGGAATAGAACTGATGACACTTTGGTTCACAGAGCCACACTCAATCAGCAGATGCTATTTTTAATCTACAGCTGCACTTTAAATTTTAGTTTCAGTTTATCAAGAGGAGGGAAAAGTGGGATCTTTCCAATATGTCTTACATTTCACTGGCTAGATATAGTGAAATGTAATAGATATAGCCAGTGAAATTACAAACCTTCTAGCAAATAAAACACATTTTCCTCTATGAAATAATGAAAATAAAATACAAATTGCATGAGTAGTACTTTAAGTTAACTCCCAGTGCTACCTTTAATCACACTTTATAATTATATGAGTTATCATTTATTGTTTCTTTGCATGTGAAATTTTGCCTCACTGAAAGCCATACATTTTCAAGCTTCTATGTATTATTTCTGCAGAGAAATGATTAGTTTACTTGTACTTAAAGCAAGCCCAGCCCATTTATATAAGAGAGATAATATATCAAGCCATCCAACCTTCAACATGCCACAGTGTCAGACACAATAGAGGATTAAAACCACAATGGACAAAATATAATCAAATAAATAGAGGGTAGTTACGGGGATCAGGCCACAGGTTCTTTTTTGCTTTTGCATTAATGGTTAACTCATTTCAATAATGTAACAGGTTGCTTTTTTCTTTCAGGGTTGAAACGTAAGGATTTGTTTCATATTATAATAGAATAATTTTAAGATCTTAGGAGTCTTTGGAATGCTACATTTGCTTTCCAGATCATAAAACCAACACGAATAATTTAGGTCAGTTTGGAAAGACAGTAACCCACTGATCACCAGCAAGGTCCACAGATAATCCATATTTTTTTGAGCATACATATTTAAGAAAATAGGAACAGTATTCCATTTCAGAATGAAATGAAATGCTGGCTGTTCTGTAATTAAAAGGAAGGGTGATGATGAGCACTATGGCCTTTGGTTTTTCACAGTTCAGCTTCCCGATGGGGACTCTCACCCCAGGGAAAGGCCTGCCGTTGTCCTCTTTTGCCACAATTTCCCATTTCCTCTTAGGCTTCAGGGGAAAGAACTGTGTTCATTTTTTTCAGAATCTTTCTTTACACATACCTGTCAGCAGATATATAAAGTCATTTCAGAAATGTTTGCCTTACTACTCCAAGGAGAGCACGAGAGGCCTTTTCTTTCCAAGGGCCAATTTTGTATTCTTCTGTAGAAGGTTTTGGCTCACATGTGAGACAGAACTGTGTAAGAGTTTGCCAGTGCCTACAGGTAGCCTTATTATTTAATGTGGTGAGTGCACAGAAACTGTATTTAAGTTTTGATTCTTAACAACATTCCTGGCTAAGTACCAACTTCACACTTTTTAAAATGTTATTCCACAGTCTAGAAGCAAGAAGAAATTTGGAGGAGTGACTTTATTAGATTACTTCAGCAAAAATTGAGGGAAGGAAGAGCAGAAGAAAAACGTGAGGATTTGTGAATACCTTAATTGACATAGAGACAGAAGAAGACATAAAATTCATCAGTAATCACCTCCTAGATAATGAATGTGTTGACTGACTTATCCATAAAAATGTATCCTCAAGATGAAGGCACATTAAAACAAGCATCTTAATTTCCTTCACCATTAGATTTAACATTTGGACCTGAGTTACAGTACAGAACACTAATCTAACCAGGTATTGAATTTTCTGTGCAATTTCCAGCTTAACTTCTTTGAAACCTTTTCTTCTACCTCCCTCTAGTGAGTCAAAGGCAACAAAACAGAAGAAACAAGCAACTCATTTCATTGAAAGTTTACGCTGGAAACAAAAAATAAAAACAACTTCCCTCAGGACCTTTAATGCTAAAGATCAAAGGAACTTGCTATTTAAGCCTATATTATTTTCAATTTGGGCATTAACTCTATTTTTGTAGAGATTATTTTGGAACAGCAATAATGAGACCTAAAAAGTAATGGGACTAGTAAGTTAATACTGGGAAAGCTTTACTGAGTAGTTCTGGCCTTGCCAGAGCAAGTACTTTACACACAGGTAACAAGTGTTTCAAGTACCCAGGCAGATGTGTCACAATGAAGACGTGCTGTTGTCTACACCATCTAAATGATCAAGAAAACACAGAGAAGAGTCAGTGCAAAATTAATTAATCATCAGCTCTACTTTCTACTAAGCTCCTCAGAACCTAAGAAATCCTGTTAGAACAAACCCACAGGAGGAGAGAAAGCTGACTATATGCCAATTAAATTCACCAGTGTTTAGTAAATGAGTGTCTATGCTTCAAGTTAAAAGAAAGAAAAATGGAAGAGAAAAGCACTTGAATTATACCTTGGATACTTACATTCATGAAAGAGGGTCAGTGAAAACTTACTTCTACTTCAACTGAATTAGGAAGGCTTCTCTCAATTTTTTTAACAAGTTCTCAAAAGTACCTCAATAGTGTGGGTCTGTAAGCTTAGAATCACAGGGGATCAGAATGGCATATTGGAGTTAAGGTGGGTGCACACAACAAATGAGATGGAAAAGTTTGCCAAGATAGGATGGCAGTACATGCTGTTTCAGTATTATTTAATTACTGGTTATCATATCAGATAATTTACACATTAGCTTTGTACCTGAATTGTGATGATACTGGAATTATTCAAGGGCAAGTTTCACACTCTATGTCCTGCCATACTGTCATCGAGAAAGCCATAATTGTAATTCGTAACACTCTTGCTTTTGTTTATGCACCATTTATCTGTCATGCATATTGTACTAGACACTTCTAATCCTTCAAAAACAAATAAGAAATGGCTTTTACTTAATCAAGAAATTAAGTCTAGTAAATAAGTCACACATATAAGTCAACAACGGTAGTATCATGTAGAAAGATCAATGATAAAAACAAACAGTGGCTGTGAAAACACACAGAAAAGAAAATTCAGACTGAGAGGGGAACCATGGGGAGAAATACAGGAGTTCCTCCTGGAGGAGGGATACATGAGCTGATGATCTGCCATAATATGCCCAGAAAATACCCACAGATATGGGTATGGATTTGTAGAGACTATCTTCTATAAACCTCTAAGAATTACAATAGTTAAGATTTAAATAATTCTGAGTCTCACAGAGCCTTAAAATTAATTATCTTCTGTTTGTATCTACATTTCTTCAATAAGAAAAATCCCATTGAGTGCTTATTCTATGCCAGCAACTCTTTCAGGTTCTTTGGAAGATAGCAGTACAACCAGGTAGACAAGGATCTTTCCCATCTGGGCCCTGGCAGCTGGGGAGGCAGAAAGTAAATGAGGGAAACATAAATTAACAAGGTATTTTGAATTTGCAATGAACCCTAAGAGTTGAGTAAAATAGGGGCATATATTAAAGGATACAGACAGGGGGCAAGGTTTAGGAGTATAATGGGTCTGGGTAAAGACAGCTCTCTGAAGCATTTATAGGAGAGATGAGACAAGAACATAAAGAAAGCAAAGCCAAATATAGAGTTGGGGCAAACTGGGACTGTCACCAGCAGGTGGAGTGGCTAGGGAAAGTGTTTAGTAGTTAGTCACGTATGAGGAAGATAAGGAAAGTCAGTGTGGTTGAATTGTGGGTAGTGAAATGAAATGGGTTTTAGCAAACTGGGCAAGTAGGGACCAAATAGGAGTAAAGAGCTTGGGTTTTGTTTTCACTGTGTGCAAGGGATTAAAATAAATTAAGCAGGGAAGGCCAAATCTGATTTGTTTTGAAGACAACTGCCCTCCCTGGCTGCTGCTAAAGTAGAGAATGAATTAGGAAGTAGAGAGTAGGGAAAAACTGAAATCAGAGACCAGGTAAGAGACATCTTCAGTAGCTCTAGTGAAAGATGGCAGTGGCTTAGAAGAGAGAGGTGGTGTGGAGCTAGAGATGAATGAGAGAATGTGAGATTCATTATGGTCATAGAAGTAAACAAGGTTTGCTGATAAATTGGATGTGGATACAGAAAGAGAATGAATGTTGATTCCTAAGTGTGCTGGTGATCCCCTTGATGGATGGTGGTGCCATTTACTGACATGGAGGATTTGATTTTTTTGGAAAATGAGTTCCAAAGGGATGAGTATAAAGTCAAAAATAGAACAAGAAGAAGTGGGCAACTTCTTGGTGTATCAACTCTCTAATGCCAGGAAACATCTTTGCCTAGGATGGGGGAAAGCCAGAAATCTATGTGATTAGCCCTCATAAGTGGTGTTTGTTCTCACAGGATGTTGAGGGTTACAAGCAAGGATGGGATGGGCCTCTTTCTGTTCCCTCTGAGTGTGAGCTTGGGGTGTTCTACATGGTCTATTAAGGGAATAGGTAGTTCTATCTGCTCCAAGCTGTCACTGAACAAAGAGAGAATAGCCATTTAAAATACAAGTTTTCATTTTCCTTCATTTCACTTAGCATAGCCTTCATTTTTTCATCTAATTTGTGACTAAATTCAACCAATTCTGTGAGCATCCTGCTCAGCAGTGCTTTGAACTGTGCATCTGATCAGTTGGCTATCTCTTGGCCTTATTTTATAAAATATTAAAGGGACTTATCTAAGAAAAAGAAGATAAAAACATATATACTAAAATGTTATTATGTCACAATTATTAATAACCTCACCTAAAACGAAAACAAAAACAGACTAAGCAAACAACTAGAACAGGAACAGAACCACAGAAATGGAGATCACATGGAGGGTTAGCAACAGGGGAGTGGGAGGAGGAGAGAGGGGGAAAGGTACAGAGAATAAGTAGCATAGATGGTAGGTAAAAAATAGACAGGTGGAGGGCACGAATAGTATGGGAAATGTAGAAGCTAAAGAACTTATGACACATGGACATGAACTAAAGAGGGGGAATGTGGGTGGGAGAGGGTGTGCAGGGTGGAGGGGAATGAGGCGGGTAATGGGACAACTGTAATAGCATAATCAATAAAATATATTTTAAGAAAATTTAAATAAAAGTTTTCAGTGATATAAACATAATTTTTCATCTTAATTTTAGAAAAGCAAAATGAAAAAAATGGGTTTGCAGCATTTTAAAACCTACAGGTTTCCTAGGTCCTCTAACTCACTTTTACAAATAAGAAACTGTAGACCCAGAGAAGCTAAGTGATTTGTTAAAATCACAATGCTTTGTTTGCTGTCTCTGTTACTAAGAAAGCCTCTGACCTGATCTGATGCTTAAGGCTTTGGGCAAGTTCTTTACAGCACTGAGCACCTCAAAGCAACTTTGATTAATGGACAAGACTTTGCTGACCTACAAAGCCAAACTCCAGTAACATAAAACAAGAAAAGCTTTCTCCTCCCACTAACACCTGAGTATGCCAACCCACAGTATCTGCTTGCTCTTGTTAAAGCTAAGCTACAGACATTGAGCAGTGTGTGGCTTCAGGGGCGTCTTTGGTCAGCAACGTGGCAGAAGACATCAAAACCAAAATCAAGAACTGCAAGACTGCCCTTTTTGACAGCCACTTCCCCAACCAGAACCAGACCAGAAACTGTGGGCAGAACTACCTGGACTTCCACCACTGTGAGAAGACAATAAGTGCTAGAGATGGTGATTTCTCTGTATGCAAATAGTACCAGTGTGTGTACAAGTCCCTTTGCCCCATATCCTGGGCAGAAGGCACATTTCCTGGGAAGACCCAAACAGGCCGAAACCATCTATCTTCCATCCTTCTCCCAAGCAAGTGAAGGGAGACCTGGGTACATCCCACCCTAGGATCCTGAATCATGGCTTGGCTAATAATAAATACTTGCTGGAAAAGTGAAAAAGAGAAAAGCTAAACTAAACTACATAAAGGCTAAGCAACTATGTTTACAATAAATATAATAAAGTGATAAAATTTTAAACTATCTTGACACAATTTAGTAGAATTACCATGGATTCTTTCCTCACATGAAAATATGTGTATTGATTTGAGAGAGGGGGGAGAGAAAGAGAGAGAAACATCGATGTGAGAGAGAGGCATTGATCAGTTCCCTCTGGTACGCACCCCCAACAAGGAATTGAACTCACAACTCAGGTATGTGTCCTGACCAAGGATGCAATCTGCACCCTTTCAGTGTATGGATGATGCTCCAGCCAACTGAGCCACTCAGCCAGGCACAAACTTGGATTTAGTAAACAGAAACAAATAAACTTCATTTTTGGATATCAACAAGATGGTGATTATGAGGCCCTTGAATTTCCCTCCACCTCCAAATGTACCAAATATACAGCTGCATGCAGAGCAATTTCTTCTGAGAGAAATCTAAAAACTAGTTGAATGACTCCTACATATCATGTGACTGAGGAACTACCCACATCAAAATGGATAGGAAAGGCTGAAACATATTCTTGCCATAAACCCACTCCCAGCCCAGTGCCTTACAATAGAGGAGGGATCCTCTTACTTCCAGCAATATTCACAATAGCTAAGGTAAGTAAAGAATGTAAAGTGTCTGTTGATAGATGAATAAAGAAATTGTAATGGATATATAAAATAGAATATTATTTAGCCTTAAAAATGAAGGACACCCAGCCTGCACTACAGGAATGAACCTGGAGTGCATTATGCTAAAGGAAATAACCCAGGCAGAGAAAAACAAAGATAAATATTGAGTGGTATCACTTATATTTAGAAATCCTTAAAAAAGTTGAATTTATAAAAACAAAGTAAAATGGTGGTTACCAGAATCTTGAGGGTGAGGAAATAGGGAGAGTCTAGTAAAGGGCACAAACTTTGAGTGATGAAATTAATAAGGTCTGAGGCTTATTCATTAGGTATAATGTGGTTGACTATATGCTATTATGTAACTGAAATTTGCTTAGAAAATAGAACTTAAATGTTCTCACACACAAATTAATAGATAAGTATGTGAGGTGATGGATATATTAATGAACTCAATGGTGGGAATTATTTTATAATGCACATATATACAAAATATTAATGTTGTACACTTTAAATACATTACAATTGTATCTGTTAATTATACTCAATAAAGCTGAAAAAAAAAAAAAACAACCCAGCTATCAACCTCACTGAATTTAACAGCTATTCTCTCAAACCCAGTCCTCAGTTTTCTACCATGAAAACCTATAGTATAGGCTCTTATGTCCCTGAGTCCTGAACCTATAATGCTTTAAGAAGTCTGGGTGCAAGGAAGGTGGATGTGAAGTGTGGAGACCCCCCAAAATATCATTTTATCCTTTCAGAATTCCTTTTTTTATTTATGTGAGTTCACCAGCAGAGAGCGCCCAAGACCTTTTTCTTCTCTCTACCCCACATCCCTCCACAAATACAGCAATTGAAACAAATGGCCAGAAAAATCAGAATCCACTTGATTATATAGTATTGATCATTTATCACCCCCTACAAACAATTAGAGATGCTCTTAATATCTATCCTTCTGGGAAAGGAAACAAGGCTGAATGTTGTGGAAGACATGCTGAGATGTGGTAGGTAGTCTGGAGTTATTTCAATGAATGTTTAGTATGAGTTAACACACATGAATTAGCATGGTAAATTCTTGCAAATGATGTTTCAGAAATAACATTAAATGCTACTGTTTAAAAAAACCTCTGATTTCTTTGCAGGTTAAGTTCACTGAGAATTTAGTCTTGAATCAAGTTGCAGATGCCAAGACTATTATTTTTTTTTAGTTTTAGTCAATCAGTTAAATAAATGTTATTTTCTCCCAGCCTACTTTTAAGTAGTACATTTGAACATTATAAATGCAGTAAGTTTTTATATTTTCCTCTTGGGAGTAAATATTTCTGAGCTGGATTTTGTCCCTCAGAGATTTGGTGGTGATTAAAAACTGTATTTGTCCAATTCATTTTCCCTGAAAAAAATGAGTAGTGTTTAAATTTTAATTCAATTAAAATTAAATTTTTAATATCCAGAAGTCAAAGGCATTTTTGTACACCAACAATGAAACAGCAGAAGCAGAAATCAAGAAAAAATCCCATTTGATATAGCAAAAAGAAAAATAAAATACCTAGGAATAAATCTAACCAAGGAGGTAAAACACCTATACGCAGAAAACTACACAACACAGAAGAAAGAAATCAAGGAAGACACAAACAAATGGAAACATATACCGTGTTCATGGATTGGAAGAATTAACATCATCAAAATGTCCATACTACCCAAAGCAATTTATAGATTCAATACAATACCTATTAAAGTACCAATGGCATATTTCACAGACATAGAACAAACATTTCAAAAATTTATATGGAACCATAAATGACCCCAAATAGCTGCTGCAATTTTGAGAAAGAAAAGTAAAGTAGGAGGGATCACAATACCTGATACCAAACTGTATTACAAGGCCACAGTAATCAAAACAGCCCGGCACTGGCATAAAAACAGGCACATGGACCAATGGAACAGAGCGGAGAGCCCAGAAATAAGCCCAAGTCTCTATGGTCAATTAATATTTGACAAAGGGGGCAGCAACATAAAATAGAGTAAAAACAGCCTCTTCAACAAATGGTGTTGGGAGAACTGGACACTATGTGCAAAAAAATGAAACTTGAGCACCAACTTACACCATACACAAAAATAAATTCAAGGTGGATAAAAGATTTAAATATAAGCCATGTCACTATTAAATTCCTAGAGGAGAACATAGGCAGGAAAATCTCAGATATTTCACACATCATCATTTTTACTGATATGTCTCCCAGAGCAAGGGACATAAAGGAAAGAATAAACAAATGGGATCTCATCAAAATAAAAAGCTTCTGCACAGCTAAAGAAAACAGTATTAAAATAAAAAGAGAACAAGCCATATGGGAAAACATATTTGCCAATGATACCTCAGACAAGGGTTTAATCTCCAAAATATATAAAGAACGCACATGACTCCACTCTAGAGAAGACAAGCAACCCAATTAAAAAATGGGCAAAGGACTTGAACAGACACTTCTCCAAGGAGGACATACAGAGGATGCAGAAACACATGAAAAGATGCTCAGTATCTCTAGCTATCAGAGAGTTGCAAATTAAAACCACAATGAGATACCACTTCACACTGTTGAGAATGGCCATCATAAGTAAAGCAACAAACAACAAGCGTTGGAGAGGTTGTGGAGAAAAAGGGACCCTAGTGCACTGTTGGTGGGATTGCACACTGGTACAACCTCTATGGAAAACAGTATGGAATTTTCTCAGAAAACTGAAAATGGATCTGCCTTTTGACTGAGCAGTTCCACTGCTAGGATTATATCCTAAGAACCCTGAAACACCTATCCAAAAGAACCTATGCACCTCAATGTTCATAGCAGCACAATTTACAACAGCCAAGTGTTGGAAGAAACCTAGGTGCCCATCAGTAAATGAATGGATCAAAAAACCATGCTACATTTACACAGTGGAATTCTATGCAGCAGAAAGAAAGAAGGAGCGCCTATCATTTACAACAGCATGGATGAAACTGGAAAGCATTATGCAAAGTGAAATAAGCCAGGTGCTGAAAGACAAATACCATATGATCTCACCTTTAACAGGAACCTAAACAACAAAACAAAGAAACAAGCAAAATATAACCAAAGACACTGAAATAGAGAACAGGCTGACAGTGTTTAGAGGGAAGAGGGGATGGAATTTCAGGGAAAAAGGAGAAAGGTTTACAGGAACAAGTATAAAGGACACATGGATAAAAAACTAGGGGCGAGTAGAAATGGGAGGGAGGAGGGGAGGGCTGGCTGGGTGGGCTGGGAAGGGAGTAAAGGATAGAAAATTGTATTTCAACAACAATTAAAATAAAATTTAAAAAATATTTGCTATAATTCAGATTTCAAAACTATTTTTAAAGTAAAAGGCATTGAAGTCAAGAAATTTAAATTTTGTGTTCTGCATAATAGTTAGTGGATGCATGATAGTTGTCATTTGCCCAAACCCACAGAACTGTACAACAGAAAGAGTGGCCCCTAGTGTGAATTATAAAGTTGAGTTAATAATAGTAATATAAATATCAGTTTATGAATTCTAATGAATATGCCACGCTAAGGCAAGATAATAATAGAAACAATTGAATGACAAAAAGAGAGGATTTGGGGGAAATCTTTGTACTATCTGCTGACTTTTAAATTTCTAAAAACTAAAGTTCATTGATTTTTTGGTTTTTTTTTGTTTTTGAAGGAGAGAGATAAAAAAATAGGATAAGACTGTGACACCTCCATCCCTCCTGCTGAAGGAAGAAGAAACTCTTTGGTGATGCATGCCTAGGCAAAGCTTGGGAAATTAAATTTAAGTTAGAGTTGCTTTTCTAATGAGTTCTGAAGTGATGCTTTAAATATGTATAGGCAGAAGGGTAGGCTCACAGAGAGTTCTGCCACATGAAACAGCAAGGAAGACACAGGTATCTCTCAACTTCAAGTCAGGCATTTGCCATTATTGGAGGGTCCAAGCTGCCAGGACTGTGGGCAAGAGACCTGCCTGCACCAAAACTAAAGGACTGAAAACCAAACACCAGAGTGAACAAAGGACATCTCAGAATCCCTGTGAGGCTACTGATGTAAGGAACTGATGCCTTCTCCTTCTCCCCAGTTCAACAGTTCAGAAATCTCACCAACCTAGACATAGTCCTGAGAAAGGGGGAGAACCTCCCATTGATAAGATTATTGTTACTGCATTTGAAGAGGGCTTAAAATAGAAATAAAGGTTACTCCTCCCTTTTCTGACAGAATGGATGGAACTGGAGGGTATTATGTTAAGTGAAATAAGCCAGGAGGTGAAAGACAAATATCACATGATCTCACCTATAAGAGTGAGGCAGGAGACAGCATAGGAAGAACTCTGAGACTACACTGCTGTTACTGGCTGGAGTCTAGCATCCTGGTTGCTAGGAAACACCTTTTACCACTTAGGTAGAATAAATGGTAAACCAAGGCAGGGAGGAGGAAGGAGACATGTCTCACACGCAAACTCAGTAGTCCTGAGCTTGGTCTGATAATATTGCCAGGTGTTCCAATATCACAAGGGGCACTATGTTAGCAAGAAAGAAGAAAAGTCCTTGAAATTCTATGTATTATTTCCAATATCTGGGAAAGAAGGCCTTAAAACTTTGCTTTCATCCCAAGGCCTGGAATGCAGGAGAGGGTCCATAGTGCCCAAAGAAGAAGCCCATAAAACAACTTTGCTTAATCATCTGCATTTGGTCACTACTGGTTTTATGAGAGAGTCCCTAATGCTTACAGAAAGAGCCTATAAATAACTTTGGAAAGTGTCCCAATTTTAATTAACTGCCTCCTATCATGCATATTTGTTTTACAACAAGAGGAACAAATGGAGTCTGGAGCAAGATAGGGATTCAGGCTAACAGATCCCCACACATAACTAAGTTTGGGTAGTCACGTCCACCTGAGAAAGCTGGCACCAAATTTACTCATTAAACAGTAGGTAACTTTTATCTCCTATCCCACCCACTATATAAGTGCTCAGAACAAAAGACTCTCTCTCTCAGTGTTCTTGGCTCTTTGGCCACCAGGCCTTTGGTCACATGGCCCTGAGCCACCCAGGAGCTTGCCACCTTGATTTTCAGACATTCTTACTTGTGCCATCTTGCTTTGCCCTGAAATTTTGCCTTTCACCGCCTATTATACCCAGCCCCATTCTCTTCCATGGGAACAGGTCACTAATAAACTGATTACACGCTAATAGATTTGTTGATCTATAGTTTTTTACATGCATCAGCAAGAAGAACCAGGTCTCTCACATCAACAAGAGAAACCTAATAAACAAAACAAATGAGAAAAATAGAACCAGAGACATGGAAACAAGGAACAGACTGACAGTGACCAGAGGGAAGTGAGGAGGAAAATGAAGGGGAAGAGAAGGGGAAGGGTCTAGTCAAGGAGCATATATGAATGACCCATGGACATGGACAACAGTGTGGGGATTGACTATGGAAGCAGGGGTGGGACTCAGGGGGCACACGGGACAGGGCAGGGCCAGGGAGAGAAAATTAGGACAACTGTAATAGAACAACAATAAAAAAAGAGGGTGTAAAAATACCATAATGAGACTTTCTAGAAGAGCAGGGCAGGCTTCTCATGCTGATTCAAAAATGGCCCCAGAGACCAGGAAAAGGGAACTGGTTTAGCGATTTTATGGTTGTTCAGTAAAGGAACTCTGCTATAAGGTTTAACTTTCAGCTGGTTCCTACAGGGAACCATTCCGTGTGGCATTGGGAATGCAGCCCATGCCCTGTCTCGGAAAATCCAGTGGGGAATGAGTTAACACACAGGACCCAATCCTACGGATAGGTTCTCCCATGGGGAATCAGATCTGCATTGTACCTAGGCTGCTATGAGGCTTGCTTTTGCTAAAACTCCCTCACCCTGAATTGAGACAACAAATGTTTACTACATATCTTTAAAGTAACTTCCCAAAATCCATGCTAAACTTTCCAAGGACAAGTGTAACCTGTTCAACCACTTTTCCCTTTACATTTGCAAATATCCTTTCTCTTTGTAGTAATTAACAACTTCTTTTTCTTTGTTATCTGTAAAAGGTAACCACCTAAAGTGAACCTGTGCATAGTAAATGAGGACCATCCTCAATGTAATGTGCCCAGAAAATGAATAAAAGCCTGTCCAGGCAAGGGTTGGGCCCTCTCTCTCACTCAAAGAGTAGCCATGCCGTCCTATTTTCTCCACAGGACTTCTGTAGTCTGTGTGAATTTGTCACAGCCACAAAACACGGCCCACATCAGGTTCCAAAGAATGGAGCACATGGTTTTTCTTGTCAGCCTACTCAAATATGGGGCAGAAACATAAGAGGGAAGAGTGTGGCTTATAAACCATAAGTAAACATCGGAGATGGAGACTTTATTGCACATCCAAGAATGAATAGTTGTGGCATTATGTAATCTACCTTGAGTGTGAAATAAATTTTGTTCTAAAACTCCAAAAAAAGAAAGGTTATTTACATTTTAAAAAATCTATTTGTGTCCTGGACAGATGGCTCAGTTAGTTGTAGCATTGCCTGGTTCACCAGAGAGTTCGGTTCCCAGTCAGGGCTCATATCTGGGTTGCCCGTTCCATCCCTGGTCAGGGGTGTGTATGGGAGGCAACAGACTAATTTATCTCTCTCTCTTTCTCTCTCTCTCTCTCTTTGCCTCCTTCCCTCTCCTTCTCTTTTTGTTTCTCTCTAAAATCACTTAAAAAAGAAAAGAAAAGAAAAAATCTATTTGTTACACATACACGGAAAATGTTAAAGTTTTGGTAAACTCTTTGTTTACCAAAATTAAGATAAAGCAAAAAAATCCTGAGAGGTAAAAGGAGAAATTCTTTCTTCATAATTAATGGTATAAAATGTATTAAAATAAGTATTTTTAATGATTCCATACTTCTAAGTTTTAAAGAAAAATACTGTTCAAGCATAAAGTCTGGTAAAAATTAATATTTATTTATATATTTCAATATACTTTGATATCAGAAACAATGTCATGAGCTTTACATTATAAAGCAAAAAGCCCTAAAAAGTTTTAATGGTCTCAGTTTGTCAGTTGTTCTTATACATAGGGCTATAACTGATTACATCCTTACAAATTGATTGTTGTTCCCCAAGAAGAATTCTGTTCATTTTCATTATGATAATGCTGGCTAACAATTCATTTGCAGAAAGATTCAATTTTATCACTCTAAGCAGAGGAAGGAAACAAAAAAAAGACTGCAGTGTTAAGCCAGCACTAATAGGGAAATTTTGTTTCAAATTGCTGACACTATTTCTAGCACATACTCTACCTTTCAAACCCATAATCCTGGCAAAATTTCAAAGGTGGGGTATGAAAAGAACTAAAGCTTTAGGATTTATTTAAACATTTGTAGATGGATTTTGTATAGTAGCTCCATTCAAATAGATATGTATGCTCTTATTGCACTCTATTTTCTTGGTGGCTAGGTGCTTTTCCTGTCCAAAGTCAACCATCTTTTCTAGGTTTTTGTGTCTCACATGGATATTATTCTCCTATTTGCATAGTGGCAAATTCTACAGAGAAGGTAATAAAAGAGCTTTGTAAGATCCTGCCCATCATCCAGGAACTCCATTGTCTTTATGATGCTCAATCATCAGAGAATGTTAAATAAACTAATAGTACCCTCAAATAAGTATGCAAAGTCATATGAAGAGAAACTTTGAAATTTCATGTAGGTTACCCAAGTGTTTAACTAACAGGTATGACAGCTTTTCCTATGGGCAAACTACAGAACTCCTGCATGAACTTCAAGTCAGGGATCTAGAAATGACACCAGTGTATGACTGCTCCTGAACTTTAGAGAAAGCAATCCTATGAAGTACTCTAAAAGTGGGAAGGGGGTACCCTAAAGCTCCAAGGAATAAACCTTTGAGTTCACAGTTCTCAGCTGAAATGATGACACAAAAATCTCCCAGACTCCATGTTGTGGGATATGTAAACTAAGAATCTCTTGAGATTCTCAAGAAGCACATTATAACACGAAGAAGAAAGCTTCCCAAAGACTTTTCCAGACAGCTAAATGTGAACAGCTTCTGCCAAAACATTTGGATCAAGACTTGTGGGCATCTGTTCAAGTCCTTTGCCCATTTTTTAATTGGCTTGTTTGTCTTCCTGGAGTGGAGTCATGTGATTTCTTTATATATTTTGGAGATCGAACCCTTGTCTGAGGTATTGGCAAATATGTTTTCCTATACGGTTGGTTCTCTTTTCATTTTCATGCTGTTTTCTTTAGTCAGGCAGAAGCTTTTTATTTTTATGAAATCCCATTTGTTTATTTCACAGGTGGCAAACACAAGGCCTGCAGCCCAAATCTGGCTCTCCATCTTGTTTTATCCAGCCCTTATTTCTACCTGGTGGCAGTGCCAAGATCCTTGCCCTTAGTTAAAGAGTAGTTACATTTATACAGTCCTAAAATTTTATTCAGCCTTTTGAAGGCAACTGCAAGGCTGATGAAAATGAGCCTTTTCACTGGTGACAATGAGTTTGACACCCCTGGTTTATTCTTTCCTTTATGTCCCTTGCTCTAGGGGACATATCGGTGAAAATATTGCTTCATGGAATATCTGAGATTTCCCTGCCTATGTTCTCTTCTAGGACTTTGAGACATATGGAAAGATGCCCAGCATCACTAGCCATCAGAGAGATGCAAATTAAAACCACTACGAGATACTCCTTCAAACCAGTCAGAATGGCCACCATAAACAAATCAACAAACAAGTGTTGGAGAGGTTACAGAGAAAAGGGAACCCTAGTGCACTGTTGGTGGGAATTCAGACTGGTTCAGCCACTGTGGAAAACAGTATCGAATTTTCTCAAAAAACTATAAATGGATTTGCCTTTGACCCAGCAATTTGACCTAGGCATGTGCACTGACCAGGAAGTGAAACTGCAACCTTTCAGTATACAGAATAAGACTGCAACCAACTGAACTACATCAGCCTTGGCATTTCCCTTGTTTTGCAAGGATGAGTTTGGTGAGGTAACTCTGGACCTGAAACACAACTGAGATCTAGATGTTATCTCTAGTTTGATGCAACAGACCCAAGGCTTTTTTGCTAAGACTGCTGATTGCTGACCAGAATCTCATTATCCTGAGGGTTTAATGATTAAGCATGGGAGAGGGAGGTGGGTGAGTTAGGGCCTTATGTGAAGCCAGTTTTTGTCAAGGGAAAAAAAATCAAAATAAAAGGCCGGATTAAAGAAAATAAGGTGTCTGCTTTCTGTAGGTATATCCGGAAAACTGACAATAAGAACAACATATCAATTTCCTCTGAGAATATTTCCAGACTTTATTGAAATCAGACCTCTTTTGTTGTTTAGATTCCACATATAAGTAAGATCATATGGTATTTGTCTTTCACCAACTGGCTTATTTCACTTAGCATAATACTCTCCAGGTCCATCCACACTGTCACAAACAGTAAAATTTCCTTCTTGTTCTTTTTTTATAGATGCGTAGTATTCCATTATGTAAATATACCATAGAACTTAAATTTAAACTCCACAAACTCTCCAACAGGATTACTTTTGTTTTCTGATGGAAAGTGGCAATAAAACCTAGGTAGCAGATGATGTTTATATTCACGATCATTTTTTTACATTTTTCCATCATGCACATATTCATGTAACATTTTATTGTCCTTCTTTTGTTCATTTCTACTTTTCTTTATGGAATACCTATTTCTGTCATCCTCTTTAAAGCCTAATTGATTTATTTTCATTTATTTTTACTTCTTTTAAAAAACATTTTATTTATTTATTTTTAGAGAGAGGGGAAAGGAAGGAGAAAGAGAGGGAGAGAATCATCAATGTGTGGTTGCTTCTTGTGCACCCCACAATGGGGACCTGTCTGCAACCCAGGTATGTGCCTGACTGGGGAGTCGAACCCTTTGGTTCACAGGCCAACACTCAATCCACTGAACCACACAAGCCGGGGACCTAATTAATTTAGGTCCCCTCCATTAATTGACATGCTGTTTACACATACTGTGTAAAACCAGCTTTGCCTACCTCCTTTGATTGTCTGTTTTGGTTTCCTCCATTGCACTAAATAATCTTTTAAAAACTACACTGAAAGCTTTTTAGTCAAATTTCAGGTTAGGTTTATTTTGTTTTATGAAGCAAATGCATAACTTTTGAAAAAATATCAATAAAATGTTTATATTAAATTAAACAAATTCACAATAAACATGAAAATTGGAATAATTCTTGAGATACCCATAATAGTATTATTTCAAACCAAGTGTCTGAGGCTCATAAGATTCAATCAAAATGATAATAATTCTTTGTTTCAGCTTAAGAAGATGTCACAGAACTGTTAGAAATTTCAATCATCAAAACTCTCACTAAATAAACAAGAACAGATCAATGTACTGTGAAAATAAATGAACACAAGCAGCCATCAACCTGCCCTATAAATGAACGTGAGCGCTGATCTTTGGGAATAAATAAAACATTCTAGGCATTAAAGGGTTCAAAAGAAGTTTTCCTTACACCAATAGTGAAACAGATTTAAGGAAAATCTGTATTATTCTTTGCAAGTGACCACCACATGTGAAAGAAGAGAGAAGAAAAGTATGTTTGAGGAAATTTTGAGAGCAAGTAAAATTATTGAATTATAAACTTACTTAAAAGCTAGGAATTACAGAGTAATGTCTTCATTGTTATATACAATCTAAATTCAAAGCTGACTAGGCATCCTAAACACATATAAATAAATAAACAAACAAATAAATAAATGATTTTTTATTGTTTTTCAAGTACAGTTGCCTCCATATTACCCCCACCATTTCTGCTTGCCCCATGCATCCCCACCTCCCACCCTTAATCCTAATCCCCCTTTGGCTTTGTCCATTTGTCCTTTATACATGTTTCTTGAAGACCCTATCTCTTTTTTCCCTGCTATCTCCCTCCCCCTTTCTCTCTGCTTACTGTCAGTTTCTTCTTTATTTCAATGTGTCTTATTATATTTTACTTGATTTTTTGTTTTTTTGATTAGGTTCCACTTATAGGTGAGATCATATGGTATTTGTCTTTCACCACCTGCCTTATTTCACTTAGCATAATGATCTCCAGACTCATCCATACTGGCACAAAGGGTAGGAGCTCCTTTTTGCTGTGTAGTATTCCATTTTGTAAATGTACCATTGTTTTTTGATTCATTCACTTACCAACGGGCACTTAGGTTGTTTCTAACACTTGGCTATTGTAAATTGTGCTGCTATGAACATTGGGGTGCATAGGTTCTTTTGGATTGGTGTTTCAGGATTCCTATGTTATAAGACCAGCAGTGGGATTGCTGGGTCAAAAGACAATTCCATTTATAGATTTCTGAGGAAATTTCATACTGCTTTCCACAGTGGCTGAACCAGTCTCCAATCCCCTAACAGTGCACTAGGGTTCCCTTTTCTCTGCATCCTCTCCAACACTTGTGTATTGATTTGTTTATGATGGCCATTCTGACTGATGTGAAGTGATATCTCATAGTGGCTTTAATTTGCATCTCTCTGATGACTAGCCATATTGAGCATCTTTTCATGTGTTTCTGGATCCTCTGCATGTCTTCCTCAGAGAAGTGTGTGTTCAGGTCTTTTGCCTGTGTTTTAATTGGGCTGTTTGTCTTCCTGGAATGGAGTCATGTCAGTGCTATATATATTTTGGAGAACAAACCCTTCTCTGAGGTATCACTGGCAAATACGTTTCCCCATACAGTTGGTTCCCTTTTCATTTTGCTGATTTTTTTTTAGCCATCCAGAAGCTTTTATTTTGATGAAGTCCCATTTGTTTATTCTTTCTTTTATGACCCTTGCTTTAGGAGACATATTGATGAAAATATTGCTTCATGGAATATCTAAGATTTCCCTGCCTATATTCTTCTCTAGGGTTTTTATAGTGTCACGATTTACATTTAAGCCTTTTATCCATCTTGAGTTTATTTTTGTGTATGGTGTAAGTTTGTGAACAAGTTTCATTGTTTTTCATATAGCAGTCCAGATCTCCAAAAACCATTTGTTGAAGAGCCTATTTGTACACCATTTTATGCTCCTGTTCTCTTCATCAAATATTAATTGACCATAGGGACTTGGGTTTATTTCTGAACTCTCTATTCTGTTCTATTGATCTATTTGTCTGTTTTTATGCAAGTGCCACACTATTTTGATTACCATGGCTTTGTAAGGTAGTTTCATATCAGGTATTGTGATCCCTACTATATTAAAAAGATCATACAGCATAATCAAGTGGGATTCACTGCAGAGATGCAAGAATGGTACAATATTTGCAAATATATTTCACATAATATACATCACATAAAAGACAAAATTCACATGATCATATAAATAGATGAGTAAAAAGCATTTGATAAGATACAGCACTCTTTATGATAAAAATACTTTGCAAAGTGGGGATAGATGGAGCATACCTCAATATAATAAAGGGCATCTATGACAATCCTATAGCCAACAACATACTCAATGAGCAAAAACTAAAAGCTTTCCCACTAAAATCAGGAACAAGGCAAGGATGTCCACTTTCACCAGTTCTATTCAACATTGTATTGGAAGTCCTTGCCACAGTGATCAAACAAGAAAAAGAAATAAAAAGCATCCAAACTGGAAAGGAGGAAGCAAAACTGTCATTGTCTGCAGATGACATGGCAGTAAACATAGAAAACCTTATAGACTCTACCAGTAAACTACTTAACCTAATAAGTGAATTTGGCAAAAGAGCAGGATACAAAGTCAATATTCAGAAATTGAAGGTATTTTTGTGCACAATAATGAAATATCAGAAACAGAAATCAGGAAAAAAAATCCCATTTGATAGAGGAACAAGAAAAATAAAGTACCTAGGAATAAACCTAACCAAGGAGGTAAAAGACCTGTGCTCAGAAAACTACACAACAGTGAAGAAATGGTTTAAAGAATACACAAACAAATGAAAGCATATACCATGTTCATAGATTGGAAGAATTAACATTATTTAAATATCTATACTACCCAAAGCAATTTATAGATTTAATGCAACCCCTATCAAAATAGCAATGACATGTTTCACAGATTTTTATATGGAACCATAAATGATCCTAAATAGCTACAGCAATTTTGAGAAAGAAAAATAAATTAATTTAAAATTCAACAGGAAATCTATAATAGTCTATGTTTGTTAATAAGAATGAATATAGTCACTAAGGAATTTAGATCAATAAAACACATTAGTGAACAAAGTTGTGTTGATTTTTGTGAGAAGGTGTTAAACTGCAACTATTGAACGTGGCAATACATAGTTATATGGAAATCAAGTGATATGTGAGATGGATGCATTAAGGAATTTACAATGTAAAATGTTATAACCTAAATGTGTAATCACCACTGACTTTAACAGTTGTTAAAAATCAAGATGTAACATGTGTTGGAGAGTATGCAAAGAAAAGGGAAGCCACATACACTGCTGGCAAGTATGTAAAATAGTACAGCCACTATGGAAAATATTATGGAGGTTGTTGAAAAATAAGAATAGAGCTCCCATATGACCTAGAAAACCCTTTTTCTGGGTATCTGAAAAATTTGAAAATACATATACTCTTATGTTTATTGCAATACTATTCACATTAGCCAAGATATGGAAATAATGAAGTGTCCTTCCACAAATGATTGAATAAAGAATTGACACATATATACAATGGAATACTACTCAGCCACAAGAAAGGATCTAACAATGCCATTTAAAACAACATGGATGAACCTTGAAATATCATGCTAAGTGAACAAAGTCAGATGGAAAAAAAAATAAGAACTGTAGGATTTCACTCATATGTGGGATATAAAACAAAAAGAAACAAACAAAATAAATGCATATATACAGACAACAGAATGGTGTTTACTAGAAGGAAAAGGATGGAGGGAGAACAAAGAGGGTTATAGGAGTCAAATATGTAGTAATTGAAGGAGTCTAGAATTTGAACGGTGAAAACACAATTGAGTATACAGCTGTTATATTGTATATTTGTACAACTGAAATGTATATAATGTTATTAACCAATGTTAATAAGAGTAATTATTAAAAGCCAAAAAGCCAGAGTTGGAATGAAGTAGGATTTTATAAAGAGTATTTTTAAAAGAGCTGTTTAAGAATATTGAATAGTTTCTCCTCTGAAAGGGGAAGGAATGGTTATTTCTTGTCTTCACCTCAAGTTTAAAAAGGTTATGTATTAGCCAAGGTTTTGATGGAAAAAGTTGGTATAATCAAATAAAAACATTGAGGAAAGCATTGACAAATATGTGAACAGCAATGAGGGAAACCAACAAAACTTGGCAAAATACCCCCAGAACTAGCAAGAGAAGGAGGCTGTTGCCACCCCTGGATATAAAGGGGCAAGATGAGTTTGTGTTATTGAAAATTGGTGGTACAAATAGCTCTAAGAGAGAGAAGATCAATGGGAACTACAATAAGGGACTAAGGTAAATTCAGATCCAAATGCACACAATGTTTTAGCAGCATTGTTTACAACAGACAAAAATGGAAACAATTCAAATGTCAATCAACAGATGAATGGACAGACAAAATGTAGCATATCCATGCACTGGCATATTATTTAGTCATAAAAGGAATGAAGTACTGACTCATGATGCAACATGGATGAACCTTGAAAACATTGTGGTGAGTGCAAGGTCAGTCACAAAAGATATCATGCTATATGATTATATTCATATGAAATTCCAGAATAATCTATAGAGACCAAAAAGATTAGTTAGTGGATGCTTAGGGCTAGAGGGGAGGAAGGTAGTAGGGGAATAGGAGGATAATAATTAAAATTGACTGTGGTGATGGATTCATATCTGTGGATACTTGTTGATCCTTGAACAACTTGGGAATTAGTGATGTCAACCACCATGCAGTTGAAAATCAAGGTACAACTTTTTGACTCCCCCAAAACTTAACTAGAGTCATCCCTGTGCATCTGAAGATTCCCAATCATGGATAAAAAATAGTTTTTAATCTAAAGTTTGTTGAATATGCAGATGTGGAACCTGGGGATACGAAGGACTGATTGTATATTTACCAAAAAAAAATCCACGAATTGCAAACCCATGTTGTTCAAGGGTCAACTGTATACTAAAATCTTTTAAATGGGTGAATTGTATGCTATCTAAATTATATTTCAATACAACTGTTTGAAAGATATAAAAACATGGAAATGTAGCCAAAACCACACAACAGATTGAGTTTTCAATCATGAAAAGTTACAGAACCCAGCGTAAGAATAGAGGGAGTATATGATGATTTTGCCTGGGGTTGCTGGCATACTCACTCTAATTCCCCTGCTAATAGTCTATATTTCAACTTGGTGGGTGGCTCTAATAATGTATACAATGTATATGTACACATGCTAACACATTTTGTAGGCATATACAAATTACAGTAAACACATTTTTTAAATTTTGGAATCCAATTTTTATTCAGGGTCCCAAAAGAAAAGAGGTTTCCTCTATGACTCTTCCCTCACTTTAAGCAGGTTTAAAGAGCAGGAGGGAATAAAAATAAAGTTACTTTTATGTTTAAATCCATGATATCCTTATGATTAACATACCCAGGTACTTTCAAGACTAAATCTACAGCCAAAGAACATAGATCCTATTGAGTTCAAGATTGTAAATTAGACTCTATGGATATTTTCTGTATTCCTTTATGTCATTGGTCATGGAGAATCTTCAAAGCATCTAAGTATACCATAGAAAACTACCAACAATATATTTAATGAAAGACCTTGCTGCAATGTTTTGAAAATACTTTCTTTCAGCCCTCCGGGCCATGGGTGGTAGGTGAAGGTAGGGTGTTAAGGCAGGAAATGTGTTAATGGGACTCAGGGATACCCTCCTCCACACCCTGCTCCTGTACTTCCACTTGAACAACATTATTATGGTCACTTTTCTTTGATCATGTAGGTAGCACATCACATATAGAGGGCTTGAGATTAAAAATGATCAAGAGAGCAATACACAGACAGGTCTGGCCTGGTGGGGATGCCCAGCCATCACTGGGCTGCAGTCAGGGGTCTGAAGCCAGAGCCTGGCACAGAGGTGCTGACCCCACTGGGCGATAAGTTGGACATAGCCTTGGTGGGGAGGTCTCCCCATGTGGATTGGGGCTCTTCAGAGCAAAGCAAGGTTGGGTCTGAGATTAGGAGGGGTGGGAGAATAAGAGGCCTAAGCCCACACCAGGTAGATGGGTGACATCGATGGATGTCCTAAGGGAAGAGATCTTTGCACTGCCCTCTTCTGTCTCTGGTATGAAATTTGAAGCTATGGTTGGATATTTAGAGGATATTATCATGGTTGATGAGTTTCAGTTACTACAGATAAATTTCATGGGCAAGTACTACAGGAGTTTGAAGACACAGAGGAGGATAAACTCACCTGTATGTTTATTTTTAACAAATGTATTTCTCTGGTAGAAAAATATATTGAACAACAGCTGCTGGAGTGGATTCCTGGATTTAACATGGCTGTTTTCTCAACACTACTATAGCACTACAAAGATTGAATGGTTGGTCATGTATTTGACATGCAGCTCACTTTTATGAATTTTCTGTCAAAGAAATGTTTCTAGACTATGGAGTAGAAAAAAGTTAGGGACTGGACTTAAGCAGTGGTTTTGTGGTGACTTTTTTTTTTGTAAATTATCTTCTAAGTATGCTTCCTAGAACCATCTGTGGCATTAGGTCCCACATCCAAGTAGTGGGATCATTCTGGATATCACCAGCCCAATGGACTGGAAGAGACTTGGCTAATGGTGACAAAATGATACATCTTGGAAAGACTCTCTTCTGCAACTCCTCATTAATGTTAAGTATTGATGGATCAAAAAGCAAGTTACCTGACACTCCTGGGACTTGTTTCTCCTGAAACACCTTGTTTTTGGTAACTCTAGTACTCCTTCCCCAGTCCACACCTCTGTCAGGCCTCCTGAGTCAGGCTCCTCTGGGGCATGTTCATGTCAAACATCCATGTATAGAACATATACATTGATGTGTTAGTGCTGTGAAGTAACACCCCATCACCAACCCTCTTTTTCCCAGCACATGGCTTTTGACATGTGCCAGAGTCACAGTCCTTCAGTCTCAATGGGGTATTTAACTATCTGGGAATATTTATCTAGGATGTTATTCTTGAGATTTCTGAAGTATCACAACTAGTCTTGGCTGTAGGAATCAACAGAAATATAAGCTCTACTTAAAAACTATATGTGAAGGTCATTTTTAGTACTACATTTGCAAGTCCAGTTTCACTAGTCTTCAGCTGTCTTTGATGTACTCCAACTGTTTCTAAATTTCTCTTTAAAACATTTAAAAATATTTCTATAGATGAATACTCAGGCTAACTTTGTGGATATAATCTTGGAACTTTAGATTTAATGCTATGAAGACAAAGGTATTTTCTGTGTTGGAATTACTATTTTACTAGGTATCAATTATTGCATTCTATCCTGCAAGCAAACTAAAGGCATCTTTTTCATATGGCATATTAAATGTTTGTGCAGAGTCATTTAAAATCCTTTCTGTATAAATCTATAGGCTTTCTATTGGGATAAATTCCCTGCAATTCCTTCCTGTCAAAATGTCTGCTACAGACATGGTGTAGAGATGGAGTTCCATTAGTTTAGCTCAGCATGAGTAGGAGATATCAACCAGCTTCATTGGTCATATTGACAGGAAACCATGTGTGTCCCATCTCTAGAAAAAAAAATATCATAATAGTTTAACTTCCACTATGTAACTTTGATTTTTTTAAAGTAAAAATAAGACTGTGTACTGACTTTTCACTTGGCTATTCTGGTTGTAAATTCTATGTGCTTTTCTGTACTGATATATCACTTATTAAATATTTTTTTACAATGAAAAAATTATCAAGAGAAGCACATGATTCTTACAAGACTTGAACTGGGCAATTCCCAGTTGATGGGAGAGATGGGAATGTGAGAATCTCATCTTAGTGTTTACAGCCTCACTTTAGGAATCTAAGAATTCATTGTGTTTCTTAAACAAGATAATTTGTGTTACTTTTATTTTGACTTGAACATTTTTATTGTTGTTCAATTACAGTTGTCCTCATGTGTCCCCCATCACTCTCACCTGCCTATCCACCCCCCAACCTTCCACATTCATTCCTCCCCATCACCCATTGTCTTTGTCCATAGGTCCTTTATATATGTTCCCTGACTTGACCCTTTCCCTTCTTTCCCAGGTTATCCCCCTTCACTCCTTCCCTCTGGTCACTGTCAGGTTGTTCTTTATTTACATGACTCTGGTTCTATTTTGCTCACCTGCTTATTTTGTTGATTAGGTTCCACTTATAGGTGGGATTATATGGTATTTGTTTTTCACCTCCTGGCTTATTTCACTTAGCATAATGCTCTCCAGTTCCAGCCATGCTGTTGCAAAGGGTAAGAGTTTCTTCTTTCTTTTTGCAGCATACTATTCCATTGTGTAAATGTACCATAGTTGTTTGATCTACCCACTTACTTTTCAATGGGCCTTTCAATATTTGGAGAATTTAGAAATGGGCTGGCAGTGGGAGCAAAGAAGAATGCATCCCATTGATAGGGAAACCTGGACCAGTCCTGAAATACTCTCCAGTCCCTAGATGTTTTCCATGTTTCCTCACTACTTTGTGATCAGGCAGTGCTAAAAAGAAAACTTATCAATTACATTCTCACCACCCCAAAAACAAGAGTGAAGAAAAGAATAAAAGCTCTTCAATTTCTAACTCCAAATGGATATTTTACAAATTTAGTGTTTACCTATCAAATATTCTTCTGCATTTCTGATATGAATTTTTCTTTAGATACTAATGTGAATAAGTTATTAGGATAGTCATTTTTAAGATAATTACTTTATTGGGGGATTATACACAATCTGGCACAAATAACACCCTATTTTTATTACAAAACATTTTATTACAAAATCATAAGCATGCAATTCTATAACATAACAATATCACACTCAAACACACCATATAATATTTTAGGTGAAATGTTCAAATTAAAACTATAAATTATTACTCCCATATTATTACCCTATCGACCACACTCAAGCAAGCCTTAATTCTGCCAGACCTTGTGTATGACTAAAAACTTTCAGAGAAAAAGAAAAAGTGGCCTCATGACTCTACCTCATTTTTATCTTTGCCACATTTATAAAATATCCCAATACATAAAATCAGTTATAGTCTTGATACAATTAATGCTACAGCATGTTTAATTTTCAGAAAGAAAATTTCTCCTTTCTAAACAATATCCATTATGTCAAAACTTGCTGATAAATTCTGCAACCTAGCAAATTTAGCTTTTTTGGTGAAAGGTAAAGATCACAAGTTTTTATTGAACAGGTTTGTTCTATAAGTTCTATTTTTATCAGTAGAAAGATGTTTTCATCTGTCATCACAGAGATGGTGACATGCTCTGAAAGCAATAGATCCTACTAAATTGCTTTATTTCATTGCCATCATGCCATAACTACAACTCTAGCTATCACCATTCAATGGACATTATATTCATGCCTTTAGTCACGCTATAGGAATGGAAACTTCTAAATAGCTTTACAGGGGAATGCCACATACATGTTCACCTAGGATAAGCACATCGTGTAGAACATAATCATACTGAAGACCCTTATAAATCAATATTTAATGAATAATAAATATAACTAAAGTAAGAAGAAATAATAAGAGTTCAATAGATGTATATTTATTGGGGTTTGAGAATAAGAAGAAAAAGTGAAGACATACTAATTTTCTCAAACTGATATGTATTATGAGAACTGTAATGCATTCCTTTGGTCTGTTAAGTCCTATGATAAGTTTTTGAAATGCTACTTAAAAGAGGTCTAAATAGATTTCTTCAAGGGAGGATATTTGAGAGCCCTTTATTTGCTAATGTGAGAAGGCATTTTCTAAATGTATTCGACCATGTAATCTTATGTTTTGTTTTTTTCTTGAAAACATTTTAAGAAATTAGTGCTCCTCAGTATTTCTTGGGAAACATTAGGTTATGCTAACAAAAAGAGAAACCATGAGTTTTTGTTCATCTTTTCATTTGACACACTATATTGTACAGTGAGTCCTCATTTAATTAAATCCTTGATAGGTTTTTGGAACCTTTGACTTTGAGCAAAACGATGTATAATAAAACCAATATTACCATTAACTTCAATTATCAGGCTAACTGATATAAACAAGAATTAAGTTCTTACAGCGTATTTCTAGTCACAAAAACATCACCAAACTTCTAAATAAAAACCCCAAACCCTTCTAGTATTGAACATTGGAATAAAAGTGGATATACACACATTTAACAAATATTAATAAAAACAAGTAAGAGAATTCTTTTGCAATTCACTTACTCTAGTTTAAGGTCATGGGTGTCTGGAGCCTCTCTCTACAACTCAGGGTGCAAGGCAGGAATTAACCCTGAACAAGTTACCCTTCTATCTCAGGTGGCATTCACACCCACACCCACATTCACTGGGACAGTTTAGACACACCAATTAATTTAATGTGCACATCTTGAGGACATGGTAGGGAACATGAGTCCCCATGCAGAGAAAACCCATGCAGAAATGGAGAGGATGTGAAAACTCCACACAGACAGTAGACCTGATCAGGAATTTTTTTCTCCCATCAACATTATAATAAAACTATGTTGAATGAAACAACATTATTCAAGGACTTGTTGTAGTTACTGAAAGTTAGATATTTCCCTACTATCTCTCATTTGATTTCTATATAATTTATGACTTTGTGATAACATTTGTTCATCATTTTTAGAAGCAATAACCTGATGATCATCAACTAAAATCTCCCTGAAGAAATTGCTATTGACTATTTGTAGAAGTCTTTATTTTCTTGGGAAGTCACCAAATGAAGGCAATGGAGCTGCTTCCCTTCACAGACTCATTGACTTTTCTCTAATGAATGCTCTAATATCATATGGATTAACTATTATCCAGGCATACACAACTACTAATAAAATATTTTTGCTAGTTGAATAAGAATTGTCAATGGCACGATGGCATTGAAATTAAGCAATTGAGTAAGACATTAAGCTTTTCCAGCATCATCTCACTATATTCTCTGTGACAATAGATGGAAAAAATTTCTACTGATAAAAGTAGAGCTTATAGAAGAAGCTTGCTCAATGTTAGACATTATCAGAATATACCCCAATAAAAATTCTTGATCTTTATCTTTCACAAAAAAGGAGCAATCCAAGGAAGAAAGAGCAAAGAATCTATGCTGCGGACTCAAAAACACTATAGGAACACACACAAAGAGAGAACACATGGACTTTGAAGTCATGGAGAATGGCATTTGAATTTTGGCTCTACCATTCACACTTACCAGCTGCATGATTTTAACCAAATAATTTACTCTGAAGAGGGCCTTGGTTGTCTAATCTGGAAAGTGGGAATATTAATACTACCACATAATGTTTTGGAGACATTAAAAAAATAATAAATGTAAAACAACTGACACATATCACATTTTTTTCAGATTCCTTGTTCTCTTTTTCCCAAATTATGTACAAAAGTGAACATTAGCAAGTTCAATACACAGGCTAGCTTATATCCCATGGGCAATTAAGCCATCATCCAATCCAGTAACAATGATTACAAAATGGAATATACTTATATTCAGAAGATATTGAGCTCTAAATATTACTCTGGAAGACAGAATACATTTATTAATGAGTATTGTATTTGAGCACCAGTTAATCACTCAGCCTTTTATATAACATTTTATTCAGGTGGTACTTTCAGTTCATTACCCAGATATCTAATAACAACTTAGTTAATGTTACTATGAAATAGAGATAATTTATAGATGAGACTGAGTATAAAGGAAAAATACTTGCAAAGATCATTTGTTTGCAGAGAAGTGCAAAGAAACCCTTTTTCAGTGTGGTTAGAGGCAGTTTGGGGAAATGTTTTTGCACATTAAATTAGGTAATCTCTACAAGATTTTAACATTTTTAAATTTCAAACATAAGAAATGATATTTCACTTATTTTAAAAATTATTAACATGATCTGCATTCTAAAGAGAAAATGGTTGTCAGCAATAAAAAGCAATCAAATCACAGTACTCATTTCCTTTACAACTGTTTTACTTTAGTCATTTTAATAGGAATAGCTTTAAGAGAAAAAAGGGAATAAAAAATACAGCTTTATTGTAAGAAAAAAAAATTTCTGATGGCTTCCCTAAAAATTTGTCTTACTTCCACCATTGTTTCATAACAATGAGTTTCCAAATTAAGCCATAGGGTTTTTCCTTAGAGTCACTCTAATGTTTATAAAAGACAGTGTCTAGACTTATTTTTAATAGTGCATCAAGCCATCTATAGCCAGCTCAAGGATGACCAAACTCTCAACAGAGCAATTACTTATAGGTTTAAATGGTAAGGACATCCACTAAAACCACTGCCATTGTGACTTATGAATTGACTTTGCTACTTTGGGATTCTTCAAGTAGATAGATTAAGAAATAGAAACCAATTATGTGTGAATCCTCAGTATATATAATAAAACTATTGATAGTGATAATAAAGCTTGCCTAAGTGTATAGGCATTTATATTTTTTAAGCTTTCTCTTCTAAACAATATTATAACTCCATTCATGGATTTGATTGCTATTAAAATAATGACAGTTAAATTGTTCTGTTCTTCTCTAATGGAAAAAATTACTTTTCTCTATATATTACCCTATAATTCTTGACAGGATTGCTTTATCCTCAATAGAAATAATCTTATCCTCCTTAATAAATCAGTTATCAGGTATAGTTTTTACTATATACTGTCAATATGTTTTAAACATTTCTTTGCATGCTGAAATAGAGAGTATCTTTGAATATGTGACATTTTATTTTTGTGGCCATATATACATTAGTATATGTTTGTACTGAGGCAGGATAGTAAGAAGTGAGGGAAATTCCTTGGCAAGTACAAAGTGCAAACTAAGACAAAATAATTACACAAGGCCAAACAATTTAAACAATTCACAGAAAGAATTTATCTTCCCTAGCCAAAAATACCTGAGAGCAAATGGTTTACACCTCCCTTTCCTAACCAGAGAATACATAGCTTAAATTATTTTGGTTAGGGAGATAGGGGACAGAGACCCAATTAGTGTCATCTGTGCCCACCAAACCCAAGGACAAGTGAAGTTGGGAAGAAATAACAAAAACCCAATTCAAGCCACACTGACCGAGATAAATGTAAAGCAGTGAAACTGATCAGAAAATGATCCCAAACTGCCCTATACACCTGTTTTGATGAACCCACATATTGAGGATATACCTGGAAAACAGAAATATTCTGTTATTACCTTCTCTTAAGACCTCCTGTAGGATTTCCACCCACAGAAGATAAATAAAAAACTTCATGACAAGGGATGCCAAGTGAGCTCTCTTTGAACCATGTTCATTACTTTTTTCTCTCTCAGATATGTACCTTTACTTTCTCTCCTAAACTCTGAGGGTCCCCATGAGACTTGCAACCAGGGGAGCATCAGGCAGTGTCAGATTATCCAAGGCTTACCCTTTGAATCTGTCTCAAAAGTCCCCTTTTCTCTGACTTCACAGTGAGCCAACAGCAGCCCCACCTTGACTCATATCTTTCCTATAATGTTTCTAGAGAGCCAAAGCAGATCACCACCTAGACTCTGTGGCTTCTCCTATTCTAGACTTTTTAATAAGCTAATAGAAGCCCAGCTGTGGCTCACTTCTTTCGTATAATGTCTCTATGGAGCCAAAGCAGAACACCACCTAGGCTCTCTCCTATTGGTTCTCCTACCCTAAGCCCTCCTTTAGTTTCACTGTCCCCAGCTGTAATTAATGTACTCTCAGAATCACCTGGATTAGTGTTGCGAAATTATTCCTACACTAAGTCAAGAACCCACAGCTATGGGCAGTACTAAGGCAGGCTCAAGGCAGGCCTGCTCCAGACCGGTCCACACACAGTAACAGTAGCAGTAGTTAATGTTATGGAAAATAAAACACTACTTCAGAAGTTCATCCTGCAACACACAATTAAAAGAAGTACATCTCAACCTATAATAAATTTGAAAAAAATTATTATGGACTTTCATTACAGTTGGCTAGACCAGGAACTCCTCTATAATAATATTATATCTCATTCATTTCTGTATTATCAGGTCCTAACAGAGTGAGTGATATCTTATTAATTTAATGATCACTGAACTAAATTAAATCAATAAAACTCTCAATAAGCATACATAAAAAGTGTATATTTATTTCAAATAATGTTCAAGTATACTAGAGGTCACAAGCTCAAATATGTATGGGCTTCATGCAGATAATACAATAAATGCAATAGAAATGGTAAAAGAATTGTTCCTCTCTTTTTGTTTCAATTTTTAAAAAATTTTCTTTGTTAATTATAGTTTACATTCAATATTATTTTGCATTAGTTTCAGGTGTACAGAATAGTGATTAGACAATCATGTACTTTAGAAAATGTTCTCTTGATATATCCAGTATAACCATGCATTATACATAGTTATTAAAATATTATTGACTATTTTCTCCATGCTGTATTTTATAAACCTGTGGCAGTTTTGCAATGACAAATTTGTACTTCTAAATTCCTTCACCTCTTTCACCAGTTTCCCAGTGCCCCTCCCTTCCGACAATCACCAGTCTGTAATATATTGTAACACAACAATATCACATTCAAGCACACCATATGACATTTTAGGTGAAGTGTTCAAATTGCTCTCCATCTCATGTGAGACATTCACATACGCTACCAACCACAACTCGAGTAAGCCTTACTTCCGCCAGACCCTGTAAATTATTTCAATGTTTCTATTAGTTTGTATATCAAATATCTTCTGAACATTCACACCTAAATTTTTGGATCATTGGTTGAATAGTAGAAAAGATAATGTTCATTTTCATTTTCTTTTTTACTTAGCAACAGTTCTTAATGTCAGAAACATTTAGTAACAGAATACATTTATATTCAACATGAACAGAGTAAACAGATCACAATCATCAATTACAATATGTAGAGCATGAAGCTCAATCCAGGTGATTCTCATTGTGACTAACTAGTAATTAATGTCTCTTATGGTTACCCATTAAAAAAAGACTTACCAAATGGTCTGTTAAATTCACATTCGTATACTTTTTATGAAATTGAATTAAAAGTAAGTTACTACTTATAGTTATTAATTTTTCAAATATCAAGATAATTATTAGAAAAAATAAGCAGAAGCCTGAGGCATGCCTTTAGTTTTCAGTTTTTGCAATATGTATCCTCTAAAAATGTTAAATTCTATAATTTTAAACATAATCATCTCCAAAAGATAGCATGTATACCTTGGATGACATCAAGCCTGCTCAATGATCCTGGCAATAAAATCAACTGTGTCCCATGTGTAAGGAGTACATCTTTATGGCTGGTGGATTAAACTCGGCCTCTTCAGTGTATTAGTAAATTCTGCCTACTGATAAACTGAGAGCATTATTTCTTTCTGGCCATCAGAGTGATGGGTTAAAAACTGGCTTAACTTTTTTTCTAATTACCTCATCATTTTTAAAAGATTTTTATTTGTTTATTTTTAGAGAGATGGGAAGGGAAGGAGAAAAAGAGGGTGAGAAACATCAGTGTGTGAGAAATACATCCAGTGCCTCTGCACACCTCCAGTTAGGGACCTGGCTCACAATCCAGGCATGTGCCCTGACTGGGAATCAAACTGGTTACCTTTTTGGTTCACAGGCCAGCATTCAATTGACTGAGCCATACAGGGCACCTCATCATTTTTAAGTAGTAGGTATTAATAACAATTCATGTGAGTAGGAGTTAAAAGGAAAAAAAACTGATGTTCATTCTCAATTTATCTGAACTGAATTTTCACTTTTTTGTTTTTTCAATTTTTAAATTATTTTAAAATGATACCTCAATGTGGTTTTAATTTGCATCTTTCTGATAGTTACTGATGCTGATTTCTTTATTGTATTTCTATTACAGTTGTCCCAATATTTCCCCCTTTGCCCTCCTCCACCCACCCCACACCCCACTCCCACAGTGAATCCCAACACTGTTGTCCATGTCCATAGGTCATTCATACATGTTTTTTGTCTAGTCCCTTCCCCTTCTTTCTACCATTATCTCCCTCCCCCTACCCCTCAGGTCATGTTCAGTCTATTCTTTATTTCCAAGCCTTTAGTTCTACTTTGTATGCTAGCATATTTGGTTCATTAGATTCCTCTGATATGTGAGATCATATAGTATTTGTCTTTCACCAACTGGCTTATTTCACTTAGCCTAATATTCTCCAGTTATATCCATGCTGTTGTAAAAGGTAGGTGTTCATTTTTTCTTTCTGCTGCATAGCATTCCATTGTGTAAATGTACCACAGTTTTTGCTCTGCTCATTTACCGACGGGCACTTAGGCTGTTTCTAGTACTTGGCTACTATAAATAGTGCCACTATGACTATAGAAGTGCATAAGTTCTTTTTTCTTTTTCTTTTTTCTTTTTTATTGTTGTTCAAGTATAGTTGTCTCCATTCTCTGAATTGGTGACTCAGGATTCTTAGGGTATATCACAACAGCAAAATTGCTGAGTCAAAAAAGAAGTTCCATTTTTAGTTTTTTGAGGAAATTCCAAAGTGTTTTCCACAATGGCTGTAGCAGTCTGCATTCCCACCAACAGTGCACTGGGGTTCCCTTTTCTCCACATCCTCACTAACACTTTTTGTTTGTTGATTTATTAATAATGGCCATTCTGATGAGTGTGAGGTGATACCTCAATGTGGTTTTAATTTGCATCTTTCTGATAGTTACTGATGCTGAGCATCTTTTCATGTGTCTCTGGTCCATCTGTATGTCCTCCTTGGAGAAGTGCCTATTCAGATCCCTTGCCCATTTTTTAGTCAGATTGTTTCTTTTCCTGGTGTTTAGTCATATGAGTTCTTTGCATATTTTGAAGATCAAAACCTTGTCCAATATGTCATTGGCAAATATGTCATTCCATATAGTAGGTTCCCCTTTCATTGATTTCTTTAGCCATGCAGAAGCTTTTTAGTTTGATGTAGTCTCATTTGTTTATTTTTCCCCTTATTCTCCTTGCCCTAGAAGATATATTGGCAGAAATATTGCTATGTGGAATATCTGAAATTTACTGTCTATGTTTTTCTTCTAGGGTTTTTATGGTGTCATGACTTAATTTAAGTCTTTTATCCAATTTTAGTTTATTCTGGTGTATCGTGTAAGTTGTAAGTTGGTGGCTGAATTTCTTTTTTTTTTTGCATGCACCAGTCCAGTTCTCTCAACACCATTAATTGAAGAGGCTATCTTTACTCCATTGTATGCTCATGTCCCTTTTGTCAAATATTAATTGACCATAAAGACTTGGGTTTATTTCTGGATTCTGGATTCTGTTCCATTGATCTATGTGTTGTTCTGATGGCAGTATCAGGCTGTTTTGATTACAGTGGCCTTTTAGTATAGTTTGATATCAGGTATTGTGATCCCTCCTACTTTGTTCCTCTTTCTCAAGAACGCTGAGGCGATTGTGTATCCAAGCAGCTTCCAGCCTGGGTCTTGGGGCTCCCTACCCTTCAGGGCAGGGAGCACCACAGCTGCTATCTCTGACTAGGCTCTCCACAACTGCAAGCACCACCCCCAAAGTATTTCCTCTGCCACCTATAAAATCTCCTTAGCCCACCGTGAAGCATCTTTTGTACTTCTTAGCTTCCAAATTTCATATCAGCTAAGATCCCACTGAATGTTCAGTTTATTTTTTAGAAGATCAGCCAAGTGTCCAAGTTGGATACAAGAGGAAGGGGACTCAGCTTTCACCTACTTGGCTGCCACCTTTGTTTCTCTCATTTTCTGAAATGCATAAAATATTTCTTATAAGTACTTACTACAGAGCCATTTTTCTTACTAAACAAAAATAACCTGCATTCAAGAATGGCCTTGCCTAACACAATTTTATCATTAAAATGATGTTGAAATTCTGAAGCCACTTTAAAACAATACTATAACTGAACAAGTAAATAAATGGGAATGATGGAAAACCAGTTTTCTCAGTGTTGAAATGGAACATTACAGAAAAATAAGTAAAGAAGGCTAAAATTATCCATGTGCAACTGAACTAGAGTTGAAAACAACTGTATGAACTCATGTTTTAATTTAGATATAGCTGGAAACAATAGATAGATAAGTAATTAGTTAGATGATATACAGGTGATAGATAGATGTTTATATATATAGTCAGAGTTACACATATTTACAAACTCTTTTATTTGAAAGAAATTGAAAGCAATGATAGTCTAGAAACAATGAACACAGCTAGAGACCATATATTGCTTTATAAAACCATTCTCCATAATAGGAACTCTGATTCCTTGGCAAAGTGGCTTATTTCAATACACAAATATACAAAAATGGGTTTGTAACATCTTACTGAGGAAAAAAACAAATAAATGCTAATGCACACATAACAAAGGCAGTATATCAATGAGACAGAGTCCCCAATAATGGAAGCTCTTAATTATGAAGATAAAAATACACAGCAAAATTTATAATTTAGTACTCATTTATAACCTAAAACATAAAATAAATATCCATAAGACTATACTAATATAATAAAAAAATAAACAAATAAATAAATTGATGGTGAAAGACAAATACCATATGATCTCACCTTTAACAGGAACCTAAGCAACAAAACAAACAAGCAAGCAAAATATAACCAAAGACACTGAAGTAGAGAACAGGCTGACCAGAGGGAAGAGGGGAGGGAATTTCTGGGGAAAAGGGGAAGGGTTTAGAGGAACAAGTATAAAGGACACATGGACAAAAAGTAAGAGGGGTGGAAATGGGAGGGAGGTGGGGAGGGCTGGGAAGGGCTGACTGGGATGCGAGTACAAGACAGAAAACTGTACTTGAACAACAATACAATTATTAAATAAATTAATAAATAAATTAATTGAAGAAATAGACAAGTCTTCCATGAAGAGGAATTATAATTAATTTTTATAAATATTCTACCTCGAGGAGGTGGAATGCACAATTGTTGGGAACCACCCTGCCTGGAATCAGAAGCTGTAACCCCCCACCTAGGCTAAGGCTGAGGGAATGCCCTTGGAACCGTAAGCCAGCAAGGAGAAAAGCTTATCTCCCTGGCAGGAGCACTGCTTCTGCTGCTTCATTCATAACTGAACCCCAATGCTTCGTCGGTTAGCCAATGAGGGGTAAGATTCCTCAAGGGGGGAATGATCTAAGACAGGCACAATCATTGTGGGAGGCCCCCAAGAAAGGACTTTGGGGGCTACAACAAAAGGGGGTGATGGACCCTCGCTCCTTGGCTGTGATATAGCCTGAGTCCTCATCGTCTGGGAGAAAATCTCCTTATCTCTTGGTTTCCTTAGTTCCCTTGCTCCACCTAAGCCTGAAACAATGACAGGGTGGTGCAGCTCTGTGTTGAAAAGGGCAAGTTCCCCGGGGTGATCAGGCCTGAGAAAGAATATGTAAAATCCTGTGAAACTGGTTTTGTTTAGAATGCTCTCAGTTGAATGATAAGGGTCCAAGGAAGAAGTAAGTTTGTTCCTCAAAGTTTTACAGCTCTTTGATCCTGACTCAAAATAGGCCTTCAGACTTCCTTGTTATCTATTGTTTGATCCTTACGTCCTAGCAATGAGCTTTGACCTGAATTCTTATTCAAAAGAAACCAATAAAAAGCTTCTCCAGAGGGGGAACGGGGTGCTCTCCCCACCAGGGAGGGTGGCCAGGCAGTGCACTCACCACGTGAGGAGTGGCCCTGCTGTTCCTATTCCCCCATGGGAACTGATTGTCTATGTTTTTTCTCGCATTTTTCGACAAGCCATCCACAGCATTTTGTGATCACTGCTGGCTGGTGACCCATGCATCACACATTTCCCTCCAAAAATATGGTATGGAAATGGGGCAAGGGAGAGTAACCGTTCAGTGGAGAAACGTGACTAAGGTCAACATCAATAGTGACAAGTCATGCTGATAACTCATACCCTTGATCTGATATGATATAATGGCATTTTACCTCTGTAGCCTTTCTGCCCCAAATTCCACAATTATAAACTAATTATAAGAAAAGCATCAAACAAACTCCTATTGCAGTACATCTTCTAAAATACCTGACCAGAATGCCTCAACACTGTAGAGTCATCAAAACAGGGAAAGTCTAAGGCACTGTCACAATCTAGAGAAATCTAAAGGGCTGTGATGACTCAATGTGATATGGTATCCTGGATTGGATTCTGAAACAGAAAAGGAACATTAAGTAAAAACTAAGGACATGAAAATAAATTATAAGTTTTAGTTAATAATAATGTATCAATATTAATTCAGTGTGACAAATGTACCATACTAATGTAAGATATTAATGGTAGGGGAAATAAGGCATATGGGAACACTCTTTACTATTTGTAAGCTTTTTGCAAATTAAAATTGTTCCAAAATAAAATTTTATTGAAAATATGATGTTGATTTTTCTCCCATTGGAAGAGTTACACACATATATATATATGGTAATTATATATATGGTTTTATATATGTTTATATATATGTTTTTATATATATATGGTTTTATATATATATGGTTTTATTTATATATAACCATATATAAATATATATATTCTCCATATATAAATATATATATTCCCCATATATATATATATTTATATATATGGTCCATTAACCATATATAAATATATATATATTTATATATATATAAATATATATATATGGTTATATATAATGGTAATTATATATATTTTTGTTTTGTTTTACATTAAAGTTCGCTTCCTCCCAACATTCTTGGCATTCATAATCTTTTATTGACTTCAATGCTGTAAACTGGCTTGCACTATGAACTATTTCTTAATCCCTTACTGATGATAGATGAAATACAGAAAGTGAATCTGTATAATGTTTTAAATTGTATTTGCAACAGCAAATAAAGTGCTGGTTATCAATGTCAAAATTCAGTATTACTACTGTCATTATGTTGCAGGGTGCAGCCAAGAGGGGGGAACCCAAATGGGCATTTGAAATGGGGTCCAGAACTTAAGGTGTCCAGGAGATTTTAAGATGTCTCCATCCCCCCCACCCAGGGTGTGGGTTGGGGGAAGGGACAAATGGAGCAGGGCCATTGAGAGCTGTTTTGCATAGCAACAGCCTTGCAGCTACCCTCTGGCATGGTCATTTAACATATCTATAGCCTTCGGCTGGTTGCATGGATATGTTAAATAGCTGTGATCATCTCTGAGCCAGGGGAATGGAAGTAACTTCCCCACCAAGACGTGACTGGGGGCAGATCCCCCAAGCTACAGCGCCTGCGTGGGAGCTCGGAGAAGATTGGCTCCAGGACATGGGGGCCACACCTGCCCAGACTCATGATGGCAGCCCAGTAAAGCTGGAAGGATACGAGTTCTGGCATGTGAAGCCGAGTGTGGGAGGAGTCGGAAATGAGGCTGCAGAGGAAGATTGGCCGCGGGGATTTAAAACCCAGACTTGGCGGCCATTAGGAGGGAACCATGTGCAGCCTGAGAAGGAGAGAACGGTGCTGCTTGAGGAGGGAGAACTATGCGTCTTTAGCAGAGTGGAGACTTCCGCATCCCAGAGAGAGAGAACCACGTGGCTTTGACGGAGTGGAGACTCCTGCATCCCAGAGAGAACCATGCTGCTTTGAGAAGGAGAGCCGTGTGCAGCCCTGAGGAGGTGAACCATGCGCAGCCCTGAGAGAAGAGAGAACCATGCGGCTTTAGCAGAATGGGGAGGACCTCGGCCATTGAGAGGAGAACCATGCTGCTTTAGGAAGGAGAGCCATGCACAGCCTTGAGGAGGAGAACCGTGCTGCTTTAGGAGAGAACCACGCGGCCTTGACAGAGTGAAGACTCCCGCAGCCCTGAAAGGGAGAACCACGAGGCCTGGACAGAGCGGGGACCCCCACAGCTTTAGAAGGGGAACCACCACCTGGTTTTAGCAGACATCCCGGCGACTCAGCCAAGGGTGCCGGGAACCCAGGGAGGTCTCCCAATCAAGATAGACTACTAAGAACCAGAGGACTGCCTGAGCCATGGACTTCTATTTCCTTTCCTGAGATACGGTACTCTGGACTGGGCAAAGGGGGAAGGAAGGAAGGACTGTGTCTGTTTGTGGGTGTTTTAAGGGACTTTGGGATTTTGATAAAGACATTAGGTCACTACTTTAAGTTAGCATAGCATTAAATAAACATTTCCTTTCCTTTTCACGAATCTCTGGCATTGAGAGACGTCTTTCCTCTGGTGGCGGACATAACGGACCCGGGGCCTTCTTTCAATAATAGTATATTGTCTCAGCCCCCGCCCCCCTTGTTGTGTTCTGTAACAATTACAAACAAGTAAATGCCAAATGTGCTCAGGTAACTTACTGACTCAATTTGAAGTTCCTTTAGTAACTATTTGTTTAATTCACTTGACAGCCTATTTATTGGACATTATATTCTTATGTTCTCTGTAAATGGAAGTTTTTTCAATCAATAAAAATGCACATATAAGACTATTTTCTCAAAAGACTATAATTTAAATTTAATGAGGAAATTGCTCAAAAGATTGTAAGGAAAATACTATTTGTTTTGAAAAAATAAAGGCCTTCTTTCTTTAAAGTAACATATAGTACAATAAAAAACTAAATGTGATTTCACATATGCTCAGAGAGAAAAAAAATAATATTATTAAGTATAATTTTAGTCTTTATTTTCTAGTTGCTTGATAGTTTCACTGAAAAAATAAAAATGCACACTCTTTTATATCAATGAGTCAAGCAAATATAAAAGTTGGAATTAAACATAATTATAGCTTGTTAACAGCTAAGTGGCATTAAAACATTAAAATTACATTGTTGGTAAGAAGACTAGAAAAGGTTTACAAAAGAAAAATATCAAGTATTTAGCCCAAATATTATGAAGTACAACCACAATTTTCACTAACTCATGTTTTCTTTATGTTACAGGTAGTTTCAATAATAGATTTTTTTGTATAGGGATATGACTTTTAAAGGAAAAAAAGCATTAAATAATTGTCACAAAATGTTTATTCCAGAAACCAAATTCGCCTTCAATTCAACTCCATAAACCAGGGGCCTATTAAATTTGATTCTAAGCCATTTGCTGCTATCACGGTGATATTTCCATGGTTTATTTGGAATAGAAATTGGAAAAAAAAAACATGTAGTAGCAATACTAACTCTTCTTAAATATTTAAGTAAGAGCACTGCAAAAGCCTCTGGAAGATAGCAAGGATTCCGTAGAAGTTAGAAGTGACACTTTACCAATAAAAATGGGAAGATTCCTACATTCATGAAAGACATTAAGGGAATAGTTTGTCTTAAATATAACTGGTTTATAAACTTTACCAAATAGAATTGAGAGCAATACTTGAGTTTTTTCCAACATTCTATAATAAGAATGTTTAAAAATACAGATAAATTAACTGTGTAGTGAACATGTATATTCTTATCACCCAGCTTCTGACATCTTGCTCTATGTGTGTATGTATAGATATGTAAATCTGGAGAGCTCTAATGCATAACTATTTATTATTTATTTTCTGAGTACAAGGTTTTGATTGGTTATTTATTTTTTAGTAACTGGCTTGTGGCCTGGCTTTTCTTTCCCTTTAGTAGGCAGTCTTTTAAAAAAATATTTAAAAAATGTTTTCTTTATTTATTGATTTCAACACAGAGAGGAAAAGGAGGAAAAGAAGGGAGGGGCAGGAAAAGAGACTCATCTATGCATTTACTGGTTGATTCTTGTATGTGCACAGACCTGGGATCGAACCCACACCCCTGGTACATTGGAACAATGCTCCAACTAACTAAGCTACCTGGCCATAGCCAACAGGCAGTCTTTTAATTGAAATTTTTATTGATACAACTATGAATTCAGATACAGTTGTAAAAAATAATGCAGGGAAATCCATGAACCATTTTTGCAGTTTACCCCAGTGATAATATCTTGCAAAACTATAGTACATAATCTTATGATTAGGATATTGATATCGACACAACTAACTGATCTTATTCAGTTTTCCTCATTTCCACTTATATTTATTTGTGCATATGTGTATATTTAATTGTATGAAATATCATCACATGTGAACATTTATGCATCTACCAATTGAATAAGAGAAAAAAATGCCTACCTTTCTCTTTCAACCCTCAATTCAGCCAGCTCCCAACCCAAAACCATAGCAACTTCTCTAATCTGTTCCCTATTTATAAAATTTGACACTGTAAAATGTTATAAAAATTAAATTATACCAGATGTAATCTTTAATGAGTAGCTTTTTGCACTCCATACATTTTCCTGGGGATTTATTCAACTTTGAGTTGCATATATTGAGAGTTTATTCCTTGTTATTGTTTAATAATATCATGTGGTATTGATATAAAACAGTTGGCTTATGCATTTATGTGTTTAAAGGAATCTGGGCTATTTTCAGTTTTTTATTATTTCAAATAAAATTATAATAAAAATATTTGTGTGGGGCTTGAGTTAGCTGAAGTTTTTATTTCTCTGTGATAAATTTCCAAGAGTGCAAGTGTTCAGGTGTATGATAATTAAATGTTACTTTTATAAGAAATTGCTAATTTTTCCCACACTGGTTTGAAAATTTTATACCCAGTATGTGACTTTTACATTTTTAAATGTTATTATTTTGAAACAATGGGAGGTCCATTTTCTTCAAAATATTGCAGTATTTGGTATTTTCACAATATTTCTCAGCCACTCTATTGGACATATGAAGGTATCTTATTATGGTTTTGATTTGCATTTCCCTAATGGTAAAAGACACTTAGAATTTTTCATATGCTTATAGTGGCCTTGTAGTATAGTTTTATGTCATGTATTATTATTCCTCCGACTTCGTTCTTCTTTCTCAAGATTGTTGTGGCTATTAGGAGTCCTTTTCGGTTCTATGTAAATTTTTGGAGTATTTGTTCCAGATCAGTGAAATATGCCATTAGCATTTTAATAGGGATTGTGTTGAATCTATAGATTGCTTTAGGTAGTATGGACATTTTAGTGATGTTAATTCTTCCAATCCATGAACATAGTATATGCTTCCATTTCTTTGTATCATCCTCAATTTCTTTCCTGAGTGTTCTGTAGTTGGTTACATTTATTCCTAGGTATTTTAGTTTCTTGTCACTATAGTAAATGTGATTTTCCCCCTATATTCTCTTTCATTCTTCATGTACAAAAATGCCATTGATTTCTGAATATTGGCTTTGTATCCTGCTACTTTGCCAATTCACTTGTTAGGTCAAGTAGATTTTTGGTGGAGACTATGGGGTTTTCTATGTACACTGCCAGGTCATCTACTTCCTCCTTTCCAATTTGGATGCCTTTTATTTCTTTATCCTGTCTGATCTCTGTGTCTAGAACTTCCAGGACTATGTTGAATAAGAATGGTAAGAGTGGACACCTTGTCTTATAACTGATCTTAAGGAAAAGCTTTTAGTTTTTGTCCATTGATATGATGTTGGCAGTAGGTTTCTTATATATGGCCTTTATTATGTTAAGGTATGCTCCCTGGATTCCCATTTTGCTGAGCGTTTTTATCAAAAATGGGTGGTGGAATTTAGCAAATGCTTTTTCAGCATCTACTGGTATGATCATGTGGTTTTGTCCTTCATTTTGTTTATGTGGTATATTATATTTATTGATTTGTGATTATACCATCCTTGCATCCCTGGGATAAATCCCACTTGATCGTGGTGTATGATCTTTATAATGTATTGCTGGAACCAGATTGCCAATATTTTGCTGAAGATTTTAGCATCTATGTTCACCAGAGATATTGGCCTGTAATTTTCTTTCCTTGTTGTATCTTTAACTAGTTTTGGAATTAGGTTAATAGTGGCCTCATAAAAAGAGTTTGAGGTTCTACTTTCTTCTTGAATTTTTTGGAATATTTTGAGAAGCATAGGAATTACTTCTTCTTTGATAGTTTGGTAAAACTCACCTGTGAAGCCATCCAGGGCTTTTGTGTGCCAGGAATTTTTTAATCATTGGCTTCAATTTCACTAGTTGTTATTGGTCTATTCAGGCTTTCTGCTTCTTCTTGATTCAGATTTGGAAGATTATATATTTCGCAAATTTATCCATTTTGCCCAGGTTGTTTATTTTCTAGGACACTGTGCTCCTGACATAGTAACAGACACATTTATCAATGGAATAGAATAGAAGGACCAGAAATAAAGCCTTGCCTCTGGTCAATTAATATTTGACAAAGGGGGCATGAGCATACAATGAAGTAAAGATAGCTAGTTCAATAAGTGGTATTGAAAGGACTGGACTGGTATATGCAAAAAAAAAAAAAAAAACATGAAATTAGGTCACTAACTTACACCATACACCAGAATAAATTTAAATTGGATAACTTAATTGGATAAACTTAAATGTAAGTCATGATACCACAAAAGTCCTAGTGGAAAACAAGCAGGAAAGTTTAAGATATCCCATGTAGCAGTATTTTTGCTAATACCTCTCTGAGATCAAGGGAAATAAAAGAAAAAATAAACAAATAGGACTACATCAAACTAAAAAGCTTCTGCACAGCTAAAGAGACCATCATCAAAATGAAAAGGGAACAGACTGAATAGAACATATTTGCCAATGACATATGGGACAAGGGTTTATTTCCAAAATATATAAAGAACTCATATGATTCAACACCAAGAAGACAAACAATCCAATTAAAAAATGGGCAAAGGACCTGAAGACATAGAGGGCCTATAGACATGTGAAAAGAGCACAACATCACTAGCTATCAGGGAAATGCAAATTAAAACCACAATGAGATATCACCTCACTCAAGTCAAAATGGCTATCATTAATAAATCACAAATCAGCACCGCTGTCATAGATGTGGAGAAAAGGGAACCCTAGTGTACTGTTGGTGGGAATGCAGATTCATGCAGCCACCATTGAAAATAGTATGGAAGTTCTCAAAAAATTAAATTTGGAACTGCCTTTTAAATTTTGGACCCAGCAATTCCACCGCTGAGAATGTCACCTAAAGAATCCCAAAGCATCAATTCAAAAGAACTTATGCATCTCAATGTTTATAGCAGCACTGTTTACAATAGCCAAATTCTGGAAACAGTGAAAGTGCCCACCAGTAAATGAGTGGATCAAAAATTGTGGTACATTTACACAATGGAATGCTATGCAGCAGAAAGAAAGAATGAACTCCTACCTTTTGCAACAGCATGGATGGAACTGGAAAATATTAGGCTAAGTGAAATAAACCAGCCAGTGAAAGAAAAGCACCATATGATCTCACTTATAAGAGGACTCTAGTGAACAAAATAAACTAATGAGAAGAATAGAACCAGAGACATGGAAACATGGATCAGGCTCACAGTAGTCAGAGGGGAGGGAGGAGGTGGATAATGGTGGAAAGAATGGGAAGAGGCTAAACAAAGAACATATATGAGTGATTCATGGACATGGACAACAGTGTGGGGGTTGACCGTGGGAGCAGATGGCAGGCTGAGTAAAGGAGAGCATAGGGGGGAAAACTGGGTCAACTATAATAGAATAACAATTAAAACATTCTAAAAATGTAAAAAAGAAGTCCATATGCTTATTTGCCATGTATAAATCCTTTTCAAGAATATGTCCTTTCATGCTTTTTTTCTCATGGTTTAATTGGATTGTCTATATATTTACTGTTAAGTTTTGGGAGTTTATACTATATATTCTAGATATCAGTCTTTTGATGCATAAGGTTTACAGATATTTTTCTGAGGCTGTAGGTGATCTTTTAATCCCCTTAATACAGTGTTTCACTCAGAAAAATTGTTTTTCCTTTAAATTTAATGAGGTCTAATTTCATTATCATGCTTCTAGGTCAAATCTAAGAACTTTATTATGTTATGTATATCATAGGTTTTCTCCTATATTTTTCCAAACAATTATTGTTTTTGTTTTGGATTTAAGTTTGCAATCATCTTTTAGTTCAATTTTTATCAGGTGTGAGTTTTAGGTAAAGTTGTTGTTTTTTTTCTTTTTCTCCCCCTATGGCTGCTCCACTGTGTCAGGAAACTTTGTTGAAAAAGGCTATCCTGCTTTAATTAAATTGCTTTTGCAACTTGGTGAAAGACTGTTGATAACACCAAGCTTTCTCAAATTCTTCCAAAATATAAAGAGCAGTAAATTCTTCCAAACTCTTTATATGAGGCCAGCACTAGCCTGATACCAAATCAGACGAAGATGACACATAAAAAAGAAGTTATAGCCCAACATCCCTGATGAACATAGATGCAAAAATTCTAAACAAAATATTAGCAAATAAAATTCAGAAATACACTAAGCAATATATACCATGATCAAGTGGGATTTATTCCAGGGGTGCTAGCATGGTTTAACATCCACAAATCAGCCAATATGGTATACCACATTAACAAAATGAATGATGAAAATTATATGATAATCTGAATAGATGCAGAAAAGCATTTAATAATACTTAACATCAATTTCTGATAAAAATTCTGAGTAAAACAAGTAAAGAGGGACCATACTTCAACATATTAAGCTTGTACATGACAAGATCACAGTTAACATCATACTCAACAGTGAAAAGTTGAAAACATCTTCTAAGATCAGGAACTTACTAAATGGTAAAAAATATTTTCAAATTATATATTATTATTTGGGGATAATATCCAAAATATATAAAGAATTCATACAACTCAATAGCCAAAAAAAGGTAATTTTGAAATAGACAATATCTAATCAGAGATTTCTCCAAAGAAGGCTACAGATGGCAAACACATATGAAAAGATGCTCGCCCTGGCTGGCGTAGCTCAGTGGATTGAGCTCGGGCTGCAAACCAAAGTGTCGTATGTTCGATTCCCAGTCAGGGTACATGCCTGGGTTGCAGGCCATGACACCCAGCAACCACACATTGATGTTTCTCTCTCTTTCTCCTTCCCTTCCCTTTCTAAAAATAAATAAAAAAATATTTTAAAAAAATGCTCAATATCACTCATCATCAGAGAAATACAAATCAAAACCACATGAGATAACACCTCACCCATATTAGAATTTCTTTTCTTAAAAAGATAGGAAATAATGTGTTGATAAGGATGTGGAGAAAAGGGAACCCTTTTGTACTGGTCATGGGAAAGTAAATTAAGTGCAACTACTATGAAAAACAGTATGGAGTTTCCTCAAAAAAGTAAAAATAAAACAACCTAGCAATTCCATTCTCAGTATTTATCCAAATAAAATGCTAACACTGATTCAAAAAGATATATATACCCCATGTCTATTACAGCATTATTTACAATAACCAAAATCAGAAAACAACCTAAGTGTGCATTGATGGCTGAACAAATGGAAATTGTGGTAGTGCTGACTGGCATGGCTCAGCTGGTTGAGTTTTTTCTAGCAAAACAAAAGGTAACCACTTCATCCTGGTCAGGGCACAGGCCTGGGTTGTGGCTTGGTCCCTGATTAGGGCATGTTTGAGAGGCCACCAATCAATGTTTCTTTCACACATCAATTTTTCTCTTCCTTTCTCCCTACTCTAAAAAAAATAATAAATAAATAAAATCTTTAAAAAAGAAATTGTGGTATATTTATACAATTGAATATTAACCAGTAGAAAGAGTAAAGTCTTGCCATTTGCTATATCATGGATGGATCTTGAGGGAATTATGTTAAGTGAAATAAGTCAGACAGAAAAAGACAAATACTGTACAATCTCTCTTATACATGATATCTAAACAAACAAAAAACAACTTTATTGACACAGAAGACAGGTAGGTGGTTGCCAGAGGGAAGGAATAGGATTGGGAAGGGGCGGGGGGGGGGGGTGTAGAAAAAATGGATGAATGTTGTAGAGTTGTTTTTTTTTTTCAGAAGTTGTTTTAAATCAACTTCTGTTCTTTTCAGTTGTTTTAAATCATTTGAACAAATTTGTTGAGTATATTTGTGTGTGTTTATTTCTGGGTTCTCTATTCTGTGCCATTGATTGATTGATGTGTCTATACATCAAGACCACATACTGTTTTTCTGAAAGACTTTATTTATTTATTTTTAGAAAGAGGGAAGAAACAGAAAAAGAGAGGTAGTGAAACAGCAAAGTGTGGTTGCCTCCCCCCCATCACCTGGGACCTGGCCTCAACCCAGACATGTGCCCTGACTGGGATTTGAACCAGTGACCCTTTGGTTCACAGGCTGGTGCTCAGTCCACTGAGCCAATTACAGTAGCCATATAGTTAAGTCTTACACAGTAGCTATTATATATAAGATAATTTATCCCACTTTATACTTTGTCAGGGTTATTTTAAGTATTTTAAGACCTATCCTTTTCTATATAAACTTTAAAATAAGCTTGTATATGTCAAACAAAAGATTTTCAGTGATTTTGAAAAGAATTGCACTAATGACTTTTGGAAGAACTGACAGCTTTACTCTGTTGAGTCTTCCAGTCCTTAAGCATGGAATGTCTCACCAATTCTGTCTTTTTTTGATTTTTCATCCATATTTTATAATTTTTAGAAAATTGTGTGCCTGTTTTGTTATGTCTAGGTATTTCATTTGTTTATTTGAAATGACTATAAATTATATATTGAAATTTTTCTCTGTTTTCCCCATGCTTATTGTGTGTATGTAGGAATATAATTAATTTTTTGTGTTAATCTTGTATCCTGTGACCTTGCTGAAATTACTTATTAGTTTTAAGAGCTTTGAGATACAGTCCTTGATACTTTTCACTTAGAAAATTTTGTTATCAGCAAATAGGAACAGTTTTATGCTTTCCAATGTGTATGATTTTATTTTGTTTTTTTTTGTTTTCTTTTTTGCTTTACTGTAAATGGCTAGAGTTTTTATTCATATGCTGAAAAATATATTGTTTCTTTTTTAACAGAATGTATGTACTTTCTCAGTATTAACTATGATGTCAGCAGCTGCAGTTTCTTATTGTAGGTGTCCTTTATCAAGTTGTTATTTTTTTCTAGTTTCTGAAGTTAGAAAGGTTCTTGATTTTTTCTTTTTTATTATAGACACTTGCCGCTGAAAATTTCCCTATTAGTACTACACTTGTTGTATCCCATAAGTTTGATATGTTGTGTTTTTGTTTTCATACTGTTGAAGTATTTTTAAAAAATCTTCCTTATGATTTCTTCTTTGGCTGATTATATTTAATTTCCACATTTGTGCTAATTTTCAAAATTTCCTTTTGTTATTGATTTATAACTGTATCCACTGTTTGCAGTACACACTTTGTGTAATTTCAATTAAAAATTAACTGATACTTGTTTAATGTCCTCTATTCTGAAAATTATTTTATGTGTACTAGAGAAGAATTTATATTATGCTGCTATTTGGAGGAGTATTTTATACATGTCTGTTAGGTTTAGATTTTTATAATGTTTTTCCAAGTTTCTTTTTTTTGCTGATCTTTTTCTGGTTGTTCTGCCCATTCTTGAAAGTTTCTCTTAAATTATCTTAATTTTGTTTCTCATATTTTGGGGTTCTATTGGGCCGGCCAAAAAGTTCACTTGTTTTATTTTTTCATAACATGGCTCTAGTAGCACTTATTTAGTTGTCTAACTTCATTCAAAATATTTTTTTTTAGGTTGTATTGTGGCAGGTATTATATCAGCACATATTAAAAAGTCAAAATTATGAATTTTTGTGTAGCCATGTTAATATTAATGATGGAAGAAAATACATGACATTTTGGCATATTCTGCTTTATTGTTTCAAGACAGGTAAAATGTAACTGAAATGCAAAAAGAGATTTGTACACTGTATGAGAAGGTGCTGTGACTGAATGTGTCAAAACTGGTTTGCAAATTTTTGTGCTGTAGATTTCTTGCTGGACTATGCTCCATGGTCAGGTAGACCAGCTGAGGTTGATAGCGATCAAATTGAGACATTAATTGAAAGCAATCAATGTTATCTCACATAGGAGATAGCCAACATACTCAAAATATCCAAATCAATAAAGTAATTGGTGAAAATGAAAAAAAAATGTCTTTTAAGAAAAAATTTAAACAGACTTTTGGTAAATTTAATATTATTAAGTACATATATAGTTTTGCTTGCTACATGCATTTGATATACTTACACTTTTATCATGAAAAATATCTACTTTACATCTAGTAAAAATTTTGGTTATAAAATCTATTTTCCTTTATGTTGCTTTATTCACTTAAGCCTTTTTTTATTACTCCTTGATATACCTTTTCATAGTTTTACTTTCAACCTATTTGTGTCTTTGAATTTAAAGTGTGTTTTTTATAGATTAAGCATACAGCTAGATCATGGTTATTTAATTCATTGTGCCAATCTTTTGTGTTTATTTGGAAGATTAATCCCTTTATAATCAAAATCATTATTGATAATGTAGAATTTATATCTACCATTTTGTTGTTTGTTTTATATCATTTTATATATCCTATATCATTTTTGTTCATCTATTACTCCATTTTTTCTTTTTTAAACATCTTTTCAGTGTACTATTTTAATTATGTTATTTCTTTCACTATTTTTAGTTATTTTTAGTAGTGTCTGAGGATTGCAATTAACATCTTGACTTACAAAAATATAATTTGCTTAACACTAACTTAATTTTAATATTTTACAAAACTATTGTTCCTATATAGCTTAATTTCATTTCTATTCTCTTTTCTCTTATTGTGATAAAAAATCACATCATATCTATTATGTGCTCATTAACATAGATTCATAATTATTGTTTTATACATAGCAATATTGTTTTTTACATATAGGTAGAAGAAAAATGTGACAAACAAAGTAATACATTTATACCATCTTTATATTTATATGGTTATCACTACCAGTTCTCTTTATTTCTTAATGTAAATTCAGGTTACCATCAAGTTATTTTTATTTAGTATATACTTTAAGGCAGGTTAAATAATAACAGAGACCTGAACTTTAGAGGATCTCCACATTTTATATCTCTATCTTTCTTTCTGTAATATTTCTTCTGTGTTTGTCTGTTTCTTTCAGTTTCTGGCATTCAAGGAAATGAAACCTCTGTCAAAACATCAACTGAGAGTGGACTATAGGAACAAATATTTCCCATATTTGAAATCAGTGATTACACACAACAAATAATAGTAAAGAAAGACCTAAAAACCATCTTAAGCACTGATATGTCCCCTAGAGCAAGGGACATAAAGGAAAGAATAAACAAATGGGATCTCATCAAAATAAAAAGCTTCTGCACAACTAAAGAAAACAGTATTAAAATAAAAAGAGAACAAGCCATATGGGAAAACATATTTCCCAATGATACCTCATACAGGGGTTTAATCTCCAAATTATATAAGGAAACTCACACGACTCCACTCTAAGAAGACAAACAACCTAATGAAAAAATGGGCAAAGAACTTGAACAGACACTTCTCCAAGGAGAACAAACAGAGGATCAAGAAACACATGAAAAGATGCTCAGTATCTCTAGCTATCAGAGAGATGCAAATTAAAACCACAATGAGATACCACTTCACACTGTTCAGAATGGCCATCATAAGCAAAGCAACAAACATAAAGTGTTGGAGAGGTTGTGGAGAAAAGGGGACCCTAGTGCACTGTTGGTGGGATTGCAGACTGGTACAACCACTATGGAAAACAGTATGCAATTTCCTCAGAAAACTATAAATGGATCTGCCTTTTGACTGGGCAATTCCACTGCTAGGATTATATCCTAAGAACTCTGAAACCCCAATCCAAAAGAACCTATGCACCCCAATGTTCATAGCAGCACAATTTACAATAGCCAAGTACTGGAAGCCACCTAAGTGCCCATCAGTAAATGAGTGGATCAAAAAACTGTGGTATATTTACACAATGGAATATGATTTCGCAGAAAGAAAGAAGGAGCTCCTACCCTTCAGGACAGCATGGATGGATCTGGAGAGCATTATGGTAATTGAAATAAGCCAGGCAGTGAAAGCCAGGCAGTGAAAGACAAATATGGTCTCACCTTTAACAGGAATCTAATCAACAACAACAAAAAAAAACAAATAAGCAAAATATAACCAAAGACACTGAAATTGAGAACAGGCTGACAGTGACCAGAGGGGAGAGAGGTGGTAACTTCAGGGGAAAGGGGGAAGGGTTATACAGGAACTAGTATAAAGGACACATGGATAATAACAAGGAGGTATGGAGATGGGAGGGAGGTGGGAAGGACTGAGGGGATGGGCTGGGATGGGGGTAAAGGCCAGAAAACTGTACTTGAACAATAATTAAAATTTTAAAAAAGCTGTCTTAAGTAGGCTCAAAAATTAAAGGAAACATGGACAAGGAACTAAAGAAAATTATATATGGCCAATATGAAAATATCAACAAATAAAACTTACAAAAAGCAACTAATCCAATATTTGGATCTAAAAACTGCAATAACTGAAACAAAAAAAATCACTAGAAGAGTTCAATAGTAAATTTACAAGTTAGAAGAGAGAATCAGTAAATTTGAAGATAAGATCATTAAAAACAATTGAGTATTAGAAACAGAAAAAAATAATAATAAATATAACATAGCCTAAGAGACCTGTAGAGTACCATCAAGTGGATGAACATATTCACTGTAGGAATACCAGAAGAGAAAGAAAAAGAGATAAAGTTATATAAAAATTATTTGAATAAGTAATAACTATAAATATCTGAAACCTAACATTCATTTTCTCACAGTTCTAGGGGTGTAAATTCAAAATCAATATGATTGATTTCTGATAAAGACTCTCTCTCAGATTTGTAGATTCCCAACTTGCTACATTCTCACATGACCTTTATCTGTGCACATGCAGAGAGAGAGAGAGAGGGACCATCTGTCTCCTTCTTGTCTTATTAAGACACTAGGTTTATCAAATTATAGCCCCACCTATGATTTCATGTAATATTAATTACCTCCTTAAGCTCTATTTCTATAGTCACCTTAGTGGTTAGGACTTCACTTTAACACATGAATTTGTAACAGTCTAAAACATTTTTTTTCTGGCATGCCAAAATCTATATTCTTTTAACATGCAAAATACGCTAACCCCATCCAACAGCCCCAAAATTCTTAACCAATCCCATCAATTCTAAGTCAAAAGTCTTATCTAAATATCATCTAAATCAGGTATGGGTGAAAATGGAGACAACGGTACTTGAACAACAATAGGAAAAAAAAAGAATAAACTGATAGTAACCAGAGGGGTGGGGTAGGGAGATAGAAAATGAGGCAAAGAAGGGAAAGGTCATCAAGGAACATGTGTAAGGGACACATGGACAAAGCCAATGAGGGTGGGATTGAATGTGGTAGGTGGGGGTGGGGTGTGGGAGAGGGGTCAGGGGTAAATGCAGACACCTGTAATTGAACAATAAAAGAAATTAAAAAAAAATCAGGTATGGGTGAGACTCAAGTCATGATTCATCCTGAGGCAAAATTTTTCTCTTCAGCTTTGAAACTGTGAAACTAGACAAGTTGTGCAGTTTCAAAATTCTAAAAGACAACAGTGGACAAGGCAGAGCAGTAGGCATTTCTATTCCAAAAAAGATTTTAAAGAAGATAGGAGTGATTGTTTTCAAGCAAATCCAAAATGTCCCAATGTAAGTTTCATTAGCTCCTAAGATTCAAGAATAGTCCTTTTCGGCTCAATACTCTACTATCCAAGATGATCTGGATAATAGCACTGATCCCAAGATTTTAGGTGGTAAGTCCTTCCTCTCAGCTCTGCAGACACTGGGTAGTGGCATCTTGGCCCACTGAAATAGAGGAGCTGGCTTCACCTCTGAAACCAGAAAGGAAATAGCCTTGCTCATTATTCCTATGGCAGGAGTATAGCCCTACTAATATCTGAATCACATACAGTGTCATTCTTCTGTTTTCTTGAAGAATAATGCCTATTCAAGACCAGAAAATTCTAGTGTCCCTTCTTATAGAATCCCAAACAAGCTTTCTTTATTCTGTCTCATTATCTCTTTTCCATTTAATCTGTTACATATTTTTCTGCTGGAATAATCCCGTCGCTATTCTTAGGTTAAACTGAGTTGGCTGATTAATCCATGGGTAATCTCCTTATGAAGCCAATCCTTAGTATTCTCTGGAGTACATGCTTTCTTATTTTTTCAGTATAAATAAACTGAGAATTTTTCAAATGTTCTAATTCTAGTACTTCTTTTTAAAAAAATTCCTTCCATTTATCTCTCTCCACTGGCATTTTCCTATAAGCAGTAAGAAAAAGCCATGCCATGTGTTCAATTTTTTTTTTAATAATAACCTATATTTTTAAAGATTGTATTTATTTATTTTTAGAGAGATGGGGAAGGAGGGAGAAAACGAAGGAGAGAAACAGTCAAATGAGAAAAAAACAAGTATCAGTTGTCTCTGGTATGAACCCTAGCAGGGACCAAACCCACAACTCAGGCCCTGACAGGGAATTGAAATGATGATCTTTCACTTTGGGGGAAGACATACAACCAACTTAGCCACACTGGTCAGGGCTACATGTTCAACGTTTTCCTGAGAAATCTTTTCAGGTGTATTTTCACACTTTGCTTACTCAAGTTTATCTTCAATAAGACACTAGAACACAGTGCAGCCAAGTGTTTTGCCACTTTATAACAAAAATTACTTCTTTATCCTCCAGTTTCCAATATAATGTTCCTCATTTCTATTTGAGGCCTCACCAGAAATAACTTTGATGTTCATATTTTTAGCAATATTTTGTTAATGGTGATATATGTATTTTCTAAGATATTATAGAAGATTTCTCTATGTTTATCCTCTATTCTTTCTGTGTCATCACCAGAATTGCCTTTTATCTATTTTCTATCAATAGTTATTTAAACAAATCTAAACTTTTTTGTTGCTTATTTTATTGTATTATTTTTTCCATTACCATTTATCCCCTCTATACCATCTTCTACCTCCACCCACTGCAATCACCACACTGTTGTCCATGTTCATGAGTTCCTTTTCATTTTTACTCAATCCTTCCATCCCTACCTGTTCCAATGCTATCATCCTTCTCTGTCTATGAGTCTGTCTCTATTTAGCTTGTTAGTTCAGTTTTTTCATTAGATTCCACATGTAAGCAAAATCATATGGTATTTGTCTTTCTCTGACTGGCTTATTTCACTTAGCATAATATTCCCCAGGTCCATCCATATTGTCACAAAGGGTAAAATTTTCTTCTTTTTTATGAGCTTGTAGTATTCCATTGTGTAAATGTACCACAGCACTGTTATTCACTCATCTATAATGATGGACACTTAGGCAGCTTCCGAATCTTGGCTGCTATAAATAATGCTACAATGAAGATAAGATGCATATATTCTTTCAAATTAGTGTTTTGGGTTTTTTTCAGATGAATTCCTAGAAGAGGATTCACTGGGTGAGAAAGCAGTTCTGTTTTTATTTTTGTGAGGTAACTACATACTGCTTTCCACAATGGCCGCACCAATCTGCATTCCCAACAACAGTACACAAAGGTTCCCCTTTCTCCATATCCTCTCATCTGCTCTCACTTGTTAACAAGTACTGTGCACAAGTTTTCTCGTGTTTTGAGTGCCATCTATTAAGGACCACTCATGAGTTTTCTAGTGTTTCATGTGCCTCAATCCACAAGCAAAAATGAAGTTTAAACAGTTTCTGCTATCAGAAGAGTCTCACAAACAATGGGAAGACAAAGAAACAATTCCCAAATGAAAGGAAAGGAGGAAGCCTCAGAAAGAATGCTAAATGAAATAGAGGCAACTCAACTATCAGATACTGAGTTTGAAGCAATGATTGTCAGGAAGCCCAATGAGCTCACAATGAGCTACCAGAAACTACAGGGAAGCTACAATGAGCTCACTGCAAATGATTATCAACATGAAAAAGGAAACAGAAACTATCAACAAGGGCCAAGAGGAAATGAAGAACAGTTTCTGCTATCGGTGGCGAGACTGGATAACGGATGACAATAATGAAGCCTCTCCGGAACCAGAGATAAATCTGTCCAGCCCTTCCCCTGGGGGTGCAAGGAGAGCACCTGGTAAAGATCCACCCAAAAGGTTGTCGGGTGATATGAAGCAGCATGAACCTAAGTGTATTCCAGCGAGTGGAAAGAAAAAATTTCCTACCAGAGCCTGCAGAGTTTGTGCCGCCCATGGAAAAAGGAACGAATCTAGATCCATATGTAAATTTTGTTTGGTCCCTCTTCCTAGAGGAAAATGTTTTACGCAGTACCATACGTTAAAAAAGTACTAGGAACTTTAATTGTTTAGTTGTTTAATTTTTTTGTAAATAAAAATGTTATAATTATTGAAAAACAACACCTAAAGTGCATTATGATCTGTAGTTATGATGATTTAAATAATGTGCAGTTTGCCCCAAAACTTACAGTCCCTAGCATATGTCTTAGAGATTTCTATGCGGTACGCAATTTAATATACTGTTAGCCATTCTGACAGGTTTGAAGTGATACATCTCTGTAGTTTTAATTTGCATCTCTCTGATGATTAGTGACTTTGAGCATATTTTCATGTCTATTGGTCATCTGTATGTCACCTTTGGAAAAGTATCTATTCAGGTCCTTTACCAGTTTTTAATTAGTTTGTTTTGTTTTGTTTTATAGGTGTTGAGCTTTATAAGTTCTTTATAAATATTGGATATTAACCCCTTACCAGATTTATTGACAAATATGTTCTATTCAGTGGCTTCTTTTCACATTGTTGACAGTTTCCTTTGCTGCAAAAAAAGTTTTTAGTTTGGTATAGTCCCATTTTTTTTTTCTTTTGGTACCCTCACTCAAGGAAATATATCAAAAAATATTACTCAAATGTCTGGGACTTTATTGCCTATGTTTCCTTCTAGGATACTTATGATTCTGATTCTAATTAAGTCTTTTAAAAATATATTATATGTTTCAAATTACCATTAAGTCCCTTTATACTCTTCTCCCTCCAACAATCAGGACACTGTTGTCCATGCCATGAGTCCTTTTACCTTTTTGCTCAATCCCTCCATTCTCTAACCTCCCACACCCTTACCTGTCATCCTGCTCTGTTTATGAATCTATTTTGCTGGTTAGTTCAGTTTGTTCATTAGATTCCACATGTAAGTGAAATCATATGGTATTTGTCTTTCTCTGACTGGCTTATTTTACTTAGCATAATGTTCTCCAGGTCCATCCATACTGTCAGGAAGGGTACAATTTTCTTCTTTTTTCACAAATGAGTAGTATCCCATTGTGTAAATGCCCCATAGTTGTTTTATCTACTCATCTGCCGATGGACACTTGGGCTGCTTTCATATTTTGGTGATTGTAAATAACACTGACATGAACAGAGGAATGCTTATGTTTCTTGGAATAAATGTATTGGGTTCCTTTGGATATATTCCCAGAAGTGGGATCACTGGGTCAAAAAGCTGTTCCATGTTTAATTTTTGAGGTATCTCCATTCTGCTTTTCACAGTAGCTGCACCAATCTGCATTCTCACTAACAGTGCAAAATCTGCATTCTCACTAACAGTTCCTCTTTCTCTACATCCTTGCCAGCACTTGTTTATTTATTTATGATAGCCATTCTGACAGGTGTGAGATGGTCTCATTGTGGTTTTAATTTGCATTTCTCTGATGATTAGTAACATTGAGCATCTTTTCATATGTCTATTAATCATTTGCATGTCCTCTTTGGAGAAGTCTCTATTCACATCCTTTGCACATTTTTTAACTGATTTTTTTTGTGTTGTTTTGTTTTATAGGAATTTTTTTTTACTGCTTCAGTTTCACTAGGTGCAATCTGTCTATTCAGTTTCTCTGATTCTTCCTGATTTAGTTTTGGATGATTGTATGTTTCTAGGAATTTATCCATTTAATCCAGGTTGTCCAGCTTGTTGGCATATAGTTGATTAGAATGTTTTCTTCCAATCCCTTGTATTTCTTTGGTGCCAGTTGCTATTCCTTCTCTTTCATTTCTATTTTATTTATTTGAGTCTTTTCACTTTTTTTCTTGATTCATCTGGTTAAAGGTTTGTCAGTCCTATTTATCTTTTCAAAGACCATTTCTTGGATTCATTGATCTTTTGTATTATTTTTTAGACACTATTTGATTTATTTCTGCTGTGAACTTTATTATTTCCTTCCTTCTGCTCACTTTCAGCTTTGTTTGTGGTTCTTTTTCAAGTTCCTTTAAATGTAAAGTTAGAGTGTTTATTTGAGCTTTTTTCTTTAAGATAGGTCTGTAATGCTGTTAATTTCCATCCTAGGATTGCTTTCCCAATGTCCTACAGATTTTTGAATTGTTGTTTCCTCATTTTTATTTGCTTCAAGCTATCTTTTGATTTCTTCCTTGATCTCTTTGTTGACCTTTTCATTGTTTAATAGCATATTATTTAGCCTCCATGTCTTTGTGTGTTTTTCAGTGTTCTTCCTGTGATTGATTTTTAGTTTCAGATCATTGTGGTCAGAGAAGATGCCTGATATGATTACAATATTAAATTTATTGAGACTTGTTTGGTGTCCTAACATGTGGTCTATCCTAGAAAATGTTCCATGTGCCCTTGAAAGTATGTATATTTTCCTGCTTTGGAGTGAAATGCTCTGAAGATATCAATTAAATGCATTTGACCTAGTGTTTTGTTTAAGGCTGCTGTCTCCTTATTGATTTTCTGCCTGGACAATCAGCCCACAGAAGTCAATGGAGTGTTAAAATCCCCAACTCTAATTGTTTATCTGTTGATTTCTCCCTATGTCCGGCAAGGTTTGCTTTACTTATTTAGATGCTCCTATGCTGAGTGGGTAAATGTTTGCTAGGTTTATATCCACTTGTTGGATTTTTACCTTTATCATTATCTAGTGTCTTTCTTTGTCTCTTACTATAGTCTTGGTTTTAAAGTCAATTTTTTTCAGATATAAGTACTGCTATCCCAGCTTTTTTTGTCTTTTCCAGTTGCATGAAATACATTTTTCAATCCTTTTACTTTTATTCATTGCATATCTTTCCATTTGAGATGGGTCTCTTGGAAGCAGCATGTATATGGGTCTTGTTTTCTTATCCAATTAGTGACACTATGTCTTTTGGTTGGAGCATTTGAGCCATTTACAGTTAAGGTGATTATTGTTAAATACCTATTTAGTGCCATTTTATTGTTACACTGTTTTCTTTTTCTTTATCTTCTCCTTCTTTTTATTTCTTCCTCTTTTTCTTTCCAGACCTTTAAGATATGTTGCAATACTGATTTAGTGTTAACAAACTCCTTTAGTTATTTCTTATCTGGAAAGTACTTTATTTTTGTTTTGGATTCTAAATGATAGTGTTTCTAGGTGAAGTAGCCTTGTTTTTAGGTCCTTACTTTTCACGTTGAATATTGCATGTCACCCCATTTTGGCCTGAAATGTTTCTGTTGTGTAATCAGATGACAGTCTATTTGGTGTTCCCTGTATGTAAATACCTGCTTTTTTCTTGTGGCTTTTAGAATACTCTCCTTGTCTTTAAGCCTTGTCATTGTATTTTATTTTTACTTTTCTTTTTTTTTCTATTATTAATTTGATATATTATTGTTGTTCTATTATAGTTGTCCTGATTTTTCTCACATTGCTGTCTTCTGCCCACCCAGCCCCCACCACCACCACAGTCAATTGTTGTCCATGTCCATGAATCACTCACAAATGTTCTTTGACTAGTCCCTTCTCTTTCTTTGTACCCTTATTACCCTACCTCCTTACCTCTGGTCATTATCAGTCTGTTTTTTGTTTCCATGCCTTTGGTTCTTTTCACTCCTTTCCTTGTTTTGTTCATTAGGTTCCTCTTATTGGTGAGATCATATGGTATTTGTCTTTTACCACCTGGCTTATTTCACTTAGCATAATGCTCTCCAATTCCATCCATGCTGTCACAAAAGGTAGAATTTCCTTCTTTCTTTCTGCTGTGTAGTGTTCCATTGTGTATATTTACCACAATTTGTTGATCTGTTCATTTACCGATGGGCATTTTAGCTCTTTCTAGCACTTGGCTATTATAAATAATGCTGCTATGAACATAGGGATACATAGGTTCTTTTGAATTGGTGTTTCAGGGTTCTAAATGTATAATCTCAGCAATTGAATCACTAGATGAAAAAGAAGTTCAATTTTTAGATTTTTTAGAAAATTCTATAAGTTTTCCATAGTGGCCATGCTAGTCTGAATTCCCACCAAAAGTGTACTGGGGTTCCCTTTTCTCCACATCCTTGCCAACACTTACAACTTGTTGATCTGTTAATGATAGACATTCTGCCCAATGTGAGGTGATATCTCAATGTGGTTTTAATCTGCATCTTTCTCATGGCTAGTGATGTGGAGCATCTTTTCATATGTCTGTGGGCCCTCTTTATACCCTCCTGGGAGAAGTGTCTTTTCAGGTTCTTTGTCAATTTTTTGAATTGAATTGTGTGTCCTGATGTTGAGTCATATGAGTTCTTTATATATTTATAGATTAAACCTTTGTCCAAGGTATCATTGGAAAATATATTTTTCCATGTGGTTGGATCCCATTTTATTTTGATGATGTTTTCTTTAGCCTTGCAAAAGCTTTTTAACTTGGTGTAGTCCCAATCATTTATTTTTTCCTTATTTCCCTTGACCTAGGAGATATGTCAGTGAAAATACTGGAGCATAGGATATCTGAAATTTTACTGCTTATGGTTTCATAGTTTATATTTATGACTTTTATGGTCTCATAGTTTATATTTAACTCTTTTATCCCTCTTGAGTTTACTTTTGTGTATGGTGTAATATGGTGATCTAATTTCATTTTTTTTAAATGCAGCTGTCCTGATCTCCCAACACCATTTGTTGAAGAGGCTATTTCTATCAGATTGTGTGCTCCTACAACCTTTTGCAAATAGGTTAGTTGACCATAGTGACATGAGTTTATTTCTGAGTTCTATTCTTCTCTGTTAACATGTGTCTGTTCTTATGGCAGAACCAGACAGTTTGATTACAGTGGTCTTGTAGTATAGTTTGATATCAAGTGTTTTCATTCCTCCTACAGTTCTTTTTCAAAATTTCTGAGGCTATATGTGGTCATTTTAACTTCCATGTAAATTTTTGAAACATTTGTTCTAGATCTGTGAAAGATGCCATTGGTATTTTAATAAGGATTGTGTTGAATATATAAATTGATTTGGATAATGTGGACATTTTAATAATGTTCACTTTACCAATCCATGAACATGATATATGTGCCCAATTATTTGTATCTTCCTTAATATTTTTTTCAGTATTCTATAGTTTTCTGAGAGAAGGTATTTTACCTCTTTGGTTAAGTTTACTCAGTTACTTTATTATTATTATTATTTGCTATAATAAATAAGACTTTTCCCTAGCTTTGTTTCTGATATTTCATTTTTGGTTTGCAAATATATTTTCAATCTCTGAATATTGACTTTGTATCCCACTATTTTGCCAAAATCACTTGTTAGGTCAAGTGTTTCATGGTGGAGGCTATATGGGAAATATGTACACTATCATGTCATCTGCAAATAATGATAGTTTTACTTCCTCCTTTATAAGTTTTATGACTTTTATTTCCTTTGCTTTACTGATTTCTGTGGCTAGAGCTTCCAATACTATGTTGAATAAAAGTGGTGAAAGTGGATAACCTTTCTTGTTCCTGATCTTATGGGGAAAGCTATTAGTTTTTTCTCATTGAGTAGGATGTTAGCTGCATATTTCTCATATATGGCCTTTACTATATAGAGGTAAGCTCCTTCTACTTCTTCTTTTTCAGGGCTTTTATAAAAACTCAGTGCTATAGTTTATCAAATGCTTTTCAGCATGTATTAATATGATCATGTGATTTCCATCTTTCCTTTTGTTTATGTGGTGTATTACATTTATTAATTTGCAAATATTATATCATCCTTGCATCACTGTGATGAATCCTAGTTGATCATGGTGTGTGACCTTTTTAATGAATTTCTGGACATAGGTTGTTAATATTTTTTTTTGAGGATTTAGGGTATATGTTCATCAATAATATTGGCCAGCAGTTTTCTTTCTTTGTTGTTTCTTTACCTGGTTGTGGAATTAAGATAATACTAGCCTCAAAAAGAACTTGGGAGTCTCTCTTCTTCTTGAATTTTTGCAATAGTTTGAGAAAGATAGGAGTTAGTTCTTGTCTATATGTTTGGTGAAAGTCTTATGTGAATCCATCTGGTCAAGGACTTTTGTGTGTTGGGCATTTATTGATTACTGATTCAATTTCACAAGTTCTTATTAGTCTACTCAGGCTTTCTGCTTCTATTTAATCAGTTTTGGAATATTGTCTGTTTCTAAAATTTTGTCCATTTCACCTAGGTGATGAAATAATAGCTCTTAGTATTTCTTACAATCCTTCATATTTCTGTGGTATCGGTTGTTAGTTCACCTGTTTCCCTTCTGATTTTATTTATTTGGGTCCTCTCCCTTTTTTTCTTGATGAATCTGGTTAAAGGCATGTCAATTTTGTTTATATTTTCAAAGAACCAGCTCCTGGATTTATTGATCCTTAGAATTGATCTTTTGATGCCTATGTAGTTTAATTCTGCACACAAAAGCCCTGGAATGGATAGTTTCACAGGAGAATTTTACAAAGCATTTGATGAAGAGCTAACCCATTTCCTTCACAGACTGTTCCAAAAAATCCAAGAAGATGAAAGACCCCCAAACTCTTTTCTATGAAGTCAGCATCATTCTAATCCCCAAACCAGAAAAAGACAAAACAAAGAAAACTACATGCCAATATCACTGATGAACTTAGATGCTAAAATCCTCAACAAAATATTGACAAACCACATCCAGCAATACATTAAAAAGATCATACAACATGATCAAGTGAGATTCATCAGGGATGCAAAGATGGCACAATATTGGCAAATCAATAAACATAATACATCACATAAACAAAAGGAAAAACAAAATCACATGATCATATCAATAGATGCAGAAAAAGCACTTGATGAGGTACAGCACCCACTATGATAAAAACACTCAGCAAAGTGGGAATACAGAGAGCATTCCTCAGCATAATGAAGACCATATATGGGAGAACTACAGCCAGAATCATACTCAACGAGCAAAAACTAAAAGCTTTCCCACTAAGATCTGGAACAAGACAAGGATGCCTACTTTCATAATTTCTATTCAACATAGCATTGTAATTCCTAGCCACAACAATCATACAAGAAAAAAAAAAAATAAAAGGCATCCAAATTGGAAAGGAGGAAGCAAAACTGTCATTGTTTACAGATGACATGATAGTGTACATAGAAAACCCTATTGACTCCACCAAAATACTAATTGACCTAATAAACAAATTTGGCAAAACAGCAGGATATAAATCAATACTCAGAAATAGAAGGCATTTTTCTACATGAACAATGAAATATCAGAAGGAGAAATTGGGAAAAATATCCCATTTGATATATCAATAAGAAAAATAAACTACCTATGACTAAACCTAACCAAGGAATAAAAAGACCTGTACTCAGAAAACTACATGACGTTGAATAAAGAAATTAAGGAAGACAGAAACAAATAGAAACATATATCATGTTTGTGAATTTGAAGAATTAACATCATCAAAATTCCCATTCTACCCAAAGCAATTTATAGATTCAATGTAATATCCATTAAAGTACCAATGCCATATTTCACAGATATAGAACAAACATTTCAGAAATTTATATGGAACCATAAATGATTCTGAATAGCTGAAGCAATTTTGAGAAAGAAGAGCAAAGTAGAAGGGATCACAATACCTCATATCAAACTATATTACAAGGCCACTGTAATCAAAACAGCCTAATACTGGCATTAGAACAGACACATAGACCAATGTGTGTCATAGAGAGCCCAGAAATAAACCCAAGTCTGTATGGCCAATTAATATTTGACAAGGGAGGCAGAAGCATGAAATGGAGTAAAAATAGCCTCTCCAATAAAAGATGTTGGGAGATCTGGACAAATACCTGCAATAAATATGGAACTGAATCACCAACTCACACCATACACAAAAATAAATTCAAGGTGGATAAAAGATTTATAAATATAAGTTGTGACACCATAAAAGACTTTCAGGAGAACATAGGCAAGAAAATCTCAGATATTCCACGCAGCAATATTTTCACGAATATGTTCCCTAGACCAAGGGACATGATGGAAAGAATGAACAAATGGGATCTCATCAAAATAAAAAGCTTCTGCACAGCTAAAGAAAACAGTATTTTTCTGCACAGTATTAAAATAAAAAGAGAACAAACCATATGGGAAAACATATTTGCCAATGATGCCTCAAACAGGGGTTTAATCTCCAAAATATATAAGAAAACACACACGACTCCACTCAAAGAAGAAAAGCAACCCAATTAAAAAATGGGCAAAGGGCTTGAACAGACACTTTTCCAAGGAGGACATACAGAGGACCCAGAGACACATGAAAAGATGCTCAGCATCACTAGCCATCAGAGAGATGCAAATTAAAACCACAATGAGATACCACTTCACACTGTTGAGAAGGCCATCATAAACAAAGCAACAAACAAGTGTTGGAGAGGATGTGAAAAAAAGGGAACCTTTGTGCACTGTTGGTGGGAATGCAAACTGGTGCAGCCACTGTGGAAAACAGTACAGAATTTCCTCACAAAACTAAAGATGAAACTGCCTTTTGATCCGGCAATTCCACTGCCTGGATTATACCTTAAGAACCCTGAAACACCAATCCAAAAGAACCTATGCACCCCAGTGTTCATAGTAGCACAATTTACAACAGCCAAGTGCTGGAAGCCACCTAAGTGCCCATCAGTAAATGAGTGGATCAAAAACTGTGGTACATTTACACATTGTAATACTATGCAGCAGAGAGAAAGAAGGAGGTCCTACCCTTCCAGACAGCATGGGTGGAACTGTAGAGCATTATGCTAAATGAAATAAACTAGTGTTTAAAGACAAATACCATATGATCTCATCTTTAAGTGGAACCTAATCAACAAAACAAACAAGCAAAAAAAATATAACCAGAGACATCGAAATTAAGAACAAACTGACAGTAACCAGAGTGGAAGTGGGAGGGGATTGTGGGGCTTGGAGAGGAATGGCTTTCAGGAACAACTATAAAGGACACATGGGAAAAACCAAGGGGGGCCTGGAATCAGAGGATGTAGGTGGAAAGGGTTGGGATGGGGGAGAGTGGGGGGAGGCAATCAACTGTATTTGAACAACAATAAAAAATAAAATTGTATTGACATGTTTGAAAAAAGTTTTAAACTAAAAAACAAAACAGCTCTTGGATTTATTGGGGATTTTTCATCTCTATATTATTAAATTCTGCTGATCTTGGTATTTCCCTCATTCTACTCACTCTCAACTCTGCTTGCTGTTGTTCTTCTATTTTTTTTTTGTAGATTAGTGTTAGGATGTTTATTTGATATATTTCTATATTTATTTAGGTAGGTCTGTAATACTTCCCTCTCAGGACTGTCTTCACTGTGTCCCATACATTATGGCTTGTTGTATGTTCATTTTCATTTGTTTCTATAAACTTTTTTATTATTCCTTGATCTCACTGTTAACCTATTCATTATTTAATAACATGCTATTCAGTCTCCATGTATTTGAATGTTTCTGAGTTTTTTCCTTGAGGTTGTTTTTTAGTTTAAAGCCATTATGAATCTAGAAGATATTTGATATGATTTCAACTTTCTTGAATTTGTTGATACTTGTTTTGTGTCCTATCACATAGTCTATCTTTGAAAAAGTCCCATTCACCTTTGAAAAGAATGTACCTTTTTGCTTCTTTGGGTTAAAGGTTTTGTATGTATCAATTAAGCTATTTGATCTACAATGTTGTTCAGTGCCACAATATCCTTGTAGATTCTTTGGAAGATTTACCCATTGTTGACAAGGAGGTGCTAAAGTCCCCTGCAATGCGTTTGTTGCTGTCTATATTTTTCTTGGAATCATCTAAGATTTTCCTGTATTTTGGGTGGCTCTATATTTGGTGCATATATTTTTACAAGGGTTGTAACTTCTTGTAGACTTATTCCCTTAAGCATTATGTAGTTTCATCCTTTGTCTCTTTTTATGGTCTTTGTTTTGAAATATGTTTTGTCTGAGATAAGTATTGCTACCCTAGCCTTATGTTCATTTGCTTGGAATATTTTGTTTTCAACCCTTTACTTTCAGTCTGTGTAAATATTTTGTTCTGATGTTGATCTCTCATAGACAATATATATGCAGGTCATATTTTGTAATCCATTCAGCTAAACTATGTCTTTTGATTGTAGCATTTAAGCCATGTACATTTAAGGTTACTATTGAAAGGTTATTATTGATTCATTGCCTTTTTCTCCCTTTGTACCTGCTCATCTCTTTTTTCTTCATCTTCTTAAAGCAGTCTCTTTAGCATCTCTTGCAATCCTGGTTTGTTGGAGATGTATTCTTTTAGCCTTTTATTTGGCTGGGAAGTGCCTTTTTTCACTTGATATTTTCATTGAGATCCTTGCTGTGTAGAGTAATATTGGTTGCAGGCCTTTGCTTGGAATATTTTCTTGTTATTCCTGCCTGGTTTGTAGTGTTTCTGTTGAAAAATCAGCTGATCACCTTATTGGAGCTCCCATGTATGTTATAAGCTGTTTCTCCCTTGCTGCCTTTAAGATTCTCTCTTTGTCTTTAAAATTTGCCATTTTAGTAATGATATGTCTGGGAGTGGGCCTCTTCGATTTCATCTTGATTGATACCTTCTGTTCCCTGGACTTACATGACTTTTTCTCTCATCTAGTTAGGAAAGTTTTTTGTCATGACTTTTTCAAACAGGTTTTCTATCCCTTATTCCTCCTCTTCTCCTTCTGGTATCCTTATGGTAAGAATATTATTATGTTTTGTGTTGTCCTGCAGCTCTCATAAACCCTTTTGGTTTTTTTTAGTCTTTTTTTTTATTTTTTATTTTTGCTCTGTCTGGAATTTTTTTCTACCTTGTCCTCCAGCTCAATGATTTGACCCTCTGCTTCATCTAGCCTGTTTTTAATTTCTTCTAATGAATTATTCATTTCAGATATTGTATTCTTCATTTACTCTTGGCTCTATTGATAGTTTATATCTCCTTTTTCATGCTGGTATAGTTTGCAGTAAGTTTCTTGTATCTTCCTTGGAATTCCTTGGAGTTCTCACTGAGCTCCTTGAGCATCCTTATAACCATTATTTTGAACTCAATTGCTAATAGTTTGCTGTCCTCAATTTCATTAACTCTTTCTGGGGACTGAATTTGGTTAGGTGTTGTTTCTCTGCCTCCTCATTTTAGGTGACTCTTCTTATTGGTTCTGCTCTTTAGATTGTTCATTTTTGACTTCCTGTCTTTGTGGTGTGTCCTTCTGTAGTAGAAGATTTTCAGGACTCAGTGGTGCAGTCTACTTGAACACCTGAACTTGATAATCTCAGAATATCCTTTATGCTGTTTATGTGGGCTCTTTAGTTGTAATTAGGTTTTGGTTGTTGTTAAGTCTTTCTTTGGTGGATCCTTCCCTCTGGTTGGCTGACTGACAGTCATATCACCCACCAAGTCTTCTATGCTGTTGTACAGGTGTTTCCAGGATAAAACCAAACAGCCCAGGAAATAAACCTACTTCTGTAAAAAAAAATCCACAGCCACACTATCAACAGCTAACAAACAAATATTAATAGAGGTGTAAATAGATGAAGACTATTATAAGAAAGGAAAATGAAGATGAGATGACTAACTGAAAGAAAAATAATTTTTGAGAGGTAGAGAGAGGAGATATAATAAGAGTAAGGAATAGAAACAAGGTGAAGAAAGAAATAAGATAAAATTTATGTCACAAAAAAGGAAGGAAAGAAGGCAGAGTGGAATAAGAGATGGGGAGCATATAGTATTAGGTTTAAACTAAAATTTTTAAAACATTATAGTGAAAAAGAAAAAAAATATATGAACCACATTGAAGAAAAAGACCTACCACAGCAATATCATCAACAAATGATCTGACATTAATAGAGATGGGATGGGAACAAGAAGGAAAAATGAAAATCAAAGCTTAAGAGATGTCTAGAGGAAAGAGAAGTGATTTGATAAGGATAGAGGGAGAAGGAACATTAAGAGAGAGGAATAAAAATCAGACTTAGGGACAAATTAAAATGTAAAATGAAGAAAAGGGCCAGAGGAAGGCAAAATGGAGTAGGAGAGGGGCATGGTAAAATTTGAACTTTGAAATACAAACATAGTGAAGATTTAGAAATAAAATTGGAGAAATGCAACAACAAGCACCACATCCACAACCAATGAACAAAGACTAATTGAGGTGGAAAGAGAATACAGGTATTTTAAGAAAGGGGAAAATGTGAAATGAATAATGACAACAAAATTGGTTTTAAGAGGCTGGGGGAGAAGAAATAGTAAGACTGCAGAATAGAAACAAGCCATAGCAAGAGAAAAATAAAATTTAAAATAAAAATAAGAAGAGGAAGAAAGAGGATAAAATAGAGTAAGGGAATACAGGAGCAAAATATGAGATTTGAAATAAACTAAAATATGAAAACTAGTAACATAATATGCAAAAAATGAAAGGAAAAGAAATGAATGTTAAAAATCTATGTAGGAGAGAAAATAATGCAAATCATGAAGAATGCTGTGGTGGAATTCATCTTAGTAGAATTCAGTGTTTATCATTGTCTTTTCTTTCTGGGTCTGCCCCTGGTAATATCAGATAGTGTCCTAGTCTGGACCTAGGCATCCTGTTCAAAACTACAAGTGATCCACAGTCTGTGGCAGTTTCTTTCAGTTTTGGCTGGACCCACTCTTCTGCCCTTCCCTGTTTGCATCAGCCCTGGGAGCAGAAGTAGTTCATTTAATGACCTGAAAGGACAGTACCTTCTCCACCTGCCACCAGCAGGGGGCTCTGGTACAATAGGAAGGGAGGGAACTCTGGGTCACCTTCAGGGGGTACTATTAAGCCTTCAGGGGAGATGTTGCTAGTGCTTCCCTATCCCTTCACCACAAGTCTTGGTCTGTCCCAGATTCTTTCCGATAATGTATAGTTTCTGGTTAATTAGATGTCTGTTTCCCATGAGAGTCCAATCTGTGTAAAAGTGGCAGCTGTTTCTTGCTTGGTTCAGATAGCAGCTTTGTCTAGATGCTGAGGATGGGTGGGGACCTGAAACCCCCTTGTTGTGCCTGTTTAAACTCTCTGCTCTGATAGGTTTAATGGATCAGTGTATGGGGAACAGTGTAGCTCAGTGTCTGGGGGAGGGCCCTTTCAGAGGTTTTTCCTCTCCTGAACCTAGCCTCACTAATCTGCAGAGCCTGTAATCCCACAGGTGAGGGTAGGGCTTGCCTGTCTCTGAGGAATCTGCCTGGCTGCAGCAAATCTCAGGTATTCAGGTCCTTGCTGTCCAGTCCTCAGCTTTTCATTCTCTTGCAGGAGGCTTGGCCCAAATTCTCCACTCTGAAAAGTACTCTGCTTGCCAGCCATACTGGATTGGGTCCCACAGTCCTTTAAGTGTTACTCTATCCCTCTGAGTTCTTGGTTCCTCTTGTCATTTTAATTATGATGTGTCTCAGTGTAGGCCTCTTTGGGCCCAAATTTTTGGGGACTTTCTGAGCTTCTTGGACCTGTGTGTCTTTATCCTTCACCAGATTAGGGAAGTTTTTGGTCATTATTTTTTCAAATAGGTTCTCAATCCTTTGTTTACTCTCTACTCCTTCTGGTATTCCTATGATGTGGATGTTGTTATGGTTTGTGTTGTCCAAACTGTTTCTTAAGCTCTTCTCACTTTTTTAAATTCTTTTCTTTTTGTTTCTCTGCCTAGGTGTTTTTTTCTACCTTGTCTTTCACTATTTTGATCTTCTGCTTCATCTAGCCTCCTTTTTATTCTTCCAGTATATTATTTATTTCAGATATTGTATTCTTAATTTCTGACTGGTTGTTTTTTATAGTTTTTATCTCTTTTTTCATGCTGTTGAGTATTCTTACAATCATTACACTAAACTCTCTATCTAATAAATTGCTTGCTTCCATTTCATCTAGTTCTTATTTGGAAAATTCTCTTGTTCTTTCATTTTGGGTTTGTTTCTTTGTCTTCCCATTTTGTCTGCTTTTTTGCATTTTCCACCTTAGTTGTTAAACAAATCAGCTTTCAAACTGTTCCATCATTGAACTAATCAAGCTGTGATTAGTAGCCTGGCTTAAGCACCACAGGGTGGGGCAGAGTAATTCCTGTGGGCAGGGCTATTGCTTCCCCTCAGGCTGATGTCACTTGGAGGGGAGTGCTCTGCCTGAGAAAGATGGGTTTTGCAGTATGGGGAATGACTCAGCACAGGGATCCTGGCAGCTATTCTTCAGTTGTCTCCCTAGGGCCACCAACCCCAGACTCTCCTTAAGGGTCTCTCATCCACTCTGTCCTCCCTCTGTTGGAGCCCAGGGTAAGTGGCAGTGCTGTTGCAGTGAAGTGGTTTCTTCTGTCTGTCCATGGTTGTAAGGCTTCTCTGCAGCTAGTGTTTAGTTGGTTATTCAGGATTAATCTTTACAATTTCTTCTTTTATCCTTTTAAATGGAAGTAGAATTCCAGCATCTTTTGGAACTAGGTCAAGGCATTAATCTCCTCCATTTACCAATTTCTAGAGTCCATAAACACCAACATCCAGCCCACAGCAGTTCCAATCAAATAAGAGTCATTCCTTCCCTCTCTTCTATCCTTTCTCCCAGGGCTCCAAACCAAGAGACATGTAGTGAGAGGCACATAGCCAACATTCAACAAATTCATCAGATTTCCCAATTGCCTTCAGAGAGGAGCACTTTTTTTTTGATGTTGAGTTTTGCTAGTTCTTATAAATGGTTGATATTAACCCCTTGTCAGAGGTATTGGCAAATATGTTCTCCCATTCTGTGGGGTGTCTTTTTATTTTGTTGATGTTTTCCTTTGCTGTGCAAAAAATTAATTTGATAGAATCCCATTTGTATATTTTTCTTTTCTTCTCCTTGCCTAGTGAGATACACCTGATAAAATATTGTTAGCATTTAAACTTTTAATCCATATTGAGTTTATCCTTGTGTGTAGCATAAGAAGGTGGCCTAGTTTCATTTTCTTTGCATGTATCAGTCCAATTTTCCCAACACATTTAATGAATATATGAACTTATCCCATTATATGTTTTTGCCTCCTCTGTCAAATATTAATTGACTATAAAGGCATGAGTTTATTTCTGGACTTCCTATTCTCTTGGGTTGATCCATATGTCTGTTTTTATGCCAGTACCATGTTATTTTGATGACTATGGACTTATAGCATAGTTTGATGTTAAGGAGTATGATTCTTCCAACTTGTTCTTCTTTATCATGATTGCAGTTGCTTGTTAGGGTCTTTTATGGTTCCACATAAATTTTTGATATATTTGTTCTAGTTCTGTAAAATACATCATTGGTATCTTGACAGTAATTGCATTGAATCTATAGATCATTTCAGGTTGTATGGACATGTTAATAATGTTAAATTTTCCTGTCCATGAACATGGCATATGTTTCTACCTACATGTAACACCTTCAATTGCTTCACTGTTTTATAATTTTTCAAGTACAGGTGTTTTACATTCTTGGTTAAATTTATTCCTAAGTATTATTTTTTCTGAAGCAATTGTGAATGGAATCATTTTCTTAATTCCCCCTTCTGATAGTTTATTTTTAGCATATAAAATACAACTGATTTCTGGATTAATTTTGTAACCTGCTATGTTACTGAATTCATTTTTCAGTCTTAATAGTTTCTTGGTGGAATTTTTAGTGTTCTCTATATGGAGTATCATGTCGTCAGAAACTTATGAGAGTTTTACTTCTTCCTTTGCAATTTGGATGCTTTTTATTTCTTATCTGATTACTTTGGCTAGAACTGTCAGTACTATGTTGAATAAGATTGTGAGACAGGTATCCCTGTTTTGTTCCTAATCTAAAGGGGATAGCTTGTAGTTTTTGCCTATTGAGTACAATACTGGCTATGGGTTTGTCACATATGGCCTTTATTATGTTTAGATATGTTCCCTCTACTTCCAATTTGCTGAGAGTTTTTTTTATCATAAATGGCTGTTGGATTTTATCAAGTGATTATCTATTGATCTGATCATGTAGTTTTTATCCTTCATTTTGTTTATATGGTGTATCATGTTTATTGGTTTACAGATATTTTACCAACCTTGCATCCACAGAAGAAATCCCTCTAGAATATATTGTATTAACTTTTTAATGTATTGCTGGTTCTGGTTTCATAATATTTTGTTGAGTATTTTAGCATCTATATTCATCCGAGTTATTGGCCTACTTTATCTCTGTAGTATTTTATCTGGTTTTTTAATTAAGATGTTGCTGGTCTTTAAAATGAGCTTGCGATTGTTGCCTCCTTTTGCATTTTTTGAAAGAGTTTGAGACAGAGAGGCATTAGATCTTCTTGGAATGTTTGGTAAAATTCACCTGTGGAGCCATCCCACCCCGTCCAGAGCTTCTGTTGGTTTTTTTGAGTACTGTTTCAAAATCACTATTGTAATCTGTCCATCTAGATCTCTGATTTTACTTGATTTAGTTTTCAAAGATTGTATGTTTCTAAAAATATATCCACTTAGATCAGGTTGTCCAGTTTTCTGCCATATAATTGTTCATAATATTTTCTTATAATCCTTTGTATTTCTTTGGTGTCAGTTGTTAGTTCTCTTCTTCCATTTCTAATTTTATTTATTTGGATCCTTTCTGTTTTTATCTTGATAAGTCTGGTTCAAGTGCTGTCAATATTGTTTGTCTTTCAAGGAACCAGCTCCTAGACTCATTGATCTTTTGTACTGTTTTCTTAGATTCTATTTGTTTAATATGCTAGGATCATTATTATTTTCTTCATTACTCACTTTAGACTTTATTTGTTGGCCTTTTTCAAGTTCCTTTAAGTTTATAAGTATATTAGGTTGTTTTTTTGTTAGCCTTTTCTTGTTTCTTGAGATAGACCTATAATGCTATAAATTTCCCTTTTACACAGCTTTCCCTGTGTTCCACAGTGGGACATTTCATGTGATATTTCTTCCTTGCTTTTATTGTTGACTCATTCATTGTTTAATAAAATGTTACTTATCTTCCATTTCTTTGTGTATTCTAGTTTTTTGTTTGTGATTGATATCTATTTCATAACATTATGCTAGGAGAAAATGCTTGATATGATTTTAATCTTTTTAACTTTATTGAAACTTGTTTTGTGTCCTAACATATGGCTTATCCAAGAACACTTTCCATATGCACTTAAAAAGATTCTATATTTTGCTTCTTTGGGGTAAAATGCTTTGAAAACATCAATTAAATGGATTTGCTCTTGTGTGTAATTTAAGGCTACTTTCTCTTTGTTGATTTTTTGCCAGAAAATCTATCAACTGATGTCCATGTGGTGGTAAATCTCCTACTATGACTGTATTTCTGTAAATCTTTCCATTTATGTTCATTATGATTTGTTTACATATTTTGGTGCTCCTATGGTGGGTGCATAAGTGTTTACTAAGGTATATTCTCTTGTTTAATTATTTCCTGTATTATTATGTAGTGTTCTTCTTTGTCTTGTACTCTAGCCAAATATAAGTATTGCTCTCTTATTGCTCTCTTTTCCTTTCCATTCACATGAAATATCTTTTTACATCCTTTTATTTTTAGTGGGTGTGTATCTTTTGTTCTGAAGTAGATCTCTCAAAGGACAGCATATATATGGATCTTGTTTTCTTATTTATTCAGCTACCTTATGTCTTTGATTGGAGTGTTTGAGCCATTTACATTTAAAGTGATTATTGGTAGATATGTTTCATTGCCATTTTATTTTTCTTAACTATGTTCCGCTGTCATCATTGTTGCCATCATCTTCTCCTTTTTCTTCTCCCCCTCCTCCTCCCCCTCCCTCTCCTCCTCCTCCTCCACCTGTTCCTTTTTCCACAAGCAAGCCCTTTAACATTTGTTTTAATACTGGTTTCGTATTAACAAACTCTTCTAGCTTTTTCTTGTTTGAGAAGCTCTTTATTTTTCCTTAAATTTTAAATGATAGGCTTTTGGGCAAAATAGCCTTTATTTAGGTCCTTGCTTTTCATCACTTTGAATATTTCACGCCAATTCATTCTGGCCTGAAATGTTTCTGTTGATAGATAATTCAGATGAGATTCTTATGGGAACTCACCTGTACTGCCTTTTTCTTGCAACTTTTAAGATTCTTTCTCTTTAAGCTTTATCATTTTAATTATGATTTGTCTTATTGTGGGGCTCTTTGGATACAGCTCATTTGGGACTCTGCACTTTCAGGACTTCTATGTCTTTTTCCTTCACTAGGTTAGGGAAGTTTTTGGTTATTATTTCTTTATATAGGATCTCAGTCCCTTGTTCTCTTTCTTCTCCTTCTGGTATATCTATAATGCAGATTTTTTAGCTTCATGTTGTAGCATATGTCCCTTAAACTACATTTTTTCTGCTCTTATTGGGTGTCTTTTTTTCTACATTTTCTTCCACATCACTGACTCAGTCTTATGCTTCATCTTACCTACTGTTTATTTCTTCCAGTGTCTTTTTTATTTGACATATTGCATTCTTTATTTCTGACTGGTCCTTTATTATGCTATTTATATAATTTTCATTCTACTGGGCATCCATATAACCATTACTTTAAACTGTATATCTGATAAATTGCTTGCCTCCACATCATTTAGTTGTTCTTCTGGAGAATTCTTTTCTTCTTTCAATTGGGGCTTGCTTCTTTGTCTTCCTATTTTGACTGTCTTTTTGTGTTAATTTCTATATATTACACAGATCTGCAGAGACTCCAGTTCAGGCTTATGCCAGACCTAACATACTGCTTGATACTTGTCCTGGGAAACCTGTTTGGAACCTTCAGTGATCTGCAGCCTGTGGCTCCCTTTGCTGGGTCTGTGTGGATGAGGAACAGACAAAGCTGTGTACCATGGCTGGCATTTACCAGCACCAGGTCCAAGAGAGTGTCAGCTAAAGTCTCAGAACAACCAAAGATCTGCCTCTGCCTACAGGCTGCCTGTTAGTTTCAGTAACTGAAAAAGCTTCCTGCTGTAGTCCTCAGTAGAGTTAATGTTGTGGGGCAAGAGAGATTTCTGCATGTGTGTTATTGCTTCTTCCCTGGTTGAAGTCACATGGAGGGGAATTCTCAGCCCAAGAAAGATGGCTTCTGGATTATGAGGAATGGTTGAGTACAGGGATTATAGCAGCTGACCCTTCAGCTCTCTCACCAGAGTCACCAACTTCAGAATCTGCTCATGTAGCTATAGTCCACTCTGCCCTACCTTCACTGGAGTCTATTGTAAGTGGATACAAATAAAATTTTCTGTGTTAGCCTTTTAAGAAGATGGCTGAATCTCTAGCCATCTCTCCCTAGAGGACAAAAATTCCACTACTTTTCACAGCCAGATGTTATTTAGGAGAATTTGCTGGTTCTGGTGCTCCTGATTGGGGAGCCTGGCTTGGGGAACCCATTTTTCTCAGGAACCTACCTGGCTGTTGAAATATCCCACTGGAACTTCAATTGCCACACTTGGTGCCTCCCCAGCCAGGCTTCTTGTACCCCCATCCTTCCTACCAGTCTTGATGTGGCAATGTTGTTTCTTCTGTAAGTCCTTGGTCATAAGGCTTCTCTCCAACCTATCATCAGTTGGTTATTTAGGATAATTTTTCTATAAATTCAGTTTGGTCCTGGGAGGAGGGTAGTATATCTTCCACTCACTCTGCCACCACCTTGATTCTTATAGTGTAGTTCTTGTTTTCAGCACAATTAACCCTTGAACAACACAGTTTAAACTAAAGCCTTTTTTTTTTTTTTAGAATTCACCTCAAAACTTTTTCAGCTTCTACCTGTTACTCAGATCCAAAGCCCTTTCCACAGTTTTAGGTATTTGTTTCTGCATTACCCCAGTAGTGCACCAAACTGTATATTAGTCCACTTGTGCTGCAATAACAGAACCACAAACTGGGTGGTTTACACAACAGATATTTATTTTATTATAGTTTTAGAGGATGTAAGTACAAAATTCAGGCAGGCCTGGTTTCTGATGAGGTCTTTCTTCCTGGCTGGTAGATGGCCAACCTTTCACTGTGTCCTCACATGACCTTTCATCTGTGTACTCTCAGAGAGAAGACTGATATCTTTTCCTTTCCTTGTAAGGACACCAGTCCTATTACATTAGAATCTCACCCTTATGATCTCATTTAATCTTAATTATCTCCCTCAGGCTCTGTTTCCAAATATAGTAATTGGTATTTAAGTATTCAGTATATAAATTTTGGTGGGACAAAATTCAGTATAAAAGAGAAAGGAATCAAATGTGCAGTACACATTTTTTTGATAAAATATTTTTTAATTAAACCAAAAGAGGGCAATAACAAAAGGAATGAGAAACAAAAAAGTTCTAAGTCAAGAAATACACAAAACAAATAACAAAATTAATGGAAAATCCTCAAATAATAATTGGAGACATTAATAATTCCATTTAATAATTGATAAAATAGGCAGCAGAAGATCAAAAAGAAAACAGAAGACTTGCATAACACTATAACTCAATTTCCCCTAACATATATAAAGAACATTTCACTCAACAACAGCACAACAAACATTTTTCTAAACACACATGGAACATTCTCCAGGAAAGGACATATGTTAGGGAAGAAAGCAATCTTAATGAGGTTTAAAATATGTAAATTATATGAAGTTATTAATATTTTTGCAATCACAAGGTAATGTGAAATCTATATCACAGAAAAATTTAAAAATTCAGAAATATATGGAAGTTAAACAATACAACAGTATAATACATTAGGTCCTAGAATAAAACACAAAAGAAATTGAAAATAATTTGAGATCAATAAAAATGAAAATAAAACATACCATATTTGTGGAATACAGTGTTCAGAGGGAAATTTATAGCCATAAATACCTATATTAAAAATAAATATCTGACATCAATAACTTAACTTCATACCTGAAGAAATTAGAAAAAGAACAGCAAACTAGACCCAACAATAGAAGGAAGGAAATAAAAAACATTAGAGTGCTTGCACATAAAAAATTATTTAAAAATACATAATATCAATGAAACTCAAAGTTGGTTCTTTGAAAACATCAATAAATGTGATGATCTAAATTTACTATGAAAAATAGTTAAAAGACTTAAATTACTAAAATCATAAATGAAGATGGAGACATTACTACTTATTACACACAATAAACTAGATTATATCAGGAAGCTATAAACAATGTATGCAGACTAATTGGATAGATAAATTGGACAAATATCTAGAAACACACCATCTAGCAAAAGTGAATCATAAAGAAATGGAAAATCTAAAAAGATCTGTAACTACTAAGCAAATTGAATCAGCAATAAAAAATTTTCTTAATATGACAGGCCTTAAACCAAATGACTTCACTGATAATTTATACCAAACATATAAAAAAATAACATGAATTCTACTCATATACTTCCAAATAATTAAAGAGAGAGAACACTTCCCTACTAATTCTATGAGGCTACCATTATCTCAATACTAAGACCAGACAAAACACTAAAATAAATAAAACTACAGACCAAAATCACTTAATAACATTAATGCAGAAACTTCAACAAAATATTAGCAAGCAGAATATAACAATTTATTTAAAGAATTATAAACTATGAACAAATATGACTTAATATCATACAGCAAAGATCATTCAACCTGAGAAAATAAATCAAGGTACTACATTACTAGAACGAAAAGAGAAAGACCTACATGATCATTACAATTGATGCATAAAAGCATTTCACAAATTTAACACCCTTAAATAATAAAAAACTAAAAAGTGAGGAATATAAATAAAAATTCTTAACATGATATAAAAGCATAGAAAACTTTGTAATTTTCATCATCTTCTTAATGAAGACTTAAAGTTTTTTTTGCTAAGATCAAGAACAAGGCAATGATATTTGAATTCACCATTGCTATTCAACATAGTATTGGAATTTTAGCCAAAGTAATTAGATAAGAAAATAAATAAAATCAATAAAAAATGAAATTGAAGAAATAAGATGATCTCTATTTTCCATGAACATATCTTTTTTTAAAGATTTGTATTTATTTATTTTTAGGCAGAAGGGAAGGGGGGGAGAAAGAGTGGGAGAGAAATATCAATGTGTGGTTGCCTCTTGCCCCCCACACCTCCGCGGGGAATCTGGCCCACAACCCAGGCATGTGCCCTGACTTGGAATTGAACAGTCAACCCTTTGGTTCACAGGCCAGCACTTAATTCAATGAGACACACCAGCCAGGGTCCAATGAATATATCTTATAGGCAAACAATCCCAAAGAATATACATGCACATGCACACGCGCACACACCTAAGAGTTAATAAATAAATTCAGTAAAGTAACAGGGTACAAGATGAATACACAAAAATAATTGTATTTTATTTTGTTTCTATACACCAATAGTAAACAATCTAAAGAAGAAAGTTATAATAGTATCTAAACCAATACAAACCTAGAAATAAATTTAAGTGAGGACATGTTCAGGGGTTGAAATACTTAATATCCAAACATGTCAATATTACCTAAAATAACCTAAAGATTCAATTTCTATAAAAATTTCAATGCTTTTTTCTTGCAGAAATAAAAAGGATAATTATCAAATTTTTATGAAATTACAAGGTGGCCCAAATAGTCAAAGCAATTTTGAAAATAAACAAAGTTGTAGAACTGATATTTTTCAATTTCAAAACTTACTACAAAGCTACTTTATCCAAACATTGTGGTAGTAGCATAATGGTAGACATATAAGATAAATGGAATAAAATTAAGGGCCCAGAAATAAGCTTATATATTCATGGTCAACTACATTTCATAAACTATGCCAGAACCACTCAATGAGGAAGGAATAATCTCTTTAACAAGACAAGTAGATAACCACATACAAAAAAAAATGAAGTTGGACCTCACATAATACAGAAAATTAACTCAAACCATAAATCTTTTCAAAGAAACATATGATAAATCATCAAGATCTTGGATTTGGCAATGTGCTTAAATATGACACCAAATGAATGACTGAAAAAAGAAAAATACTTAAATTAGACATTTTAAAATTTCTGTGCATCAAAAAATATCCTCCCTCTCTGGCCACTCCCCCAAAAGCAGCACTGCAGAACAACAAGGAGGGTTGCCCTGCCCAGGGGAATACCTAAGGACACACCCCCTTATAACTTAACAGATGCCCCAAACAAAGAAATAGAGTCAAAATGAAAGAACGCAGCAAAACTTCAGAAAGAGAGCTAAGCAATGAGGAGACAGCCAACCTAACTGATGGAGAATTTAAAGCCCTTGTAATCAAAATGCTCACAGAATGAATTGAGCTTGGTCGAAAAATGAAAGATACCCAAAATGAAATAAAGCAAAATATTCAGGGAACCAACAGTGACAGGAAGGAAACCAGGATTCAAAGCAACAATTTGGAACAAAAGTAAGAAATAAACATCCAACCAGAACAGAATGAAGAAACAAGAATTCAAAAAAATGAAGAGAGACTTTTGAGCCTCTGAGGCAACTTGAAATGTTCCAATATCCAAATTATAGGGGTGCCAGAAGGGGAAGAACAACAGCAAGAAACTGAAAAGGTATTTCAACAAATAATGAAGGAAAACTTCCCTAATCTGGTGAAGGAAATAGACTTCCAGGAAGCCCAGGAAGCCCAGAGAGTCCCAAAGAAGTTGGACCCAAACAGGAACACACCAAGGCACATCATCATTAAGTTACCCAAGATTAAAGAGAAAGAGAAAATTCTAAAAGCAGCAAGAGGAAAGGAAAGAGTTACCTACAAAGGAGTGTCCATATGGCTATCAGCTGATTTCTCAAAAGAAACCTTGCAGCAAGAAGGGGCTGGAAAGAAGTATTCCAAGTTATGAAAGGCAAGGACCTACATCCAAGAATATTCTACCCAGCAAAGCTATCATTTAGAATAGAAGGGCAGATAAAGTGCTTCCCAGATAAGGTGAAGTTAAAGGAGTTCATCATCACCATGCCATTGTTATATGAAATGCTAAAGAAACTTATCTAAGAAAAAGAAGATAAAAATATGAAGAGTGAAATGACAACAAACTTGCAACTATCAACAAATGAACTTAAAAAATAAGAAAGAAAGAGAAACAATGAATACAAAAAAACTAAGCAAACAGCTAGAACAAGAATAGAATCAGAAAAATGGACATCACATAGAGGGTTTTCAGTGGGGAGGAGGAAGGGAAAAGTAGGAGGGAAAAGGTAGAGGGAGTAAGAAGCATAATTGATAGGCATTAAATAGACGGAGAAGGGTCAAAAATGGTGTAGGAAACAGAGAACTCAAAGAACTTCTATGTATAACCCATGGACATGAACTAAGGAGGGGAGAATGCTGGAGGGTTGGGAGGTGCAGGGTGGAGCGGGGATAAAGGGGAAAAATTTGGGAAAACTCTAATAGCAAAATCAATGAAATATAATTAAACAATATATATTGAAGTAAAACAACCAATAGATGATAGGAATTATTTCCTAATCATATTATCTGATGAGAATCTTTATCCAGGATATATAAAAACTTTTACAGGTCAAAAACAAAAAGACTAATTATCCAATGAAAAATGTATTGGAATCTTGAAAAGACGTATCTTCAAAGAAGATGCAAAGTGCCAAAAAAAAACAAGAAAGAAAGAAAAAGATGTTCAATGCCATCAGTCTTTAGGAAAATGCAAATCAAAAGAACAGGAAGGAACTACTTCACATACCTACTATTATGTCTTAAGTAAGGAAAATAAATAGGGGTTGATATTTGAACAAACTGAAACATTTGTCCACTCCTGGTGTAAATGTAAAATGGTCCAGCTCCTTGGAAAACAATTTTGTGGCTCCTCAGAATGTTAAACATATAATAACTATATAAAGCATGCAATTCAATCCCAGGTATATGCCAAAAGAATTGATAACAGAGACTCAAACATGTACATGCATGTGCCTGTTCATAAAAACACTATTCAAAATACACAAAAAAGGTGATGAACAATGCAAATGTTCATCAACAAATGAATGGACAAATAAATTGTCTTATATACATACAATTACAATAGAATGTTGTTTAGCCATACAAAGGAATAAATTACTAATACATGGTACAATATGGGTTATACATTATTAAAACAGTAGATGAAAGAAGCCAGATACAAGAGACCACATTTTATATTATTCCTTTTACATGAAGTATCCACAATAGATAAATTCATACAGACAGAATGCAGATTGGTGGTTGTCAGAGGCTGAGAAGAGTGTAGAAGTGGGGAGAACTGTTTAATGGGTAAGGGTTTTACTTTTGAAATGTTTTGGAACTAGATAGAGGTGGTTGCAAACATTGTGAATGTACTAAATATCACTGAATTTTCCACTTTAAAATGGTTAATTTTATGTTATGCAAATTTTACCTCCGTTACTTTAAAAAAAGAAACAAAGCCAATATTAGGATATGACACTATCACAGAGGAAAACTATTGACCCTAAAATACATTATTCATTACCTTTGTACTTTAAAAAAATCATGATGGAGATATACAATTGGATTATTCCTGCATCACTTCTTGTTCTAAAAGTACAAGGGTTTAGTCATCACATACCATTTATCATAACACAAGAAAAAAACTTGGCATTTGCTAGGCAATTGCATTTGGTTCTAATTGATTAGTAGCCAAGTGATTAATTCTAGTGTTATTGTCATTGTCAGTACATGGAGGTCTATTCCAATAAGGTCTGCTCTTTATTCATTTTGAGTCTCAATTTTTTTTTGTAAAATGATAAAGCAGTTTAATTCAAATAAATTTTTGATTAGTAGTATTCCAGGTATAGAGCTAAGTATAGGGTATATAAATGTGAATGGCATATGATCTTCTCCATACTAAAAGAGGAATAAACATGATCTGTAGACAATTGACATGTAGTGGCAAGTACTATGGGAGAACAGCTTCAAAGAAGAACATATTACCCACTCTGGACATGGATAATGTATCATGAAAGCTCTCTTGAATCTATTTCTGAGCTAAGTCTAAAGGAATAAAAAAGAATTAGCTTCATACATTGTGAAGAGGATGTCATTGAAAAGCTGGGAACTGTTGGTAAGGTTGAGTGTCAGGCAAAAAAAGAAGCTGGATCTCTTCCACATACATCTCTCTGAAAGTGTATTATTGCCACTCCTCTGATGTGGACCCCAGCTCGTGGGTTCCACCAAGTTATGGATAAAGCATGAGAAATTCACACGGACTACTGAGTCCTATGGAGAAAAAGGACAGCATGGCCTCTCTCTCAAGAGGAGAAAAAGCCTCAGTTCTTGCCTTGACCAGCCTTTATTTCTTTTCTGGGCACGTTACATGATGGTCCTCATTTACTATGCACAGGTTTGCTTTAGTTGGTTACCTTTTACAGAAAACAAAGGAGACAATACTGCTAATCACATCACAGAAGAAGGATATTTGCAAATGCAAAGGGAAAAGTGGTTGAACTGGTTACACTTCATACTGGGGAGGTTTAGCAAGGGCTTTAGGAAGTTACAGTAGGCACTTGCTGCCTCAATTCAGGGTGAGGGAGCTTTTTAGCAAGAGCAAGATTGAAAGCAGCCTAGGTACAATGCAGGCCTGATTCCCCACGGGAAAACCTATTTGTGGGCGTGGGTCCTGTGCATCTCTGAGTGGGATTGGGCTCATGCCACACAGAAGGGTCTCCTATATTCATCTCAGCCCTACCTACAAAAGCATATGTTACATATTGGTCAAGAGCCCTGGCTGAGTGGCTCAGATGGAGCATTGTCCCAATCACCAAATTTTGTGGTTTTGATTCCCCATCAGGGCACATACCTAACATACCCAGGTTGCAGGCTGAATCTCCAGCTGGGGTTGTATACAGGAGGCAACTGATAGATATTTCTCTCTCACATCGATGTTCTCTCTCTCTCTCTGTTGCTCTCTCTCTTTTCATTCCTTTCTCTATAAAATCAATGATTTCAAAAATATCCTCAGGTGAGAATTTTTTAAAGAATTGTCAAGAATTGGAATCTAAGACTTCATCCATGACATGGTTCACAGAACATGTGAACTCCTGAAGCACATCTGAGGTTAGTTGCAAAACATTTCTTTACTATTAGATAATAATAGGCAGGGACATTTACTCACCCACTAATTGTGAAATTAACCACCACCAGAGGCTGAAAAATCAGCAGCCTTCCACAGTGAATCAAACTATAGGAGCTGTTGCAATAGCAGTTGTTTATCATATATGGAGTACTTAGTGTTTTAACATTTACCATCTCAATATATCATCACATTCCCATGAGATCAACACTAACATTGCACAGTTCATATTTCCACTTTAGAGAAAGGAAAATTAAAACTAAAAGAAGACAAAATAGATTCCATAACTAGCAAATATAAACTAGAGTTGTCTGTTTAGAATTCAAAACTCTTTCCACTCTGAAACATAGCAGGGCTCCCCAAACCAAGCTGACAATCAGGATCGATGGGGAAAGTTAAAAAAATTCTGAGTAAACAAGGAAAAAAGTTAAAAATAAATCAACATTTACATGAGCACCCAAATAAATGAAGCAAGAATAAATCTAATATGTATAAAAAACTACCTGAGGAAAACTATATAACTCTAATGAAAGGAATAAAAAACCCCTAAATAAATAGATATTCCAAGTTCATGGATAGGCTAGGATGATTCAATATTGTCAAAATATCAGTTCTTCCCAACTTGATCTATAGATTCAATGAAATTCCAATCTAAATCCCAGAAAGTTATTTTGTGAATATTGAAAAACTTATTCTAAAGGTTATATGGAAAAGCAGAAGACCCAAAATAGCTAACACAATTTTAAAGAAGAAAAATGAAGTTGGAGGACTGATGTTACTTGACTTCAAGCCTTATTATATAGCTCCACCAATGAAGAATGTGGCACTGGTGAAACAGGCAAACAGATCAATGTAAAAGAATAGACAGCCTGGAAACAGAGCCACATAAATGTAGTCTCCTGATCTTTGGCAAAGGTGTAAAGGCCATATAATTGAGAAAAGACAGTCTTTCAAAAAATGGTGCTGGAACAACTGGATATACACATGCAAAAATACATCTAGACACCAGCCTTTTACCCTTAATAAAAATAAATACAAAAATGAATCACCTAAATATAAAATAAAAAACTACAAAACACCTAGATGATAACATAGGGGATAGAAAATATAGATGACCTGAGGTACAAATACAACTTTTTAGATACAACACCAAAGACACAATCCATAAAAGAAATAGTTGATATGCTGGAATTACATGAAAAATTTATGCTCTGCAGAAGATATTGTCAAAAGCATGAAAAGACAAGCCACAGACTGGGAGGAAATACTTTCAAAATACTTATCTGATACAGAACTTTTATCCAAAAGATAAAAAAGCAGTCTTAAAACTTAACAATAAGAAACAAACAACCTGATTAAAAAATAGGCCAATGACCTTAAAAGACACCTCACCAAAGAAGGTAAACTGGTGATAAATAAATATATGAAAAGATGTTCCCTCAACATCATTGGGAAATGCAAATTAAAATAAAACTGCAATGCCATTACACATCTACTAGAAGTGCCAAATTTTAGAACACAGACAACACTAAATACCATTAAGGATCTGGAATAATAGGGACTCTTTTTCATTGTTGGTGAGAATGCAAAATGGTGCAGCCACTTTGGAACATAGGTTGACACTTTCTTAAAAAAACTAAATATACTCTCACCATACAATCAGACAATCACATGTTTTGATATTTCCCCAAAAGGAATAAAAAATGTATGTCCACACAAAAAACCTGCACACAGATATTTATGTTGCTTTATTCATAATTGGCCAAACTTGGAAGCAACCAAAATGTTCTTTAGTAAACTGGTACATCCAGACAATAAAATATTATTCAGCAATAAAAAATGAACTATCAAACCATGAAAAGACATGAAGGAGACTTTAATGCTATTACTAATTGAGAGAAGATTAATTAGAAAAGGTTACTTACTGTTTGATTCCAACTATATGACATTCTGGAAAAGGCAAAGCGATGAAGACGGTAAAAAGATCAGTGATTGTTAGAGGTTAGTTGGGAGTGAGGGATGAACTGATGAAGCACAGAGGATTCTTAGGGCAGTAAAACTAGCTTATATGATACGATAATGGTGGATACATGTTATTATACATTTGTGCAAATCCATTGAAAGTACACCAAAAATGAACACTAATGGGAACTGTGGGCTCTACGTGCTGATATTTCAGTGTAGGTTCATCCCTCTCCCCTCTGGTGGGGGATGCCAATGACAGATGTTAATGAGGCTGTGCATATGTGGGTGATTTGAGTATACTGAGAATAAATTTGGCTCAAGTTTGTTGTGAACCTAAAACTGCTCTTGAAAAATAAGTCTACTACAGAAAAAAGATTTTTGAAACCTTTCCAAGATTTACTGAATCAGAATCCTTGCTGTGGAGCCCTAGATTCTGCAATTTATAAAGCACTTTATGATTCTAATGATCACTATGGTTTTGAAATGACAGGCCAAAATTGCAATTGAAGCTAAATGTAATCAATTAAAGTTATGAAATGTTCAAGTAAAAATTGTATGAAGAAATTGAGACATTATGAAAGATGAGGGCTTAAAGAAAATAGATCCCCAAAATCTCATTATTAATTTACATTTGTATCCAAGTCCTGTTCAATATGTACATGCTGAATGGCATCCTTCTCAAATAACCAGTGTTATTTAAAAACAAGAAAAGATGATGCTGATGCTGTTGCTCCATGGACCACACTTTCAGTAGCAAGGTTGTAAACTGTCATCTCATTGAGGACAGGGTTCTTTTTGTTTCAGTCGCTTGGGTATATATCTAGTACATATCACAATTTCTGGAACACAGTGGGTGCTCATCATGTGTTTGATGAATGAATAAAATCTACCCTGTCTCTAGTCTGATGAAGGCCTTTTGTTTGTGCTTTTCATAACTTCTGTGATATGATACATTTTTCCTGGCATTTATAACAGCCTACTGAAGTAGAGCTTTTGTTTTTTTTTATTCCTTCTTTCACTAAAGATAAATTGCTTAAGAGCAGGGTCTATGTAATTTTCTGCATGTTCCTCAGTACTTAGGATAGTACTTGGAACATAAAAGACACTTAAAAATGTATCTCAAATAAATAAATGAGTTGGAAGCTGCAACTGATTTTCTATTGACCTGTATACTCTAACTCTAAGCATGATCACACATACTCAGGAGACTGGAGGAAGAGGTGCATACTAAAGGCAAAAGAGGAATAGGTGTCTGGGAGGATAGTCTGGAACAGAAATTCACATGCAGTATCATCATCCTTAGATCAGACAGAGGAGCTCAAAGGACTTGGCAAATGAGGAAATGTCTGTACAGAAGTAGATTCAGTACATTATCAGTTTTTATTTTCATTTGATGCTTTTTGTCATGAAAACAGCTAATCTGCCACATCAGAATACTTTAGGCCACCTCCAAGGTCAATACACCTTCCCAAAACTGGCACTGAATATAGTCTGGCAAGTCTGGCTTCTTAAAGTGAATTAGGTGGGCTCCCAAGAGAGACTGATGTCCTGGCTATATTCCCAATTCTTATACCTAAAGCCTTGGTGATAGTTCTCTGAAGACAGCCACTTCTTTTGTTCCTCTTTGGATTTGAGTCTAGCTTCCTGACCTGAGTCTTTTGTACTATTTCATATGCTGCCATCACCCATACCTGTCCTGCTACAACCGTTAGCTGTTTATCATCATCACCTTAACTATATTTTGATAGGTATGACATAAATTAAACCTGTGGCCAATGTCAAGGGTCAATTACTTAAGATTGCTTCAATTCATAACCCTTCCCTGTAAAAAAGGGTTTATGTTGACAGGCTATCTCAGCCTTTTCCAGAAACTCAGAAAGAGATAGCTGTTCATACAGGCCTTTCTCCCCGGCTGCTCTCTCTGAACTACTGTAGGCTTCCTCATCTCACACATGGTAGGTGGATACAGCTATCATTCTTACAAGAACAAAGAAAAAGAGTAGTGATATAAATTTGAGGGTTCATTTTCATATCCAGTGTAGAAAATGGGGGAAGGTCTGAAATTTTGCCTGGAAAGATGTGGACAAGAGTTAAAAAAACACTGTTTCTTGTTGTACCCATTTGGAGTTTCACATTTTAATATTTAGTACACTGGTAGCTATATGTACTATAGGTGTGTAACTACATTCATGAATATATAAATAATCTAGGTAGTACATAAATCTCTGTATCTAGGTGTAGATAGATATTTTAAACTTACATAGAAAATTCTTTGTAAGACCGGAGCGAGATATTTCTGTGGGTAACCAATTTAGTTGCTCTACAAAGAAAGCTGTCTTCCCTGGTTTATGTGCTAACTTCACTTGTTTTGGACAGCTCCTAGAGTCTTTCATTTGATCCCATTTAAGAATTGAAGGGGACTTTTGAAATGACTTTTGAAAGGTCCCTGAAATGTCTACTGGTCAGGGGTATCCAACCCCATGGCCCATGGGTACATGAGGCCCAGGTTGACTTATTAATGGAGCACAACAAAAAATCATAAATTTCCTTAAAACTTGTTTCCTTAGTGTGTGTGTATTTAATGTGTGGCCCGGGCAACTATATTCTTCCAGTGTGACCCAAAGATGCCAAAAGGTTGGTAACCCCTGTAACCCATCACGAGGGAAGCCAGAACCAGGCTCCCCCACCCAGGCCCATAGGAGGCAGTGGAAGAATACCTCTCTGCTCTCAATGAAAGGCTCCTCAAGAAACCATTCCAATAAAGTCTGTAAAGACAAGAACACCCGACCCCTCCTCTCTTAAGGACTTCCAGCTACTCCAACTGAAAATATAATTATCTGAGACACTCCCAGCGCTCCCATTCACTGCTTCCTTCGTGAGCCGCAGAAGTTAGAATTGAAAATGGAATCACGCCCTTTTTCCTGAGGAAAGGAAGTGGGAGTGACAAAACTCCATCTGACAGAGACCTTGATGTCACCGCGGCACTGGCCCAGAGCCCAGGCTGGGCCCCAGTTCCTCAGTCCCTGGTTCCTGCACACCCATTCTGCTTCCGAGGGCACCGTCCCCAGCACACACACACCCCAGCACCACTTTCCTCTGACGTCCATTCCTGAGCTCTGACGATCACCCCTTCCCGCCACCCTTATAAAGGGGACTTTTGTCAATAGTGAGATCTATCACAACCTCGCTGAGTTCCAGGTTCCCTCCGCCGGCGCCCACACCTATGAACTCTGCCAGCGCCCAGGTTCTTGGGGAAGCTAGGCAAGGAGCTGCTCGTGGATCCTTACCCCAGCTCCTGGCCCTGCCCCCGCCCCTTTGCACCCCCGCCCACACCTTCCCACCAGCACTCTTGCGCACAGGCGCGCGCGCACACACACACACACACACACACACACACACACACTGCACCTTTGCAGCCCCCAGCCACCGCTGTTCCCGGGGGTGACAGTCCCAGGAGCAAACAAACTGGCGGAGTTCTTCTCCGTGTTGCGACCACCCCAGGTAGGAGCAGAGCCGGGGAATCCCTGGTGCGTTGGGACTGCACTCTGGGACGACGCTGTAGGCGCGGAATGGGATATATTTCAGAGCAGGCAGACGGATGCGGTTCTCTTGCCTCTTCTTAGGGACACGCGGGCTATCCACTCCTTGGCACTCACGGTTCTCGGTTGCGAGGGACTGGAAAGTCTGGTTACAAGAGAGACAAAGTCCTTGCACTGAACAGATGGGCAAGGGAGCCCCCGGGCGAGACCCGAGAAAGAACTTCCTGGTTCGGTTGCTCACAAAGGCAGAGCCCATCAAGCCCACCGGGGCTTCTTTGGCTTACCCCGGAATCTGAGGGAGGTTAACTCTTTTGCCTAAGGTCTCAATAACCACCTGCATGCACAAATATTAGTTTCCCCCACAAACCTGCTTATGGAACTGGGTACATGAAATAGCCGAGGTCTCAAGGAGGGTGGGGGGATAAAGAAAAAGTAAAGGCGTTAGAACTTGACATCTCTCTTCTAAGAGTCTTGATTTTAATACTTCGACACTCTGTTATGTTTTTAAGGACTTGTGTATCTTTAAATCGTTTTCTTGTATATACCATTGAGGGGGTAGGGCAGAAATGAGAGGAACAAAAGACAGTGGATAGGGAAGAAGGTTGATCAAGATGTTAAACATAACATCTCCACTTGCTACAGAAACGTGAATTACAGGCACTTGTTGAAAATTGCAGTTGATGTGTTTTTGGAATGAATTTTTCTAAAGTTTTTGTTTTGTTTGTTTTGTGTGTGTTTTGTAGATATTTTCACTGCAACTTAGTTTTGAAACATTTCCTGAAATTGTTTGAAAGAACAGATAAAAAATGAATGAATAAATGAATCTGTTAGAATTCTCAGAGTAGCCTTTTATGATACACTTACCTTACTGAATAATTCTAGATCGAATAGTGTTCCAAAAAAAACAAATACAGACATATTCTTTATAATCAGTTTCTTGACTGAATTGCTGAGTTAAGATACAAGAAAAAGTTAATTTTATATCGAAAGAATTTATCAAACACAAAATGATTATATTTGTTACAAAGCATTTTAATCTTTTCAATGCTCAAAACAATGCTATATTGTTAAATAGAATAATATAATAGACACTTGTTGGTAACTGACATTTTAATATGTGATTTTGATGTACTTTTTCAAGTTGTAAATGATTTCTCATGAGCCAGCTGGTGTATTCCTCACCGTCTATGTGTGCTTGGCTGGTTTATATTGCATTACTGTATTTTCTTCAGAAATCTTAATGAAGTAGCCAGCTGTCGAAGATTCCAGACCCCCAGATAAAAATGGCTTTCCATGTGGAAGGACTGATAGCTATCATCGTGTTCTACCTTCTAATATTGCTGGTGGGAATATGGGCTGCCTGGAGAACCAAGAACAGTGGCAGCACAGAAGAGCGCAGTGAGGCCATAATAGTTGGTGGTCGAGACATTGGTCTGCTGGTGGGTGGATTTACCATGACAGGTAGGTTTAGAGCTCAGCTCCATCCTGCCCTCCCTCTTTGACTTCTCAGAGTGACAAAGCAAATGTTACTCTTTGTCCTTTGAGGATTCTTTGTGTTCATTATATATATAATTTTACATTTATTTAAAACAAAAGCTAAATAGTTTAACTCTGTAATATCTGAACAAAGCAATTTTATAATTAATCAGACAGAATATTAATGAAATAAACCTGGGCTATCTGGGCTGTTGAGTGGGTGGAACCAGTAAAAACAAAGAGGTAGAGGAAAGTGCAAAAGGGTCTTAGTCTTACAAGTTTTGTATCAATGCGATACAGTCAGCATCTCATCTTATTTATTAATACAGAAATGAAGTTATGACTTTGCACTAAATGATGAGTATCAATAAACACAAACTAGTGATGGTTTTAAACAATAAATCAATATGGGGGCAACACAATTCCAAATTGATTGATGCCCTGCTTAGAAACCTAATTCTCCCATTTCACAAACTAATTTCCTTACAGGAACACAATCACGTTAGTAATTCACAGCACTGAAAAATTTCCAGGAACTTTGATATACAAGGAAAAAGAGTCTATGGCATGCCTTATCACAGAATCCCCAGCCACCATCTGCAGCTCTCTCCCATTTGAGCTTTCTCTGTGTCAGGAGGGGCTGATATTTCTATCTTCCTTTGTCCAGAGGTGGTTCTGTTTAAGAGGTGAATTATTTCTCTTTTATATTTTTAGTCATTGAAAATATTTCTGAAAAACAATTTAAAATTATATTTGTAATAGTATTTAATACATATTTACTAACAAAATATATTTTACTTTAGGGTCTTACTAGGTTTTTAAACAGCATAACCCATACTGAAAGGAACTCTTGAGTGTTCATTGGAAAATATCCCATTATAAGTCATATCCAAATGATGCTCAGTATTAGTCCTAAAATGTCAATTTAAAATTATTTGCTCTCTGTGTGAAGTACCTTACCAAACCAATGTGTGAAGACTACGTCCCTGTTTGGCCACCTGAAATCTATGGTGTTTTAGAATAATTTGTGGACTGTAGATTGCTCTTTTAGATATTCACATTTTTTGTTAACTCTTAGACAAGTGTACATGGTTTCATTTGGTCTTTATGAATACCTTTATCTTTATATTTGAATGCTGTGACTAAGTGAGCACAGAGTTCAGAGTTAACAAAGACCAGAGTCAGGGCCAAACCCTGGACTTCTGAGAGCCACACCCAGGGCCTCTCCACAGTGTTAGCATACTCAGTCCTCTAGCTGGTTTGTCCTCATCTCTTTATAAATGTACACAGTTGTGAAAGGTCTTTTTTTTACCCTCTGTATATTTTTTCCAGTCACACGTATGTAATAATTGTATTGTGCAAAATATTTTCTATGACGCCTAATATGCAAAATCAGATAAATACAAAATCCAAAGAATAAAATTCATTCATTGAAATTTTAGCATGACTTTTCAGATGTTTTTTTTTTCTTAGTATCTACCTACTGATAGACAGTGAGCACAACTCTGTGTCTTTGTTTTCATTTTTCATTACAGTATTTCTTTTTTCTCCTAAAGATTCAAATCTGATACTGGTATTTGAAGAAGATTAAAACATTTTGATTATATTTCCCTTAAGTTTCTTCTGTTACACAGAAAATGAGAAAACAAAGCAAAACAAAGCTGGTTGATTTCACTCAAAAAACACTGAAGATAATAAATAAGCTGTTACATATCAAAGTAATTTGTTCATTGTAAATTATTATAATGTATTACTCTAATGTAACATTCTATTTATTTTTGTCCATCAAGATAATATTTTAGGTTTGTTCTTTTATCACCTAGAGTGATAATAGGCTGTTTTTAATAATCTATTCTATTTATTTCTCCTCTTTTAAAATTTTTATTGAATTTATTAGGTTGACATTGGTTAGTAAAATTATATAGCTTTCAAGTGTACAATTCTATAATGCATCATCTGTATATTGTACTGTGTGCTCACCACACAAAATTAAGTCTCCTTTCATCACCATTTATCCCCTGCTTTACCTTCTTCTACCTTTCCCCACCCCCATACTTTTATCTGTGTCTATGGGGATTTTTTCATTTTTTTTCCTTAGCCCTTTCACCTTTTTCACCCAGACCCCAAACCCCTCCCAACAACTGTCAGTCTGTTCTCTGTATCTATGAATCTGTTTCTGTTTTGTTTTCCAGTTTATTTTGCTCATTAGATTCCATATATACATGAAATCATATGCTGTTTGTCTTTCTCTTACTGGTTTGTTACACTTAAAGGCTGTTAAACTATACAGAAAAAATTGAATTATAATGTTTTTTTATAATGAGTCATGGTCTAGCTCAGTTTTAAAATTTTTTTAATCTCTCAGAACTGAAAATAATCTTGGTCAATATCATATTTCATTTAAAATCTGAACCATATTATCTAACCCTCGTCAGATCATTGATTTTATATTTTTGATAAAGAATAAAAAATTAAAAATAAAAATACATATAGTTTAAAAGTTTTTTTCTCATTTATGAATCTGACATGAAGTATACAAACATGAAGAGTAAATTCTGTCCTATAAGGTACTAACTTGATAATGGAGAGGCTATAACCATAACAGGTACCTAAGTCTCCACTTCTATATTATAATATTTGTGATCATTCAGGCATCAATTTTCTTTTTGGACTAGGAAGAAGAGACCTACACAGTGGAAAACGATTACTAATAAGCTTTGTGCTTGTAAGACCATCAGACCATTTACTTTTATGCAGTGAAACATTACAGTTCCAGTTGCTAGCAGAAACATGAAAGATGAAGTCTCAGGTCTAGTGCCTGTGAGGATTTGTTTCTTCAGGTCTTAGTTATACACCCAGTGAGGCTGGGATAGGTGAACCCTTTTTAAAATTTCAGCAGGGGCCTAGTTAGTCAAAACAAATACCATGTGATCTCACATGGTATGTGAGGTCTAGTTAGTCAAATACCATGTGATCTCACTCATATGTGGAATGTACTGAGCAAAAACTGACGGATACAATAAAACCAGAGACATGGATACATCCAACAGACTGACAGATCTCAGAGGTAAGGGGTAAGGGAGATGGGAAGAGACTAGCCAGAGAACATCTATGCTTATATACATAGCCCATGGACACAGAGAACAATGTGGTAAAGGCCAGGATGAGGGCTGGAGCTGGCTGGAGGGACAAAAGGGAGGGAATGGAGGACATCTGTAATAGTGTCTGTCAACAATAAAAAATAAAAATAAAAAAGTAAAATTTCAGCAGGGCTTAGAATGAAAAAGACAAATGACAGCCTTTATTTGTTAACACCCATGCAAAAGCTCCTATGAAGATGACCTTGGCTCCTAATTAATTACTTGCCCACTTTAGGATTTTGTACAGAAACTTTCCATCTAATATACTCAAAATTCCTTTGCAGAGAGGCCTTTTGATGTTAACCCTTTAAAAGTAGTATTAACTTCAAAATATTCTCTCTTCTTCGCTTTTTATTTTTTTAGACAGATTTTTGGCATGAATACAACAGAAAAGCTTGTTTTGTATAGTTTTATGTATGCATATATTCTAAAATTTTACTTACATTCAGTGAGATTGTAGAAAAGTTTTCAGAGTCAAATTGGATGATATAGCTTAGAATTCAGTTTCATTCATATATAAGCTTCTTACTAATCTACGTGCCTTATAATTTTACATGAATTCTACATAGGAATTATTTTAAATATTTTGGCTATTAAAATATATAAACTGCAGAAATGTAAATGTTCCTTTAACTTTAGTTCTTCAGCAAGAATCAAATATTATATTGTAATATCAAAGAAAATGGTAAAATTTGTATATCATCTTCAAACCTACTCAACCAAAATGTGTTTTTGGGGGGATTCCTTTACCTGCCCTTCAGCTATTATGTTATAGAAATTTTACTAAATAACATTTAAAACATTTATTATTCTCTATGAAATGTCAAATAGCTTACTAGAAGAGCCAGATTAGAACAAAGAATTGCAAGTAGATATGCATTCAACATGTTAAATTTTTCTGAATACTAGTCTAGGTCCTAATTATATGCAGGGTACTTGGGAAGAGAGTGAGAAAAAGTAATTTAAACTCACTTTAGTTAACCTTGGAGTAAATGTCATCTCTCCCCTTCCTTCACTCTCTTAACACTTTAAAGTAGTAAATAACTTAGGTATGATTTAAAGTTACTCTATTAATAAAAAGTACACACATGCACAACTACATATTTGCATGCATGTTCGTGTGTATGCACACACACACTCTTTAAGGACAATAGTCATGATCTACATGGTTAATCAATACAATTAAAACAGGAGAAACTCAAAATAAAGACACTTGACCCATGTTAGGAGACTGGGGGCAAAGTTATAGTTTTACTGAAAATGTAAATAGTCACATACTACATTGCATATGATCTCAGATTTTATGATTTAATAATGTCATTTAAAAGTGTCGATAAATGTTGATGACTAAATGGATTTAGAAGACATCTGGGGCAATCCTGTCCAAAAGAAATATAATGAGAGCCACAAATGTAATATTACATTTTCTACAAACTACTTTAGACAATGTAAAGAATAGTTGAATTGATGTAAATAAGGGAATGTATTTAACTTAATATGTTGCAAATGTTTTCATTTTACCATGTAGTCAATACAAAAAAAATTGAGTAATCCTACATTTAGTTTTCCAAACTAAGTCTTTTTTAAAAAGTTTTTAACATACTACACTTTTGAAATCCAGTGTGTAGTGTCGCAGATTCAATTCCCAGTCAGGGTACATGCCTGGGTTGCAGGCCATGACCCCCAGCAACCGCACATTGATGTTTCTCTCTCTCTCTTTCTCCCTCCCTTCCCTCTCTAAAAAAATGAATATGTAAAATCTTAAAAAAAAAAGAAATCCAGTGTGTAATTTACACTCGTAGAACAGCGCATGTGGACCAGCCACATTTCAGGTACCCAAATAGCCACATGAGGCTAATAGTCACTGTTTTAGAATGAGCAGGTCTCAGGTATTACAAGTAAGAGAATGTCTTTCCCTCAATTTTCATTCTATTTCAGCGACCTGGGTTGGAGGAGGATATATCAACGGAACAGCGGAAGCAGTGTATGTACCAGATTATGGTCTAGCTTGGGCTCAGGCACCAATTGGATATTCTCTTAGTCTGATTTTAGGTAAGTGAAAGTTCAAATCTCAGTGATTGACTCAATAAATCACAAAGAACAGGAATACAAATAAAAAGTGAAATAACAAGTCAAACAGTGTAAATAACTATTGTAGAAAAATGTTGCCCTGACTGGCGTAGCTCAGTGGATTGAGCGCGGGCTACGAACCAAAGTGTCGCAGGTTCGATTCCCAGTCAGGGTGCATGCCTGGGTTGCAGGCCATGACCCCCAGCAACCGCACATTGATGTTTCTCTCTCTCTCTCTCTATTTCCCTCCCCTCCCTCTCTAAAAATAAATAAATAAAATCTTAAAAAAAAGAAAAATGTTACCAAAAGTCTTAAGTAACTGCTACCAGAAATTAGTAACACATGCTTAGAATATTTGATCTCTTAAAAATGGAATATGTTAAAAATTCCTTGATATTATGGCTATCAGAACAGTAATTTTTTAACATTATGATTTTTTTCTTTAAAAAATGGTGTGGATATATCATTAAAAATTAATCACCTTAAGTGTACCTGAATTTCTTTTTGTAAATCAAACTAATAAAAAGTCAAGAATTATGTATAATAGTGTTACTAACTTATTTTTGTACTTAAAAATACTTTTATTAAATCCAAGCCTGGCTGCCATAGCTCAGTGGATTGAGTGCAGGCTGCGAACCAAAGTGTCACAGGTTTGATTCCCAGTCAGGGCACATGCATGGGTTGCAGGCCACGGCCCCCAGCAACTGCACATTGATGTTTCTCTCTCTTTCTCCCCCACTTCCCTCTCTAAAAATAAATAAAAAAAAAATCTAAAAAAAAAATCTTGTGCTTACCCAAACTATCTAAATACTTGCTATGCTAGGTGATGCATGAAGGCATTTTAGTAAATGCTGTGCTGCTCCATGTTTTTTAAATCTACCTGCCTCAGACACACTATTCAATTGTTCTTTGGATGCATACAATGACAAATGTATTAAGAAATATGCCTTTGGTTGCTAAACACTTCTTGGTTCTATACTCACATGATACTATTTTAGACTGGTTCTTCAACATATATTAAGTGTTCTTAAAATTTTATTTCCCTCTAGAAATTATAGCATAATAAAGAATATTACATTATGAATTTGTTATTTTCTCATAAACACTTGTTTCATTCCTTTTAGGTGGTCTGTTTTTTGCAAAACCTATGCGTTCCAAGGGATATGTGACCATGTTAGACCCATTTCAGCAGATCTATGGAAAACGCATGGGTGGCCTCCTCTTTATCCCTGCACTAATGGGAGAAATGTTCTGGGCAGCAGCCATCTTCTCAGCCTTAGGTAAGAACTAACAAAACATTGTTCTTCCTGAATCTCTGGCTAACTGAACATCAGATACACAACTTCACTTCCTTCGGTCACAGGTCAGACCTCCCCAGCCTCTTTCTCCAAGATTAATGCACCTCCCTGCTTACAGTTCTACATGACTCCTGTAGTCTCCATATGGTAATCACACTTGTTCTTCTAAAATGCAAGCCTTATTATGTCTCTTTCCTTTTTAAAACCAAACTTTTTAACCAGGCTCATAGGCTTCTCATGACTTAGCCTCTGATTCTCTCTTTCTTATTCCTCTCTCCTCCTTCCTTTTTTCATAACTGTACTCCTTCTCTCTTGCCTCTGACACTTCCCAAGCCCTCTGCCTTAGACTCAGCTCTCTCTTCTTTCTCATGTCTACCTAGCTAACCAAGAACTGTCCTCTTCTCATAGATGTCACTTTCTCAAGAGCAGTCATCTTGAACTTGCTAATGTCTTTCCTATGGACACAAAGAATTTTGTTTTCAATGGACTTATCACTTTGTGTGATTATGTTTCTATTTCATGCCAAATTTTCAATCTCACAAAAAATACAAATTTCTTGAAGGGAGGATTTGTGCCTTGTTACCAGTTGTAATCCTATCACAAATGAATGAGTAAACCATTTATTGGCTGTTTTCTTCAAAAGAGAAAAAGAAAAAGAATGTAACATCCTTTCTTGATGTATTCACATTGCATGGCAAAGTACTGGGTTATAGACATGTTTAAGATCTAGAAAATAATCTTAGACTCTTTAAGGTCTAACTCATTACCAAGATCAATTAATGCTAGGGGCAACCTGTTATTGGTCCTTGGGTTCTTGGCCCACTTACAAGATTTAGAAAACAAGAGATTTCAGTGGGATCATGGGAAATATTTAGGGTCAATGTCCTCCCTTTTGATCAAGGGGAAATCTAAGTCATCTTACTGAGTGTTGAGTCCCTCCTGGAAGATGGATAGAGTTGGAAGTTCCATGACTTTCCTCAGTAAGCTACATCAATGTTTCACATCCAGGCATTCACTTTGTTTCTCTCCATATCTTCTTACAATTGGACATAAAGGCATTAAGTCTACAACTGGACATCCAGTGGTCAAAACAAAAGTAAAATATGATGAATTTCTTTCTATGTTATATGCTGTAGACTACAAATATGTCTTCTGGTTTCAGTATTATCATCAGATTTTGTCTCTACAATATCAGATATTAGTTTATACTACCTTTAACTCCTTTCTCTCTCAAAATCCTATATAAGTTTATCTTATTTTCTTGGTCTCCAATTGTAAAATAGAGGAATGACTTGATGTAATAAAGAAGATAATTTGAGTTATAAAATACTGTAATAACTCAGTGAAAAATGTTGCACTTGCATGGTGCTAAATAACAATACTTCACAAATACCTCTGCACTTGTGTTCTAATGAAAGTATGTGTGAAAATGCACCTCCTTTGTTACCTGGCTCTCATTAGCTAAGAAGCAATTATAGTTTATTTATCATTGTTTTCAACATTGGAAAAATTTGGTTTTAAGACAAGCTGCCTGCTGAGATATCCAAAAGGAGTGGGCTGAATATCTGACAGAATACAAAATATTTATTCTTACTGAATAAAGATCAATTTATATAACAGAGCCTTTAAGAGAGAAAAGAGTTAATAAGCTAATGTTTTAAAGTATTTTGGAAATATAAAACGTAATAACTAAACAACAATCTCTGCTGCAGTTAATTATTTTGTATGTGTGTGTCTACTTCTGTGTGTGTGTGCTTCAGTGTGTGTATGTCAGTTTATGTAAAATATGTTAATGTTTCTGTCTACACATACATACATATCACCAATATATATGAAAACATTACTGATATTAGTTGAAATGCATGCTCTGATAATGATAATGTGTGTGTACTTTTAACACCTGTGTTTATTTTAAAAATTATAGTTGGATGTAATTCAAAGTCAATGTTTATTAGATATAACTTGGGATACTTAAGAATAAACAAATATAAGATCAAGCACCACCTTATCCTGAGTATACATAGTTCATCACTGAAACTTAAGAGAATCTTAAACTATTGTCTTGGTATGAATGGGCACCTTAAAACTTTTTAAAGAAATGTATAGTGTTTATATTCCTGACAACTCAAATTCAGTGAATTTTTATAACTTTATTTATAATATATTTATTTTATGTTTTAGCAAACTAATATTTAACAACAAATCTAGAAGTATAACTTTGATTTTACTCACTATAAATGATGAAATTATTTAGAAAATATTTTAGAGAAATATTCATCCCAAACTTAAAAATGATAGAAAAGTAGGTGACTTCTTTGCAGCCACTGAGTTAAAACCAAACGGCAGCACCTACTGGAATTCCAAATTTTTAGGTTTCTAGTCTAGTGATCTTATTACTATTAATATATAGACAGTATTGAAAAGGGGTAGGGTGATAATTATACTATTTATAAGTTATGAACTATATAACTTTAAAATGTTGTTATTAAAGAACTAGACAAAAAGAAAAATGGCCAACTAAAGTTTCACCATGAAGTAAATAATTTTAGAAAAAATAATTTGTTCAATATCTCTACAACAACTCAGTCAGTTATCCATAGTCACTTATAATAAACTCATCATCATCATCCTTGAGTTCCTCACCAGACTTTTCCTTTTATTAATTTGGTTTTCACTCAAGAAAGAAAATGTAATATTGTTACCAAAACCAAAGCATTAAGAAAAATTTGTTTGAAAAGTATTTTGTATTTTAATGGATTTTCACCTCTGGTGGGTTATGTATACTATCAGCCTGCAATTGAAGAGGGATAATATAACCAAATTTGCAACTAAAAATTCAGATTTGTTGTGTGTGTTTTAGCATTGCTGTCATTGCTGCATTTAATAATATGAAATATAAATTTGACAGCTTTTGAGAACAATGGGGAAAAGGTTTGTAAAGCAATAAGTGAATGCAGATCTGGCAGTTTAAGAACCACAGTGGCCCAACTGTCCATGCCATCATATTCTCATTGGAAATACAGACACAAACAAACAATAAACACAGCCATAAAGTAAGAAAAACAAATTTGATTTTGAAGGCAAGTTTAAAATTTTGATGGGGAAAACTACTTAAAACTATGATATTGAAATTTAGGGCTCTTCAACATTGATGTCCTAGGAGCAAAACAGGAGTGTTCCATCAATAAAACAAAATAAAGTAAAATAAAATAAAATTAACAAAATAAACTTTAACAAAGTTGAGAGAGAAAAATGTTATAGATGCAATTTACCAAATTTATTTTTTCTCCTACAAATTTTTCTCAAACATTGGTATCTTATACCATCTGCCATCTAATAAAAGATAGCAGGAGTCAGAGTTCATGCAAAATAGAGGATGAATATTAATTGTAAAATGTGGAAATGGGTTAGTATGCTCATCATAAAGGGTTGCTTTTTCATAGATGTGAGTAAATATATTGCATATATTTAACTTTAAGTTGGAGTTTACAATAATTGGTAGAATTAATATAAGTTCTTTTAGAATTAAATTTCATGTATTTCATGGAATTCTGAAATCATATCATAAATTGCAGGCATCCTTACATAAATAAGTTAGCAAAGCACTAATTTTTAAATTAGAAGAATTTTTAAATATATGCATGTATATGCATAGTCAATGTACTGAAATTTAAAATTTTCAATATGAAAACTAACTTTAGCTGTCATATTTCACATAACACTGGGACAAATACATGCTGTCACTGAACTTTCAGTATGTCTTTGCCTAAAACATGGAGTCCATTTGAGTACCTTGACCATAGCACTTTCTTGTTTGCATTCTTCTAGGAGCCACCATCAGTGTGATCATTGACATCAATGTGCATGCTTCTGTCATCGTCTCTGCGCTCATCGCCACTCTGTACACCCTGGTGGGTGGTCTCTATTCCGTGGCCTACACGGATGTTGTTCAGCTCTTTTGTATTTTCATAGGCCTGGTAAGTGGGGCCATTGACAGACTTTCTCTCCCTCCCCCTCTCCCTTTTTCTCTCCCTCCTTCCTTCTACCCCTCTGTTCCTTTCTTTCTTTCTCCCTCCCTTCCTTTCTCCCCTTTTCCCATTTTTCCTTCTTTCCTTCCTCCCTCTCTCCCTCCTTCCCCCTTACCTCCTCATTCCGTCCTCTCTGTTACTTCCTTCTTTTACTTACTCCTGTTGTAAAAGATAATGCAGCATTTTATACTAACACAGCAACAGCTAACAGAAATGTTATTTTTCATCCCAAGTAATATATAGTAAGTTGGATACCATGAAATATTAAATTTCTTAATGAATTAATTAAATGAAAAATTCTAGTTTTGTTAGATTTTGCCAGAAAAGTGTCCCTTCAGTTTAATTCCTAAAAAAGTCTAAGTCTTCCTTTCCTTCAAGTGTACATCTGGTGGAAACTTAATGTGTAATCTCCCTTGAGGTTTGAAGACAAGACCCTTTCCTCTATGTTAAAATTTAAACCTTGATGCTAAACTGTGTTATGCCCTTATCTTCATTTTATATTAGTCTCAGTTAATCTCTGTAATTGCTCGAAAGTCATAGAAATTCTCCCCTTGGAAATACTGTCTATTTCAATATTAATTCAATATTAATTTACTATTTGGGGTCTAAAAACAAAGAAAAGGCTTAATTATGTAAGGCACTCAAAAGATTTATTAGGTACTGCATATATATCCCAGGTTAAATTAGGTAATATATCTGTGCTTTATTAAATAAAAGGTACTGTATACTTATGAGACATGAAATTATTAGTATTGAACTAAAAGCACTTTTGGATGTTATGAACAAATTTTAGTCAATGTTTAGCTTTTGCAAATTAATACCTTAAAATGTGATGATTATAATTATGTGTATAATAATATCTAACACCTAACACAACACCTAAGAGAGTATAGAGAAAATAGAATGCACACTCTGTGCTGGGAGCTGTGAGGGGTTCATACATGTACATGATCTCTGTGCAAGGGCCATGGACAGAGTGAGCTAAGACCGCACATCGTGACTCAGGTGATCAAAGCAGCCTTGCTTCTCCTTGTTTGTTTGTTTGTTTACTTGTTTTTGTATCATGAAAAGCTTTGGACCCTTTCAGTGTTTAAGACACTTAAAAAGGAAAAATGAAAAATGAATTTCATACTCATTTGTGTTTGTTTTGTTCTTTACTTTCTAGCATTACTAATATACAGGAGGAAAATTCAAAAGAACTAATTACAGTCAGAATTAACAGTTCAGTCATTTTTTGCATTTGACTGAATTTTACTCACTTATATTTTAGTCAAATCCAAAAATATTTAACTTGCTCAAGGAAGTCTATTTTTCTTTATTTTTAAATATCCAAAAGAAAGTGGACAGTGCTGAAATTCTGAATTTTCTTAACATCATCATAAACTTCCAGAAACAAACATCTGTTCAAAATATCAGAGGTAAGCTTAGTTAGACAATGACAGTTCTCATAAAGAATGCACTTGGCACTCTAAGAAACATACTTCTGGGGGTGAATCTATTTATTTATGATGTATTGCTTTGTATGAGACCAGAACTTAAAACACATAGGTGCATAGATTAAATGTACTAATTTGAACATGACAGGGCAAATTATGGAAGGATACATATTAGAGAGGTTTTTGCTGCAAAATGTAACTAAATTGATAAGGAATAAAGTTTTGTTTGTTACTACTTGAGGCCCTATTAAATTGGAATAAAAGGCCAAATACAGTTTGTTCTTTAAGCTTCAAATCTTATACATACATATGAGGGAAACCTCCCCTCTAAAAAAATGGGAATTATTTTGTGGAGGGCAAGTCCTTTGCAGTACAGGCTTCCCCTGCTAGGTGAGTGTTCTAGGAACCCATCAGTATCAGTGTACCAGTTGGTGTTGTGAGAGGCTATATTCAGCTTTAGTGAATTTTCTTTTGAAGACTCTCAGTACATTTGCCCATTTCATGTTGGGTGATTTATGAGAGTACCTGCTTATACCACACTGAGTGTTCAGCTGTTTTTGTCCAGAAGCAGCATGACCCTCCTGTCCCGCCCTCAGTATTCACCTGATCTTGTCCCAAGTGACTAGTTTTGGTTTCCCTGAATGAAAAAAGTTCTCAAAGGAAAACATTGTGCCTATGTGGAAGAGGCAAAATGAAAAAACACAGATGCACTACAAGGCATCAAAATTAACAAGTTCCAAAACTGTTCTGAGCAGTGAGAAAAGCTTCTCAAAAGGTGCATTGCATCACATGGAGAGTGCTTTGAATGTGACTGAAGTTCAAACATTTAAGAATAAATACACATTTTTATGAATAAATTTTGGTTTTTGGGGGGTCCCCCTCACATATAATTAATCAACTTATGGAATGAACCATCTCCTCTTTTCAAATTCTATAATTCTGTAGATTTTATAATCATCCTACAACTGTAAATCTGAGGTTTACATATTAGTTTTTTCTTTCTTCTGACCTATTTTCTTACTGCTATAACTAGAGACTATTGAATCTGTCTTCATGAGTTTTTGCTTTTTGTACTGATATCTTTTCATTTCCAATATCATTACTCAGCCCCAGGACTTTATCTGGATTATATCAGTGCCACCTGACTACTCTTCCTGACTCCTCCCTTTTTCTTAACTGACTGTTCATCTCTATGATATTAAAATGAAAAAGAATTTCTACTAAAATATTTTTAAAACCCAGAGGAAATTCCTCTAGTTTCTAGTTGCCAACAAAAGAAAATATAAATCTTTTAGCTTACAATTCAAGGCTCTCTCCACATATCTATCTTTATGTGTCCTACTTCACAGAATCACCTCCCTGAAAGCAAACCTAACCCAACAGATGTGCACATGCATGTGTGTATGCATACACAAACACACACCATATGTTCTACTCTTGGCCAGATACTATCTGTTCCTTCTTTTTTCTTCTACCAATTAGGTACTGGACTCACCCTTGAAGCTTTGTTTCATCCAACCATTTCTCAATCAAATCTTTCCTTGTCATTTTAATGAGTGGATAACTTTTTCTAATTTCAAGAAAACATAAAAAGTTTATATAAGTATGTATGTTCTCAAATTTAATGTTTCCTTCCCAAATGTCTAGCGACTGCTCCTATAGTTGATATTATCGGTGTAATTAAACACAGAAGTAGAAAATATGTTACTTTAACCTTTTTTTAATCCTCACTTGAGGACATTATTTTCATTGCTTTTTAGATAGAAAAGGAGTGGGGGAGAGAGAAAGAGAAACATGGATGTGAGAAAGAGAATTGGTTGCCTCTCATACACTCCCAGATCAGGAATTGAACTGGCAACCTAGGCATGTGCCTTAACCAGAGAACCAAACCTGCAACCAACCTAGGCATGTGCCCTGGCTGCAACCTTTTATGTGTTCAGGATGATGCTCCAATCAACTGAGCCACACTGGCCAAGGCAGTTACTTTAACTTTTTTTCTAAGTCACCCTTTCATGATGTTCCACAGAGGACATGATTCCAGGTTCTTCTCTGTCTGAACAAGAGGAACTACTGAAATATATGGTCTATAAGAATAAAAGAAACAAAAAATACAAATGTCATATAAATGACTGGCATATACTAAACAGTTAAAAATCATTCCCTAATACTCTAATGTCACTCTTTCGTTACAGTGGATCAGCGTCCCTTTTGCACTGTCACACCCTGCAGTTACCAACATTGGGTTCACTGCCATGCACACCAAATACCAGGCTCCTTGGCTGGGGACCATTGAATCATTTGAAGTCTACACTTGGCTTGACAGTTTTCTGTTGTTGGTAAGTGGTGTCTCACCTGAGGAATGCAATCTAACTTTTCCTAAAATCAAATGCATTTTCAAGATTTTAATGTTTACGTGTAAATTTCACCTACTGGCTCCTGTCCATTTCTGAACCTACCATTTCTATTGGAAGGATGGAGCGATTTACAGTGTCAAATTGGAGAAAGCAAATGAGATTTTAAAGGGATACCACCCATGGTATTATATGTGGTGTGTACACATTTCCATTGTGCTGTAAATGAAGGAACAACTTGTCCTATCTCCAGATACCTTCCCCAACCTGAGAGCCAAGCCATCTAAAAGGATTTTTTTTTGTATTTTGAATTAGGCATTAAAGGCAAATTCTTCTGAACTAATTACCTCAGTCTCTACACAGAAAGTAAATTAGTGGTGCCCTAGGACATAAGTGTATGAGATAAATTGGCAAAAGTGTCCTCAAGGAAAGTAGCCTAGGACAGCCAGAGGTGACTTGGGAATGAGCAGAACCTCAGGGCAGAGATGCTGGCAGTGGGAGGTGGGCACAGGAGAGATAAAGGCAGATTGCAAGGTGAGGGAAGAGTAAAAATCCTGAAGAACCTGTCATATTTTGTGATTTGGCTAATTATACAGATTTTTATAAAATAAAACATTGCCCTGGCTTGGGTGGTTCAGTAGGTTGAAGCTTCTTCCTATAACTGAAAGGTTGCAAGTTTGATTTATGATGGAGGCAGGTGTCTAGGTTATGGGTTCAGTCCCCCGAACAGGCACATAGAATCCCTAGTCCAGGAGTGTTTGGGAGGCAATCAATGTATTCTCTCTCTCTCTCCCTTCGTTTGTCTCTCCCTCTGTAAAAACAATAGGAATGTTTTGTCCTCAGGTGAGGCTAAAAAATAAATGAATAAATAAATAAATTAATTAAACACTTAGTTTTTATATCAGAATTAAGGGAAAATTGTTTATTTTTCCTCTTTAGAGGGTTCACAATAGGTTGTGATTATTGTACTTTGTGTTTGTGGCAGTCTGCTAAGTTTTAGCACTGAAATTAGATGTTTTTGTCTCACTAAAACATTTCCTTGTTAAGAACACAGGAAAACCACAAAAAAAATTTCCTGTGGTGGCAAGGGGTTTTCTTTCCCAAGGATTGTTAAGAAATGTATCAGCTGAAATTATTCTTGAACTGTTTGCAATTTTGAGTTTAATGGAAAAAGGGATCAAACATTATGTGTGTGTAATTGTACCTGCATGGCAGGGATATTTATGGTTATATGGAGAAGTTAGAATAAGTTAGGTAATTCATTAATAATCATACAATTATCTGAGCAAGAGACTGAAATAGAGAAGAATCAAAATCCCAAAGTCATTTCTTCTACACCACATGTTTAGTCCTCAGATTTACTAATTTTCAAGATAAAGTATAATATCCAGTGATGGCTAAAGTTGTTCCATCTCATGAAGTTATATGACTAAGTCAAGTTGATTTTGTAAGTTGTAGAATAAGTTGAAATAGATGTTGAATGAATGAATGAATAACTATAGAAATAGGCCTTGAAATATTTCACCAATGGTCTCTGATCTTCCAGTTATCTTTCTGATCTCCCAATTATCATACAAATGACTTGTCAAGCTTTGCTCATGATGCCTTCAAGGTATCACTCAATCCCATCCCGAACCTGCCCACTGTCCCTGTGTTAGCACTAGATTAGGCTGACAACTTTCCTCACCTGGCCTATTGTGAGAGCCCATCAGTGGTCTCCGTGAAGTCAGCACACATACCTCTCTCACCTCCAGGCCCATTTTCCACCTTGCCAAACAGAGCTTCTGTTTGTCAGTGGGAGTCAGAGTTTACCCTACTTGTGACCTAAATGTCCAGAGAGATTGGTATGTAAATTATTATATATCAATTCATATACAGGATCTGACACAAATAATGCCCCTTTTTCTTACAAAATCGTGAGCATACAATTCTGTAACCTAACAATATGACACTTAAGCATACCATATGATATTTTAGGTGAAATGTTCAAATTAAACCTACAAATTATTATACCCATATTATTACTCTACTAACCACACTGAAGCAAGCCATACTTCTGCTGGACCCTGTAGTCATTGATATTATTGAGCAATATTGATTTACATAGAAGAGGTTAATGATATATTGATTTACCAATTGAAAGACAAAAGGAAATGTTTGGAAAAATATAGACTTGAGGCATGAGATTATAAATTTTAGAATCTTTAATTTTTTTTTACTTTTGAACATCTATGGCTTTTAAAAATATATTTTATTGATTATGCTATTACAGTTGTCCCATTTATTCTCCCCTTTATTCCCCTCCATCCTGCAATCCCCCTACCTGCATTCCCCACACCTTCAGTTCATGTTCATGGGTTGTACACATAAGTTCTTTGGCTTCTTCATTTCCTTTACTATTCTTAACCTCCCCCCATGTACTTTGTCCCTACCCTTTCATTTATACTTCTTTTCCCCCATTCTTTCCCCTCCTTCTCCCCACTGATAACGCTCCTTGTGACCTCCGTTTTTGTTTCTGTTCTAGTTGTTAGCTTAGTTTGGTTTTGTTTTTGCTTTTTTTAGGCTTGGTTGTTGATAGTTGTGAGTTTGTTGTCATGTTTTACGGTTCATATTTTTGATCATCTTTTTTCTTAGATAAGTCCCCTTAACATTTCATATAATAAGGGCTTGGTGGTGAGATGAACTCCTTTAACTCGACCCTATCTGGGAAGCACTTTATCTGCCCTTCAATTTTAAAGGATAGCTTTTTTGGATAGAGTAATCTTGGATGTAGGTCCTTGCCTTTCATGACTGGGAATACTTCTTTCCAGCCCCTTCTTGCCTGGAAGGTTTCTGTTGAGAAATAAGCTGATAGTCTTATGGGAACTCCTTTGTAGGTAACTGTCTCCTCATCTCTTGCTGCTTTTAAGATTCTCTCCTTTTCTTTAATCTTGGGTAGTGTACTTAAGATGTGCCTTAGTGTTGGGCCACTGACTGGCAGTGATCGCAGAACACTGCAGGTGGCTCATTGAAACACAAGAAAAACATACACACAGACAACTGAGTCCTATGGAGAAATAGGGACAAAAACAACCACTCTCTCTAGCGGGGAGTACCTCATCTTTTTGCCCAAGCAAGCTTTTATTCTTAAATACAAATCCCGTTTGCAAATTATAAGTAGTTAGCTTTGAAAGGCGCTGGCAGATCTCCTGCTGGGATCCTAAGCCAGAGATTTAGGGGTTTTACCATTTAAAAAGACTACAGGACTTAAAAACTTAGTTTTGTTTCCTCTGTGTGCCTTCATATTTTAATTAAATAGCATCCTCCAGCAAGCAGATCTCACAGGGTCTTTCACATTCTATGTTTCAGGCCTGATTACCCCGGGGATCTGCCGACTCTGGTCTGGACTGCACCATCCCTGTTATTTCCGCAGGTCTGAGTCAGGCAGAGGAGACAAAGGCAGCTGGGAGACTTGGATTTCTCAAGGACTCAGGCTTTGGCAAAGCCAACAGGGCAGGGGTCGATGTTGATCACCCCTTCATTTCCACAGCCCCCTGAGTCTCTTCCCTTAGGGCATTCCCACATGATTGCATCTGTCTTAGATTCATTCTCTTTCCTAGAGAATTGTTACCCATCATTGACTGCCTATCATGCACAGGGAGCCAGGCATTAGAACAGGCAGTGTTTATGCCAGGGAAATAAGTTTTTGTCTCCTTAGCGTCTCCTGGTTCAGAGGCCTCTTACTCAGCCATAGTCACAGGCGCTTACAGATTCCTAAGACCAGGCAGGGCGGACCTCAACACCTTAGTGTGTGCTTCCTTGGGTCCAACTTCTTTGGGACTCTCTGAGCTTCCTGGACTTCCTGGAAGTCTATTTCCTTTGCCAGATTAGTGAATTTCCCCTTCATTATGTTTTCAAATGAGTTTTCTATTTCTTGTTCTTCCTCTTCTCCTTCTGACACCCCTATGATTCAGGCATTGGAATGTTTAAAGTAGTCCCAGAGGTTCCTAAGCCTCTCCTAATTTTTTGAATTCTTGTTTCTTCATCTGTTCTGGTTGAATATTTACTTCTTCCTTCTGCTCCAAATTGTTGATTTGCATCCCAGTTTCCTTCTAGTCACTGTTGGTTCCCTTTATTTCACTTTTCATAGCCTTAACTTCTTCCTCTATTTTGTGACCATATTCAACCATTTCTGTGAGCATCCTGATTACCAGTGTTATGAACTCTGCACCTGATAGGTTGGCTATCTCTTCATCACTTAGTTGTATTTTTTCCGTTCCTCCATTTGGGCTGTGTTTTTTCTTTTTTTTTTTTTGTCTCTGAGGGCCTGTTACATTCTAAGGGATGGAGCCTAAGGTATTCACTAGGGTGGAGCAGTCCACTTAGCCTTCATTATGGTGCTATATGTGGGGATGGGGTTCAAAAGGAAACAGTGCCACTTGCTCAGCTCTCGGCTGGCTTTCAGTCACTTCCTCTGCTTCCCACAAGCAAATTGGATCCTTCTGGTACTGAATCCCAGGTGGGTGGTTTTTGTGTATGTTCTCAGACCCTGTGGGTTTCTCCAATGAGCTCTCCTTTGAGGCTGGGAATTTCTTCTGCTGCCACAATTCCCATAGCTTTTTACAGCCAGAGGTTTTGAGGCTTTATTGCCCCATGCTGGAACCTTGGGTTGCACAGTCTGCCTTGCTCCTCAGTTGTTCCTCCCAATTTATCCATCTGGTCTTCCAGCCACTGCCTTGCCCACCCAGTCCTCCATTAGCCACCTTGCCACACTACACATCTCCACCCCTCCTACCAATCTGAATAAATATTTCTTCTTTAACTCTTTGGTTGTTGGACTTCAATACAGTTCAATTTTCTGGCAGTTCAGGTTGTTTTATTTTTGGTTTCTAAATTTGTTGTCCATTTGGTTGTGCAAGGAAGCAAAGTGTATGCACCAACACCTCCATCTTAGCCAGGCGGCTATGTATGGCTTTTTTTTTTAAAGAAAATTGTTCTGGAATCAATACGTGGCAGGCATTCTGAATGGCGTAGATGTGACAATGATAAACAAGATAGGCATCCCAGGATTTAGAACCTATTGAGAGAAACTGGCAATTAAAGAATCAACTTAAATACATTGTGATATGGGAAGCTCATTCATCATCACTCATTCATATAATATGTATTTATTGAACACTAACTGTATGTCAATCAGAGGAATGTGGCAGTTATAAAAGGGAAGGTATTTTCCCAGCCTTCTCTCTTACCATTCCCTATACCCTAACTTCTAGTTACACAAAACACATAGTGTTCTCATAGCTGCTTTGTTGTTCTTTTTCTTTCTTTTTCTATTTAATTCTCTGCCAGATACTGTCTTCTCTCTTCATCTCCATCTAGTATACCCTCTCAGTGCTTAAGGACTTTTTCCAATATCATTTCTGTAAGTTTTCCTGTTTACTAGGCAGTGTGCTTCCTCACACCATTCCACCCCTCTGTTACCCCACATGATTCATTGCTTTTCACTTTTGTTACCATAAGTATCTTTTTATTGCATGCAATATATTATACAATAGTTCAACATCTCCAAACTTATTTGCCTCAATATGAATTTTAAGTACACTCCCAATACAGGTACATGTAATTACAAATTATTTATATATAAATATATACACCTTACTAATGTACTATAAATAATTTAATAAAACAACCATATAACATTCAAGTATGAAATAAAATGACTATCAATAGAAATCCTAATATTGTTGATGCCCTACTGTTTTGTCTTTAGCACTCTGCACACACCACTTTGGAAAACACTGTGATGCACTGACTCTCCCAGGGAACAGTGAAGCCTAAGCAAGAACCAGTCCTTATTCATCTTTGTGCTCTGACAACCATTACCTTCCCTGGCACACATTACAGTCTGGAAATATTCATGGGGTTATATGGGTTCAGAATGAAAAACTCCATATTTTCAGAATCTTAATATTTTGAGATAATTTTGTGATGATTAAGATGGGCATCTAGATAAGAAAAAATAGTCTTCATGGTAATTGTAATGCAACTTCAAGTAGGTAAATTTAGGAAAAGAAAACATTTCATATGATTATGAAGGAAAACAACTTGAGGAAAGTCTGCATAATTATAAATATGACAATAACATAATGAAAGCAGTTGAGATGTGTGGCATGTAGGGCTATTTTCTACACTTCAGAGATGTACAAATGACTATTCTGAAGGTGATTATAAAAAATCTCATGTTAAAAATATCTAATGGATTCTACTTGCCTCCAATTCATTCTGAGTTCCTGTGGTTCTCATGCAGATGTTGGGTGGAATCCCATGGCAAGCCTACTTTCAGAGAGTCCTCTCCTCATCTTCAGCCACCTATGCTCAGGTGCTGTCCTTTCTGGCAGCTTTTGGATGCCTGGTGATGGCTCTACCAGCCATACTCATCGGGGCCATTGGAGCATCAACAGGTAACTCTATTGCAGCTTCACTAATCTACTCACTCAGGCTTCACCAAAGTTAACAATTACCACAAATGCTTTCCTTATCCCACTTCCCCTCAAAAAAACTAGAATTTATTTATTAAAAAATTTCTAATTATTCTCACATATTTAAACTTCAGTCACCTTCAAAGTACTCTCCATTTCATGCAATACGCCTACCAAGATTTTTTTTCACTGCTCAAAACAGTTTTTGAACTTGTTGATTTTGATGCCTTTTAGTGCTTCTGCCATTATTTGTTTTACCTCTTGCACATGAGCAAAACATTTCCCTTTGAGGACTTTTTTCATTAAGGGAAACCAAGAAAAGTCACTCAGGCTGAGATGGGGTAAATAGCGAGGGTATGGCATGGAGGTCATGCCATTTTCAGTCAAAAAGTTCTGAACTCAGAGTAGTGTGGGCAGGTGCACTCATAAATCCCCCATCATGAAATAGGCAGATGTGTTGAAGGAGTCTTCAAAAACAATTCACTGATGCTGAATGCAGCCTCTCACAACAACGCCAGCTAGTACACTGCTAGAGACGGGTTCCTAGAACAGTCCTGTAGCAGAGTAAGCCTGTATCACAAGGAGCCTGCCTTCCAGAAGGTAATTCCATAATTTTTGGTCCCCCCTCATATATATACCTTTGATACAGTGTTCAAATTGTATCTTACATTTATGCTCTCCAAACATTTTTCCATTGCTCACCATGCCAATAAAATATTTATAAGCATCCCCTCTCCCAGTGTTGTTATACTTTTCAACAGTGTGTATTTGTAATCAATCCTGTGAGTAGTGGTTCTCAACCAAGTAGCACACTGACATCACTCAGGGGAAGAAAGACTCCTTAAAAAATAGCATAATAGCAAAATAGCATTTCTGTCTTAGCCCATAAGGATTTTATTTTGATGATCTAAGATAGAGCCAGTGACCAGTGCTTTTTAAAAATCCCCTTGATGAGTCAAAGTACAGCCAGAGTCAATGGTTACTGGCTAAAAAGAAGTTTACCTGCCATTGTGACCACTTTAGACTTGAGATTCCTGCTTTACCTTTTGAATAGTTTGTTAAGTTTTCCTTTTTGGAGAAATTGGTCAATAGATGTGTAGGTAAAGATAAATTAAGGCACTAAGTCACTTAGAGAATAACTTATTCAAAATTGGTACAAAGAACATTAAAAATGCTTACCTCACCATCAGCCTCTATCTAGAACATTTTTTAATTCTCACCCTTGATTGAGTTTATTGATTACTCCTGAACCTTATGTTCCCATGTTATACAGCTTTTGAGTATTTCATGCAAGTATGTCATATCAGCCCAAATTTAAAGAAGCTCTCTAGGTTTAACTAATTAAAACAGACTTAAGAAGGTGGCATTTCACTCTGTTGTGTTTTGTAAAGATTATCCAGGATGATACTCAATGCCTATTTTGATTTTCAATTAGTAGAGCTATTTATTGTATTATTTAATTTTGAAACGAGCAGTTATGGTTCATATTGTATACTCTCTACTCCAGTTCATCCATGATTAATAAATAAACACTTAAAAAGATGTCTGACAAAGGTGATTGTGTGGCTTTGAATAAAAGATAGCATGTATGTCATAATCAGAAGGCAGATCTGGCCATTAGTCTGTGTATGTGTGCATTGTAGGACAATAGACTGAAAAATGTGTAAAAGATTTTTTTTCTTGGATTAAGTACACATTTTAGTGGTTGTTATTTCTGGTATCGTAGCATCTTAGTTAATGCTATAAAATAAGCTTTATCAAATCATGGTTTGAACAATTATAATGGAAAACAGGGAGAGAAAAAATGGTAAGGTCTAAGGGAAAAGACTCCTATTTGGTTCTTTACTCATGACATTACAAAAGTTCAATGAATAAAAGAAGGAGCTATACTAATGTACACACAAAGAATCTGTTGTATTTTTTAGCACATACTACTACAAGTCACCTCCTCATCCATGGGCAGATACAGTCCAAGACCTTCAACACATGCCTGAAATTGCAGATAGTACCAAAACTAATATAGTAGGTCCTCACTTAATGCCATTGATAGGTTCTGCAATTTTAAGCAAATCAACATATAATGAAGTCAGTTTTAGGAAGGGTTCGGTTCCTGTGATATCTTATCAACAATTTCACAAAATGACATTATTTGAGGATCTGTTATATATACTGTTTTATTCTATTCTTACATACCTATGATAATGTTTAACTTATAAATTAGGCACAGTGATATATTAACAATAATAGAATAATTACAATAATATACTATATAAAAGTTATATGAATGTGGTCTTTATCTCTCTCAAAATATCTTATTTTACAGTATTCATCTTTCTTTTTTTGGTGATAATGGGTGGTGACACAATGCATATAATAATGAGATGAAGTGACGTGAATGGTGTAGATATTGTGACACTGCATACAGGTTAGCTAAACACAAGCAGTGTGGCACCATGACAGCTACTAAGTGACTAATGCGTGAGGAACATATACAGCATAGATATATACATTGCTAGCCAGATGGGGCAGAACTGTGAAAGGCTGCATCACATTACTCAAAACATGGTGCAATTTAAAACTTATAAATTGTTTATTTTGGGAATTTTCTATGTTCAGACTATGGTTGACCACAAGTAACTGAAAAGTAAAAACTATGAGTAATGGAAAGCAAAAACACAGATGGAGGACTACTATACAGTGATCCTTCACCTGTCGCAGGAGTTATGTTCCAGATACCTCCCTCGATAGGTGAAAATCCTTGAAGTAGCAGCGTTATATGTATTTTATTATTTATATATATTTTAAGGCTTTATAAACCCTTCCCACACTCCTATAAACCTTTCCCACTCTCTTATAAACACTTCATATGCTCTTAAACACTTTCTACACTTTTAAACCTAAGTAATTTTAACAACATATAAAATTCTATATGGGTACTCACCAGTGATGTATGAAATTTGAATGATAAAGATCAAGAATTATGTAGCCGTGCAGTACTGATGGCGATGAAGGTGATGACAATGAGATGAATGTCCTGCACAGCCAAGAGGAGAATTACAGCTCTTCTGAAAGCACCACTTCTTCAGGCGGTACAGTATCTTCACCCTGGGCTGTGTCTTCTATTTCTGCTAAACACATAGTCATAACTGATCTCTCCATCCGAGTGATGAACATAGTTATGGGGAGTTGCTGGCACTGTTTTTTATCCGAAGAGGCAGCTTCTCCAGGCAGAGAAACACTCTTAAATCCAAAGCATCTCTGAAATTTCTCAAACCAGCCCTTGCTGGCACTGAATGGGGTTGGTCTGGTGGGAGAAGCACTCAACAGTCCTGCCACTGCATCCTTGTCCTCATCTTCATCCTCATCACCGTCATGAACATCCGTGCTTTCCACAAAACTATCATAAAGTTTCTTGACCTTTGCCAGGATGGTGTTCGTATCCAGCGAGATATTCTTCTTCCCACCGTCATTTATCCACAGGGCCAGTGCAGACTCCATCCTCACAATGGCCTTATTGAAGGAAGTGACCACCCTGTTTGCAGTCTTGCTAAAAGTCATTGTTTCCATAGACCTAATATTCTTCTCGTCTTTCTTTAAGTAGTGAACAGTAGATTTGTTGATCCCGTAATGGCAGCCTACCACTGCATAGTTTTTGCCTTCCTTTAACATGTTGAGAATTTCCACCTTTTCTTTGACGGTAAGCATATTCCTCTGGCACTTGGATGCACTGCCAGAAGCCTTAGAAGGTGCAGAATGTTTGGGTGGCATCATAGGGCTTGAAATAAATTCAAACTTTACAAAAATTTCACAAAAACACAACACCACAGAGCAACACTACACACAGCAATCAGATGTCACTGTGAAGCGGACAAGGAGAGGCAGTGCAGGAGAGCAAACAGACCCATGCTATGGTCACTGAGCCAATCAGCACCCAGGATACAGAACACAGTGCTGTGGTTGGTCACCTTCCATTTCATCAGCCAATAGTGTGCCGTGTACAATCACATGTTGGCAAACTTGTGCAAGTAGTTGTGGCATACTGCATTTCCATTGTGTATAGCATGGTATTCATCCTCTGATGAAATATATACTATATTGTATTTCTATTTAATATTCTTTTAATATGTTTGAATTAACTTTTTTGTATTTTTATACTGTTTAAATTTTTTAGGCAAAAATAATTAAAATCATAAATATATAAATACTTATATACTGCAAAATCCCACAATATAGCAAAAACTCTGCAATACAGAATTAGATATATTTAAAAAAAAACCCACGATACAGTGGAGCCACAATAAGTGAACCATGATATAGTGAGGGACGACTGTATAACTAAATATTAAAGGAGCTATCCAAAGATAAACTTATATTTAAAGTCTGTATACCACAGAATCCAAATATATTCTGAAAATGTCAGCCTCATTCCTGAACATTTTACCCAGTAAAAAGAGACTTTCCTTTATCTATCATAGTTCCTATTTCCAGTAAGTAAAAGCTGATGCAAAAAGGAATTTAATTGGGAAGAAGTAATGCCGATGAAGCTCCAAAACCAACTTTTTATCCAGGAAGGGTATGAGTGAGAATAGACCCAGTACTGTCCTCACCCATTTATGCATATATAACTAAGGACTCAGGAATGAAACATTGAGTTACTGCTCATGTCTTCAAATGGTTGAAGAAATAATCAATGGCTCAGTTTAATATTTTTTCTATGATTCTGTACAGTAGAATGCCACCATTGAAGAAGATATAGGTTGATAGATGATAGATAGATAGATAGATGATAGATAGATAGATAGACAGATCACCATCGTATTCTTTGCAGACGTTGTGAATAAGATTAAGTGTAACCAAAACCCATTAGAGGCCAGGACCTGTAAGATAATTTCACTTGACCAGTACATGGACTTCCCCCTAAGTAGGCTAACATACCTAGTTAGAATAATTAGGCTTCCCAGCTAATAAGGTTAATTTATACATTCTGAATTTCTTTAAAAAACTCCCTAGTAAATAGGATGACCCCAGACTGATAAAGAATGTATGACTCTTCAGTGGTTGTTAATGCTTTTTGTTTCTATTCAACAGACTGGAACCAGACAGCATATGGGATTCCAGATCCCAAAAGTAAAGAAGAAGCAGACATGATTTTACCAATTGTTCTGCAGTATCTCTGTCCTGTATACATTTCTTTCTTTGGTCTTGGTGCAGTTTCTGCTGCTGTCATGTCATCAGCAGATTCTTCTATCTTGTCAGCAAGTTCAATGTTTGCTCGCAACATCTACCAGCTTTCATTCAGACAAAATGTAAGAAGTCTTTTTAAAATGTTACATCATTGTTACTGTCTTTGTCAGTGTTTTTATTGTGTATGTAGTATTATATACTTACTAATGTTCTATATTAAATTTGACCCTATTTTGATTAAGCACACAAGGTTAAATAATGGTTTTTACTTACGCTATGTATGAATGTTTTTAATGCATGTTATCATTCATGTTAATACAGAAGGCAAAAGAGAAAAATAACTATTTTCCAAGAGGTACAATTATATTTCTATAATTTAAACTCTCATATCTCTAATGAAAGAGTAATGAAACCTGAAATATCTTAGAAAAATTTTGAGTTTAGTTGAATATGATAAGAAACTTGAGATCCCTAGTGGAAGCAGAATATAGTGAGTGAGTTATTTCATTGGTGTTTGTATTAACATCTGTCCTACTCTTCACTTGACTCTCAAGTGCCCCTTGTCTGAAAATAGCCTCCCCATTTGACTTTCCTGTTGTGTTAAGTAGGTGCAGAACAGCATTCTGTTGTGGGCTACTGAAGGCCCAACATCCTTCTCTGCCTTCTTCCTTTGACTAAGGCTTTGTCTTTCTCTAGATTTTCTAGGTCAGAGTTAACAAAATGGTCCCACTTGTTTTTTAAGGTGGTCAACCTTAAATTTGGTAGGGCTCCTATGGAGAGAGAGAGAATGGTTTATTCTTGCTTCCTCTGCCACACAAGAACTATTTCTTTAAATGAAAAGTAAGCAAAATCCCCCCTTGCATTATTATTCTCCTATGACAACACAGCTCATCTCCCCTCTGCCCTGCACAGCCAGGGAAAGGTGCAGGTGGTCTGTGTTTCCTGCATAAGGTACTCAGAAACCCTTCCAAAAAGCCCACCAGGGAGGCAGCCTAGATTGCTTGCTTCATATGCTGTGGTTTAGGTTGGTTTTGCCCATAAATGAAGCCATTTGAAACCAGGGAATGGTTTTGACCAGTTTTAAAGCACAGAAGTGCATCTCATTCTTCACCTGCATGAGCCAATACATTGTGTGAAAAGCTGACACTGTGGCAATTTCTTGCAGGCATCAGACAAGGAAATCGTTTGGGTTATGCGAATCACGGTGTTTGTGTTTGGAGCATCTGCAACGGCTATGGCATTGCTAACAAAGACCGTGTACGGGCTCTGGTACCTCAGCTCAGACCTCGTTTACATCATCATTTTCCCACAACTACTTTGTGTGCTGTTTGTCAAGGGGACCAATACATATGGAGCTGTGGCAGGTTATGTTTCTGGTCTTTTCCTGAGAATAACTGGTGGGGAGCCATATCTGTATCTGCAGCCCTTGATCTTTTACCCTGGTTATTACTCTGATAAGAATGGCATCTACAATCAGAGGTTCCCATTTAAAACTCTTGCCATGGTTACCTCATTTTTATCCAACATTGGCATTTCTTATCTAGCCAAATACCTATTTGAAAGCGGAACCCTGCCACCAAAATTAGATGTATTTGATGCTGTTGTCGCAAGGCACAGTGAAGAAAACATGGATAAGACAATTCTGGTCAAAAATGAAAATATTAAATTAGATGAACTTGCACCTGTGAAGCCCCGACAGAGCATAACTCTCAGCTCAACTTTTACCAATAAAGAGGCCTTTCTTGACGTGGACTCCAGCCCAGAAGGGTCTGGGACTGAAGAGAATTTATAATAACCCATCCAAACAAAGTACTGCTTCCTCAAACAGCTCTAGAGCAGGCTAGTGCTGGAAGGATAGTGTGTAGCATATACAAATATATTTAAAAATAACATTCAGGAGGACAAAAATCCATATAAAAAGTGCAACTGTACAAATACAAGCCAAGCTAGGAGTACCTAGGAGAGCAACAGCTCTCTTTCTCATTGCTGTTCTCATCCTCATTTGGTTTGACACTAGACAGCTTTACAAAGTATTCAAAAATCAGTTAAAGCCCCACCCAAAGAACAGAGGGCCAAACAGAGTATCTTTATTGTGAAAAAGAAAGTAGATATGAAGGAGCCAAGAAAATTATGTCATCTTGATCCAGACCTTGTTTGCTAGTGCACTGGTGAGTGCAGTTTAATTACCACCCTAAAGCTATGAGAATAACTCAACATTACACCAATGAATGGTGCAATGAATTAAATAGCTGATTTTCTTGATTTGATAATGTACCCCTTAATTTGTGTTCTTAACTATAACACATGTCGAATATGCATTTTTCTTTTAGTAGTGGCATGTATAATTCTAAGCATAAATAAAGCAAACACACAAAAATGTTATATAATGAATTCTTTATGTGCAAGGTGATAGGAAAATACACTCCATCTTTGTAGGGGAGCACTGAGCTTCTTTGAATGAGTCTGCAACTACCACATACATTGAGGAGAGTACCTGAAGCATGGAAGACAGGATTATTAGGCAACCTTAAAGCAATATGTCAACAAGGTCATTAAGATGAAAAAACAGTGCATTTTTACCTTCATCTGAAGTTTACAAAATTCTGATTCATGATTAAAGAAGTAATGTCTTTGCTTACTATCTAAACTACTATTGGAAGTGAAATTGAGCCATATGTAAGATGAGATAGTGCCATAACACCAGATAAAGTTACTGAGATGCACTGCATGTCTTTAGATATTTATTTATTTATTTTTATTTTTATTTAATTTAACACTTACTTTAATTACAGTTTATGTTCAACATTATTTTGTATTATTTTCATATGTATAGCATACTGTTTAGACAATCATTTACTTTTACAAGTGAGCCCCACAGTATTTCAAGTACCCTCTTGGCACCATACATAGTTACTACAATATTATTGACTTTATTCTTTATAAAGTCAATAATATTGACTTTATACAATATTGTAACATTGTGCTTTACATTCCCTCACTTTCTGTAACTACCAATTTGTACTTTTTAATCCCTTCACCCTTATTAAAGAGGGTGATTTACTGTTAAGAGAGTGACAGCTGTAGTGGGGGTGTGGTTGGGGCCTAGGTGGAAGAGGTGAAAGGATTATGCAAAAAACAAACAAACAACAGGCAGCAAAGAAGCTCACAGATACAGACATCAGTGTACGGTAACTACCAGAGGGGACTGAGAGTAGGATTAGATAAAAGAGTGTAAAGAGGGGATAAATGGTGACAGAAGGGATTAGACTTTTGATGGTGAACACACAATCCAATACAAATGTATAATAAAAGTCTACATTTGAAAACTATATCTTTATTAACCAATCTCACCCTAATAAATTCAATAAAAATATACTTTAAAAAACTGTTCTTTGGCACTTTTTCATGTAAGCCATCCTTAGGCACTGGACAAATCACCACTATAAAAAGTATACAGTGAATTTTGAAATGCAGAAAAAAGCATAAAGTAAAAATAAGTTCTAGAAGGAGGAAGCTATCAATTTTAACATTTGGTATCTACATAACTTTCATAAGATGAGTCATTAAATACTATTTTGCTCCTTTTCTAGAGTTAAAAAATATGTGAGTGTATAGATAGATATGTAATGGCTTGTAGTCATTTTTGAATTTTAAATGCTTTCCCACCAGTCACAAAATAGAAATAACTGGAGCTGTGTGTAAAAAAGCAGAATAAACTGATGAACTAAAAAAAATCATCTGAGCATTTGATCTAATAAAGAGAGGCAACCTGAATTATTCAAATGAAAGCAATTTTTCTAAAAGAATTTTTTGTGTGTGATTCATATATAAAGAGAAGTTAATACAGTGTTTAAAATTATGTATAGAAGTTGTGATTGAGAAGTTAGATTTCCTTTTTTTAGTTGTACTGCCCCAAAACATCAAATAATATATTTTTGTTATTAAGCATAAATTAAATTTTCAGGGTAAATTTTAAAATATAAAATGAAATAATTTTACATGTCGTAACACCCCATATTTTTAATGTTTTATCAAAACTTGAGGGTTAGCCCTGGCTGGTATGGTTCAGTAAACTGAGCACCAGCCTGCAAACCAAAGGGCCACCAGTTCAATCCCCAGTCAGGGCACATGCCTGGGTTGTGGGCCAGGTCCCTGGTAGGGGACACATGAGAGGCAACCACATATCGATGTTTCTCTCCCTCTCATTCTCCCTCACTTATCCTCTCTCTAAAAATACATATATAAATAAATCTTTTTTAAAAATTTGAAGATGAATATGACATTGCACTCAGAATCTTTACAGAACATTATTTATACCTAAGTGAGAAGAAAATTAGTTTTACTCATCTATTTGATCAGAATTCTACTCTATGCCCAATGACCTCTGGAGCACTTGGAAGGAGGACATTTTTGGAATTAATAAGGGTGGATATCCCAAGATTATCAGACATGGATTGAGAGAAGAGCCAGGGGCAGGACACACTTTAAAGAAAAACTATAGACATGAAATCATGTGATCTGTAAAAGTGATTAATTGATGGAGACTACCGTTTCTGGCAAACATGATACTTCGGATGTGCCATGCTTTCCAGCACACTTACCTTAATCATATTTTTATCCACTCCATCACCATAACTTTTTGTTTAAACCTATTTAGGCTTGTGCATTCACAGAAAAAGCATAAAAGAGTACAGCAGAGGAGTTTACTTTCTTTACAGACATTGTATTTTACAGTTTTGTAAGGAAACAATTGTTCAAGAAAATAACCATATTAAATCCAATGAAAAAGAATAAATATCAATAGTAAAAACTTTGTTCATTGCATTAATTTTGTAATAACAAAGATGGAAGGAAATAGTTTACCTTATCTAAAATATAAAAAAAAAAACTAGGTAACTTATTTTGGTTAACAAATAATGTTCTATTTTTTATTAAGCCCATTATTTTTTACCTATTCTCAAACTAGATACATATTTAAAAAAAAAACTGGACCCTGGCTAGTGTGGCTCAGTAGATCAGCCTGTGAACCAAAGGGTCACTGGTTCAATTCCCATCTAAAGCACATGCCTGTGTTGCGGGCCAGGTCCCAACCACACATTGCTGTTTCTCTCCCTCTCTTTCTCCCTTCCTTACCCTATCTCTAAAAATAAATAAATAAAATATTTTAATAAAAACTGGGTTAGTAGAAAATCCACTAATAAATAAGCTAAATATTAGCCAGACAATTTTTAAAGGACCATAATAGTTGAAGATCAAAAGGAATGAAACAAAGATTGCAGGGTCTTTATTTAGATACCTCCACACACAAAATTCCCCAGTTTCCAAGGAAGGAATAGAGATGGAAGTGTAAAAGATAAGGATTTATACTCACACTTGCAGTGTTTTGACATCATGCAAACAGCTTTGTACCCTTCCATCTCTATTCAATGGACATAATTTTTAAAAACTCATTCTCAATGAAACTAAAGCAACAGAAAAATTTTAGACACTGGCTACATTAACCTTTCATGGCAATATGTGTGCAATAGAGCAGTAGAATAAAACACTTTATTTTCATACTTTTGCAATACTGACAGTATGTTTATTGGGTAATTTATTGTATATTCACATTTTTTAAAACTTCGAACCTGTAGTAGTCTGTAGAGTCAATGACATGCTTTCAAACATTCAGTGTCAAAACCCAACTTCTTTGCCACACTTGTAAGTAATGAATTTTATGCAACTATCAAATGAATGTGAGCTTAAAAAAGTGAATCTAATATAATGGCTATTAGCTTTTTCATTTTAAAATAATGAATTAGTATTGTATCTTAGAGATAGAAGAAGACTTTTCAGCTATCAAGAAAATGTACTCTGATATAATGTGTCATTTATTGTAAGTTTGTTATTGAACCAGATACATATAATGATTCTAACCATATTTTTTGTCCATCAATATATATAAATTATGCTGAAAATAAGTAAATTTGCAACTCGACATGTAAATGGTTTAAATGTGATGGTTCTATATTAAATTGTGCTGTTGTGATTCAGAATATCCTTGTCTAGGTTTGGCTTTCTGGGGCCCTTTTTTTAAAACAAATATAAATGGTGCTTCAAGATAATTATACAATGGAATTGAAATAAACCATTTAATTAACAGAACTTACGCAAATGCCAAATGGCAATGCTACAACTGCATAAATCTTGGAGAAATATATGATATCTCAAAAAAAGTGGATTATTTTTCTTGGAAAAGAAGTTTAACCACTACACACAGGCCACTCTTTGAATCAAAGAAGTCAACAGATGTAATGTCTACTGAAGAAGATGTGGTGTTAAAAACCAAATAGCTGTCTCATAATTGTTGATTTAGTATATATAATCACTAAATAACAAACTGGTTCTCATTATACTCTAAGCATGTACTTCATATCTCTTACCAAACTCTCAAGATGTTCTTGAAAGTGTAATTATATATACTCTCAGATGAGCTTTACTCTCTTACACTTTAATCATAAACATTTGTGCCTTTGGATATATATAGGGAGTAAGGATGTAGAGTAAACTTAAGTTTAAATGAAGAAAAGAATAAGTAGTTGTGGTAAAAAATGTCACACCAATTTGTCTGCCATTATGAACACATTTCTGGAGAGCATATTTATTTGCTTTATCACAGATCTGTACTATTGGGGAAATTATTAGGAGCTAGAAAAAATATATAAAATATGACTGGATCTTGGGTAAGCTTTCCTTATTTAACCATTGTATTTAGAGAGTTTAATTTGATCATTAGCATTCTCCTAAGACAGGTATTCTAAGAGAGATCCAGGGAGCTACAGGATAATGATAAATGATTATATTTCATTTTTTATACAATCACCCCAAAATCAGCTCAAAAACAGTAAAAACAGCCATTTCATATTATTTAAATGTTCTCAAATGAAAAAGTATATGGTTATTTTGATTTTTAGTTGAAAACTATGGTTAACTATTTAAAAGAAGTATTGCATTACATATTTTGAAGTCAAAATGCTGTGTTGGTTGATTAATTTTTGATCCAGAAGCAGTAAAAAAGATGGAGCTTAAGGGAAGTAAAGGGAACTAATTACAGGGATAATTGAAAACAGCCCCTGATAGTGCTAGAGAAAGCAGCTGATGAATGCTGCCACAGCACAAGAACAGTTCTAGGAGTCAGATCCACAGGCTTCTGTCCTGAAATGGATGTAGCTGGGAGAATGATTGACCCTTTCTGGAGCTCTGTTTTATTTATATAAATTTCTGATTTAGAGAATCTTTAAGGTCTCTCACATCTATAAATTTTTACTACACCTTAGTTGAAAATTTATTTAGAGAATTGTAGAATAAATTGCTAGACAACAGATAAAAGTGGGGTTGCAGAGTAAGGGACATATGGCTTCAAATAACACTGCCTGAAATTAAGGGTCTCAACAGTCATATAATCATACCCAAGTCATTTAACATCTGGGGCCTCAGTTTTCCAAATGAGGATTGCATAGAGGATTGCAACCTGTTATTAGGCTGAAATTATATAATACATGAAAGGCTAGATGGTACAATGTTGGGAACCGCCCTGACTGGTATCAGAGGCTGAAACCCCTACCTAGCTAAGGCTAAGGGAACACCCTTGGAACTGTAAGCCGGCAAGGAGATAAAAGCTTATCTTCCTGGCAGGAATGCTGCTTCTGCTGCTTTATTCATAACTGAACCCCAAAAAGCTTGGTCGGTTAGCCAAAGACGGGTAAGATTCCCCACGGGGGAACGACCTAAGCCAGGCACCATCACTTTGGGAGGCCCCCAAAAGAAGGACTTGGGGGGGCTGCAGCAAAAGGGGGGTGATGGACCCTCGCTCCTTGGCTTTGACATAGCCTGAGTTCTCAGCGTCTGGGAGAAAATCTCCTTATCTCTTGGTTGCCTTAGTTCCCTTGCTCCACCTAAGCCTGAAACAATGACAGGGTGGTGCAGCTCGGTACTGAGAAGTGCGGATTCCCCAGGGTGATCAGGCCTAAGAAAGAATATGTAAATTACTGTGAAACCTCCTTTGTTTAGAATGCTCTCAGTTGAATGAGAAGGGTCTTAGGAGGAAGTTATTTTGTTCCTCAGTCTTACAGCTCTTTGACCCCCAACTCAATAGACCGGCAGAGTTCTTTGTTTTTTATAGTTCCTTACTTCCCCCTAATGAGTACTGTACTTGACCTGAATTATTATGCAAAATGAGCCTAATAAAAGCAGGTATGGATTGTAAATCGGCGCGCTCCTCACTAGAAGGGGTGGCCATTTCGTCCCTACTTCCCCACAGAAACTAGTCTGTCTCTGTGCATGTGTTGTTTTTTCTCGCGTGTTCATCGTCGAGCCATCCACAGCGTTCCGTGGTCACTGCTGGCTGGTGACCCACCCGCAACAGTACAACACATATAAGTGTAAAGATATAGAACTATAATTATTACTAAACATATCTAGCTATTTTTAATATATTTTATTGATTACGCTATTACAGTTGTCCCATTTCCCCCCTTCACTCCCCTCTACCCTGTACACCCTCTCCCACCCACTTCTCCCGCTTTAGTTCATGCCCATGTGTCATACCTGTAAGTTCTTTAGCTTCTATATTTCTCATACTATTCTTACCCTCTCTCTATTTTCTACCTACAATCTATGCCACTTATTCTCTGTACCTTTTCCCCCTCTCTCCTCCTTCCACTCCCCTGTTGCTAACCCTCCATGTGATCTCCATTTCTGTGTTTCTGTCCCTGTTCTAGTTGTTTGCTTAGTTTCATTTAGTTTTGCTTTAGGTGTGGTTGTTAATAATTGTGAGTTTGCTGTCCTTTTACTATACATGTTTTTTTATCTTCTTTTCTTAGATAAGTCCCTTTAACATTTCATATAATAAGGGCTTGGTGATGAACTCCTTTAATTTGGCCTTATCTGAGAAGCACTTTATCTGCCCTTCCATTCTAAATGAAAGTTTTGCTGGATAGAGCAATCTTGAATGTAGGTCCTTGCCTTTCATGACTTGGAATACTTCTTTCCAGCCCCTTCTTGCCTGTAAGGTCTCTTTTGAGAAATCAGCTGACAGTCTGCTGGGAACTTTTGTAGGTTACTGTCTCCTTATCTTGTGCTGCTTCTAGGATTCTCTCCTTCATTTTTACCTTGGCTAATGTAATTATGATGTGCCTTGGTGTGTTTCTTCTTGGGTCCAACTTCTTTGGGACTCTCTGAGCTTCCTGCACTTCCTGGAAGTCTATTTCCTTTGCCAGAATGGGGAAGTTCTCCTTTATTATTTGTTCAAATACGTTTTCAACCTGTTGCTCTACCTCTTCCCCTCCTGATATCCCTATAATTTGGATGTTGAAATGTTTAAAGATGTCCTGGAGGCTCCTAAGCTTCTCCTTGGGTTTTTTTTTTTTTTCAATTCTTATTTCTCCATTCTTTCCTGTTTGGTTGTTTCATTCTTCCTTCTGGTCCACTCTATTGTTTTGAGTCCATTTCCTTCCCATCACTATTGGTTCCCTGTGCATTTTCCTTCATTTCTTTTATGGTAACCTGCATTTGTTCATCTAATTTGCGACCAAAATCAACCAATTCTGTGAGCTTCCTGATCACCAGTGTTTTGAACTGTGCATCTGATAGGTTAGCTATGTCTTAGTTACTCAAAAGGATGAGTTCTAAGGCTCTAATTTGTTCTGTTTGAGCCATCTCTCTCTCTCTCTTTTATTTTTATTTTTTTTGGTCTGGTTGCTCTTGTTATGGTGAGCAGCAGAGCCTTAGGTGTTCACCAGGGCTGGGCACCCCAGTCACTAGATTGTGACGTTGTTTGTGAGAGCAGGGTCGAGAGGGAACAATAGTGGCAGCTCCGTTCTCCGTGGGGCCTCAGTCCCTTCCCTGGGATCCTTGGTTGCGCGCTCTGCCCTGCTCCACAATCGCCGCCTCACTGGGTCTGCCAGCTGCCGCTTGCATACTCAGGGTCCACCTGCTGCGATCTTGTGTGCCCCAGATGCCTTACACGCTCCCAGTTGCCTTATGCACCCAGTTCTCCCTGTTCTCCGCACCAGGACCCGCACCTGGCTGCTCGTCTCCGCCCCTCCTACTGGTCTGGATGAAGGGGTCTATTTCAACTTCTTGGCTGTCCGACTTCCATTCAGATAAATTTTCTGTCAGTTCTGGGTGTTATTCTACCTTTAAATTGTTGTTGTTCCAATCTTGATTGTGTGTGGAGGTATGGTGCGTCCATCTATGCCTCCATCTTTGCTGGAAGTGTTTTCTGAGAAACAATTTTTACTTTAAATTTTGTCACATTAAACTAGTATTAATCATGGATTCCAAATGAAGGATAAAGAAAAAGAAGTCATTCTTTAAAGTATAATTAGCTATAGATCATATTTTCTTTATTTAGCTTTTCAAGGGCCTAATTTAACCTAATTAGAATTTTGTTGCTGCTCTACATGCACCAAAATTGTGGTCTGTGCATGAATATAAGCTTAACTGGAGTGGCTCTGTCTACAGACAATTTTCTCACATTATCCATAGTGGAATATTCAGGAAATACAACCTACCAGGAGTACCATGTGCTGAAAGTAAGGAACAGAAAGTATATGGGAGGTTTCCAGGTATAGAAAAGTTAGTGAAATATTCTTCAGTTGTTTTATAGATTCCGATCATTCCATTAAAAGTATAATATTATTCGAACATTTTTTAAAAAAGTAATAAAACGTATAGGAGGTTGAAAAATCAAATTTTATTTGAAGATGACCGAAAGCTGGTCTTCAAAGCCCATAATTGTGTATGTTGGGGTGAGAGTAGGGAACAAGTGCTGACAAATACAGATAAAAACTAAAATAAAATTTAAAAGCATCAGGAAATCACTGCAAACCATATTACTCTATATAGGTTAAAATGTCCCAGGCATAGTTGGCCATGGGCATAAAATACAAACTACGATTTAAGTGCAGGGAACAATCTGGGTTGAACCCATGCAAAACAATCGCCGTCCCAACCACATTTGTTTGTGTTCATAGAGCTTGAATAACCTCAATGAATGCCACATGATCTATTTTCTGTTAATCAACATTAAGTTGAAATTTAGCCCTCAGAAAAAATCTAACCTATATAGGCTTCCATTTTATAACAACATCCTTTTCATATTGTTTTAGTTTTTATAGTAAAGTTTCTATTAAATAAATGAAACTATGCTAGTAAATATTTTTCATATTTTGTTTTTCAGAAAAAACTATACTGCTCCAGAAATGTAGTTTATGAGTTTTTAAAATATAATATAAAATAAAAATATATTGTTATGGCATCATACATATTAGTTTCAATGTTTTAACTTTTTTATCCCTATAATCTACAAAGCAATTCTGAGATCACTGTTATTTAGATATATGGCTAAAAACTAAAATTAATTTTAGTTGACTCTACTTTCTAATTTAACAAAAAAATAGAGACTTAAACAATGAAGTTTGAACTAAAAGCAAGTTATCAACATTCATGTTGGTCACCCAATAGGATTCTGCTTTCTTAACTTCATCACCTCCTAAAGGGAGGAGTTAGGAGATGTTATATTTATTCCTGATTTTGCTCCTGTTAGATCTTAGGTGAGCTAATTGACCTTCTTTGTCACAAGTCATTTTTTTGTGAAGGATGATGTTTAGGGCATCTCTCTGGCTCAGAATTTAACAACTACATGAGTCTACATCTGCCTACCATATTAATCAAGGCATACTTCATTATTCACTCTGGAACTATTCAAATTATTGGGTTTCCAAGGCCTAAAATTTAGTGTTTTCTGTAAACTGAAGCATTACGGGAATAAAAGTAGAACTTGTGCAGATGTATCTACACATCTGATACAATTATGTAGAATGATTGGGAAACAAATTTACCTGGACCAGTGTTCTTGTGAGAGTTCAACTTTTCTGGGACTCTAAATGTCAAGAGAATTACCTTTGTAGCCATTTTTAAAAATCTTCACCAAAGGATATGTTTATTCAAATTTAGAGAGAGAGGAGGGAGAGAGAGAAAAAAGAGAGAGAGAGAGACAGGAAAAAGAAGACAGACAGACAGACAGACAGACATCATTTGGTTGCCTTCCATATGAGCCCAGTCCAGGGACAGAACCCACAACCTAGGTCTGTGTTATGTATTCTGACCTGGAACTGAACCTATTCCAAAAAAGGTTGCAGAACCTTTTGGAATAGGGTATGATACTCCAACCAACTGAGTAACCCAGCCAGGGCCACTCTGTAGACATTATTTTTAGTTAAGTAATCTGATCCAAAAGTGTAAAAAAACTTCTCTTATACCAAATAAATACAGCACAGAGTAGGCCTCTAGTCACCTCCTCAAGGGTGTAAGGAAGACTATAATGTTTTCTTATTATATATTTATATTTCAGGAGGAATGAAGCCTAGAACTCGAAGAAGTCTCCAAGTCGCGAAAGCTACAACACACAGGGCTATCTGAATTTTGAACAGATTTTATTTAAATAGAAAAGGGTGGGATTTAAGATCCATGCCCATTATCTTTTCAAGGAGACTCAGGATGTAAGGGGTCAGCTGCCTCCTTCCCCTGTGCAATATCCAGTGCCCAGGAATACTGTGTGTCCTAAACCATCTCCACACCTTTCTGTGAGCTGATCCCTTTCATGACCGGCCAATCTTGCTGCTTATTACAATTTTGCCTGTGCCTTCTGATAGTTAAACACCTCCTCTTGGGCACTATTATTTGGGGTCCTATCTCCCATCATCCTAATTACTATCAGTGAGCCTGCTATCATTGCCTTGGCCTGCAGAGGAAAGTACCACTGAATGTATTTCCAGCACTATTTACTATATCCACTCCAGTAAGCCCACTTCACTTGCAGAATGTTATAACCCATTCCTCTATTGTCTCACATGGCAGTTCTGCTATTTCAACTTCATTGAGCTAGGCCAAACTTTCCCATGTTTCTAGAAACCACCCTAGTAGTGAGTTCTTACCATCTCCACTGGGCCTTGCCAGGGTGTTAAATCCTGTCTCACAGGTGAGTTCTCCCATCTGAAAGTTTGTACTCTGGAAGAGACACTAATGATAAGTATACAAGATACTAGCCATCCCTTGTCATCAATCACTTCAGTGCTCACACAGTGAGCACATGAATAAAGAGGCCATGTGAGCAGAGGCAGAAGCTATAGATGAGACTGACAACATAAGCTCCTTCTCACTGAGATCAATACAGATACTACTGCAACAGGGTCTAGTCTGCTGATAACAGAGACCAACATTGAGTCCTTATGTGGCATCATTCTTTGAGGAAACCAACAGGCCATATGGTGGCATGTTATTTCATAAGGCTTCTTTCACTGTGGAAGAGGAAGCAATTAATTCTGACAAAATAGACTATACATTTCTTGACAGCACCACTATATAAGGGTTTATTCTGTGTTGCTTCACCAACACTGAATTCCTCTTAACCTCACATCAAACCATGAGAACAGCTTTAGAACAAAGAATGTGTGGGAGTAAGCTTATGACAATGTGATACTTAGGCCACATTTGATAACATATGACCCAGAAGCTGCCTATTGTCAAAATGTGAAAACAGTTTACTTAAAGTATAGCTGAGACACTGCTTCAGAACAAACACTTAACACTAATAGTGGGCCGTCCTCCAGGATGCAGCACATATCTTAATAGCAGATCTAGCCCCTTCTGACAGTCAAGGTGCCCCCTGGGATGATGACTTCTCTTTTTTCTTGCTGGTGTCTAAGTTTTGAGTCAGCCTACTCAAATATTGGAAAGTTCCTACTATTTAACACATTTATTTTATTGAGTGTAATCTGTATTTTTTTAAACTTGAAACAAAAAAACCCCCTGTATAACAAAGTGCAAAATTAGTCTCTGTTTTCCACAAATTTGATTGAAAAATGGGACAGATCACCATTCCTTGCTTCTCAAACAGGTGCCGATACTACCCCTATGTGGAGTAACAAATAATCTGATTACAATAGTGCACTCTTGTCATCTTTTGTATTCATTTTTTAAAAAAATGTAGCTAAGGTGGTAGGGAGTTGGATAACTGAGAAAATAGCAATTAAGAATGAAAAGTCTTTATCATACTGTATTTAGTTTGAGTATTCCCATAACTGAATATTATTCAATTCAGAAGAAATATAAATTCAAGTCTAAGAGGTGACAGAGCTAAAAATCCACCACTTTATATATAGTCAAACTTTATCCAAATAAGTCTGCAAAATTCCACAGTACCTGGCCGTATCTTATCTCTTTTCTGTCTCTATCTTCAGAAGTTTCTGGCCAGTGTCTCTCCATGAACCTCTCTTGACCTTCTTTTTTATGTAGAAATAAGTCAGCCATTTCTGTGTTTCTCAGTCCCAAATCTTCATTCTGTACCTGGATGAATAGAACAAAGGTGGCAAACCTTCAAAAGCCCTTCTGTAAAAGTATGAGGAAGGAAAAAGCTATACACACTTCTATTTTTATAAGAATGCATAGTCCTTATATTTGAGCATATCAACTCTGCTAATATTCTAAGAGCATATTTTTTTCATGGTTTCTAAAACTATATTTAAGCAAATCAACAAAATGTAGGACTAAAATAAGCTAAAACAACAATAAAAATAAGAACACTTAATTTTACAAGCCAAACACACTGCTTATTAAAGATTATTGTCATTATGCAAGTGGTTATAAGATTCTGTATTCAGTGTATTAGTCTCTCCATCTCCACTGAAAGAAAAGCCTCTAGGAGAGCATGAACTCATCCATCATCTACGTGGAGTCTACTTACCTTGTCTGGCCTTTTGCCAATATAAAAATGTTGTTTTCATACACATCTTATAAAGGGTTTCAAATAATTCAGGAAGAATGTCCTTATTTATGAACCTTGTAAATATGCCAAAAATTGAATTGAGTAGAGAAATAGAAGTAAAGCATAGAATGTCTTGCCTTTGCCTATTGTAGTTCCCTTACTAGAGGTATTCCAACTAATTAAGGATGCAGAAGAAACACAATTTGTTCTGTAACAATACATCTTCCATTCTGGATCTCGCTCATAGGGAGACAGATGTGAAGAGAAGTCAATTCCTAGTCCCTAAAACACTGTTTTGTCCATATCAATACAGTGATTGTGCAAAGAAAATTTAGAGATACTTACAGACTCATGGGCCTCAGACTTTCCTTAGTGGGATATTACTTCATGGATCATAATTATATTTCAGATATTACTAAGCACACATGTACCATGATTATTGAGCCACAGAAAAAGGTTTTGAGGGCATAAGAGTATTTCTGGATTGGAAATAGAACTGTTTATTCAGTTTTATGACCCTAGGCAATACTTTTATTGTTTCTAGTAGAAATCAAAGATCAAGCAATAGTAACACTTCTAACTGTATTTATTGTGAAACAGAGCATTCATATTTTTAGGAAACATTTTCTGATTTATTTAATAAGCCATATTAGAAAAAACTTCCAGGGTATCACCAACTAGACAAAGCAGAAGATCCCAGCCCCCAGCCCCCTCAATAAATATCAATAGTTAGGGAGATCTCCCTTTCCAAAAACATCCTTGTGAGAGCTCAGGGGTTCCCTTAAGAAACTTGAGGAACATGATGGACACACCTGAGAATAACTGCACAAAAAGGGATGGAAAAAACTTTATTTTTGCCTACCTCATCCCATCTCCTAGGCCACATTGCTGAGCACCCTATAAAAACTCCACAGCTGGAAAAAGTTCCCCTCAATGGAAAAGGAAGAGCAGGAGGAGGAACTAGCCTTCTCAGCCTACTGGGGCACAACATGAATGGCCCTCTTGGAATTCCCCCACTCAGAGACTGGTAAAGTGGGAATAAATAGAGACAGATAGAAACAAGGAAGAGAAGCAGGATCTGCTGGCATCAACCACATAGCAAGAGTGACTAAGGATTCCAATATTCTATTTTGCAAATAATCACAGCAGCTTTCACCTCTGGAGAAACCACCACAGCCAACATAGACCCCTTGCATATTTTACTGGATTTTCACTTCATAAGTTTATGCATTCACAGATGCTAGCCACTTGAGTCCCTCTCCACTCCCTTCCACTTCTCCCATGCAGAACCCAGAAACTGCACCAACAACCAGGCCAGGCTTCTGCCTACTGCTGCATGAATACAAAACACCAACCTAGACCCTCATGGCTGACTTTATAGCTGTGCACATGCTTAGGATTAGCCTCACCAGCTGTGCATGTGCATACAGCCAGCCTGATTTCCATCATTGGCCTCTATGGTCATGTATGTGCCTCTAGCAAGGCACATATCCTACAGATATGAAAGTATACCCCAGAAGCCAAGGCCTCCACAGATGCTTTTGGACCTATCTCCAATCACCAACCTGGACCACTGGGCTCATCTCTAGCTTGTCCTCACAGTTGCTGGTGGGCCTGGCTCAAACCCTGGCTTCTGTCACTGGCCTGCACCAGTGGGCTGTCCTGTGGTAAGTTCCTCCACCTGTATACCTTCATGGCCCTGATTCAACTCCCTTCACTGTCCCCCACTGCTATGCATGCACTCATGAGGAGACACTACAGCCAGAAAAGTACATCCTGACAGCAGGACCCTACAGCTGCCAGTGCACCCACAGTTGGCCCATATTCTTGATGAGGGCTCTGGTCCCCATCACTAAGTGATTGTTTGCAACTAGCTCCTACTACTATATAAATACTTACATATTTATATGTAAGGAATGGGATGGGAAGTGGGATGGGGAGAGAGGGGGAAAGGTACAGAGAATAAGTAGAATAGATGGTAGGTAGAAAATAGACAGGGGAGGGTAAGAATAGTATGGGAAATGTAGAAGCTAAAGAACTTAAAAGTATGACACATGAACATGAACTAAAAAGGAGGAATGTGGGTGGGAGAGGGAGTGCAGGCTGGAGGAGAGTGAAGGGGGAAAATGGAACAACTGTAATAGCATTATCAATAAAATATGTTTTTTTAAAAAAGAAGAAGTATTCAAAGTGATGAAAAGCAAGGACCTACAACCTAGATTACTCTATCCAGCAAAGCTATCATTTGGAATTGAAGAGCAGATAAAGTGCTTCTCAGATAAGGCAAAGCTAAAGGAGTTCATCATCAACAAGCCCTTATTATATGAAATGTTAAAGGGAATTACTTAAGAAAAAGAAGATCAAAACTATGAACGTTAAAATGGCAACAGACTCACAACTATCAACAACTGAAACTAAAAAAAAAAACTAAGCAAACAAGAAGAACATATCTATCTTCATAGATATGGAGATCATTTGGAGAATTATCAGCTGGGGGGGGGAAATGGGGGAAAGGTGCAGAGATTAAGAAGTACAAATCGATAGGTACAAAATAGGTGGGATGTTAAGAACAGTATAGGAAATGGAGAAGCCAAAGAACTTATATGCATGACCCATGGGCATGAACTAAGGAAGGGGAATGCTGGACAGAATGGGGGTACTGGGTAGAAGGGGCTAAGGGGGAATATTGAGTCAACTGTAATAGCTTAATCAATAAACTGTATTTTTAAAAAATGAAAAAAAGAAAACTATTCAAATAATGAAATCAAACAAAACAAAAAAAACTAAACAGAAAGAAGATAAATAAAAAATAATAAATAAAATATAAAAATAACAAAAAATATAAAATGCAAGTTCTGAAGGATAGTAAAGTGAAATTTATCTCAGCTGCCGGTGTTAGCCTTCTCACTTTTTTCACATAGCTCCAGGTCTTATTGTCTTACACTTGGAACAAAAACAAAAAAAGCCTCTTGCTAAATTTAAGCCTGCCTAGCAGGTTTTTCTGGCCTTCCTGGGTGCTACCACAAAGAGGGACAGAGCTCTGTTTTTTATCTTTCCTGTGGTTCTGAGAGGATGGGGACTTGATTGGGTCACAATATTCACAGGTGCCCAGTTTCCAACCCACACTCTCAGAGCATCATTCGGCCCACACTGTCCACTCTGAGCATATGTGACAGTCTGATGTCTATAATCTACTTCGTTGTGCCACCCTTTGTTATTCCATGAGGTACACTGAGTTAGAGCAAATCATACCCCTACTCCTCCCTCTTTGTTGGCCTGGGCACTGCGTAATCAACGTTCCTTCAGGGCAGTTTAGTCAGCTATTGAATTAAGTCTCTCTGGGTGTTGCTACCTCTCTGAGCCCCTGCTGCCTTCCTTTGATCAATCCATGAGGTGCCCTGAGTGGGAGCAAATCTCAACCCCCCTCCTCCCTCTTTGTTGGCCCAGCCACTGCCTGGGAGAGATCCTTGCATGGCTGCTCAGAGTCTTTTATCAGCGAATTCTCCTTAGTCACAGACAGCTGTTCTTAAGTGCACATCTTTCCACACTGGCCAACTTTCTGACCAGTCCACAGTCTATCTGGGTTATGGCCAGTCGAGGCCCTTCTCTTATCCCATCTCCACATATTACCCGACTCCTCAATTTCTCTGGTACTGTCCTAGTGGGCAACCAGAGTCCCAGCCAGGGTTTGCCACTGGCTGTGTGTCTGTTATGTTTTTGATCTTAAATAGTTTTATTATAATGTATGTTGGAGAAGATCATTTTGGATTGAAATTATTGGTGATATATTAGGTTAATAAACTTGAATGTCCATTCCTTTCTACAGATTTAAGAAGTCAGTCATTATTTCTTTAAATAAGCTTTCTGTTCCTTTCTTCTTTTGGGGGGAACTCTCATGGCATATACATTATTTTTTCTTATTTGTCTTAATTGTTGTTATTCCCTTAAAACCCATAAGCTTTCTTTACTTCTTTTCATTCTTCTTTCCTTTTGCTCCTCTGACTGGATAATTTCAAATGATCTATCTAACCTGCTCATTGATTTTTTCTTCTACTTGGTCCAGTTGGCTGTTGGAACTCTCTATTGAATTTCTTAGTGTAGTCATTACATTCTTCAGGTTTAAAATTCTGTTTGAATCTTTTTCATATTTTTATATGTTTGTTGAACTTCTTAATCATTTTTGCATTATTTTTCTGATTTTGTTAAGTTGATTATCTGTATTCTTTTTCAGCTTTCAGAACACCTTTATCTATCTCCATTTTTGGGGGGTCAATTACTGGATGTTTATTGTGTTTATGTTGTGCTGATTGTTCATAATCTCTATAACCTTGTGTAGGTGTTTGCACATTTGAAGTAGCCATAGCCTTTTCCATAAAGAAATGCCTTTAGCTATAGAGGAAGAATGTTGGATTATGCTGTAACAATGGGCTTAGCCCACACAGGGCATGAAGTTCAGGGACATTTGGTAGCTACAGAGTCTAATATTTTGCTGGCTCATGTCTTTGGAGTTTCCTGTATCAACAACTGTATATCCCTTGACTATTGCTGTGGGGTCTGCATGACTGCAATGTCTATGGGGATTCTCAATGATACCTTCAGTCCAGTGGCTAGAAACCATGCACAGCAGATGGTATTGGCATCTTGAGTCGGTGAGGTGCACATACTTTGTTGAAGGGGCCAGCCCCCTGTTGCTAACCCTCTATGTGATCTCCATTGATGCAGACACCGCCTCACAGTGTCCACGGCATTATGGATGGGATGTAGGACAAATTCACACAGACTACCAAGTCCTGTGTAGGAAAAGGAATGGCACAGCTACCTTCTCAAGGGGAGGGTGCCTTGGAGCAGCCTGACAACTCTCTCAAGAGGAGAGTGCCCTGATCCTTGCCTTGACAAGTTTTTATTGGGCTTAATTTGCACAGGAATACAGGTAAAGCTCATTAATTATTGTCAGGCAGTATGGATAAAACAATAGATAACAAAGAACTGTGAGGGCCTATTTTGAGTCAGAGTCTGTTAGCTAAAGGGCTACAAAACTTTGGGAAACAAACTCATTTCCTGCTCAGGCCTTTATCATATAATTAAGAGCATTCTTAGCAAAGCAAGTTTCATGGGAGTTTATGTGTTCTTTCTCAGACCTGATCATCTGGTGAACCTGCTCTTTCCAGCACAGGGCTGCACCACCCTTTGTCATTGTTTCAGGATTAAGTCAGGCAGAGGAGGCAAGATAGCCAAGAAATTAGGAGACTTCTTGCAGGCATAATGAGGACTCAGGATTTGTCAAAGCTGAGGGGCAAGGGTCCATCACCCCCTTTTTCCATGGCCCCCAAGTCCTTCCCCGGAGCCTCTATGTGATCATGCCTGTCTTAGGTCATTCCTGCATTGGGGAATCTTACCTGTCATTGGCTAACTGATCAAGCACTGGGGGCCAGTTATGGAAAAAGGAGCAGAAGCAGCGCTCCTGCCAGGGAGATTAACTTTGTCTCCTTAGTGACTTATGGTCTGAAGGTCACTCACTCAGCCTTAGCCATGGGGGGTGGGTTACAGCTCCTGAAACCAGGCAAGATGGCTCCCAACACTCCATTTCTTTGGCTCTGTTCCTGTTCTAGTTGTTTGCTTTGTTTTTGTTTTCTTTTTAAGTGCGGTTGTTAATAATTGTGAGTTTGCTGTCATTTTACCATACATGGTTTTTATCTTCTTTTTCTTAGATAAGTCCCTTTAACATTTCATATAATAAGGGCTTGGTGATGATGAAGTCCTTTACTTTGACCTTATCAGAGAAGCACTTTATGTGCCCTTCCATTCTAAATGAAAGTTTTGCTGGATAGAGCAATCTTGGATGTACATCTTTGCCTTTCATGACTTCAAATACTTCTTTCCGGCCCTTTCTTGCCTGTAAGGTCTCTTTTGAGAAATCAGCTGATGGTCTGATGGGAATTCCTTTGTAGGTAACTGTCTCCTTATCTCTTGCTGCTTCTAGGATTCTCTCCTTCATTTTAATCTTGGCTAATGTAACTATGATGTGCCTCGGTGTTTTCCTCCTTGGGTCCAACTTCTTTAGGACTCTCTGAGCTTCCTGGACTTCCTGGAAGTCTATTTCCTTTGCCAAGTTGGGGAAGCTCTCCTTTATTATTTGTTCAAATAAGTTTTCCACTTGTTGCTCTTCCTCTTCCCCTTCTGATACCCCTGTAATTCAGATGTTGAAATGTTTAAAGATGTCCTGGAGGTTCCTAAGCCTCTCCTCATTTTTTGAATTATCATTTCTTCATTCTTCTCTGTTTGGTTGTTTCTTTCTTCCTTCTGGTCCAATCCATTGATTTGAGTCCCAGTTTCCTTCCTATCACTATTGGTTCCCTGTGCATTTTCCTTCATTTCTCTTAGCATAGCCTTCATTTTTTTCATCTAATTTGTGACCAAATTCAACCAATTCTGTAAGCATCCTGATCACCAGTGTTTTGAACTATGAATCTGATAGGCTGGCTCTCTTTTCATCACTTAGTTGCATTTATTCTGGAGTTTTGATCTGTTCTTTCATTCAGGCCATTTTTGTTTTTTGTCTCAAAGCACCTGTTACATAGTAACAGGTGTAGCCTTAGGTGTTCGCCTGGGTGGAGCAACCCCATCACTGGGTTGTGAAGCTGTATGTATGTGGGGGAAGGATCCAAGAGGGAACAATGGCGCTCGCTCCACTCTCTGCCAGGTTTCAGTCACTTCTGCTGCTCCCCCCAAGCAAACTGGGCCCTTCTGGTGCTGATTCACATGCAGGTGGGTTTGTGTATGTTCTAGGTCCTGTGGGTCTCTCCAGCGAACTTTCCTGTGAGGCTGAGAGTCTCTCCCAGCACCTCAACCTCTACAGGTGTTTTCAATTGGTGTTTTGAGGCTTTATTTTCTCATGCTGGAACCTCGGGTTTCACAGTCTATCTTGCTCCCCAGTTTCGCCTGGTTTATCTGTGCATGGATGTGGGACCACCCAGTTCTGCAAGTCACCTTACATGTCATGACCCTCCACAATCTGCCAATTTTGGTTGTTCAAGGAGGCATAGTGTGTCTACCTACACCTCCATCTTGGCCAGAAATCATTGATCAGTTTTCTTTATACTCCCTTTCATACTGTTCTCATTTTTCTCCCTTCACTTCACTCATATTCCAATAACATACTACCCTTGGTTTTTATTTTTTATTCTTTTTATTCAGATTATATATTCCTTATCACATTGTTGATATTCTGAATCCCACATGGCACCCTTCCCTGGTATTAATCTATTTCTCCATATTCCTAAGCTTTATTACTATTTTGGTTAATTTTATGCTCTCACACACTATGTCAAGTTTCTATCCCTTACTCTCACTATATCTCACTGTCTAACCTAGCATAAGCACTCTGCGTTCTAATGTCAGCTCATATTCTTTTTTCCTTCTAGTAATAGTCTTATCTCTTTTTCAACTTTTATAAAAAGTGGCTAGTTGGGTGAAATATAGCTATTGCTATACTTCTAAAAGGATCTCCTATTTGTTCTCTACTTGTTAGTACTTTAAATTCCATAGAATACTCTCCTGCTGTCTTACTCCATTTTTCCTTCACCCTGCCACTGATCACATGCAAGACAAGGTGGGAGTTGTCAGTACCAGTAAACCCACTGGAGAGAAAAACCTGGCAACAAAGAAGCCATCAATGTAAAGCCCAAGTACAACAAGAGAGCCCACACAAGCAGAAGAAAGGGCAACTATAGAACATCCAGACAAAGAGATCAAAGAGACAGCATCAGTGAGTCCCATAGAACTCCTACCATAGAATTTCACCCTATGAACACAGCTAGCAAACCAGAGCATTGGGAATCACAGAAACAAAAACAGTCACCTAAAATGGGGAGACAAAGAAAGCACTCAGAATTGAAAGGAATGGAAGACTCCCAGGAAAAGAGCTAAATGAAATGGAAGCAAGCAAATTGTCAGATATAGAATTTGAAAGAATGGTTTTGACAACTATGAGAAACTTAGTGAGAACCAGAACAGTATGAAAAAGTAAATAGAAACTATAAAAAAGAATCAGGAAGAAATAAAGAATACAATTTCTGAAATTTACAAAAAGTACATTAGAGGGAATTATAAGCAGGTTGGATGAGGCAGAGGACTGAATTAATGAGCTGGAAGAGAGGTCAAAAATAAATATCCAGGTAGAGCAGCTGCAAGAAAAAAGACCCAAAAAATATGAAGATAGCTTAAGGGAACTGCAAAACAACATGAAACGCAACAACATTCATATATAGGGATACTAGAAAGAGAAAAAAAGGAGCAAGGTATAGAAACCCTGTTTGAAAAAAATAATGACAGAAAACTCCCTGAACCTAGAGAGGGGAAAAGCCACACATGTTCAGGAAGCACAGAAGGTCCCAATCAAGGTGAACCCAAAGAGGCCTACTCCAAGACACATCATAATTAAAATGCCAAGTTTTAAAGACAAAGAGAGAATCTTAAAAGCAGCAATGGAAAAACAAGAATTAACATACAAGGGAACTCCAGTAAGACAAGCAGCAAATTTCTCAACAGACACACTACAGGCCAGGAGAGAATGGCAAAAAGTATTCCAAGTAATGAAAGCAAATGCCTGCAACGAAGAGTACTCTACCCAACAAGACTCCCAATTAAAATGGGAGGCAAAATAAGGAGTTTCCCAGACAAAAGCAGACTGAAAGAATACACCTCCACCAAATCAACACTGCAAGATATGTTAAAGAGCTGCTTTAAGAAGAGAAAGAACAAGAGCAAGAGAAAGAGAAACACAGGTACAAAGGGAAAAAATGAATAAGTACTTATCAATAATGACCTTAAATATTAATGGATTAGATGCTCCATTCAAAAGACATAAGGTAGCTGAATGGATAAGGAAGCATGACTCGAACATATACTGCCTACAAGAGATCCACCTTAGAACAAAGAGCTACATGGACTGAAACCGAAGGGGGAAAAATATTCCAAACAAATAACCAGGGGAAAAAAATCTGGTGTAGCAATACTTATATCAGACAAAATATACTTCAAAACAGGGCCATAAAAGGGACATGGAAAGACACTTCATAATACTCAAGGGAAGAATTTAACAAGAACACAAAACACAAACATATATAGGGGCAACATAGGAGCATCCAAGTATATAAGGAAAATCTTGGAGGACTTCAAAAAAGATATTGACAGCAACACATCTATCCTAGGGGATTTTAACACTGCGCTATCAAAAATGGATAGATCTCCCAAACAAAGTATCAACAAGGATATTGAAACACTAAATAATTCCCTAGATCAAGTGGATTTAACTGATATTTATATAAAAGCTTACAGCCCAAAGAAGCAAAATATACAACCTTTTCAAATGTACACAGAACATTTTCAAAGATAGACCACATGATAGGACACAAAACAAGCATCAACAAATTCAAGAAAACTGTAATCATACCAAGCATGTTCTCGGACCATGAGGGCCTGAAACTAGAAAGCAACCTCAAGGGAAAAACTCAAAAGCACTCAAATTTTGTAGAGATTGAATAGCATGCTATTAAACAATAAATGGGTTATTACTGAGATCAAGGAAGAAATCAAAAATTTTCTGGAAGCAAATGAAAATGAATACTCAACAGCTGAAAACCTATGGGACACAGCAGAGTTGGTCCTGCAAGGGAAGTTGATAGTGATACTGGCCTATCTAAAAAATATAGAGACATTTCAAATAAACAACCTATGCTATATGTACAAGAACTGGAGGGATAACATAAACAAAACCCAGAGCAAAAGAAGGAAGGAAATAATGAAGATCATAGCAGAATTAAACAACATAGAGACTAAAAGATCAATTCTAAGGATCAGTAAATCCAGAAGCTGGCTCTTTGAAAAGATAAACAAAATCAACAAGCCTTTAAGCAGACTCATCAAGAAAAAAAAGAGAGAGGACCCATATAAATAAATAAGAAATAAATAAATAAAATAAAATAAGAAATGAAGGAGGACAGATTACAACTGATACAACAGAAATACAAAGGATTGTAAGAAATTACTATGAACAACTATACGGCAAGAAATGTGAAAACCTAGGTGAAATGGACAAATTTCTAGAAACATATAATCTTCCCATCCTGAATGAAGAGGAACAGGAAAACCTGAACAGCCAGATAACAGCTAGTGAAATTGAAGCAGCAATCAAAAAACCCCCAGCATACAAAAGCCCTGGACTGGACTTTTTCACAGGAGAATTTTACAAAACAATCAAGGAAGAGCTAACCTCCATTCTTCTCAAATATTCAAAAAAAAGTCCAAGAAGAGGAAAGACTACCAAACTCTCCTTATGACACCAGCATCTTCCTAATCCCAAAACCAGATATACACACAACAAAGAAAGAACACTGAGGCCAATATAACTGATCTACATAGATGGTAAAATCCTCAACAAAATATTGGCAAACCACATCCAGCAATACATTAGAAAAATCATACAATATAATCAAGTGGGATTTGTCCCAGGGTTGCAGGGATGGTACAATATTGGCAAATCAATAAATGTAATACATCACATAAAACAAAAGGAAAGACAAAAATCACATAATTATATCAACAGTAGCAGAAAAAGCATTTGCTAAGGTATAGCAGTTATTTATGATAAAAGCAGCAAAGTGAGAGTAGAGGGAGCATACCTAAACATAATAAAGGTCATATATGCAAAACCTTAAGTCAACATCATACTTAACAGGCAAAAACTAAAAGATCAGGAAGAAGAAAAAGATGTTTGCTTTCACTAATTGTATTCAACATAGTATTAGAAGTCCTAGACACAGCAATCAAATAAGAAATAAAAGGCATCCAAATTGGAAAGGAGGAAGTAAAACTGTGCCTGTTTACAGATGACAATAGTGTACATAGAAAATCATATAAAATACACGAAAGTACTATTTAACCTAATTAGTGAATTTGGCAATATAGTAGGATACAAAGTCAATATGCAGAAACTGAAGGCATTTTTGTGCATCAACAACAAAATATCCCAAACAGTAATTGGGAAAAAAGTCCCATTTTCTATATAGCAACAAGAAAAATAAAATTCCTAGGAATAAACCTAACCGAAGAGGTAAAAGACCTGTACTCAGAAAACTACACAACACTGAAGAAAGAAATTAAGGAAAAAACAGATGGAAGCATATACAGTGTTCATGGTTTGAAAGAATTAACATTATCAAAATATCTGTACTACTCAAAGCAATTTATGCATTCAATACAATCATTATTAAAATACCAATGATAAACCTCACAGATATAGAACAAACATTTCAAAAAAATTTATGGAACCATAAACAATGCTGAATAGCCTCACCAATTTTGAGAGAGAATAAAGTAGGAAGGATCATAATACCTAGTATCAAACTATATTACAAGGCAACAGTAATCAAAACAGCCTGGTACTGGCATAAGAACAGACACATAGAGTAATGGAACAGAAAAGATAGCCCAGCAATAAACCCAAGTCTCTATGGTCAATTAATATTCAAAAAAAAGGGCAGAAGCATAAAATGGAGTAAAAATAGCCTCTTCAGCAAATGGTGTTGGGAGATCTGGACAGCTACTTGCAAAAAAATGAAATTTGGTCGCCAATTTACACCATACACAAAAATAAATTCAAGATGGATAAATGAACTTACATTTAAGTCATGACACTATAAAAGTCCTAGAGGAAAACATAAGCAGAAAAATCTCAGATATTCCATTCAGCAACATTTCCAATGATATGTCCCCTAGAGCAAGGAACATGAAGGAAAGAATAACAAACGGGTCTTCATCAAATTAAAAAGCTTCTACACAACTAAAGAAAACATCAACAAAATGGAAAGGGAACCAACCAAATATTTACAGGAAAATATATTTGCCAATGATACATCAGAAAAGGGTTTGATCTCCAAAATACATAAAGAACTCACACAACTCCACACCAAGAAGACAAACAGACCAATTAAAAAATGGACAAAGGACCTGAACTGACACTTCTCCAGGAAAGACATATAGAGGGCCCAGAGGCATATGAAAGTATACTCAGCATCACTAGCCATCAGAGAGATGCAAATTAAAACCACAAATAGATAGCATTTCACAGGGGTCAGAATGATCACCATAAACAAATCAACAAACAATAAGTGCTCAAGAGGTTGTGGAGAAAAAGCAACCCAAGTAAGTACATTATTGGTGGGAATGCAGACTGGTACATCCACTGTGGAAAATAGTATGAAATTTCCTAAGAAAACTAAAAGTGGAACTGCTTTTTCACCTGGCAATTCCACTGTTGGGATTATACCCCAAGAATCCTGAAACACCAATCCAAAAGAACCTTTGCACCCCAATTTTCATAGCAGCACAATTTACAATAGCTAACTGCTGGAAGGAACCTAAGTGCCCATCAGTAAATGAATGGATCAAAAAGCTATTATTCATGTACACAATGGAATACTATGCAGCAGAAAGGAAAAAGGAGCTCCTACCCTTTCCAACAGCATGGGTGGAACTGGAGAGCATTATGCTAAGTGAAATAAGCCAGGTAGTAAAAGACAAATACCATATGATCTCATCTATAAGTGGAACCTAATCAACAATACAAACAAGCAAGAAAAATATAACCAGGGACATGGAAATAAAGAACAAACTGTTTGTAACCAGAGGGGTGGAGGAGATTAATGGAAGAAAATAGGGGAAGGGTCCTCAAGGAACATGTATAAAGTACACATGGACAAAGCCAAAGGGGATTGGATTGAGGATAGGGCAGGAGGAGGTGGTGGCTGGAAAACGGAGACAACTGTACTTCAACAACAATAAAAAAGAAAATAATACTAAAAAATAAAATAAAAAATAACGAGAATTTTAAAGCAGGAAGAAAAAAATAATTATCTCATACAATGGAACCCTCATAATATTTTATGCAAGTTTCTTTACAGAATCCTTTCAGTCAAGAAGAGAGTGGAATAATAAATGTAATGTGCTGAAACAATGAACAACCAACAAAGAACATTTTATCCAACGAAGTTGTGCTGAAGAAATAAAGGCAAGATAGATTTTGCCCAAACACACAAATGCTGAGGCAATTCCTAACCACTAAAATTGCCTTGCAAGAAATGATGAAAGGAGTTGTTCAAGCTCCTTTGAAAACTAGGATGCTAAGAAGTAATATAAAAATATATGAAAATATACAACTTTCTTGTAAAGATAAGCATATAGTCACATATATAGAATATCTTAATACTGTAATATGATGATGTGTTAACCACTTAACACTAGTATAAAGATTAAAGGACAAAAGTATTAAAAATAGCTATACAATAATTGGTTAAATAATACACAATATAAAAAATAAAAATTGTGATATCAAAAAATAAAATAAGGAAGAAGTAAAAGAGAAGAGTTTTTATGCAAAGTTGTTGTTATCAGCTTTAAATAGACTGTTTTTTAATAAAATATGTCATGTAAGCCTAATAATGCTAATCACAAAACAAAACCTATAGTAAATATACAGAAGATAAAGAGAAGGTGATCAAAGTATATTACTGAAGAAAATCATTTTACAATGGAAGATAGTAGGAGAGAAACAAACAAACAAAAACCCTACAAAACAGCCAAAAACAATTAACATAGTGGTAACAGTTTTTACCTATCCATAATTTCATCAACTGTAAATGGATTAATTATCTAATAAGAAGACATAGTGTGGCTGAATGGACATAAATAAGATCCAACTATATGATGCCTACAAAAGACCCACTTCAACTGCAAGGACACACATAGTCTTAAAGACAAGGGATGCAAAAAAGATTCAATGTAAATGGAAACTAAAAGAGAACATGGGTAGTTATATCAAACAAAATCGAGTTTAAGTCAAAAACTGTAAAAAGATACACTGAAGGGGTTTAGGATCTTGAAGTCACCTTCTCTGATAGACACAAAATCTGTAACTCCCTTTGAAAGAGACCTGAAAACTGGAGGAAGAGACATTCCACAACAAAAGATAAAAGGACAGCATTACAACAGGAAGGAGAGTCAGAGATGTATTCTCCTCATGGGAAAACACATATATGCCAGTGGTAGCAATACACAGTCATGAGGAATTTCAAAATACTTGTTTCTGAGGATCGAGGGAGTTGAGCTCCACATCAAACACCCACCCCAAGATTTTATGCCCAAAATACAGCCCCTAGAACACCCTGTTTTGTAAACCAATGAATATTACCTTTAGAAAAATGATAAAACTCTTAGGAAGAACTTACAGGCATATCTAGTTAATCTAGAAACTGGCACAAACACACCAGTGCAAAAACTGCATAAATCATAGGTTAAGGGGACACAGTTGGAGTACCTGTTGATGAGGCAGGATTCAGTTGGGCCTCTCTGGGAACGAAGACATTGGAGGAAGTCATTTTTGATATCTCACTCTATCTTGCTAATACCAGCACTGGCAGGTGTAATTTTGTAATTCTACCTCTAACCTGCTAGTACCTGTGGGCATGGCCCACCAAGAGCCCCACCCAACTTTGTACCATGGATATAACTCATACCCAGGTTGGACATTGGCTTTTACCCACTAATACACCACAGTAGTCACGGACACATCCCACAGCAGGGATAGGAGCTGGCCCGACTACTAATGCACCACAGCAGTCCCAGTCCAGTGTCATAACCTGGATGGGCAAGATCCCTGACCATTCCCATGGCACAGCTGTGGCCCAGACACAATAGGAAGATGCATGCAGCCTACATAGGGCACACCCACTGAGCACCATACACTGGTGGCCCACAGGACATTGCCTATATAGGGGCATTTCTTTAAGTCTGGGAGAAGTACCTCATTAACCTAATACATAGAAATAAATGCAGAGAGTTAGGCAAAATGACCAAAGGAGTACTTTTCAAATGAAAACAAAAAAATAAAACCTCATTTAAAAAAAACCCTAATTAAAACATAAGCAATCTACTTGATAATGAGTTCAAAGTAAGGATCATAATGATGCTCACCAAACTCAAGAGAAGAACAGGTAGTGAGAACTTCAACAAAAAGAAATAAATACTACATAAAAATGTCACTGGAAAGGTAAAAATATAATAAAGAATCAATCACTTATAAAACAAGTGTAAAGATTAATTTGTCATTAAATATATAATATGGGAGAGGGATCAAAACAGGTAAAGCTTTGAGATGTGTCCACTTTTAAGTTGCTATCAATTTACAACAGACTGCTGTTTACATATGATGTTATATGTAAATCTCATGGTAGTCACAAGGAAATAAACTTATAGTAAATACATAAAAGTACATGAGAAAGGAATCTAAACATACCTATAAGTGGAACCCAATCAACAAAATAAATAAGCAAGCAAAATACAACCAGAGACATTGAAATAAAAAACAAACTGACAGTAACCAGAAAGGAGGGGGGAGAGGGCTAATAGGAGATAATAGGGGAAGGGCCATCAAGGAACACATATGAAGGACACATGGACAAAGCCAAAGGAGGTGGGTTCAAGGGTGGGAAATGGGGATGGGTGGGGCAGGGGGGTTCAGTAGGGTAAAAATGTAGACAACTGTACTTAAACAACAATGAAAAAAAAAAACAACAACAAAACTAAAGAAAGCCATCCAAAAGGGAAGAGAGAAAGGAAAGAAAGGAATGGATGAACTACAAAATCAGCCAAAACAATGAACAAATGGTAATAAGTACATAATTACCATTAATTATTTTCAATTCAAATAGACTAAATTTGGCAATCAAAAGATTTAGAGCAGCTGGATACATTTTATATTTATTTTTCTATTACAGTTGACATACAATACTGTATTAGTTTCAGGTGCATAAACAGTGATTAGACACAAAATGATGACCCTTATAAGTCTAGTAACCATCTGACACAATACTTAGTTATTACTATATCACTGACTATATTCCCTATGCTGTGCTTTATATCCCTGTGATATTCTATAGCTGGCAATTTGTACATCTTAATTCCATTCACATTTTTAAATACATTTTTAAGTCCCTATCAATGTGCTATCTATAGGAGATTCACTTCATAACTAAGGACATACACTGACTGTAAATGAAGGTATGAAAAAATATATCCCATGCAAATAGAAATGTAAAGAAAGCTGGAGTAGCTATATTTATATCAGACAAAATAGACTTAAAAGTTATATTAAAACCCAAAGAAAAGAATTCCATAATGATAAAAAAATCAAAAGTATGCAAGCATTTCTATTTCTATCATTTTTCTGTGTTCCTGGCAAATAAATATCTGTCTTATACTAAAAACAAAATAAGATGAACACTTACAATATATATATATACACCCAACAGAAGAGCATCAAAATGCAAGAAGCAAATATCAACACATGTAAAGAGAGAAAAATAAATTAGTAAAGTAATAGTAGGGGACTATATCATCCCACTTACATTAATTAATAGATCACCCAGAGAGAAATTTAATAAGAAAATATATACCTTAAATGACATATTAGATCAGATGAATTAATAGATATATCCTAAATATTTTAGCCCCAAACAGCACAATACATATTTTTGCAAGTGCACATGAACATTCTCCAGGACAGATAACATGATAGACTGTAAAACTAGTCTCAATACAAGAAGACTGAATCATATCAAGGATTTTGTCCAACCACATGGCGTAAAACTAAAAGACAATTATAAGAAATAAATGAGAAAAACCACATCAATGTGTCCATGATGAGTCCACCTACACATCATGACTACACATCATGATACTGAACAACAAATAAGTTATCAAATAAATCAAAGAAGATATCAAAAAGTCCAGAGATGAATGGAAACAGATATACAACAAACCAAAATGCATAGGATATAAGACAAGTGGGTTTAAGGGAGAAGTTCATAGCAATTCAGACCTATTTCAAGAAACAAAAACATACATTCAAATAAATGATCTAACATTACACCTTGAAAAACCAGAAAAGGAGAAAAAAAAGGCAAAAATTAAAAGGAAGGAAATATTAATGATCACAGCAGAAATAAATAAATTGGAAACTAAAATGACTACAGAAAAGATCAATGAAAATAAGAGCTGTTCCTTTGAAAAGACAAAATTAAACTTTTACCTATTTTCAGCAAGAAAAAAAGGGATGGCTTGAATAAATATAAAAAATAGAAGTAACAATTGATTCTATAGAAGTACAAAGAATCATGAGACTACCACAAACAATCTTATTCCAACAAATTGGGCAACTTAGAATACATGAGCCCTGGCTGCTGTGGTTCAGTGGCTTGAGCATCAGCTTGTGAACTCAAAGGTGGCTAGTTCAATTCCTAGTCAGAACTCATGCCTGGTTGCTGGCCGGGTCCCCAGTCATGAGTGCACGAGAGACAACCAACTGATATTTCTCTCCCTTTCTTTCTCCATCCCTTCCCCCTCTCTGAAAGTAAATAGATAAAATCTTTAAAGAAATAATAAATGAAAAAATTCCTAGAAACATGCAATCTCTCAAAACTCAATCATGATTATGTAGAAAGTTTAAAAAGACCAAATACTGGTAAGGATATTGAAACAGTAGTCAAAAACCTCCCAACACCCAAACAAACAAAAAATCTAGTGCCAGACAGCTTTATGGGTAAAATCTAGCAAATTTTCACAGAAGATTTAATATCTATTTTTCTCAAATTCTTCAATAAATATTAAATGGGAGCCCAAGCATCCAAACACATTTTACAAAGCCAGCATTTTCCTGATACCAAAAGGAGACAAGAACACCCTTCCAAAATTACGTGCCAGTGGACATAAAGACAAAAATACACAACAAATTATTAGTGAACCAAATCCAACAGTACATTAAAAAGATCATACACTATAAGCAAGTAGAATTTATTCCAGTTATGTAAGGAGGTTTGAACATCCACAAATCAATTAATTTGATAAATCATATTAATAAATTGCAGGAATAAACTTATATGATTATTTCAATAAATCCAGCAAAAAGCATTTGACAAGATTCAAAATCTATTTGGACAAAAATTCTCAACAATATAGGTAAAAAGTGAATATATTTCAATTTAATACAGGTCATATATAATAAACCAACAGCTAACATAATGGTGTAAAGCTGAAAGCTTTTCATTAAAGATCTGGAACCAGCCAAGAATGTACACTCTCACCACTTCAAAATAGAATTGAAGGTCCTAGACACAGCAATAAGAAATAAAAATAAATAAAATGCATCCAAACTGGAAAAGAAGCAAAATTTTCACTAGTTGTAGGTAACATGATTCTTTATACAGAAAACCCTAAAGACTCAACCAAACCAAAACAAAACAAAACAAAACTATTAAAACTAATAAGTATATTGAGTAAAGTGGCAGGATATAAAATTAATATGCAGAAATATGTGGTATTTCTATTCACTAATAAACGATCAGAAAGAGGAATTAAAATAATCCCATTTAAATTATATCAAAATAATAAAATACTGAAGAATAAATTTAACTAAGGGGGTAAAAGACCTGCACATAGAAAACTCTAATTCACTGAGGTAAGAAACTGAGGAAGACCCAAATAAATGGAGAAATATTGTGTGCTTATGAACTAAAAAAATTACTATTTTTCAAATGTTCATGCTACCCAAAGCTACGCATAGATTCAATGTAATCGCTATACAAATTTTAGTGGCATACTTCTCTTAACTAAAACAAATTCTGTAAAACAAAAGCAATCTTGAGAAGAAGGATAAAGTCGAAGATAAAAAATCTTTGATATAGAAAAAAACATACCACAAAGCCATCATAATCAAAACAGCATGGTATTAGCAAAATATATTTACACAGAATATATTATCAATGGAACCAAAATATATTATCAATGGAACCAAAATTTATCAATGGAACAAAATTGAGATCCCACAAATAAACTCACATAGATATAAAAAAGTAATCTACAATAAAGGAGGAAAGAACATACAACAGAAAAAGGACAGTCTCTTGCATAAATAGTGTTGGGAAAACTGACAGCCAAATGTAATAGAATGAAACTAGATCAGTGACTAACACTATACAGAAAGATTAACTGAAAATGGATTACAGACTTAAATGTAAATGTAAGACTTGAAACCATAAAATTCATAGAAAACATAGGCAGTAATCTCCTTGGCGTCAGTCTTAGTAATGATTTTGTTGATCTAATTCCAAAGGCAAGGGACACAAGACAAACAAATGGGACTACATTAAACTGAAAGGTTCTGCACATTGAAAGAAACCATTATCAAAATGAAAAACAGTCTACTGAATGTGACAAAATATTTGCAAACAATGTAAAATAAGGGGTTAATACCCAAAATATAAAAACTATGCATATAACTCATCTACAAAAAAAAAATAATAAACAACCCAATTTAGAAAATGGGCAAAGGATATAAACAGTCATTTCTCCAAAGAAGATATACAGATGGCCCAATACACATAAAAAGATGTTCAACATCACTAATTATTAGGAAAATACAAATCAAAATCACAGGAGATTTCACCTCACAAATGTGAAGGTGGCTATTACAAAGAAAACAAAAAACAACATGTTGGAGTGGACATAGAGAAAAGGGGACCCTCTTGCACTGTTGGTGGGAATAAAAATTAATGTAGCCCCTAGGGAAAACAGTGTGGAGGTTCTTCAAAATATTAAGAATAGAATTACCACATGAACGATCTCCTCCACTTCTGGGTATCTACTGTAAGAATGAGAAAACATTCATTCAAAAATGCATTTAAGCCCTTATGCTTATTGCAGCATCTTTCACAATAGCCAGGTTATGGAAACAACCTTAATGTCCACTTATAGAAGAACAGATAAAGAAGAAGTGGTGTGGTGTGTGTATATATGCAATTAGATACTATTTAGCAATAAAAAAATAAAATATTGTTATTGTTGCAACAACATGAGTTGACTATTAGAATATTATGCTAAGTGAAATAAATTAAACAGAAAAAGACAAATACTTTATGATTTTACTCATCTGTAGAATTTAAAAGAAGCAAAAACAACCAACACAATAAGCTCATGGATACTGAGAACAGATTTGCAGTTACTAGAGGGGAAGCACATGGGGAGTGGGCATAATGGGTGAAGGGAGTCAACTATATGGTGATGGATGGTAACTAGACCAGTGATGATGTTCATCTTGTAATGTATACAGATTATAATTCTGTATAACTGAAACTTATAGAAGATTTTTAAAAACCTATCAGAGATAAAGTCATTATATAATTATAAAGTGATCAATTCATCAAGAAAATATCATAATTGAAAATATATATGACCCAATATCTGAGAACCAAATATATTAAGCAAATATTTACAGATCTGAAGAGTAATAGATGATATAACAAAAATAATAGGTGACTTCAGTACCACAAAATCAAAAAGGAAACATTGGATTTGGCAGGTAATTTACAAGAAATGCACATAATAGACATGTGCAGAACATTCCATCTAGTAGCAACAACATATATATTCTTCTCAAGTGCAGAGGGAATATTCTCCAGAATAGACCATGTTAGTTTAAAAAGCTAGTCTTAACAAATTTTAAAGGTTGAGATTATACCAAGTATCTTTTCCTATCACAACACCATGAAACTAGAAATCAAATTATAGAAGGAAAGTTGGAAAATTCTCAAGTAGGTGAAATTAACAAAACACTCCTGAACAAGCAAAAAGTAATGATAAAATCAAAAAGGAAATTTAAAAAAAAATCTTGAAACAAACCAAGTGGAAATACAGCATGCTAAAATTTATGGAATGCAGTAAAAGCAGTGCTACTATTAAAAAAAAATAAAGATCTCAAGTAAGCAACACAATCTTGTAACTTAAGAAACTAGAAAAGCAAGAACAAACTAAGCCCAAAATTAAAAGAAGGAAAGAGATAACAGAGATCAGAGAAGAAATAAAGTAAAAATAGTAAAACAAAAAAGAAAAATCCACAAAGCTGAGGGCTGAATTTTTGAAAGTATAAAGAAAATTGATAAACTTATCATTAAACTTGCCAAGAAAAACAGAGGACTCAAATATAGTCATGCATTGCATAACAGCATTTTAGTCAATGATGGGCAACATAAGCAACAATGGTTTTAAAAGATTATAATGGATGTAAGCAAAATTTTGTGAAGGAAAAGACTGGATACAATGATGATGTTTAATTACTGCTAGTTCTAAATGGTTTAAATAGATGAGAAGTCCCACCTAGCTGATTACCCATTGTGTGCTTGTCTATGGCTAGGACACAGAACTGGCGAGGGAATGAGAGGAGTGAATTAGGAAGGGCAGGAATCTGCCCTCTAACAGCCCACACTCACTCCTACACTCTCACACGCACACTTGTGAGCTCAGAGCCACTTTTTTTCCTTTTGTTTCTGTTTATTTCTATTCTCAGTCTTTCTTATTCCCCACCTGTCTTGCTCTTTCTTTCTCACTCCCTTGCTCTCTCACTTTATTTCTCTCTCTCTCTCGTCTCCCACCTCTCTTTCATTATTTCTATCTCAAACATTTTCTCTCTGGGTCTGTTTCAATCTCTGGTCTTCTTTCCTGTTCCCTTCCCTTCCTTCCCTCTTTACCTTCCTTTCTCTCTCTTGCTAATGTCTACACTTTCTCAGATGGTATCTACTCCAAAGACCTCTCCATACCCCCAACACATAAGCATATGCACATACCATCTTTTATACCATATTTCACTGTACATTTTCTATATTTAGATATGATGAGATTAAATACACAAATACTATTGTTATTTAATGTCACAAATATTGGTGTTACAGTTGTCTACAATATTAAGTACAGTAACATACTGCACAGGTTTGTAGCTTAGGAGCAATACCGTATAGTCTAGATGTGTAGTAGGCTATACCACCTAGGTTTATGTAATTACACTCCATAAGGAGAGGGCCTTCCAGAGACTAGAATTACCTTCTGGAGGGTGAAGCCCTTGTAGTACAAGCTTACCTCACTAGGTGAGTGCTCTAGGAACCCATCTGTCTCAGTGTACCAGCTGTCTCAGGAACCCATCTGTCACAGTGTACCAGCTGGCATTGTTGTGAGAGGCTACATTCAGCTTCAGTGAATTTTTATTTGAAGACTCAACAAATTTTCCTGTTTCATGATGGGTGATTTATGAGCACACCTGCCCACATAGCACTAAGTGTTTAGCAGTTTTTTACCAAAAAAGTCACAAAGCCCCATTCCCCACCCCCCCCATCCACCCAAACTTTCCTTGAGCAACTTATATTTTTGTTTCCCCATATGAAAAAAGTTCTCAAAAGAAAATGTTTTGCCAGTGTGGAAGAGGTCAATCAACAACAAAAATGCAGAAGCACTAAAAGTCATCGAATTTGACAAGTTCAAAAACTGTTTTCAGCAGTGGGAAAAAAACATCTCCATAGGTGTATTGCATCAAATGGAGAGTATTTTGAAGGTAACTGACATTTGAAGATGTAAGAATTTAAAAAAAAACATTTTTTATAAATAATTACCTTTTCTTGAAGGCCCCCCCTTGGATGACATTATCAAAATGACCAAATAATACAAGGTCTGTCCAGAAGATATCAAGCCATGCAATAGGAAAAATAGAGACATTTACTGAAGAAGATACAAAGATAGAAGAAATATTGTACCTAGGATGGTGATACTTCAGTCCCCTTCAAAGTAAGCATCTTGGGACCTCACACAATTCTCCCCCTCACCATAAGCTGTTCTATTGTATTTTACTTAATTTCATCAAAAGTCTGAAATCTCTTCCCTTTCAAAGGTAATTTTAGTTTTCGGAAAAGCCAGAAGTCATAGGGTACCAAATCTGGTCTGTACGGGGGTTAGTCATCAGTCCAGTCACCTGTGTGAGTTGATGTTTCACCAAAAAACACTGCACAAGACATGATGCATGAGTGGGCATATTGTTGTGATAAAGCTGCCAATCACAATTGTCCATAGTTGTAGCCTTCTGAATTATCTGAATAGTGTCCATGGAGGAATGTTCAAGCCTAACACAAAATTTAATGCGGATTCATTGACCTACTTGCTGAGTCATTTTGAATGTGGCAGCCACAGTACACATGCTACCGCCCCCACTGACTAGTACAGTGAAGTCATCATTGTTCATGCAGGTACGTTCCATTCCTCTCTCCTTGGCTGCCAGGTTACACCAATTTCTCTCAAACCATTCTCATGATATTAACAATGGCTGAACATTTTCCTGACAGACCTCATATAGTGACATATTTCTCAGAATGCATCCCTGTCATTAAGTGACACATGACTAAATAAAACTATAAATGAAAGAGGAGATCTGTTCTTTCACTTGGGCTGTATATCTTTGCCGGGGTGTTACATTCTAAGTGGAGCCTAAGATATTCACCAGGGTGGGGCAACCCCCTTAGCTGCCTTGTGGGGCTGTATGTGAGGGAGAGATCAGAGAAGAAACAATTCCATTTGCTCCACTCTCGCCCCACTTCAGTCACTTTCCCCGTTACCCACAAGCAAATTGCAGTCTTTTTGGTGCTGATTCCTGGGTGGGTGGGTTTGTATAATTTCCACAACCCCATGGGTTTGTATACTTTCCATGACCCCATGGGTTCCTCTTATGGACTCACCTGGGAGACTAGGAGTTTCTCCCACTGCCACAATGCCCACAGGTTTTTAAAGCCAGAGGTTTTGAGGCTTTATTTCCCAGCACTCAAACCCTCAGTTGCACTATCTGTCTTGCTCCCCAGTTGTTCCTCCCAGTTTATCCATACATAAAAAAGAACTAAATGATAAGTAAATAGCCAACATATCAGATGCAGAGTTCAAAACACTAGTAATCAGGGTGCATACAGAAATGATTGAGTAAGGATGCAAAATAGAGAAAGAAGCGAAGGCTCTACAAAGTGAAATTAAAAAAAATATGCAGGGAATCAACAGTGAAGGGAAGGAGACTGGGACTCAAATTAACCATTTGGACCAGAAGGAAGAAATAAACATTCAACCAGAACAGAATGAAGAAACAAGCATTCAAAAAAATGAGGAGAGGCTTAGGAACATCTGGGACTACTTTAAACATTCCAACACCTGAATTATAGGGGTTCCAAAAGGAGAAAAGCAAGAGAAAGAAATTGAAAACTTATTTGAAAATATAATGAAGGAGAAATTCACTAATCTGGAAAAGGAAATAGACTTCCAGGAAGTCCAGGAAGCTCAGAGAGTCCCAGAGAAATTGGATCCAGGAAGAAACACACTAATATACATCATAATTAAATTACCCAAGATTAAAGATAAGGAGAGAATCTTAAAAGCAGCAAGAGATAAGGAGACAGTTACCTACAAAGGAGTTCCCATAAGACTATCAGCAGATTTCTCAAAAAAAAAAAAAACAAAAAAAAACCTGGCAGGCAAGAAGGGGCTAGAAAGAAACAAAGTCATGAAAGGCAAGGACCTACATCCAAGATTACTCTATCCAGAAAAGCTGTCATTCAGAATGGAAGGGAAGATAAAGTACTCCCCAGATAAGGTAAAGTTAAAGGAGTTCATCTTACCACCAAACCTTTATTATATGAAATGTTAAAGGGACTTATCTAAGAAAAAGAAGATCAAAACTATGAACATAAAGATGACAACAAACTCACAACTATCAACAACTGAACCTAAATAACAAAAACAAACTAAGCAAACAACTAGAATAGGAACAGAATCACAGTAATGGAGATCATGTGGAGGGTTATCAGTGGGGAGGGGGAAAATTGGGGAAAAGGTACAGGGAGTAAGAAGCATAAATGGTAGGTACAAAGTAGACAAGAGGAGATTAAGAATAGTATAGGAAGTGGAGAAGCCAAAGAACTTATATGTATACCCCATGAACATAAATTAAGGCAGGGGGATGTTGGAGGAATGGGTGGTGTAGGATGGAGGAGGATAAAGGGGAAGAAAAAATGGGACAATTGTAATAGCAAAATTGATAAAATATAATTTAAAAAGGAAAGAGGAGACATTAAAATTACTCCACAGAAATACAAAAGGTTCATAAGAGACTATTATAAATAATTATATACCAAAAAATTGGACATGCTAAAAGAAATGGTTGAAGTCCTGGAAACATACAATTAACAAGGTCAATCAGGGATAAATAGAAATTCTGAACAGCCCAATAACATGTAAAAAGATTGAATCAGTAATAAAAAAATAAAAAGTAAACGAACAGAAATAAACTCAGAACTAGATAGCTTTCTGGATAAATTCTACTAGACATTTAAAAAAGAATTAAAGCTAATTCTTAATTTCATCCAGAAAGTCTAAAAAGAGGGAACACTCACAGACTTATTTTATAAGGCCTAACTTATCCTGATACCAAAGGCAGAAAAGAACACACACATGCACACACAGAAAAAAAGAAACACCAGCAGACAATATTATTGATGAATATAGATGAACAAAATACCAGCAAACAGAATTCAATAGCAATTCAAAGAATAATACACCATGATCAAGTGGAATTTATCCCTGCAATGCAAGTGTGTCTCCACATATACCAAACAAAAAATGTCATACTCTGCCGAGAGCCAACCCAGCCCTGCTGTCTGACACAGTCACAGTGGGAGCCATAGGTCCTCACAGCAGACATGCGGGGGGAAAAGTGCCTGGCACTCCTCTGCTTAGTCATTGTATTACTACCTGTGCTTAGGGTCTATGTGATTTACCATGGGATTGGGACAAATGGCAATTCCACAGAAAAAATACAGTTCTTCGGAAGTAAGCAAAAAAAATGACAGCTCTTTGGAGATTGACTCCCCACCAGAGTGTCCTCCTAAGTGGGTTAGAGAGTTCAAAGAATGGAAATGGAAAAGACTCCTAGGATTACTCCCTACAAAAGCCCCTACACCCGCCTTTATTACACAATTCCTTAAAACCAGGGCTCCGAGAGGTAGACATAGATTCAAAGAACACATTTGGTCAGCATAGTACCAGTATCCACGGTCTGTTCCCCCTCTAACTCTTAGGCCCACTGATCCCCCTTTACCCTATACCAGAATCTATCATAAAGGGACATGATGGGTAAATATAAATAGATATTGGAAAGATTATTATACACTCCCCTTCTATGAAATGCTTAAGCGATCAGGACCCCCATGGTGTTTATTGCCTAAAAAGTCAGACATCAAAGATAGAAACAAATAATAAAAATACATCAACAGCAAGGTAGATGGCAGGCAGCCGAATGGACTGAGCAAAACAAAGATTATTAGTTGCACAAGATGACAGGGTTCCAGCACTGAAGTGAGAAGTAAGAGACAGATACTAACCACATTGACCACGAAAGCCTTCTGCATGGCCTTTGCCAGTGAGCTAAAACAGTCCTGTGCCCACCTACGTGCCCAGCTTGCAACTTTAGAATATGTAGATTAAACTTAAGTTAAGCTTTAAGAAATTAAGGTGTTATATAATGTGGTAAAATGTGTTGATTAATTGCGAAGATTAGGAGCTAAAAGCTTACACAATAATATGCAATAGAGAGCTGCTTCCTATTTTCTGCAGAATAAGGATAAAACAAATATGCCTTAAAAACCTCATTTTTTTTGTTGCTTTCACATATGCCACATGTACACACCCAACTGTATAAAAATAAAAAACTCAAGAGCCCAAGCAGAGATGCCTGGCTGTTGAGCTTGAAACTGCACCTCTCGTGTCATTCCTTCGCTGATGCCATCCATCCATTGGGAATCCCTGGACCTGCTGGAGCTGGACTCTGGCAATACTCCACATAATTAGAATGACAGACAATAATCATATTATATATAATCTCAATAGATGCAGAAAAAGCATTTAACAAAATCCAACATCTTTTATGAGAAAAGCTCTCAACAAATTGCATCAACATTATATGTCAGTATAATAAAGCCTTCTAAGACAAACCCACAGCTGACATTATATTCAGTTGTGAAAGGTTGAAAGCTCTCCATCTAGAAAAAGCAAGTGTACCTCCTCTCACCACTCCTACTGAACATTATCCTACAAGTCCTAGCTAGAAATTAAACAGAAATAAAAAAGAAAAAAGGAATAGGCATTCAAATTGGAAAGAAAATTGTCTTTGCTGATGACATAATGCTTTACATAGAAAATTCTAAAGACCACACCAGAAAATGTTAGAACTAATCAACAGATGCAGTAGTTTCAGGATACAAAATCAAAATACAACATTACTGGAATTTTTCTGTACTAACATTGAGCTATCTGGAAAAAGGAAAACAATTTCATTTACAAAAACATTAAAAACAATAAAATACTGAATGATTTTAACCAAGGAAGTGAAAGATCTGAACACTGAAAACTATAAGACATTGATGATAGAAATTGAAAAATACACAAATAAATGAAAGATGTCTCAAGTTCATGGAACTGAAGGATTAATATTGCTAAAATTTATATACCACTAAAAGTGATCTATAGATCAAATGTGATTGTATGAAAATTCTAATGGAATTTTTCACAGAATAGAAATAGAAAAAACAATCTGTGCTCTCTCTCCAGAGGCTGGTGGACATTATCTTTTCACTCTTACTCTGCCTTGCATAAACTCACCAGTATCTCCCAGAAAGGAGCTTGTACCCTCATCTAGCATCTTAATTTTTGTGGCTGCTACCCAAGGAACACCTCTATGTTTCTCGGTGCCCAGTAGGGCTTATACTCATAGATCTAAGACCAATGGAGAATGAGTTTTTATTCAGCTACCACTATCACAGTGAGGTGTCCAGTCTTTCTATAGCAGAAGCCTATTAGCTTATAATCTTGGCTGCAGCCTGAGAGACAGGGTCCTAATTAAACACACATTTAAGGGCTGACTGTCATCCTCTCTAGAGACCTTGGAAGTGAATGCTATCAACATGCTGTCCTTCTGCCGGGCTCCAGGGTGCCATTATTACATAGAGGGGAGCTTGTACATGTGTCTGGTACCCCAGTTTTTATGTGTTGTCTTAGCTTTTGTGGCTAAGGTCCATGGAATACCCCTTGATTACCTGTGGGCCTTTTTTCCTGGGTTCCATGGGACTGTAACAATTAGATAGTTTCCTGCCAGCTACTATCCTCAGAGCAAAGCACAGATGGTCATCTGAAACACACCTGTTTTATTATGATCTCAGCCCAGTGATGACCTCTGTTGTGACTGGTACTTCTAGTTCTTATTATGGTTGCAAGACACCCTCAGCAATTACTGTCAGGAAACTTTGAGAGAGACAAGGTTATTATTTACAAATCCTAGAAATTATAGCATACCTGGGGCCACACAGTGAGATCACAGGTAGAGACAAGGAGCATAAGCCTAAAATTCTGCTTTTATTGGAGTTCACAGTGGGGGACTATGCTTTCATGGGCATAATCTTTATTGATGAATTTAAAACATAGGACCAAGAAGTTAAAGTATGGTAAAAAAAAAAAATGTGTGTGTGTGTGTGTGTGTGTGTGTGTGTGTGTGTGTGTATCTCCAAATGATCAGTTATCAAAAACAACCAAAAAAAAACTCTAAAAATAAATCAGCTGCAAGAGTGAGGGGGGGCTTGGCCTGGTTTATTATCAGATCATGAGACTGGCAATGCATTTACTTGACAAAGCCCTCTTTGAAGTGGATGCCACTTGGAAGCAAAGTTTGCCAGGTACTTGCATTATAAAAAAGAAAGAAAAACTCTCAAGGTATACCTACCTCGCCCCCCATCCTCCTGCTGATATCCTGTGAATGAGGCCTATTTTTTTGTCCTGAAATTCTGACCTGAAGGAAATGCTTCTGATTTGGCACATATTATGGAGCCTTCTCGGATGTCAAGGAATAAAGACCAATGGATGTCATCTTTGCATGTTCTTCTGCTTTGCTCCAGGTCATCAGCATCTCCTTTAAGGGAACTTGTACAATGTTTAGCACCCAGCTTTTGCAGCTGCTGCCAAACCTAAGAGCACCTAAATATATAAAGCAAATATTAATAAACACAATGGGAGAAATAAATAGCAATTCAATAATAGTAGAGGACTTTAACACCCACATTCACAATTAAATTGATCTTTAGATAGACAAATTGGAAGGATATTGGCCTTAAATGACACATTAGACTAGATGGATTTAACAGATATATATATACAGAATGATCTGTTCATGAGCAGAAGAATACATGTTCTCAAGAACACATGGAGAGGCCCATGGGTCCTAACATGGACCTATCTCTAGGAAATGTCATATGCTAGGCCACAAAAGAAGTCTTAATAAATTTAAGAAGATTAAAATTATATCAGCTACATTTATCAACCACAGTTACAAGAAACTACAAATCAACTCACAAATACATGGAGACTTAACTATGCTGCTAACCAGCCAGTGGGTCAAAGAAAAAAATCAAAAGAAAATAAAAAACACCTTGAGACAAATGAAAATGCATGTATAACATACCATAATTTATGAAATGCAGCAAAAGCAGTTTTAAGAGGGAAGTGCATAGAAATAAATATTGATAGGGGACTCAAGAATTAGAAAATTTTAGTTTAAAGTAAAAAGTTAATAAGCCTCATAAGCAATGCATATGTTAAAGCTATTGTTTCAGAAACTGCAGATAAGGCCCACCACTCCCAGGACAGCCAACCTCCTGGGGCACCACTAAAGACTACTGCCTGAGGAAACAAGTGGAGGCATTCTGGGCATTGTGTTGCAGGGAAAGACAGAGGACCACCCACTCGCCCCTGGAACAGCTAACTGCCCAGGGCAAGAATGCTGCAGTTTTCTTGTATCTAATTTTCCCTGAATTTCAAAACCCCTCACTGTACCTTGCATATTTCCTATTATAAAAAGGCTGGCTTGAAAGAAAATGTAAGATGGTCAGTTAGAGTATGAACCCACCTCTTCTCAGACTGCTGGCCATCTGAATAAAGTGCCCATAAGGATTCAATCCTTGTCTGCTTATTGGGTTTGGAATGTGACAGGCAGTGTGAATGCTGATCTTTTCTGGTTTCAATATCTACCTCAAGAAACAAGAAACAAATCCCAAATAGACAACCTAATTTTATGCCTCAAGGAACTAGAAAAAGAACAGAAAGTGTTAAAGATAGTAGACAAAAGGAAATAATAAAGATCAAAATAAATAAATGAAAGAGACTAAAAAAATGATCAATGAGAGTAATAACTTTTTTTTATAAAAGCTAAACAAATTTGACAAACCTTAGATAGCCTCACAGGAAGAAAAAAAAAGATTCAAAATCAGAAATGGAGGAGGAGATGTTACAACTCATACCAGAAAATTACAAAAGATCGTAAGAAAGTGGTATGACCAATTGTATGCCGACAAATTGGACAATCGAGGAAAAATGGGTAAAATCCTAAAAACATACATCTACCAAGATCAATCATGAAAAAAATAGAAAACCTTTATAAACTGATTACTAGTAAGGAGATTGAAGCAGTCATCAAAAAACTCTCAACAAAAAGTTCAGGACCTGATGGCTTCATCAGTGAATTCTATCAAATACTTAAAGAAGTTAGTAACAATCCTTCTCAAACTGTTCCAAAAAAATTCAAGAAGACGAAACAGTTCCAAACTGTGAACCCTTTTGAGGCAGGAGATAGTCAGGAAGGAAGCTCCAGAGGCCCTGCAGGGCTGAGGTAGGAAACATCTATACATGACAAAGACCCCCTAAGACGGGTTGTTCCTGTTTTCTGGGATAACTCTGAATCATAGAATGCACCTGCACGCTACCCCTGATTCATTATAATATCATTATAATGAAATAACATTGTGGGACTCCCTTCTCCAGTAGCCAATCAAGAAAGTCATGGGAAACCACACATGCGCAGTAGCTTTGAAATCCAACTCCTTGTACCTGTGCAGGAAAAGCCCACCAAAGACTAGCAGGGGGGCTTCTGCCCCTATAAGAATAGAATCCTCCAGCCCACGTGCCCTTTTTTTCCTCTGCTCAGAGCTGGCCCACTCCCGTGTCCTGTGTATTGTACTATCACTTAATAAACCTCCCCTCTTTCTTTATGCTATAAACTTTGTGTGTTCGGTTCAATTCTTTGTCCTCGATCACTAAGAACCTGGTTACCTGTGCACACCTGTGCACACCTGTGACAGTTTTTGGCGAGCCAGCTTAGGAGAAGACACCGAGTGGTAAGCCCCCTTTGCTGCTCTGACACCCGGGATACCCTTTTCCGTTATCACCTATTCTGTTTCGGTGACTCTGATGTTCCATGATGGAAGGTCGGCCGCTAATTTGCGGGCACAGGTCGGGCAGTTAAAAGCCACAAGGGCGCCCGCCGCTTGAAGACTCCTGTGATAGGATAACTTAGATGCGGAACGGGGTTAGCCTTAGTCCCCGCCAGGTACAAGAAAATGTCCGCACAACAGTCAGGCACACTGTGGAAAGCACAAAACACTGCCCCCACCCCCGCGGCCACGCCCCCAGTAGGCATAGTCGGACCTTCCATGCGGGATATCAGTCACCACCGCACCTGTGCTATGACTTCCTTTTGCAGTCTCCTCATCAGGCCCACGGACAGTCTTTTATGCTTTTCCTCCCCAACTGACTTCTGGTCTTTATACCTTCACTCATACCCCACTTGCCTTTTATGTATGAAGGGTTCCTGCTGTCTTTGTACTAAGATATCTACCTTGGGGTCATTGATAGGCTAGCACTAAGTACAGTTGCAGGAATGAGACACTCCCATCTTTGCCACGTGTATACTATCATTGTAAGCAGCAACATTGCTCAGAACTGCACAACAGGTGCCTGCTGGTCACTGGTTACTAGAATGGCTGCGTAGAGCCACTCTTACCTAATTAATTGAATTTGGAATTCTAAGGTGGTTTACTTGTTCCTATAAGGGTATTTTAATTTCCCCTCTCAGTTCGTTGTTCCTCCATGAGATCCACCTCCAGTATGAAGGGTAGTGTTTTAGACATCGCTTGGGGTCCCTTCTGGGAGATTTCAGATGCAGGTACAATTTCTTAAAGCTCTGGAAAATCACATAGAATATTTAAGGGTCTTCTTTGTGATTTGGAAAAGAGTCATTTTATAATAAGATCATCCTGGTGCTCCTCTTAATGGTTTACAGGGCCAGAAATTATTTTTCTAGTAAGACACTTCCTTTGCCCCAGATCTTAAAGCTTACAGGAAAATGAGGGTCCCCGTAGATGAAGAATACAGAAATGGAAATGTACTAGGGCCACAAGGATAGAGTCTGGGATTTTCAGGATTATAGGCAATTGCTCAAGAATGCAGGACTGGTTCCTTCCCAATAGTTAGAGACAAAAGTAGACTGTGGTGATTCTCTCAAGTCTTTTCGATTTCTGTCGGCCGACACTCACTAGGATTTCTTTTTCCAGAGACGTCTGGTAGTTCGGTGGGATCCCAGGGGACACCCTGTGGCCCACTAGGAAGCTCCTGAGGCAAGAAAAGGGTGACGCCTCTCGATTGCAAGGGAGTATCTTTCTCACTAGAATCTCTTTCACCAGAGACGTCTGGTAGTTCGGTGGGATCCCAGGGGACGCCCATAGCCCACTAGGAATCTCCTAAGGGCAGCAAAGAGAGGGGCGCCTCTAGTCTGCAAAGGAGTATCTTTGTGTTTCTTTTCCTTCTCTCTTAGGATCACCGCAGTCAAGATGGGAACTACATCTTCCATCCCTTCCAAATCACCATTGGGTTGCATTCTTAGCAACTGGGATAAATTTGACCCCAAAAATTAAAAAAATAAGAGATTAGTTTTCTTTTGTAACACTGTTTGGCCCTAGTATAAATTAGGGGATGGAGAGACATGGCCTGAGAATGGGAGCAAAAATTATAATACTATCCTACAGCTAGATCTATTCTGCCAGAGGGAAGGCAAATGGTCTGAAGTTCCTTACGTGCAGGCGTTTATGGCTCTGTACCGAGATCCCTCGTTTTGCTCCAGCCCCACCCTGACAAAACCTACAGTCCCAAGTGTTGATCAATTAGAAGATACCCTCCTTAGCTCCCCACCTGTCTCTCAAGGGAGATTAAGGGAACCCCAGAGTTCTGGAGTCTCTGCCCCTACCTTAGAGGGAGCGACTTCTCCACCACCTTATGCTATGGATAACCTAAAGCCACCAGCTGAGGAAAAACTCAGCCTTGCAGGACATACTAGAAGTGGCACTTCTTATCTCCCTACCACTCCTGCACTTCTACCCTTGAGGGAGGTAGCAGGCCCTGAAGGTGCTATAAGGGTACAAGTGCCATTCTCTATAACTGATTTACAACAATGTAAAGACAGGCTAGGGAGTTTTTCAGAGGACCCTTCATGTTTCACTAGTAATTTCCAGACTCTTACTCTAGCATTTAGTATGTCGTGGAGGGATTTGTACATAATTCTGACCACCTGCTGTTCCCCAGACGAGAAACAGCGGATCTGGGAGGAGGCCCGTAAGTATGCAGATCAGCTGCATACCCAGAACCCTGGCATTAACCAGCCAGCTGCCCAAGCTGTCCCAGATTAAGAACCTGACTGGGGATATAATACTCAGGCAGGGATCTGGAGTAGGGATGCAATGATAGATTGCTTACGGCCAGGAATGAGAAACTGCATCAAGAAACCTGTAAATTATGAAAAGGTTCGGGAAATCTTTCAGGGCAAGGAAGTGAACCCAGCTCTCTTCAGAAACAGACTAGTAGAAGCCTTCCAAAAATATACAAACTTGGACCCTTCATCCCCGGAGGGTTGAATCTTGATAGGACAGCATTTTATAATTCAGTCTGCCCCTGATATTCGCAGGAAGCTTCAGAAATTACAAATGGGCCTGCAGACCCCCTTAGATCAGCTCATGGATACAGCCTTTTCAGTCTTTAACAATAGGGATTTGGAGGAAAGAAAACAGGGAAAGAAGGAAAGGGAGAAGCAAGCAGAGCTCCTTGCACTAGTCTTTAGTAGTGCCATTGGCAGAAACCAGGCCCATCAGGGGAGCTCGGGGAGGCCTCAAAAGAATCAGGGGCAAAAGGATCAGACCTGTTATAAGTGCAAGCACCCTGGACACTGGTCAAAGAACTGCACACAGCCACCTCCGAGGCCCTGTCCTCTATGCAAGAACTTCAGTTTTGATCCCTGGCACCGGAAAGTAGACTGCCCCCGTTCCCATAGTGGAAAGGGGTCATCTCCCAAGGCCATGGCTACTCTTGAGGACTGAAGGTGCCCGGGGAACAGGTCGGCCCCAGGGAATACTCATATTCCCATCTCTACTGAGGAGCCCCGGGTAACTCTAGATGTGGCAGGTAAGAAAATTGACTTTCTTGTTGATACAGGGGTCACTTACTCTGTCCTTAACTCTTACTCTGGACCTCTTTCCTCCAAATCAGTTAAGGTAATGGGGGTCGAAGGAAATCCTAAGGCATATTTTTATACATTCCCTATCACTTGCTAATTTGAGAGTCGAATATTCAAACACTCCTTTTTAATTGTTCCTCAGTGCCCTATTCCTCTGTTAGGCTGGGACCTTTTAGCTCAGATGGGAACCATCTTGTTGTTCCCTGAAGTGCCATTTGAGTTAAGTAAGGTGATGATAATCAGTAGTGTTCGAAATCAAGAAGAAATCCCAAGTTCAGTTCTGGATGCAGTACCCACTAGTTTGGGAGTCAGGGATTCCTGGAAGAGCAAAGAATGCATTACCGGTTAAAATCCAGTTAAAACCCAGGTCAGATTACCCTCACAGGAAGCAGTATCCTATTAAATAAGAAGCTTTGGAGGGGTTACAGCCCATCATAACTAAATTTATACAACATGGGCTCATAGTCCCTTGTCAGTCTCCTTGCAACACTCCCATCTTACCAGTGATGAAACCTACAGGAGAATACAGGCTAGTCCAAGACCTAAGGTTAGTCAATGAAGCAGTAGTCCCTTTACATCCAATAGTAGCTAACCCTTACACCTTGCTCTCACAGATACCAGATGATGCTCAGTGGTATTCAGTATTAGATCTAAAAGATGCCTTCTTCTGCATCCATTTGTATCCTGACTCTCAGTATTTATTTGCTTTTGAGTGGACTGATCCGAAGATGATGATACATCAGCAATATACTTGGACTGTATTGCCACAAGGGTTTAGGGACAGTCCCCATCTCTTTGCTAAGGTATTAGAAAAGGATCTTAGAGATTTACAGCTACAAGGAGGGGCCATTTTACAATATGTAGATGACATACTAATCTGCAGCCCCTCCAAGGAGGCTTCTGATCAAAATACCATCCAGACTCTGAATTTCCTAGCTGAAAGAGGATATCAGGTATCAAAGAAAAAGGCTCAGATTACCAAACAAAAAGTAAATTACTTAGGGTATATTTTGACTCCTGGATGTAGGCAATTATCACAGGAGAGAATTAAAGCGATTACTGAATTAACTCCACCTGCTACTAAACAGCAGCTTGGCTTCTCTTTAGGAATGGCAGGATTCTGTAGGATTTGGATCCCCAACTTTGGGCTAATCGCCAAACCTCTGTATGAAGCTACTAAGGGGCCAGACACTGAATCCATTATATGGGAAAAAGAATGTGATCAGGCTTTTAATAAAATCAAGCAGGCTCTAGTCGAAGCCCCAGCCTTAGGCATCCCCAACTTAAACAAGCCTTTCTCTCTATACATAGCAGAGAAGCAAGGGATAGCCTTAGGGGTCTTAGTCCAATGACTAGCTAATGAACCTCAACCAGTTGCATATTTCTCAAAAAAAACTGGACACTGTAGCAGCTGGGTGGCCTCCGTGTCTAAGAGCAGTTGCGGCCACAGCCATGCTAACCGAGGAAGCTAGTAAACTAACTCTTGGCAGAAGTTAGAAGTCTTAACTCCACATCAGGTACAAGGGGTGTTAGAAATGAAAGGGCACCTCTGGCTAACAGGAAATAGACTAACCAAATATCAGGCCTTTCTTCTAGACAATCCTGAAGTAACTATAAAGACCTGTAACACCCTAAATCCAGCCTCCTTAATGCCTACAGAATCATCCCCAGATTTGATCCATTCCTGCTCAGACGTTATTAGTCTTACTCAATCGAGCAGGACTGACTGATTAGACCAGCCCTTAGAAAACCCTGATGATGAGTGGTTCACTGATGGGAGCAGCTTTGTACAGAATGGGCAGCGAAAAGCAGGATATGCAGTAGTTAGTTTATATAACACCATTGAGGCACAACCCCTTCCACCCTCAACCTCGGCCCAAAAGGCTGAAATTATAGCCCTTACCTGAGCTCTCATCCTAGGACAGGGAAGAAGGGTCAATATCTATACAGACTCCAAATATGCCTTTCTTGTTCTGCATGCTCATGCTGCCATATGGAAAGAAAGAGGGCTCCTCACCGCTAAGAATTCCCCTATTAAACATGGACCAGAAATCTTAAATTTATTGGAAGCATTTAGGCTCCCTAAGCAAGTGGCAGTTATGCATTGCAAAGGCCACCAAAAGGATATGTCCCATATCTCTCAGGGAAATAGGAGAGCAGACCAAGAAGCAAAGAAAGCAGCACTAGGGACTGATAGACAAATGGCTTTATTCCCCCCTGTAAATGTCTCAGATATCAAGCCCAACTATACATCTGAGGAAATATCTTGGGCTTTGGAGCAAGGAGGTGTCCATGAAGGACCCTGGATATATATTGGCCAGAGGTTCTTCCTTCCTCAAGCCTCCCACTGGAAGTTCTTACAGGCTTTGCATGACTCCTTCCACATTGGAAGGGATGCTACAATGACAATGGTTAACAAATTATTCATAGGTAGGGGAATAGCTACTACCATAAAGAATATTTGCCAGGCTTGTACTCTTTGTGCCTATAACAACCCTGGGCAAAAGCCATCCCTGCCCCCCCGATAGAACCTATTCAGCGAAGAGGGACTTATCCTGGAGAGGACTGGCAGATTGATTTTACCAAAATGCCTCCTTGTAAAGGATACAAATACTTACTAGTCCTGGTAGATACCTTTACTGGATGGATTGAGGCCTTTCCGACAAGGGCAGAGAAGGCCACAGAAGTAGTAAAGGCTTTCTTAAAGGAAATAATACCCAGGTTTGGTCTTCCACGATCCCTACAAAGTGATAATAGGCCATCCTTCACTTCTAAAATCACTCAAGCAGTTTCTGAAGCTCTAGGCATAAAATACTATCTTCATTCTACTTGGAGACCACAGTCCTCTGGAAAGGTAGAACGAGCAAATCAAACTTTAAAAAAGACATCAGCAAAACTTTGTCAAGAGACTTCTGAAAACTGGGCTAAATTACTGCCTATAGCCCTCATGAGAATTAGGGGCTCCCCTAAGGCCAATACTAAACTCAGTCCGATTGAAATGTTGTATGCCCGGCCCTTTTTGACTCTAGATCTAATATTTGATACAGAAACCCATCAAGCAATTAAGTATATAATAAATTTAGGACAAGTGCAGAAAGCTTTATAGGAATATGGAAATAAAGTTTTATCTGCCCCAAAAGGGAATTTTCAAACTGCCATATCTCCGGGAGACTGGGTACTCCTTAAAACTTGGAAGGAGGGATCACCAGCAGACCAACTCAACCCTAAATGGAAAGGGCCTTACCAGGTATCCCTGAGTACTCCTATGGCTGTGAAACTCTTAGGGGTCGATAGTTGGGTTCATATTTCCAGGGTAAAACTAGCCCCCACAGATCCCAATCTGACTCAGGACCAGCTGGAGACCCAAAGCCCAGACTATACCTGCGAGCCACTGGAGGACCTCAGGTTCCTGTTCAAAAGGAGGAAGCCCTAAAAAGACTTAAGCAGTTCCACATCAAACTGATGATGCTCCAAGGTTTCCAACCAATCCCTGAGAACGATGTCGAAGCTGACCAACATACAGCATCTGCGGTGGCCTCAGGAATTCCTCTTCAACCGTTAGATAGAATAGGGCGAGAGTTCCGTGGTTCTCAATAGGCAGGGTCTACTGTCCAATCTAAGCCTGAAGCAGCTATGGAAGATGGATCTTCATCCTTCAACAACCCCAAAAAGATTTTTGAGAACCATGTCTCTCAGGGGGAAGTTGAGGCAGGAGATAGTCAGGAAGGAAGTTCCAGAGGCCCCGCAGGGCTGAGGTAGAAAACATCTATACATGACAAAGACCCTCTAAGACGGGTTGTTCCTGTTTTCTGGGATAACTCTGATCGTAGAATGCGCCTGTGTGCTACCCCTGATTCATTATAATATCATTATAATGAAATAACATTGTGGGACTCCTTCTCCAGTAGCCAATCAAGAAAGTCATGGGAAACCACACATGCGCAGTAGCTTTGAAATCCAACTCCTTGTACCTGTGCAGGAAAAGCCCGCCAGAGACTAGCAAGGGGGCTTCTGCCCCTATAAGAATAGAATCCCTCAGCCCACGTGCCCCTTTTTTTCTGCTCAGAGCTGGCCCACTCCCGTGTCCTGTGTATTGTACTATCACTTAATAAACCTCCCCTCTTCCTTTATGCTATAAACTTTGTGTGTTCGGTTCAATTCTTTGTCCTCGATCACTAAGAACCTGGTTACCTGTGCACACCTGTGACACTTTGGTTTGCAGGCTTGCGCTTAATCCTCTGAGCTACAAAGTTACAAAGTAACAAGTTCAAAGTTACCTCAATTTCAAAAGCAGACAAGGATGCCACAAGCAAAAAAAATTATAAGGCTATAGCTTTGATGAACACTAATGCAAAAGCCCTGAACAAAATATTAGCAAACTGAATTTGACAATACATTAAAAGGATTACATATAATGATTAAGTAAAATTTATTCTAAGGATGCAAAAATGGTTCAAATTCCACTAAACAAACATAATAACACACATTAACAAAATGAAGGATAAGTCATATGATCACTCAATTGATGTAGAAAAAGTGTTTGACAAAACTCTATATTTGTTATGATAAAAAAACTCTCAGCAAATTGAGTATAGAGGAAATGTACCTCAATGTAAATAGACCATATATGACCAGCCCTCAAGTAACATCATATTCAACAGTGAAAAGCTGAAAGATTTTTCTCTAAGATTAGTAAAAAGACAAGGATGCCCCATCTGAACACTTTTATTCAACAAAATATTTGAAGTTATAGCATGAACATTAAGAAAAAAATGTATATATGGCATAAATCAGAAAGGAACAATTAAAACTGTCACTATTTTCAAATGATATAATATTATATGCACAAAACCTAAAGGACTCCACAAAAACTCCACCAAAAGAATTAATAAACAAATAAAGTTGTAACATACAAAATCAATCCAGAATATCTTCTAGACATTTATACACTAATAACAAACTATCAGAAAAAGAAATTAATAAAACAATTACATTTAAGCCCTGGCTGTTGTGGCTCAGTTGGTTGAAGCATCATTGCATAAACTGAAAGGTCATAGGTTTATCCCTGGTCAGGGCACATGCCTGGATAATGGGTTTGGTCCAAGACAGCATGCATGTGAAAGGCAACAGAACAAAGTTTCTCTCTCACATCAGTGTTTCTCTTCTTTTCTTTCTTTTTACCTCCCTCTCTCTCTAAAATCAATAAGCATGTCCTCAGGTGAGGATTAAAAATAAAATAAAAAGACAATTACATTTAAAAATAAAATACCTATAAATAAATTTAACCAAAAAGGTGAAAGATCTGTGCACTAAAAATTGTAAGACACTGGTGAAAGAAATTAAAGAAGACACAAATAGATGAAAAGATATCTGTACTCCTGGATTGTCAAAATTAATATGGTCAAAAATTCATATGTTCCTAAGCAGTGACACTGTTTACCGAAACAGACAAAATACTTCTAATATTTGTACAGAACCACAAATGTACCCAAACAGCCAAAGCAGTCTTGAGAAAGAACAAAGCTTACCCACAATTCTGATTTAAAACTAGTATACAAAGCTATCATAATTAAAACAATATGATATTGGTCTGAAACCAAACACATAGATCACCAATTTTCAGCCACTGCAAAAAATTTTTTAAAGATTTTATTTATTTATTTTTAGAGAGGAAAGGGAGGGAGAGAGAGAGAGAGAGAGAGAGAGAGAGAGAAACACCAATGTGCAGTTGCTGCGGGTCATGGCCTGCAACCCAGGCATGTGCCCTGACTGGGAATCGAACCTGCGACACTTTGGTTAGCAGCCTGTGCTCAATCCACTGAACTATGCCAGCCAGGGTGCAAAAATTTTTAAAACACACAATACCTGGCTATTTAGTCAGGAAATCTAACATCTTTTCCCTCTTAGATTTTCAAATAGAAAAAAAAATGACAACAGGCAACAAAACAATAGCCATCAGGTGTGAATGAATCAAAATTTGTTGGTGTGGTGCAGAATTTTAGTAATTAGTTTATGTGTGTCACAAAGGCTGGAAAAGGTTGCAAAAGTTTGAAAATCACTGGTTTAAAGGAGAAAATATTAAGGATCAAGCAGCTTCTTCTGCAGGTTAATTTTGCCATTATGTTAATACTGGATGTATTTTTTTTTAAGATTTTATTGATTTAGTTTTAGAGAGAGGGGAAGGAAAGGAGAAAAGGAAAGAGAAAAACAGCAGTGTGTGGTTGCCCCTTACGTGGGAATCAGGCCGGCAACCCAGGCATGTGCCCTGACTAGGAATCTAACTGTGAACCCTTTGATTTGCAGGCTTGCGCTTAATCCACTGAGCTACACCAGGTAGGGCTAGATGTATTTTTTGACATGACACATTTTGAAAAATTTGAAACAATACTTCTGCTGAAAGTCATGGCTTTTTGAGGTCCTCATAACAATGTAAGTACTATATACAACTCCTGGAAATCTACCACAGTATTAAGCAATGACACTTTGAGGAGACAGGGATATAAACACCAAATTATAATCCACAAAGAGCCACAAACTCCAACCTTGATTTGGTAGGAGCAAAATCTTATACTTTCAAGTATTTACTGAACTGCATTGTTTTGCAGTTTCTCAAATTTGTCATTTTTTTTTATGCTCACCCTGAAGTCAACCAGATTAAGAAAAACCTCTGTAAATTACATGCTAGACCAACAGCCTCCATTTCTAAGACTTTAATTATTGAAAAGCACCTTTACAAATAATACCTGATATGTAGGCTTAAATGAAGAAAACAGCTGAACATAAGCTTGGTTAAATAGGGACTGCTTGACTGTTACATGTTAAATGCAGACTGGAAAAAAGACAAAAAAAGTTTCTTGGGGGAACTTTGCAAGAGCAAACCCTAATAAGTTCATCACTTACAGGTGTTAAATACCTGACTAGAGACAGACAAATAAATGACACAGCAATCAAATGAACCCATTCCCCTGTGTAACTTCCTAAGGCTATAGCCAAAATCCCTCTGTGTGTGCCGTCCATGAGGAGGTGGGCGGCAGAGCAGGCCTAAGTGAAACTAAGGCTGCATTAGCTCAAAGTAACGTCTTACATTGACAGATGTAAAGGAGCCTAGGAAAGAGTAGGCAGTTTGCTCAGAATAAGGTTAGCCCTCTTTGTTGCTCTTCTGGGTCATGGAAAAGAGAATCTCTCCAGGGATTTCAAGAGGGTGGCAAAGTTGGTAGAAGCTACACTAATGTTCTTCCAGAATCAAACTGTAATTACAACCAATTTGTAGAGAAATCATCCCAAATAACCAACTGAAGACTGGCTAAAGAGAAGTCTCATAACCAAGAATTTTCAGAAGAAGCTATATTGAGACTGATAGGAAGGGCAGAGATGTGCAACAGGCTGGCCCTGCATCCACAGACAGCAGCTGAGGCTCCAAAAGGATATCTCAGCTTCAGGGGATCTCCCTGAGGAGCATGGGTTCTAAGCCCCAAGCTAAGATCTCCAGTCCAGAGCACTGCAGCCAGGAAGAGGTGCCCACATAATATCAGCCTATGAATAGCAGCAGGTTGCTGTCTACGAGGGAGAGATGGGAGCCTACTAGAGACACAGGAATCCTATTAAAGAGCCAATGCACAAAAATTCCATTTGCATCCACCCACACTGAGCTTCAGTGGATGGAGGGTGGAACAGGCTAGAGTCACCTGAGCAGAGTCTGGAAGTTATGGCTCTGGGTAGACAGCTAAAGAAACAGCCTCCAGGATTCCTGTGCTGAGTCATTCTTCCATACCATAGACACCATCTTTTGTGAGTGGAGCAGTCCCCTCCTTGTCACATCAGCCTTGGGGAAAGCAATTGCTTGTCCTCTGAAATCCCTCTCACAACACCTGTGGAATTTAGGCCCTGCTGTAGAGTCAGCTGTCCTGGGCAGTGTGTAGAGGTGGGAACAGTCTCAGGGGGTGTCAGTGACTGAATTGTCTAGTTTAGGGGTAGGGACTATTCCCTACACTTTCCCATGAAACTGATAGGTGCTTCCCCCTCACAGGAAATCCAATAGAACCACCCTCCCAGCTTCCTGCAGGCTCAATTTCCAGGCTCTGGAGGACCCATCCACCTGAGTTTTAGTGGTTCTAGCCTGCTGAGGTTGAGGCAAAATCCAAGACAGATCTTATTGTTGTGGGCCAAGGACCACACCCACAACCTTCCCTGAAGCCAGACCAACACCTCACCCTCAAGAGAGAAACACTAACCCTGTTTTTTGAACTCCAATCAGTGGCTGTTTCAGTGAATGAGCATATTAGGCAGTCAGCAGGTAGGGGCAGGAGGAGGTGGATATCAGGATACTTTGAGACTGCTGATCTGCCTCCTGGTCCAGTGCTGGGAAAAGTTGGCTTTGGTGCACAGCTTGGTTCTTCCCCATGTGCACACAAGCCAAGAAGGGGCAGTCACAAACTGTGGATCACTTGTAGCTCTAGACAGGTTGTCAAGGGCCAGGCAAAGACAGTGCCTGAAAAAGAACAGGTCCCAAATAAAACAAAAGAACTATGCAATGACAACAAAAACAACAAAAAAAAGAGCTATATAAAATGGAGGCAAGCAATTTATCAGACATAGAGTTCAAAGTAATGGTTATAAGCCTTCTCAGAAAACTTAGTAAGAACTACAAGAGCATGAAGAAGAACATAGAAACCAGAAAAAAGGGCAAACCAGAAATTAAAAATATATTATCTAACATCAAGAATACACTATAAGGAATAAACATTAGGTTACATGAAACAGAGGATCAAACCAGCAATATGCAAGACAAGACAGAAAAAGCACCTAATCAGAGTAACAAAAATAAATACAAATTTTAAAAAACAAGAATAGTTTAAGGGATCTTTGGGACAACATGAAGACAATACCTACATCATAGGGGTACCAGAGGAGAAGGGAGAGAACAAGGAATCAGGAACCTATTTGAGGAAATAATTCCCTAAAACCAAAAACTTCCCTAATCTGGTGAAGAAAAAACACACAAGTCTAGAAACTACAGAGTACCAAACAAGATGAACTCAAACAGGCCCACATCAATACACATAATTAAAATGTCAAAGGTTAAAGACAAATAAAGAATCTTAGCTAAATGAGAAAGACAGTTAGTTACATACAAGGGAGCTCCCATAGACTGTATTTTTCAACAGAAACAGAAGGGGTAGCGTGAAATATCCAAGTGATGAAAAGCAAGAACCTACAACCAAGACTACTTCACTCAACAAAGCTATTATTTAAAATTGAAGGAGAAAGCCCTAGCTGGTGTAGCTCAGTGGATTGAGCACGGGCTGTGAACCAATGTGTCGCAGGTTCAATTCCCAGCCAGGGTACATGCCTGGGTTGCAGGCTATAACCCCCAGCAACTGCACATTGATGTTTCTCTCTCTCTATCTCCCTCCCTTCCCACTCTAAAAATAAATAAATAAAATCTTTTAAAAAATTGAAGGAGAAATTAAAAGCTTTCCAACCCCACCCCCCCTAAAAAAAAAGGTTTGTTACTATCCAACCACTATTAAAACAAATGTTAAAGGGCCTGCTGGAAGAAGAAGAAAGAAGAAAGAAGAAGGGAGAGGAAGGAAGGAAGGAAGGAAGGAGAAGAGGAGGAGATAGGGGAAGAGGAGGGGAAGGAGAAGAAGAAGTAGAAAGTAGAAGGAAGAGAAGGAAAAGAAGGGGAAGAGGAGTAGGAAGGAAAAGGGGGATGAAAAACAGAGGAACATAGTTAAAAGAATAAACTGTCAATAAATATGCACCTATCAATAATCTCTTTGAAAATAAATGCCTTAAAAGCTTTAATCAAAAGACATAGGGTAGCTGAATGGATAAGAAAGCACGACCCATACATATTCTGTCTACAAGAGACTCATCTCAGAACAAAAGACACATTCAGACTAAAAGTAAAGTGATGGAAAAAGATACTTTATGTAAATGGAATGACAAAAAAAAGCTGGGGTAGTACTACTTATATCTGACAAAACAGACTTTAAAACAAAAGCCATAGTAAAAGAAAAAGAAGGGAAGGGAGGAATGACATAATGGCAAAGGGAGTAATCCAACAAGAGAATATAACCCTTGTAAATATTTATATGCTCCCAACATAAGAGCACTTAAATATGTAAAGTGAATTTTGGTGGGCATCAATGTAAAGACTGACAGTAATACAACCAAAGTACGGGATTTTAATACCCTATTGACATCAATAGATAGATCATCCAGACAGAAAATTAACAAGAAAACAGTGGCCTTAAATGATATAACATCAGATTAATTTCATTGATACTTTCACGGCATTTCACCTCAAAGCAGCAGGATACACATTCTTTTTAAGAGCACATGGAATTTTTTTTAGGATAGAATATATGTTAGACATAAAACAAGCCTCAATAAACTTAAGCCGTTTGAAATCACACCAAGCCTCTTCTCTTACCATAATGGAATGAAACTAGAAATGAATCACGAGAATAAAAATAAAAAACATGCAAAGATGTAGAGGCTAAATAACATGTTACTAAACAATAAATGGGTTAACAATGAGGTCAAGGAAAATCATAAGATACATTGAAACAAATGAAAATCAGAACACAACAACTAAAAATCTATGGGACACAGCAAAAGCAGCCCTGAGAGAAATTCATAGCATTATGACCTACCTTAAGAAACAAGAAAAATTTCAAACAATCTAATGTTATGCTTAGTAGTACTGGAAAAAGAACAACAAATAAGGCCCAAAGTGAGTAGAAGAAAAGAAAGAATAAAGGTCAAAGCAAAAATAAATAAAATAGATTTGAAAAAAATATTACAAAGATCAACAAAACTTAGAATTGGATCTTTGAGAAGATGAATGAGATTTACAAACCTTTAACCAGAGTCTCCAAGAAAAAAAGGGGGTGGGGGAGAGGTCCCACATGAATAAAATCAGAAATAAAAAAGGAGAAATAAAAATTGACACCAAAGAAATACAAAGGATTGTAAGAAAATATTACAAACAAGTATATGCTAAAGGTGGGAGAATCATATTACCTGATATCAATCTATGCTACAAGGTGATAGTAATCCAAACAACCTGGTACTTGCATAAAAACAGATATATAGGTCAATGGAACAGAATAGAGAGCCCAGAAATAAACTCATGTCTTTGTAGTCAATTAACATTTGACAAAGGTGGCAAAAACATACAATAAGGTAAAGATAATCTATTCAATAAATGGTATAGGGAAAATTGGACAGATATGTGCAAAAAAAAAAAAAAAGAAACTAGACTACCTCTGACACCATTTATGAGAATAAACTCAAGCCCTGACCACTTGGGTTGAGCATTGTTCTGTAACTAAAAGGTGGCAGGTTCAGTCCCCATCTAAGTGCATATGAACCCCAGTCCAGGAGAACAAAGGAGGTAATCAATTGATATTCCTCTCTCATATTGATGTTTCTCTCTCTCCCTTTCTCTCTGTTTAGCAGCAATAAAAAAAAATGTTCTCTGATGAGGATAAACAAGAATAAACTCAAAATGGGTTAAAAACTTCATTGTTAGACTCAAAACCATAAAAATACTAGAAGAAAAATAGGTAGTAAAATCTCAAACATTTCTCACAGCAATATTTTTTCTGATGAATCACCTGAAGCAAGGGAAACAGATGAAAAAATAGACAAATGAAACAACAAAAAACTAAAAAGTTTTTGGACAGCGAAGTAAATCATCAACCAAATGAAAGGAAAACCCACTGAATGAGAGAACATATTTGCCAGTACTTCTGATAAGGGCTTAATATAAAAAATTTATAAGGTATTTATAAAACTCAATACCAAACAAACAAACAACTTAATTGAGAAATAGGCACAGGACCTGAATAGATACTTCTCCAAAGAGGACATACAGATGACCAATAGACATATGAAAGAATGCTTATTATCACTAATCATTAGAGAAATGCGAATTAAAACCACAATGAGATATCACTTCAAACCTGTGAAAATGGCTATCATCAGTAAATCAACAAAAACAAGTTTTGGCAGGGATATGGATGAAAGGTACCCTAGGGCACTATTGGTGGGAAGGTGGGCACTGTTGGTGGGAAGGTAGCCACTGTGGAAAGCAGTATAGAGTTACCTAAAAAAAATTAAAAATGAAATTGCCTTAAGACCCAGCAATTTCACTTCTGAGAATATCTAAAGAAACCCAAAACACTAATTTGAAAGAATATATACACCACTATGTTCATTTCAGCTTTATTTATAACAGCCAAGGTTGGGAAGCAGTCCTAGTGGCAATTAGTAGACATGTAGATACATATAAAAGAAGATGACTTGGTACATTTACACAATTGAATACTACTTAGCTGAAGAAAAGAGGGAAATCTTACTTTGAGTGACAGTATGGATGGATCTGGAGAGTATCATGCAAAGTGAAGTAAGCCAGTCAGAGAAAGACAATATCATATAATTTCACTTATATGTAGAATCTAATGAACAAAATAAATGAACAAAGTGGAGATAGACTCACGGATGCAGAGAACAGACTGCTGACAGACAGAGATGGTTGAGAATTGTGTGAGAAGTATGAAGGGATTGAGCAAAAAAAAAAAAAGAGAGAGAGAGAGAGAGAAAGAGAAAGAAAGACTTATGGACACAGGCAACAGTATGGTGATTGCCAGAGGGAAGTGTTGTGGAATGGGGGTAGGAGAGGATAAAAGGGATAAATGGTGAGGGAAAGAGACTTGGCTTGGGTTAGTAAACATGTAATACAACATACAGATGATGTATTGTAGAATTTTATACCTGAAACTATGTAATGTTATTAACCAATGTCACAAATAAATTCTATTAAAAATAAAATATGTGTACAAAAAATGGAACTAGACTATCTTGGGTAGGGATCAAACTATGAGAGAATGCTTCACATTGCTTTCAAAGTTTGCATGTGCAGAGTATCACCTTTCAGCAAACAAGTAGTAATTATTTTTCAATATCTGCTTATCACAAATGTGATAGGTAGAATGATAACATACACAGTTGGTTTTATTGTTTCTACTCTTTAAATACTGTATATACTATAAAGTATATTCTTTATACACTATAAAACTAGTATATAAAATAGGAAGCAAAATTATGATATATAAATTTTAGCAGTTAGGCCTTAAAGAATTATTTTCTCTGAGAGCTACTTATAAAAATAAGCTTATTTTGTTTATAAAAATATTATATACATCTTCAGATATAACATAGAAGTTAATTATTTTAGACATGTAACTTGGGTTCATTTAAGCTTGCACAGAGTTTTCAACCTCTAAGTAGAGTAATAGTTCCAAGACGGATGCCAGGAAAGATTGACATTTGGAAAAACAAGTTGGCCATGCACTGTTTCAGTGTAAAGGCCTAGGCTAAGAAGCTGTGCCAGTGATCTGGGCTATTAAAATACAAAATGTAGGTATGGGATTACAAGGCTAAAATTGAGTTAAGTGAAAGTTAAGGTGAAGGCAAAAATTAGAGTGTTAGAGGCACACAGTCCCATTGCAAAAGTCCTCAGTGAATGAGGGGAGTTACAGAAAGTGTTGTCAATTATAGAAATAAGAAAGAGGATAAGAGTAAGGTTTTGACTGTGAAAGAAAAAAGTTTCAATGAGGAGGAATAGTATTTCAAAGTAGCAGTGGATGGTAAGATAATGCTAATAGGTTCTCTAGATTTTGTTGCATGTGGTGTGTGGGTTAAAAGGGAACTTCCATCTGGAAAACTAAAAAGAATGTAGAGTCTTTAAAGGAGAACCAGGGATCAGAATTTAAATAAAGGAGTCTAGGGAAAATAAAGTCAGTCAGGCTCCCTTACCTGGATGTCCAGGTGACTGTGACTTAGCAGTGTTCTTGTAGCCTTGAGTAAAGGCCTGCATACACAGGATGAAGCTCTGTTACATAACTAGGTCAGTATTGTCACCTTGATGGCTCTGTGTGTACTTAGTATATAAGGCAGTCAGGACTTCTCCACAGGGGGACATGCAGTGTGACACACAGCTAGTGGCATGCATGGATCTCCCCACCTCAGCATAAAAGCATGCTAGACATCCAGAAAGCTCTGTGAATTTTCTTCTGTCTGCCCAAATCTCATGAATCTGCCCAGCCTTAAAGGGCTGCAAGACTATTGGTGTAGACAGTATGGATTTGTTGGGCAATATGGCATGAATATGGAGGAGCCATTGGGACCCCGAAAAGGGGGCTGGGAAGGGCAGCTGGCCACCAGCGTGTAGTATGTGGTGACCGGGCTCCAGGTGGCTTGGTTTCCAACCTCTCAGGACTGGCCCAATGTTAGTGGCACACCCAAATGGTAGAAAAGGCCCTGTGGGTGGTGGGGGAGACCCTAGTGAAGCTGAGTGCCCAGGTGGGCATCCGCAGGGGCTGGGAGGTCTGTAGGCCAAGTGTTTCTTTCAGCTTTGCGAGCTGGAATGGAGACTGAGCTTCATAATGCAGTGAATGCACAAAAGCTCCGTGAGGGAGCAGAAGTCTTGGAAGCTAAGGGAGAGGAGAATGTGCTTCTAGATGTGGCAGTTATGAGAGCTCCAAGGAAGACAGGAAGCCCTGGAGGCTCAGACCTGCGCCCACAAGGAGGACCTTCGAAAGAGTCCCCCTCCCCATTGTAGTGAAAGATTCAGAGGAAGAGGAGGGAAAACAGGGCTTTGGTTCCCCTTTTCCCTCTTCCACCCTGCACAGACCTGGAACAAACTTGACAAAAGCCACGGGGTCAGAGGGCTGCAGCCCCAGTTGGGTGTTCTGGCTGTCATGGCGGGGGCACCTGGGAAGCTTTGCTCTGGGTGTGCTGATGGAGGCAGATGGTGAAGGCAGAGCAGGCAGCAATGGCCAGAGCCACAGAGGCAGCAGCTGGGCAGCTGAAAGAAATGTCGCAGCAATTGGAACTGACAGTGTCTTAAGCTCACTCTATATCACAGTTAAGAATGACCCCATGTAGTTGCAAGCTGAACACTTCCTGTGGACCCAAAAGAAGAAAAAAGGTGACAGGAAACCTGGAGGGGAGCCCCAAGGGGCCTGTCCCCAGTGTCTGGAGGACCATTTGGCTGTGCCAACCTCCAGAAAAGAGGGAGGAAATATGCTTTGGAAATTTGAATAGGGGAAGGGCCAAAGAACCTGTCTTAGTGGACCAGTGGAGATTGGAAAAAGTGAAGGCCATGCAGCTCCATAAGTATTGGGTGTTTGCCCTCCACCCATCGTGAACATACTATATAGGTGTCCCCCATTCCTGAGTGTATCCTGGGTCTCTTTTAGGGACCTGTTGAGGTTCTTTGCAGGGATATGCTGAGCATCCCTCCATTCAACTGCCATCCCCAGGAAGGGTGATGATTGTTAAACAGACACAACTTGGCTTAATACTAAAATAGGTCAGAGAGGCCAGTGGGCAGAACTGTGAGCTGTGTGGTTCATGGCTACCAGTGAAGCACCACCTCACCCCTAACTATTTGCACAGACAGTTGGGCAGTGTACCAGGGGCTAACATTATGGATATGACTTGTCATACTTGCCTGTGATCTATCCTGGCAATTGGATAAGCACCCTTTGTATAGCTGATGTCTAACAGCTGATGTTCAGAACTGTACTTGACCAAGTCTCAGACTCTGGTCTCTTCTTCTCCTTGGCACATAGACCAAGACTACCTCTAACTACTTCTCTGACTCTGAGAACATCAACAGGAGGGGTGCTGAGTTCCTAATGGCAGTACTTAAGAGTCCTCTCCATAATTTTAGGTGCCTACTTGTTTCTTTATTGCCACAGATGGACACCACCTACAGGAGTTCCTGCATAAGTCTAAGCCTCATTACCTTAATAAATTTCAACATGGCAAAAATCTATCTCAAATAGTTCACAGGTAATCAATAAAAATATGGTTTTCTCCCTTACTCTCTGTTAATTCTTGATAGCATGAACTGAAACCCTGGGAGAAAATGAGTCAGGTTACAGTTGATTTTTACCTCCTACCTAGAGTTACTAAGCAGCAGCTATAGATGCAGATGTGAAGCCAGTCCTCAGGATTCTGAAGGTGACATGTATCATTCATTGTGTGTACATCAAGGATGACCAAGAGGTCCCATTGGGACTGAAGTTACATTATTTCTAGGATGTAAATACAGCAGGATGAAAATTGTGTGACTCCAGAGTCTTTAGCCCTAGAATTCAGAAGTATAAGAGGATGAGAGAACCCTCAATGAGACCTTGGCTGCAGCTGCCCCTGATTTAGCACAACACACTTTGAAGTTCGAAGGTAGATGCCCCACAACAACATGGAAAGCATGAAGGAGCTGCTGCTCTGAGATTTACTTGAGGAAGGACCTGGTCATTTTGGGTCTGTACCCCAACTTTAGGTATGAGCCATTAGAGTTAAAGGATTATTTTAAAGATAATTCCATAGGCAGAGGTGGGGGCAGTGAGTGTGTGAGAAGGCTGGGATCCAGTTAGATTTCCTGAACAGCAGAGTGCAATTCTGCCTTTTGTCCAAAACAGAGAGAAAGAGCTCACTGTTGATTATTGTTTAGAACCAGAAAAGAGACAAAAGTAGCTTTACCTGAACAAGAAAATTCCATAACCATCTTCATGACTATGGTATGTGAGAAAAAAGGTAACTGATTTGGGGGGGCTTCTGGTCAAGATGGCAGTGTAGTCAGACATAGCTCACCTCTTTACACAACCACATCAAAACTACAACTGAAATATAGAACAACCATCATTCAGGAACACCAGAAGTCAAGTTGAATGAAAGTCTGACAACTTTGGAACTGAAGAAACCACATCCATCCAGACTGGTAGGAGGGGGCATGGACATGGAACGTGCTGACCCCACATCCACATGGATAAAAATTCAGGAGGGATATCTTCAGAGTGAGGAGTCCTAGACCCATACCAGGTCCCCAGCCCAGGATTCCAGTGCCAGGAAGATAAGTCCCCAGAACTTCTGGCTGCAAAAACCAGCAGCAATTTTGTTAGTAGAGGAGCTGCTGGAGCCATAAGCAGTTCGTCTTTGGGGAACCCACATATGGACTGACATGCTCAGACTCGCTCCTTCTAAGTTCCAGCAATGGGGTGGCATCCTGAAGGGCATCAGTGGTACACAGGGAGAGACTTAACTGTCTGGCACTGGGGAAAGCAAAGGACATTGCCCCTCTGTTGAGCCCTCCCCCGACAAAGCCAGTAATATGGTGTCATATCTGAGACTCCATCAACCTGGCTAACACTTTGTGACCCTCCACCCTGGAGATCCACAGAGGCTTTACCCTACCCAAATTGTGGGCCCACCAAAGCTTCATTCCTATAAGAATGACTGGTCTTGGCTCCGAAATCCTATCAAACAAGCAACAGCTGGCTTCAGTGAATCCTAGCAGCAGCTACACTAGAGCCATAGCTTGACTTTGCCTAAAAATCTCCAAGCCCAGCACAAGTAGCAGCCATATCGAATTGCTTTACAGCTCAGTCAGGGTACCCTGGGCAATATACAAGTGGAAGCTGACATTGCCTTGCACCACCCAGGAGACCGCAATGCACCCAATGGGCAGCTACAGACCACATTGGACCACCACCACCCTGCCCCTGCACAGCTGATCCTCCACAGAGGAAGGAGGTTGGTAGTCAGTGGTTACAGCCAGTCCTTGCTACTGATTGGCCTGGGTAAATCCCTCCCATTGATCTGCCAACAGCAGCCAAGGCTCAACTATAAGAGGAGGGTGTACTCAGTCCACACAAAGGACACACTTTGAGTACCCAGCTTGGATGATAGGGAAGGCTGTGCCACTAGACCCTATAGGGCACTTACTACATTAGGCCACTCTACTAATACACAGAGTCAAAGCAGCTTTACCTAATACACAGAAAGAAACACAGGGAGGCTGCCCAAATGAGGAGATAAAGAAACTTGGCCCAAATGAAAGAACAGATTACAGGTGAAGAAAAAGAGCTAAACAAAATGGTTATAAACAATCTCAGAGGCAGAGTTCAAAACACTGATTATAAGGATGCTCAAGGAATTTAGTAAGGACCTCAGCAGCATAAAAAGATCCAGTCAGAAGCAAAGGATACACTAATTGAAATAAAGAACAATTTATAGCAAAACAACAGTAGAGTGGATGAATCCCAGAATCAAATCAATGATTTGGAACTAATTGCATCCATGCAGACTAAGCCATGCAGAACAACCATGCAGAACAAGAGGAGAAAATCGCCCAAAATGAGAATAGTATAAACAGTCTCTGGGACTTCTTTAAAAGGTCCATAAGTCACCTCATAGGGGTGCCAGAGGAGAAGAGAAAGAGAAATTTTAAATTTATCTGAAAGAATAGTGAACAAAAACTTTCCTAATTTGGTGAAGGAAATAGACACGCAACTCAGGGAAGCACAGACAATCCCAATTATGATGGATGCAAAGATGCTCTTTCCAAGACACATTATTATTAAAAGGCCCAAGGTTAAAGATAAAGAGAGACTCTTAAAAGCAAGAGGAAAGATGTTAGGTACCAGAAGGATCCCAGATGGGTGGAAGGAGAGTGTGTCACCACCCTTTAAGGTCAGGCATCTTCATGGTATTTGTGCATATGGAAAAATATTCATGGAGTCATTGGGATATCTGGCATGCTTTATTCATGGGTGGGTGAGCCACGCATGCTTCAAGCTGCATGCCTATCTGCATATCTCATGTCATGACCCTTGATCCCTAGCATGGCACCCATCATGGCACCTCTCCCCTTGCATGCCTCTCATCATCATTGCCCCCAGCAGGGAGTCCATACCTGTTTAAGTACTAGAGGTGGACAAAGCTGGCAAGATGCCAGAACATTATATAACATAACATAATTCTGTGCATGCAAGCTCACTTCATGTTATGGGAACAGTTTATTGGACCCAGTCTCAAGGCTATGAGAACACTACATATCACTGATTGGTTGCCTATCTCACACCCCCAGTTGGGACCTAGCTGCAACCTAGGCATGTGCCCTGACTGGAATAGAACCAGTGACCTTCTGGTTCACAAGCCAGCACTCAATCCACTGAGCCATACCAGCCACAGGAAAGAAAATATAATGAATGAAAGAAAGAAAGAAAGAAAGAAAGAAAGAAAGAAAGAAAGAAAGAAAGAAAGAAAGAAAGGAAGGAAGGAAGGAAGGAAGGAAGGAAGAAAGGAAGGAAGGAAGAAAGAGAGAAAGAGAGAGAGAGAGAGAGAGAAAGAAAGAAAGAAAGAAAGAAAGAGAGAAAGAAAGAAAGAAAGAAACTGATTTTCAACTGATTTTCCATAGTGATAATATGAGGACATTCCAACTTCTGTGATCTCATTGGCTTTTCAAGAATAATCTTACCTTCTGGATAAAAGACTTAAATATAAAACATGACACCATTAAAGTCCTAGAGGAGAACGTAGGTAAGAAAATCTCAGATATTTCACGAAGAGACTTTTTTAATGACATGTCCCCTAGAGCAAGGGACATAAAGGAAAGAATAAACAAATGGGACCTCATCAAAATTAAAAGCTTCTGCACAGCTAAAGAAAACAGTATGAAAATTAAAAGAGAACCAACTGTATGGGAAAACATATTTGCCAATGACACCTCAGACAAGGGTCTAATCTCCAAAATATATAGAGAACTTACACGACTGTACTCTAAGAAGACAAGGAATCCAATTAAAAAAGTGGGCAAAGGACTTGAATAGACACTTCTCCAAGGAGGACATACAGAGGATCCAAAGACACATGAAACGATGTTCAATATCGCTAGCTATCAGAGAGATGCAAATTAAAACCACAATGAGATACCACTTCACACCAGACAGAATGGCCATCATAAACAAAGCAACAAACAACAAGTGTTGGAGAGGTTGTGGAGAAAAGGGGGACCCTAGTGCACTGTTGGTGGGACTGCAGACTGGTACAACCACTATGGAAAGCAATATGGAACTTCCTCAGAAAACTAAAAAATGGATCTGCCTTTTGACCCTGCAATTCCACTACTGGGACTCTATCCTAAGAATACTAAAACACCAATTCAAAAGAACCTATGCATCCCAATGTTCATAGCAGCACAATTTACAATAGCTAGATGCTGGAAGCAACCTAGATGCCCATCAGTAAATGAATGGATCAAAAAAACTATGGTACATTTACATGATGGAATTCTATGCAGCAGAAAGAAAGAAGGAGCTCCTACCCTATGCAACAGCGTGGATGGAGCTGGAAAACATTATGCTAAGCAAAACAAGCCAGGCAGTGAAAGACAAATACCATATGATCTCACCTTTAACAGGAACCTAAATAACAAAACAAAGAAACAAGCAAAATGTAACCAAAGACACTGAAATAGAGGACAGGCTGATGGTGACCGGAGGGAGAGAAGAGGGAATTTAAGGGGACAGCGGGAAGGGTTCACAGGAACAAACTTAAAGGACACATGGTCATAGACTAAAGGGAGGGTGGTAATGGGAGGGAAGGGGGGCGGGTGGGAGGGGGAACTGGATTGGGAGTAAAAAGGAGAAAACTGTATATGAACAATGATTAATAAAAAAAAAAAAAGAATAACCTTACCTTCTTGGTAAGTGTATCTGAGCTCCAGAGTCCTGACACTGGAGCTGAAGACCAAAGGAAAACAAGACTTCTAAGAGAAGACACAGCATTAGCTTGAGGACCACATTGGGAGAAGCCAGGTCCTTGTTACCAATCATATTCCCCTGTTATAGTACCTGGGAAGAGATTCTTTAAGGCAGATCGAACATGGTACCCTAAGGATAAATAAGGTGAAAGATATTGCATGATTGTCTAATAAACCAGTTATTCAAATTGTGGCTTTTGGGTCAGAGGCAACCACAAAACCTGGGAGTTTATCAGAAATGGATAATGTCAGGCCCCATCCAAGATGTAATAAAAGGCAATGTGTATTTTCTTCCAATCCCTAGGTGATCCTAATGTTCATAAAAGTCTGAGAAGCACCATTCTAGTCCAGTGGTTCTCCGGTTTGACTGCACATTAGAATCACCAGAAGAGCTTTAAAATATGATCATCTTGAAGCTCATCCCCAGAGATTGAGTAATGGCTCTGGGACACCAAGTGAGCTCTAAAATTTTTCAAAGCCCCTAGTTTATTATAAAGTGCAACCAATATTGAGAGGAATGCTTGAGACAGATGATTTTCTTTACAAAGAGAGCCAATGAGCCAGTGAGAAAGAACAGACCATCAGGATTGAGATAATATTTTCAGACTGAAGTAAACAAACAGGCTGGTGATGAGAATCACAGATCCTAGAAGTAAATGTTAGGGTCCCAGGCACAGGAAAGAGGCTCAGAGATACACAGCAGGTTTTTGTGATAGGCAGATGATCAACATAGTGACAAGGAAGGTAGATTTTTACATAGGATGGAGGGGCAGTCAAGGGAAAAGGTAGTACTTCAATAACTAGGGTGGTGGAACAGGTCAGAAAAAATGTAGTCAGTTCTTCTCTGACTTAAGCTTTGAAAACATAAAGTTTCAATGTGACTTATATATTAGGGAACTGAGCATAATGTCAATTTCACTCCTGCTTATACTCGATTTTGTCCTCTGGAAACACCACTGAACACTGGAAACTGTCCCTGGCTGAAAGAAGCCACATCAAAACACATACAATGCACACATGCACAACCTCAGATGTGCACCAGCTACCTCAATTCACCTCCCATGGCTCCACACTGCATTACAACTTTTTATCTGATTTTCTGTCACCCTCTTTTTACCCCTTAACTCCAACTCCATAACTCACAAGCTATACCCTCAGGCATCCACATCCAGCATAACCTGAGGCTTTTTCAAGGCACAGTGCCATATTTGCTATGGTACTCATGTATTTCTCGACTATTGAACAAATACAAAAAGGTGCTACTGTTGATGGGAGAGACCTGGTTCTTCTTGCTGATGCATGTAAAGAATTACAGATCAGCAAATCTATTAACGTGTAATCAGTTTATTAGTGACCTGTTCCCATGGAAGAGAATGGGACTGGGTATAACAGGGGGTGAAAGGAAAAGTTTCAGGGCAAAGCAGGATGGCACAAGTAAGAACGTCTGAAAATCAAGGTGGCAAGCCCCAGGGTGGCTCAAGGCCAGGTGGTCAGAGGCCTGGTAGCCCAAGAGCCAAGAGCACTGAGAGAGACTTTTGTTCTGAGCACTTATATAGTGGGTGGGATAGGAGAGAAAAGTTACCTATTGTTTAATGTGTAAATGCAGTGCCAGCTTTCTCAGGTGGATATAACTACCCAAACTTAGTTATGTGTGGGAATCTGTTAGCCCGAATCCTTATCTTGCTCCAGACTCCACTTGTTCCTCTTGTTATAAAACAAATATGTGTGGCAGGAGGCAGTTAATTAAAATTGGGGCACTTTCCAAAGTTATTTATAGGCTCTTTCTGTAAGCATTAGGAACTCTCTCATAAAACCAATAGTGATCAGAGGTAGACAATTAAGCAAAGTTGTTTTATGGGCTTCTTCTTTGGGCACCATGGACACTCTCCTGCATTCTAGGCCTTGGGATGAAAGCAAAGTTTCAAGGCCTTCTTTCCCAGGCAGTAGAAATGCTACACAGAATTTCAAGAACTTTTCTTCCTTCTTGCTAACATAGTGTCTCTTGTGATATTGGAACACCTGGCAATATTATCAGACCAAGCTCAGGACTACTGAGTTTGCATGTGAGACATGTCTCCTTCCTCCTCCCTGCCTTGGTTTACCATTTATCCTACCTAAGTGCTAAAAGGCGTTTCCTGGCAACCAGGATGCTAGACTCTGGCCAGTAACAGCAGTGCAGTCTCAGAGTTCTTCCTGTGCTGCCTCCTGCCTCACTACCATTTCTATTTGATCTTTGTTTGCTATAGACAATAGTTTTCAGTGTTGAGTCTCTGGTTATAGGAGATCATTCTGTGTGGTGTGGGCCCAGCTCCCACTTGGAAAGGCCAGTGGAAAGCAAGGTCTGGTACACAGGACCCACACCCACAGATAGGTTCTCTTGTGGGGAATCAGGCCTGCATTACAGTGTACAGGCCATGTACAGGCCAGTACACCTAGGCCACTTTGAGACTTGCTTTTGCTAAAACTCCCTCACCCTGAATTGAGGCAGCAAACGTTTACTGCATATCTTTAAAGTAACTTCCTAAAATCCATGCTAAACCTTCCAAGGACAAGTGTAACCAGTTCAACCACTTTTCTCTTTATATTTGCAAATGCCCTTCTTTTTTATGTAATTAGCAACATCCTCTCCTTTGTTTTCTGAAAAAGGTAACCACCTAAAGCAAACCTGTTCATGAGGACCATCCTCAATGTAATGTGCCCAGAAAAGCAATAAAAACCTGTCAAGGCAAGGGTCGGGTGCTCTCCTCTTGAGAGAGTGTCTGCCATCCCTTTTCCTCCACAGGACTCGTGTGAATTTGGCATGTCTTATCCACAATGCCTTGGACATTGTTGGCTGGTGACCACATCAGCTAGCACCCAAACAGGGACCCAAGGCTATGAGCCATCATTGTAGACAACACACCAACTTGGTTGGAGTGTGCACATCAGCCCACCTAAGGGCTGATGACACCAAATGCTTTTTGGTTAGGCTGTAGGGTATGTTGGATTTTAGAGGAAAAATGTTTTCTCCCTAGGTTTCTCTCTCTTGTGACCACTTTACAACTGTACCTTCTTTAGTAAGCAGGAGCCTTGCTCTCTCTCCCAAGTATTTGCTGCAATCTCACAGGCATGGGTTTAGCAGTTAAGAGCCAAAAGGGTGCTCACCGTGACAAAGACTCCCAAGAGAGGATTAGCTAGACATGGACACTGCAGGCTGGTGTCTGCATCACCTGATCTCATTTTTCCCATAAGCCCTGTGATATTTACTGTGCAATTTTGCATAACACAGTTATTTTCTGAAATACACATATTTCATTATGGCAGAATTGACTATAAAATTAAGTGGATTGGATGTAGACTCATTTAACTTCTAAATTAATGCTCTTGAAATTCCTGTTAAGGACACTATGGAATGGAGTCATTTTCAGCTCTAGAGAAAGAAAAGAGAAAGTGGCATGGGTTAGGTTGTCAGGAAGGTCTTTGAAATGCCCAGTGGAGGGAATGGTACAATGGAGTACAGAGGGAATGGGGTGTTGGTTCATCAAAGAGTGGGAAGGGGGACTCTTCGATGACCTTGATGACCTTGTTGCTTCCCAAAGGAGAAGTTATCTAAGTCTAAAGCAGTGGAATGCAGCTAATGTCAGTGAGAAGCTGACCAATGGCTTGCCTTCTCCAAATAATGATTGCTTTTGGTAAAGCTTTGAAGCAGACAATCACCTAAGAATGGTGTTTTAGAAAGAATAATATGATGCTGTCACACAGGCTGAATTAGAGTTGGGGGGAGTGGAAGGACTGTTAGTGCCGCAGCCTATGTTGAGGTAACTGGTGCTGAGCCAGGGGTGTTAATGAGAATGGGAGCCCTTCTCTGCCCTGGACTCCTCACTGAAGGGTTCAAAAGGACTAATGTCTTCCTGTCTCTGCTTCTTTAATTGTTAGGCCTGAATCTGTAAAATCTCATTTTGCAGTAACAGGCTGTGCCAATGTCTCTCAGTAAGGTCACAAACATCCTCTCAACCAAATCTGATCACACTTTTCAGTGTTTGCCCCTCTCTGCCCCTGACCTTTAACAGGGTTTTCATTTTGTTGCCCTCCATCCCTCACCCCCCAGTTCTCACTCACATCTCCCTCTCTTTGCACCCCATGGCATCACCATTTCCTGGCTTTCTTCCTGGTTTTCTGTCCATCCTACATTCTGTGCTGCAGGACATCTTTTGCTAGCATCCTTTCTGTCACAACCTCTTAGACAGGATCTGTCACTGGCCTTTTTTCTTATAAATAGCCTCCTTCATAAGGACATTGCATTCATCTTTGTGGTTTTAACAACCACCTACACTACAATATTCCCAAAATTCTCATTTTAAATCCTGGTTTCTCATTGGTAGTTTTATGTCCATTGTGAACTTCCACAGGCATCTCAAATACTTCCTGTTCAGAGCAGCAGAATTCATTGTGTTACTCATCCTACTTTGTGGAATTTACATCAACCCAAGCACCCACACTAGAGCCTTGGGGTCATCATCTCACACAAGTGTCACTGAGCCCTTCCGGTGTTTCTGTCCTGTTTCTCATCAGCCCTGCTTCTCCAGCTACCCTGCCATCAACTTAACTCCACTTCTCATCATCACACACCTGGATCACTTTCTCTAGTCTCAATGTTCTCAGATCCATACACTAGGCTCTTACCAGAGACAGCTTTCAAAAATGCAGATCTGATTATGTCACTCATCTGATTAAATTGTTCTAAAGTTCAAAGTTTGAAGAATAAACACTCAAGTATTTTACATATTACAGAAACTCCACCATTTTCTACCATCAGAAAATATACTTCCTCATCATTTACTTCCCCAAACTGTAATGGAGAAGGTCAAAGCAGAAATTTCTGGAAAGCAAGGGACCCCAATTACAGGGGAACCTCACCCCTAAATCCAGCACAGAGACTGCTCCCCCTCTTGTCAGGAAAGGCAGGGGGCAGGAAGGGTGCTGAGGTGGCAGACTAAAGCAGCCTGCTTTCTGTGAAGGGAGGGGCTCTATGAAAAAGAATTTACTGAGGCAAGAGGCTGGTATAAACACAAGGCAGTTAACAGGAGGAGGGGCAGAGAGCTCTCAGGATTGAAACAAGAGGTGGATCTTAATAACCTACAGCCTTGAGGCTACAAGCACCTGACACAAGATAGCTAGTTATGGGGCCTAGATGCTCTGCCCAGTGTGACTGGAGACTTTTCTCCATGCCTGGAAAAAGGGGCAAAGACAAACTTAGCCATAGGTTGGAAAGAATTGGACCAGAATACTGGCTTCCATAGCACATGGAATTTGGGTAGAGAGGTCTTTTTAAAACAGGAGGTATGGAGAAGCCACTCTGTTGGTTCGAGGGCTCTCTTGTTTTCGAACCTGGTGTAGGCTTGTTCTGCCTCTTGACTTTTGGTGCCGGGTGCAGGCTCTTGGCTCTGGCTCCAGCACTTGGACACTCTGGGTCCCTGTCCTTTAATCACTGCATGGACGGGAGCACTCATGGAACCAGAAAGTTGCTGGGCCCACCAGGGGCTTAGGCCATACATGGTTGGAACCCATTCCTGGAGTCAGGGTCCCATTCTGGGACACATGTCTCCCTGGGCTTCAGCCTCTAGGACACTACGATCCAGTGAAGCATGGCACATGGGTCCTGGACTGCTACATGGAGACTGGGAGCAACACACCCCAGATCCTGAAAGACAGAGCTGCTGCAAGAAGATGGTGACTCTGAAACCCACAAGTGCAATCCCAGAGAGAATGGAAATCTGTCTGCGTGGCTGGCCTAAGCTCCAAGGACAGATAACAAAATGGGGAACTTCTGGGTATGGTTTTGGCTTGCGGGAAGCGAGAGAAGTTCTGGGTCTGCTGGAAGAAAGGAACTCAGAGCAGGAGTACTCTCAGTCCCACCCCAAAAATTTGAACCCGGTTAATAAAAGCCTGGTTTCTTCAACACAACTCTTTGGGTTATATTTTAGGGTGACAAGCAGCTGAGCCCCATGCTGTACAGTTACAAAATTTCACCAAGCAGAAACCTTAAAGGGCTGATAGTTCCCCAAACACAGCCAGTTCTTCTGGACTTCTGGGCCTTTGATAAACTATTTTTTTTTCCAGGGATGCCTTCCCTTTTTTTCTTGCCAGCAAACTTATGCATACTTTAAGCTGTGCTAACACATTACCTGAATATCCCAGATATAATTAGTCAACATATGTGTGATTAATTTTAATGCAATTTTTTGTGTGTGAATTTTGTTTTTGTTTGTGTTTACTGCTTATATCTTATACTAATCTGTAAGTTTCTCATGAACAAAATAAATGCTAGTTATACATACAGAAAATCATATGCTGAGTTTCTCAATGTTGTAGATAATGTCTAGCACTGATAAATTTTCTTCTAGCTGATTTAGTAAAGTGATTATCTTTATAAATTTTTTCTCTCTCTGCTGAGAAAAATATATTTAGGGGAATTTTAAAACATTGCAGTAAGTGAATTTATAGGTATGCATACCTTCATTAAAGTGTCATTGTTTTTTCTTTTTCCCAAATCTCAACATAATTTTTTAAAAGTATAATACCCAGTCTTCATCTTATGATGTCCTTAAGTTCCATAGAGATCTACCCCATATGTGTTTGTGCCAGTGGCATGTAGTTGGTCCCTACATTCCTCGGGACTGCACAAGACCATGGGGATGAGAAAAAGTAGGATTTTCTTATTTATATCATACTTTTCTTCAAATAATTTATAGGAACCCTAAATATCTCTTCAGCAGAAATTATGTCATAAATGCCAACATCTGCTAACACTCCATAGCACTTATGTCAGGCCCAACCACAGAGATGGGACTTCATTCTTCTGTAGTCCCAGAAATCTACTTCTCTGAAATATAAGAAGGTGCACTCTACAAAAATCATAAAACATTAACATATGCATCTTTGAAAGTGTTTGCAGACAGGGCTTATAGTTCAAAAGACAGTTTATAGGAAGAGGTATTTGTCAAGGATTGGAGTAATTGAAGTTACCAAATAATAATCACATAGCCACCATATGCAAAACAAAGTATTAGGCTTTCAGGGATACAAAGCTGGATTATATTGTACAGCTATACTCAGAAAATATAAAATGCTACTGCAAGGAAACAAAACTAGGCCATTTGAATAGTTTCTGGTTCTGCTTAAGGTAAAAGGAATAAAGACACAACACCCTTTCTAAGTAACTGACTATGGATAAAGCAACTATTTAAGAATTCTGAGAAAGTATAAAGAAATAAAAATAGAAAATAAGACCAATATGGAAATTATTTTCTTTTGTTTCTCCCATATCTCTAGTCTTAGACTCAAGTAATCTGAATTCCAGAACTTTCCAGCAGGTGTGACCAAAAGAAACTCTTATCTCTGATTAGAACACTTGTTGAGGTCACCCCAGATGAACAGAAAGAATGGAGTTGACTCCCTGATTTTTTCTTTTCCAATCATCCCTGCAAGCAAGCTTAGTCCCAAAGTTGTACTCCCACAGTGGAGGTACTGGCATTAGCATTGAGGCCATAACTTATGCCAGAGGCAGAACTAGTCACAGAAGGTAAGTGACAATGCAGGAAGATTGAAACACCAACTTTGTGACTAGATGACCAGAATGAGAAGCCCTAGAAAAAAGCTCAAGAAAGCAACCCCATAAAGTTATGTTTCAAGACTTAGATTTACCTGCAAGAAGTGCATATATGAAACTGATTCAACATAAAATACCAAAGCTATGAGAATAGAACTGTGGGGTAGTTCACTATCCAGGTCCCAAGTGGCCCATGGGGAACATATGCATAGGGGAAATGCAGATACCACTGCAAAGGCTTTGAAAACCAACTTGACATTGGAATGGGGTATACCTTGGGAATATCAGTAAAAAATTACAGTTTGCAACTAAATCAAAAATCAATGTTTTCAGAGTTTTTACATACCCCATAATACCCCAAATCATATAAAATAGTATTAAAATACTCAATACAAAATTACATAACAAAAATAACCAGGAGAAACTTGGCAAGTAGAAAGGGAAACTATAATCAACAAAAGACTACGCTTAAGTTGACACAGATTTTGAAATTATCAGACAAATATCTAAAGTACCTTTTTAAGCCATGTTCCATGAAGTGTGAACAGTCTTGAAATGAATAGAAAGAGACATTTTCAGCAAAGAAATAGAAGCTATAAAAAAATTACTCAGCATTTTAGAATTGAAACTACAATATCTGAAATGAAATTTCACTGGATGAGTTTGGTAGCATGGAAATAACAGAGAAAAGAGCAGATTTAGAAAAACATCCATAAAAATTATCTAATCTGAACAACAGTAAAAAGTCTGAAGATCATGAACAGGACCCTATGTAGCATTACCAAAAGTTCTAACCTACCTGTTGTTGGAGTACCTGATAAAGAAGAAAAGGAGATTGGTCCTGAAAATATATATACAAAAAAAAATCAGAAATTTTCTAAATTTGTCAAAAGACATAAAATTACAGATACAAGAAGTTTAGTAAATCTAAAACCTAATCAACCTAAAAATACTTATACCCCCAAAACATGTAATAAAACTACAGAGAAACAAAGGATGAATAAAAAACTTGAAAACAGCCAGAAAAAAGTAACATTGCACATAAGGGGAAATTGAAATAAATGAACATAGATTTTTCACAAGAAACAATGGAGGTCAGAAAATAGTGAAACAAAATTTTAGTTAACTAAAAAAAATGAACTGTAGTGTGCATTAAGCTTTTGATTGCTGAGGTATCCGTTTTAGAAGATATTCATCTTGAAAAAACATACTGCCAGCTGTATGACACAACTACCAGCAAAACAACCAGATAAGGAACTAACTACTCCTACCCATGAAGTTCTCTCTTTTAGAAAGCCTAGATAACTTAGAAAACCGACCATTTGATTAACTCCACTTCTCCCTTCCCACACCCTGATTCCCACCCTATTGCCTTAAATGAGCTAATAAAAAATGAACTTGCAAAACCCTAGACATCCTATCATCCGACCTTAATAAAAGCTGAACACCAGGTCTCTCTCTCCTCATTCTCTCTCCTTTTCTCTCTCTCTCCACCCCCTCCCTACCTCCAGTGAACCATGACCTCACTGTGGGGCTCTTGAGCATACTTCACACCCTGCAGAACCTCTGAGTAATAAATTTTGTTCCTCAAAGTTGTCTGATTTTTCTTTTTTGCTGAGTTGAATCCTGTACTCATAATAAGAACAAGGCCCCAGTGAGGAATTTGTCTGTAAGGAGCCCCACAGTTAATGTGGGCCCAGGTTACTGCTTTGGCATTCCTAGCCAAAAGCATAATTATCAGTAGGCTGAGACAAACACAACAAACTATCAACCAAGAATTCTATACCCTGTGAAAATATTCTTTAAAAATGTATACAAAATAAAGAGAGTCTTAAATAAAGTTAAGAGAAATTGTTTTCAGTAATATGTGCTGAAAGAAATAATAAAAGAAGTTCTTTAGGAAAAAAGATAATGATACCAAAGGAAACTAATACTTTAGGGATAAAAGAAGAAAAAAATGATAAATATGTAACAAGGTACAGCCAAGAGAGGGGCCCCAAATAGGGATTTGGAATGGGGTCCAGAACTCAAGGTGTTCAGGAAATATTAGAAAAATATATAGGATGTCCTCACCCCCACCCCCACCACAGGTGTAAGTTAGAGGAAGGGACACATGGAGCAGGACATTGACAGCTGTTTTGCATAACAACAGCTTTGTATCTAACCTCTGGTATGGTCATTTAACATATCTATAACCTTTAACTGGTCTCATAGATATGTTAAATAGCTGTGGCCCTGCTTTGAGCCAGGGAAAAGGAAGTGACTTCCACTGAAGACAAAACTGGAAGGCAACTCCCCCTGGTTACAATGCCTGAGTGAGAGCTTGGAGATGATTGGCTCCACACCATGAGGCCACACCTGCTCAGACTCAGGATGGCAGCCCAGTAAACCTGGAATAATAGAGGAATGATGGCAGGTATAACTGATTGTAGGAGGAGTCGGAAATGGGGCTACAGAGGAAGATTGGTGAGGGGATTTAAACTCAGACACAGCAGCCATTAGAGAGAGAACCACACGGTTTTGCCAAGGTGAGGACCCCTACAGCCATGTGAAGGAGAATCACCATGGGGCTTTAGCAGAGAACCGCCACTCGGCTTTGGCAGAGTGGCAACCCCCCCTCCCTTGGCTTTGCCGGGAGAGAACCATGTGACTTTGGTAGAGGAGAACCACGAGGCTTTGGCCAGAGTGGGGACCCTTGCAGCTTTGGGGTGCTCCTTTTTGCCACATGGCTTAGGAAGCAGAAGAGACTTTGCCTGGAAGGAAAGGGGTGAAAGGACTCTTGCTGGTGAGCCATGAGGAGGTGCCACATATGGTTTTGGATTAACTGGAGATCCTGACAGTGACACAGCTGATGGTATCGGTAGCCTGAATCATGGACTTCTTTTCCTCAGATATGGTATCCCAGATTAGGGCAGAGGGAGAAGGAAGGACTATGTGTGTTCATTGGTGTTTTAAGGGACTTTGGGATTTTAATGACGATATTGGGTCACTACTTTGTCTATATATCTTTAAATAAACATTTCCTTTCCTTTTCACAAATCACTGGCATTGAGAAACATTTTTCCTCTGGTGGCAGACAATACAAACTTAGTGGGGGTACTTTCAGTGATAGTATATCATACCCTCCTTGGACCTGTTCTGTAACAAATATATGCATTAATATAATAAAATAAGATTATTTTTCTACTAAGTTTGACAGTTAAAAGCAAAAATTATACACTCATCTGATAGGATTTTCAATGATTATGGATACAATTTATGTAGTAATTATAACATAAAGGGGGAATATAAAGGGAGCCATATGGCCATATGGTTGCAAGTTTTCTTCATTGCACTTAAAACAATAAATACTAATTCTAAGTAGACTGTGAAAAGTTAAATAGTATATTGTAATCCTTAGCTCAATCACTGAAAAATATTCTACAAAAAGATATATATAAAAAGAGGAGTTCTGGACAAGATGGAGGCTAGGTGGAAACCCTTCACTTCCTTGCACAATCAAAAGGAGGATAACAACCAACATAAAATCAATAAACAACCAAAATCACCAGAAAATCAAACTGCATGGAACTCCAGCAACCAGGGAATTAAAGAAAAACTCAGCCAGAACAACCAGACCTGTAAGATGGACCACATGTGCTGACTCAGAAAAATCATGGTGAGGCAGCTGGGAGGATGGAGCTGACTGATGAACTGGGCAGAGCTGCACTGGAGGGACTGACTTAAGGGGAAAACAGACTCAGAGCTGACTGTGGGCTAAGGCTGGGGTTGCCCCGGTAGGAGATACTTCTGGTCTGACGCAAGTGTCTGTTGGATGTGCTAGAGACAAGCAGGTGAGCTGCATAGTTCACTCTCTGGCCCCTCCCACACAGGCAGCACAGCAAAGAGGGTTACGCTGCCAGGGGGAATACCTAAGGCCCCACCCCTTACAACTTATCAGCTGCGCCAAGACAAAGAAATATGGCCCAAATGAAACAACGCAGCAAAACCTTTGAAAGAGAACTAAGCAATGAGGAGATCGCCAACCTATCTGATGGAGAATTTAAAGTCCTGGTAATCAAAATGCTCATAGATCTGATTGAGCTTGGCTGAAAAATGAAAGAACAAATGAAAGATACCCAAAATGAAATAAAGCAAAATATTCAGGGAACCAACAATAACAAGAAGGAAACCAGGATCAAAGCAATGATCTGAAGCAAAAGGACAAAATAAAATCCAACTGGATCAGAACAAAGAAACGATAATCCAAAAAAATGAAGAGAGGCTGAGGATTCTCTGGGACAACTTGAAATGTTCCAATATCCAAATTATAGGGGTGCCAGAAGGAGAAGAACAGAAGCAAGAAATTGAAAGCTTATTTGAACAAATAATGAAGGAAAAATTCCCCAATCTAGTGAGGAAATAGACTTCCAGGAAGTCCAGGAAGCCCAGAGAGTCCCAAAGAAGTTGGACCCAAACAGGAACACACCAAGGCACATCATCATTAAGCTACCCAAGATTAAAGACAAAGAGAAAATCCTAAAAGCAGCAAGAGATAAGGATACAGTTACCTAAAAAGTAGTTCCCATAAGACTGTCAGCTGATTTCTCAAAAGAAATCTTACAGGCAAGAAGGGGCTGGAAAGAAGTATTTGAAGTCATGAAAGGCAAGGACCTACATCCAAGATTACTCTATCCAGCAAAGCTTTCATTTAGAATGGAAAGGCAGATAAAGTGCTTCCCAGATGAGGTCAAGTTAAAGGAGTTCATCATCACCAAGCCTTTATTATATGAAACATTAAAGGGACTCATCTAAGAAAAAGAAGATAAAAAATACGAACAATAAAATGACAATAATCTCATAACTACCAACAAATGAACCTAAAAGAAAAGAAAAACAAAGAAAACAAAAACTAAGCAAACAACCAGAACAGAAACAGAACCAGAGAAATGGACTTCACACAGAGGGAATTCAGTGGGGAGGGGGAAGGGAAGAATAGGGAGGAAGGTACCAAGAAGAAGAAGCATAATTAGTAGGCATGAAATAGATGGCAAGAGATAAAAAATGGTGTAGGAAACAGAGGACTCAAAGAACTTACATGTACAATCCATGGACATGAACTAAGGGCAGGGATGCTGGAGGGTTGGGAGGGGAGGGTGCAGGGGGACCAAGGGGAAAATTGGGAAAACTGATAGCATAATCAATAAAAAATACATATATATATATATATATATATATATATATATATATCCAATAAATAAAATCAAATAGAAAATAAAGTAATGTTCAAATAATATAAAATATAGCATGAAAGAGAAAATAAAGTAAAAAGGTATCAAACAAAATAAAGTTATAGAACAAAATCTAATTATACTAAAATTGCTCTAAATGCAAACACTCTAAGCATATTATTCAGATTTAATTTAACCAACAAAAAATCTAATCATATCCTACAAACCTCACTAGAAACCCATCTTAATTATGATATAAATATGTTGAAAATAAAAGGAAAAAATGCAATCAGTACACTAATTGAAAATAAAAAGCTGAAATGGCAATATTAATATGAGAAAAAGTAGACTTCAGAACTAGAAAAATTACAAGGAAAAACAAGAGACATGCCACAATGCTAAAGGGGTCAAATCATTAAGAAGATAAATCTAGCCCCCATATGAAAAGACTGAAAAGAAAAAAAAAACACATGATCATCTCAATATATGTAGAAAAAATATTTTGAAAACAATCTATATACTTTCATAATAAAAACTCCCCAAGAGACTAAGAAAAAAAGAAAACTGCTTTAAACTGACAAAGAGACTCTACAAAAATCCTATAGTTTACAAGAAGATATTTAATACTTTCCCCCTAGGTTCAGAAATAAATGAGGCAAGGCTGTTCACTTTTGCCACTTTAATTCAACAGCATCATTTCTGGCCAAGCAATAAGGTAGGAAAATATATAAAGGACAGAATGGAAAAGAAGAGATATAAGTACCTTAATCCACAGACAACATGATTGTCTACATAGAAATTCTCAAGGAATCTACAAAAAAATCTCCTAGATTTCTTCTAGGCAGTTCAATTAGTTCCTACAACTAGTAAGTGAATTTAACATGGCTACAGAACACAAAATCAACAAAATGCTTAATCATGGTCTACATAATTTGACAATTACAAATTGACCAATTGTAAACTAAAATTAATGAAATAGTACCATTTATAATAGCCCCCCAAGGGGGTACTTAGGTGTAAATAGAACATAGAACATCATTTGTACAAAATTTGTATGCTGGAAACTATCAAATACTAATAAAATATGTCAAATAAGACCTGAATAAATAGACATACTGTGTTTATGGATTAGAAAAATTAATATAGATTTTATATGAGCAGTTCTATCAAAATTCAAAGAGAGGTTATCTAAAGTGCAATCAAAATCTGTGTCTATTTTTTAGATATAGATATGCTGATTCTAAAATGATATGGAAAAGCAAAGGACATAGAATTCTCAAAAATTATTTTTTTAAATTTATTGTATTTTTTCATTACCTTTATTGTCCTTATTCCACCCTCCCCCAATTCAACCACCACACTTTTGTCCATGTCCATGAATCCTTTCTCCCTTTTGCTCAATCCCACCACCACCAATCCCATGTCCCCATAGTTGAAAACATTTTAAATAATAAAATTGGAGGACTCACATCATCAGATACATAGCTCCAGCAAGCAAGACAGTGTGGTATTAGCAAAAGTATAGACACAGAATAAAGTGCAGAAATAGGTCCACAGTAACATGATAAATTGCATTCTTTTTTTATGTGAAATTCAAATTTTATTTGTTTTAAGTGTATTTTATTGATTATGTTATTAAAAGTCACAATTTTTTACCTTTGTCCCCCTCTGCCCAGTACTCCCCTTGCCTTTAGGAATCACCCTCCTTAGCTCATGTCCATGGGTTGTGCATATAAGCTCTTTGGCTTCTCCATTTCCTATATTATTTTAATATTCTTCTGTCTGTTTTGTACATACAAATTATGCTTTTTAATCCCTGCACCTTCTACACCACTTTACCCCTTCCTGCTCCCAGCTGAAAACCCTCCAAATGATCTCCATACCTATGACTCCATTCCTGTTCTGGTTGTTTCCTTAGCCTTTTTAGATTCCGTTGTTGATAGTTGAGAATTAATTGCCTTTTTAATGTTTATAGTTTTTGATCTTGATTGTCTTCTTCTTAAGTAAGTCCCTTTAACATTTCATGTAATAATGGCTTGGTGATATTGAACTCCTTTAGCTTTACCTTGTCTGGAAAGCACTTTGTCTGTCCTTCCATTCTAAATGATAGCTTTGCTCGATAGAGTGGTCTAGGTTGTATGTCCTTGCTTTTAATCACTTTGAATATTTCTTGCCAGTCCCTTCTTGCCTGCAAAGTTTCTTTTGAGAAATCAGCTGAAAGTCTTATGGGTACTCCTGCAGGTAACTCTCTGCTTCTTTCTTGTTGCTTTTAAGATTCTCTCTTTATCTTTTACCTTCGGCATTTTAATTATGATGTATCTTGATGTGTTCTTCTTTGGGTCTAACTTCTTGGGGACTTTCTGTGCTTCCTGGACTTGTATATCTATATCCTTTATTAAATTTGGGAAGTTTTATTTCATTATTTTTTTCAAATAAATTTTCAGTTTCTTGCTCTTCCTCTTTGTTGGGCATCCCTATGATTCAGACACTAGCATATTTGGAGATGTCCCAGAGTCTTTTCATACTATCCTCAGTTTTATTGTTTATTTGTTTTTTGTCTTTTGTTTTTTTTTGGGGGGGGGGTGGTTCTTGTTTCTTTTTTCTGTTTTGGTTGTTTATTTCTTACTTATGTTCCAAACTGTTGATTTCAATCCTGGCTTCCTTCCCTTTACTGTTGGTTCCCTGTAGATTTTTCCTTATTTTATTAAGTGTGGCCTTCATTTCTTCCTTAATGTTGTTGCCATATTCAATGAGTTCTTTGAGCATCCTGATCACCAGTGTTTTGAACTCTGTATCTGCTAGGTTGGCTATCTCCCTTTTGTTTAGTTCTTTCTCAGTTTGGTTTTTTTTTCTCTTCTTTTGTTTGGGCAATATTTCTTTGTCTCCTCAATTTGTCAGCCTCCTTGTGTTTGTTTCTGTGTATTAGGTAGAGCTTCTTTGACTCCCTGTAGAAGACACCTATAAATTGTGTGGAGCAGAGCCTTAGATAATCACCAGGGTGGGGCAACCCTCTTCACTGCTTTGTGGCTTTGTGTCAGAATTTTCTATAGTTCTGGGTGTTATTTGTTTTGGAATTTAGTTGTAATTCCTTTTTGTGTTTGCACAAGGAGATGAAGTGTGTCTATGTATGCCTCCATTTTGACTGGAAGTTGATTGCATTCTGACAAATTTGTAAAGGTAATTCAATGGAATGAGATAATCTTTTCAAGAAATGGATGGAACAATCTGAGGCAGATTGACTACAGAGAAGCAGAATGAGGGAATGGGGGGAAATGGCAAAAATTTTCTTTATTCTCATTGTGACAATTACTTGGTTTTATGTAAGTGTTAAAACTCATATAACTATACACCAAGAGAAAGTGAATTTTATTGTATGTCATTTTTAAAGCATTTGTATTATTTTCTATTAAACAATCATTGCATAATGGAAAGGGTCCAGAAAAATATCATCAACCCCAGCTCTGCCTCTTGAAGTCTGTGAGTCTGGGAATTCTGAGAGTTCTACCTTCATTTTGTTTACCATTAAAGTAGTGACATTAATACCTTTCTCAAAATCTTTGTGTAAGTACTATACTTGAAATAATGTGCATGGTATATTGTACATAGTAAAAGATCATTATATAGTATAAATATTTAATGTAATTATCACAAAATAATTTTTAAAATAATCTTGAATTACTTATTTAAGGGGTATATTAATTAAAGTCCAAGCAGGAAAGATCCTGTACACTCAAACTGAGTAATTTTAGGAGAGTCTACAAAAGTACACACAAAGATGTGGGCATGATGTAGGGAAAGTAAAAGAAGTAGGAAAGTTCCCTGGGGATAGCAAACAACAACTGAGGTGGTGTGGCAAGGTAATATAAATTCTTTTCAGCTGTGGACTTTAAATCTAAAAGTCATTAATAGTAGCAAGAAGAACAGAGGGGGAAATTAAATAATTAACATGAAACATAGCTCATTGATCCCCGATTCTGTAGCTGTTTATTTAGCCTAAATTGATCATTATCGCTCCATACTTCACCACCTAATCTTCATTCCCCCTACCTTTTTCTCTGTTGTAGCTGTATGGGATTATTTACTTAGTGACATGAATCAAACCTCTATTCCTTTGAAAATTGAATCCTTACTGATCTGAGTTTTGGGTTGCTGCAAGTTTTTACAGGCCAGCACTCTTAGATAAGAGAGTAATAAGAGGTCCCACAACAAATATATGACCTAAGCATAATTTTTATTTTCTGTAGTATATATTAATAATAGCAACCTAAATTTCCATTGGTAATTTGGATCAAACCCCTAGCTACCACAATGATACCTGTCCTTTGTTCAATAGTTGAGGAAAGCAAAATGGCCAAATAAAAGTCTCAGCTTCCAAGTCAATGAAAGAATGATAATGTTCTTGGGTGGAAGAAGTGTCTCCTTAGGTATTAGATCCTCTACACACACAAGCCCAAGACTGTGGGAATGGGAAGCAAAAATTCTTCCAAAAGGTTAATGGGTAGAACAGTGAGGGAGAAAATTCCCACCTCTTGTTAGCTCCCAGATCTGAGCATTTTTTTAATGATGAAAATGACACCATGGATTGTTCACTGTTATGAAGCACTCACCACATATGTAAAAGTGTAAAGTCACCTGTTAAGATGTGTTCCTGCTAGTGCCGTAATTGAAACACCAGTAGACCACTCAGTATTCTATCAAGTCAGATGCTTCTGGGACATAGGGCTTGATAGTCAGCTAGGACTGCTATAACAAATATCATGACTCAGTGGCTTAAACAACAGAAACTGATTTCTCACAGACCCAAAAGCTAGAAGTCTAAGAACAAGGTGCAGGCCAATTCATCTCCTGATGAGGGCTCTTTTCCTGGTTTGCACACACTTTTCTTCTCACTGTGCCCACATATGACAGAGACCAGAGAGACAGAAACTATGGTCTCTCCTGTCTCTTCTTATAAAGACACTACTTCCATCATTAGGGCTCCACCCTCATGACCTAACCACTTCACAAAAGCTCCATCTGTCAATATTACCACATTGGAGATTAAGATTTTAACATATGAATGGGGGAGAACAGGGGCTCACATTCAGACGCTGGCAAGGCTTTTGGTAAGAACCAGTGAATCTCATGGTTGTGAACCAGTTATATGTCCTTTGCTACAAGTGCAACCGCTGGTAAAAGATGAGTTAGTCAATGAATACGGTTTACTCTAAATCCAGGAATAGTGGTTCTAACAGAAAAGCTACAGAAAAGGAAGTCAAATCCATGAGTGAAATGTCTGTCCATTCATGAGGGGCAGTGAATGGGAGTCTAATCTGTCCAACAGTTGCCATGTGTCTGCTTTGTTCCTCTGAGGATTGGTGTTGGAGAGATTTCAGTGTTGTGTCTGCTGTTGGCACATAAGTCACCAAAACTTCTCCCTCCTAATCTGCTGCTGTTCCTCATTGTCTAAACCCAACCACAAATTGGTGTCAAGACTTTCAGACTTCCTTCAGTTCAAAGGAAATACCCTGAAACTTGAGTGGGGCATACTCCAGCTCCTTTTCTCTTTGTCTTTCACTCCTCCTTGAGCTCCAGCATCAGATAGATATATAATTTTAATTTTATTCTAATAATTGTTTAAGTACAGTTTTCTGTCCTTTACTCCCAACCCAGCCCACCTACTCATTCCTCACCACCTCCCTCCCATTTCCAGCCCCCCTAGTTTTTGTCCATGTGTCCTTTATATTTGTTCCTGTAAACCCTTCCCATTCTCCCCTGAATTTCCCCTGAAATTCCCTCCCTTCTGCCCTCTGGTCACTGTCAGCCTGTTCTCTATTTCAGTGTCTTTGGTTATATTTTGCTTGTTTATTTGTTTTGTTGTTTAGGTTCCTGTTAAAGGTGGGATCATATGGTATTTGTCTTTCACTGCCTGGCTTATTTCCCTTAGCATAATGCTTTCCAGCTCCATCCATGCTGTTGCAAAGAATAGGAGCTCCTTCTTTCTTTCTGCTGCATAGAATCCCATTGTGTAAATGTAACATAGTTTTTTCATTCATTCATTTACTGATGGTTACTTAGGTTGCTTCTAGCACTTGACTATTGGAAATTATGCTGCTATGAACATTGGGATGCATAGGGTTTTTTGCATTGGTGTTTCAGGGTTCTTAGGATATAATCCCAGTAGTGGGAATTGTTGGGTCAAAAGACAGATCCATTTTTAGTTTTCTGAGAAAATTCCATACTGTTTTCCATAGTGGTTGTACCAGTCTGCAGTCCCACCAACAGTGCATTAGGGTTCCCTTTTCTCCACAACCTCTCCAACACTTGTTGTTTGTTGCTTTGCTTGTGATGGTCATTCTCAACAGTGTGAAGTAGTATCTCAGTGTGGTTTTAATTTGCATCTCTTTGATAGCTAGCTAGTGATATTGAGCATCATTTCATGTGTCTCTGGATCCTCTGTGTGTTCTCCTTGGAGAAGTGTCTGTTCAAGTCCTTTGCCCATTTTTAAATTGGGTTCCTTGTTTTCTTAGGGTGGAGTCATGTAAGTAAAATACATTTAGATGTCTTTTTATTTTAATACTGTTTTCTTTAGCCATGCAGAAGCTTTTTATTTTGATGAGATCCCATTTGTTTCTTTCCTTTATGTCCCTTGCTCTAGAGATCATACACCATGAGCAAGTGGGATTCATCCCAAGGATGCAAGGATGGTACAATATTCACAAATCAGTAAATGTAATACATCACATAAACAAAAGCAAAGGCAAAAACCACATGATCATATCAATAGATGCAGAAAAAGCATTTGACAAGGTACAGCACCCATTTATGACATCCCCACTCAGCAAAGTGGGGATAGAGGGAGCATTCCTCAACATAATAAAGGCCATATATGAGACCTACAGTCAATATCATACTCAATGGGCAAAAACTAAAATCTATTCCACTAAGATCAGGAACAAACCTTTTTTTTAAAAGTTTTCATATCTTCTCTTGATAAACAGAACAAAGAGTCATAACTCTCATAATATGATGGATAAAAATAAATCATTACTTTTGTTTTATAACATTTAATTTTGTCTCATATTTGGTTACTGAGATATTATCTTTTCATGATCATATTTTTACATGTATTCCTACCTATCAAATCTTACCTTTCCTTCCCCCCAGTGTTATGACCCATGGGAATATTTGGAATTATCAGTTATCAACTTTGTGAAGCTTAGTTATGGCTTAAAACCTAAACCCTTTTAGCATTCAACATGTAAATATCAGTCAGTAAATAAAATGCATTTCTCATTACCTGTGTGAGTTTTTCCTGCTTTATTGTTAAGAATAAAACAGGCATAAATCATGGGGAGCTAGAATTTGACTAATATTCCATTCTATGGGTCCTCCCATTGGAAATCAGGCTGCAAGCAAAATAATAGAGCAAACTGTAGCAATGAATCAGAGAGCCAAGAATATATAAGGCAATCATGAAGAAAAGGATGCCTGCTTTATCACTGAGGCATGGTTATATTTTACTGTTTTATTTGTGTGAAAACTATTCACATGATAGAAAACATTTCTAATGTAGCTATTTCCCTTTTATTGCTCCAATAGGAGAAAAGATGAAATTCAAATTCACAAATTAGATCATTACCTTTCTAATAGAGCTTCATCATTGAAGAATGAATATCAAGCATTTTAACAATTTTTAAAATGCAAAAAGCAAAAAGTCAACCTTAATGTTTTGGATTACAATAAAGTTGTGATTAACCTTTTAAGACAGAGCCAACAGTTTGTGCTAAAGAAATGGGTTCCAGATAGAAATGCTCTTTCTCACCCAGCAGGCTATTTTCCATTTAATTAAAATATTCAATATTTTTGCACCCATTAGACTTACTAATTGAGTCTAATCTAATGCTCTCAGAAGGCTTAAAAGTAAATGTGGAGAAACACAGATATTTAGAAGATTTTTTGACTGATTAGCATTGTGTTTCTATAAACAGGTGGCACAGTGGTTGGCCTACCTGGGGGGATACTGTTAGACCTTGATGAAAAATGTTAATTTTCATTTGTGTTAATGACATCAGTGCTTCACACACTGCTCACTGGCCTTCTCAGTGGGTATGGATGCCAGCTTCCCTCAAATGGCTTGTCATTTGCATTAAGTATTCATCACAGTGATAAATAGTCATGGCCTGGCACAACATCAATTGTGGGTTTGAAGTAATCTGAGCAATTCCTGGGGATAGAGAGGAAAGGAATGTGAGATTTTTGCTTTCAGGAAACTCAGTGGAGTCTCTGCAAAGTTGTGGGGGACCACCACTTTCAGATGACAGGAATGCAGATAGACCACATCTGTTTTATTAAGTTATAAAATGGTCCATGTCTACCTACATTGATATTTGGTATCTAGTCATTTACTTGACAAAATATTCATTCAGTAAACATACATAGTTAAGAAACTGCTCTCACATAGCTTCTCATTCTAGTCATAAGTATGAAATGATAAACAAATAATTCTAGGCATTACCTCAGGGAGAAAATTCCCATCCCTTCATGTGAAGAGGCTCTCTTAAATAGGCTCATAAAGGTGAGAGTCCCCCTTGTATGACTGAGTTCTGCATGGATGTTTATGGAAGTGAAGAGCAAATGTTGGAAAATTCTAGTACCTACTTAAACATAAAAAGAAAGAAAAACTACACTAGAAATAATAAAGAAAAATTGAAATGAAAATAAAAGGGAGAACATGAAAAGGGGTAAGAAAGATAGAAAAAGAAGTGAAAAGAAAAGAGAAAGCAATCTCCTGTAAATCAACTAATAACAGAGTACTCATAATTGGTACTGGACATTACTCCATTCACCTTAGACCTATGTTAGGGAGATGACATGGATCTCATTTATTTCTCAAAAATGATAAATGTGAAATGCATATTTCATATTATTCAATGAAAATGCTTTTTATATGTCACTTCAGGCATTATTGTACAAACATACCTTGTATGGAAAGTATAAGAGTGACATGGGTTTTGATGCCTGCTAGCTTCCTGAGGAAGAGTAGCAACAGCTATGTTTACATATGGAGAGGATTTTCCCCATCGACTTCTTTTAGAATCTCTTCAAAGATAATGATCTTAAGCCAAATTGTTTTATTAGATCTAACGCAAGTGAATAACCTGACTCATGCTCATAATGGAAGGAGTCAAGAAATGTTGAGTGAAAGCTATTTAGACCAAATCCATATAAGTCTGTCTTCTGAGTTTCCTGTCAACCTTTAAGAGAAATAGGTCATTCATTAAAAAATACAATAAATATTAATTATTGGATTCTTATATGTTAGAAACTAAGTTTGGTGCTTGGGATAGAACACTGAACAAGACTGGCAAGTTTTCTGCACTCATGTAGCTCCAATACTGCCTATTTGTCACACTCCCCTAACTCTTATCAAGAATTCATCCATAGGGAGGAAGAAAAGTGACCAGTAAGGGTCAATACTGAATTCCAGTATTCTGAGGTCTAACATTAAAAAACATGCAATTGGTGAGGTCTCTTTTCTTGCTCTTTCTTATGTTTTATTGCATAAGGATGAGTAGGAAGGTTGAAGATCTTGTGGGGCTACTTTAAGCACTGGTGGGAATCAAGGTCTATTCAGATATCTGACTCTCTCAGGTCTTTTTCTCTGATGCCAAAGTGTGCTGCAGACTATCCTGCTCTCCTCATCCATCATAAATTTTAAACTTGAAATTGTAATCAGAGTAAGTCTGGCAATATTTTGATGAGGAGATCAGATCTTCTGATTCCACTGTGATCTATTGGCCCCCACTTTCCCATGAGGTCTCTGAGAGCCATTGTGCACCAAGTAAACAACCATAGCAAAGAAAAATTGTTTGTGCAGTTTGATTTTGGCCCATAAATTCATTTCACAATACCTGTAACTTATAATGAGACATGAGGATGGTTCTATTTTCCTAAGTTAAGAAGGCAAAAGTACATACACCAAGTCTGGTCATTTTCCCATGGGGTTGGGTAGAAATCAGAGGACTGCATTCCCTTGAAGGCATCACCATCAACCTCCCTACTCAAAATCCTCCTAAGGTGGAGTGGCACTGCTGTCCTTATAAACATACTCAAATGCAGGCTTAGCAGATTCTCTGTCTCTGTCTATACCTTCCTACTTTCATCAGTACCCCTCCACAGTTTAGTTCTGATCTTCCTCCCAGACACTGATGCTGAAGTGCTGAATTCTGGGTTCCCATGTTAGTCCTTGAGGGATCTGTTCTTCATGTCCCACCTGCAACCACTTGGATCCATGACATTCCTTGGATCTCATTTCTGTGATTTTTGAAGTCTTGCATTTATTCCCCTCCTGGTGTTTGGTCACCAGTCCTTGAAAGGCTGCTTGGCGATAAAAGCCTTTGATCTTCAAAGGCAACTTCTTGGATGATGAGTTGAAGCCCACATGACTCCTTAGTTTCACATATCTTCATGTCTCTGCTTTTGTGGTAACTCTGAGGGCTTCTTTAGGGTTCATAGTCCAATTATTGCCTCAAATATGGCAATAATTTTGCACTGTTTTGGTATTTGGGCCTCTCCTGCCTGGTTGAATACCTACCTTTATCTCAGTCCATCACCCATCCCTATCCTGGTCTGTCGTGTAGTATCATCCTACAGACAAGTTCCTGCCTTAACACCTGCACTCTGTGACAACATGAAGCAGTCATGCCTCACATCCAAATTCAGTGCTGTGATACTGAAAACTTACAGGTTTCCTCCCCTTCATAAACTCTTCCCACCTTCCAGATTCCCCATCCTTCATGCCTTGTTAACTTCTCTTCTAACCAAGATGTTTCTTTAATAAGAAAAAAACAGGGGGTACATTACTTCAAAATGGCATTAAGCCAGTCTGATTTTATTTTAAACCAGGATTCTTCGTAGTGAAGAGCAACCTTTCCATATTATTGGAATCTAGAGTATTGAAGATTGAATGTGGAAGATGTTTGAGGGCATATGGGCCTTCATTCACCTCTTAATTCACAATCCAGTAATACAGAAACAGGGTTACAGTGACTATACACTGAGATTTCTTTTCCCTGAAGTCTCTCATCAGTTTTCTGTCTGCAATCTGCCTTCTCTGTTGTGCAGAGGCAGCCAGATCCTCCTTGGAGTCTCTGGAAACTGCCTGCTCTGCACAAACCTGTGTAGATGCAGAGAAGCCAGGACAGTGCTCATCTCAGTTTCTACTCCTACATAGACTCAGCAGTCCTCCTGAATCTCAATGTTTTTCACAGATCCATGTATAAGAGTAGCAGTGGAACTTTAATTATCAGTTGATAGAGGAAAAAGTATAATAGCAAAAATGTCTTACATAATTATTTTAAAAATGATTACTTTATTAAGCATAACAACATATACACATTTAGAAATAGCTCAAGAAAAGTCATGTGTTCAAGCAACAGATCATGCATTGTGCACATCTGAGGTCCAGATGCCTGGGTTGAATTCCACAGCCCTAAGGGTTTCTGCCCTACAAGTTTCCACCTCACTGGGTCTGTGAAATTAGACTGTAGACTACTTTCCTACTGCTATTTGGAGACTTCCTAGATTATCCCAAGGTGTTTTACAACATAAAGTTGGCCTCAGTTCTTGTTCCCCTGTTGCCAACAAAAAGTTGGAGGAGTGGCCAGAGGTGCATGACTGCCAGGTGAGGATCCATGCCCCTGATGAGAACAGTGGGGTGAGGACTGAGGGCAATTTTAAGAGAAGAGGAGGAAAGCCACCTCCCTCCTCAGAGCAAACACAAATAATAGTGTGCTCTGTAACCTGCACGTGGGCACTTCTTAAACATTGATTTGGTCTGAATTGTTAGGGAACAACTGATCCTCACCCACAAGGAGTAAAGCAATTTGGTCATCTTTCAAATAAACAGTGTTTTCCTTTGACCATCCAAACAATGATCTATTTTATTAAGTGGGGATTGGCACTTCTCTCTACGATAAAGTATAAAACCTATTTAAAATAAAAACTATATTTTCATATTTTTCCTTTAGCTTTAAAGGAAAAGAAGTACTGTTTAAAATATTATCTATTCCCTTGATGAGGCAGTTACTGGTATTTCCTTATTCCTCACTGGTTTAAGAGAAACAGTTGCATACATCAATTTATACTCTAAGTAAGTCTTCTGAGTCATCAGTATCATGACTCATCAAAGACATGTCTTCTAAAGCAATACATTTTAAAGATAGGAGAAGATTCCAAAGACTTATACATCCACCTCTAAAAAAGAGGTACAAATTAAACCTTCAATTTCCTTTCAGCAGCTCATGAATAGAGTCCACTTGATAAGTAAGTTCTATGAATATGACTTGCCCAGGGTCTAAATATACTGTACTTTACAAATTTTATTTTCTTACCAAGGAAGCACTTTTTTTCAAAGGAGCAATTTTTTCAGCGTCAAATAATGCCAGGAATAATCCTATCCCAAGATCTGGTAATGATGGAGTTGAACAATGTGCATCTAAATTCTCTCCTTACTTGAAAGAATCCTGTTTATATTTATTGTGCATCCACTGTGCAACAGGTTTTGTTAGCAATGAAAAGAGCAAGGTGAATAAGACATAATCCCTGTAAGTCTGGGGGCAGCACAGTATGCAATAGAAACAAACAGGATAGGTAACTAGTGCCATCTTGGAAAGATTGGGGAAGGCTTCTCAGGGCAAGGGATATCTCAGTTAAGACCCAAAAGATGAGTAGAAGTCATGGAGAAGTTACACCAGTGCTCCTCAAACAAGGACCAAACACTGGTACCCATCCCTGACTGATTTTATGGCAAGATAGCGCAATAGAGAGTAAGCATTAAGACACTTTTAGAGCAATTTGCATTACCATGACAACCAAGCGTGTGATAAGTAGGCATATATTTTTATGTCTTTTGATTTGTTATTTTCTAATAATTTTTGTAGTGTGGTTTATAAAAAAGTAACAATTGGCAATAAATTAGAAATTTGGTCCTTCCCTAGCAATGATGGGAGAAGCAGTGATCTAGTCAATAATGTGCAAGTGAGGGTGATCTGGGTAAAGGGTACAAGACGGCAAATTCTAAGGCTTGGCTCTGAGGAGGGAGAGATAGGATGTTCTGGGAATTGTAGGTCCTTCTGAATCACCAACCAATCTACCACCAAAAGTGCATTCTCTCCTTCTCCATATAGCCCACAGTCAATCCTTTCTACAATAATGATAATTTTTAACATTGTGCATGCTTTCTATGCACCTGGTACTATGCTAAAACTTTTCCTATGGTATTCTTTACAGTGTTCTGATAAGTAAGATATTATTATTATACTTGTTTCGTAAATGAGAGAAATTATACATGTCAAGGTTAAGCAACTTGGCTAGGATCAGATCCAGAACTCCAAACCAGAAATCTCTGACTCCATTTGTTCTTCACACCTAGATTAGAAGTAATTATGCTCCAGCCCTTTTAGAATCTTTACATTTAGGATATCCCCTTTTGTCCTTAAGAAGCTGCTAAAGAGCTTCCAACTTTTTTTCACCCACATAGCTATCCACCAAATTGTCTCTCCCTGAAACAATTTTATTTGCTCAACACTAATTCAAAAAGAAAAAATACCTACAACCCGTGTTGTTTCCTTCCTTGTCCATGAGCAAAACTTTTGTTACAAAACTGAAGGGGTTTATTTGCCTCCACACATCAAAGCCCAATCAAACTGAAATAGGAGTTTGCAGCCAAGAAAGTAAAAGATTTTTAAGAAAATGGTGCCAAACTTGTCACATGTGAGTTGTTGTTCTGACCTGGCTTCCCAATGGCTTCTAGAGGAAGAGTTATGTAGGGAACTGTGGAAGTTAGGGTGCTGGTCTTTATTGATGAGCCAGTGCTAGGGCAGGGGTAATTGATTATTGTCTCTGGTCCTGATGTCAGTGATGGCATTGCTCTGTCTGATTTTACAAAGGTGTGGTAACCTGGATCGTTCTGCTTTTGTGGGCCTAGAGTTGAAACACATTTGAGGCCTAGATGTCATTTCTAATTTGACTGAATATCTGTCTCTAGTAAATAGACCCAAGGCTTTGTTCCTAAGATGATTTGTTGCTGACCAGAACCCCACTGCACTGGGGACTTAATGATTAAGGGAGTAGAGGAGCAAAGGCAAGGGAAGTGGGTGAGTCAGAGTACTGGGTGAGACCAATTTGAATTGAAAGGAAAAAAAATTGATAGGATCATTTTAAAGAAATGTAGTTTCTGTGAAGTTCCGCATTCAACTTGTTTACCTTCAAGATCTGTGGTGATAGATGATCAAGCTTTTGTTATCAAAAAACACACATGCCATTTTGATTTCTTATCCATTTGCACCCCACCCCACACAAAAAATACTTGCTAGCATAATCCTCAGTCACCAGATTTTTTGAAAACTTTCATGACAATTCTTTTTCTTTTCCTTTATGCCCATTTCAAGCTAAATTAGGGGTGATGATGATGGCAATAATCTCCTCTGATGACTGATGATCCCTGAAATGTGCTTTCTCTGGCAGCAGTGTGCTGAAGTTCATCGCACAGCTGGTTTCTTTATCTTTTATACCACCTCCCACAATTGTGCTCAGGGTTGCAGCTGACAGACAAAACAGCCATATACTGATTGCACGACTTTCTAAAATACAAACATCTCTTGTAAAGTGCCAGGACAGGAAGCCTTTTTGTTTGTTTATTTTGTTTTATCAAATGTATTCCAGTCTTCAGAGAAGTGAAATCTCCATGAGTCTGCCTGTGGTGATAAAGGGGTTTGAATCTACTGCATGACGTGAAGACCATATGGACAGCTTCTCTGAAGACAAAGAATAGAATTATATTTCAGAGAATTTCAAGGAATGTTTTAGCAGGTAAAGGTATCAGGGATTATCTGAGATAACTGAGTTATTTTATAAATCTAATTTTAAAATAATTTTTTTCTGTTACTCATGCTAGGATATCAGCATATTCAGGCTGGAATCCATAGTTTCAGCTTCAATTCTTTTTTCTCTGGATTAAATTACCAGTGTGGAGAGGAGGATGAGAGGAGAATAATTAGTACTAGGAGAAAAAACATTTTGACCTACTGCTGAATCAAAGGGAAACTCCATTGAATAAAATGGTTTCTTCCAATTCTATTTTACCTTTACCTTTCTTCATTTCATCCTTTGATGCCATAGCTCATACTGCTTAGTCAGTTTATGGGATCTCTTTGCTTCTCTTTAAATATCTCACTACAAAGATATTTAAATCTAGGATTTACTGCCACATAATTAAAATAAAACATTGATTAATTCAAATAAATTACTGTTGTATTGTCTTATTTTCTAAGGTTTTGCTTTGGGTTGTTTACATGATTTAATAATTAGTTGGTAAGAATAATTATCTTTCCATGTCTGAAATATAACAAAAGTTGTTAATGTTAAAAAGATGTCTTATTAAGATATAGTCATGCAATGCCCTTATTTTAAGTTGTATCTAGAACATTTATGTTACAGAAACCCCACCACCACCAACCCCCAGGCCTTTTGTTACTCTAGGTTCTTTAAGCCTGTCACCATATTAAGAACTGTGGCTCTCGATGCCAGAGTCTGGTAAAAAGGAAAGCAATTATTTAATTAAAATTTATACAGGTTTAAAATAATGGTGGAATGCTGTCAGTAAATCTCACTCCCTTTAGAAACAAAGGTACATCCACAAGCACAAAGTCCTGCCCTCCCCACTTTCCCCAGTCAGGTGAGTCTCAGAGCATGCCAATCAGAAGTACCGCCCTCGAGAAGAAAAAAACACAAGTCCACGGCTCACTTCTCCCAGTTCCTCCCATTAATCTGTGCTCAGCTGAACAGGTCTCCCGTGGTTCCCAGCACCCACAGCTGTGTCACTGAGATCTCCAATTCTTAATCCAAAACCATGTGGCACCTCCTCATGGCCTATTGGCAAGAGTCCTTTCACCCCCCCACCTTGACCCTTATGGTTCTGCAAGGGTTCTGCATTGTCCCAGTCCCACATAGCGGCCTGACTTTTTGTTTAAATCCCAGCCTGGATCTTCCTCCTAACCCCATTTCTGACTCCTCCCACAATCAGCTACACCTGCTAGCACTCCAGTATTTTCCCCCTTTCTTGGCTGCCACAGTTTGTCTGGGCAGGCATAGCCCTGTGGCATGGAGTGAACCATCTCCAAGCTCTTGCACAGGTACTGTAACTTGGAGATGGAGGGGAACCGCCTCCCAGCTACACACAGGTCAAAATCATGCCATCTCCCTGGCTCAGGCAGACTATGAAGCTAGCCTGCTGTTATTCATATGTCAAATAACTCTCAGTCCCTGTGCTGCTGCCTTTCCCAGGCCTCAAGCTAGGCTTGTGTGGGGACCCTGGGACCTCTCAGCCTATACTCTGCTGTAAACCTTGTTCCATACCTGTTACATTTAGACAATTTATTATAGGTATTAACTTGGGAAGACTTCATCAAGAACCACAACTTTGTACTTTCTAGTTTTACCCTTCACAGATTCAAATATGCTTCCTTCTTGAGTACTTGACTGCTTTCTTAAAAAACAATAGTTAGTAATAGGATAATTAAGACAACTCAGAAAATGTGGAAAAGTGAAAGTTATTTTCATTAAGGTTTCATGATTCATAAAATTATTATCTTATATTCATCTTCAGTGTATCTTGTAATTTAATATCCATTTATGTACATTACATCATTTCTAAATAATTTCATGAAACTGTTTTATAATCCATATGTATGTTCCGGTTAGTTTTGCTCAATTCAGATTCTAAGAACATGCATCTCCCATAGGACCTGCTTTCCCACTTGTTTAAAAATGGAAAAGTTTTCCCTTTGTCCTCTATTGCCTGCTTTGTAGCACATTACAGGGTACTTTTGGATTACCTGGAGCTCCAGTTATGAATCTGGTGACAAGCAACCAATGATAGAATGTCTTTCCTTGCCTCAAGCCCATTTCTAAATTTCTAAAAACTAATTTGCTTTTGAAATTCTCGCCAGCTTCCAGTGTTAAATGATGTTCTTCTTCCTACAGAAGCAGCCTGGGGGACACTGGATTGCACTCAGATGCACATTACAACCTGCTGAACAAATGCCAGTGTGTCTAGGCACCACTCCAAGCCAATAACTCAAAACTGCTGAGGCGGGAGCCAAGACATTGGTCATTTTTTATTTTTTATTTTATTTGTTTCCAATTTCTGCTTATTCTGCAAGATCCAACTCAAATAGAGACAATATTTCTGATCTTCCTTTGCATGGCTACAAGGCTTTTAATTTTAAAAAGCAAGTCCATGTCCATATGGTATATGCTTCACAGCAGCCAAGAGGCCAGAAGGAGAGGCATTATTGTGGGTTTTTTCTCCCTTGAGCTATATTTCTTTCCTGAAACCCAGAAAACTTACCTAGAACATGAAGATAATAAACCTATTCTACCAATTTTCCTCAGTCATTTAAAGGAGTGAGATTATTGTATGTACAAGTCTTAGTGAGTTATAAGTCATTACACTTTGCAGTTTCTTTTTGGGTATGAGCAATATAAAATCAGGAATAAAACCAGAAATAAGCAAGATGAATCCTAGGTATATGTTTTAGTATTTTTAAGTATATGTCCTTTTCAACAGAAAGGCATTGACTTCACAATAACATTGATATAGTACTTTGAAACTTAGTATGTTTTTTTTTAATTAGTTAACTGCCTTCCCCCATCTTTCCCACCCCCACCCCACCTCTGGCAACTACTAATCTATTATCTATATCCATGATCTTCTTTTGTTTCCTTATTTTCAGTGTTTTTGTTTGTTTGTTATACATTATCCACAAAAGAGAGATAGTAGGGTATCTGTGTTTCTCTGTTCTCCATCTTATTTCACTTTGCATAATGAGTTCAAGGTCCACTGATGTTATCACAAATAGCACTATTTCATTATTTCTATAACTAAATAATATTCCATTTTACACACAGAAGGGAACCAAAGTTTTGCCACCCCTAAGCTACCTTTTGGGATATTGATTTTAAGCTGGTTATTAAGAAACAAAAGACTTGGAAAGAACCTTTGATCCTCTTCCATTTCCTGCCTAAGAAATGGCAGACAGAAAAACCTCCTTTAGGAAGGAAATCTTAGAATGTTTGCCTTAGCTCAATTTGAATTAAGTGTAGTACATAGAAGAGTTTCAGTCAGGGACCTGCCTGATAGCTAGATAACCCTTCTGTCCTATTGTTTTTGATTTGCCTGACAAGAATTTGCTTGCCATATGTTTTGCTGTCCCTCAACTACCTGTAAATTGCCCCTTCTCACTTCTAAAATCTAACACCCTTTTCCTCCCTTGTTTCCTTTGTCCAAAACGTCATATACACTCAGTGGTGCCTCACTGTCTTTGGAATTTTCATGCTTATGTGAATTTTCCATGTATATCAATTCCCAAAGTGTCCATCAATAGACAGTAGGTAAAATAAACTGTCATTCATATAATATATATAATGGAAAATTACTTAGCTATAAAAAATAAATTCAATCTTAGCCTTTTGCAACAGTATACATGAAACTAGATGATATTATTCTGAGTAAAATAAGCCAGTCAGAGAAAGACAAAATACCATATATTCTCATGTATAGGTGGAATCTAAAGAACAATATAATGAACAAACACAAGAGAAACAGACTCATGGATACAGACAACAAACTGTTGGTTGCCAGAGGGTAAGGGAGTTATGCAACTGGATGAAACAACTCAAGGGATTAAGAATTCCAAATTAGTATCTACAAAATAGTCACAGAAATGTACAATACAGCATAGGGAATATTGTCAATAATTACTGTAATAACGGCAGGGTGCAGATGGGTACCAGAAATATCATGGGGAACACCTTGTAAAATATATGCTTTTCTAACTATTATGCTGTACACCTAAATCTAAAAATAATACTCAATTTAAACTGCAATTGGAAAACAAATTTAATATGATAAAATAAAAAATGTGGTAAAACTATCTTCTTTTGTTAATCTGTCTTTGTTAATTTGAGTATTAACCCAGCTAGAAGAATTTAGAAGGTGGGAGGAAAAGTATTATTATTTTTTAACCTCCATCATATGTACCATTCTGTATCCATTCATACATTGATGGACACTTAGGTTGTTTTCTTATCTTGGCTATTATAAACAATGTTGCAATGAACATAAGGGTGCACTTTCCTTATAAATAAATATTTAAAAATTTTTTTTCAGGTCAATACCCATTTGAGGGATTGCTGGGTCATATGCTAGTTCTATTTTTCATTTTTTAAGGAACCACCATATTTTTATTTCACAGTGACTGTGTAGGAGGGTGCAGCCAGAGGGTCTCCAAAAGAAAGATTTGTAATGGGGTTCAGAATTCAAGGTGTTCAGGAAATACTAGGAAGATATATAGGATGTTCTCACCCTCCACCACAGGTGTGAGTTGGAGGAAGGGACACATGGAGCAGGGCCATTCAGAGCTGTTTTGCATAGCAACTAAACTTTGCAGCTAACCTCTGGCATGGTCATTTAACATATCTATAGCCTTTAACCAGTTGTACAGATATGTTAAATAGCTGTGGCCATGCTCTGAGCCAGGGGGATAGAAGGAACTTCCCCCCAAGATGTAACTGGGAGGCAACTCCCCCTAGTTATAGCGCCTGCATGAGAGCTTGGAGATGATTGGCTCCACGACATGGGGCCACCCCTGCGCATACTCATGATGGAGCCCAGTAAAGCTGGAAGGATATTTAAATCCAGATTTGGCAGCCATTGAAAAGAAGCATGCACCTGCAGCCATGTAAGGAGAGGGACCATGCGGCTGTGGCAGTGAGGAGAACCACGTGCTTTGGCCAGAGTGGGGGGATCCCCCACCGGCAGCCATAAGAATCACCACGCAGCTTTAGCAGAGAACCACCACATAGCTTTAGCAAAGAATCACCAAGCAGCTTCAGCAGAGAACCACCAGGCCGCTTTAGCTGGAGATCCCGGCGACACAGCCGATGGTGCTGGGAACCAAGGAAGGCCTACCAGCCAAGCATGGATTACTGGGAAGAACCGGGAGCTGCCTGAGCCATGGACTTCTTTTTCTTTTCCTGAGATACGGTACCCCAGACTGGGCAAAGTGGGGGAGGAAGGACTGTGTGTGTTTGGGGGTGTTTTAAGGGACTTTGGGATTTTGACAAAGACATTAAGTCATTACTTTTAGTCTGTGTAACTTGAATAGATAACTCCTTTCTTTTTCACCAGTCTCTAACATGGAGAGCTATAATTCTCTGGCTTAGGAAAGGTGAACCTAGTACAGCGGGACCCCAGGAGAAATGGGAGTCAATTTGGTAGCATTGTGGGACCCTCTTCCCTGGTGGCCAATCAGGGAGGATCATGGGAGACCACATGTGCAGTAGCTTTAAAGTAACACAATTACTTGTACATACTCAGTAAAAGCCCACCAAAACTAGCCAGGAAAGATCTGCCCTATAAGAACAGAGTCCCTCCAGCCTATGAGGTCAATCTTTGCTTGGAGTTGACCTGCTCCCATGTTCTCTTCTATGAGCTCTGGGTGTTTGGTTCAATTCTTTGTCCTGATCACTAAGAACCTAGTTACCTGTGCCCACCTGTGACAACTGTATCAAGTAATATCTCCACATCCTTACCAATATTTGTTGATTGTTGTCTTTTTGAAATTAGTCATTCCAACAGGTGTGAGGGGATATTTCATTTTTTTCCTAATATTAATGATACATAACATTTTTTCATGTACCTTTTGGCCAACTGTGTGTCTTCTTTGGAACAATGTTTGTTTACAGCTGCTGCCCACAATTTCATTGAATTGTTGTGTTGTTTTTTGCTGTTGCATTTCTTGTTTTTTTTCAAAATATATTTTGAATATTAACTCCTTATCAGATATATAATTTGCAAATATCTTCTTCCATTCAGTACATTGCCATTTTATTTTGTTTATGGTGTCTTTTTCTGTATAGAAGCTTTACATTTTGATGTAGTCTTGTTACAAAACAAACAAGGGGGTCCTGGGACGATATACTATTATTGAAAGAAGCCCCTAGGTCTGTCATGTCCGCTGCCAGAGGAAAGACGTCTCTCAATGCCAGAGATTCATGAAAAGGAAAGGAAATGTTTATTTAATGCTATACAAACTTAAAGTAGTGACCTAATGTCTTTATCAAAAAATTCTAAAGTCCCTTAAAACACCCACAAACAGACACAGTCCTTCCTTCCTTCCCCCTTTGCCCAGTCCAGAGTACTGTATCTCAGGAAAGGAAATAGAAGTCCATAGCTCAGGCAGTCCTCTGGTTCTTCCCAGTTAGTACTCCATCTTGACTGGGAGACCTCCCTGGGTTACCGGCACCCTCAGCTGAGTCGCCGGGATCTCTGCTAAAACCAGGTGGTAGTTCCCCCTTCTAAAGCTGCGGGGGTCCCCACTCTGGCAAAGGCATGTGGTCCTCTCTCCCAGGGCCATGGGAGTCCCCACTCAGCCAAAACTGCGTTCTTCTTCCCCTGCACAATGGCTGCAAGGCGGGGGGAGGGGGGGTGGTTGCCACTCTGCCAAAGCCAAGTGGCGGTTCTCTGCTAAAGCCGCATGGTGATTCTCTCTCTCAGGGCTGTGGGAGTCTCTACTCTATCAAGGCTGTGTGGTTCTCTCTCCAATGGCTGCCATGTCTGGGTTTAAATCCCCGCGCCAATCTTCCTCTGCAGCCCCATTTCCAACTCTTCCTACACTTGGCCACACTTGCCCTCAATCTGCTGTCTTCTCCAGCTTTTCTGGTCGCCATCGTGAGTCTGGGCAGGTGTGACCCCATGTCATGGAGCCAATCTTCTCCGAGCTCCCACGCAGGTGCTGTAACTCAGGGGACCTGCCCCCCAGTCCCATCTTGTGGGGGAGGTCCCTTTCCATCTCCCTGGCCTTGAGCATGGCCATAGCTATTTAGCATATCTAAGTGACCAGACAAAGGCTATAGGTATGTTAAATGACCATGCCATGTAGCTGCAAAGCTGCCCTGCATGTTCTTGCTCTGTGTGTCCCTTCCCCTGACTCACACCTGTGGGGGAAGGGGTGGAGATGTCTTAAAATCACCTGGACACCTTGAGTTCTGGACCCCATTTCAAATGCCTATTTGGGGTCCCCCCTCTTGGCTGCACCCTGTAACAGTCTCACTTGCTTATTTTTGATTTTGTTACTTTTGTTTTTGATGTGAGATCCAAAAAAATCATTGTCAAACCTATGTCCAAGAGATAACCACCTATGTTTTCTTCTAGGTGTTTTATGGCTTCAGACCTTATGTCCAATTCTTTAATCCATTTTGAGTTAGTATTTTTGTATGATGTCAATTTTTATTCTCCTGCATGTGGCAGTTCTGTTTTCTCAACACCAGAGCCTGGGAACTCGTCATCATTTCTTTTAAAAAGCTACTTAGGGTCCCTGGCCAGGTAGCTCAATTGATTAGAGCATTGTCCCAATATGCCAAGGTTTTGGGTTCAATCCCCATCATGGCACATACTAGAATCAACCAAGGAATGTATAAATAAGTGGAACAACAAATCAATTTCTCTCTCTCTCTCTCTCTCTCAAAGCAATACATAAACATAAATAAAAATTAAAACCTATTTAGGTATTTCTAATGTGAGTTCAGTTTTGAGAACCACTGTGCAATGGAAATTGCTTTAGCTTCAAATTAAAAAACACTTGCATTTGCTATCTTTGTCTACTAGTTACTTGGGCTATAATTTGTCCTGGTTTACTAATTTTGCTGACCCTCAGTTTTTAATCTATAAAAATTGGAACAACGGTTCTTGTCTCATAGAGTTAATAAAAGAGTTGCATGAAATAGTATATGTAAAGGAACCCAGCCCAGTAATGGGCAGACAAGTTTTCAGTAAATATTAGATTCCCTTACCTGTATTATCCGACATTTGCAAACCACATTTCACTAAAAATCACAATATTAGAAACATAATTTCTTACATCAAATAATCAAAGGGAGAAATATCTTCGTATGTTTTCCGGATACCAAGTTGAAGGGTTTTCTAACACAGAAGGTGGGGACCTTTTCATTTATTACATTCACAGAGGCTACTAGAAAACTCCCCCAAATAACTAATTTACATTATAATTTGCCCAATGGACAGCTTATCTACTTCTTAAGCACTAATATTTAAGAACTTTTGAAGCTGCATTTGTAGGAGACTGTTCTGCTTGGTGTGGGCCCAGCTCCCACTCAGAGATGCACAGGAACCATGCCCACAGATAGGCTCTCCCATGTGGAATCAGGCCTGTAATGTGCCTACGTTGCTGTGAGTCTTGGTTTTGCTAAAAACTCCCTCACCCTGATTTGAGCAAACATTTTCTGCAAAGTAACTTCCTAAAATCCATGCTAAACCTTCCAAGGACAAGAGTGTAACCAGTTCAACTACTTTTCCCTTTTCACTTGCAAATATCCCTCATCTGTGATGTGATTAGCAGCATCAGCTCCTTTGTTTTCTGTAAAAGGTAACCACCTAAAGCGAACCTGTGCATAGTAAATGAGGACCATCATGTAACTTGACCAGAAAAAGAAAAAAAGTCCTGTCCTGGCAGAAGCTGCAGCTTTTGGCTCCTCTTGAGAGGGAAGCCACCCGCCATTTTCCTCCACAGGACTTGGTAGTCTGTGTGAATGTCTCCCATCCACAATGTGCGGACCCCACGAGCCTGGGTCCAAGTCAGCATTTATCAATAACATATTGAAACTCAAGGTTAAGTACTATTTTGGAAAAGTTCCAGAAATATACACTAAATTCCTATTCTATGAGAACATGCCACAAAGCTTGTAAGACCTCATAACCAGACTGAAGTCAATTGGACCTTCTGGAACAGAGTCAAATTTTCAATTATGCCCCAACCAATTCATAAAAGAACTTGAGTGTTTAATTTGACAGACAGCTAAGTATTTTGTCATTCCCTATCTCATTTTTATTTTGTTAGTTGATATATATATATTATATATATATTATATATATATTATATATATATTATATATATTATATATATATATTATATATATATATTATGTATATATAATATATAACATGAGGGCAAGTTAAAAGTCCCAGAAGATGGAATAAACTCAGCAAATAGAAATACAGCAAAGAAAGCAATAAAATATACTTATTCTGACTCCATGATCTGGGGATAGGTGATAATTGTATCCAAGAAAGAGTAGAGACAGTAAAGGGATAAATAATGTAACTGAGGTAAGTGAAAGAGGGTTCACCTATTTAATAGATGATTTCAAGGCCATGGTATGCCCATGCTGTGCTTCAACCCAATTGATGTGCTTATGGGACTGATGTAGCACTAGTCATATTGCATACTTTAAAGTTTATATAACTTCAGATGTTACACTACCACATGCTGACACTTTGCTTCACCTAATCCAAATGTGTGTTTTTTTGGCCCTGGTGATAATTGAAATGGTGCCGTGTCCTGACTGTTTGTGTTCATCCCAAGATCTATATGCTGAAGCCCTAGCCCCTAATGTGATGGTATTTGGAACCTGGGCTTTTAGAAAGTGATTAGGTCAGGATGGTGAGATCCTCATAATGGTTTCATGTTTTTATAAGAAAAGACACCAGAGAGTTTGCTCACTTACTCCCTCTGCTAGAGGAACACAAAGAGATGGCAGCTGCCTGCAAGTGAAGAAAAGAGGCTCAAAATGAAACCAACCATGCTGGCACCTTGATTTTGGACTTCCAGCCACCAAAACAGTAAGAAATAAATTTCTATTGTTTAAGCCACCCAGTCTATTGTATTTTATTATAGTCTAGGCAGAGCACACTGATACAGGTGTGTTTATAGTGATGTTGGGAGTAAAATAGTGACACAAGGAGGCAAAGGGGCTGCAGGAAAATCAGAGGAGTTATTTATGGTTAATCCCCTCCCTGTAATCATGCTACTCAGTAGAATTAGTAGAGGTAGTTACTTCTGGCTGGACACAATACCACCCATTCTAAGTTACAGCCATAACTTTAATTAATGTTGGTCATATATTACTCATGATTAATTCTATCTAGAAAAAATTGTCATAAATGCAGGTTAGTGAGGAATAGGGATGGCATTTGCTAATAGCACTGAATGTTTCAAACTGAGTTAACAATTAATCACCTATCTCTATAGTCCAGTAAAGGGTAAGCCATCTACTTCAGCAGGATAACAATTACTTGCATCAATAATAATGACAATAATAAAATATATAACTTAAGAGAGGAAGCCCAAGGAGCTTCCACATCAGATTCTGAGCCACTGTCTTTCCAAACTCGTCTTTTCTATCTTCTCATATGCTGAGACTTTTCCTAAAGTAGTGGTTCTCTACATGTGATCCCCTGACCATCAGTATTATGAGGTCTGCCCAGAAGGTATCCAGCTATGTAATATGAAAAATAGAGACATTTATTGGAGAAAATAGAAGATACAAGAAACACTGTACATAGAACAATGACACCTCAGTCCCCTTCAAAGTAGGAACTTTGGAATGTCACACAGTTCTCCCAATCACCATCAGCTGCCTCATCATATTTTCCTGAATCTCATCTATGGTCTGAAATCTCTTCCCTCTCAAAGGTGATTTTAATTTTGGGAAAAGCCAGAAGTCACAGGGTGCCAAATCTGGGCTGTAGGGCAGCTGACTCACCTGGGTGATTTGATGTTTCACCAAAAAAGTCTGAATGAGACATGATGCATGAATGGGTGTGTTGTCTTGAAGCTGCCAATCACCAGTTGCCCATAGCTGTGGCCTTCTGAATGATCTGAATAGTGTCCATAGAGGAATGTTCAAACTTAACACAAAATTTGATGCAGATTCATTGCTCTACTCACTCATTCATTTTGAATGCAATGGCCACATAATACACATGCTCACTCAATGGTGTCTACCACCTCCAGTGACTAGTATAGTGAAGTTGTCATTGTGTGTGCATGCACATTCCAGTAAACTCTCCATGGCTGCCAGATTGTACCGATGTCACACAAACCATTCTCATTATATTAACAATGGATGGACTTCTCCCAGACAGGGCTTGTGGCATCACTTGGGAACATATTAGATTTGCCACACCCCAGAAAATGAACCAGAAAGTCTGGAGGCAGGGCCAGAAATTTGATTTTTAATTTCTCTAGGTAACTGCATGTACACTAAATGTGAGGGTCACTGCCCTAGAACAAGATGATGCTTAAAAGCACGTGTTAACTATATCAGACACCCTAGAGCAATCACAGAAAGCCATATTTATAGACAGCATTAGGTGTGGTCTACTCCTTTCAATATTATCTGATGTCCCACTCAGAAGGGACAATTTTTAAGCAACTGTTAATTGTTATATATAAAAGAAACAAGGGTAATTAATCCTGACAAGTATTTGCACTTTGGAAGATTACATGAGATACAATTTTAAATAAAAATAAAACATCATGTCAATCACTGCCAAAATAAGCCAAAATAAACAAACAGTTTATAAACAAATACAACACTTTACAAGAAACTTAAATATTCACTTGTTGTAGTTGCACACAAAATTTAAAGAGTTAAACAAGCTATAGAGATTCATCTTCATCTTGTACTCATGTAGGCACATGGAATACACATTTGGTTGCTGAAGAGCAGCCCAATTTAGTGATCAGCTTCTGTATCCAGGAATACGGGTACCTGAGTATGGAGATCAATTCCACCACGGGTTTTCATGAGCAGTCTGCAGGCCCAATCAAACCTTAATTCCTGGCTTCTCTTGACCATCATTGTAATAGGGTGGAGCCACGGCCAGCCCACCCAAATAGGGATTTGTAATGGGGTACAGAATTCAAGGTGTCCAGGAAATATTAAAAAATATAGGACATCCTCATCCCCACAAGTCTTAACTGGGAGATGGGACACATGGAGCAGGGCTATTGAGAGTTGTTCTGCATAGCAACAGTTTTGCAACTAACCTCAAGTCTTTTGACATATCTATAACTTTTAACTGGTTTCGTGGATATGTTAAATAGCTGTGGCCATGCTCTGAGCCAGAGAGATGGGAGTGATTTCCACCCAAGATATAACTGGAAGGCACCTCCCCCTGGTTACAGCACCTATGTGAGAGTTTGGAGATGATTCACTCCATGCCACAGGGCCATGCCTGCCCAGAATTACTATGGCAGCCCAGAAAAGCTGGAAAAATTCAGAATACATGTAGCTGATTGTGGGAGGAGTTGGAAATGGGGTTGCAGAGGAAGACTTGTGCTGGGATTTAAACCCAGGTATGGCAGCCATGAAAAGAAAGGAGGACCATATGGCTTTGATGAGAGTCAGAACCACATGGCTTTGGGTCTCCCTTTTGCCATGTGGCTTAGGAAGTAGGAGGAACCTTGCAGAAAAGAAAAGGGATGAAAGGACTCTTGCTGGTGGGCCAGGAGATGGATTTGGATTAAGAACTGGAGATTGCAGTAGCGATACAGCTGATGGTGCTGGGAACCAAGGGAGGCCTGCCAGCCAAGCACGGATTACTGGAAAGAACCAGGGGCTACCTGAGCCATGGACATCTATTTCTTTTCCTGAGATACAGTATCCCAGACTGGGCAGAGGGGAGAAGGAAGGACTGTGTGTATTTGTGGGTATTCTAAGGGACTTTAGGATTTTAATGAAGATATTAAATCATTACTGGTAAGTCTATATAACATCTGAATAAAGAATTCCTTTCATTTTCACCAATCTCTGACATTGAGAGCTATAATTCCCTGGTGGTGGGCAAGGTGGAACTAGTACAGGGGGACCCTGGGAGAAGGGAGGTCCATTCAGTAATAGTATTTTGTCTCCCCGCCAGGGGTCCATTATGTAACATCACCAGAAGTATTATCATCAGGTTCAGCCTCAGCCTTAATATCTTAGAAATTGGAAACAGGTTCTATTGTCCTACCTGATGCTTTTGAACTATTTTCTGCTAAAAGAAGTCCTAGTTATCTCCATCATGTGACATGGTATGGTCTTTCCTACCCTATACTATACCCTTTCCCCATCACCACCATATCATTCATGATCTAAACTAGACCTGAGCAAAACGTGCATTTTACGAAATGCACATGTGGCTCAGTTCATCTTCCCAAGCCCTGTCCTATTTGGACTTAGTTTGTTCTTCTCCTTGGTCTGCCCCTAATGCTGGCTTTTCAAGGTGTCTTTGGCCAAGCCTATATTTGTCCAACTATATCTCGCTTGCAAGCTATGCTTGGCAATCTGAAATTTCCACATTACTAATTATTTTGTTTGGAGTTACTAAAACTCTCTATTAAACTGAAATGTTATCAAGGAATATAATTCATTAAGCTATTTTTGGCCATTAAAACTTTTTGGCTTATTTTGGTTTTGTTTTGTTTTATTTTGAGATTAACTATAGGCACCAATCTTCATTTGAAAAACCATCCCCAGTCAATACTGAATTAACAAACATTTCTAAATCACACCACTTAAATTTTTCTCCAGATAAAATAAAAACAAACTATTCAGAAATTGAAAATTTTTACATTGTATTTTTCTCTAAGGATAAAATTATTAAATTATATGAATCTTCCTCTCATCACTATGTATATTACCTGTTTTTTTCTGTATGCAATATAACTTCCCACCTCACTCTTTATGAATTCACTGAGCAAGTTCTCTGTCATTGTGTGTCATCTGTGTATGTGCAAGGCAGCCACTAAAATCTTAACTGAAATGAAATTATTGGGTAACAGGGCAGGTATAATCTAGAGAGAATGAAACTTTATAATGTTTTCTCTATAAATAATTGCTCAGCCTGGAAGCAATCCCAGAACTAATATTTAAAAATGTGGGGTGGTACAAAGTATAAAAGGGGGTTAGGGAGAAATCTTCAGCTCAGAGGACACCATGGCCACTAAAAGATGAAAAGTTCCCAAGAATCATAGGTTTTATTTTTAGAGCAATGTGGAAAAAAAAATATAGATCTTAGAGACAGGTTAAGTTTTTTGAGCTTTGATTTCATTATCTGTAAATATGCATACCTTATTATTTACTTTGCAGGATTTATGTCCAAATTAAAGAAAAGAAAATATAACAAAATGTTGAACTGTACCTAGAACTATGAAAAGCAAACAAAAAGATGCAGACACTATCTTTTTTTGACCAACACCTCTTCTGCCTACCATTTTTTCATTGTCTGCAGCCACGTAAATCATCACTGTGAAATAACTCATAGATCATTTTAGGAATCACAGAGCTTCCCATTGAACAGGACCTTAGGAGTCATCTGGCACAAATCTCGCACTCAGATGAAATTTTCCTCCCTACATTCTGACTTTGACTAGCAGTGTAAAGGAGGACAGCACGGGGACTGTCAAACACTTCCTTGCTGAGATAGATACTTTAGCAGAGTTAACTTCAAAATAATGCAAGCAAGGAAGAAATGCACATTACATGTGTCTGAGGTAGATTTGGTATATACACATAACATCTTCCTCCAGTGCCTCAGTTTATGACTTAATAGTGGAAATCATTTTGACACCAAGTCTTGAATAGCATGGGCATTTTTTCCTAGACTACTTGATACACCCAATTAATATATTCTGTGGATGATCTGTCACTCTGTGAGGCTGCTAAGTTAATCAAACTCAGTAAGTGCTCTTTTTAAATTAATAGCATAAGCTGCATTTTATCAATGTAGGAACTCTATTAGTAAAGTTGGTTATGGTCTCTTGTTTGAATATGTCTCATAAATGAATCACCACAGAAAAAGACATGAATTACATTAACTGGAGCCTGTCATCTATGACTGGAGCAAATCACTCCAAGCCTTGTCTAAGGGATAGCTGATATTCTGCACTGGGGGGCTTCTGACAAAATAGGGGTGACATGGGTGTTTCTGTTGGGTCAGAGCCTGCCCATGAGTAAGTCAGGTTTTTAAACCATTTATCAGTCTAAAACACTTTTATAAAAAAAAAATCATTCTAAGAAAAGGGAGCACAGAATCATATATAATTAGACTAGGAAGGACCTCAAAGAGGATAAACCCTTACCATAAATAAGATAAATTTTTTTTCTCCCTGGAGTCTTTTAAAAATATTAATGTCTATGAAACAAATGCCAATAAATCTCAAAGGATTAAAATGGCACAGAGTCTGTAGCATGGCCATAGCTAAATATATTTTGAGAATATATCAGAAAAAGTTCAAACATTTACCATATTTTTAGGACTACAAGATGCACCTAGGTTTTAGGGAAGGAAAATAGGAAAAAAAAATTTGAAGCAAAAACTGTGGTAAAATATTTAATAACCTGTGGCCCCCCTACACTGCCGCCTCCACGCACTGCCACAGCGAGCCAGGTAAGCTACATTCAGACTATAAGACGCACCCCAATTTTCCTCCCAAATTTAGGGGGTGCGTCTTATAGTCTGAAAAATATGTAAACATTAGGCGATATGTTTTTAAGTAATTTATAGGTCAAAGAACAAATTATAAGTACATTGAAAATATTTTGAACTGAATGGTAATGACAACATAATATATTAACATTTGTGGGATGCGACAAAAAGCAGTGATTAAATATAAGTTTGTGGCTTTAAATGGATATAACAGAAAAGAAGAAAAATTTAAAATCAATTATCTATGATGCTACCTTAATAAATTAAGAAAAGAAGAGTTATTAAGGCCCAAACAAGCAAAAGACAGAAAATGCTACAATATGAGTGAAAAATCAATAAAATACTATGTGGACAAATAGAGAAAATAAATAAAATCAAAAGTTTGTCATTTGAAGTCTTTAAAAAGACCAATAAAATTAATAAACATTTGGAGAAACTGACTAAAATGAGAAAAAGAGAAGCACATTATTGCTCTCAATAAAAAGTAGATATCACAAAGATTTTTTTAAATAAAAACTCTTTTTAAAAAAGATTTTATTTATTTATTTTTGGAAAAGGGAGAAGGGAAGGAGAAAAAGAGATAGAGAAACAACAATGTATGGTTGCCTCTCACACACCCTGCACCTGGGACCTGGCCCACAACCCAGACATGTGCCTTGACTGGGACTCAAACACACGACCCTTTGGTTTGCAGGCCTGTGCTCAATCCACTGTGCCAATAACAATAGCTATATAGTTGAGTCTTACACAGTAGCTATTATATATAAGATAATTTATCTCACTTTATACTTTGTCAAGATTGTTTTAAATATTTTAAAGCCTGTGTCTTTTCTACATAAATTTTAAAATAGGCCTGTATATGTAAAAAAAAAAAGATTTTCACTGATTTTGAAAAGAATTACATTAATGACTTTTGGAAGAACTGACAGCTTTACTCTGTTGAGTCTTCCAGTCCTTAAGCATGGAATGTCTCACCAATTCAGTCTTTTTTGATTTTCTCATCCATATTTTGTAATTTTTAGCTAATTGTGTGCCTGTTTTGTTATGTTTAGGTATTTCATTTGTTTGTTTGAAATGATTGTAAATTATACTTTAATTTTTTTCTGTTTTCCCCATGTTTATTGTGTATATGTAAAAATATAATTAACTTTTTGTGTTAATCTTGTATCCTGTGACCTTGCTGAAATTACTTATTAGTTTTAAGAGCTTTGGGATAGAGTCCTTGATGCTTTCCACTTAGAAAATCTTGTTATCTGCAAAAAGAAACAGTTTTATGCTTTCCATTGTATATGTTTTTATTTTGTTTTTTGTTTTGGGGTTTGTTTGCTTTTTTTTTTCTGCTTTACTGTAATGTCTAGAGTCTTTAGTGATATGCTGAAAAATATATTGTTCTCTTTTTTAACAGAATGTATGTAGTTTCTCAGTAGTAACTATGATGTCATAGTTACTACTATGTATATATGTCAGCAGCTGCAGTTTCTTATTGTAGGTGTCCTTTATCAAGTTGCTATTTTTTTCTAGTTTCTGAAGTTAGAAAGGGTCTTGATTTTAGAATTTTTTCTTTTTTATTATAGACACATGCCACTAAAAATTTCCCTATTAGTACTACACTTGTTGTATCCCATAAGTTTGATATGTTGTGTTTTTGTTTTCATACTATTGAAGTATTTTTAAAAAAATTTCCTTATGATTTCTTCTTTAGCTGATTATATTTAATTTCCACATTTGTGCTAATTTTCAAAATTTCCTTTTGTTATTGATTTATGATTGTATCCACTGTTTGCAGTACACACTTTGTGTAATTTCAGTTAAAAAAATTAACTGAGACTTGTTTAATGTCCTCTATTCTGAAAATTATTTTATGTGTACTAGAGAAGAATTTATATTATGCTGCTATTTGGAGGAGTGTTTTATAGATGTCTGTTAGGTTTAGTTTTTTTTATAATGTTTTTACAAGTTTCTATTTTTTTTTGCTGACCTTTTTCTAGTTGCTCTACCCATTATTGAAAGTTTCTCTTAAAATATTCATTGTATAGGCAAACCTGTAGGAGGCTGGTATTAAATCCTAGTGTGACTGGGTCCTACTCTCAATCTCTTCTCCACTTTTGCCTTGAAACTGTTGAGAAGGGACTTCCCAGGAGGCTCCTGAGAGTGTGGATCAGTCAAGAGAGGGTGACTATCTCTCTCTTGATGTCTTTCTTCCCCCTTGAGACAAAGCAGATGGCAGGTACTTCAGGAAGGAGTTGCCTCGTGGTCCTGGGATGCTCTAGAAAGAAGTCTCAGAGAGTGGAAGGCGAACTAGGGATCACCTGGGCCCCTCCTTTGGAAGGAATACCAAGAGTAAGCATTTGAGGGAAGGGGAACCTGGATTCATACTTTCTATAATGTCCTATGGCATTTTAAGCCATTAAGGCACCCTTTTCTGGGACACCAGATCAGGAATGACCTAGTAAGGATTTACCAACCATATTTTAAGGGTGCATGAGAGAACCTATGGTACACTTCATCTATAGCTAGTCTGATCCCATAACTTTGTGGAATGCCCCAAAATTTCTGAGGCTCTTGATACCTGTAAGCACCTGTATTTGCTGATCCTGAGCCAAACTTATAGGTTTAAACATTGTCTTAAATCCTCATGGCAACTCACATGGCCTTCAAAAAGGTCTACAAAATGCCAGCAAAAAAAGGAGGAATCCTTTAGGCCTGAGAAAGAGTACAGACACTCTGAAGTACCCCCCTCCTCACCCACCATCTCTGCAGGAAACTTTGTGCTTAGGAGGACATAGTGTGGTGTGGGTAGAATGTTCTGGGAGGGGCTCACCAAGGTGGGCATGAGGGTAAGGAAGGCACAAGATCCAGGGACTTTTTTTATTGTCCTGATCTTTCACTGTGAAGACAGAGCTACTCTGTCCAAACTCTCACTGAGACCTATCAACCACATAAATACAAACAAAAGTGGGAGACAAAGAAAGAAAAATGGGAAGAGGAGGAACTATTAGAAAAAATAGGCCAAGTAAGAGAGCCAGGAAGGGGGAAAGAAAGACCATTTTTGACATGCTTTCAAATTACAATTACCAAGAAAAAACCACAATCAATCACAGCACATATATGACAAGATTGAAGGCAACTTAGGAACACCTATATGAAGGGAAGCAATGCCATCCAAGCTTGACAAGAATAGAAAGTTTAGCGGATTTGTACAGGAGGTAATACAATCCTAGGAGGCTGCTCACCGAAAGGTAAGGTCTCTGCTCAGTTACACTAAGTTGCACCCTCTACTCCAAACTGACTTAGCAATGCCAGTGCCTTGCCACGTCTTCTCCTGGGTCCATTTGTGAATGCATTATTTCATCCTTACTCTGAGGATGGATGACTTAAGAGGAAAAGGCTGAAACAGGTTGTTGCTATTTTCTTTCTTTTAAGCTCCATGCCCTTGTAAATAAATCTGTATGCTCTGGTTCTCTCAGCCTTATGGTCTCTGTTCCTCCTGCTCGCTCTGTTTTTGATGGCTAACTCCAAAGCTTCAGGAATAGCAGGTCCCAAGCCACCACTTGTGGATACAAGGGAAAATAAGGACTACAGTGGAGCCTGGAGCGCCCTGGAGTCCCTGAGTGCTTGCTGGGCCCTGAAGGGTCTGGCAATCATCTCCAGAGTGCCACCTACAGGAGTCGGAGGCATTTCTAAGGCTACATCCCCTAATTAAATGCTTGATGGTCGCAGACACCACCCATCACATTTGCCATGCCAATTAAGTTGACCTAGGAATTTAGAGTACATGATTCTAAAGGGGAAAACAGTTTCAGAACTGGATAAGTTTTTTGTCCAGAAATTTGACAGTCTTTCCCTCTACAGTGAAGTTGGACTGAAACTTCACCATCTAGTTCTGAAAGTGGAAAGGACCATCTCCTGCCCACAGCTGCCCAATCGCCCTCTCTGTAGTGTAATAATCCCCAAAACACAGAGGTGGTGTTTGCAGGACTGGTCTGTTTTCCAACAGTATTCTCACCATAATATATTTGGAATTTTTTTATTGAATTGGTCCAATTTTTTGTAATCTAACACTTTTCAAGGAAAATTAGATTAGAAGGGTAGTTCATAAACTGGTTTATGAAAGCATGGAAAGTTTCAGAGCCTGTAAGGAGGTAAAATTACTATTGAAACAAATCAACCTCCTGTTGTTTACCTGGATTTTTCCAGAATTTTTAAGAAAGGCTGCCTGAATCCATTTGAAGGGGTTCTTGGGGTTTGTGACTGCAGCTTTGGAAGTCAGGGACCCAATTCAGGAATAATGTGGCTTAGAGATGAAAAGCCATCCTAACACACTGGAGATCTGAGGTACCTCAGGATACCATATGTGTTGGTGTGATCTTTCTTCACAAACATATGCTTTGTCAATGCAGCTAGCAGATAATTTGGGGATTTGGCTGAATAATATTAATAGAAATTACCATTAGTCTGTCTTTATTCATTGATAGTTTGTTTCATATCACACCTGACAACAGAGTTTTAGTAAAATCCCACAAAAAACTAATACTGTTAAATTGTTGGACACTAGACTGTCATCTACTTTATACTATGTTCACAGGTTACTTCTGTTTTACTTTTGTTTTCTTCCATGTACTTTTATAATTAGAATGTATAGTTTGTTTTGATTATGTAAAAATATATATAATAATGTATGACTTAAAAATGATAATTAAGTAAATTCTTGTTTCCATTAGAACAGAGAATAGGTTTGTGAGTGCAGCTTAAACCAGGAACTGAAATGAGAGCTAACTTGGGTGGGCTTTCTTATACCTGCTTTGAAGCTACCTCCAGTTTGCACCATCATAACCTATCCCAACCAGAAAAGCTCCCAAAGAGGAGACTGAAAGCCACAATGCTGTGTCTCACACAATGATCTGTAATCCCAGTTGGCATGTTCCTGAAAGGTTTCTGAGGACCTAAAACTTATAGTACCAAAATATTTAGAGTCCTGGGAACAGGCTCAAATGTTAACAGTGGGGTAGGCTTAGGCAGCAACTTATTTCCCAGAGAAAAGCTGGAGCAGCCTGGTAGGAGGTTGTTATCTACAGGCAGTAAGACTTAAGTGTTTGAATTTTTCCAGTCATTCATGATATCTGACTCATGTTAACTACTGTGGGTTTTGACTCCTCTTTGGTAAAATGAATGATTTACGTGACCTAGGTATCTCCCAAGCTTCCTACACCTCTAAGGCTGATATCTGGCTATCATCAGCTGATAAACATGGTCAGGGAAAGCAAAGAGAATCAACAGAAGCAAAAAGCCAACTCTTCCAATCCAAGCACACCTTGTTCATTTCTGAAAAAAAGAAATTGGTGATTCGAGATAGATTCTTTGCTAATTTTAGTAATCAAAAAGTTAAACAGCTTCTATGAACATTGGGGTGTATAGGTTCTTTTGCATTGGTGTTTCAGGATTTTTAAGAGTATAATCCCAGCAGTGGAATTGTCGTGTCAAAAGGCAGGTCCATTTTTAGCTTTTTGAGGAAATTCCATACTGTTTTCCACAGTAGCCACACCAGTCTGCATTCCTACCAATGGTGTATGAGGGTTCCCTTTTCTCCACAACCTCATCAATATTTATTGTTTGTTGATTTTTTTATGAAGGCCACTCTGACCAGTGTGAAGTGGTATCTCTAAGTGCCCATCAGTAAAAGGGTTGATCAAAACACTGTGGTACACCCCTGGCTGGTGTAGCTCAGTGGATTGAGCACAGGCTGGGAACCAAAGTGTCCCAGGTTCGATTCCCAGCCAGGGTACATTCCTGAGTTGCAGGCCATAACCCCCAGCAACCACACATTGATGTTTCTCTCTCTCTATCTCCCTCCCTTCCCTCTCTAAAAATAAATTTAAAAAAAATAAAATAAAATATAAAAAAAAAACACTGTGGTACATTCACACAATGGAATACTACACAGCAGAAAGAAAGGAGGAACTCCTACCCTTCCACCACATCATGGATGAAACTGGAGAGCATTATGCTAAGTGAAATAAACCAGGTGGTAAAAGACAAATACTATATGATCTTACCTACAAGTTGAGTCTAATCAACACAAAAAACAAGTGAGCAAAATAGAACCAGAGACATGGAAATAAAGAACAAACTGACAGTACCCAGAGAGGAGGGAGAGGGGATAACCTGGGAAAGAAGAAGGGTTTTCAAGGAACATGGATAAAGGACCCATGGACAAAGACAACGGCAGGGGGTGGGGTGTGGGGGAGGATTGAATGTGGGAAGTGGCAATGGGTAGGGCAAGGGAGAGTAATGAGGGGAAAATAGGAACAATAGTAGTTGAACAATAAAAAAAGAAAAACAAAGATTTTATTGATTATGCTAAAAAAGTTAAACAGTAATAACTAACATTTTATAGCAAAACAGTGCAGAGAAGATTTTTAATTATATTTTCATTGGTGATATTCAAAACAAATACCCTACACAGACACAGCATATATTATTATTATTATCTCCATTTTACAAGTGAGCAAATGAAAGCTCCAATATAATGAAGAGCATGCAAGAAACCAGCATAATGGTCAGGAGCCAAGGCCTGGAGACAGACTACTTGGATTTAGTCCTCTCTTTACTACCTACCAATAGTGTGATAACCTTTGAGAGTTCTTTCTGTGCTTCAGTTTTCTGTGCTGTAAAGTGGGAAGAGGTGAAAATAGTTTCTACCTGTTAAGTTTGTTTAGAAGATTGAATATGCAAATAAGTCTTAAAACAGTGCTTGCTATGTCCAAGTTCTTAGCAGTTAACATATTATTATCTAGTAAGGGGGAAAACTGGATTTAAAAACAAAAATACATATTCTCTCAGAGATAATAATACACAGTTTTGAAGTCTTTGTTTTCAGACACTGTTCTGCCATTAACTAGGAGTATTATCCTGTTTCCTATTTTGAATTGGACTAAATGCCCATTTCAGCAACACTCTTGCTAAAGTAAAACTATTCCTTTTGCTTTTTACCATTACAATTTCTAATGTAAAGTCTACTAAAATATCTGCCTTATTCTGTATTCAAATCATAACTAATTTACTAAAACTTACACAGTAGAGAAATATTTAATATTATGAAATAACTACTAAGGATAATTGTAATTTCTATTAAATTTCAGCTAACATATTCTCTCTCTGCATATACAGAATACTTATTCAGTTACTGAAAATCAGTAAAATGATTTTGTTGCCTGATGATGACTACCTGTATTTTAGAAGAGAGTTTCTTTAATGAATAGAAAAAAAAAGGTTGCCTTAAAGATGACTAACATTAAAATCATCTATGAATATGATAAATCCAGTTAAAGTGCTAAATTATGGACTCATATCTTTCTTGAAATACTTGTATTTGAAACTAAAAAGGCCATTTCCATATCCCATAAATTTGAAAGTTTGTTGCTAAAGTCCATGCCCTTAAATCAGTAATCCCATTTCTGGAAATAATTTTTAAAAAACTTGGAAAAAGAGGGGAAAACCCTGGGCACAAAATGAACATTCTACTGGTATTTAAGATTGTGAAAAATAGCAACTCAAACTGTGTAAGTTTGATATGATATGTTATGTCTGCGATAAATATTATGCAGTTGAAACATTAAGATTTATAAAGACTTTTTAAAAATGGATTAGTAAACTAAACCAGAGGCATGGAAACTTGGAACAGACTGACAATGACCAGAGGAGAGGTGGGAGGGTGATAACAGTGGGAAAAAGGGGAAGTGATTAGTTAAAGAACATGTATGAATGGCGTATGGACAAGGACAGTGTGTGGGAATTGACTGTGGGAGCAGGGGTAAGTTGGGTGGAGGAGGGCAAAAGGGGAAAATTGGGACAACTATAATAGAATAAAATAAAAAAATAATTTTTAAAAAGTAAAAAATAAAATGAACTACATTTATGCATTATAATGTTCAACATATTGACAGAACACAATTTTTATGTACAATGTGGTCAAACACCAAAATGTTAATAATATAAAGCTTCTGAGCAGCAGGTAATTTTTGCCTTTTTAATTTTACTTTCTGTAATTGCCATATTTTATACAATCAACATCCATTCTATTCATAATGGGGAGGGATAAAAGATTGAAATGAATACATTTTACCAATATTTCCCATCCTGGGTTCCTATTTCTAAGTCACTTTTATTCTCCCTGTGGTCTTGTTCACACTCTGTCCAGTAGGTAGACAAGATTTCTTCATACATACCAGCCCCCCTAGGCCACATGGAGAAGAGGAAATATTTATGTGAATTCTAATGATTGTCACTTCATAAACATGAGAAGTTTTAGTTCTTGTAACCATCCTGTGAAGTAGAGTGGTTATCCTTGTTGACAGATGAGGAATGTGAGGCTGGGAAGACCTGTCCACAGACCAGGACTCCTGCAGGCAAGAAGCACATCCATCCTCTGCACAGACCTGTGACTTCCTCTACCTTGTTGTGGGATCCAGTGAGATAATGTGCACATGGTGTTTTAAGAATTATAAAAGCTATCAAAGTTAAAGGCCCCTGTGCAATCCCAGATCCAAATAAGATGCACAACCTCTAAAAAACAAGTGTACTAAAATTTTATCAAACCATTATTTCTTAAAGAGATAATTTTATTCAGAAATTTTAAGATACATTTTCCAAGTCCCTCTAGACTTTTTATATTAACATTAAGATATAAATACAAAAAAATAAAATACAAAATCAAACTTCTATTTTACAAGGACAGTCCCTTTTTAGTCTTCTGACAATAACAGTGTCAACACATATAGGAAACATAATTCACAAAAGTGCTTTAATAGGCACATACATATTAAAATGCATGCATATTACAATGCATTAATATATAACGTGTACCTCAGGTAGGAATATATCTGCCAAGAAGGACTCCAGGCACAAATTCATAACCAGAGTTTAGCAGTCATTGATGGACAGATGCCTCCCCACAGCCCAAACACATGCACACACATACACTGCATTTTAGGCAAAAGCTAAGACTGCACCATGCTCCTGCTGACTGAGTCAACCCTTACAGTGGAGATCCTGGTACTGTATTTCAACCAATGGGCTCAGACCTATCTCTTCCAGTCAGAACTGCACAGTTATGTCGTCAGTTGTATCTGTAATGACCAATCAGGATAGCACCATAATGGCTAATCAGAACAAATCTGACTATACAAATTTGGATTCTTCATTTAAATAAAAAATGGACCAATTGGGAATTAGGGAGGGAACTTTCTCCATCAAAATCAGCCTCCCCTTTGTTTCTGCAAAGTGCACTTTTTGTTTCCAAAGTAGGCTGTGTTTCCCTAGTTTGTCAACTGTTCACTTTAATTAAGTTTCTCTTCTTTCCACAACTCAGATTGGGGACACCTTTTGATATCAGATTGGTGGCAGCAAACTTTTGTTGAAAATAGCACATAGAATATGTGATGGTATCATTGATAACTCTCTGTATTACAGAACTTCCACTTTTCAGATATAAAGTGTAACATGCAGTTGTTATACATATGTACCCAATGAAAATGCCAGTGTCAGAACATATCTTTACCATTTTAAATAATTTATTTCAATTACTTTTATTTTCTATATATAAATTAATATATTGCAGACTTCTCTAAAACAACTCATTTTGGAAACCACTACTTTCACCTACATATTTATGTAATGTCTTTTCACATTTCTAAGCTGTTGAGAACACAACATTATTAATTTTTGCATCCACTATGTATGATGGGGTACTCCCAAACTGGAATTATCTTTTGGAGGGTGGGTGCCTTGTAGTACAAGCTTCCCCCACTAGGTGAGTGTTCTAGGAACCCACCTGTGTCAATGTTCCAGCTGGCATTGTTGTGAGAGGCTGCACTCTGCTTCAGTAAATTTTTTTTTGGACTCTTTCAATGCATTTATGCCTTTCATGATGGGTGATTTAAAAGCACACTTGCCTGTGCCATGCTGAGTGTTCAGCAGTTTTTGACCAAAAATGACATGACCTCCATGCTCTACCCACTCTATTAACCTCATCCTACCCTGAATGACTTTCTTTTTTTCCCCCAATGAAAAAGGTCCTCAAAGGGCAATATTTTGCTGATGTGGAAGAGGTGAAACAAAAACAGCAAAAGCACTAAAAGTCATCAAAATCAACAAGTTTAAAACTTGTTCTGAGCAGTGGGAAACATCTTGATAGGTGTATTATATCAAATGGATAGTACTTTGAAGGTGACTAATGTTTAAACATATAAGAATAAATACACATTTTTATAAATAAATCCCATTTGGGGGGTTCCCCCCTCATAGAGTACAGAACTTGACACACATCATGTACTTAGTATGTTTTTTAGAATGAGTTAATGGGAAGCATTGGCATTTTAATTTATTGAGTATATATAGTTCAAATTATGCAATTTTTAATCAAACAAGAGATTGTTGAAAATAATCTATTTCAGCAGTAACTGCTAGGGAGTGGTACTGATTTTTTGTGAATTTTTATTCATTGTTTTATTCATTGTTAGATCCCAGAATATTCTAGGAGATGACTGGAACACTCTTCAAGCTCCTGTCTGAACCACTTCATGTGACATGTCATGAACTTTTTTTACAGATTCTCACTCTGCACCACTGTGCTGCTCAACTTTTCCTATCCATTGATTGACTGAGAAAAAAATATTATAGTTTCACAATACTGTGTTTTTTGTTATGTAAAAATAAACATATTCTTATCTTAAATAAGACTAAGTGTTCAAAATACTTTCTAGAGATATCTCAGCATATATAAAAAATATTTAGCCACACTCTCTGATTTTCAGCTACTGTGTAGGTTTACTGGTTGCCTGATTAGACATAGATCAAATTTTAGGGTCCTGCAGCCACACAAGGTGTTGATAATAATAATAATAGCTAATATTCTGTGACCATTTCCCATGGCAATAATAACTACTTTATATGCTATGACATAAGTCCTATTATTTATATTTTCTATCCAAAGAAACTGAATCACAGAAAAGTTAAGTAACTTATCAAAGGCCACATGATTATCATATGATAGAAGCAGCTTTCAATCTCAGGATGTATGATTCTAGAATCTGTGCTTTAGTATTTTGTTCTTCTGTCTTGTTTTAAAAACCCTCTTAAAACCTTCAATGAACTACAATGAGTACCTGATGTACTTAGCAGTTCTACTATGGACAAGTTTTTGTTCTGTCAGGTAGAGTGTTATGACAGTCTGAAGATGCCACAACATAAAAATATTGGGTAAAGCAAGCCCTCTGCCCAGGGTGCTCACTAGCAAGACCAGGAATTATAGATGAGTACAATTGGCAGAGGAAAAATAAATGAATTTTAAATCACAAATTAACTAAGACTTACTTTGTATGTTTACTGGAATAGAGCCAAAATTTTGATTAGTGGCATTTTATTATTTACCGAACTTTCTACTTTCCCACGGGCTATCCAACCACTCCAAATAGAGACATGGTTCTTGTTTCTTTTTGTATCACCAGCATAGCACAAAGCACAGTATTTGGCACATTCTCAAATGTTTAGGAATGAATTATACAGTTTTCCTTGGTCTTATTTATTTTGTCTTATAGTCACATTAAGGAGAGCTAGTACATTCATAGAATATGCCTGACAAGGAATGAATAAATAATAAATTAATGATTTCTCCAAAATCAATTTTGAAACCCAGTTACCATAAGCTTGTTGAACCAAGTTTAAGCTTTATTATTCAGATTCACACTCCAAACTACTACAGTATAAGTGGGCTTAAGAAAATCAACCACTTCTTATTTCATATAAAATGAATAGACACATAGGGCAGTCCCTTCAGATCTCAGCTAAAAATGCTACAGGGAAAAATGTGGCTTCACTAGAAGATGTAAGAGAATTACCAGCTGGGGTCAGGAGGGCAGCTGCCTGTGTAGTTTTGTATTTCTCCAGACACTGGGAAATAGATATATTTATGGGTCTTGGGAACAGAGCAGTCTGTAATGCAATTTCAGCTCATCTAATTGAGAAAGAAAAATGGGAAATGTTTACCAGACATGTCTGCTTAAGCCTTCCCTGAACCCATAGCATTTGTATCAATACAGGAAGTCATGGAGATAAATTGAATTTACAGACTTGTGAAAAATAAATCAATTTCCCATGGAAAAACCCTGGTACCAAAGCTTATACATAAGCTTCCTCCTTGGATATTTTTATCTGTGTTTGCTTAGAGCATTGTTCAAAACAAAGAATTGTGACACATTTAAATGAGTCATTTTGGGAATAAAACCATTTGAGAGATTTTGCTCTAATAATTGAACTTTCCTATTTTCACATTAGCCTTGATTACACAGTAAGCTATAGAATTTCAATAACACTTTTTAAATCATGCTTAAGACAGAAACACAGAAGTGGATAAAGGAGAGCATTTTAATCATTTACCTTTCCAACGTAAGTTCAAATTCCTTCTTGTGCTCTCCTTTACATAAAAAAGATATTTAAAAATGTTGAGAAAACCTGATGTTTTATAGAGGCACATATGATTAAAGTGACTAAAATGAGGAACATTCATGTCTTAAATAAATTAGACATTTTTCTCTCTTGTACCAGGCAGGGTTGCAGCAGGGAACAGAAGTCTACTCAAATGAGCAACTAAAGAAAGGTCAATGACAAAGCTACTCATGGAAGTGTGGGTTCAGTTAAGTCTAAGAAGAAGGTGATGAAACTTACCACAAAGGGTGAGGGAAAGGGGCTGTTATGGTAACAGGCTGTTGCTGTAAAATAGAGCTATGTGAAGAAATGTGGGCCTTGGCTTGGCCAGAGTCAGGTCCGGGAACATTTTCCCTGGCCTTTCTGCCTGTTCATTCCTCGGTGTCTTGCTGGTGCCTGTCATTGTTGATAAGTAACAGATAAGGGTTACCTTGTTCAAAATTAACCCATGGAGGTTAATCTTAAGGAAAAAGTGCTGGCCTCCTTTAAATCTCTATGGAAATTGACAATAACTTAGTTCTTAAGATCATAAATCCTAGATGACCACAATGCTTGAACCCCCAAAGCTGGCACTCCTCCTACACACTCAGCTGAAAGAAAAAGACCAAACTAAAGGGTTTGCCACATTGTACTGCAATTCAGTAGCCCCTAATCACAGCAGGGATATTTGTACTTCCCTAATTCACAGTTTAAAATGCCACAGCTTGAGGCTTTCATAATAACATCTACTCCTACCAGACTTCTGTATATTGTTCTAGAATCAATGGGGAATGAGGGACTCACACTGGTCTTATGGATCCCATCTCCCTGAGTTTTCCTGAGAGAGTGTAATATATGTTGTCTGGTCATTCACTTCTGTTTGCACTGAGCAAGGAAGCCAGGTTTATGCAATTCAAAGAGGTGGGCCTCCACACTTAAGAAGGTGGAAAGCGTGCTGATCTGACCTTGAGGGACAGACTGTGCCAATCTCAGTTTCTTTCTCTCTCCCTCTATTTAAGCTGTATAATCCTGTCCTATATCCATCTTACTACACATTTGAAAGGTTAAGTTACACACGCAGGAAATGAGTGTGCTAAGACTCAGTGCTCCTTCCACTATGACCTGGTTTGTCAAGGTTATCAGCAGTTGATGGACCATAGCTAAAGAGTGTGCAGCTGAGCTGACATTTACTCCATGTGTAATTGATTTCACTTTATGGGGCAGCACTTACTGGGGCTAAGGGAGACAGAAGTGGTTTCTATCCATCTCTGCTAAGGAGCATGCACTTTGTACTTTCTATCACCTTTATGTTTTAATGTCCAGCAAGTTCTCAGGAATTTTAGCCATGAGTTCCCTCTTCTGTGGAACATTAACCAAGAATAGCAATATTAGCAATTGCAGTAATAGCTACCATAGTTAACATTTATAATTTCTCTAAATGTGCACACCATTTTTCACATTTCTCATTTAATTCTCTCAATGACCTTAACTGGCATTTTAAGTATGCAAAAATTGAAACTTAGAGAAGGTAAGTAACTTCCTCTATTCACACAACTAGTACATGGCAGAGCTTGCTTCAAACCTAGATTCAATTTCAATTATTAAACTATACTCTGGAACACTAATTGTAGGATTTTGAAATGGCACAGTCTGTCAAACCAAAAGACCTATTCTTGTTCTTGGAGACTAGAAGGTGACTCATTGATGTTTAAGGCCATGAGCCAAAGGACAGAAACATCAGAGGTTATAAGATTTTTAAGATGAAGAATTCTTAAAAAGTGGAGATATGAAGTCCAATTGCTTATTTGGGAAATCAGTCTTAGTTTCCTGACATTATACTGAAGAACCTAGAACACTGACCACAGGCCTTTAAGCTGATCTAGGACACACACTCAATTTCCATAGACTAGAACAACTGAGAGATACTTGGCATGTGGTCACCAGTGAGACTGCCATCTGCACAGAGTCCTTTGTCTCTAAGGAAAAAAGAGAGCATGAATCAGTACAGACTGTTTTGTCTCAGTTTCTGCCAATACCCAAACAATTTACCTGCTAATCTCCCACCTAGTTAATAAAAAGTAAGACCCTTACCACTTCCCTTTTTGATTGGTGTCATGATGATCTTTCAGAGAGATCAATATCAGTATATACAAGCATAATCCCCTAATGTCTCTGCATTCATGTCTTCATTTATAATATGGTAATGACACCTGTTTTGTTTCACCTCAGGATTATAAAAACTAAGAGTACCTGTATAAACTCCAAAACACACTAAGTTTTAGGTCTCCAGTCCAATAAATAGTTCATATATATTGTGGACCTGCCTTGGGCCCAAAAGAATGTTAAAGTAAACAACAGTAAGAAGGAACAAAGCTGTTAATGGCGCTTTGAAGAAAAGGGGTTGCTTTATAAACATGTACACTTCCATGTCAAGTTACTTTCATTTATTGCTTTGGTCCTAGTGTGCTCCTATATCACTGCTCTAGTATCACATGATTGCAACAGAGCAGCTGTGTAAAAAAAAATCAAAGGTTTGTGATGTAAGATCTCATGGGATAAATACACTCCCTTACACTTTCAAAGGGATGTCAATATATTTCAAATTTGACTTTAAAAGGCTGAATTATGATCACAAGTAAGGATATCAGCAACTACAGAAATATATAGTAATGTGGGGACCATTGAAACAGTGGCCTTGTATAACTATGAAACACAATGAATGAATTTTACTACTGTGATAGTTCTCAAGAGAGAAATTGCTCATCTAACTCCACTGATTAAATTCTGCTGTTTATTTAAGATGAGCATAAAAATCTTTAGGAAAGAAATAAACCATTAAAATTCACTTTAAGGTTCCAAGTCATTAACAGTGGAATGATGGATACAATATGTCCACTGAGTATATTTTTAATCAACTTGTTGCTTAAAAATTCATTTAGCTCTGATTTTCCTTTTAAAAATTGGACACCATTGATGTATTGCTTTTCTTGATTACAAATCTATATATTTTAGGCAAAATTCTTAATTGAGTAGCATTTAAGATTGGATACCAGTTCATTGGGAACTAGGAGAACTGTTTATTTTCATTATTTGAAAGTAACCAAGGGACCTTCAGCAAGTCATATACACCCCTCCACACCTGAATTTCATCATTTGAAGAGTGAAGAAGAGGGACCTGATATTTTCTGTTTCCTTTCAGCTCTGACATTGTCAGGTTTTAGGATTCTTCCAAGATCGGTTAATTTTAGATGGTCACATGAAGCAGAAAAGATAACCATGGGAAAAGGATCTGTGGTGTTGTGATGTCAGTTGACAACTTTCAGTGTGTTTCCCTGTGCACAGGGCTTTCCTGGAAGGTGCTGTAACTGAGTTATGATCTGCCCTTATTTCTGCAGTGCTTCACATCTGCAGTAGCTCCTCTACTTCTCTTTGCCCCATTTAGCTCAGCTAGGTCCTAAGACCAGTTCCTACAGCCAGTTCTCTCCAGCTGAGGCTTCTGAAGCACAACTGCAAATAGAGAAGATGTCATAAAGTCTATATTCACCCTTTGGAATCACCTCTTGGCATCTGCCACATTGCACAGGGGTGCGAGGTTCAGTTGAACAGCATGAGGCAAAGCACTTTGTGCTCAAGAGAGGAAAATGATGTGCACCAGTGAAATTGCTACTAGCATCTTATTGACAAAAAAACTCTATCACAATTTCCCTTGTTTTTTTTTTAATTCTGATGAAAATATTACCCCAGATCCTCTTCCTATGTTTCCTTCATAAACAGCTGTTGTCCTTTCTAATTCTATAGCTATTATCTTTATTCTCCTGGTGGGGTTACGTATTACTGATAGAAAAGGTTAGGTACTGAAAAGGAGTGATGTGAGAAAGAAATAAAATGAAATTTAGAGGGTGTGCTTGAGGAACAAGACACCAACTTGTTAGCCCCATTGGGTTTTTGCTTTGTTGTGGGATTTATGCTCGCCATTGGGAAGAATTGAATTGTCCTGGAAAATAAAAAGCATTATGGAGACCACCGTGAAGATTGGGGGGGAGGAGGGGCATGCAGAAATGGCACAAAGACAGGGATACATGAAATGAAGAACAAGCCATCTTTTGTAATAATTTTCTGTGTTTTGGTTATATGGTTTGCATTGTGACTCATTTTACTCATATCTTCATGAGATATTTAGTAAAATATTCATTTGCTCATATGTGACAAACTTGGATCTATTTATCAGACTTCTTGAAATGCACAGTCTTGCTTCAAAACACACACAGGATTAAAAAAAGTCTGGATAAAGGGCACTAGCTCATATGGATGACATTTTGTATCCATAGTTTTTCCTAGACTGCAACCTGTGGGAGAGAGGACTGCATCATCTAGTCAATTTGGTTTATTGAAAGACAATTATAATAAAAAGGAAAGAAAACAATTATTACAGGAACTTGCAACATGATTTGATTAAATTTATAGTTACAGAAAATAGAGCCATGTTTACTCGACATTATAATTATTGGGTGATAGATGAAAATATAAAGGTTCATTTGTTCAACAAACACTCTGTGTACACTCACTATGTGGCAGGCACTGTGCTGAGTGCTGGTGAGCATGTTGAAGAATCATACGTGGCCCCTGCTTTCATGGATTTTACATCCTAGCAGGAAAGATAAACATCAAATAACACAATTACTATTCTGATAATTGCTAAAAATAAGTGTAAAATAATGAGAAAGAATACCACAGGTAGACCTGCCCTAGTTTGGGGAACCAGGTATATTACTCTGAGGAAATGATATTTAGCTAAAATCTGGTAGATGAGAAGAGAATGAAGTTAAAGGAGAAAGAACAACAGAAAGAGCACATATAAAGGTCTTGGGGTAGAAAGCAAAAAAAAAAAAGTCTATAGAGCAGAAAGAATACCAATGTGGCTAGTACTCTGAAAATGAAGAAGGAGGAACAGGATATTCAGGGACTTTATCCGATTGTCCTATAATTAGGGTAAAAAACTTGCTCCAGTTTGCTTAGATTTTTTTCAGTTTCAGTGGTGATAATACTGCATCACAGAAAACCCATCTCAAGAAAATAGGGACAATTTTCCCAAATATTGTCCTGATTTAAAAACTGAATGGCCCACATGTTGAGAAACCCCTCAATCTTGGGCATGCCAGGATAGTTGGTCACCATACCACAGGGTAATGGGATGCCATCAATGAAAATGACATGATCAGATTTACTTTACATTATTTTGAATATTGCTTAGATGCTGGTAGAGGGAAAGATTGAATAACCTTAAGCTTTGAGCCTGGGACATGAGATAATTGTGTAGACTTGGATGAAAATAAAGTGAAGCTGATAAAATTTGATAGGAAGAGAAGTGTAGGCTATGAGTTATCATTGGCCAAGGGGGTAATTCCCAAGTCTGTAGCTTGCACAATTGGGTGACTAATGGGACCTTTCACTGAGACACAAACCAGGAAGAAAAAGCAGGTTTCGAAAGTGAAAAATCCTGTTGGGTATGGACATGGTAGGTTGAAAGGTCTGTATGTCTTCCTGATGGTGGCATTTACTAAGTAGTTGGAGCTTTAGGAAAGCTTTTAAATAGTCTGGATCTGAAAGGGAAAAACCTAAAGAGGAGTTTTGTCTGGGAGTTATCAAATAGCAGTTGAAGTCTCTGGGAGTGACTGAAACTAAGGCAAATGTGAAGTGAGAAAAGGTGGTAATGACTAAGACTGAGTAAGTCCAACATTAGAAGATTTGGTAAAAGTAGATAACACTAGAAAGAAGACTAAGAATAAATGACAAAAAGGTAGGAGAAAAACAGGAAGACTAGTTTTCACGGAATCCAAAGAACAAACAGGTTTCAGGAAACATAAAGAGACTAATGTTAACCGTTAAGGGGTCCTCAAAACAGCCACCATGCACTTTGCAATGTATAGGTCTTTGTTCAAACTACTTTTACCCTCATAGATAAAATTATTAAATATACTTTCATAATAATGTTATCTTGGTATATATGAACCATTTGGATCCTCAAAAATAGTAGGTTGCATCTATAAAGGATGAAAAGTTTTACGTGAATGGTACCAAACTGCTTGTTTCCTGAAATTCAATGAGGCATTCAGGCATGTTGGTGTCATACAAGCCAGACCTTGGTTGGAGCTAACACCCAAATGTGAGAAAATAAACTTTCTACTCAACATATCTTGATTGTGTAAAGCATAACTGTAAACACTTCGAAGAATAGTAGTGACTTTTTCTTTTTCTCAAACATGAAGAAAATATTTCATCTTAAAAGGTATATTACACTAGGGATTGGAAAACTTTCAGTAAAGGGCTGAAAGCAAATATTTTAGACTTTGAAAACTAGAAGACAAAATCAAGACAGTATGTAGGAATTATACAACAACAGAGGAAGCAAATGTCCACAAATATGTATGCATGTAAACAAGGGAACCCCCCAAATGGAATTATTTATAAAAAATTGTGTATTTATTCTTATATGTTTAAACATCAATCACCTTCATAGTACTCTCCATTTGACACAATACACCCATCAAGACATTTTTTTCCACTTCTAAAAACAGTTTGTGAACTCATTGATTTTGATGCCTTTTTGCGCCTCTGACATTTTTTATTTCACATTTTCCACATCCGCAAAATGTTTCCTTTAAGGACTTTTTTTTCATCAGAGGCAACAAAAAAAATAAGTTGCTTGGGCAGAGATCAGGTGAATAGGGAATGTGGGGCATGGGGATCATTCCATTTTTGGTCAAAAACTGCTAAACACTCAGCATGGCATGGGCAGGTGTATTAGTAAATCATCCATCATGAAATAAGCAAATGCATTGAAAGAGTCTTCAAAAAACATTCACTGACACCAAATGCAGCCTCTCACAACAATGCCATCTGTTACACTGATACAGATGGGTTCCTAGAACACTCACCTAGCAGGGGAAGCCTGTACTACAAGGCCTGCCCCTCCAGAAGATAATTCCATTTTTTTGTTCCCCCTCATGTAATAAATATAATTGAGTAGGTTTTTTTAAGTCTATTAATGGAAAGGATAATTTTGGGGGAGGGAAGGGGAGAAGAGACAGAAAATTAATGTTTCCAATTATCATATTGATTGCAAATATACTTCTCTAAAATCCATTCTTAGTTTGTGGGTTGTACAAAAACAGTCAGTAGGCTGGATTTGGCCCATGAGCCATATTTGCCAATTCCTGTATTATGCACACACACATGTACAATTATGTATATTTGTATACATTTTTTGCTAAGGTAACAATAAATTTTATCCTGAACTCCAAAATCTCCACCAAAATGAAGATTTTTTAAAAAAATGACTCAATTTACTGAAAAGGAATTTTAATATCCTGTGATAGATGAAATACAGTTGAAACAACTTCAGAAACTTGCAATTTAATCTGGAGTAAATTTATATGGGTATACTCATATAGTATAAAGTTTTTTGGTTGTTTTATCTTATTTTAGGAGACCATTGCTTTTATTATAAATACATACATTCATATTTACATAATTTGTCTTCTATTTTCAAACTTTATATAATTACATAACACTTGTATTATTCTATTATTTTTACTCTGTAATTATAATATTTTATATATTTTACTAGGAAAAATGACAAAATAGAAATATTTCTTGATTCTGATTTTAGTATGAACAGCATCTAGCCTTTACATTCCATAGTGAAATTTGTTTGTACCTTATTTATAGTGCAACTCAAGCTTCATGTTTAAAAAATCAAACAAACAAAACAAAACAAAAACAGCATACAAAGACCTCAGAAAGAACTAATGCCAACCTCCACTTTACATTTGTGACTAAGGGAGTGACGATCACTTAACTATATTAAACAAATGATGGGAAAACCAGGCAAAGCAATTTGTATGAAAAAATAGTATAATCTGTTAAAGATAATAAAAGAAATAAATTAAACTAATAAATTAGTAGTTACATGAATGTCGGGATAAAGATGATGCAAAAGAACTGGAAGGTCAGAGGGAGTTGTCTTCTGTAATGTGAAAATATTGTTTCTGGAAATATTCATAGTCCTTCCAGTCAGCAATTATGTGATTTGCCCCAGAGGGAAAAATTGTGAAAATAAATGAACCATTTTTATTTTGCACCTTGAGGTGAGCCTCTAACCCTCTTCTGGACCTCTCAAAGGCCATTTCCACCAGCAGTTGGCAGGATTCCCCCTCATCCCCACTCCTGGCAGAACCACAGTGAAATGCCATTGTCTCAATGCCAGTTGATATGGGTTTCACTTTTCTGTCATTATTAGGGCCAAAGTAAAACTGAAAATTTTAAATGGATAGCTAGAATAATTCAATAAATATACCTGCATCACTGACATATTTTAGATCTTTTTAAAAATTATTTATTTATTTTAGAAAGAGGAGAAGGGAGGGAGAAAGAGGGGAGAAACATCAATATGTGGTTGCCTCTCATGTGCCACCTAATGGGGACCTGAACTGGCCTGCAGCCCAGGCTCTTGCCCTGACTGGAAATTGAAACAGTGACCTTTAGGTTCACAGGCCAGTGCTCTTTTAAGCCACACCAGTCAGGGAAATTTTTTTTAGATTTTAATAACATTGAGATTTGTCTTAGCTCAGGTTTCCCACAAACACAGATCCCAAGAGGAAGACTTTTGCAAATGGAAGTTATTTGCAAAAGTGGTCACAGGGAGCAGACATAAAGCACAGGGGGACTGAAATATGGAAAGGGGTGAAACTAATACAGGAATGTATGAAATCAGTTTCATGTTGCATGCTCCAGGGTTAGAAATGGAAAATGTTGCCCATTGAGGCCTGCCCCATTCACCAGTGAGTAAGTGGTTACCCCATAGAAGCACATGCATGAAAGCATAGGGGCACCGCTGGCCAAAATGTCCAAGAAGCTCCAGGCAAGGAAGCAACAGGCTTGAAGGTGCATGTGTCTTTGTAAAGCTGGGGAAGCCTCCCCAGCCTCAAGAGTCTGATTGTGGTTCTTCCTCATGGATTGGGACAAGCATAATGTTTCTTCAAACACAGCTCCTGAGCTTGGGTACAAATTGGTTCCTGAGACATGGTCACATATACTGGAATGTCTCCCAAGGTTTCTCTTATATTTTTTAAAATATATTTTATTGATTAGGCTATTACAGTTATCCCATTCACCCCACCCCCTTTATTTCCTTCTGCCCTGCACACACCCTCCCACTCGCATTCTCCACCTTTAGTTCATGTCCAGGAGTTGTGCTTATAAGTTCTTTGGCTTCTACATTTCCTATACTATTCTTAATCTCCCCCTCTCTGTTTTCTTCCTATCATTTATGATACTTATTCTCTGTACTTTCCCCCCTCTCTCCCCCTCCCACTCCTCCACTAATAACCCTCCATGGGATCTCCATTTCCGTGATTCTATTCCTGTTCTAGTTGTTTGCTTAGCTTGTTTGTGTTTTTGTTTTAGGCTTGGTCATTAATAGCTGTGAGTTTGTCATCATTTTACTGTTCATATTTTTTATCTTCTTTTTCTTAGATAAGTCCCTTTAACATTTCATATAATAAGGTCTGGGTGATGATGAACTCCTTTAACTTTTATGTGGGAAGCACTTTATCTGCCCTTCCATTCTAAATGATAGCTTTGTTGGATAGAGTAATCTTGGATGTAGATCCTTGCCTTTCATGACTTGGAATACTTCTTTCCAGCCCCTTCTTGCCTGCAAGATTTCTTTTTGAGAAATCAGCTGATAGTCTAATGGGAACTCCTTTGTAGGTGACTGTCTCCTTTTCTCTTGCCACTTTTAAGATTCTCTCCTGAGCCCTGGCTGGCGTAGCTCAGTGGATTGAGCGTGGGCTGCGAATCAAAATGTCACAGGTTTGATTCCCAGCCAGGGCACATGCCAGGGTCGCAGGCCACGGCCCCCAGCAACTGCATATTGATCTCTCTCTCTCTCTCTTTCTCCCTCCCTTCCCTCTCTAAAAATAAATAAATAAAATCTTTAAAAAAAAAAGATTCTCTCCTTATCTTTAATCTTGATTAACTTAATGGTGATGTGTCTTGGTGTATTCCTCATTGGGTCCAACTTCTTTAGGACTCTCTCAGCTTCCTGGACTTCCTGGAAGTCTATTTCCTTTGCCGGCTTGGAGAACTTTTCCTTCATTATTTGTTCAAATAATTTTTTGATTTCTTGCTCTTCCTCTTCTCCTTCTGGTACCCCTATGATTTGGATGTTGGAACACCTAAACATGTCCTGGAGGTTCCTAAGGCTCTCCTCATGTTTTTGAATTCTTGTTTTTCATTCTGTTCTGGTTGAATGTTTCTTTCTTCCTTCTGCTCCAAACCATTGATGAGAGTCCCAGTTTCCATCCTTTCACTGTTGGTTCCCTGTACATTTTCCTTTATTTCACTTTTCATAGCCTTCATTTTTCCCTCTAATTTGCAACCATATTCAACCAATTCTGTGAGCATCCTGATTACCAGTGTTTTAAACTGTGCATCTGATAGGTTGCCAATCTTTTCATCACTTAGTTGTATTTTTTTCTGGAGTGTCGATCTGTCCTTTCATTTGGACCATTTTTTGTGTGTTCACCAGGGAAGGGCAACCCAATGTATGTGGTGGAGGAGTCTAAGAGTGAACAATGCCCCTTGCTCAGCTCTTGGCTGGTTTTCAGTCACTTCCCCTACTATTCACAATCAAATCGGGCCCCTCTGGTGCTGATTTCTGGGTGGATGAGTTTGTGTACATTCTATGACCCTGCGGGTCTCTCCAGTGGACTCACCTGTGAGGCTAGGAGTTTATCCCACTGCTGCAACCCCCATAGGTGTTTTCAGTCAGAGGCTTTGAGGAATTATTTCCATGTACTGGAACCCTGGGTTGTGAGGTCTATCATGCCCCCCCGTTGTTCCTCCCAGTTTATCTGCACGTGAATGTGGAACTGTCCAGTCTGCAAGTCACCACCTCACCTGGTCCACCAGCTGCCCGCCCCCTTGCCTACCGGAGTCCCCAACTGCTGACTTGCCTTGAGTCCTCTCCACCCAGCTGCCTGTCTCCTCCCCTTCTACTGATCTGGATGAATGTTTCTTCTTTAACTCCTGGGTTGTCAGACTTCCATACAGTTCAATTTTCTGTCAGTTCTGGTTGTTTTTTTATTTTTAAATTTCTTGTCCTTCTTTTGGTTGTGCAAGGAGGCACAGTGTGTCTACCTATGCCTCCATCTTGACTGGAAATGGTTTCCCTTACATTAAATTATTCCTCATGTTACAGAACAGATGAAAGTGGGGGCTGAACAATATAAAAGACCCCCTATTTCTCTGGGGGTTCCTCCCCTGTACTAGGTTCACTTTGCCCACTGCCAGAGAAAAGACATCTCTCAATGCCAAAGACTGGTGAAAAGGAAAAGAATTATTATTTATTTAAAAGTTATACAGACTAAAGTTATTTAGAATACCCACAAATGCACACAGTCCTTCCTTCTCCCTCTGCCCAGGCTGGGGTACCGTATTTCAGGAAAGAAGTAGAAGTCCATGATTCAGGCTCCTGGCACCATCCACATGGCAAAAGGGAGCACTTCCAAAGCTGTGTGATCCTGACTGTCACCCAAGCCACGTGGTCCATGAAAAGACCCCTAATGGCTGCTGCACCTGGGTTTAAATCCCAGTGCCAATCTTCCTCTACAGCCTTATTTCTGGCTCCTTCCACAATTGGCCACAGCTGCCAGCATTCTGGGCAGGTGTGGCCCTGTGGAATGGAGCCAATCATCTCCAAGCTCTCTGGACCCCATTACAAATCTCTATTTGGGACCCCCTCTTGGCTGCACACTGCTACACTCATAGCAGGCTGGAGAAATGCTCATGGTGCCAAAACATAAGACAGTTTTAAGGTTTATGAAATTCCCTCTTTACTCTCTCTCCTGAAAAAAATTTTGGGGAAAAATTACTACATTTATTATGGTTTTATGCTATGTTGGAAAAAAAAAGAATCTAAACATTGTCTGGATATGAACATAATTGAAAATTTATTTTGTCACTTAAAAGATGTTAAATCTAAGTTATGAGTAAACAAACTAAAGCTTACCTAATACACCAGGCATCCCATAGTCACTTAATGGGAATGTTTTGTATGTGGTCAAATAAAGCTGTTTTAATTATTACTTTACAAGTCAAATAATCTATTTCATTGAATCATTAATCCACAGACCTGAAGAAGTCCTAAGCCATTGTGTTCTTTTGCCGTTGAAGGAAGTGAGGATCAAAGAGATGAAAGAACTTGTTAAAAGTCAGCCCCAAAATGCTTGAAGCTCAGATCCTCGGACTCCTGGTCTAATGTGTTCTCCTGTATCATTCCAGTGGAGTAATTCTTGATATTTCACTTCAGGTAGCATTATTTTTCATTTCCATTGATATGCTGTCACCATTATTTCTCTGTAAGACAGCATTACAGTTTAAAGTCCATTTAATTGATAGTTTTCAGGCAAACATGGTGCATCTTCCCAGGATTAAATTTTCATAAAGAGTCACAGGGATCAGGGCTACCCAAAGGGCCCCTCCTTCTCATCCCACAAAATATCTTAAGGGCCTAATTTCTTGGGTCCTTATGAAGAAAGCACACATATTTGGTGCCAATCACTGGTGGAAATAAGAGCTCTGAGGTCTTCATGATGCACTCCCACCTCTAAAACTCCCCTGAGCCTGCACAGAAGAATAGGAATACAAGTGTTTTAGCTTCAAATGCAAAGACCTCCCATGTTTAGACTAGTAAGGTCAGGACTGCTCTATGAATATATGAAAACTTTACCTTGGACCCCAACACACAAGTATCTTTTTTCAGTGACCTTTGCTGCCAGAAGTTTCTACATTTAATGTCTCTCCTTAGAGGCCCTTTAAATGGGGCTTACTTGAACTTTATTGAGTTAACATTTAACATTCACTTGCCATATGTAAATTGTGATACCTCACTGCTGGGTCGAAGAAGGATAACTGGCTAATGAATCTCTTACCATTGACCATCACACAGCAGGGACTAGGATACTGATATCTCAAAACCAGTGATGTAATAATGAGACCACAGGACTGGGAGCTAGGATTGTGGCCCTTTAGCCCTAGGGTACCTTCTTCACTCTAAATCTCTTTTAAGATTATTTGTAGTGTAAGTCTCTCAAAGACTATGGCCTCAGCCTTGTTTATCTAAATAGGTCTTATTTTGCCTTTATTTTTGAAAGTTATTTTTGCTTAATCGTCAGAAAAATGCAAATTAAAACCACAATGAGCTATCACCTCACACATGTCAGATGGCTATCATCAATACATCAATAAACAATAAGTATTGGCAAGGATGTGGAGAAAAAGGGACCCTGGTACACTGTTAGTCAAAATGCAGATTGGTGAGGTATTGTGGAAAGCACTGTGGAGTTACTTCAAAAAATTAAAAATGAAACTACCTTATAACTCAGCTGTTCTACTTCTGAGAATTTATCAAAGGAAGCCCAAAACACTAATTTGAAAGACTATATGCAACTCTGTGTTCACTGAAGCATTATTTACAAGAGCCAAGCTATGTAGGAAACCCAAGTGCCCATTAATGGATGAGTGGATAAAAAAGCTGTGTTATATATACAATGAAATATTACTTGGTCATATAAAAGCACAAAATCTTATCATTTGCAACAACATGGATGGTCCTAGAGGGTATTATGCTAACTGAAATAAGTCAGTCAGAGATAAACAAATGCCATAGGATTTCACTTATAAATAGAATCTAAAAAACAATATAAATGAACAAATGAAACATAAACAGACTCACAGATACAGGGAACAAACTGATAGTTGAGGGTTTGGGTATGGAAAGAAAAGGTGAAAAGATTGAGAAGTACAGATTGGTAGTTACAAAATAGTCATGGGGATGTAAAGTACAGCATAGGAAATATAGCCAAAGATGTAATAACAAAGTATGGTGCCAGCTGGTACTTGAAGTATTAGGAGGAACACTTTGTAAAGTATATACTTGTCAACCACTATGCTATACAGCTGAAATTAATACAAAATAATGTTGAATGTAAGCTGTAATTGAAAAATATGATTTAAAAAAAGAAGTTATTTTTGCTAGATACAGAATTCTAAGTTAATAACTTCTTTCTTCTTGCAGAGTTTTAAAGGTATTATTATATTCTTTTCCAGATTGCTTTTTTTCTGATGACAGTTTGGCAGTTATTTTTATCATTGTTTCCCTTTATTGGTATCCTTGTTTCTCTGGCTATTTCTAAGATTTTCTCTTTATCTTTGGTTTGCATCACTCCGAAATGATGTAGTTTGCTTTGTGTTTATTCTGCTTTTCAAAACTGTAGGTTGGTATTTTTCATTACATCTGAACTTTTTCAGCCATTATTTCATGAAATATTTTTCTGCCTCAAGTTATTTTACCTGTTTTATCTCAAAACCCACTAATATTTCTTCTGTTAATTTACTCTTAACCCTACCAGATAAAATTTTAATTTCATATACTGTGCTTTGCAGATAACAAAATTTTTATTTGGTTCTTTAATTTCTATGTGAAGTCCCCACCTTGCCATTCCTTTTGTCCCCCTTTCCCTTAAATCTATGAATATATTTATAATAGCTATATTAAAATAGTAACATTACAATTGCTGAATATATTATAATAGCCACATTAAAATATATTTATAACAGATAAGCCAACATCACTGGGAATATTTACTTTTTAAAGCTTTCTGAAAATTGTGTTTTATGTTGCAGAGAGTTTGATTTATGTAAACTTCCTTAGAAGAATATTGAACTTTGTTTTGTTCACTTACTGGACAATGAGCTTCATCCTATTACTTCTTATTTTTAGGCCTCATGAGACAGGTTTAGAGCCTCCCTGTGCTCTGGCTTATCTGGGGTCTCACCTAGATGCTTGTGGCTTTCACTAATGCCCATCACATCTCCAGCGTTTCAACATAGTGCAACTCCTACAAGAGTAGCTGTTTTTTGCTAGCCTTCATGAAGCCACATCCTATATGAGTATATGTAAGGCTTAGGATTTGGTCAAAGACTCGAAAAACTCTTATATACAGAATTCCTCTGCACGCCTTCTTCTTTTATGCATTGTTTTTCATATTCCAACTACCTCAGTGGCCCTGAACCTTATTTTGAGTTTTCTCCACTCATCATCACCACTGGACTGGACTCTGGTCTCTATCTTCCTGTGGCATGGCTTGGAAAGTACCCCAGACAAATGGTAGGGGATGTGTGGAACCTATCTCATGCAATTCCCTTCTCCCAAGGACCCCAAGAACCCCAGCCTTATGATTCATTTTATCCAATGCCTAAACACAATTGTTTCATAGTTGTTTATATAGGAAGTTAAGCATCTTCCTGAATCATGATCTGTTACTGCATCATGGTTCAAAACAGAAGCACAGGAATTATTTTTATTTTCATTGTTATTATTTTTTTAATCCTCATCTGAGGATATATTCATTGAATATTTTGAGAGAGAGGGAGGGAGGAGACGAGAGAGAGAGAGAGAAGGAGAGAGAGAAAGAAAGAGGGACAAACATCGATATGAAAAGGAAACATCAATCGGTTGCCTCCTGTATGGACCCCAGCTGGAGAACAAACCTGCAACCTAGTTATGTGCCCTGACCAGGGCGATCAAACCTGCAAGCCTTTGGTGTCTGGGATGATACTCTAAGTAACTGGGCCACCCGACCAAGGCACAGGCATTATTTTTAACATAATGATAGTAAGCTTCTTATAAGTATGCATTGAATTAATTAAGAGATCCTATGGTAGCAACCTGCTGTAATTGAATTAGGTCTTTTATGGGTTTTAGAAGTTTAGAATTAAGTTGCCAGCATTGTGATCTCAAAACAATCACTTAGTCTATCAAAGCCTAAACTTTCTCATTTGTAAATTAAGGAGGGAGTATTAGGTTATCTTTAAAGTGTTTGTTAACTCTAATATCTTTTTATTCTGTGGCACAAAGATAAAACTCATAAATTTTTCAGTTTCAAAGTAGTCCAAAAATGCATCCCATTTATATTAGCTCTGCTAATAGCTTATAAATATTCTGATAAGGATATGAGCAGAAAAAAGCTAACTGTTTAATATACTCTCGAATTATTTTTATATGCTGTGCCTAATGCTTAGCACACTATAGGAATTTAAATTTTCCATATGAATAAATGGAACATATCAGATAACTTTGTGAATAAGACCATCAGGAAATCATTCCTCCCAAGTGGAGCAGATCGTATGTTTTACATTAATTCTAAGAATGAGTTGAATAATAGCTATCAATTTATTCATTTATACATTTTCTTTTATTGCAGACTGTTCTGGTTTTAGTGACCACAGTTAAATAAAATTAAAGTAGTTGGTATAATTTGAGGACTGAAGAATCAACCTTTACCTTCATTTACTCATTTACTCCAAAAATACCTATTGAGAACATTTTTATATTAGTGTCTGGAGACAAAAAAAAATGAGCAAAATCAGTTTGGTTCCTGCCATCCTAGAGGTTTTTGTTTGTTTGTATATATATTTTTAGGGTCTAGTGGCGGGTATTAGAGGTATTAAAACAATAATCATAGAAATAAAGGTGTTTTCAACTGTGATATCTATCAAAGAGAAGAATGTGCTCCCTAGATAAGGATTAAAAAACAGCAAATAAAAACAGCCACTACAAAGCCTTATTGTGAGACAAGTTGTGCAAATCTAAGTCTCTAAAAGAATGGTAGTATGACAAAAACAATGGGATAAGAGAAACTGGGTACAAAATAAGACTAGAAAAATGGTTAGGGATCAAGTTATTTTTTGTTTTGTTTTAGACTATGTTAAGATGTTTTGTTTTTCCTATAAATAATGGCCACATGAAACATTCTCTGGGGTAGGCCATATGTTAAGCAAGAGTCAACAAATGTAGAAAGAATAAAATCATCCAAAATATCATTTCCAGCCACAATAAAGTAAAAATAGAAATCAAGTCCAAAAAAAAACTTGAAAAATTACAAAAAATATAGAAAGTTAACAATGTTCTTGAATACCTAGTGAGTCAAAAAAGAAATCACAAAAACAGTAGATAATACTTTCAGATGAATGTAAATGAACACATAAAACTTATGAGACACAGCAAAACAGAGTTCACAGGGAAGTTTACAGCTGTAAACACCAAATTAAAAATGCAGGGTGTTCCCAAATTAATAACTTAACTTTACACCTTTAGGAACTGAAAAAAGAATAAACTTAAACCAAAACCAGCAAAAAAGAAATAAATGATCAAAATTACATCAGAGATAGATGAAATAAAGAATAGAAAATATAAGATTTATTCAGTAATTGAAAAGCTCCCAGTGAAGAAGCACAAAAACAGATACCTTCCCTTATGAATTCTATCAATCATTTAGTGAATGATTCTTTTCTAACTTCTCCAAAACATATAGCAAGAAAGAACCTGACTGAAAGTCATTGTATTCCGACAATATTATCTTACTACATAAGTCAGACAAAGACATCACAAGAAAATGACATACCAATATCCCTTATGAAGATACACATAAAAATCTTCAACAAAATACTAGCAAAGCAAATTCAGCACAAAACCATATTAGAAACAACAACAAGTGCTGGCAAGGATGTGGAGAAAAGGGAACCTTAGTACACTGTTGGTGGGAATCCAGACTGGTGCAGCCACTGTGGAAAACAGTATGGTATTTCCTCAAAAAACTAAAAATGGAACTGCCTTTTGACCCAGCAATTCCACTGCTGGGAATATACCCTAAGAATTCCCAAACACTAATTCAGAGGAAGTTATGCAGCTCTATGTTTATAACAGTGCTTTTTACAATAGCCGAATGCCAGAAACAGCCCATGAGTAGATGAGTGGATTAAAAAACTGTGATACATTTACGCAATGGAATACTATACAGCAGAAAGAAAGAAGCTCCTACCCTTTTGTGACAGCGTGGTTGGAATTGGAGACTATTATGCTAAGTTAAATAAGCCACTCAGTAAAAGACAAATACCATATGACCTCACTTGTAAGAGGAATCTTACAAGGAGGTTTTTGATATAAGTGGTGGTTGCTTAGATGGTCATTGTGCTAAAGGCCAACAAATTGTATGCTTTAAAATGGTTAATTTTATTTTACGTGAATTTCACCTCCATAATAAGTTTAAATGAGTAAAATCACAAGCTTAAAACAAGATTAAATTTTTATAAGGAAACTGTATACCTACATTATTTGGGGTAAATTACACCCAAGATTAACATAAATCAGACTCCAAGTTTTCAATATTCTTCCATTTTACAGCAAATTGCTTTTTAAATTTAATATTTATTGTATTTTTTCCATTTAGTCCCCTTACACTTCCCTCCCCGCTGAGCAATCACCACATTGTTGTCTATATCCATAAGTCCTTTAGCCCAGGGGTGTCCAACCTGAGGCCCGGGGGCTGCATGCAACCCAGAATGGCTATGAATGTGGCCCAACACAGAATTGTAAATTTACTTAAAACATTATAAGATTTTTTTGTGATTATATGTCACAATGCCTCATAAAATAAATGTACATACTCTCTTGCTATTTGTACGGATGTGTGGCTTCAGTTTCACGGTAGTGTGCGGCTTCCAGTGTGTTATCTTCAAAACACAGAGAGTAAAATTGACACCATTAGACATTATATATGCTCATGGTGACTTAGCAAGGCAGCAATTATCAATAATAGTTCAACCTACCACTGCCCCATTAGGTGTTTAATATTATTTATAAGTCAGATAAGCATTCTTATTTGATTATTAAAGGTACTTTCACACCTCTATAGTGCCTCACACATCACCCACCACACTCTATAATTGGTCCTCCACCTCACCTTGCCTGGAAAGACTAGAGGACTGTGGAAGGATCCAACCCTGCTTTCTAATTTCCTGTCAACTAATTTTCATAATAAAAGTAAATAAAGTCCTTTATCTATTATTATTATTATTATTATTATTTTTAATTCCAGCATGGATTCTACAACATCTCAAAAGAAAAAAAGAACCCCCCAAAAGAAAAATTACACATGAAGGAAGATTGTTCAATGAGAAGTAGACAGATGACTATATTTTTGTCAAGGCAAGTTTTAAGGCACTCTGCTTAATTTGCAGGAAATTTGTGCAAGTTTTCAAAGACTATAATTTCAAAAGGCATTATAGGCAAAAAAAAATGCTGCCAAATTTAATGCATATGAAAGATTGTGTCATAAGTACAAAATAGTTGAACTGAAAAAAGTCTGTCTTCTCGACAAAAAGTTTTTCAAAAAGTATCAATTCAAAGGGGTATCCATTGTAAAAGCTGGTTATGCAAAAGCTAGTTATGTAGCACATTTAATAGCAAAAAAATCAAAACCATTTACTGATAGTGAGTTTATTAAATAATGTATAGAGAGCATGGCAGGTATAATTTTCCCTGAAAAAAAGAAGAGTATTTCTAAAATCAGTTTGTCTCACCAGGCTATAGCTAAGCAAACTGAAGAAACTGGAAAATCTATTGAAAGAAGTTTGGAGAGTAAAACTGCTACTTTCAAATTTTATGCTTTGGTGATGGATGATAGCACTGATGCTACAGATATGGCTCAAATTGCCATTTTTATTGGAGATATTGATGATAAATATAATGTCACTCAAGAAATGGCATTTTAGTGCCATTATAAGACACAACAAAATCAATATACTTATATGAAGCAGTAAAAATATGTCAAAGTGATTTTCTTTGTCTATTGTCAACATATCTGGCATAGTTACTGATGGTGCCCCAGCGATGGTGGGTAAAAGAGAGGGACTTGTAAAATTAACAGAAGATGATGCAATTGCTTCCCAAAATACATGTTTGATGAAGTATCATTGCACAGTACATCAAAAAAATTTATGCACAATCATCATCATGCAAATCATCATCAAATCTGAATGTCATAAAAGCCATGGAATTGAATCATTGCCAATTTCAGGAATGCCTTAACAGTGTTGATGCTGACTATGGCAACATCAATTACTTTTTGGAAGTAAGATGGCTAAGACAAGGCCAAAAGTTGAAAAGACTTTGTGATTTGTGACATGTTATCAAGTCATTTATGGTATCAAAAAACAAATTTGTTCCAGAATTTGACAATGAAAACTGTCTTATAGATTTAGCATTTTTAGTGGACTTAACTGCTCATTTAAATGAGTTAAACATCCATCTTCAAGGAGAAAACCAACTTATCAATGCCATGTTTTAAACCATAACAGCATTCCAAATGAAACTGAAATTATGGCAAGCTCAAATTAAGGCAAACACATTTATGCATTTAGACACGTTGGCTAAACACAGTCCTGAAAACTGAAAAATATGAAGCCTTGCTTTTTGATTTTATGCAAGAGCTTGAAAACAGATTTCAAGATTTCTGGGAAAATAATCAATACTTTACTATATTTGTGACTCCATTTTTAGTCAACATAACTATGTTACCTGCCAATATTCAAATAGAATGCATAGAGCTGCAATCTGACATTCAACTTAAAAATTTGATCATATCTCTTTACTGGACTTTTATAGATCTTATTTTCTCAGAGACAAATATCCCTTGCTTCACAATCATGCCTTATTCTTGTTATCCTATTTGGCAGTACCTACATTTGCAAGCAACAATTTTCAAGAAACAAATTAATTTGTTTCAATAAAACAAATTAAGAGTAAAATTAGAACAAAATATCTGATATATCTTGAGAACTCACAGAGAACTACAAGTGCTTCTATCAAACCAGATACTGATGCACTAGTTTCTCAAATACAATGTCAAAGAACCCACTTGCTTTATGTTATTCTCTTTTGTTTTACTTTTGTAATAAAGTTTTAAAAATCAATGGCATTTTATTAATTAGATATGTGCATTTTCTATATTAGTGATCAAAAACTTGGGACCTACTCAATGATTTTAAAAGATTATTGGAAAGGGCCACTGCATAATTAGGGTTATTATGTGAGGACTTTTTTGCTTATTGTTGTGAATATATGACAAAAATTATGCATGGACCTTTTTTTTCACTCATCATATTTTGTTAGAGTCTGTGTATTTAACATGTGGCCCAAGACAACTCTTCTAGTGTGGCCCAGAGATACCAAAAGGTTGGACATCCCTGCTTTAGCTTTTTGGTTCAACCCCTCCACACCCTAACCTCCCTGCCCCCAACTTGCTGTCATCCTGCTCTCCATCTATGAATCTACCCTCATTTTCCTTGTTAGTTCAGTTTTTTCACTAGATTCCACCTATGAGTGAAATCATATGGTATTTGTTTTTTCTGAATGACTTATTTCACTTAGCATAATTTTCTCTAGGTCCAACCATACTGTCTCAAAGAGTAAAATTTTCTTCTTTTTTTATGGTCAAGTAGTAATCCATTGAGTAAATGTCCCACAGTTGTTTTATCCACTCATCTACTGATGGGCACTTGAGCTGCTTCCATATTATGGCAATTGTAATAACACTGCAATGAACATGGGGGTGCTTATGTTCTTTTGAATTAGTGTATTGGGCTCCTTCAGATATATTCCCAGAAGGGGAATCACTGGGACAAGAGGCAGATCTATTTTTAACCTTTTGTGGTATCTTCATACTGCTTTCCCTAGTGGCTGCACCAGTCTACATTCCCACCAACAGTGAAAAAGTGTTCCTCTTTGTCCACATCCTCTCCAGCACTTGTTACTTTCTGATTTATTGATGATAGCCATTCTGACAGGTGTCAGGTGATATCTCATTGTAGTTTTAATTTGCATTTCTCTGATGATTAGTAATGTTGAGTGTCTTTTCATATGTCTTTTAGTCATCTGTGTGTCTTCTTTGGGGAAGTGTCTATTCATATCCTTTGCCCATTTTAAAATTGGTTTCTCTTTTTCTTTAGTGTTGAATTTTATAAGTTACTTATAAATTTTGGATATAAACTCCTTATCAGATGTATTGGAAAATATATTCTTCCATTTCGTGGGTTGGCTTTTACTTTGTTGATGATTTCCTTTGCTGTACAAAAACATTTTAGTTTGATGTAGTACCATTTGTTTATTGTATTTTTTTGTTTCCATTGCCTGGGGCAATATATCCAATCAAATATTGCTACAAGCAATGTCCAAGACTTTGCTGCTTATGTTTTCATCCACATTTTATGGTTTTGGGTCTCACATTTAAGTCTTTGATCCATTTTGAATTTATTCTTCTGTGTGATGTATGGTGGTCTAGTTTCATTTTTCCTCATGTATCTGTCCAATTTTCCCAACACTGTATATGGAATAAATTATCATTAGCCACTTATGAGCTTGCTTACTCTCTGTTGAATATTAATTGACTATAAAGGTGCTAGTTTATTTCTGGGCTCTCTATTCTGTTCTATTGATCTATGTATCTATTTTTATGCCAATACCATGCTACTTTGATTACTATGGCCTTGTAGTATAGTTTGATATTAGGTAGCACGATTCCTCCCACTTTGTTCTTCTTTCTCAGGATCACTGATGCTATGTGGGGCCTTTTGTGGTTTCATAAGAATTTTTGAAATATTTGTTGTAGTTCTGTAAAATACATCATTGGAATCTTGATAGAAATATCACTGAATTGGTAGATTGTTTTGGATAGTAGGAACATTTTAATGATGTTAATTCTTCCTATCCATGAACATGGTATGCGCTCCCACTTATTTGCATCTTCTTCTATTTATTCCCTTGGTAGCTTATAATTTTCCAAGTACAGATATTTTATGTCCTTGATTAGGGTTATTCCTAGCTATTTTATTATTTTTATAACAATTGTGAATGGGATTGTTTTCTTAATTTCCCTTTCTGTTAGTTCATTATTGACATATAAAAATGTAACTGATTTGTGTATTAATTTTGTATCCTGCTACTTTGCTAAATTTATGTATCAGTTCTAGTAGTTTTTTGGCAGAATCTTTGGGGTTTTCTATGTATAGTATCATGTCACCTGCAAATAATGAGTTTTTACTTCTTCCTTTCTAATTGGGATGACATTTATTTCTTCTTTTTGTCTATTTACTGTGGCTAGGACTTTCAGTCCTATGTTGAATAAGAGAGGTGAAAGCAGACATCCCTGTCTTATTCCTGATCTTAACAGAAATGCTTGTAGTTTTTGTACATTGATTATGATTCTGGCAGTGGATTTGTCATATATGGCCTTCATTATGTTCAGATATGCTCCCTCTAATTCCATTTTGCTGAGAGTTTTTATCATAAATGGGTGCTGGATTTTATCAAATGCTTTTCCTGCATCTATTGATATGATCATGTTGTATCCTTTATTGTTTTAATGTGGTGAATCACATTGATTGATTTGTGACTGTTGTAACAACCTTGTATTCCCAGAATAAATCCCACTTTATCATTGTGTATGGCCTTTTGATGCATTGCTATATTTGATTTGCTAACATTTTGTTGAGGATTTCAGTGTCCATGTTCACCAGAGATATTGGCCTATAATTTTCTTTCTTTGTAGTGACTTTATCTAGTTTTGGGATTAGGATAATGCTGCCTCATAAACTGATTTGAGATCCTCCCCTTCTCTTGAAATTTATGAAATAGTTTGAGAAGAGCTGTTATTTCTTCTCAGAATGTTTGGTAAAATGCACCTGTGATGCAATCAAGTCCAGGGCTTTGGTTTATTAGGAGTTTTTTTTATTGCACCTAGTGAAATTGATTACTGCTTCAATTTCACAAGGTGTAATCTGTATATTCAGATTCACTGATTCTTCCTGATTTAGTTTTGGAAGATTGTACATTTCTAGGAATTTCTCCATTTGATCCAGTTTGTTCAGTTTGTTGGCATATAGTTTCTGTTGTTCAGAATATTTTCTTACAATCCTTTATATTTGGCGGGGGGTTAGTTGTTATTTATCCTCTTTCATTTCTGATTCTATATTTTTTGGTCCTTTCTCTTTTTTCCTTGACAGCTCTGGTTAAAGGTTTGCCAATCTTGTTAATCTTTTCCAAGAACCAGCTCTTGCATTCATTTACCTTTTGTATCATCTTTTTAGGCTCTATTACATTTATTTCTATTCTGGTCTTTGTTATTTCCTTCCTTCTACTAACTTTGCGCTTTCTTTATTGTTCTCTTTATTTCCTCTTCTTTGTTGTTAACTGTTGTTAACAAGTTACTGTAAGTGTGAAGTTAGATTGTTTATTTCAGCTTTTTTTCTTTCTTGAGATAGACATGTGATGCTATAAATTTCTCTCTTAGGACTGCTTGCCTAGTGTCCCACAGATTTTGGATTGTTGTATCTATCCTCATTTTCATTTCTTTCAAGGTAACTTTTGATTTCTTCTTTGATCTAATTGTTGACCCATTCATTGTTTAATGTTATTTAGCTTCCATGTTTTTTACATGTTTTTCAGTGTTCTTCCAGTGGTTCATTCTAGTTTCATAGCCTTGTTGTCATAGAAGATGCTTGATATGATTTCAAGCATATTAAATTTATTGAGAGTTGTTTACTGTCCTAACATGTGTTCTATCCTAGAAAACTTCCCATGTGTGTTGAAAAATGTGAATATTCTGCAGCTTTGGGGTGCAATGCTCTGAAGATATCAGTTGAATCCATTTGATCTAGTGTATCCTTTAAGACCATTGTTGTTGAGGTCTGTCCTGCCTGGTCTCAGGAAGTTGTAACTGCCCATAGCTAAGTCTGAGTAAGAGGCCTCTGAACCAGGAGACACTAAGGAGACAAAACTTATTTCCCTGGCATGAATGCTGCCTGTTCTGTGCCATCCCAAATGCTTGATCAGTTAGCCAATGACGGGTAAGATTTCCCATGGGAGGAATCACCTAAGACAGGCATGATCACATGGAGGCCTCAGGGAAGGACTTGGGGGGCTGTGGAAATGAAAGGGTGATCGACATTGACCCCTGCCCCCTCAGCTTTGCCAAAGTCTGAGTCCTTGAGAAATCCAAGTCTCTTGGCTGCCTTTGTCTCCTCTGCCCAACTCAGGCCTGCAGAAATAATAGGGGTGGTACATCCAGACCAGAGTCAGGGGACCCCCAGGGTAATGAGACCTGGGACATAGAATATGAAAGATCCTGTAAGATCTGCTTGCTGGAGGATGCTCTTTAATTAGAATATGAAGGCATGGGCAGGAAACAAAACTAGCCTTTTAGGTCCTGTAGTCTTTTTAAATGATAAAACCCCAAAATCTCAGAATCCCAGCAGGAGATCTACCACTCCCTTTCAAAGCTAACTACTTGTTTTATCTTCCTGGCCAGACTGTAATTCACAAACTGTATTGGTATTCTTAATAAAAGCCTGCTCGGGTGGGAGAACATGGCGTTCTCCACTAGAGAGGGTGGCCATTCCGTACCTATTTCTCCACAGGGCTCAGTTGTCTGTGTGTATGTTTTTCTCATGTTTCAATGAGCACCTGCAGTGATGGATACTGCTGGCCAGTATCCTCCACACATTGTGTTAATAATTTTCTGCCTAGAAAATCTATCTATTGAAGTCAATATGGTATTAAAACCCTGACTATCCCTGTACTCACTTTTTGTCCATCAAGATTTGCTTCACACATTAAGGTGCTCCTATGTTGGGTACATACATGTTTACAAGGGTTATATCCTTCTGTTGGATTTTTCCCTTTATCATTATGCAGTGTCTTTTTTTGTCTTTTACTATAGCCTGGGCTTTAAAGTCTATTTTGTCATATGTAAGTACTGCTACCCCAGCTTTTTTTCCCTTTCCATTTGCATGAAATTAGTTTTTCTAACCCTTTACTTTTAGTCTGTGTGTATCTTTTGATCTGAGATGTGTCTTTTAGAAGCAGCATATATATGGGTCTTGTTTTCTTATCCATTCAGCTACCCTATAACTTTTGGTTTGAGCATTTAAGCCATTTACATTTAGGATGATTATTGACAGATACATATTTAGTGCCATTTTATTGTTAGACTATTTTTCTCTGTTTTTTTTTTCTTTCTCTTTCTCTTTCTTCCTAAATCAAGGCCTTTAACATTTATTGCAGCGCTGGTTTCTTGTTAACAAACTCCTTTAGTTTTTACTTGTCTGGGAGGTTCCTTACTTCACCTGCAATTTTAAATGACAGCCTTGTTGTGTAAAATAGCCTTGGTGGTAGGTCCTTGCTGTTCATCACCTTGAATATTTCACACCACTCCCTTCTGGCCAAAATGTTTCTGTTGTGAAATCAGATGACAGTCTAACTGAAGATCTGTTGTGTGTAAGTACTTGCCTTTCTCTTGCAAGTTTTAGGATCTCTCCTTATCTTTAAAATTGTCATTTTAATTATGATGTATCTCAGTGTATGCTTCTTGGGCCCAACTTGTTTGGGACTCTCTGAGCTTCCTGGACTTGTGTGTCTTTTTCCTTCAGCAGATTAGGGAGTTTTCCATCATTATTTCTTCAGATAAGTTCTTGATCCCTTGCTCAGCTTCTTCTCCTTTTGGTATTCCCATGACATGGATGTTGTTATGCTTCATGTTGTCCAAAATGTTTCTTAAGGTGTCCTCATTTCTTTAAATTAGTTTTTCTTTTTGCTGCTCTTCCTGGGCATTTTTTTCTACCTTGTCTTCCAAATCACTGATTTGATCTTCTGTTTCATCTAATATTCTGTTTATTCCTTCCAGTGTATTTATTTCAGATATTGCATTCTTTATTTCTGGCTCATCCTTTTTTTTATGGATTCTATGTCTTTTTTGCATGCTGTTGAGTATCCTTATAATCATTACTCTAAACTCTCCAATAAATTGCTTGCATCCATTCCATCTAGTTCTTTTTCTGGAGAATTATCTTTTTCTTTCATCTAGGCTCTCTTTCTTAGACTTCCCATTTTTGCTGCTTCTTTGTAATTTTTTTTACCTTAGTTGTTAAACTGATCAGTGATATAGCTTCAAGCTATAATCAGCCACCTAGCTTAAGCACCACAGGATGGGGCATAGTAATTCTTTAGGGAAAGGCTCTTGCTTTCCCTCAGGCTGACAACACTTGTAAGGGAATGCTCTGCTTGGGGAAGATGGCTTCTGCAGTATGAGGAATGAGAACACAGGGATCCTGGCAGGTGTTCCCTCAGTGCCACCAACCCCAGACTCTCCTCAAGTACCTCTAGTCCACTCTGCCCTCCCTCTGCCAGAGCCCAGAGTAAGGAGCTGAAAAGAAACTTTTATGTGTTAGCCTTTTAAGAGGCTCCCTGAGTCTCCAGCCATCTCTCCCTGGTGGACAGAAACCTTGTTGCTTTTCATAGCCATATGTTATTTGATTTCCTTTCTCAGTTCTAGTGCTATAGGTTGTGGAGCCCAGCTTGGGGTTCAGACCCCACACTTCTCAATTGGCAACCCCCATCTACTGATATATCCCTCTGGAACTTCAGCTGCTGCCTGTGGGAGCCCAGCCAGCCCTTTTGTGCCTCCTCCAAATTTCCTACCAGTCTTGTTGTGACTAAGTAGTTTCTTCTGTCTGTCCTTGGTATAAGGCTTCTCTCCCACTAGTGTTTAGTTGGTTATTCAGGACGATTTCTCTCCAATTTAGTTATAATTCCATATTGGTCCTGGGGAGAGGTTAGTACAGCTTTCACTTGCTCCTATGCCTTCTTGGATCTCTCACAGCAACTATACTTTTCATTATTCAGTTGCAACTTATTTTATCTAGTTTTACCAATATCCTAATCTTACCTTTCATAAAACAATAAAATTGCATACACATTACCTACAATTTCTCAATATTAAGTTCAATGATTGCTGTGTAAATTTGTACACACTACTCAAAGTGTTGTTTAGTGACAAAATATGCTATGACTCTATGACTTCACAAAATGCAGTATATAGCCATCAAAATTTGTATTATTTCTATAAGCTTGTGACATAGAAGACATTCATTCATAATACATTGCTAAGTTTAAAAAATATATTGACTTCTCCAAGGCACATGTTAACTATTACTTAATTTGGAAATAAGCATATATGTTGGTGTTTACATAAAAAAATATTGAAAAGTACACCCTATAATTTTATAAATGGACATTTTTGTCATAGAACTTTTATTTTATTTTTTATAGTTTTGTATATATATATTTGGTTACAAAAAATAAAGTGAATTTTATTTATTTTATTATTTATTTTATTTTTTTTATTTTTTTTATTTTAATTGTTGTTCAAGTACAGTTTTCTGCCTTTTACTCCCATACCAGCCCACCCTTTTTAATAATGTGATAATTTTATAGCCCCAAAACTTAATTTCATTTCTAATGGAAATACATTAAAAGATTATTCTAAGCATAAAAGGTGATAAGATTTTGCACATTGAAAAATTGACTCAAGCAGATGTGTATATGCTGAATAGATGCATGTACATGAGTTAAATATTTCAACAGCAGTCCAGGCTGATGACTGCATGTTTGGACTGGGGATGTGCTGTCAGTGACAATGAGAAGGAAATGAATTACAGAAACAGTAGAAAAATTTGACAAAATTGATGATGTTAAGTTACCTTCTGATCTCAAACTACTACACATTTGAGATAAGCATAGTAACTCTTTAGACATACTAATAATAAAATATTCAAGTTGGGTATCATTCAATGTGGTGATAGTATCATCCAGATGTTCTCTGAGCATTGAACATGCCCTTGGACCCTAGAAGCAATAAGAACACCTAAAATAGAAATGGAAAACAGAAGCTGGTTCATGGAAAAGCAAATTGGACTTGCTTGACAATGAATTACAATCTTCTATAGGATAATTTATTACTGTTGACCTTAAATGATTGACTGCACAGATTATGGACACCCATCTCCAGGACACTGAACAAGCATATGCAACTTTTGACTCTATAACCAGCCCTTCTCATTCATGGATTCAACCAATGTGGGATCAAAAACTAATTTTCTGGATACCGGTTTGTTGAATTTGCTGTTGTAAATACTTCAGATACCAAGAGCAGACTATTTATTGAAAAAACTCCTCATATAAGTGGACCAGCACAAACTTGTATTCTTCAAGGATTAACTGTATTCTCAAATATTTGAGCTTTCTACTTCATAATTTTTACTCTTTAAAATATGTTCAATGTGGACTATCTGGTGCAAGTTAGTAATGCATTAGCTTCTGCATTTCAGGAGAGAAAACTGAAGCTTCTTTTCCCAGATTTCCTTGGCCTTTAGAATTAGATACTAAAAGGTACATACATAACATTTGGAAAGCAGAGGAGGAGAAGCCATTACTTTCCACAGGGAAGACAGCAGTAGTTTCCCTTGGCCTCCAGTGCTTCTTTAGAGGCTTAAGTAAGCCTCTAGTAAGCACCTTGGTGCTACAGAAGAGGGGATAAAGGTTGATTCTTTTCCCATAACCCTTTTAAAAAAGACACTTGCTCCATTTTAACAATTGTATAAATCTATAAGTCTCTCTGCTACCCATCAAGTGAACTGGATCTTACTGTTCTTTTCCTAGTTGAAATTATAATCACCTGTGAGTGTTTCTTTTTCTTATTAAGTCTTTTACAGTGTTTAAAATAAAATTCATATAATAATTTTCTATGCTGAAAGCAATTCTAAAATATTAGAATGGTATTCATGAATAAGATATTTATATTAAAACCAAATAATATTTTGTGATATTACCAATGGTGGCTAAGAAAATTATTTTAATAACATGGTGGACTAAGTTGAATAGAAAAGTGGTAAGTGGTAATTGAGTTGTTTGTTAAATAATTCATTTAGCAAAACTCTACTGAATACTTCTTCTTCTTTCTCCTGTTATCCCCCTCCCCACTACCCTCTGGTTACTGTCAGTTTAAGGAACATGTATAAAGGACACATGGACATAGCAAAGGGGGGTAGGATTGAGGATGGGAGGTTGTGGAGTGGGGCTGGGGAAAGTGGTGGTGGAAAAATGGAGACAACTGTACTTGAACAACAATAAAATAAAAAAAGAAAAAATCTGCTGAATACTTACTATCCAAATATGTGCAAGACTATGCATTGGATGGTTATGATCAGTTGAATAAGAAATGGTCTTTGAGCCCTGGCTGGCGTAGCTCAGTGGATTGAGCATGGGCTACGAACCAAAGTGTCGCAGTTTCGATTCCCAGTCAGGGTACATGCCTGGGTTGCAGACCATGACCCCCAGCAGCTGCACATTGATGTTTCTCTCTCTCTCTCTCTTTCTCCCTCCATTCCTTCTCTAAAAATAAATAAATAAAATCTTTTAAAAAATGGTCTTTGCTCCCAAAGAATTTGTAATCTGAGGAGATACTGAAGGAACATATCATAAACAATAGCCCATTGTAATAATAATAATAATAACAACAAATACCATTATTACAAAAGTAATAATAATAACTATCATTATTACTAATGTAATAATAACTACTGGAAGCTATAATAAACAATTTGTATGTATTATCCATGTCTTATAAGTATTCTATAAAATAGGGACCATTATATTTCCATTTCACAGGTGAGCAAGCAAAGACTTAGAAACCTTCTGTAACAGAATAAACAAGTTGTAAAGAAAATACAGAGGGGCTAGAGCTTATTTCTTTTGGGAGAGACTAAGGAATACCACATAGAAAGTGACTTTTTATCCAGATTTGATATTTTTCATATACTTAAAAACATGTAGGAAGTTCAAGAAAGAAAAATTAGAAGAAGCATATAGAAATACAAAATAAATGATATGTAATTATGTTGCTAGAAAACAGAATGTAGAAGGCTATTGATAGATGATGAGCCTTCAAAGGAAGTACAAGTACTTCCTGAATTTAAATTGAGGTTCTTAAATGTCAAAGAGCTAATAATAACATGGCTTCTATTTAGCCAGAATCTCATTAATTTTTAATGAATAAAAAAAGTTTTGATCTGTACATAAAGTCGCAAAATGACTATAAGGAGATACATCATCAGATTGTTTACATTTCTCAGTTAAATATTGTTAGAAATTGAAAGGTTTGAATTTACTGTCACATGAATGCATGTTTTCAGTTGTGTTGGATGTGGTTGACCAACAAGTTTTTTGATTTTAATAACATGGAAAAGAGGCAGAATATATGTCCCTGTAATTTGAAAGTCATCACAAAGTCATGTGTGCCAAAGTTTTTGTACTAGCCTATCAACTGAGGAAGAAATTCTCTTGTTCAGAGTCATCCTTTGAGTTTAAGACAAATTTTTTTAATGAAATAAGCCACAGAAAGAAAAGTATATTATGATCTTATCTATATGTGGAATCTTTTTTTTCAAAGCCAAATTCAAAGAAACAGAAAGTAAAACTATGGTTGCCAGGGCTAAGAAGGGAGGGAAACAGGAAGGTGTTAGTCAAAGGGTACAAACTTCCACTTATAAAATGAATAAGTTCTGGGGATCTAATGTACAGCATGGTGATTATAGTTAGCAATACTGTATTAAACAATGAAAAGTTGCTAAGAAAGTAGATCTCAAATGTTCTCACCACACACACAAAAAAGTAATTATGTGAGGTGTTGGATGTGTTAAGTAACCTTATCATGGTAATCATTTAGCAATATATACATGTAATAAATTGTCACATTTTACACCTTAAATTTACACAATGTTATATATTAACTATAGCTCAATAAAGTTGAAATAAAATTAAATAAAATAAGATAAACTTCTCAATAAAAGCCCAACTAATGGCAGAAAAGAATGTAATATGTTCACATCAACATAAATTCCTTTTTAGTTTCATTATTCATTTTAAAAGTTAATATGAATTGAATGTGAAACTCTATAACATAACCATAAATGTACAATACATCTATAAAATATGTATCTGTCATTTAAAAAATTACTCATTACAAAGTAGCCTTATATCATGAATGTAGAATATATTTATCCTGTGACTTCAAAAATCTGCATTAAGTGGCCATACTCCAGTTTGAGAAGTACTGTCCTAACACACTGTCTTTAAACTCTGTTTTTACAGTCATATCTTTGTCTTTTAATAAACTACCTGGGCATTAGTTTGGAAATTAAAATGCAGACCAGAAAAGAGCAGTATACAGAAGTTGTAAATTTCAATAGGACTGGAATTAGACAATGAGTAAGGTCCTAAGAATAGGGCATTGTCAGGAAAGGCAGAGAGTGCCCAAAAGATGTTTAAAAGAATTTAGGGAAGGAAGTTAGAGAAGGGATGGAGAAAAGAAGAAAATGAGGTTACTAGTTAATACTAACATTGGTTTTACTATGGAACCTATAAGTTACAAGTGCAAAAGAACAATAACTTCAATAAATATGCGAATATGAAAGTAAACATTAGAATGAAAAATTCAAACTTTCTCAAGTAGAAAAGAAACATTGCAACAAATTAAATAATTATAACCTATAGACCTTGTTTTAGATCTTGATTAAAATAAACTTGGAATATTTATGAAACATTCAGGGGACTTTTAATGCTAAGTAATGAGTATTTGGTGATAGTGAGAAATTGCTGTCTGTGTTTTGTAGTGTGATAATAGTTATTATATTTTTTAGAGCTCTATAAAAATATACTGAAATTTTAATGAATAAGATAACATGATGTCTTTGGTTTTCTCACAATAAGCTGGTGTGAACAGAAAGTAAATGGGGTTATAAATTAAACAACACTGGTCATGAATAATAATTTGATGACATTGGGAAATGCATCTATAAGGTTCAGTACAGCAGGGGTCCCCAAACTCCTGGCTACAGACCAGAACTGGTCAGGGCCTGTCCTAACAGAAGGAGGTGAGTTTGAATGTCTTATGCTTGAATCATCCTGAAACCATCCCTCTCACCCCGGTCCATGGAGAAATTGTCTTCCATGAAATTAGTCCCTGGTGCCAAAAAGGTTGGGAATTGCTACACTACAGTATTCTTTCTATATTTGTACAAATTTCACATTTTCCATTAAAAATTTAAAAGAAACAGCCAGTATTAAGAGGCAGGAGTAACATTCAGAGGCTAGAGAAAAGAGTGCTCAGAGGAAGAACTGAATGGTAAAAGTCAGAGAAACAGGGCCTGATGGCAGTGTCAAAGTGGGGAGTTGGAAGGGAAAACATGCCAAAGGAGGAGTTAAGTCTATTAAGCAATCTATGATATTTATACTACTCCAAATATAACTATAAAATTTTCAAAAAGTTTTAATTTCATATGTCTCAATTTTTTAGACTGAGTGTGCCCTTCCTTAAAAAGTCAAGTCATTCTGAATCCCTGCAGCAAGGTGTTTGCTTGGCAGGCAGCAGTGGACAGATAGAGACTCCAGGCAAGAGCAAATCCAAAAACCCACACTAGAAGCTCCTAGTGAAAGAATACTGAGAAAGAGCAATGAGTGCTATCAGAAACCTAACCTGATGGAAGAGCATATGCCTGTCTTGCTGATTTTTCAACAAGTAGCAGCTTACTTCTAAACAAAATACAGAAAAGCACCTACCTGAGAAATGTAGACTTTGATTTATAATAATGGTAGGTTTGGGGAGGGAGTTTAAATTTGGTGCAAGCAATTGGCATGGCATGAATTCCCAAATTTTTGCAATTTTGCCCTTCGGCCATGGTCATGTGGTAGAATAGTACCTAAAAGCCCAATACAAACCCACTGTCTTTCTGGCTAGAGGAATTAGGTCAAGGCATCAGGGGAAGCCTGGTCCACCAGAAAGTTATGTGGCAACTTCTGAACAGAGGGCACCAGAGGAAAAATAAATCTCAAATGTGTTTTAAACTCAGTCCAAATCTCCAAAATTCTTAAACCATGCATATGTAGGGAAAACTAAAAATCACTTGCAGTTAAAGCATGAAGTGTTAAACTGAGAACTGAGCTGCAGCCCATCACAGCTGTGAAAGAATGCAGTGGAATCTAAGTTAATTTTTGTCTAAAACAAAAGATCAATAATTTTAGAGCAATGAGAAAATCCAGAATTTCTACAACATTAAAAATACAATCTGTAACTTGTATATTTGATATACAAGATAAATTTATAATGAAAAACTATAAAACAACTTTATAAGCAAAGCTAATTAATACCAACCCTAGATCACTCAGATGTTGTAATTAGCAGACAAAAATTGTAAAGCAGCTATTATTACTATGATCAAAGAAGTAAAAAGTATACACAGCTCTATGCACATAAATACACTATAGCACATAAATTTTATATAGCACATATATACCATGTTTATATGTATATGTATATATACATATATGTACATATATTATGTATATAGAAAAATAAAAAGAAATTTTTAAAGTGCCAAAAGAAGTTTCAGAACATAACAGTACAATAGCTGAAAAAATGTTCATTAAATGTGTTTAATAAGAGAAAGGAGATGACAGGAACAACTTGGACATAGATCAATATAAGGTATTCAATCTGGATAAAGGAGAAAACATGCTAATGTACATACATACAAAGTGCTGACTAAATTTCATCATCATTCACATACAAATATGGATTTTCCTCCCCCCAGGACACTAGGACTAAAAAAAGGACAATCTGCTATAGGCCATCCACAAAAATCCTTAGTCCTGTCATATGTAATGTGGAATATCGAGCATTTGCTCCCTATGATTGGAAACATGTTAGGAATGGCCACTTTTATTTATCATCATACTGAACTTCAAGATAGTACAATAAGATAAAAAATACAAACATTAGAAAATAAGATATAATACTGTATTTATTTATAAATGGCATGTTTGTATTGAAAATCTTTAGAAATCAATGAAACACCTAAGGAAACTAATAATAAATTTAGCAGGATGTGGAATACAAGGTTAATAAACAGAAACTAATCATGATATATTATATTAACAGCAAACAATAAAAAGATAGAATTTGAAAATTCCATTTTAATAGTATCTAGAAAAACACCTACTGAGAGATTTAAAAATATCTGCTTTGGAAAGTGCAAAATATCATTGAGGGTTCCACTGCTAAGCTAATTAAGTCTAGTTTGCCACCCTTGTCAAGTTTATAAATACCTGTGCCTGGAAATTTAATATGTCTAATTCAATACTGCTTATTAGATGACTTTAGTAGTCTCATTACACAGCTCACAATCTGAGAGAGGGCAAATGAAGTAAATTTTATGTGTTCTCCCCAAATATAATTTAGATATAACTTCTGTCTTCAAGTAACTGATGAATTATTAGGTTTAAACAGTTTCCTATAAAGATTCCAGAGAAATTCACTGTGAAAAAATTTTTCAGCAATTTTTATAGGGAATTATTGGGTATCTTTGAGAATGAAAAGGAATGTTAACCCTTAACTCATAGTAAATATAAAAATTAACACAACATGGTTCATAGGGCTAAATGTAAACTTTTATAAAACATAAAAAAATGTGTAAAATCACCACCTCCACCACAAATCCTCTGGAGTTATATAAAAATTAGGCAGGCTTGTTAGTTACTACCATATAATATAAATTGAAATGACTACTTAGAAACCTGTTTTTGCCCTACATCTAAGTGTTGGGCATTTTCCTACCCCCCTCTTAGAGCTTCTCTCCCCTGCTCTGTTGGCCTGCAGGACACCCCAAGTTCAGCCTCAGAAGTAAAGAAAGGTTAATAATTTACACTTGGCTGTAAGTGCTGATGAGGTTTCAAGGTTTTTTTTTTTTTCCCAAGGCTTATATATTTATTTATTTGGGGGGGGGGGGGTCTTTTGTTGTTGTTGTTCAAGTACAGTTGTCTCCCTTTCCCCCTTACCACTCCCACCCACCCCAACCAGCCCCATCTCCCACCCTCCACCCTACCCCCCTTTGGCTTTACATATTCTATTTACTATTGGTTAGATTTATTAAATTAGTCAGATTTATTAGGTTAGTTACATTTATTAAGCTAACTTTATCTCTATAAATTTGGATTTAACTTATAAAAGATTTATAAGTTGCAAATTATTTATATCTAGTAGAAAAGAAAACCCAGTGGTTTCATAGCCTTTAAGACATTAAACAGTTTTGTACCTAATTTGCTATCTTATTCAGGCCATCTTTCTCTTTCTGCCGATCTCTGCCTTGATATCTCCTATTTGCCTTAACTAGCTTTATCATCTTGCTGGTTCCCTGACTAATGAAATAAATAAATTGATATGTGTTCTATATAAAAAAATAAAAGAAATATGATTCATATAAGAATAACTGCAATCAAGGCATAAAGAAAAAATCTCACAAATATAATACAAGGTTTGGTAAATGATACAAAGAAGGTAATATTACTTCCATGAAAAGAAACGGTAAGACTTCATGATGAAGGAATCTTTCAGGTTACTCACATATTGGACTTTAAAGTGATGGGAGAGTTACAGTTTCTCTTTGGAAAACATAAATACATAGTAGAGAGTATCTGGATTAAATACTAAGTACTAGGATGAGACTGAGATGGGAGATCTGGCCTAGTGCAGGTTACCCAGGTAGGAGAAATACAGTTTCCTTCTGTGGAGAACCCAATGACCTTCACAAAAATCTCAGAGAAAGTGAGCAATGGGCTTCCTTCAGGAGGATAGAAGGCAAAGGCCAGGTATTTGGTCAGAGATTTGCACGTATAGTCACGTGGAACAATATCACCTGGAAAATATGCCCATAGGTGTGAGAGTCATGAGACTGTAATATGATAAAAAAGGAAGACAATCAGCAGTAGTAACACAGAGCATCAGAGTCTGCAGTGAACAGTGCTTCAAAGGTGTTATGAAGTGAATGTTTGTGTTCCTCCAAAATTCATATGTCGAAATCTCCTTGCTAATGTGTTGCGCGTGGGTCACCGGCCAGCAGTGACCACGGAACGCTGTGGATGGCTCGACGATAAACACGCGAGAAAAAACATGCACAGAGACAAACTAGTTTCTGTGGAGAAGTAGGGACGAAATGGCCACCCCTTCTAGTGAGGAGCACGCCGATTTACAGTCCATACCTGCTTTTATTGGGCTCATGCTACATAATAACTCAGGTAAAGTACAATACTCATTAGGGGAAGTAAGGAACTATAGAAAACAAAGAACTCTGCCCGTCTATTGAGTTGGGGGTCAAAGAGCTGTAAGGCTGAGGAACAAACTAGCTTCCTCCTAAGACCCTTCTCATTCAACTGAGAGCATTCTTGAACAAAGAAGGTTTCACAGTAATTTACATGTTCTTTCTTAGGCCTGATCACCCCGGGAAATCCGCACTTCCCAGTACCGAGCTGTACTACCCTGTCATTGTTTCAGGCTTAGGTGGAGCACGGGAACTAAGGCCACCAAGAGATAAGGAGATTTTCTTCCGGACGCTGAGAACTCAGACTTTGTCAAAGCCGAGGAGTGAGGGTCCATCACCCCCTTTTGCTGCAGCCCCCCAAGTCCTTCTTTTGGGGGGGGGGCCTCCCAAAAGTGATCGTGCCTGGCTTGGGTTGTTCCCCCCGTGGGGAATCTTACCCGTCTTTGGCTAACCGACCAAGCTTTTGGGGGGTTCAGTCATGAATAAAGCAGCAGAAGCAGCATTCCTGCCAGGAAGATAAGCTTTTGTCTCCTTGCTGGCTTACAGTTCCAAGGGCGTTCCCTTAGCCTTAGCTAGGCGGGGGTTTCAGCCTCTGATACCAGTCAGGGCGGTTCCCAACACTAATGTGATGATAGTTAGAGGTGAGGCTTTGGAAGTTAATTAAATCAGGAGAGTAGAGCCCTCACAAGTGGATTCAGTGCCTTTATAAGAAGAAGCTAGACAGTTAGCTTGTTCTCTTTATTCTGTATGAGAATACAGATCAGCTATCTGTAACCCAGAAGGGGGTTCTCACCAGTACTCTGCCATTCTGGCACACTGATCTTGGACTTCTGGGCTCTAGAACCATGACAAATAACTTTCTGTTGTTTGTAAGCCACTCAGTCTATGTTACTTTGTTACTACAACACAAACTAAGATGGAATGACTCCAGTCTTAGAAAAGGCTGGAATCTTCATATGGGCAATTGGTGAGAGCTGAAAACAGACAGGAACCCAGTTCTACAGCCTGAGATGAGCTTAGTGAGGTAGGAGCATATGAAACTTAAATCAAAGATGTGAGAGCTTGGCAAGACAGAAACTCAAAAATAAAGTCAAATTCATCAGTTGTGGCTGGATCATTACCATTTCCTACCAATACATAATATATGGAGTATTGTATATGCCAATCAAAAGTTGGGTCAGGTAGAGGTAAATGGTGATTGTATCAAGATGAGTTTCCTTAGGAACACACCTTGAGACAAGGGTTGAGTGCAAGTTAGTTTTTGAGAGATAGTCCCCCAAAACAATAATAGGGCAATATGAAAGAAAACAGGAAGAAAACACAAGAATTATTATTGAGCAGGTTGCCACTAGCAGCATCTGGAGCTTAGGCCCATGGAAAACTTCTGGGATACAGTGTACAATATGCCAAGAGAAGGCCTTCTCAAAAGCTAAGACACCAGAGCATTTATATACTTGCTCCATTTTGTCATTGCTTGAACAATATGCCAGGGACCACTAACTCTCTATAATTCTGGCCTGCCTTATATAAAGGTCAAATATTCTTCACTGAAGAGTATTTTAGTGAGGAAATGTTGTGCTTTAGGAAGAAAACTTTAATGGGAATAAAAATGCTGAAAGGACATTGGCTAAGGGTATTGGCAAGGTACCAGTACCATTCACTACAGTGTATCTCTTGTACTGTTCAAGTTCACTGTTGTGGCCCATGTTCTTGATCCTTCAGTACGGTAGGTACAGTTTCAAACAACAAAACAGTTTTGCATGATTTACAACACAAGAGTTATTGTGATGAGTTCTAGTTCCTACTACTACAATTACTCACTAAATGATAATTTATATTTCATACTTTTGAATCTTACCATATCCTAGAGAAGGCTGGAATTCACCAGGGCAATGGTCAGAGCTGGAGAAATATAGGAACTCAATTCTACAGCCTGAGATGAAGCAACTGTTCATTCGTGGCTTTTACTGGGAATAGAAGCACCAAGAAGTGTCTCCACTGTATTGCCTGGGTTCCTTCACATTCCTACCCACCCACATTAAATAGCAACAGCCTTACCTGATCATGATTATAGAGGCATGCCTGAACTTCACTAGGCCAACAGGAAGGTGTGCAATTAAAAAGACATGTTCATCCTGTAGACAAGTTATGTGCACTTATGTCCGATGTCAGGCACTTAATCTCTACTGAGGTTGCATAGCAGGAACCATTTTTCATACAGGTAGTTCTTAGAGAATATGAGCAGGCCATTGAGAGACTCAGCTGAAGTTACATAGTGAAGAATATATCAGAGACGGAATCTACAGACAACATTGTGTACATTAAAAACAAATGTCTATCATGTCAGCTTCCTCACAGTGACCTCCCTTTACAGTTCTTGTCTCCACACTCCCTGGGAGCACAAGCAGCCTCAGATGTGTAGTAATTTCCCCTAGCATTAACCAAAAAAAAGGCAAAACCCACAGTCAAGAAATCAGAAAAACATTAGGAGAAAGAGCCATGGCTACTTATCATTTTTGAACATTTTACTGAATTGAAATGGTAATTAAAGTTGTCCAGATGTTGTCGTTCCAGGAGAGCACTAAAGTAGAAAACACAAAATTGCTTTAATTGCCTTGAGGTGATTAAATTCGGAAGCAATGGGTTTTCCATCAATCTATCCTCTTTTTTTAGAAAACACTAACCAGGTTGTATTTTAAGAATATTGATCTGTGTGAGCTGAGTGTATTTTTAAATAACTGTTGGCAGGTTATAAATCGAATCTACTTTCACTTTCTTAGTAAAGTGCTCCAAGCTTTTCTATTCATCCCATGATAACATGTCTACTTTCCTTGTTCTGCGTCACTAGCTTAGAAACTTCTTACTGGGGTGCATGTGCGATAGAGAAGCTATATAGATAACCTCTCTGGGGTAACAATTCTTATGGTATTGCAATGTAAAAATAGACTAGACTGATCGAGTCAGTATTAAGTTGGTTCCCTCTTATGAGTTCAAAATTCCCATCTGTACTATATTGTAACATGGAGCAAGCCAGGGAGAACAGAATCACTGACAGTAGAATAAACTGAAAGTAGGCTAGAAGGAGGTCCCTAAGGCACGTTTAGTCTAACAACTGAAGACACAGAAACAAAATTAAAGTGTTAATTCAAACACTGAGTGACCAATTTATCTGTAAGAAATGAAGTCCTTTGAATCTATAAACATTATCCATACAAATTCTACCCACCCCCTCCCCAAGGGTTAAGTTGGCAAGTTAGTGTTCCCTTGGAAAATAAGACATGCCATGTTTTCTTCACAGTGTAAGTGGCACAAGTGTTCGGTGATCCATCACTGTCCCCTAAATGCTGGGAGTCTTGGCTTCTGATTTCGCAAGTTGCTAGTGTGGTGTAATGCAAGGCTAAATTGGATCCAAGCAAAACTGGACTTAGATTAAAAGTGAAATGGAAAGTGAGTGATCACAATGAAATGTTTATGTTTTCAGATAAATTACATTTATAAATCTGTGCTGGAGCCATATTCACACACTTTTAGGATGTTACCTGTGGAAAATTTCAGGCAGAAAATGTTATTGCACTTACCACTGACTTTAAGGCAAATACTTCACTTTGCTGACTGATAGTCGAGATGCATTTGTTTCATTCCAATTTACAGAACTGAAAGAATGATCTCAGAGCTGCAAGGAAAGAACATACTGAATTTTCTGTATTGCCTTCTTTTGGAATTCAACTAGAAGACTCTAACTTCGCTCTCCATTCTTATCTAATTAAATATTCCAGTGGACATGAACACCTGCTGCACACTGATTAGGTTCTTAAAGTGGAGTGTCCTAGGCAACAATAAATTCAAAGGAAATGTTCATCATCAGGGCAGAAACAAAAGGTTCCTTTATGAATCTGCCTCCAGATCTGTCAGTTGCAATGGCAATTGTTCTTGGGATGGTATAAACACACAGAGCAGGAAAAGGGGAGAAGAAGAATTACTAAATAAGAATTCCATACTTATGAGAAGCATCATGCTTGCAGAGAAAGGCACACTTTTCAGCACCCTCTGAGATTAATTATGTATAAATTTAATATTGTTTTGTGATCAAAATATTATTATATTTATCACAACTAAACATACACAAAAGTGAACTTACATAATTGAAGTATAGGCACATTAATGCTTATTTTGATTAGCAGAACACAAGCTAGTAGAATTCTTTTGAGGGATCTGTTTGCTGATTATATGATAGGAATTGTACTTTCTCTTTCAGAGTGTAATTATCACATGGCTTTGTAACATTCCTATCTGATAAATGGAAGTACCTCCCTCTATTCAAAGTCACAGCAAGACAAACAAACCTGTGCAAGGTGGTCAAAATAAAATTTTCCCAATGGTAAAATACATTCATAGTTTTCAGTTTCAGTTCAAGCAAGTAAAGCATCAGAAGGGGAAAAAACCAATGAAACACAGTAAATGAAGAGGGCAAAAGACTAAGCTCAATGTCAGTCAAATGCCTTAGCCTCATAAATATTGGTTATACTTTTTCCAAATGTAAGTTTTTAAAAAGCATCTGTACCTATCTATTTGGCAAATACTTTCTTGAGAGAATAAATCTGGTGATGTGAGACTAAAGAGACAACAGCAACCATCTTAAAGAAAGAGTCCCACAATAGTACTGAGCTGGGCCTTTTCTTCCTTCAACTCCATTGTAACATTTAGTATGTTGAGGGGAAATATTTATTGAATAAATATGAATCTTTTTTTATATTTCAACTGCCTTTCAGACCAATAACATACATGTGTTCACATATACTTATAAAATATTTAGATATATAAGATATCATTTAAATATTTTAAGGCACTCAGTAAAAATCTGTTATAAACAGTAGCAGAAAATGTGGAATTGTTAAAATTTAAAAGAGGCCAAGGTTCTGGATTAAGGTGTCTGAAGCATGGACTCACACAAAATCACAATTCAGATTTCTTCTCTGAAGTCTTATCTAAGGAAGGATATGCTTCCAAGCTCATGTGATTGTTGGCTTAAGTTCTTCAAAAGCTGTTAGACTCATGGTGTCCATTTCTAGCTGACTGTTAATCAGGGGTGACCCTCACTATCTTGATACATGACCTTTGCCAACGTGGCAGCTTGCTTTATTACTCATGTAAGCCAAAAAGGCAATAGAGAGAGTTAAGTAGCAAAACAAAAATCACAATCTTAGGTAACTTAATCAAATGTTGTTAGTGTAGATAGCTAGATATTAATAAAGGAAAGGAACAAAGGAAATCAGGCATTAAAAAGCCTAATAAACTGGAAAGCATAATCCAATATCAGAGAATTCTGGCCAAGATGGAGGTGTAGGTAGAAACCCTTAACTTCCTTGTACAACCAAAAAAAGGATAATAACCAATCTAAAATCAATAAACAACCAGAAGCACCAGAAAATCAAACTGCATGCAAATCCAACAACTAAGGTGTTAAAGAAAAAAATCAACCAGAACAAACAGAGCAGTAAGGCAGCGGACCACAGGCGAGTTGCATAACAGAAACTGTGGGGAGGCAGCAGACAGGGTGCGTGGGGCTGGCTGAATGGGAAACTAAGACTCAGAATTGACTATGGACTATGGCAGGGTGGTCACAATAGGAGAAGCTCCCAGTCTCACATGAGAGTCCATGGAAAAGTGTGCTCGAGACTAGCAGGTGACCTGTAGTCTTTCCTCTCTGGCCCCTCTCCAGAAGTCAGCACTGCAGCACAGCAAGAAGGTTTTCCCTGCCTGGGTGAATACCAAAGGCCCTACCCCCTTACAACTTATCAGGTGCACCAAGACAAAGAAATATGGTCCAAAGGAAAGAACCAAGGAAAACTTCAGAAAAAGAACTAAGTGGTAAGGAGATAGCCAACCCATCTGATGAAAAATTTAAAGCCCAGATAATCAAAATGCTCACAGATCTGATTGAGCTTGGTCAAAAAATGAAAAAAACAAATGAAAGATACCCAAAATTAAATAAAGCAAAATATTTAGGGAACCAACGTTGACAAGAAGGAAACTAGGACTTCAAACAATGATTTGGAACAAAAGGAAGAAATAAACATCCAACCAGAACAGAATGAAGAAACAAGAATTCAAAAAAGTGGAGAGAGAGAGACTTACAAACCTCTGAGACAACTGGAAACATTCCAATATCTGAATTATAAGGGTGCCAGAAGGAGAAAAACAAGAGCAAGAAGTTGAAAACATATTTGAACAAATAGTGAAGGAAAACTTCCCCAATCTGGCAAAGGAAATAGACTTATAGGAAGTTCAGGAAGTCCAGAGAGTCCCAAAGAAGTTGGATACAAAGAGGAACACATCAAGGAACATCATTAAGTTACCTGGGGAGGATACTAGCCAGTAGTATCTATCTCAGCTGTGGATGTTCGTCAAAAGATGCTAAAAACATACACAGAGACAACCAGGTCCTGTAGGGGAATAGGAACAGCAGGGCCACTCCTCATGTGGGGAGCACCTTGGCCACCCTCTCTCCTGGAGGGCGCCATGGCCACTCCTCACGTGTGGAGCGCCTCATGTCCATACCCAAGCAGATTTTTATTGAGAAAACAGACTTAGTTTGTGGATTCACAGTCTGGCAGAAAAGATCAAAAGATGTAAACAACTTACAAAGGTGGGGACAGCACTTCTGCTGAGAATCCAGGCAAGGTTTGAGGTTTTTAACATATGAAAAAGGTACAGGTTCCAAAAGTTTCCTGCCTGTGCTTTTAAATTCCAAGATAATAACATCCTCCAGCAAACAGATCTCACAGGATCTTGCATATTCTATGTCCTAGGCCTGATTACCCCAGGGGTCTGCCATTTCTGGTCTGGGCTGTTTCACCCCTGCAGGCCTGAGAAGACAAAGGCAGCCAGGAGACTTGGATTTCTCACATCCAAGAGCAAAGACTCAGGCTTTGACAAAGCCAAACGGGGCAGGGGTTGATGTCTGATCACCCTTTCATTTCCATAGCCCTGTAAGTCTTGTCCCTGTCATTCCTTCGTGAACACATCTGTCTTAGATTAATTCTCTATCCAAGAGAATTGTTACCCGTCATTGACTGCCATTCAAGCCAGGAAAATAAGTTTTGTCTCCTTCAGTGGCTCCTGGTGTGGAGGTCTTCCACTTAGCCTAAGTCATGGGGGGTTACAGCTTCCTGATAGCAGGCAGGGCAGTCCCCAACAGTTACCCAAGATCAATGATAAAGACAGAATCCTAAAAGAAGCAAGAGAAAAGGAGAGAGTTATCTACTAAGGAGTGCCCATACGGCTATCAGCTGATTTCTCAAAAAGAAATCTTGCAGACAAGAAGGGGCTGGAAAGAAGTATTTGAAGTCATGAAAGCCAAGGAACTACATCCAAGATTACCCTGTCTAGCAAAGCTTTCATATACAATAGAAGGGCAGATAAAGTGCTTCCCAGATAAGGTAAAATTAAAGGAGTTCATCGTCACCAAGCCATTATTATATGAAATGTTAAAAGGACTTATCTAAGAAAAAGAAGATCAAAAATATGAAATAACAACAAACTCACAACTAAATAAATGAATCTAAAAGAAATGACAACAAACTCACAACTAAATAAACCAGAAAGAAAAGAAAAACAACAAAAACTAAGCAAATAACTAGAACAGGAACAGAATCAGAGAAATGGACATCATATGAAGGGATTTCAGTAGGGAGGGGTAAGGGAGGAATGGGGGAAAAGGTACATGGAAGAAGAAGCATAATTAATAAGCATAAAATAGGGAGAGATAAAAATGGTATAGGGAACAGAGGACTCAAAGAACTTATATGTACAACCCATGGACATGAACTAAGGAAGGGGATGCTGGAGGGTTGGGAGCACGGCAGAGGGGAGATAAAGGGGAAAAATTGGAAAAACTGTACTAGCATAATTAATAAAAAATACTTAAAAAACCCAATATCAGACCTCCCTCCTTCATTGGAAAGCTATAGCTTCACATTCTTTCCAGGTAACCACTTGTCCATTCTTGCAGATCACTGTGTGGCTTGGGAGAATAGAAAAATAAAAGGGAAATCCCTCTGCTGAGTGCATGCCTATAGAAGCCAAGATAAAGCAGGGGAGTTACTTCCATTATGAGGCATGTGCAGTAGGATCTAAGATGGCAACCATAAAGACCTGTCTGTCTAGCCTGGAAAAAGGATCAGATTAGATAAGGGCATAGAACCCTGGAAAGTCTAGGAAATGGATTGGTAGGGGGAGGATCCAATGCAAGGTGGTGAAACGTAGGGCGGTTGACTGGTTAGTTTGAAGATGTGCCTGGTCTTTCCCAAGCCCGAGATAACATAGTCCCAGCTTAACAAAGAGCTCTCTCTCTCTCTCACTCTCTTTAAGTAACATGCACTCACCCTGTTTGCTCATGTGTTTTTCTCTCCATAGCAGCCATGTGACCTTAGTAGCCACCTGAAGCCTGTGGTAGACGATGTGAGTATGGGCACACAGTCACCCACAGTATGACCAGGAACACAGGCTAAACTAGCCAAGTGGTAATGAAGACTGGTCTGAACTGAACCAATGGCACAGAATTTTTGGACCTTGGCCTTTGTACTGGGCTTGATAAAGACAAAATTGGACTTTTTCCATGTCAGGATGGATGTCGATGAGACATTGGGAACCTGGGTGGCAGCCTCCTATTTCATTCCAAATAAATTTTACCACCAGACCTCATCCTCCTATGTGGGTCCCCAAAAATGCTTTCTTACAACTCTTCAAGGACCACATTTCCAGCAGCAACAATGTGACATCCTATTTCCTTCATAGTATTTTGTTGGTTAGAAGGAAGTTATAAGTTCCACACAAACTCAAGGGATGGGATTACACAAAGGTATTAATTAATACAGTTGGTGGGAATCACTGGGTCATAGAATTTTCCTGCCACAATTTTTTTTTCACTTTTGGGATACCCATAAATATTAAAGCATATATATGATCATAAGCAATTGGTAAATACTAGTTCCTGCCCATTTTCAGAATACCATATCTCTTTACTTGTTATTTTAGTCAATTATTTGGGGGAGGAGGTGGGCTCTGCAGCTACATTGTCTCAACCATATGGGTTTCTATGAAACATGCTTCAGACATTGTTCTAGTCAATTGCTGAGGCTCCTTTCTTAGAAACAAACTTTTTCTGATTCTTTCCTATATTTCCTTTAAATATACCTTACATATCATGCTTCCAAGACCACTTACTTCTGAGAACAGGAAAAAAAAAGCAGAAAGCCTGCCATGGAAGCTGGCAGTTAGGGGATAGGCTGTAGTCTTCCAAAATGAACATAAACATTCCCAGCAATAAACAGACTAGGTCATTCTGTGACTATGATGAAAAAAGACAAAAACAGGACCACTCCATATTTGTGTCTGAACATAAAACAAGGAAAACAATACCAGCACAAAGCAACCAAACACTCCTCTCTTGCTGCTCAAATGATCAACTCTTGCTTCTTTACCAATGACAACTCTAGTCCCACTTTAGTCACCTCAGGTCCTAAATAAAAATTAAGATACCCTAATCTTTATAGTAGCACTATTCATATAACCAAAGAGCTAGAAATAACCCCCAAATCTATTAAAAAGCCAATGGATAAACACAATGTGGTTTATCTGTACAATGAAATATTGTTCAGCCATAAAAAGATAAAATACAGATACATGCTATAGCATGGATGAACCTTGAAAATATTATGCTAAGTGAAAGAGATAAGATACAAAAGACCACATAAGATATTGTATTCATATGGAATACCACAGTGGGGAGATCTATAGATACAGAAAGTAGATTCCTGGTTGCTGAGGTTTTAGGGGGAGATGCAGGTATAGGAGTGATAGGTAAGGGTCTAGGGTCTGAGCATTATGAAAATGTCCTAAAATTGATTGTAGTGATGGATGCACATATCTATTGTGGAAATAAATAAAGACCAATTGGAGAAGAGACAAGGGCTATTTGTTCAGAGGTTCATATAGCAAAAGAGCTATTCACCGTCACTTGCCTTTGGCAGAGTTGCAAAAGTTGTCAGAGGAATAGAAAAGCTTTGTAGTGGAAAATAGGAAGGCATCAAGTGCCCTGAATGTATGGTGTTGGCCTGGAGAAGCTATAGGTAGACTAATTAGATGTGGTACATCCTGTTTTGTTGGGTTGGGGTACATATTTGCCTTTCTCTGGTTAGTTTTGAGTTGGAAGCAGGGACAAAAATTAGGAAAGTTGTCAGTTATTAATGGATTCCCAGTCAGTTGGGGTTGATTTTTATATGTGTTATTATTTGGCTTTCTGCACTATTTGATAGAGATAGTGGTCTGATTTCCTACAAGTCTGACAGAGAGAGTAAGCTGGTTTACTGGGCTGATTGTTGCAGATTGTATTACAGTTCTCTTTTTACACATGTTCTGACTATTGTTCATTAAATACAAAAAAATCACTTAATTATATGCTCTCTTGTACTGTGAATATACTAAAAGTGATTTAATGTATCTTTACATGAGTTAATTGTATGTAATATGAATTATATCTCAATAAAACTTTTTGAAAAATTAAGGAGGTAGAGAAAGATACCTTTATTATCAAATTGCATCTGCTTCCTACAACACCATGGAATCAACACTCACTTCTTTAAACCATCCCCCAATCACCCAGCAAAAACCCAACCCTGCAATATACTCATTCTTCCTTCCTCTTGCTGAGATATCCATAGTGTGTGTGCTATCTTGCTGTTGCAAGTTAATAAATGGAACTTTTCATTGCAGGTGTATTCCTGTTAGGGTAGTCTTTGGGCCCTGAGTTTTATCTCTACTTTACCTTTTCTCCTCTAATAACAACAAATCTATCCACATTTTTTTTGCATCATGCTGCCAAGGATTCCTTATATAATTCCTGATCTTACATGTGGTCAGATCCGTACAAAAACATACAACATTCTCATCTTGCTCATTATTATCACTGAATATAGTCTGACTTTTCTCTGACTAAAAAAAATGCAAAAACATAATATCCTCATAAATAACAGGCATTGCAAGACATGAAGAAGCAGATTATTGTTTTCTTATAATCAAATCTTTCTCTAAAGAGTCTATAGAAGACTAAAAACATATGTATATATATTTCTAGCATGCATATTCATATAATACATGTTTATAACATATAAATACATAAGTATACACATTCAAATGCATGCATAAATATACACATAATGTATACATAGATACACACACAAGTTTGTGTATGTGTATATAAACCTATACATCAGAATTGGCTATGAATTACAAGCATTCATATGGAAATCTCAAACATAAGAAAATTGAGAATTAGTATTGCATGATTTAAGTCAATTTTTAACTTATTACATTAGCAGTAGCACATTCATTTCAATTATTGATCTAGTCAACATAATCAGAGTAGGCAAAGCTTCTTGTATTGGCAATAAGCCAAATGGGAAACAGGAAGAGGCAAAAAAAGGAAAATATTTTTTACATCAGCTTGGTCCTTTCTGGCTTTGAACTAGATGATTTTATTTCTTGTAACCATCAAGGTCTTGAAAAAATATGAATTTATTATTTCATGTTTCTGCAAATCAGAAGTCTGAAATCTGTATCACTAGGTTAAAGTCAAGGTATCAGCATGGCTTGTTGCTTCTAGAGCTACTGAAGGGAGAATTTCTTGCCTTTTTCAACTTCCAGGGTCCATCTGTATCCTTTGGCTTGTGCCCTTCATTCATCTTCAAAGGGCATTACTCCAGTCTTTGCTATCATCATCATATTGCCTTCACTTTTAATATGACTTCTATGTCCCTCTTATAAGGGCCATTGTGACCACATAGGGCCCTCCCAGATAATTCAAGATAACCTCAAGATCTTTAACTTAATTGCATCTTCAAAGTCCTTTTTTTCCCCACTTAAGGTAGCAGTCAAAGGTTATAAAGATTAGGACCTAGATATATTTAATGGCCATTATTCAGCCTCACACAAAACATGTCACAATTTGGGGATGCAGATGGAGCAGAGCTTAGAGAGAACTTTCTAACTTTAAATACTTTTATTAGAAAAGAATATAAATCTTCCTGGCTGGTGTAGCTCAGTGGATTGAGCGGGGGCTGGGAACCAAAGTGTTCCAGGTTTGATTCCCAGCCAGGGTACATGCCTGGGTTGCAGGCCATAACCCCCAGCAACCATACATTGATGTTTCTCTCTCTCTCTCTCTCTCTCCCTCCCTTCCCTCTCTAAAAATAAATAAATAAAATCTTAAAAAAAAAGAAAAGAATATAAATCTTCACTTCAAGAGCTTATAAAAAGAAGAGCAAAGTAAATCCAAACCAAAGAAGATACTGCATATATCAGAAATTGATGTAATAAAAAATAGGCAATTGATAAAAAATACAATTCAAAGCCTGCTTAGTTGAAAATATCAATAACATTAATAAACTCCTAGTAAGACTAATCAAAAAGGAAAAAGAGACACAGAGATAAAATACTAATTATCATGAATAGGAATAAAACAAGAATTGTAAGTAAGGATAATTAGAGAACATTATCAACAAATTTATGCTAATAAATTTAAAACCTAGATAGAACAGATAAATAGTTTGAAAAACACAAACTACCAAAAGTTAATAGAAAACAAATAGAATAGCTTTATATATATTAAAGGAATTTTTCACAATTAAGTTTTTTATAAAAAACACTTCAGGCTCAGATGGCTTTACTAGTTAAATTCTACCAAAATTTAAGTAAGAAATAATGCTTCTATTAAAACTCTTTCAGAAAACAGAAAAAGAATGAGCCACCTTTCAACTGGTATGTTATGAGGCCAACATTACCTTAATACTGTCATCAAAGACACTATAAGAAATCTACAAATCAATGCCCCTAAAAATTATAGATACAAAATTTCTAAACCAAATATATTTGATTAAATATTTTTTGTACAATATTTAGCAGTATATCCAGTCTCTATTGATTATATGCCAGCAACAGCGCTCTCAGTTGTGAAAATCCCCCAAATATGGCATTGTCAAGTGTCTGTGGGGGCATATTCACCCCCATTGTTAACCACTGCAATATGCAAGAAAATTAAATGTAGTATAATCTGAAGATAAGTAAAGCTGCCTCCATTGACAGATAATATATTTACTTACTTTAAAAATTCTCAGAAGTATATGTAAAAATTACTTAGTGAATATAGGAAGGTCACTGGAAATAAGGTAAATACAGAAAACATTACATTTTTATTAGAAACAAATAATTAGACATTAAAATTAGAATATCAATTAATTTATACTAATGGCAAAACAGGCATAAATACTTAAGAATAAATCTAGAAGAAGATATGAGAGTCTTCTACGTGGAGAACTACATAATACTGCTAAGAACTAAAGAACTAACATTAAAGAACTAAATTAGTAAGAAGGTATATACCATGTTCATTGATTGGAATGAGGCAAGCCAGCTATTCCCACCTTATGTTTAAGTTGTATTCATACAATAATTAAAGTTGCTTAAAGGTTTATTGTGCGGACTGGTGATAAAATTCAGGGAAATTGCTTAGTATAATACCTGTTACATTGTAGGGTCACAGTAGGCATGCAAATCTCACCTATTATCAGTATTCGTTTATAGCTAATTGCATTGTTGCTCTTTTTATCTCTGTTTCCTGTAGTGTTGACTTTTTCTTATCAAACTGATGTAAAGTATATTACTGGATGAGTTGAAGCTCCTCCTGTGTCTGAACAGATGGGCTCTTTTCACCTTTTTTGTGAATCAACTCAGAAAACAGAATTCTAGAAGTTTCCATATAAATTAGACTGACTAATATTTATGACTAAGTAAATAGGTTGTTCCAACTTTCTTTATAGGTAGAAATAAATAGCATAACAAAAATCAAATGTCATCTTCCTTGTCACACTTTTTGCTACTGCCACCTTCAGGGAAAAACAAAATGACATCAAACTGCGGTTCTCATATATCAGAAGTCGTATAAAGGTTTAAGATACAAAAAAAATCTTAAAAACACTCTTGAATTATAATAGTACCACCTTAAAATGCTCTTGTATGTACAATAATTTTAGGCAAAGAAAGAACAAATGTATGTAAATAAAATACACACAAATATGAACTGATAGCCCTTCTTTATACATAACTTTCTCCAAAGACAGACCCAGGTTACACAAAACATGCCCCACACCTCTTTATGCAGTATACACTGTGGAGTCTAGCCTTATAACTCATTTCACTTCTAAAGGGTTTTCTACATGTGCTGCTGTGGTTGTGTTATAAACCAAGTTTTAATACAGAAAAGTAAAGAGAAGTGATAGTTTTAATGAAATAATGTATAACCTGGGGGATGATCTTGCTCAGTCTTTGTTTAGATCCTATTTTGACCTTGCTCAAGGAAACCAAAAAGAAATAAGCCATGATGGATAATTTCTTTGGGAGCTAAGAAATGGAGTCTTCATGCAATGATATATGAAGGGAAGAGTCTTTTCCAGTAATTTGATTAGTAATTCCAGAGGCAGAGGCAGAGTGCCAAGAAGAAAACCTGATGATGTAAGCTTATAACCTTCATGGCCTAATCACATTTGCCACTAAAGTAACTCAAATGACATCATATATTATTATACTAACAACCAAACTGCTGGGTCAAAAAGGGGGAAAATAATACTGGGGCAATCACGTTCAGCCACAAGTACCTTATTTGGTTTCGTAGCAATTGAATAACAATACCTCTGGTGAGCTGCTTATGAAATCCTCTTATCTTAACATCTAATCAAAATTCACAGCCAGAAGCAACATGGGATGAGTGTCCCAGCTAAAACATTAATTATGCTGGTGCTAAAACTGTCTCAACCATGGGCTTCAAGCAGATACATTTTTTGTGACCAGAAGTGCTTAAAGAAGTATGTTCACCCTTTGAAGTTCAAGTGTTTCAAATTGAGTAGGAGGGAGGGCAAATAAGCCATCCATTTCCCAGTAGGTCTTAATGGCAGCATGAGAATCAGAAAAAGAAAAAAAAAAGTGAATTTACAGCTCTTGCCCTTCAAATTCTGAGAAAAATGAAATTTATTTTCTAAAAGTTATGAGCATAGGAGCTATACCAAATTAAAAGGATTGATTGCTTTAGCCCAATTTAATTAACAATGAAAAGACTGGAGTTGCTCTACTGCTGCAAAATTTATCTGACAGAATACCAGTATTTGTTAAAATTAGGACAACCTTGGACCTAGCCATTCATTGTAATGTTTTCTCTAAATGTCAAAATGCCATTGGCAAAGCTAAGAACATACAGCACCACAGATATCATTGTTATTAGAAAGAAAACAGTGCTACGCACTTGCTACTTGCAGAGCTCTGGGCATGGTGATCTGGAGAAAAATCAAATAAAATTTAGCAAAAATGTGGCTTATTTTCAGCTTATTTTCTAATGGAAAATATACATGATATTCATTGCCATTCCACAAGTAACTATATTGTAGAATTTAAAGCTAATATGTAATTTTACTTAATGTTGGTTGGAAAAAGTTTAGTTTAATATCAATTACAATAACAATATTAATAAAAATAATTAGTGAGCATTCACTATGTGCCAGATACTTTTGTAAAGACTTTATTAAGTGGATTATATAACTTAATCCTCATATTCATCCTGTGATAAAGATACATAATTGTGTTTTTTTTACAGATAAAGAAATTTGATGATTAAAGAAATTTGTAACTTTTCCTAGGTCACACAACTAGTAAATTGAGAAGCAGGGTTAATAATTCATGGGCATACGAGTGAGTTTAGACCATTTAAACTCTACCATCTGAGCAAACAAATAGCAGCTCAAACAGTTCTAGCAGACATTGGGCATAAATGTACAGGCAACCTTCCAAATGCTTTAAGTCACATAATTCAAACAGCCTTATGAGATAAGTATTACATTATTGTTATGCTATTGTTCCTATTTCTATTTTATGGAGCAGAGGAAACAGACACAGAGAGAATGTTGGGTGACCAAGGACACATAGCTATCTAGTGGTGGTACTGGAACCACCACTACCACCTTAAAAGGTACACTTAAAATACATATTGTCTCGAGAGTTCATACTATTAATTACTTAATACACTACTCCCAGGACCATATTCTTTACTTCCTCTTGAAGCTTCTTGGCTTTTTAGAGAATTAAGACATGTAACTATGTTTTACGGTGGTAAAAATTAGATTTTATGGACAAATTTTTAAAAATTTTGAAAATCCTGAAAATTAGAAAATAAAGACCCTGATTTCATTTAGGTAAAAAATAATTATAATTAGTTTATATAACCTTATAATTTTTAATATATCATAGGCTTTATTTCCATGATTTAAAAATGTAGGAATATAGCAGGTGACTTATTAGGTCCTACCAATAAAACTTCTATCAATCTTTGCCATTCTTTTAAGTGTATGAGTACATGAGCACTCAACCTACTATGAATCTTCCATTATTTTGTCTAAAGTCAAGGCATGATTTCCCAATTTTCTCCTTGAACTTTCTTTACCTGTGTCTAGAGACTAACTTTATTTTATGCTGCTATATAGATGAAGCTTTAATTCTTCCAGAAAAAGTCCTAAAAGAAAAAACACAAATCAGCTTTCTTGGGAATTCGTTTTAGCACTTTTTGTAATTAAAGGTAAGTCAACACAACATTCCCTTCACAATCTTGTAGGAAATCATTAACATTAATTAACCATGGGAAAGTAGACTTTCCAATATGAATGTTCAAAGGCATCTGAGGCTAAAAGTGCTGTTTCTCAAGCATGCACCCATTGAACAGGTATTTTTGAATTTTCCTCCTTAAAAAGCTAATTCGCACCAGGAGTCTCAGGAGATATTCCTCCATAATGGATACCAAAAGGAAGGTACACTTATCTGTGTTTTGGACTAAGGTAAAAAAGAATGGACCTCAGAAAAGGGGGGACATAGTTGTACATCATCATTGTAATCTCATTGTATGAGGGACAATGACATTATAAAATGTGAGCTTCACACTAAGAAAGAAATTGGCTACAAAGAAGAACTGTGCTCTAAATGGGAGTTAAAAACACTTGAAGTCGAATGTTATCATTTTTTGATGAAAAGAGATATAAAAGTAATCCATCATGATTAATTCCTTAAAAATTGTGTTTCTATTCTGTTCCCTTTTACCCAACTATACTTTAATAACTTTTTTTAGATAAAGTATGTTTCTATTCTAAAATCATTACCTGAATGATAGCAGTCCAAGGAAATAACCAAAATATATAAAAATGAGATTGGTTAAGTGTGCCACTTTCAGTAAACAGAATGTTTCACAGCCATTGAAATAATATCTTAGAAACATTTATTAACAGAAATATGTCAATTATCTATTTTTACTTAAAAATATGTTCCAAACAATAACCTAGTTATGTCAGTTTGAAATGTGCATGCACATCTCTGTATATGCACCAATAATGATAGCTGATTACTTTTGAATGAAAGAGCATCTTATTATCTCATTTGTTTATGTGCATTTTCTGATTTTTCCATAATGAACATGTATTAATCCTATAACAAAAGCAAATATATTTTTGAAGTAACCTAAGAGGGCAGAGCTTTGTGCAATCAACAAGGCACACTATACCTCAAATGGCACAATTGCTTAGACTGGGGATTTTTTTGGTGGACATTAGGCCTCTGGAGGGGAAGCTGCTCTGATGAGCTCGAAACCACTACTCAAGGCTGTCAATAAAAAACCCAGACATTTTAGGCTTAATATAATCCTTCTGTGGATACCCACAGCTAGCTGAGTGGGACCAGGTATTTACCTAAGCAGAGAGTCTCACACAGGCTATAGCCAACCCCGAATTAGCATTGTTGCAGCTCTGGTAGTGAAGAACTTTTAAATCATGGGCTTTTCAAAATGGCAACAATAAAATAACTAGAAACCACCCAGGAAATTTAACCCTGTCAGTAGCAAAATCAGATTTATAGCTAGGGCCAAAGAATCTGTTGTTTCTCTGTTTAATTCACTCTTTAAAAGGAGAAAAAACATTAAACAGATCAAGATGGGCAACTCAGAGAAAATACATCCATTAAATAGCTCATCCTACAAGTGGCAGAAGTAGCAGGAAACAAAAAAAATAAAAGAAGCCAAGGCGGAGCCACCAAACTGTACTATGTCCTAAAATAGCTTTGCATCCTGGTAGAAATCAAACTGTGGATTTGAAAAACTCTTCACATTTTTCCTTCTAAAAAGTTATTTTTCCAAAATACTTTTAAATTTTCTATACATAGAGTAAATAAGATTCATTCATTACTAAAGCTAAACCTGCATTCACCATTCACATGAGGCATATTATATAATTCAATCATGGTCAAATTGGATGTGATACACAAAAGCTGGGGTATTTCAACAGTAATTTAAACAGATGATAGCCCCTGGAATCAGGCCACATGGCAGGACCGAGTAACCTCCTACATTCATATGGTGCATTACAAAGCAACTTCTGCCACTGTACAGGGCTCATTCGATCTTTAAATGTACACAGTGAAGTACATAGAGCAGGTATAATTGTTATTTATAATTTTCAGGTAGTGATATTCAAACTAATCAATTATTCAGAACCAGAAATTTCCAGTACTTAAAAATGAGACTTCTCACCACAAAATGACAAGGTCCAACTCTTAGAAACATAAAAATACCAGTTTGGTAAATCATTCCTCTATTTCGCACTCGAGGATGAAAAAAATTCTTTCATTTAAAAAATAAATTCTTAACATTTAAGAAATTAAGTTCTACATTGCCTTCTTTTTCCAAATATCCATATACATCTTTCCAGAAGGTAGTTTCTTTTTTTTAATTAAGTAAAATTTACCTAAAATATATATATATATTTAAAGTGAGCAATTCAGTGGCATTTAGTATATTGACAGTGTTGTGACACCACCACCTCTATCTAGTTCAAAAATATATTCTCATTCAAAATAAAACCCACTAATTATTAAGCAGCTACTCTCCTTGCTCCACTTCCTTTAGCCCCTGACAATCACCAATCTGTGTTATCTCTCTGGAGAGATCTCTTTGGATATTTCACATAAATAGAAATATATGGTACATTATCTTTAGCAGCTGCCTTCTTTCAAATAGCAAACTGTTTTTGAGGATCGCCACATTGTAGTTTATATCAGTACTACATCCTTTTTTATGGTAGAATAATATATATTATATATATTGTAGTTACATATAGATATACCATACATATATTATAATTTTTTAAAAAGATTTTACTTATTCATTTTTAGAGAAGGAAGGGAGGGAGATAGAGAGAGAGAGAAACATCAATGTACAGTTGCTGGGGGTCATGGCCTGCAACCCAGGAGTGTACCCTGACTGGGAATCGAACCTGCGACACTTTGGTTCGCAGCCCGCGCTATTTTAATTTTTTAATCAATGCACTGGTTAATGGACATTTATTTGTATTCACCTTGTAGCTATTGTGAATAGTGCTATGAATATTTATGTGGAATTTATTCTGTCTGATGTTAATATAACCACTCTAGGTTTGTGTAGTTATTGATTGCATGTTATATCTTTTGTCTTTTTATTTTTCAACCTTTGTGTATCTTTGAGTCTAAAGTGTAGTTGAAAACACTTGAAGACAGGATATAGTTGGGTATTGCAGTTTTTAATCTATTCTGCCAGGCTCTGCCTTTTGATTGAATTGTTTATTGTGCTCACATTTAATATTATTATGCACATAGTAACATTTAGTCTGCCACTTTAGTTTTTATTCTCTATGTGCCTCATGTTTTTTTTTGTTCCTGTTTTACTGTTTTAATGCTTTCTTTTAAGTGAATATTTTAAAGTGCAACATTTTAATTCCTTTAATGGTTTTTCACTATATTTCTGAGTTATTTTATTAGAGTTTGCTTTTATGTTTATAATATACATTTTAACCTATCAAAATCAACATCAGAATTACACTAATTTAATTTCAGTGAGAACTATAAATGTTACTAATATAGAGTATTCCTTCTCTCCTTTTTATGTTATTTTTTCCAGATTTATTAAAACATAATTGAAATATGTCAATGTATAATATTAAGGTGCACAGAATAATGGTTTGACTTACATATATTGCCAACTGATTACCACAATAAATTTAACTAGTATTCATCATCCCATATGTACATTTTTTCATCAAATTTGGAAATTTTTCAGCCATCATTTTTACAAATGTTTTGTACTATTTTCTCTATGCTGCTTCTGGTACTCACATTGTACATATATGTTTACATATTTAATGGTGTTCTACATTTTTCTGAGGCTCTTCACTTTCTTAATTCTTTTCCTCTTTTTTTCAGATTATATAATCTGTATCAATATGTCTTCAAATTCACTAATTCTTTCTTCTGCCACTTAAAGCTGCTGTTGAAACTTAGCAAGATAATCATTGTAATTATTTTACTTTTCAACCTCAAAATTTATATTTTCTTTTTATCATTTTCTCCCTTTATTAATATTCACTATTTGAGAATTTGTCATCATATTTTTACTTCTTTATGTCAGATTTTATTCGGTTATTGAACATACTTATAATAGCTGTTTTCTTGTCTGTCTTTTAAATTCAGTACCTGAGCTTTCTGGTAGACACTTTCTGTTGTCTCACTTTTTTTCTGTGTATTTGTCATACTTTCCTGTTTCTTTGCAATTCTCGTTTTTAAAAATATCTGGACATTTTACACCTTGTAGCAATTCCATATGCTCATCCTCCTATTCAGGGGCTTGTTACTGTTTCTATTGCTTGTTTATTTGTTTAGTGACCGGCTGGACTATTTTGGTAAAGACTATCTCCCCCAAAGTGCAAAGCTTCTAATATCACTCCTCAGAGTGATTCATCCTTGGGTATATGTGCAGTCAACCTGTTATGCCAATGCTTTTAGGAGTCTGTCTCTGTCTCTTTTCCTAATAGCACCCAGCTGTTAGCATCCACTACATTCCAGGTGATTCCTTTATTGTTTTCAACAATACCCAAGCTCATAAGTTGTTGTCACCATCTAATCCAATTAAATTTAGGTGTCTTTACTTGGATGGATTTTTGAGTCTTATCATTGAAGTTTGGTCTAACCCAAAAGGGCTATTCTCAGCTCTTATCCCCCCATTCTTTTTAGTAATGCAGCTGAGCTATAGGATGACTTTTATTTTACTTATCATAAAATATTATTTTATTATATAGATATAACAATATGGATATTTATGTTACTTTTAGTAGACAGAATTATCACCAATTTTAGTTGACTACAAATGGATTCTGAACTTCATTTCTGCATTTACAATTCTAAGACATTCTAAAATAATTTTCTAGTTTATATCTTCATATAATTACTTTTTTCCCACATTTTTTATTGTTGTTCAAGTACAGTTGTCTTCATTTCCCCCCACCACTCCCCTCCACCCAAACCATCCCCACTTCCCACCCTTGATCCTACCCCACTTTGCTTTTGTCCGTGTGTCCTTTATACTTGTTCCTGAAAACCCTTCCCCTTTTCCCCCACATTATCCCCTCCCGCCTCCCCTCTGGTTACTGTCAATTTGTTCTTAATTTCAATGTCTATGGTTATATTTTTCTTGCTTTCTTGTTTTGTTGATTAGGTTTCACTTATAGGTGAGATTATACAGTATTTGTCTTTCACTGCCTGGCTTATTTCACTTAGCATAACGCTCTCCAGATCCATCCATGTTGTCCCAAAGGGTAGGAACTCCTTCTTTCTTTCTGCTGTGTAGTAAGTATTACAGTTGTGTAACTGTACCATAGTTTTTTTATCCATTCATTCACTGAGGGGCACTTAGGTTGCTTCCAGCACTTGGCTATTGTAAATTGTGCTGCTATGAACATTGGGGTAAGTAGGTTCTTTTGAACTGGTGTTTCAAGATTCTTAGGATATAATCCTAGCATTGGTATTGCTGGGTCAAATGTGGTTCCATTTTTAGTTTTCTGAAGAAATTCCATGCTGTTTTCCACAGTGGCTATACCAGTCTGCATTCCCACCAACAGTGCACTAGGGTTCCCTTTTCTCCACATCCTCCACTGGTTGTTTGTTGCTTTGTTTATGATGGCCATTCTCACAGGTGTGAGGTGGCGTCTTACTGTGGTTTTAATTTGCATCTCTCTGATGGCTAGTGGTGCTGAGTATCCTTTCATATGTCTCTGGGCCCTCTATATGTCCTCCTTGGAGAAGTGTCTGTTCAAGTCCTTTGCACATTTTTTAATTGGTCTGCTTGTCTTCCTAGAGTGGAGTCATGTGAGTTCTTTATATATTTTTGAGATCAAATCCTTGTCTGAGGTACCATTGGCAAATATGTTTCCCATACAGTGGATTCTCTTTTCATTTTAATGATGTTTTCTTTAGTTGTGCAGAAACTTTTTATTTTGATGAGATCCCATTTGTTTACTCTTTCCCTTATGTCCCTTGCTATAGGGGACATATTGGTGAAAATATTGCTGTGTGGAATATCTGAGATTTTCCTGCCTATGCTCTCCTCTAGGACTTTTATGGTGTCATGACTTATATTTAAGTCTTTTATCCACCTTGAATTTATTTTTGTGCACAGGACGGCTTTTACTCTTAATAAGCTTTCAGCCTCTTTTAAATTGCCTACCACCAACATCACCATTGTTTTTGAGGGTTTCCTTAAGTTTTAACATTGCCCATGTTCTCATTCAATAAAGTTAGTTCCTTCAGAGAGGGCTTTAGATCTCTGTTTTTATGGTCTGCCTCTTTGCCTGGGTAAAAACTTCAGACCTGCAGCTCCAGAACTAGTGATGGGTACATTGATCTGCTTTTCCTGGAGTGGCCACTCTTCCTTAAGAGAAATATACTCAGTGAGGACAGTAGCCTCAGGTCTTCCCAGCTTATTCTCCTGACATGGGACCTCTACCCTGCAAGTAATCTAGGTCAAGGCTTTCAGAGCATTAGTGTTCTTAGCATATGAAACCTGAGGACTAGAGGAGAGTCAGTCCCCTGGTCTCTCAGAAGCACTTGTCTAGAATGTAGGCTTTACTTATAGCTGTGTCGGGGTGAGAAATTCTGGTGGCCTGCCCCTCCTAAGGAGATAGCATAGCCCTCAGTTGTAGGCTGGGAAGAGATCTCTCTGTTCTTGGCTGTACCCACCTAGAGTGAATTTTTCATCACGCTGAGCTGTGAAAAGGGAAGGAGAAAATGGGTTGCAGATCAAATGACACAAGTTCTCATTGTTTTTACTGAATATCAAATGATGTTTCTGAAACAGAAGTTTCTTCATTTACTGTATAGGCTTTGAAAAATGATCAGAGATTTAAAGAATTGTTTTTTTTTAAATGTCTTGTCACCCCTTACTTGTATTTAACTGGGGATAGACCATGAAACTCTTCACACTGCTCTTATGAAAGTGGGTCTCTGCTGAAGATAAACCTGATTCCTAAGCAGCCCAGGTGAGAAAAAAATATCATAAAATGTTTAGAATTAGTAAAAACCTTAAATGATAGATAATATAGTAACTCATACCCCTTCCTGAGCATGTTACAGATTTTTTAAGGGAGGCAAACTCTATAAGGACCATTCTGGCCATAAAGCTACATGATGTCATATAGGGGGATCAAGGAAAGGTCATATGTAGAAAAATTTGCAGGATAAACCTTTACATTAAATTTCTCAAAGAAATAATTTTATCTCTTGTCTTCTTAGATGTCTATGTGACTTTCTCATCTTAGCTTCCCTGAGTGTCTCCTAATTAGCATCTACTTGGTGCCCAGTATTTCTCTATTTGTTATTAGATGCAATGAATATGGGATGACTGAAATAAACTATATCAACATTTCATAAGGAAATGTGCAACAGTACTTTGGAACTGTGTCTTTTATCAATACTCATACCAGCTATACATGTAATTTCACATACAGGATGTTATATAATAGGTAGGTACAGGTATGCAAACATTATCTCTTTTTTTCATTTCTTATAAGTATAGGCAAAAATAATACATTTGAGAATTGCTTAAATTTAATAAAGAGCAATTATCTTAGAAAGTTGTTTTCTTATAAGATAAATTAAGAATTTATTATTAGACCATTAACCCTGGCTTAATAGTGTGATACTCCTTTTTACTACAGTTCCTAAAATATTTATCACAATATCCTATAGGTCAAAGCAGAAGGTATCCTTTTAAAAGGAGCACAAAATGCCACCATGATGTCTGTGAAATGGGATAACAAATGAAATTCTGAAAAATGTGTATCAAAATGAACTCTGCCTAATAAAAATATAGGAGAAACAGATTATGCTGATTGGTGTGCAAGTTTGGAAGATGCTTCTAATGAGTGAGAGGAATTTAAAGGGCAAGGGGAGTAATCAAACATTTTGGGTTTTCTCTGCTCAAATATCCAGAAAGCCTTGAGATTTCTCCTCTATCAGCTATGTAGAACTATGATAAAATTAGGATTTTTTTTTATTCTTCAGTTGAAGATTCATATACCATGCTTCTGACCTGCCATTGTATAGCTCAGTGTAATTAAAACATATCTGCTCTTCCTTGCAATTACGTTATCACATTAAAACACCTATTGAATTTCTGGTGAATATAGTGGCATAGGTAAATGCACTGTTCATTCTCGCACAAACAAAAGAAGGGCGACAACAAATTTAAAAACAAAAATCAGCCAGAACTGCCAGAAAATTGAACTGTATGGAAATCTAATAACCAAGGACTTAAAGAAGAAACATTCATCCAGACCAGTAGGAGGGGTGGAGGCTGGCAGCTGGGATGGACAGGACTCGTGGCAAGGCAGTGGGTCATGGACTGCGCAAGAAGGCAACTGCTGGACTGGACAGTTCCACATTTGTGTGCAGATACTGGAATAAATAACTGGGGAGCAAGATATACTGCACAGCCCAGGGTTCCAGCATGGGGGAATAAAGCTTCAAAACCTCTGACTGAAAAAAACCTGTGGGGGTTGTGATGGCAGGAAAAACTCTGAGCCTCACAAGAGAGTTCCTTGGAGATACTCACAGGGTCCTAGAATGTACACAAACCACCAATATGGGAGTCAGCACCAAAGGGCCCAATTTGTTTGTGGGTAGCAGGGGAAGTTACTGAATGCTAGCTGAGAACCCAGCAAGCAGCACTGTTCCCTTTTGGATATCTCCCTGACATACAGCATCACAATGCAGCCAAGTGGGCTGCTCCACCCTGGCGAATACATAAGGTTCCACCTCTTACTACATAACAGGTGTGCTGAGACCAAAAAAATGGCCCAAATGAAAGAACAGATCAAAGCTCCAGAAAAAAATACAATGAAGTAATGAAAAGATAGCCAACCTATCAGAGGCACAGTTCGAAACACTGGTAATCAGAATGCTCACAGGATTGATTGAGTATGGTCACAAAATAGAGGAAAGAGTGAAAGCTATGAAAAGTGAATTAAAGGAAAATGAATAGGGAACCAACAGTGAAGGGAAGGAAACTTGGACTCAAATCAATGGTTTGGGCCAGAAGGCAGAAATAAACACTCAACCAGAACAGAATAAAGAAATAAGAATTTTTAAAAAATGAGGAGAGGCTTAAGTACCTCCCGGACAACTTTAAACATTCCGAATTATAGAGATGCCAGAAGGAGAAGAGAAAGAGAAAAAAATTGAAAATATAATAAAGGAGAAATTCACAAATCTGGTAAAGGAAGTAGACTTTCAGAAAGTCCAGGAAGCTCAAAGAGTCTCAAAATAGTTGGACCCAAAGAAGCACACATCAAGACACATCATAATTACATTACCTAAGATTAAAGATAAGGAGAGAATCTTAAAAGCAGCAAGAGAAAAGGACAGTTACCTGCAGAGGAGTTCCCATCAGACAATCAGGTGATTTCTCAAAAGAAACTTTACAGGCAAGAAGGGGCTGGAAAGAAGTATTCCAAGTCGTGAAAGGCAAGGACCTACATCCAAGATTACTCTATCCAGCAAAGCTATCACTTAGAATGGAAGGGCAGATAAAGTGCTTCCCAGATAAAGTCAAGTTCAAGGAGTTCATCATCACCAAGCCTTTGTTATATGAAATGTTAAAGTGACTTATCTAAGGAAAAGAAGATAAAAAACTATGAACAGTAAAATGACAACAAACTCACAACTATCAACAACCAAATCTAAAAACAAAAACAAACTAAGTGAATGGGAACAGAATCACAGAAATCAACTAGAACAGGAAAAGAATCACAGAAATGGAGATCACAGGGAGGGTTATCAGCAGGGGTGGAGGGAATGGGGGAAAATGTACAGGGAATAAGAATTATAAATAGTAGGTACAAAATAGATTTCCTATACTATAAGAATAGTATAGGAAATGTAGAAGCCAAAGAACTTATATGTAGGACCCATGGACATGAACTAAAGGAGGATGGGAATGTGGGTGGAGGTGGGGTGCAGGGTGGAGGGGAATAAAGGGAAGAAATAGGACAACTGTAATAGAGTAATCAATAAAATGTATTTTTAAAAAAGAAAAAATAAAATATGATTGTTTAAAGGGACAAAAAGTACACCCTAATGAGATTTCACTTGAAAGGGAAGAATTTTTTTAAAATGCTACAGTAAATATTGCAACAATAAGACAACAACCTCAAAATTTTAGAGACTATTCATTTTTTATGGATGCAGGAGAAAGAGAAAAAATAGATTCTGCAGATGAAGAGCTATATTCACCTGTGAGTGTTTTGAGGCTGTAAATATTCTGTTATATATGTATGCATATATAAATACAGAACATTTGTGAGTACCAAGCCAATAACCTAGAAAGATATCTGGACCGTTCCCGAAAACTGTCTTTCTCTATGGTTTTGAGTTTGTGTTTCAGAAAAGTACATGACTTCTTGCCCTGGCTGGCGTAGCTCAGTGGATTGAGCGCGGGCTGGGAACCAAAGTGTCCCAGGTTCGATTCCCAGCCAGGGTACATTCCTGGGTTGCAGGCCATAACCCCCAGCAACCGCACATCGATGTTTCTCTCTCTCTCTCTCTATCGCCCTCCCTTCCCTCTCTAAAAATAAATAAATAAAATATTAAAAAAAAAGAAAAAAAAAGAAAAGTACATGACTTCTTTTTTTTTTTTTTATTCCAGGGATTTCTTGTGCCTCAGAAAAGCCATGGGATGGAAAGGAGCTTGTGGTCATCTGTATTGTTTATCAAAGGACAAATTTGGACAGAGGCACTCTTTGATATGTTAGACAAGACTTGATAGGCTAGGCAGGGAAGAAATAAGTAAAGTGAAGTTTTCATCATGTTTATTTACGGAAAGAATCCAGGAACATCTAAAGGTAAAATCTGTACATTGTTTCCAGGTTGTGAGGTCATCTTACAAAAGCTATCCAGGCAGTCAGAAGGCTTGGTCAAGTGCATAATAATTCACTGGATTTCACAGACAGGCCCAGGTGGTCTATGACTTCCCTAATATCCTATGCAACATTTTTCTTTGTAGACATCTTCATCTTTCCAAGGAGAAAGTTTATGGTTTCTATAATATGAAACTTAGAGAGTTTCATTATTAATTCCACAGTCATTCCCTACTCTGTGCCATGCTAGATTTTGAATGTGGCCATATTTATTAATTCTTTTAGTGTAAAATAAAAATATTACCAAACTTATTGGTTTAAAACAGTAAGAATTTAATATTGTTCATTGGTCTATGGGTCTGCTGGGCACTACTGATTTCTGCCAGGCTTTTTTTGGTCATAAAACAGCTTGCTCATTCATTTGTGGACAGTTTGTATGCTGTCTGAAAACTGACAGGTCTAAGACAACCTTAATCACCTGTCTGGTAGTTACCTGCCTGGATTAATGGTGGTAACTGAGCCACATGTCTTCCATCATCCAACAGACTGCCTCATGCTTATTGATATAGCAGTAACAAAGTTCCAGAGAGAGTAAAATTTTCAAAGCCCATGGAAGTCTGGGTTAGAAACTGGCACAGTGCATTCTGATACAATCTTTTGGCAAAGTAAGTCGCCAATCCAACCAGATTCAAGAAGTAGAGAAACATGTTTCACTTCTTGCTGAAAAAAATTCAAAATCATACTGCAAATGTTCTGCTACAGGAAGGGGGACAGGGAGGGTATAGCACTGAGGAAAATGGCCTCAATACCTCTCATCCATACCCTTGCTATGGCCTCAAAATGGGAACATTGTACTTCCCCACTGACTGAACAGGAACTTGATTTAGCTAAAGTATGTGGGTGGAAGTCAGAGTGTTTGGGTTCTGATTCCTTGCATTGCTGTGAGAGAAACAAGTCCCTAAAGGAGGATGAGAGGAATGAGGAGCAATATCTAGACATACAGAACTATATGGGAAAGGAGAACATCCCAAACCCACAGCCTAAAGAATAAACACTCCAGCTGATCCACAGATCTGTGAGAATAAATAGTTAAAGTTTAAGCCATTGTTTTTGAGATGACTTGTTTACACAGATTTAATGGCAATATTGGTAATATCCAATTAATATTCCAAGAATACTGAAGTGCAAAAGATAGACAAGGTCTCTTCCTTCAGGTAGCTTACTATCCAATGTAGATACATGCATTAAGAAAACAACCAAGTAATTATATTAAATATAATTAGTGCTATGAATAAAATAACATTTGTAAAAGGCTACTAAGGGCCTTCTTTCCTTAAGTACACTAAGAACTATTGAGATAAATGACTGTTTGAATTTTTAAGTTCACATTGGTGGCATCAACACAGCCTCATTCATAGGAGCCTGAGCTCCTATGAATATGAATGTGAAAATTGTTGTCTCTTTACTACAATTTTTAAAGATTTCCTAATTACTAAACTTCAACTATGTCTGACAAGTCTCAATAGAGGAGTCCAATATTAGTGAATAGCATATTATGGGCAATCTGATAAAGTTGATATTATTTTAAAACAGTAGAATAGATTATAAATAAATATCACTGCTCATTTTACTTTTTAAATGAGCAAGACAGAATTTATGCATGTTTGGTGTTTTACTTTCTTGGTCTCTGATATGCAAATTGAATTTTATTTACCATTGTGCCATGCTCAAACACACCATTCGGTTTTACTGAAATCAAGTAATTACTGTTACTTGGCTATATATGTACAATTCTCAAATAAAAGAAGGACATCTTTGAAAAATATTAGCTTGGTTTCTAATAATGAGTATCAGAGGGAAAAAAAGATTTCTTACCTAGAGTGATTTTATGTCATTCCTTACCTATGAAAGATTCCATATACTTAGTTTAATTCATTTCAACCCAAAAATCACTTAGTGAATTTTAATTGGAAGAGGAGAAAGATGTTCAAAAATATAATAATTAGTGTCTATGCCAAAAAAATAGACAACATCTAAGTCATTTATTATTATACTTATACCTTCACTCAGCTTATCCCATGACAGACTCTGATGGCTATATATTCCTAATTATAACATTTTAACTAAATGCTACTTGTATTGGGATTATTAATATATTAAATACTTAATAAAATAAGAGAGTATGCTCATTTCTCCAGACAGCCTTTCCTAACTGCCTGTACCCAAAAATGACATTTCCTTACTTTGGATTCAATTCATATAACACATTGAACCCATTCACTCTCCCAAGTTTGCTTATTTGGTGAGTTAGGATTGGTCTTTAGTTAGTTTATGTCTATCTTATAAAGTTCCTATATCCCAAAGGAAAGAAAAGCAAACCCTTCACCTGATGAAGGTACCCAGACGTGTGCTGGAAACAATCCAGTGTTTGACAGATGCCTGCTGAGATTAATAGGATGTGAGGCCAACTTGTGATATAGCAAAGTGAATCAATGTGTCCCTTGACTACCATTGTTATTCTAAATACAGTGTGGCAAGCCAGAGATCCATGCAAATGACCCAGAAACCTGCCATTATAGTTCTCTGCCCTCTGGAAAGGTGAACATATTTGGTCTCATCTGTGTTCCCATCCTTCCATCTTTGAACTACTTCACTGAAACAATGCTATAAAAATAGTTTCTGATATCATCATTTTCATCAGTTTCTTTTCCCTCAGAGACTAACAGCTTCTATCAAAACCAATAATATGTTAAAAATTAACTAGTTATGAATAAACACTTGGAAAAGCATTTTATTTGCAAACAAATTTCTGTTACACTAACTATACTTTCTGTTTCCTATCTCAAACTCTTATGGTTTAAGGACACCTGCTGGCAAATAAATTCACAACTCCTTATGACATCATTTACTGCAGTTGCTATTTCATGCCGATCTTGGAGTCACAATCCTTCCTTTAGGTATGATCTGAAAGCCATTGCACATTCTGAAACCCATGGGCAATTATTTTTGTGGAAGAAAGAGCAGTAAGTAGACTGCTTCAAATTGTTCAGAAAAACATCTGTTACCAGGAGCTAAGGCAACCTCTTCATAGTTGCAGAGTCTAGGGGAAACAGGTGGACAGTCAAACTTTGTTTATCTATACCAGGTGGAAAATCACATTTTATTTGAAATCTTTTTGAGGTTTGGACTTTTATAATGATTGCCAAAGCAGCAAATGCCCCCACTATGCCTATGTTGAACCTACAGTTATGTTACACTTTCCTGATGATGTGGTCCCATTGAGTACACATCAAAGTGACATTTGACACTCCAGCTTAGAGACCACAATGTTATGGGCTGACCCTGATTTAAAAATACAAATGATTCTAAAGAAAATTCTGATCATCAAGGGGAAACAAGGAAAAATATTGACAGTTCTTTAAATTATACTCAAATTGAGAGTCCTGAATAATGATGGTGAGAAGGTGAGGAGAGAGTGGGAAGATGGGGAAGAGGGAGAAAGAAAAGCACTGTGAAGGAAGAGAAATGACATGATCTGTTGCCCTAGTTGCAGAACAGTGAACTACTTAGGATGTCATTGCTCCCGTTATAAAACTCCAAAGGTTCTTCAAAGATTCTGCAAAGAAATTCACAACTCTCAATCATATTCTGGCTGTTTTTCAGGATGGCCAGGGCTCCTCTCTTACCCACAGTACCCTTCAGGTCCTTTCCCTACTGAAATGGATAAATACCACATGAGCACAAACTTACACATCCCATCCCCTCTTGTTTTGTACAGCCAATAATACAAACAGTTTTTGTTCCCAAGTATTTCCTGGAAAGAAACCAAGTGTCTGATGATTTGGGGCCAGAAATTAATGCTATTATTCATTCCATCTTTAATGTCTGCTTCTACTGCTCCAGAATGTTGTTTTGAAGGAAAAAGGAGGTGAAGGGATCGGGCATGAGAGAAAGCAATATGTCTATGCAGAACTGTTTTCAGCACCATGGACAGTTCTGTCCCAGGAATAGTTGTCCAGGGAGCAGGCTGAGGGGGTGAGGCGGGGTGGGGCGGGGGGGGCGGGGGGGGGGCCTGGGGAGTGTGGAGAAATGGAGGAGAGAAACAGAGAGAGAAAGAGAAAGTCAGAGACAGAGAGAGGAGACAGAGAAGAGACAGAAAGGGAACTCATGGACATGAATGACAACTTGGTGATTGCTAAGGAGAGTGGTGGTGCAAGGAAGTGGAGAGTAAAGAAGGAATAATGGTAACAGAAGGAGACATGACTTGGAGTTGTGAACACACAATACCACAATACAGTGTACAGATGATGTGTTGTGGAATTAATTGTACACTTGAAACCTGGAAAACTTTGTTGACCAGTGTCATATCAGAAAATTCAGTATGAAAAGGCAAAAAAATATTTACAAAAACCATTACCTATCAATTCCCTTAAAATTCTTTACTTTTTATTTTTTAAATTTTGTATTATATTTTACTGATTATGCAATCACAGTTGTCCCAATTTTTCCCCTTTGCTACATTCCATCCAGCACCCTTCATTCCCTCCAGCAATCCCTCTTCTTGGTTCATGTCCATGAGTCATGCATATAAGCTCTTTGGCAACTCCATTTTCTATCCTTGTTTTTAACATTCTTCTGCCTTGTAACTACCAATTTGTACTTTTTAATCCCTTTACCTTTTCCCTCATTTCCCCAGGCCCCCTTCCCAACTGGCCACCATCACAATGTTCTCCATATCTATAATTCTGTTTCTGTTCTGTTTGTTTGCTTAGTTTGTTTTTTAGATTCAGTTGTTGATAGTTTTGTACTTATTGCCATTTTAATGTTTATAGTTTTGATCTTTTTCTTAAATAAGTCCCTATAACACTTCATATAATAATGGTTTGGTGATGATGAACACCTTTATCTTTACATTATCCGGGAAGTACTTTATTCTTAAAAATCACTTACCCCTTATTGCATTCAGGGGTATTTTTAATAGTAATATGTTCAGACAACATATCAGTAGTGTGAGAAAGTTGAGTACCTATTTAAAAAATCATAGTAACTTATTATCAACATGTTAGAATGCAGTATTATTTTTTGCAATATAATTGAATTATCTTTATGTTCTCATTAGTAATATAACTTGTTTTATATAAGTAAATATGTACACATACTCTATAGACATATGTTCAATGTTTGTAATTGCTAGAACACTAATAGAGTACTAACTTTACCTCCTCTGGCCCACTGATTCTGACATTAGTTTCACATTCACTATTAAAAATAGAAGTTACAGAATATTATCCATGACCAATGTGGGCCAGATATTTGAGATTGGCTCCTGAGGGCCAAGCATGGTTTTAGAAGTACTATAGGAGTTTCTGAAGAGTACATATTTACCCAGTTACTTGTTCATAGCTTCTAGTTGAAGTTAATTTCAAACATGGCTATTGGTCACATTATCTGGTAAGGTAAAAGAATGCAGATATCAAATAAAGAAAAATAGATCAAAGAAAAGAAGTCTTGTGTTTTAATATTGGAACTGGCACTAAGTAGCAAAGTGGAATTTGCAAGTCACTTAATTTCTTGAGCATCAATCACTTGACGTAGGGTGTCTTAGATTAAATTTTAAGTTTCCTTCCCTGCCTGGGGAGGCTTGGTGGATTGAATGCCTGCCTTGGAACAAAGGATTGCCAGTTTAATTCCCAGTCAGGGCACGTGCCTGGGTTGAGGGCCAGGTCTCCCATAGGGGGTACACAAGAGGCAACCACAAATTGACATTTCTCTCCCTCTCTTTCCCCCTCCCTTCCCCTCTCTCTAAAAATAAATAAATAAAATCTTTAAAAATTTTAAGTTTCCTTCCAGCTAAAAGCTGGTTTTGTGTGTGTCTATTTTATAGTAGCCAAGTAGATCATCTAAAATTAATCATACTCATGATTTTAAATGAGTCTACCATCAACTGGAGTTTCAGCAATGCTTCAGTGTCCTGTAGCTAGTTTAACGTTCCAATTTCAATATGAATTATTATCATCACAATTTTCAGTCCAGATAGTCCTATTTCCTACAGTGAAAATCTAGTCCCAATTAATATCTTTCATAAACGGAAAGGATAGGAAAAACCTTTTGTGTTCAACCTAAGGATTAAACCTGCAAAAAAATTTGAGCAAACCAGACACAGGTAGAGATATAGAACTTACTGAAGTAAAAATATCAATCACATTTTCCAAAAGTATTCATTTTACGGTCTTTACATTGAATGAGTTGTTTTGCCTGTATTCTGACATTGTGACTCTCCTTCTTTTCACTTTCTTCAAAAATTTCTGTTAATATTAGTTCATGACTTTGAGTCTATTGCCCAAAAGCCAATGGAAAAGAGCTCACTGATTTGCTATTTTATCTGTTCTTGTCTTCTAAAAAATATTAAATATAGCAGCAGATAAGACATTTAGGGATAGATGTCATAGCAGCTCATCTTTATGACTGCATAGTTAAAGAGTTTTGCTATGCCATACATCACTTTTTAGTATAAGCTCTTTTTGCAGCTCCTACATGCAGGTGACAAAAGATCTTTCCAATGGGAAACAGGGGAGTCCAATTTGATTCTATAAAATCCTGGGGAATTACAGTCTGAATGAGGAAATTGGGTGGGAAAGTTGCATATACTAGGTTCTCAATACATGACTATGGAATTACAAAATCCTATTCAAACTGAAACATAAGTTGATGTGTAAAGTTACCCATTTACAAGTTTTGCTAAGACTCTTGCTGAACATTGAAGGGCACTATTAATGCTGTTGAAAAATCTGGTGTTTCCTCACCATTTCCTAGTGAAACTTGAAGGTTTGATTTGTTTTGCTCATTTCCATCCCTGTTTGAATGTTTTATAAATTTGCCCTATGTCCTATTCTACTAAAACTAATCATGAGCCACCCTGCTGCTACATTATGTTTCTTCAATTTGAGAATAAGTTCAAACAACATGACACAGCACCACACTAGAAACATTTTAATTTCTCCATTTTGAAAGGCTATTACTTTGCTGGGTTAACTTTTATAAGCCTAACACTATTATGAGACCTGTTAATATTTTCCTTTCAGCCCCGGCTGGTGTGGCTCAGTGGATTGAGTACCAGCTTGTGAACCAAAGGTTCATTGGTTCAATTCCCAGTCAGGGTACATGTGGGTCAGGTCCCCAGTAGGGGGTGTATGAGAGGCAACCATACATTGATGTTTCTTTCCCTCTTCCTCTGTCCTTTCTCCTCTCTTTACAAAATAAATAAGTAAAATCATAAAAACACACAAAAACCTTTATTTTCATTCCCACTAAAATCCCCATAAAGTACGTAGGTAGTGTAATAGACAAAGTCCTAATACAAGAACACTAGAGTAGAATGACAGCATATCTATTCAAAGATTTTTATATTATCTTTGTTCCACACATTATTTTACTCAGCACAGTCATATATCTTCATTAGCTTGTTTGTCCATAGGTTTCCAAATTAAATGCAATTTCTTAAAAGAAATCAATAACACAGCAAAGACAGGTCAGACAGTGGCTGGCTCCTAAAATAAGTCTCATTTTTTTTCTACCAAAATAATGTTTAGTCAAGTTTGAAGAATATTTTAAGAGACCCTAAATCAGATTAAGTGCCAGCTTTCAGGTCTCAATATCTCGGAATTCTGCCAGATAGCAATCTCCGAAATTGAGTCATTTTGCATTAGGAGAGCTTGTTCTGATGATGCCCAAATGACTCACAGCTTCTAATTCTCTTAAAAGGAGCCATGAGACCTGCAATGTTCATTATATTATGGGATAGAGGGGAGAAGTGTTTAATGGAGATATATCAAAATTATGCATCTCAGTCTCCTGAGAGTCATTTTAGTATGTAGGTTTGTTCTCACAGGGAAGACATTGTAGTCTCATGGCACCAGGGTTGTAGTTTTCACTTAGCAAATAAATCTTCAGTAAATGAAATACTAGATACACTAGATAACATGACCAGAGTAATTAGAACATATGTAATTTGGTCTCATCTGGCCCAGGCTATAGTAGAAAACAACTGTGTAAGGCAGCAGCTGCTGGATACTTAAATGGATCTCATTCTGAAAGGAACATTTATAGCAAATGGTCATTTCCCTAAGTATGAATGATAAATCTAGTTACTAGTCTGCTCCAGACATTTGTCTGATAAAGGGAGATTTCCAAATGGACATGACACACATTAATCAAGGACTTTGATTTTTGTGTTCTTAAAGGAGTAGAACAAAGGAGTTTTATTTAGTGGACTTTGTGTAGAAATACTGGGCTTTATCCACAAGAAAATCTTTTCCACTTTAAAAATAAAAGATTTTCCAAATCTTTTTAAAAAAGATTTGGAATTTAGAAAAAAGATTTTCCAAATCTTTTATTTTTACATCTTCTTTGGTGAGATTTTTGTCTTTGCTGAAATAAAGGAATCAGAGTATATCAATACAAAACCTATATTCCTACTTGCTGTGTACATTGTACAGCTGTATGGCACTTTATTCTCCACTTACCCAGAGCATAATTGAGTCATGAGTGGTCAAATATTTTGAGAGGATTTTGTCTTTTTTCCAGGGTATGAAGAATTTCTTCAGTTTAGTTTTGTTAAAAAATGAAGAAAAATCCTATCAGCTATTTGGAGTTCTAGGAACATCTTAGAAACAGGAGGCAAAATGAATCATTACCAACTAATAAATCTGCAGCCTTCTAAATCAAGAGACTATCTTGTCTCCAGTCAAACCTGTGAAACCAGAGCCAAGATGCTGAAATCTGTTGAGATGACAACCATGAATAAAAGGTTTCAGCCCCTCAGAACTTCTGAGTGACAACAAACAAAGGAAGGTGACTATAAAGATTCTTTCTCCTACGATAGGGAGACTAACTACAATTGAGAGAGAAGCCCAGTCTCTGAAATAGGTAGACAAAAAGAGAAAAGGAGAATCAAGAATTAGTGGTAAAATGGAAATAATGGGGGTTGAAAAAAACAGTGCTTGAGAATTTTAAGCCTCTTTTAAGCCTATTCTGTCACAGATTTCCCTAGCCATCTGGAGTCAAAATAGTTTGATTTCATTTTATCTAAACCACAGTAATAGTTCATAAAAATATTCAAATAACAGAGTTAAAGCAAAAGTACTTCTTAAGTGGCTTCCCTCAAATTCCAGAAACCTTCCCAGCGGTCACCATCGTGACCATGTTAGTAGTTTCCAAGCCGCTGAAGATTCCTTAGGGGACGGTGGGGAGGTGGAGTACAAATTCTGCTTGTGCCCATACGCTGAGATATGTGCTTAGGGTGAGGTTGTACTGCCCAGAGAAAGTTGTCCTTTTTCTAATTTATCAAAGACTAGCAGTGATTTAATACTCTTCCAGCATCTTTGCTGGCATTTATATACATGTATTTAGATATACTACTTGGTTTTGCTTTTTTAAATAAAATTACACATGTCATTTTATAATTTGCTTTAATAACTCAAAAATATACCTTGGAAGCTTTTCCAGCTCAATAAAACCTAAGTTTACCTCATCCTTTTTTTATCTGCATTTTTTACATCTACCCGTATCTGAGATTCCAAAAACACAATTTAGGCTATTTCCAATATTTTGATTATAGTTAAACATCATTCTCCATGAAACCATTTCCATGAGAGGTATGTTGGAGGAAGGGGTAACTCAGGTGTCAGTTAGTTCAACAGAACATCTCCAAAACAACAATGGGGGTCATTGCCAGCATGACAGGGGTCCAGAGGGACTTCTGTCCAGCCAAGAGGGTCCCTGCACCAGGCCACACATTGTATAAAATGACCTATAGGACAAAAACAATAAACAATAAATGGGTTAGTACTCTTAGACATATTGGTCACTTGGTATCAATGCTCTGTGCTGGCATCACTTTTCACAACCTCAATGATCCACTCACTTGACTAACATTGCCCCTCATTGTGTGCCCTGTGTCTTGCAAAGATTGCTGTGCCTGTATACTGAGAAGACTTGTAGATGTGCCACTGTCCCCATCAGAACAAACGCCACTGAATAAGGAAGGAATGGTTTGAACAGGGGAAGGCAGGAAAAGAGCAGACATACATTAATGTGCCACACCTTTCTTCTCAGATAAGGTGAAGTCTGAGTCTGCAATACTATCATCTCCCAGGAACACTGGGTACCCATTGTCTTGCTTCTCTTGTGTTCCCAGAAACACTCACAAGTTACCAAGGTATTCACAATGGATACACATTGAAGCTTAGGAACATACTGAAACATTAACTAAAAAAATATATGATATATATACATATATATGCAGTTCTAGATATATTATGCAAAGAATAATATTGATTTTTTTAAAATTGGCAACTAGATGAACACTGAACACTAACTGATTAGCTTACTTTTATGAATGCATATAGTCCTATAATAACCTTATAAACTAATAATATTTAATTACAACTTTCAAAAACTTACATAAAATTTCTAAATTAATTTTGCATAAAAGTTTAGTAGGTGTTACTTGTAATTTACATTTTAATTTTTAATTTTTAACTATTTTAAGCAGTTAAAATAGTTTACTGGAGGTATACATAAAAATGTAAATTTTACACTTAATTTACATTTTATGAAAATATATTCCAGTTTATATACTTTCAACCCAATTACACTTTCTTCTTTAATGTATTGAATTCAATAATTAAAATGAAATCTTAAATGTAATATAGTGTTCTTGCTAAAATGAAGATAAGAAAATAAATGAAATGTTATTTATTATTCATCTGAAATCTGCTGGCCCATCAACAGAACACTCAGGCATGTATAATAAACAACAGTTAAATTCAGTTTTCTTTCATTGGCAGGAAAATCTCAGACATTCCACACAGCAACATCTTCACTGATACATCCCCTAAAGCAAGGAACATAAAGGAAAGAATAAACAAATGGGATCTCATCAAATTAAAAAACTTCTGCACAGCTAAAGAAAACAGCATTAAAATGAAAAGAGAACCAACTATATGGGAAAACATATTTGTCAATGATACCTCAGACAAGGGTTTGATCTCCAAAATATATAAAGAACTCACATGACTCCACTCCAGGAAGACAAAAAAAAAAAATTAAAAAATGGGCAAAAGACTTAGACACTTCTCCAAGGAGGACATACAGAGGGCCCAGAGACATATGAAAAGATTCTCAGCATCACTAGCCATCAGAGAGATGCAAATTAAAATTACAATGACATACTACTTCACACTGGTCACAATGGCCATTATAAACAAAGCAATAAATAAGTGTTGGAGAGGATGTGGAGAAAAGGGAACCCTAGTTCACTGTTGGTGGGAATGCAGACTGGTGCAACAACTGTGGAAAACAGTATGGAATTTCAGCCCTGGCTGGCGTAGCTCAGTGGACTGAGCGCGGGCTGGGAACCAAAGTGTCCCAGGTTTGATTCCCAGCCAGAGTACATTCCTGGGTTGCAGGCCATAACCCCCAGCAACCGCACATTGATGTTTCTCTCTCTCTCTCTCTCTCTCCCTCCCTCTCTTCCCTCCCTAAAAATAAATAAATAAATAAATCTTTAAAAAAAAACAGTATGGAATTTCTTCAGAAAAATAAAAATAGAACTGCCTTTTGTCCAGGCAATTCCAGTGCTGGGATTATATCCTAAAAGACCTGAAACACCAATCCAAAAGAACCTATGTACCTGAATGTTCATAGCAGCACAATTTACAATAGCTAAGTGCTGGAATCAACCTAAGTGCCCATCAGTAAATGAGTGAATCAAAACACTGTGGTACACTTACACAATGGAATACTATGCAGCAGAAAGAAAGAAGGAGCTCCTACCATTTGGGACAACATGGACAGATCTGGAGAACATTATGCTAAGTGAAATAAGAGAGATGGTGAGGGACAAATACCATATGATCTCACCTTTAACAGGAACTTAATCAACAAAAGAAAAAGCAAACAAAATACAACCAGAGACAATGAAATTAAGAACAATTTGACAGTAACTAGAGGGAAGGGGAGAGGGGACAATGGGGAGAAGGGTTTTCAGGAACTACTATGAAGGACACATGGACAAAACCAAGTGGGAAGGAGGAAGCAAGGGAGGGAGGGAGGTTTGGCTGGGGTTGGGGGGGAGTGGAGGGGGGAAATGCAGACAATTGTAATTGAACAACAATAAAATAATTAAAATTCAGTTTTCTTTGATATTTTTCAGACTTTCTATTATATACACATACTTTGTTGTTATGAAAATGATTTATAAAGGAAGATTATACATGTATGCCTATATATGTATGAATATACACATATATGTTTATGAGCTTGATTTGTAACTTTTAAATGTTTAACTATATGATATATGAATTTCTCTTGTGTGCTTATCTTATGCCCTGCAAGTGGGCTGAGTCCACTTGGAACTGATAATTTCCTATATTAGATTATGTTTTATTTTTTATATTTATATCTCACCTATTTCTAAAAAGTTTCACATAATTCACAATAAAAACATGTACATGCCTATACAGCATAGTCAAAACTAACATTATCATGGGGCTGGGCAAGGGAGGGGAAGGGGAGAAAAGTGGAAACAACTCTAACAGCTTACACAAAATTAAATAAATAATAAATAAATAAATAAATAAATAAAATTTTAAAAGACCAACATCATCAGAGGCTGTATAGTATGTTTTCCAAAATCACCTAATGTAAAAATATTATAATCTAAAATTGTATTAAAATACAAAAATTTCTAGTCAAGCTCAGAGAAAAGAAAAATTTGAGAATTTCAGACACTTTTTACTTTTAGTCTGTACTCCCTTTTAGCCTGAGCCCAAGTAGAAGCAATCAGTTACATATTTCTCCTTAACTAAAAGTAAAAAACACACAAATTTCTCAAGAAAAGCAAATCTATGACAACATTTTTGTAGTAAAGGCAATAATAAATAACATATATAACATATTTGGTGTACACTTACAATATAAAATATGTTAATGAAAATGATTCTTTTATCTGGCAAGTGACCTTCTGGTGACCCAAATTTGATGGTGGTTTTTAAAATGTCTGATGAATAGAGTTACAATTTTATAACTATGGCTTGCTTCTCAGTGTTCCTGATATGTAAGTCCTCAAAAAATATTTGTAGAGATGAATAAAATCAGTGCCTCCAGGAGCTGTAGGAAGCCACGGTGGTCTCCTTTACCACAACCTGGAATTCTGGGAATGTTGCTGGCTGGTCTGGGAGAGAGTGTTCCACCAATTTTTGCATCATTGCTTTTCTTTTATAATTTCCTCCAAAGCTCTTGATCTGGGTCCTTGGGCAGAATATTTTGTGATAAATTGACCTTAATTAAACTAGTGTATGAACTAAGTTAAATTAAAAGAACATTTAGTTGCCAGCAAGCCCATTTAGAAATTTAAAAATATTTACTTCTTGCTAAATATGGCAGACCCTGCAAATTTAGTCAGAATGCTAAAGTTTTCTCAGAGGTGCAATCAGGGTCAACTGGAATAGTTTTCATAGTATGAAATACAATTTAATGTTATTATAAAAATAAAAGTTATTTGGCATCTATCATTCTATTTCTTGCCCCCTCAAAAACAAAAGAGAAGTATTTTTCAGACCTGGAATCACACAGGTCTCAATTAATCCTTACATAAACTTTCTGACAGTGAACTGCATTCTCTCTCAGCAAGGCCCAGCTATGCTGCACACTTTGTAAATTTTTATTGAAGGTCTGTCTTTTTAGACATCTCATTTTTCAAGGATCACAAATATGACTTCATTTTGGGATCAAAATAGAACAATTCAATGCTAGACTCAACATTATCATTGTCTGTAACTGTCAAAACAAAAAACTGGTAGGATGACAGATCACCTTGCTAAAAGAGCTTTGCTTCAGTGGTTTGAAAGGTCCATCTCATATCAGGGCATCCTTTGAAACAATACAAATGCATTAGAAGTCATTTTTATTTATGAAGTAAAGTTCATGAGCTCATTAACATGAGCTCATTAACTCTTAACTAAAGAAGCATGATCATATATAAGCAAGATAGCTTTAATATTAACTTTATAAAGATATATAATTGTTATTGGGAAGAACACCTCATTCCATGAGTTAAGACTCTTGCACAGTATATACTTTATCATTAGAAATAAATATTTGAAGTATAAAACATACCTTAATATTTTATTAATTAAAAATTACTATCATCTTAATTTTAATTCAAACTTTTCATCTTATTTACAGCTGTTATAATACAATCAAATAAAGATTGCATAATAACATTATATGCATGGGCCTGTTTCTCTTTTCATACTCAAAAACACAAATAAAATGGGAGTACCATTTCAAGCAAGCAATTCCCCATAATTTAATGACAGTGTAAATATTTGTATTTCCACTGAGCAGTTGTATGAAAGTGTTTATTCTTCAGCTCACAAGTGATTATTGTGTGTGAATTTTCTTTTGGGAACTGTGTATAAGGTTCCATTAGACTGACCTTGAGCAATATTATGTACTAGATAAAACTCAATTTCAGGTGCCCTTGCCTCTTTTATCTATCCTTCTGTCTTCCAGAAGTACTATCTCTCTAAGCACCAAAGATTCTTTCAGTATTCCAAGTTGGAAAGGAAACCATTAGTAATGCTTAGAAAACTGTGATTTAAAGTTTTAATCCCTTCTCATGATGTTTGCATTTCTTAAAAGAAACAACAAGAGAGAACTCTAAGGGAATAAAAACTTTGATGATGAAATTTTAGGCCATGAACTATTTCACTATAAACTAGAATTCTTCTGGAACTTTTGTAATGATTCACAAACCCCTGTGCAAAAATCACTTGTCTGTTGTTCTCTCAAGATGGTTATATTCTTATTCGAGTATTGTAAGCCATTTTCATCATTTACATATTACATATGATGTTTTAAGTGGTTTGACAATACCTTATTTTCTACAGGGCTTAGGCCAAATGAGGAATATATGAGGTCTGTCTAGAAAAATTTTAGTCATTACTAATATAACAAGAATGATTTGTGGGACATTAATGTAATCTGGCAGCCAAGGAGAGTGGACTGGAATGCACATATGTGAACAATGACAACTTCACTGTACTAGTCAGTGTGGGCAGTAGACCCCATTGAGTGAGCATGTGTACTGTGTGGCCATTGTATCCAAAATGACTGGGCAAGTAGAGCAATGAATCTGCATCAAATTTTGCATTAAGCTTGAACATTCCTCTGTGGAAACTATTCAGATGATTCAGAAGGCTTTCAGGGACAATGCAATGAGTGTAGCACAAATAAAAGTATAGCACAAATGCTTCAAAAGTGGTTGAGAACCTGCTGAAAATGATCCACATTCTGGAAGGCCTGCAACAAGCAGCATACCTGAGAATGCTGAACGTGTACAGGCTGCAATCAACAAAGATCGGTGACTGACAGTGCAAGAACTAGAAGCTAATCAGGTGATTCCAAATACTACTGTGACTGAGATTTTGATGCAGGATCTTGGCATGAAATATGTGGTGGCAAAATGCAATCTGCAGCTTCTGCTACCAGAGCAAAAGGAACATCACGTTGCAGTTGCTAATGATTTGATTCAAACTACTACCAATACCATATTTCCTCAAGAAGGTCATAAACAGAGGTGAATCATGGGCCTATGGCTATGACCCAGAAACAAAGGCCTAGTCATCCCAACAGAAGTTGCCTAGTTCTCCACACCTGAGGAAGGCATGGCAAAATCACAGCAGGATCAAGACCATATTAACTGTGTTTTTTTTTTTTTATTCAGAAGGTGTTGTCTATCCTGAGTATGCCTGTCTAGGCCAAACAATTAATAAGGATCACTATCTCCATGTTCTTTATCAGTTGAGAGATACAATATGATGAAAGCAGCCACAGCTATGGGCAGCTGGTGATTGGCAGCTTCATCGCAACAATGTGCCTGCTCATGCATAACATCTCATGCAGTTTGCAAAACATCAAATCACTGAGGTGACTCAGCCCGGATATGGTGCCCTGCGTTTCTGGCTTTTCCCCAAACTAAAATCACGTTTGAAAGAGAAGATATTTCAGACTGTCATTGAGCTTTAGGGAAATGTGACAGGGCAGCTAATGATGATTCCAAAAAGGATTTTGCAGTGTTTTAAACAGTGGAAGAGACACTGGAGAACTGTGTGAGGTCCCAAGGTGCCTACTTTGAAGGGGACTGAGGCGTCATTATTTTATGTACAATGTTTCTTGTATCTTATATCTTCTTCAATAAATGTCTCTATTTTTCATATTACATGGCTGGATACTTTTCTGGACAGAGTGGTGACAGAGGAAGTCAAATAGTAAATTTATTACCTGTCAAAGAGAAATGGAAAATATCACTTAGATGTGCAACTGCATGGACTGAATTAAATGTACATTCACAAACTACAAGCCAACTCTCCCTGTAATCAGGGTGACTCAAAGAAAAATGTCAGGAGGTCAGGGCAGTGTGCTCAGCCTGTTGTCCTAGACTGCACAAGTGGATAATTCAAGCCTCCTTCCATCAGGAACAGTAGTAGAAAGTTGGTGTCAGGTCAGGAGTTTAGCTCACAAGAACAATTAGCAAAAATTGAAGAAAGACATTTAATGAGTACACATAAGAGCCAGAAATATGTTTACACACTTCACTTTTATTATCTTGATCCATTTTTGTTAACTTCTATGCAATAGATGTTTTTCCTGCTACATTTTAGGAAAGAGAAGCTCCAAAATATGGTATTTTTCCAAAGTAGCAGAGAGCTGTGATTCCAACTTGGATCTGTTCTATTCAAAAGCCAGAATGCTCCTTATCTCTTTTTGACCAGGTACCAGAAAACAAACAAATAAGATCATTATATTTCCTCAGAGTTAGTTGCATCAAATATCTATCCTTTCTTACTAGTTGGATAAAAAGATATTTAAAACAAGATATTACTGCCTTGTCTACTTTCTAAATTTTAGAAAACACACATATATTTCAGAAGACACTGAGTTATGAAAAATAAATATAGAAAGTTTACAGCAACGGGCCTTTTTTCTTCAGGGACACAGAATTATGTAAAAAATCAGAAATATCTAAAATATCTGAAATAAAACCTGAAAAAAGAAAGGATAGTTTGATTATAAATTTACATATGTATTATCATCAATTTATACCAGCTAATTAAATTATTTCATAAACTAACAACAATAATAATGTATTAATTATTTCATTATTAAAAGTTCCAATAGAGGGTCAAATAAAAAAATAATGCTTAATTTGCCTTCAGGAACACTTGATGAACCTTCATTTTGACATTGCACCTGAAACATTTGAATTACAGGTCTCTTTAAAGAAGAAATGATGCGAAGAAGTTCAAGAGAGTCATGAAAATAGCTGAAACATTAACCCTAATTTTTTAAAAAATCACTTCTTAAAGTTACTAATAAATTATTCAAGGGCTGGTCACTAACTTAGTGAATGTGAGCTGGAAATGTGCTCACCAATAGTCTGACTCTCAGGAAACTAACTTGAAGAACACACCAAGGATGCAAGCTTATAGTCATGCTTGCTCTTATTTGTCTACTTCAGCCAAAAGTCACAATTATGGACAGTAAAAAGGACTTGTATTCAGGGATCACAAAGACTTGGGATCAAAGCCTGATTTTACCTTGATTTTCTATTTATAAAATTAGGAAGTCTAAGTCTACCTTCACTGGGCTGTTTGGAGTTATGGGAGTTGATATATGTGTCTAACACAGTGCCTTCCCATTTCCTCCTTCTTCTACAATAGGCCCACTACCATTGCCGAAGGTAAACCAGAGTTCAGCTTACAGAGCCACCCACTATACCGCACTGCAGAGTTTTGGAGAATTTTAATTCCAATGTGAGAAAATAAAATTTAAATTTGGAAAAGTAGAAATAACACCGCTTACCAAGCACTGTCTTAAGTCTCTCTATGTATCACTTCATTTCACTCTAATAGTAACCCTATTGCGTAGACACTCAGATGAGGAAACTAAGACATAGAGATTCATCCTAGGTCACAGGGAGATGAAGTTTTGGAATCAAGGGAGGGCGCTACATCCACTCTGAGAGAGAGAGTATGAAAGCTTTTGTAAAGACAAAAAAGCATGTCCATATCTACTGCAGCAGATATAATATGTAGAGTGAGAGAATTTGGATTGACAGTGGAAAGCAAGATGAAGATGAGAAAAGTGGGAAAGTGAGGAATCAATAGAGAAATGAAGATGCTAGGGATTGTCCAAAGTGCTTTCCTTCAATAAAAGCTGGTCTTAGAGGTTCCAATACATTAGCCAAATATTTCCTGATACATGAATGAGACATTTTGACTTGAATGAGAAGGGGAAAATGGTCTGTGCTTAGAACTGCTCTCTCCACTTGACATGCAGAGACTAACACCCAGCTGGTAGAAGCTCTTTTTTTTCCCTAAGCATCAAACCAGTAGTAAAACAAAATCCTTCTCTGAATATCTAAGTTTCATCCCCTCTAACCCATCCAAAATTTATTTTCTCATGTCACAGTTCCCCAAGCCTCATAGAAAGAATTTCATCAAAGTAACTAATTCATGTATTGTGTTTATGCATACAAATACAATTTTATATTAAGATCTCAAGGTCCTAATGCCCCCTTTTCTCTCCTTAATTGGTAGAACAAAGACAGAAATGAATCATATAATAATCAGAAAGAGACACACCAGAAACAAGAATCAAAGGTCTGAATCTGGAATGACTCACTGCCCTCATCAAGGATGTCCTTTCCTGAGACAGTATGGCTTGGCTAGGGATGGAATTGTGTTCTCCTACAATGCATATGTTGAAAACATAACCTCCAATGACCATGATTTAGACAGGACCTTTAAGCATTAATTAAGGTTAAATGAGGTCATTAGAGTGAAGCTCTAACCTGATAGGACTGAGCCTTTATAAGAAGTGGGGAGAGAGAGAGAAAGAGAGAGATTTGCCATAGGGGCACAGAGAGAGAAGGTGGCTTTGACAAGCCTGGAAGGGAATCTCATCAGGAACTGAACTCTATGCCAGAACATTGATCTTGGACTTGGACTTCCTGGCTTCCAGAAAAATGAGAATAAATTTATGTTGTTTAAGCTACCCAGTTAATGGTATTTTGGTATAGCAGTCTAAGCTGACTAACACAGCTTTCAGGAAGGATTTTTTTTTTTCAGTAAGAAAAATGAGTCTATTACAAAAGTGAAGCAACCCTAAAGAAAGCCACAATATTTTAGAAGGTGTCTTTGTCTGACAAATAATATTAGCTGTCATTCACTGAGTGACTATAGTTAGGTCCTGTGCTTCACACACACATACACATGCACATACACACATGCACATATAAAGCACATGCATACACACAATGCACACAACCCACTATCACATCACATCCTCAGAGTAACCCTATCAGATTGATGTAATTTCCCCCTTTCTACTGATTGATAGAATTGAGTCTCAGAAATATTAATCAATTTGCCAAAATATACTTGACAAGTAGATTCAACTTTTAAAGACTGATCTCTAAGTTTATCCTTTCAACCATTATATTATACTGAGTCTAGGCAAAGAGTCTATCTTTGGGGCTATTTCAGAATACCTTTGTGCTCTATATTTTCAAATCAGTAAGAATCAATCTGATTCCAGACCTCTGTCAATCCCAGATATGTCCATTTCAGTTGCATGTTGGACTTCAAACACAACCATATATGTCCTCATTATTTCCAACATTCACAAACAATACAAACTCTTCTAAATGTAATTCATGAAAACCTACAGGGACCCAGAACATAAGTATTTAAATCTAATACATTTTATCCCAAAGGACTCATCAAAACAATACTTGCAGAGCTTTTCTTTTTGTCACTCTGTCATCAATCACCAGTAGACCATCACACTAGCCACACAGTAAACATATCATAATCACAGTTTTCATTTTCACTGCCTGAAAGAAAAGCCTCCAGAGCACAATGTTCAGTGAACAGCTAAATAGATTCAACATGGCTCAGCATTTGCAGGAACTCTATCCTGCTGGCTAAGTAAAGCAAGCTGTCTTTCCTGGCTCCATCTATTTTGTCGTGAAGAAAGATTACAGGGCCAAAAACTTAAAATAATCCACTTAATGTAAAATATTTCTTCAGCCCCTAACTGAGCTTACTCTGAACATTTGCCAAAATAGCTATTAGCAGTGATTAGAAGTGTGAGATGAGTGAGATGAGATTCTCACCCTGAGCTCATCAACATTAATGAAAGATCAGCAAAGAGCCCAGGCAGGCATGGTTAAATGAGGTCTATTTCTTTAGAAATAGAAGATAGAGAGCTCAAGAACACTTCTTATGATTAATTCATCAGTTTCATGTGGTATAGAAGAACAAAGCAGAGTATTTTTTTCATGTTGCTTTTTCACCAGGAGCCAGAAACCAAATAAAACAAAAGTCTAACTCCATCTATGAGTTCTGTCCAGAAGGTACTCAGCCATGTAACATGGAAAATAGAGACATTTACAAAAGAAGATACAAGATAAAAGAAACATTGTACACAGGATGATGATGCCTCAGTACCCTTCAAAATAGGCACCTTGGGACCTCACACAGTTATCCCAACTGCCATCAACTGTCTCATCATATTTTTCTGACTCTCATTAATGGTCTGAAATCTCTTCCCTTTCAAAGGCAATTTTAGTTTTGGGAAAATCCATAAGTCACAGAGCACAAAATCTGTACTGTACGGTTGCTGAGTCACCTGGGTGATTTGCTGTTTTACAAAAACTCTGTATGAGATGTGATGCATGAGCAGGTACACTGTAGTGATCAAGCTGCCAACCACCAGTTGCCCATAGCTGCAGCCTTCTGAATCATCTAAATAGTTTCTGCAGAGGAATGTGCAAGCTTAATGCAAAATTTGACACAGATTCATTGCTCTACTTACTCAGTCACTTTGAATGTGACAGCCAAGCAGTACACATGATCACTCAATGGCATCTACCACCCCCACTGACTAGTGCAAGGAAGTTGTCATTATTCACACATATGCATTCCAGTCCACTCTACTTGGCTGCCAGGTTATATTGATGTCACTCAAACCATTCTCATATCAACAATGGCTGGACTTTTTCTGGAGAGACCTCATATTGTGAGTAGACTTCATCTTATTCTGATAAAAAAGTTTAAGCTATTGTCATTTGCAGTGATCAGATGCATCCAATTGTGAGTAGTAATGTATGCTTAAAACCATAGAACTCAAGTAAGAATTGTGTTACAATGGTGCTACCTTGGCTTTTCCTGGGAGCATCTACAGTCATAGAATTGTAACCAAGAGACAGACAGGGTAAGGTGCATCTCATATTCTCACATACTTTTTGAGGGGAACTAACAGCCTTTAAATTGAAATCTGGGATAGCATTCCTGAAATAACAAACTAATACTGGGAAAAGGGTGACCATCAGGACTAGACTGATTTTTCTTCTCCCAGTAATACTTGAAAATGTAGTTAAGAAAAGTATGTGATGTTGTGTGTTTCTTGCTTACTGTGAACATTTTTCCACCTGTGCAATAGCACCTGAACTTTGGGGCTGTGAATTGCCGGGTAGGCCTGAGGTCTGTGTTACAAAATAGTATAAAAATGGTGGGACAGACAGTCATAGCTTTCTGTCAAGGTAGCACACATGCTTTGGCTTTCATCTATGGCAGGTGTACATGCTGCATATTGGTGAAGACACTAGCGATCTAGCACATTTGGTAGCACTGTGCTACCCAGTGAGACTGGTATATCATGTAGGCTGTGATTCCTGTTATATGCTTCTATGAGGCTAAATACATGTCATGTTAAATTAAAGTTATGACATCTTTTAGAGTTTGGCTGCCAGTTAGGTTGAGCCTTTACTCATTGTAATGCTATTAACCAGCTTTCTTGTGTGACCATGGTGAACTCTGAGGGACTTCATGAACCCATTAATTCCAATTTATCATTTAAGTTCATTAGCCCAAGAATTGACTTAGGAAACCTAAATAAACTTGAGTTCCTATTAACTTTGAACTACCCTTATTTTCTCAGGAATTAGTCAGCCAAAAGGGCTCAATATTTTTCAAATTTAGTCAAATTCTCAATCAAATGTTCAGAATTGAATGATGACACAGAGAAGACCCACACAAAATCCACCTTTTATTAATAGCAAATTATTAATCTGTCATCTCAAATATTTTATTCACCAATCTTGAAACTAATTAATTATATCTTAAATCAAAATTAGCATAAGTGATGTTTATAGAGGTTGTAAACATTTAACTAAAGGGAGTTGGTCCAAAACTTAGAATGGTTAGTGACTTCTCTAAAGAGAGAGCCCAAAGATAATACAAAGATAATACATTTCTCATCAAAGATAATACATTTAATATTATCTGACATCTTCCTACCATAATCTCATACCATGGGTTTCATGAAAGTGAATAGAAAACTACATTATCCCTAAGAATAAAGCTAAGTGTATCAGTCAGTGTTTAATCAGGAAAATGGAAACCAGTCTGAGTGTTTTAGCTACTTGGAGTATCAAAAGTGATTCACAGGAACTTATCTGGAAATCATTGCAAACCTTACATTCCCATCATTCTATGATTCTATCAGCTGGTGTTAATTATCGAAGTACAGTGAGTAGCATACTCAGAAACACAACCCACCCCAGATGAGACAGAAGAGTGCCAAGAAGTATTTATTTAAAAGTAGAGAACACTGCCAATTATAACATAAACAAGAAAATAATATACAGCATTACAACTAGGTGAACAAATAAAAGAAAAATAATGAAGATGAGAAGGATGGAAAGAAAAGAGGAAGATAAAAGAAAAGTGAGAAACTAAGAACTTATTCTGGAAGAAAACATTACACAAGGGATGCAATAACACCTACAAATGCTTTATGCTATTAGAGAATTTAAGAATGCAAACTGATTATTTGTAGACTTAATGATCACAGCCATTCTAACAAATGTGGGGTTATATCTCATTCTGACTGAGATTTGAATTTCCTTACCATTTAATACTTGCTATACAATACTAAATTGTGTAACACTTGCTTAAAAATGCAGCAATTTATAACATTTCTCATGTTTGCTATGTCTATGTCTGTCTTACAGTGCTTGGATAGATTTCAAAATTTACAAAAAGATGTTTTCTCTGCAGTGTTGTCCTCAGTATAATGCATGCAGTTGGAAAGAGGAGGGACCTTGAGTTGGAGTTCTGCCTCTGTAGTATCTGTGTAATCCTGGAAAAATTGGTTAACCTCTCAGAGCTTCGGATCCCACATTTGTAAAATTGAGAGCATAAAACTTACTCATAGAGTTGTTTTCATTAGGACTAAATATAATGTATGTCAAGTGTTTATTACTTTAATGCCTCACTAAGAGGTAGTTGTAGATACTTTTTAACTTGTAAAACAGAGCCCTTTTATTCATGTGAGAACACAGACATTAATGTAAATCACTCCTAAAAATACCTCCTACTACTTTGCCCAAAAAAGAGTAGTGTTAGTGAATATTTACCCTTCAATATTTTGGCAAATAATATGTTATGTTCTTCCAAAGGGCAATAAACTGGGGTCCTTATGCACACAAAATGGTACTTTCTACAGAGATTGTGTATGTGAGTGTGTGTTTGTGCGTGTGCCTGTGTGGACACATGCATAAGCATTAACAAGTATGTTTAGATTCCTTGGTATAGAATTGTGCTCAGTAGTGTTTAAATTGTTATCTTGCCTTAGAAACATATTTTCTACTTAAATAATGTATATGCTTTAAGCCACAGCTGCACTATTTGTAAAATGGCATATGGACTTGCCAATAGTTAGAATTCTTGAGACATAATTTAATGCATTCTTTAATAATTTGATAATCTGAGCAATGTATAATCTGGTTTCTTGGTCCCTAAAAAAGGAAAAAAATTAAGTTACCAATTTCTTCTAGATTATAAATTTTTAGCATATTGTTTGTAGTATTCTTTAATTCTTCTTTGTACTCCTGTTGTGTTGGTTATAACTTTTATTTTATTTATGATTTTATTTATTTGACTCTTTTTTACTAGATGAGTTTGGCTAAATATTTGTCATTTTCTTTATCTTTTCAAAGAAGCAGCTTTTAGTTCTATAGACCTTTCCTATTGTTGTTTTAATTTCTATTTTATTTATTTCCACTCTGATAATAGCTATTTTCTTCCTTCTATTTACTTTGGATTTTGTTTTTTTATTTATAGTTTTAATTGAAGAATTAAGGATGACAAAAGGCAAGGTCACAAATTAAAGTATAGTACATTAACATTGTGTTCTGGCAGAGAAGAAAAATAAAAATAGACAGAAGAAAAAAACAGAGAAGGTAAGAACCAACCACTGGCTGTTGTCAATAGGAGTAATAGGGTCCCATTTAAAGCTGAAAGATGATGAAAATTTAATTAAAAATATAGGGGTGAATTAAGGAAACTATGAAAATTATTAATCCAAAGGTAATAACTGAAATAAAAATTCATCTTCATCTAGCATGACTCAGTTGATTTGGGGCCTTTCCTCAAAGCAAAAGGTAGCCAGTTTGATTCCTAGTCAGGGCACAGGCCTGAGTTGCAGGCCAGTCCCCATTTGGGGCATGTGCAAGATGCAATGGATCAATGTTCTTCTCTCTCTCTCTTTCTCTCTCTCTCTCTCCATTTCCCTCTCCCTAAAAATAAATAAATAAAATCTTTAAAAAACAGCTTTATTTTTAAATACCAAAATACCTTCTTAAATACTAAAAGAAAACAATTTTAAAGCAAATCAACTACACCAAATAGAGAAATAGATAGATTAAATATAAAAAAGTAATTTCTGGATAAGATAGTAGACAAAACTCAGGCTATACATAATAGTCATAATCAATAATTGTGAATAGGATTAAGTGCCTATAAAAATATTTTCAAATCAGCCCGTAAAATGAAATATAACTTTTTATTCTATACAAGACACACTTATAATACAGTAATTTAATAAGGTTAAAAATAAAAGGATGAATAAATATATACTAGAAGCATATAAGAAGCAATAAGAAAAAAGGAGCTTCAATCTTGACACCAAAGTGACTTCAAGGCAGAGAACATTAAATGAGACCAAAAAGTGACATTTTGTAATCAATGGAATACTATGCAGCAGAAAGAAAGGAGGAGTTCCTACCTTTCTCAACAGCATGAATGGAAGTGGAGAGCAGTATGCTAAGCAAAATAAGCCAGGTAATGAAAGACAAATACTATATGATCTCACCTATAAGTGGAACCTAATCAACAAAACAAACAAGCAAGCAAAATATAACCAGAGACATTGAAATAAAGAACAAACTGCCAGTAACCAGAGGGGACAGAAAAGAGGGGTAATGGGAAAAAGAAGGGGAAGGGTTAAGTCAAAAAAACATGTATAAAGGACCCATGGACAAACCAAATGAGATAGGATTGAGGGTGGGAGGTGGGGATCAGTGGGGTGGGTGAGAGCCATGAGGGAAAAATGGAGACAATTGCACTTGAAAAGCAGTTTTAAAAAATGATATTTTCTAATATTCAGCTCATAAAGAGTTAAAAGCTATGAGTAACTATAGCATAAATAATATAGTAAGCACATATATAAAGCAAAAAGTACAGGTGATGTGAAAAGAAATAGAAACATTCTAATAGTAGATTTTAACATACAATTCTCAATAGTAGAAAAATAAAGTAGACAAAAATAAATAAGGATATAAAATATTTGAACAATCACAGGGATGTAAAACATAGAGAATATAGCAATAATATTGCAATAACTATTGGATTGGCCAAAAGATCCATATAGTTTTTTCCACAAAACAAAAGACAGATTTTTAATTTTCACCAATAACTTTACTGATTTGGATAGTTTGAGTATTTTGGTTGTCTCGTGATGTTGGCTTTTAATGGGTAGAGGCCAGGGGTGCTGCTAATTATTTCCCAATGATTAAGATAGCTCCACAACAAAGAACTGTTTCGCCAAAATGTCAATAGTACCAAAAAACTTTGCAAATCACTTTTGACAAGATTTATCAGTTACAGCACTTTCTCCATACACTGCACAAAACTTCTTTTGTTTTTGCATTTCAGTTGTGTTTTTACCTTTCTTGAAGTAATAAAGCATAATGCACCTAAAATGTTGTGTGCTTTCCACTATCATTAATATCAGAATGGTGGCACAAAAATTCACCAATTTGCTGTGGGTTTTTAAAAATGAATGCTGATATGACAGCCATCACAATACAATATAACAAAATTATTTCAAATAAAGTTAAAGACAACTAAGCACTACTAGAGTCATTGTACAGAAATAATTAAATGAATTTTTTGGCCAGCCTAATATGTATGGTACCAGCTGGGTACTAGAAATGTCAGAGGAACACTATGTAGTGTTCTATGCAATTGTTCCACTAAGCTATACACCTGACATTTACACAATTAAAAGTAAACAAAAAGTAAGCAAAAAATGTTGAACAATATAATCAATAAGGCAAACATTTGGATATACATCAAACACTAATCACTGCTAATAAAGAATATTAATTCTTTTCCAATGTACATAGAGTATTCTTAACGTTGGAAATACATTACAGTACTAGTAAAACTTTTAGAAAGACTTCAAAACTAACTAAAATTATAGATTCTATAAAAGAAAACATTGATGTTTTACTACCTAAAAGAAATAAAACTACATTGTAAATTATACCATAATGAAATTCAAAAGGCATCACAAACTGAAAGAAAATGTTAGCAACATATATTACAAATAACAAACTAATGTTCCTAATTTACAAAGTAGTTTTCAAAATAAAGGGAAAAATACTTCTTCTAAGCAAGATGAAGTAACAGTATGAATTTACACTCTCTGGAAACAGCTTTTAAAAAGCAGAAAAAATATATGAGAAAAGAAGGATTTTCAAGGTATGTGCCATGAGCAACAGGTGGCAGAGGTTCCCTATATAAGAGAAACAAATGCCATTTCATCATCCCATTCACAGCCTTGAATAGAGTTCCAGAACATAACAAAAGGAAGGAAAATCCTGGTGGAGCTAGTGGACTCCCAGGATTGGACAGATAGAGTTGAGAATTAGGAGGACCAAGGCATCAACTCTCTGCAAGGCAAAGTACTGGAACAAAAAAAAGCTGCACCATGAGAATTCTGCAGATATGCAAAAGTTCTCCCTCAAGTATTCAGTAGTAGTGAGCAGTACATGCATGTGAGAAAACTACCAAGGTCAGAAAGAGAATCACTCAAAAGGACTAGACTAAGCAGGATTAGGCATTTATAGAGGGCCAGAAATAATGCTTATCCCCGCCCCCCCAGCCAGGCTACATAATCCACAAATTACATGACTTTGAGTAAAGTATTCAGAAAGGTCTTGCCTCAGTAATGAGGGAAAATGATCACTTCTCCAGACCTGCCTAACAAGTCATATTAGCAAGACCAAAAGATTAAATTATTTCTAAGTAACTGAGCTGCATCACTATATCATGAAAGAAATAAAAAGCCCAAAATTTATAGAAAAAATATATATTTAGCACCTAACCAGGTAAGATACCCAGGTAAGATACCCAGGTAAGATGTATAGTGGTTGGCATCCAATGAAAGATTATCAGGCATGCAAAAATCAGGACAAAATGACCCATAGGGATAATAAATGATCAATTTAAATCAAACCAGAACTGATACAAATGTTATAATTAGTAAACAGGACATTAAATCAGTTGTAGTAACTGTTTTCCACATGTTTAAAATATAAAGTACAGACACAGAGGACTAAAAAAAAGATGCAAATAAAATTTCTAAGAGGAAAAATTCACTGGATGAAATTATCAGCCAATTAGATGGTGCTGAAGCAAAAAAGATCAATTATGTTGAAGATTTAGCATTATAAACTATCAAAAAAACTCAAAGAAAAAAGAAATAAAAAAAGAATTAAAAGTGTATTAGTAGAAGCAGAACAAAGGTGGAGGAGGAGGAAATGGAAGCTGCACTAACCTCTTCCAAAGGCCAATCTGAAATTACAACTAAATTATAGACAAATCATCCTGAATAACCAAATTAACACTAACTGGAGAGAAGCCTTATAACCATGAACAGACAAAAGAAACAACTTCATTAAAACATGACTGGTGGGGAGTGTGGAGGAGGTGTGAGAATGCTAGCTGGGTGACTATGAATGGCAGCTCAAGTGCTGGTGGGATATTTCAGTGGCCAGGGAGATCCCTCTGAGAAGTGTGGGGTTTAACCCCAAGCTGGTCTCACCAGCCTACAGCACTAGAGCTCAAAAGGAACCCAGAAAACATCCAACTGTGCAAAGCAGTGGAGTTTTTATATGCCAGGGAGAGATGGCTGGAAATTAAGGGAGCCTGTTAAAGGACCAATGTACAAAGTTTCATTTGTAACTACTTATCCTGGTTTCCAGGAGATTGAGGACAGAGTGCACTACAGATACCTGAGAAGAGTCTGGATTTGGTGGCTCTAGGGAGAGAACTGAAGGAATAGTTGACAGGTTCCCTGTGCTGAGTCATTCCCCATAATGCAGAAACAATCTTTCTCAGGCAGAGTACTCCTCTTCAAATGGCATCAGCCAGAGGGGAAGCAAAGCCCTGACAACAGGTATTATTCTGCCCCACCCTGGGGTACTTAAGCCAGGCTACTGATTACAACTTAATTAGTTTAACAACTGATCACTTCAACAAACTGATTAGTTTAAAAACTAAGGCAGAAAAAAACAAAGAAGCATGCAAAATGGGAAGACAATAAACAGACCACCCAAAAAAGAACAGGAGAAGTGTCCAGAAGAACAACTAGATGAAATGGAGGTGTGGAATTTCTAAAATAGAGAGTTTAGAGTAATGTCTATAAGGATACTCAACAGCATGAAAAAAAGACATAGACATCATACAAAAAGGACCAGTCAGAAATAAAAAATGCAATATCTGAAATAATACACTGGAAGGAATAAATAGTATGTTAGATGAAGCAGACAATAGAATCAGTGACTTCAAAGACAAAATAGAAAAAAACAACCAGACAGAGCAGAAAAAAATAAAAAAAGAAAAAAGAATTTTGGAATTCTTTTTTGAATTTGAAAAAATGAGGAGGGCTTAAGAAACATTTTGGACAACACCAAGCATAACAACATCCATGCCATGGGAATACCAGAAGAAGAGACTGAGCAAGGCATTAAGAACCCACTTGAAGAAATAAGGACTGAAAATTTCCTAATCTGGTGAAGGAAAAAGACATACAAATCTAGGATGCTCAGAGAGTCCCAAACAACTTGAACCCAAAGAGGACTACACCAAGACACATCACAATTTCTGATTTCTCAACAGAAACATTCAGGCCAGAAGAAGTTGTCAAAATATATTCAGAGACCAAAAGCAAGGACTTACTACAGCAAGGCTATCATTTAAGGAGAAATATAGAGCTTCCCAGGCAAGAAAAAGCTAATAAAGTTTGTTACTACAAAGCCAGTATTGCAACAAATGTTAAAGGCTTATTTTAAGAAGAAGAAGAAAAAGAATGATGAAAAGGAAGAGGAGGAGGATGAGGACAACGGAAAAGAAAAGAAGAAAATAGTTAAAAAATAAAATGGCAATAAATATTTATCAATAATTATTTCAAAAGTAAATGGCTTACATGCTCCAATCAAAAGACATATGTTGGCTAAACAGATAAGAAAACAATACACATATGTATGCTGTCTTCATGAGACTTATCTCAGAATGAAAGATACACAGAGACTAAAAGTAAAGGAATATATTTCATGCAAATGGAAAAGAAAAAAAGCTGGGGTAGCAATACTTACAGCCAACAAAGTAGACATTAAAACTGAAGCCATTGTAAGAGGCAGAGAAGGACACTACATAATGATAAAGAGAACAATCCAACAAGAGGATATAACCCTAGTAAACATTTATGTACCCAGCTTAGGAGCACCTAAATATGTAAAGCAAATCTTGATGGACAAAAAGGGAGAGATCAACAGAAATGCAGTCATAGTCAGGTTTTTAACACCCCATTGACTTCAATGGATAGATCTTTCAGACAAAAAAAATCAACAAGGAGACAACAGCCTTAAACAACACACTAGATTAAATGGATTTGATATCTTCAGGTCATTTTGCCCCGAAGCAGCAGAATAAAAATTCCTTTCCACTGATGTGGAATGTTTTCTTGGATAGAATACATGTTAAGAAATAAAACAAGTCTCAATGAATTTAAGAAGATTGAAGTCATGTCAAGCATCTTCTCTGACCACAATACTATGAAACTAGAAATCAATCACAAGAAGAACACTGAAAAACACGCAAAGATGTGGAAGCTAAATAATATGTTACTAAACAATAATGAGTTAAAAACAAGATCAAGGAAGAAATCAAAGCATACCTTTAAACAAATTAAAATGAGGATACAACAATCCAAAATCTGTGCTACACTGGGAAGCCATCATAAGAGGTAAACTTATAGCAGTACACATCTGTCTCAAAAACCAAGAAAATTTTCAAATAAACAATCTAACTTTACATTTAAAGGAACTTGAAAAAAGAATAACAAACAAAGTCCAAACTGAATAGAAGGAAGGAAATAATAATGATCAGAGCAAAAATAATGAAATAGAATGCAAAAAAATACAGAAAATCAATAAATCCAATAGTTCACTCTTTGAAAAGATAAACAAGATTGATAAACCTTTAACCAAACTCATCAATAAAAAAAGAGAATGGGCTCAAATAAGTAAAATCGGAAATAAAAGAGGAGAAATAACAACCAACACCAAATAAATACAAAGGACTGTAAAAAAATATTATGAAAAACTATCTAGATGCCAATCATTATGTCAACAATCTGGGAAGCCTGGATGAAATGGATAAATTCCTAGATACATACGATTCTTCCAAAACTAAATCAGGAAAAAAATCAGTGAATACGAATACACAGATTACACTTAGTATAATTGAAGCAGTAATCAAAAAACTGCCAAAAAACAAAAGTCCTGTACTGGATGACTTCACAGGTGAATTTTATCAAACATTCCAGGGAGAACTAATACTTCTTCTCAAACTATTTCATAAAGTTCAAGAGGATGGAAGGTTCCCAAATTCATTTTTTGAGGCCAACCTTATCCTAATTCCAAAACCAGATAATGATACTACAAAGTCAGAAAATTATAGGCCAATAACCCTGATGAACACATATGCTAAGATCTCAACAAAATATTAGCAAACTGAATACAGCAATACATTCAAAAAGATTATACACCATGATCAAGTGGAATGTATTCCAAGAATGCAAGGTTGGCACAAGAGTCACATATAAATAAATATGAATCACCACATGAACAAAAACCATATGATCATTTCAATAGATGTAGGAAAAGCATTTGACAAAATCCAGTACCCATTTATGATAAAACCTCTCAGCAAAGTGGTAATAGAGGGAACATACCTAGACACAACGAAGGCCATACATGAGAAACATACTGCCAGCATCATACTTACTGGGCAAAAACTACAAGTGTCCCACTTAAGATCAAGAACAAGACAGGGATGTCTGCTTTAACCTCTATTATTCAACATGTACTGGAAGTTCTAGCTACAGCAATGAGACAATAAGAAGAAATAAAGGCATCAAAATTAGAAAGGAAGAAGTAAAACTGTCTTTATTTTCAGATAACAAGACATTGTACACAGAGAACTATAAAGATTTCACCAGAAACTGCTAGAAATAATAAGTGAATTCAGCAAAGTAACAGGATGCAAAATTAGTATCCATAAATCAGTTGCATTTTATACACTCATAATGAAATAACAGAGAGGAAAATTAAGAAAACAACCCCATTCACAATTGCTGCAATAAGAATAAAATGCCTAGGAATAAAACTAACCAAGGATGAAAAAGACTTGTACTTGGAAAATTATAAGACACTGAAGAAATAAATAGAAGATATGAATAAATGAAAGCACATGCCATGTTCACGGATAGGAAGAATTAACATTTAAATGTCCACACTTTTTTGAAATCCAAGATGGCAGAGGAGTAAGTAGAAGCTACACTAACCACCTCCCAGGACCAACGTGGAATTACAACTAAATAGTAGAGAAATCATCTGGAATAACAAATAAAACAATAGCTGAAGAGAAGCCTTATAACCACAGAGAAATGGAACAAGCCACTTCACCCCAACATAACCTGTACGGAGCACAGAGGAGACATGAGAGGGCTGACTGGACTCTAATGGGTGGCAGCCAAAGTGCCAGAGGGAAATTCAGCAGCCAGGGGGTTCCCCCTGAGAAGTGTGGGGTCTAAACCTCAAACTGGACTCCCCAGCCTACAGCATCAGAGACAGTAAAGGAACCCAGATAACATTTAGCTATGAAAAGCAGCAGGGTTTCTCAGGGTTTCTGTCTGCCAGGAAAAGATGGCTAGAGTCACAGAGAGTCTTTTAAAGGATCGATGCACATAATTTCATTTGCAGCCATTTACCCTAAGCTCTGTCAAAGGGGACAGAGTGGACTAGAACCTCTGGAGGAGAATCTGGAGACAGAGGCTTTGAGGAGAAAACTAAGGGAGTAGCCACCAGGATCTTTGTACTGAGTCATTCCCCTTACTTCAGGATCCATCCTGCTCAAGTGGAGCAGTCCCCTCCAAGTGGCATCTGCCTGAGGGGAAGCAATAGCCCCACCCACAGGAATTATTCTGCCCCACCCTGTGGTGGTTAAGCCTGACTGCTGATTAAAGAATGACTAGATTAACAATGGAAGGATATAGCCACAGACTGGACTGCTATTAACCTGTAACAGGATGCCTAGGGCCAGGTTGGGACACCATCTGACACCATCACAGGCAGATCCAGAAAGAAAAAACAGTGAAATGAATTTCATCATGGTATTCCTTATGATTGTGATTATTTTCTCTCCTGCATAACTTTTTTTTGCTTTATCTATGAAATTTATTTTTATTTTATTTTTCCTGTTGTTCTATTACAGTTGTCCCAGTTTTTCCCCTGTAGTTATCCTCTGTCATACCAACACCCCACAGTTAGTCCCCACCATATCGTCAATGTCTATGGGTCACCCACACATATTTCTTGAATAAACACTTCCCCATCTTTCCCCCCTTCTACCCCACTCCCCCTCTCTGGTCACTGTCAGTCTGTTCCTTGTTTCCATGCCTCTAGTTCTATTTCCCTCATTTGCTTGTTTAGTTCATTAGGGTCCTGTCATAGGCAAGATCATATAGATTTTGTCTTTCACTGTCTGGCCTATTTCATTTACCATAATATTCTCCAGTTCCATCCATGCTGTCATTAAAGGTAGGAGCTCCTTGTTTCGGTCTGCTGTGTAGTATGTAGTATTCTACTGTATAAATGTACCACAGTCTTTTGATTCATTCAATTACTGAAAGGCACTTCTGCTGTTTCCAGCACTTGCCTATTATAAATAGTGCTGCTATGAACATAGGGGTCCATAAGTTCTTTTAAATTGATGTTTCAGGATTTTTAAGGAATAATCCCAGTAATGGAATCACTGGATCAAAGGCTAGTCCCATTTTTAGTGTTTTGAGGAAATTCCATACTGCTTTCCACAGTGATTGCACCAGCCTACATTCCCACCAACAGTGCACTAGAGTATGCTTTTCTCCACATCCTTGCTAGCACTTGTTTTTTGTGGTTTGTTATGATGGCTATTCTGACTGGTGTGAGGTGGCATTTTTTATGGTCTTAATTTTTGCCTCTCTGATGGCTAGTGATGTTGAGCATCTTTTCCTATGTCTATAGGATCTCTGTATGTCCTCCTTGGAGAGATGTCTATTCAGGTCCTTTACCCATTTTTTAATTGTATTGTTTGTCTTCCTGGAGTTCAGCCATATGAGTTCTTGATACATTTTGAGATCAAACCCTTGTCTGAGGTATTATTAGCAAATATATTTTCCTATTCAGTTGGCTCCCTTTTCATTCAGATGATGTTTTCTTTAGCTGAGCAGATTTTTTTATTTTAAAACAGTCCCATTTATTCAGTGTTTCCTTTATTTCCCTTGCCCTAGGAGATATATTAGTGAAAATATCTGATATATCTGATGTATGGGATATCTGAAATTTTACTGCCTATGTTTTTCTATATGATTTTTTAGCATCCTGGCTTACATTTAAGTCTTTTATCCATCTTGAGTTTATTCTGCTGTATGGTGTTAATTGGTGACCTAGTTTAATTTTTCTTTTTTTGCATATACCCATCCAGATCTCCCAACACCATTTGTTGAAGAGGCTATTTTTACTCCATCTTATGCTCCTTCTCCCTTTGTCAACTGGGAGTGGTGGGGGGAGGCCTCCCGCATAGCCTCCCTGTTCACCATGGATGAAAGTAAGTCTACCAAGATATGGTCTGCTTGGGGAGGAAAGGTGGCCAATCTCTCAAAGGAGAAGGGCCAGGAGCCCATTCCTCAATGACCTTTTATTGGGTTCAATTTGCACAGAAATACAGGTAAAGCTCATCAGTCATTTTCAGGCAGTAATGATCAAACAATAGATAACATTCAAAGAACTATGAGGGCTTATTCTGAGTCAGGGTCAGTTAGCTAAAGAGCCATAAAACTTTGGGAAACAAACTCATTTTATGCTCCTACCCTCATCATAAAATTGAGGACATTCTTAGCAAAGCAGGTTTCACAGGATTTTATGCATTCTTTCTTAGGCCTGATTGCCCCGGGGAACCTGTCCTTTCCCGCCCAGGGTTGCACCACTCTCTGTCATTGTTTCAGACTTAAGTCAGGTGGGAGAAGTAAGGCAGCCAAGAGATTAGGAGACTTCTTGCAGACAGAATGAGAACCCAGGCTATGTCAAAGCCGAGGGGTGAGGGTCTATCACCATCTTTTTCTATAGCCCCCCAAGTCCTTCTCTGAGGGCCCTTTTGTGACCATGCCTGTCTTAGGTCATCCCTCCCTTGAGGAATCTTACCCATCATTGGCTAACCAGTCATCTGCCTGGGGCCAAGCAGAGTGAAGTAAAAAGGGGCAGATGGGATGCCCCTGCCAGGGGGCTCTCCTTAGTGGCTTATGGTCCCAAGGTCCTTTACTCAGCCTTAGCCATGGGAGGTTACAGCTTCTGAAACCAGGCAGAGTGGTTCCTAACAGTCAACTATTAATTGAACATAGAGAAATAGTTTTATTTCTGGGGTCTCTATTATTTTCCATTGATCTATGTATCTGTTCTTATGCCAATACCAGACTGTTTTGATTACAGTAGCCACATAGTGTAGTTTGATATCAAGTATTGTGATCCCTCCTACATTGTTCTTCTTTCTCAAGATTGCGGAGGCTACTAGGGGTCATTTTTGGTTCCATATAAATGTTTGTAATATTTTTTCTAAATCTGTGAAGTATGTCATTGATATTTGAATGAGGGTTGTATTGACTCTATAGTTTTAGGCAGTATGGACATTTTCATGATGTTAATTCTTCCAATCCATGAACATGTTATGTGCTTCCATTTATTTGTATCTCTCTTAATTTCTTTCTTCAGTGTTCTATAGTTTTCCAAATACTGGTCTTTTACCCCATTGGTTAAATTTATTCCTAGGTACTTTGTTTTTCTTGGTGTTGTAGTAAATGGGCTTTGTATTCCTTAGTTTCTCTTTCTGATATTTCATTGTTGGTATACAAAAGTGCCATCGATTTCTGAATATTGAATTTGTATCCTGTTATTTTGCCAAAGTTACTTATTCAGTCATGTAGTTTTTTGCTGGAGCCTGTAGTGTTTCCTTGTATACTATCATGTCCTCTGTAATAATGACATGATAGTCATTATTCCCACTTTCCAATTTGGACAACTTTTATTTCATTTTCTTGTTTGATCACTATAGCTGGAACTTGCAGTACTATGTTAAATAAGAGTGGTGAAAGCAGACACCCTTGTCTTATACTTTATCTTAAGGGGAAAGATTTTAGTTTTTGCATGTTGAGTATAATGTTTATGTTTCTATAGATTTCTCATATATGGCATTTATTAAATACAAGTTGTGATACCATAAAAGTCCTAGAGAGAAAAGCATAGGCAATAAATTTCAGATATCCCACATAGCAATATTTTTGCTGATATATTTCCTAAAGCAAAGGAAATAAAGGAAAAATAAACAAATCAGACTACATCAAACTAAAAGCCTTCTGCACAGCTAAAGAAACCATCATCAGAACAAAAAGGGAACAGACGATATGGGTGAACATATTTGCCAATGATACATCAAACAAGGGTTTTACCTCCAGAATATATAAAGAACTTATGAGACTCAACACAAGGAAGACTAAAAATCCATTTAAAAATGAGCAAAGGATCTGAATAGACACTTCTCCAAGAAGGACATACAGATGACCCATAGATATATGAAAAGATACTAAACATCGCTAGCCTTCAGAGAGATGCAAATTAAAACCACAATGAGGTATCACCACACACCAGTCAGAATGGCCATCATTAATCAACCCTAGTTCACTATTGGTGGGAATGCAGACTGGTGCAGCCACTGTAGAAAAAAGAATGGAATTTTCTCAGAAAATGTATAATGAAACTGCTTTTTGACCCAGTGATTCCAGTGTTATGAATATAGCGTAAGGATCCCAAATCACCAGTTCAAAAGAACGTATTCACCCCTGTGTTCACAGTAGCACTATTTACAATAGCCAAGTGCTGGAAACGGCCCATCAGTAGGTGAGTGGATCCAGAAACTGTGGTTCATTTACACAATGGAATACTATGCAGCAGGAAGAAAGAAAAAACTCCTACCTTTTGTGACAATATTGATTGAACTGGAGTATATTATGCCAAGTGAAATAAGCCAGTTGGTGAAAGACATATATCATATTATCTCACATATAGGAGGAAACTACTGAACTTCGTAAACTAAAAAAAAATAGTTCCACGGGTATGGAAACATGGAACATGCTGACAGTGACCAGAGGGGACAGTGAAAGGGGATAATGGTGGAAAAAAAGGAGAAGAGACTATTTAAAGAATGTGTATGAATGACCCATGGGCATGGAAAACAGTGTGGGAATTGACTGTGGGAGTTGGGTTGGGATGGGTGCACGTGAACAGAGGGGAAAAAAATGGGACAACTGTAACAGAATAACAATTAAAAAATTAAAAAAGAAGAAAATAAAAATAAATACTTTTTAAAAACCTGTAGAAAAATAAATCACAAAGGACTTAAACAGGTATAACAGAAAATAAAAAATATTTGTTGAAATTGGTATGTATGTACAATGGAGTACTACACAGCTTTACATAAAAATGAGAAAAAGTTGTATGAACTAATAGTGTGACTTTCAGAAAAAAATAAGTTAAAAAATCAAATTGGAAAAGTACATTTATATTATGCTGCATATTAAGAAAATAAAAAAGAATATAAGCATACTGTATGTCAATTGTAATAAAAATGATTAAATAAAATAAAATTTCCAAGAAAATAGCATACACACACACACACATCTGCTTATCTTTGCAAAATGATGACAAAAGGAGAAACTTGCAAGCCATGAAATTGGTTTCTACAATAGGAGGAGGGTAATAATGTGAAAGAAATGTGAATGTAGCTACACATCTCTGGGTATAATTTTTTGCACAATGTTAACATTTGAAAACATGCATATATTGTACATATTTTAAAATGAAATTAAATTTAAAAATATAAAAATAAAAATAAAAATGAAATTAAATCAGTAAAAATGATACAGAAGAGAACCCTACAACTTAAAGCAAATTGAAACAAATTAAACTATTATATTTCAAATGAATGCTAATATGCTACTGCAAAGGAAATGGGGAGACAGGAAGGGAAGGAGGAATGAAAGGAATGAAGAAAGAGAAAAGGAAAAAGAGAAGGGGATGGAGAGAGGGAGGAGAGCAAGAAGAAGTGAGAGAGCGAGAGAGATATCTTGGTCTCTAATGCCATTAACCATTAAAAAAATGAAGACTACAGATAATGGCCAATTAGAAGGCTGGTTCATGGTAGATAACAAGATGAAACTGAAACATATTATGCTGGAAAAAATGAAGAGCTAAAGAAAATAATGGAGACAAGTCATAAGGACAGGGAGTCAACTTAAACACATTACTGTTAGTCACATCTGGGGCAACTGAAAACCAAAATAATAAAGTGCAGTAATAAATTTTAAATAAGTTGAGAAAACACAGGAATTGGTTACTTCATACCAATAATAAATGAGTGGGTGGATGGATGGATAGATAAATGAGGAGAGTTCTAACACATAACAGAATGACAAGGCTCAACTGGCAAATGATGTGAAGACAGTACATAACTTGAAAAACTGTCCTTTTGCAATAATGTGCCAAATATCAGGAAATAATTGCCAATGAATGCTAAATATAGGGGAAATTTTGAGAAAAGACATATTTCCATGATTTTAAAACATCTCTTCAAACTGGCAGTGACCAGAGGAACAGGGGCAAGGGGATAGTGGAGGAAAGAAGAAGATGGGTCAAATCAAGGAACATGTCCTTGTCTATGTGTACAAAGGACCCATAGACAAGGACAATGGGATGGGAATTGTCTTTGGGAGTGGGGATTGGATGGGGCATGGGAGAGCAATGGGGAGAAAAATAGGGACAACTGTAACTGAACAACAATAAAAAATAAAGAAATCTCTTCAAGACTGCTTTGACAAAACAAACTGAACTTGTTATAATCTAATTATGGAGCTACAAATTTGGAATTATAAAATATACAAAAGTTTAATTTAAAAATATGCTTATGTATGCAAAGATTTGACAAATTTTAAGAAAGTCAGATTTCTGCCAGACTTATGTATTCACAAACAATAATCACCACAGAATATTGTTCTTTGTTTTTGAGTGATAAATTATTTATTTTCTTTGTTTAAGTATTGAAAAATTTATGTTTAAACCTTGTGCTATAAATTCAATATATGATATCCAAGCAAATAGCATAACAACACATTTTTGACTGGGTAGGTAACTTTCCCTCTGTGTAATGGTTAAGTAACAGTAGTTTCAGAAAGAAATATAAATAGCATGAGATTAAATGAAAAGGCATGGAGCAAAACAAAATTCAATACCATTTACCACTATATTGTATTTTCATTTTCCTACCATAGCTTGTATTATTCATCATGCATTGCATCTCAACATAGTGGATTTCAACTGGATAAAACCATACTGTCCACTGAAAACTTTCTTTTCCATAATGATATATGCACATTCTTTAGGTACAATTATTCTCAAGTGTAATTGAATCTACCTGTAGATAATTGGAAATACTTCAGACTACCCCTACTCTAGGAGAAGGTATCAAAATATCTTCATTTACCACTTTTAAATATTTTAATAACTAGGATAACATTGCTGGCATGCTTTTGAATGACATTTTATAATAGGTTATAATTTTATCCCAACGCTTATCCCTGCAAGCCCTAATTTTTAAATATAAAGTGTCTGGGAGTAATGCCATGAAGAAGGCAACAGAGGACATTCTACACTCCAGTTCCCATCACAAGAAAACCAACTCCCAACTACCCATAGAGAAGACACCATTTTGAAAGTCTAGAGCCCAGAAATGGGGCTGAAGCATCCCTGTACAATAGAGACAGAAAAGCATTATGTTTGAAAGGTAAGAAAAGTGGTTACACTTTGACAGAATAGCCTCTCCCCCAGACTAGCACAATGCCACATTGAGAGAGCCCCACTAGGTCTCACCTTACAAGGATAACTAAAGGAACAGGTAGAGCTCAACCACCAGGGATCAGATAGAAACACAGAAAGGGAGTGGAGCTTACAGCAACCAATGCTCAAATCTTGGCAGATTGCATTCTTGCTTGCAGTGGTGTGAGAGCAGTAGTGACACTGCCCTGCTAAGAAACACAACCTGTGACCTTGACAAACCAGAGATATGCTAGTGGCCCCACCTGACCACAGAATATAGCTAGCAGTTCCACCCAACCAGGGACCTCACCAAATGGCCTGAGTTATATGCAGAGCCCAGCCAGCAGGCCCACCCAACTGTGTTGCCCAGCCAACATCAACAGCTTTGACCTAAGAGCATAAGCAATGACCTCATCCAATTAGAGACATGAATGTCGAGCCTACCATACCCATGAGCACTACTAGAAGGTCCATTCAGAAACCAAACAGAGCTGAATAGTGAAATTTTTTCCTTCCCAAATCAAACTTATAAAGTCTGGATGAAGAGAACATCTATTAAAATGTGCAGATACCAATTCTAAATTTCAAGAATTATAAAGAACCAGGTAAACATAATACCACCAAAGGGAATTAATAAAGTTTCAAAAACTGAACTTAAAAAAATAGAAAACTATGAACTGTCTAACAAAGAATTCAGCATAATCTGCTTTAAAAAGTTTAGTAAATTAAAAGAACACACAAACAGAAAAGTTAATTAAGTTAGAAAACCAGAGCAGTAACAGTATTAGAAACTCAACAGAGATATAAAAGCAATAAAAATAAACCAGAAATCTTGAGTTGAAGAATGCAATGACTGAAATGAAGAATTTAATAGAGAGGTCCAACAGCAGACTCGACCAAGCAGAAGAAACAATCAATCAACTGGAAGAAAAACAATTTTAAATTATCAAAATGTAGGAGAAAAAGAATAAATCAGATTTTTAAAGGTGAAGAAAGCATAAAGACTTATGGAACAGCATAAAACAAACAATACAAGCATTACAAGAATCCTGTAAGTGTAATCCAAAACCTGGGTTCAGCTGGTTGCCACAGCAAAAGTCAAATTTATGAGACAGGTTCTGGTATAAAATGAAAGAGGCTTATTCAGGTGTTGTGACCTGGGAGAATGGTAGACCCCTGTCTCAAATACAATCCTCCCTTCCTGCTCAAGTGCAATTCTTATAGGGATAGGGAGGGAAGGAATTTTTTTCCCTTATCTAATTATATTGCTATCATTTGGCACACTCAGGTCCTGTCCATTCATCTTTATAGCCTTTTATATGTTTGAGTCTTATCCAATTATCTTTCTAGCTTTTGCCTTGCTAATTGTAAGAACCTCCCCCAGTGCCATCTTGGCCAGTGGAGGAGACTTCCCAGCACTCCCTGACTGTCTAGGGTATCAGGGCCAGTGTGTGTGTGGGGGATACTACAGGACTCACAGTCAGAAAGCCAGGAGCTACTGCAACCCTCAGCTCCCCTCCCCATGCTGGACATGGCACCCACACATCGGAGCACCATGGAGTCATTTGGAGTCAGTGGGGCACCTCTGGATTTTGACACAACCATGTCATCTGTGCAGCTCCTGTGCAACCTGCCCATCTGAAGTGCCCAGATGGCCCTACTTACCCTGCTGGCAGCTTCCCATGCTCCAGCTGACTGTCTATAATAACAGAAGGAAAAAGAGAAAGGGAAACAAAGTCTGATTACTGAAAATTCCTCAAACTTTAGGAAAGAATGAGTATATATTTTCATGAGTCCCAAAGGATCCAAATAGGTTGAACCCAAAAAGGGCTACACATTTTAACTAAACTGTCATAGTCAAAGACAAAAAGAATTTTGAAAGCAGCAAGAAAAAGTGACTCATCACATACAAGGTAGTCCTTATAAGACAATGTATAAGCAGATGTTTCAACAGAAACTTTGAAGAAGAGAGTGGGATGACATATTAAAAATATTAAAAGAAAAAAAACTGGTATCCAAGAATACTATACCAGGCAAATATTTCCATGAGAAAAGCTTTTTTAAAAAGAAGAGACAAAACTTACCCAAACAAATAATAATTGAGAGTTCATGTTCATTAGACCTTACCTTTCTTACAGAAAAATGCTAGGGGCATTTTCCAGAGGCTGGAATAGAAGGATATTAATTAACATCATAAAAGCTTGTGGATATGTAAAATTAACCAGGAAAGGCAAATGGACAGTCAAAGACAGATTCTTGACATTTAAAATGATGGTATATAAATCACTTACAGTGCTAGTGTAAAAATTAAAGAAAAAATAAATGTGTTAAATATAACCATGACTATAATAATTTATTAGATACACAATAAAAAATTGTAACACAAATAACCTAAAATGTGAAGGAAGAGTAGTAAAAGTATAAAGTTTCTGTGTGCTATTGAAGTTAAATTATTATCAGTTTATAGTTATAGTCATCAGTTATAACTATAGTTTATGTAAGCCTCATGGTAACCACAGAGAAAAGTTCTGAAGTAGATGCAAAAGAATTATGATAAAAGGATCAAAGAAATTTGCTTAAAGATCAAAAGAAAGCTAGAGCAAAAAGGAAAAAAAAAAGAATCTACAGGATAATCAGAAACAATTAAGAAAATGACAACAGTGAGTTACCTATCAATTATCCTTACCTATCGAATACTTTAAACTGGATTAAATTCTCCATCAAAGACATAGAATGGCTTAATGGACCAATAGAACAAAATGCAATAATATAATGCCTACAAGAAATGTATTTTATCTTAAGAACACACATAGGCTGAGAGTGAAGATGTGAAAAAGATATTACAAGCAAATGGTAACTAAATGAAAGTAGGCATAAATATACTCACATCAAACAAAATAAACTTTAAGCTAAAAATGGTCATAAGAGAAAACGTTCACTTTACAAAGATAAGATGATCAACTAATCAACAATATATGATAATTATAAATACTTTTACATCCAACATTAGAATAGTTAGACATGTAAAGTAAATACTAACACAATTAAAAGGAGCAATATAATAATAAAATGCTAATACTCCACTCTTAAAAATGGACAGATCATTCTGAGAATCAATAAGGAAATGGTGAATTTGAGCATATTGTGAAACTATCTAATCCTGAGTTTTTCATAAAACGTTTTTGGTAAGTAAGAATTTCAACATTTTATAAATTTTAAATATATAATAGGACTAAGGTATGTTTTTTCTGAGCTCTGAGGACCATATTTTTAAGATCAAATAAAGTACTTTGAAGTCTCCAGAGAATACTTAGTACACCAGCCCAGATATTTTTTTGTTTCCCTGAGTGTCAACATCTGCTCAGAGGAGATAAATTATCTCAGGTACACAACCAGTAAATAAGAAGAAACTGAAATACTCAGATATGATTGTAAAAACATATAGGATACTGGCGTAATGTCAACATTTATTCAAATTGTTTTTATATTTTTACTTTAAATACTATTAAAATATTAATCAAGATATTAACTAACAAGTCATAAAAAATACATACATGCCTGATACCTACATTATAAAAACAAATATGGAAAACTGAGAAAAATGCTTTTGGATTTATTTATTTGATTAAGAGTTATTTTGAGAACTTTTTAAAGATGTTGCTTATTTATTTTTAGAGAGAAGTGAAGGGAGGTAGAAAGAGAAACATCAATCCATGGTTGTCTCTTGAGTGCCTCCTACTGGGGACCTGGCCTGTAACCCAAGCATGTGTCCTGACTGGGAATTGAACTGGTGACTCTTGAAAGTTCTTTATACTATGAAGTTTAAGGCAGATGGCATTAACCAGAAGAATTTTTCACTGTAGGACTAAGGTTTCAAAAGTATACTTAATTCTAAGTATTTAATTTTTGGTGTGACTTTTTATTTTGTGATGCCTGGAAAAACTCAGGAACACATTTACACAACTGTGTAATAGAAACTCATACATAATTGACTCAAAAGGTATAGAAAAGGCAGCATAGATATTCTTACCTAGTTTCAAAAATGTTTTTCACACATTTCAAAATACTAAATCCCAGCTTAGTGAAAGTCACATTCTTTGCAGTTCATTTAAATAACTGGGTGACAATGATGGGAGTCTGGGTATTATTTCACCATTAGCACATCATCACACTATTTTTTTTGAAAGATTTTATTGATTTATTTTTAGAGAGAGGGGAGGGGAAGGAGAAAAAGTGGGAGAGAAACATCAATGTGTGGTTGCCTCTCACATGCTCCCTACTGGGGACCTGGCCCACAACCCAAGCATGTGCCCTGACTGGAAATTGAACTGGCAACCCTTTAGTTCTCAGGCCCACACTCAATCCACTGAGCTACACCAGCCAGGGCTCATCATACTATTAACAAGTGGGAAATACTAGCAGTCTGAATGTGTAAGTATGTGCAGTTGTGTTAGACTTCTTTCCTTCACTTTATTTTATTTTCACAAGAACCTTTAGCATGAAATACTCTTAACTCGTTTAAGTATATGTAGTAAATTTTTCTTATCTCTAAGGAAAATGATGTTGTATATTAAATCTCTAGAACTTACTCATCTTACATAACTAAATTTTACATGCATAGATTAACAATTGCCCCTTCCTCCCTTACCCTAGGCACTAGGAATCATCATTCTAGTTTTTGCTTCTCTGAGTTTGGCTATTTTTGATACACCATAAAGTGGAATCAGAAAATGAAACCCTTATACACTGTTGGTGACAGTGCAAAATGTTGCAACTGTCATGGAAAATAGTATGGGTTAAAAAAAAATTGGACCTACCATATGATCCAGAAATCCTATTTTTTAGGTATTTATCAAAAAGCATTGAAACCAGGATCTCAAAGAGATATTAACACTCCCATATTCATTGTGCACTGTTCACAATAACTAAAACATGAAACAAGCTAAACGTCCACCAACATATGAATGAAGGAAGAAAATGTGATAAGTACATAAAGTATTTGTCAGACTTATAAAAGAAAAATGTCCTGTAATATGTGGTAACATGGATGAGCCCCTAGGACATTAAGCTAAATGAAATAAGCCAGTTACAGATTTGCTTCCTCTTTTACAGGAACTTTCCATCTCTTTCTCCTCCCCTGACCCCCACCTTGACTTCTTTTCTTTTTCTCTCATCAACCTCCCCAACCCCTCCTCCACATGGTGATTAAGGTTTTGCTTGGATGCAGGTCCAAGAGATGGCCCATTGATAGTCCTGTGCTCACCCTACCCAATTATATTAAAGCACTCTCAAAAGTAGCATGGTTGAGCAGAGGATAGCTGTCCCAAGGTGTCAGAACTTCATTTCATTCCATCACTGCTTTTGCCCCCTGACTTTAGCCAGTGAACTGAAGAGACTTAACAGGGGCATTTCAAACTCACCTTTCAGTTTTAGCATTTCAAATTTCAATGTTTCTTCAACAGAAAGCAAGTTCCAGCTGCCTGCTGCTATGAAAAGCAATACTCAAGAGGCAGGTACTGATGTAAAGGAAGTGGCTTATTTTCAGGTGCCAGCCACCTGGAAAGATGGGGAACTCATGTCACAAAGTCCATATCCCTCTCTCAGTGAAGGCAGAGGTTTTTATATGGAAGGAGAAGGGAACAGAACAAACAGATCAAGGAAGTGGGTTGAAAAGTTCTCTATGTGCAGATGAGCACAGTCCATTCCAATAAGGCAAGTGATGGCCTGGTGTGCATCATCCTGGCTTAGTCTTCATGGATTCACATCACCCTGACTTCATGGTGGAAGGTCAGCAAAACTCCTGGAGGTGGAATACCTGAAGGTTCTAGACTGTATCTTCTGAAGTTAGTTCCTAAGATTCTTATACAAACATGCTGTTTTTCTACAAACTACATATTAGAGTTTGCATTTACAGAAACAATATCAAAAGAATGGCGGGGTGGGTTACAGTTTCCCACTGCCAGCAAAACTTTAAGGTGAAATAACATAAAACTAATGATAGAGATTCTAGGGCCAAATAAAGTTGGGGGCTTCATCATTCAAAAGAAGAAGGAAAGTTAGAACTGGAGACAAAAGAGTGGAAAGGGATCTATACACAAGCTGGTATAACCACATCAAATCAAAGAAGTGGTAGAGAGAGATGGAGAAGAGGAAGTAAAAAACAAAGAAAACAGACAATGAGAGGCAGTTTGACTTCCTTACAGTTTTAGGAAACTCAGAAGGTGTGGTTAAAGTTCATAACAAGTTTATAAATAAAAACAGGAGATATGGAAATTGTAAGAGACTGGCTATGTGGTGAAAGGCTCAGGGACCTAGCCCAGAAGAAATACATGTAGTCCAAAGGAGGAACTAATGTGAGATATTTCTAATTTAAATAAGTCATGCCATGAATTTTCAAGTGTCTTGAGCTTGTTTATGCATTACACAAATGTATAATGTATTCGGTGTCCACTCAGCACCTGGCATTGTACAATGGTTCAGGAACATGGTGGTGAATAGAGGTACATGTGCTTATGCTGATAATGTTCCCTAATGATGCCTCCCCACTTCTGTAAGGACCTGGATAAATGCTAATGACTTCATAACACCAGGGGTCTTTACTAGCTGACGCCTATGCAAAACATGTACATTATTACCATCTAAACAGAACAATGAATAGAAAGGCATTTTGTTCCCTGCTCTGAGCCTTGCGGTTGGTGATACTTCAGGGGCAGAAAGGTGAAAATTATTTTTGCAGTGTCGTCAGTTCTAACAGGCTAAATTCATTTGTGAGTATGCTCAGCAGGCTTCCCACAAAAAACAAGCCTCTCTGATTCTATAAACAGCTTTCTGGCATTAGAATGTTCCAGTGGCACAACTGCATTTACAATACAATTGCGCACATTTGTGATTCTCTTGTTATTTTCAGAATTACATGGAAGCCATTTGAGTGATTTAAAGAGAAGAAAACATTTTGGTGGCTCTTTGGCATATATAAATTCAATGTAAGAAATCATAACTTATGTGGTTTACTTGCAGAACTGTCAAGTTGAACTGCTACCTCAAATTCAGAAACTTTAATTCCCTTTCCAAAATAAAGTATTTCCCCTCATCATCTACTGCAGTGAAAAAACACAAGAACAAAAGCAAAAAACTTCTGATTCTCAACCCCATTACCCATCATCCACTCTAGCCATTGGAAAATATGCACATGCTCAATTATTTTTGTCAGTTATACCAAGTCTTGAGATGCTTATGCATATAATTCTTTCAGATTACAGTGTATATTTTGGAGCTATACAAATATGGTGAAGGTCTCCTAAGCAGCCTTCTCACTAACCTCTTATCTCTCATTATCAAAATAAACTTACAAAAGCTAGTAAGTAAAAAATAACCTATATTAAATTTCTACCTTAACATATGCACACTGGATCATGATATTGATATATGATCATATGCTTGTAATTCACACAAATAGTGCTGCTATATCCTTTCATAATAGATATTTAGGAATACAGAGTGAATTTCACTTTAATCAATGTTGCCTTAAAAATCTCTGAAGGATATTGATAACATGTAACTTTGGAGTTTAAATTATTAAAGGTTGTCATGTGCTAAAATAAAATGTGAAATCAAGATGAAAGCCCACAGTAAATTTGAGTTTACAGGAAGTATTACTGAACTAAGATGGAAAAAAAGTACAGCATAAATAATTCAACAACCTGATAGATTAAATGTGTAACCCACAAAGCAAGGAAAATCATAACCAGTTTCTGATTTTTAGGGTTTAGGAAAACCACTTTTTATCCTGCTTTAGAATTAAAGAAAACAAGAACGGAAAAGCAGTGAAGTTAAGAGAAATACCAAGAAGGTCATTTTATATTTCAAGAGGGCATCAGCTTTGGTAAAAGTCCGAAAGATAAAAATGTATTCTGACTCTCTACCCAAAGATAAAAAGTCATTTTATTAGAAATAATGTAATTATTTTTAGACCTTTAATGAGGAATGAGCCCATAGTCAGCAAGAACCCTCTAACTGTAAATGTTAAACAAAAATATTAAATCATTTTTATTCTGCTTACTTTGTTTTTTATGTTTTTATCTCCACTTTCTACCCTCGATCCTACCCGCCTTTGGTTTTGCTCATGTGTCCTTTATTACTAGATGTTCCTAGACACCCAAGGCTAATAAATACTATGCTCCCACCCCCCACCATTCTTTGGTTATACTGAGGTTGGGAGCTGACATTGCACACCAGTGAAATCAAAATTGTGATAGCTTTGGTCTCCTGCTAAATGGGCTGCTTCTCAAGGGTTTTGGAGTTGGAGTCACAGGAGCTAATAACTTATCACCCCCACATTTTGGAGGTTGCTCCTGTGCCAAGGATTCTGAGGACTCTTTCATCTGCTGAACACTCACAGTTGAGCAGGGCAATTTGGTTTTGATGCTATGCCAGAAATCTTCCAAAAATGAGTTACTGGAACTTGGAGAAAGGAAACTATGTGCAATACTAGAGGCATTTTTCTGGCAGACAACAGTGTGTTCAAGTATATCAATCACTAGGTGATTGCAGTGTCCTAAAAACCTTGTTAAACTTCTGGTCAGGATGGCCATGTAGGCAGACATGGCTCACCCCTTCACACAACCACATCAGAATTACAACTAAAATATAGAACAACCATCTCTCGGGATCATCGGAAACTGAGTTGAATGGAAGTCCGACAACAACAGAATTAAAGAAATCACATCCATCCAGACTGGTAGGAGGGGCTCAGACACAGAACAGCTGGTGTGGTGGATAAAAATTCAGAAGGAATAGCTCAGGATGAGGAGACCTAGCCTCATACCAGGCTCCCCAGCTCAGTCTTCCAGTGCCAAGAAGACAAGTCCCCAGAACTTCTGGCTGCAAAAACTAGTGGAGATTGAGTTGGTGGGAGAAACTTCTGGAGCCCCAAGCAGTTCATCTTAAAAAACCCACACATGGACTCACTGTAGGGGAAATGGAGTCAGTCAGGCTCCCTCACTGGGCCCAATAAGCAGTATTCCCGTAGCCTTGAGAATGGACCCACATGCACAGAATCATGCTTTGTTATATAATACCTTGTCACCCTGCTGGCTTTGTGTGCATTCAGTATATAAGGGAGCAGGGCCTTTCCATAGTGCAACATGCAGCTTGTGGTGTGCACCTTGAATAAAGGCATGTCAGGCATTCTCACAGCTCCACAAATTTTGTTCTGTCTGCTCAAATCCCAGGTGAAACTGCCAAGCCTTGAAAGGCTGCAACACACTCACCTACTCAGACTCACTGCCTGTGAGCTTCAGCACTGGGGTAGCAGCTTGAAAGGCATCAGAGGTATACAGGAAGGAACTGAAGTATCTGGTATCAAGGTGAGCAGAGGCCATTGTCCCTTTTCTAAACCTTCTCGAAACAAAGCCACAGAGCCACCAAGCTGGTCCATATCTGAGACACCATCAACCTGGCTAACACTGAGCCACCTTGGAGATCCCTAGAGACTCTGCCCCATTCAACTTATGGACCCAGCCAAGCTGCTTTTCCAGATGAATGGCTGGTCTTGGTTAATACTGCACACACTTCCTAAATCCTCTCAAACAAGCAACAGTTGACCTCAGTGAGCCTCAGGCCCAGCACTAGAAGCAGCCAGCCTAGATTCTCAACTTGGCTTTGCTCGAAACAAGCCCAGTACAAGTAGCAGCCATCTCAGATTGCTTTATAGCTCATGCAGGGTGGTCCCAGAAAAATACACATGGGGGCTAAACTAGACCTCCTCGATCTGGAAAACCCCAGGTTCAGTGTACCCAGTGGATAGATACACACCACATCAGAGCACCACCACCCTGCCGTTGCACAACTGATCCTCCATGGATAGTGGAGGTTTGGGGGTCAGTAGTCACAGCCAATCCTTGTAGCTGACAGGTCTGCGTAAAATCCTCCCAGTAATATGCTCACAGCAACCAAGACTCAACCATAAGAGGAGGGTATATTCAGGCCAAATGGAAGGTGCACCTCAAGGACCCAGCTTGAGAGATATGGGAGGTTGTGCCACTGCACCCTACAGGACACCTACTACATTAGGCCACACTACCAAGACACAGAGTCAAAGCAGCTCTACTTAATACATTAAAACAAACACAGGGAGGCTGCCAAAATGAGCAGACAAAGAAACATGGCCCAAATGAAAGAACAGGTCAAAACTCCAGAAACAGCTAAACAAAATGGAGATAAGCAATCTATCAGATATAGAGATCAAAAACTGTTTATAAGGATGCTCAAGGAACTTAGTGAAGACCTCAGCAGCATAAGAAAGACCCAGTAAGAAATGAAAGTATCACTAAGTGAAATAAAGAACAATTTACAGGGAAACAACAGTAGAGTGGATGAAGCCCAGAATCAAATCAATGATTTGGAACATAAGGAACTAAAAAAACAACCAATTGGAGCAAAAAGAAGAAAAAAAGAATTAAAAAAATGAGGATAGTATAAGCAGCCTCTGGGACAAATTCAAGAGGTCCAACATTCACATCATAATGGAGCCAGAAAAAGAAGAAAAAGCAAGGATTTGGAAATGTATTTGAAAAAATAATGAAAGAAAACTTTCCTAATTTGGTGAAAGAAATAAACATGCAAATTCAGGAAGCACAGACTCTCAAACAAGATGGATGCAAAGAGACCCACTCCAAGACATGTCATAATTAAAATGCCAAAGGTTAAAGATAAAGAGAGAATCTTAAAACCAGCAAGAGGAAAGCTGTTAGTTACCTACAGGGGAGTTTCTATAAGACTGTCAACTGATTTCTCAAAAGAAACTTTGCAGGCTAGAAGGGATTAGCAAGAGATATTCAAAGTCTTGAAAAGCATGGACCTATAGCCAAGGCTGTTCTACCCAGTAAAGCTATCATTTAGAATCAAAGGGCAGACAAAGAGCTTTCCATAAAAGAAAAAACTAAAGGAGTTCATCATCACCAAACCATTATTGCATGAAATGTTAAAAGGACTTATTTAAGAAAAAAATAAAAACTATGAACAATAAATATATATATATATATATAAAATCAACAATTGAATCTAGGAAACAAACTGAGCAAACAAAAAGAACCAAGACAGAATCATGGATATGAACAGTGTTTTGGTGGTCGCCAGAAGGGAGGGTGTGTGGGGGAATGGATGAAGAGGTGAGGGGATTAACAAGTACACATAAGGAGTTACAGAACAACCATGCGGATATAAAGTACAGTATAGGAAATGGAGTAGCCAAAGAATTTATATGCATGACCCATGGACATGAACAAGTTGCGGGGATAGCCTGAGGGTGTGGGGGATACTGGGTGGAAGGGGGCTTAGGGGGAAAATCAGGAAAACTGTAATAATATAATCAATAAAATATAATTTATAAATAAATAAATAAATAAATAAATAGGCTTCCTCACTATTGATTGCTTACCATAGTTCTCCCAACACCTGATAGTCACTTTCAGTCACTTTCTGCTTTCTTCTGTCCACAAGGCCATAACAGCAAGTGGGTTAGAAACTCAGTGAAAACAATTTTTCCCCTCTTCAGCCAGTGAATACTGTGTAAATATCTGTACACCTGTTATGAATCAATACACAGCATAGCTGTGCTCTGGTCTCTTCTACACTAACAGACCTGGTAGTTTTCACTGCCTTTTCTCAGTTCTGTTCATGCTATAAGGTCGGTCTTATGCTATTCTGTAATTAGAAATTCTTCTCCAGTCTCTTTTTGTGGCCTACATCATCTCCAAGATTTTAAAATTGTAAACTTATGTCAGCTGATGATCACTGGTACAAATTTAATACCAACAGAAATCCCAAATTTGGGATGCCTTATAGAGGGAAACTTTATTTGGTATAAACAATTCAATCATGGTAGAGCACGGTTGCAGAAAAGCTTAACAGTTTGGGTTTTTTTTTTCTTAATGGAAAAGCTCAACAGTGTAGTTATGAAACAGTATGACTTGGAAAATCATGATTGTGAGGAGGCAGTTACGGGGTATGGCCCTCAGCAAGGCCTCTCCCTGGTTAAACAGTTCTGCTCTGTTCTGCTCCAGTTTGTTCCACTCTGTCCTGTTCTGTTCTGCTTGGCTCCACTCTACTCAGCCTGCTCTGACTGCCATGCTCTGTCCTGCTCCACTCTTCTCTGGACCAGCAAAACATCTCTGGTGTTGGTGTTTCAGCTCCAGCCAGGGAAATGCACCCTTAAGTCTCTGTGAAAGGGGAAACTGTGCTCTGAATTAGAGAGGAGGTGACTTATATCTAGAGAAGTCCTTATCCCTGATGCTTGATTGGTCTGTCCTTATGTGAATGAGGACTCTGAATCCTCTGTTTGATTTGTCCAAAAGGCATTGTCCTGATTGTTAAAATGGAGCCACCCTGGTCAGTGAAGATGTTGATGGGAATATAGTGTGTCACAGCTCTTGGATGAGGAAAGCCTCAGTCTCATTGGTTGAAATAGGATTCCATGAACTCTTTTATAGGGGCTGGCTCAGACTGCAGGAACACAGTACAGGCAGGTAGTTAGTTCAGTGCAGGAGGCAGGCACTTCAGTGCTGACTTCCCCCTAAAGGATGGTTTATGTAAGAGGCCCTTGTGTAGAGATGTTCATGAAGCTTTGCTTTTACAATCTGAGCCCAATTAGCCACCAGGAGCCCTTCTTGGTAGGTTCCTTCTTTCCCAGAGCCCACACATTAAGTGAAGATATATTCAAGCTACTGAGATTATATTTTCATTCATCTAAATGCTAAATGAATGACAATATTCCTTTCAGTAACCTTTTGTCAATATGTGAAATATTAGCTGATACATGAGGGACAAAGATAAGAGAAGTGACTGGTACCTTCTTACCTCTCTGGTCAGTGTTCTTATCTGTAATATGAAGGAGGTTGAAATTGATACTTTGATGGTATAAGCATTGTTCAGTCCTACATACCGGAAGACCTCAACTGCTTGTAGTTCCCTAACCACACCACACTCTCTTATGCCTGGTAGCAAATGCCTATGCTTCTCCTCTGCCTTTTATATCCTCACTACACTGAAGATGCTCTCTTTCAACCCTCCTAGCCTTACTCATCATTTTACTACTCAGCTCAGATATCAAACCCCTCAAGAACTTTTCCCACTTTCTCTCCTCCACCACAAGCATCCCCAGTCTGGATCTGGGCTCTCTCATAACACCCTAAGCATGTTGTTATCATAACAGTTATGCCATTCTTTTTAATTGTCTACTTTCTCATCCCATCCCCACCTGGCACTGGACTGTGATCATCTGTGCAGCAACTCTATCCATTCTACACTCTCAGCACTTGGCAAACTTCCTGGGGAAAGGTAGGAATTCCGTAAATGTTAACTGGATGAACTAAATGGAGGGCAATAGATGGAAAAAAACGTACAAGTCCTACTGTATCTATTTAAATGTTTTATTTAATGCTGGTCTTGTTTAGAGATAAAAGAATTACTTTTATCTGTTAGAACTGTGCCTGGAACATAATAGGAAGCAATAAACATTTGTTTAGTGGGTGACAAAGTACTCTCTTATAATTATCTTGGATGCTGACACTATAGTCTTCTCAGGAGGAACATTTACATATATTTTGCATGAACAAAGACTCTGCTTGGGCAAAGATCAAATTCAACACTACCATTAACCCAAACAAGGTAAGGAAAATTTTGTTCAGAACAATTGTTCTGGGAAATCACTCCTCTTTCTGGAAGAAAGGGAGAGAAAGAGGGAAATCTAGCCATACTGCCTAGTAACAGTGGCCATTAGTTACTCATTGGTTATTGAGAAATTAAAACACTGCCTATGTGAATAAAAAAATCTCATTAATAATTTTTATATTTTTAAAATGTTGAAAATTTAATATATTTTATATATTGGCTGAAACAAGATGTTTAGTAAAATTAATTTCATTTTACTTTTTTCAGTGTTGCTACTAGATATTTTAGAAATACATATGTGGCTCACATTATGTTTCTATAGGATAGTGCTGATCTAGAACCTTTTAAAATTCTCTTGCTACTATACTTTCTGTGTCTTTGGTAACAAAGTTTTGGAATTTATGACAATGAAATCCTCTTTATTCAAAGAAGCCTTTCTCTATTTCACCTTTCCAAGCCAACTCAACCAAAACCTATTCATTCAAAACCTTTGAGACAAAGTAGTAATAGTTCTGGAAGCAATTTCATTGTTGGAGTTTTGGCATAGGACTTTTTCTCCTGCTAATGTTTATATTTAAGCAAAGATGCAGTGACCCCAGAGGAAGATCACTGTGAGAGCTGCTGTGTGTCATTTTCTGATGGCTCCACTCATACCACTGCTTATTCTCTCTCTCTTTGTCAAGAGTACCAAATAGCGCATCTTGGCTGGCTGGGGGCCCTGCTAACACTGAGGGTGACATTGTACCAACAGAGTGCTCCCTGTGAGAGGCACTCTTTACTATGGGTCACCCCTGTCCTCACAGATTCTCCTTTGGGGCATTACAGTGCTCATAGCCTGCCTCATGCCTAAAGACATTTTAAATGCTTCCAAATGAAGTCTTCAAATCCTTTATATTCTTTTTAAAAATAATTTCACATTTGTGTTTATTAATCTTTGTAGATTTTTCAGATGTTCTTCATATATTTTTATAGATGGCACATTTCCTGTTTTTCTCTTTTTTATTGTATTTTTCCATTATCATTTAGTCCTTTTATACCTCCCTCCCTGCTGTATTCTACCTTTCAACACATTGTAAACATCCTCAACACTTTAACCCAAGTTTTCCAATGGCCTCATTGGAGCCTGTATTCATAGCCACACTAACAGAACCTGCTCACTACAGGGGGAAGTGGGCAGTAGAGAAAGGAGACCAAAGATGACAAAAACTAATCTTTGACAGAGAAATTTTGAAAATTTCACACCCACCTTCAAAACAATACTCAAAATGGAAAAAAATACTCTATGGAAATATATTTTCAGAAATTGTGTCAGCTATTTTTATAAATGACACTAGTACTTCCCATTGGCTATATCTTAAGAGAGAATTATTACTTAAGAATAACTCAATTGTTTATAGGACATCAGATAGGACTGCACATAATTTTGGTAATTTCTATCTTTATTGTATTTTTTTATTTTTTTAAAGATTTTATTTATTTATTTTTAGAAAGGGAAGGGAGAGAGAAAGAGAGAGAGAGAAACATCAATGTGTGGTTGCTGGGGGCCATGGCCTGCAACCCAGACATGTGCCCTGACTGGGAATCGAACCTGCGATGCCTGGTTCGCAGCCTGCGCTCAATCCACTGAGCTACGCCAGCCAGGGCTGTTTTTTATTTTTTAAATTTTCTATAGGATAAGAAAAGAAGTAGAGACAGAATGAGAGAGGGAGGAAGAGAAGGAAAAAGAGAGAGGGAGAGAACTGCTGTCTCAAAGCTACTCCTATTAAAAAAAAAGAAGTCAGTCACAATTAAAGCCCCTCTCTCAGAAAACTTGGAGGAAACATCTAGGAAAATTCAATAATGCACTTATATGATCATGCATCCCTCTCTTACACCCAAACCAAAGTCATTTTCCCCCCGGAAGGAATAGGTAGTACTACATGCAGTAAAGTTCATTTTTTTCATTTACACTCATTCAAAACAAAAGCTTTTTAAGATTCTTCTAATATTGCCTAACCTAAGGTCCAGCTGGAGACTCTGTTATTTTTCACTTTCATTTTTTTGGCATTGATTTTAATGCTAATACTACCTTCAGACACTCAAAGGTAGTAATTTTAAAAAGAACAACAAAATTAATAATGGAGCTCTGCATTATTTCTCCCTTCCAGTAGGTATATAAGGGTTGTTCTATGGCCATTGAAAATCAATTCTTCCAAGAAGGATACTGGCCTGCTAACTAATGCATACCATTAGCACTGCTAATGCTAGCAAGAAACAGAATGCTCTGAAAATTCAATTTGCATACATGTATTTTAGGTTTAAAAAATGCACTTAATGTCAGACTCCCCACAGTGCCTCATGACCTGCTGTTTCTGGGCTAGCCCCTCAATATTAAAGACTGATTTGCATTCTGCAGATCTCATGAGCTTGTGGCTGAGTACTGATTTACATTGATTGATGGCCTTTTGTTACTCTTCCTTACAGGCTGTGACCACTTGAAACTTCAAAATGGATGGAGTAAAACATAACAGGCACTTTTGTTCAATGAAGCAGAGAGACAGGACTGGGAAGCCAACCATCCTGTCAGAAATGTCCAGACTAATCAGTCAGGTTTTCAAAACTCTGACACACTGCATTCTTAGTGCATACAAAAGTAACTGTGATGAGTATAGACAAAGCAACTGATGATGCTTCTTTTATATCTAAAACACAGTTTTAAAATATCAATAATATGTGTAATTTTTTCATTCAGTAATTATGCTTTAAACTACTTATTTTAAATACACTGAACTGTATTCTAAAATTAAGGAGCCGGTTAGAGTGTTGTTTATGAGTTCAGGGGTGGGTGATATGGCTGGAAAGAAGGGTAAGAGCCTAGTTAAAGAACAAGTACAAATGATCCATGGGAGTGGACAACAGAGTAGGGATTCACTGTGTGTGGGTAGGTGGGAAAGGGGAGAAAAATAGGGGAAAATTGGGACAACTGTAATACAACAATAATAACAAAAAATTAAATTAAAAAATAAAAATAGCACTGGCTGGTGTGGCTCATTGGATTGAGTGCCGGCCTTTGAACCAAAGGGTCACTGGACTGATCCCAAGTCAGGGCACATGTCTGGGTTGAGAGCCTGGTCTCCAGTAGGGGGCACTCAATAGGCAACCACACATTGATGTCTTTCTCCCTCTTTTTCTCCCTCCCTTCCTCTTTCTAAATAAATAAATAAATAAATAAATAAGAATTGGTTAGCAAATTATAACTGATTAAATTAATGGGATGCCATAAATCAATAAAAATCACACTTTAAATTATTTAAAATAGAGACTATTACATGAAAAAGTATTTCTAAATTGTATGATGTCAACTTATATCAAATGTATATATCAAGAGAGATAAGATACATAAATTTAATAATGTTATTTAGGTTGAAATTTAAATATAGGTACATAAAAACACTAAGTTTATACATAGCAAAATTTAATTATAGATGGTTTATTATGGAATTATGCACAATTTTTTAAATTTCCCTGTGTGTTTCTATATTTTCCCCAAATTTCTAAATTAAAATGTTTATATAAGAAAAATATTCATAATTACAGTCCATATAAATTTCTCTCTCAATATATACCTATTCATTGACTACCAGCATCCTCTACTAAGGTTTAAAAAATAGTCACTGTATTTTAACACATACCTTATTTGTCTGGGTGGCCTAAGTTCAAAAGGACCATAGAATTAAGGTTTTGAATGGATGAAGTATTAGCAAAAATCAACCTGGAGTTTCAAAAGAGTAGAAAGCCTTGCAGGTGGAATGCCTGCAATAATTTCAAATACTATCACATAGAAGTTCCATGAGCTGACAGTGTTTATCAACATTATTGCCATTAGCAAGCAAATACCACTTAATCACAACTTGATTAAGGATAAAAACTGGACACTTTCAGTAATATGATTTCCAGTGTGTGTAAATTTAAAGAGGTAGGAAAAGAGGACTTCTGGCTAAGATGGAGGCATAAGTAGACACAATGTGCCTCCTTGCACAACCAAGATAGGGACAACAACAATTTAGAAACAGAATAACAACCAGAACTGACAGAAAATTGAACTGTATGGAAGTTAAACAACCAAGGAGTTAAAATAGACACATTCATCCAGACCAGTAGGAGGGGTTGAGTCAGGAAGCCAGATGGAGAGGATTCAAGCGGCACAAAGAGGATTGGGACTGGGTGCATAAGACCACAGTGGGAAGACCCTAGGCATGTAAGCAGTGGCTGGCAAACCCCAGCTGAGGGGTGGCAACTGGCAGACTCAGCGGGGTGATGATTGTGAAATAGAGACTTGGGCACTGACTGAAAACACCTGTGGGCATTGATGTGCAGGGAGAGACTCCCAGCCTCACTGGAGAAGTCGTTGGAAAGACCCCCAGGGTCTTTCTACAAGCAGATTCCCGTGTGTGTGCACGAGCCCACCTACATGGGAATCAGCACCAGAAAGGTCCAGTTTGCTTGGGGGAAGTGCCAGAATGGACTGAAATCAGCAGAGAGCTGAGCAAGTGCCATTGTTCCCTCTCGGACCCCATCCCCACATACAGCCTCACAACCCAGCAACTGGGTTTCCCCACCCTGGTGAACACCTAAGGCTGCACCTCTGATATATAACAGGCATGACCAGACCAAAAAAAAAAAAAAAAAGACGGTTCAAACAGAAGAACAAATGAAAGCTCCAGAACCCATCCTTTTAAGTGACCAAGAGATAGCCAACCTATCAGATGCACAGTTCAAAACACTGGTGATTAGGATGCTCACAGAATTGGTTGATTTTGGTTGCAAATTAAATGAAAAAATGAAGGCTACAATAAGTGAAACGAAGAAAAATACACAGGGAACCAATAGTGATGGAAAGAAAGCTGGGTCTCACATCAATGGAGTGGACCAGAAGGAAGAAAGAAACAAACATACAGAAAAGAATGAGGAAATAATTGAAAAAATTGAGGAGAGGCTTAGGAACCACCAGGACAACTTTACACATTCCAAGATCGGAATCACAGGGGTGCCAGAAGGAGAAGAGGAAGACCAAGAAATTGAAAACTTATTTGAACAAATAACAAAGGAGAACTTCCCCAATCTGGCAAAGGAAATAGACTTTCAAGAAGCTCATAGAGTCCCAGAGAAGTTGGACCCAAGAAGGAACACATCAAGGCACATCATAATTACATTAGCCAAGGTAAAAATGAAGGAGAGAATCCTAGAAACAACAAGAGATAAGGAGACAGTAACCTACAAAGGAGTTCCCATCAGACTGTCAGCTGATTTCTCAAAAGAGACCTTGCAGGCAAGAAGGGGCTGGAAAGAAATATTCCAAGTCATGAAAGGCAAGGACCTACATCCAAGGTTACTCTATCCAGCAAAACTTTCATTTAAACTGGAAGGGCAGATAAAGTGCTTGTCACATAAGGTCAAGTTCAAGGAGTTCATCAGCACCAAGCCCTTATTATATGAAATGTTAAAGGGACTTATCTAAGAAAAAGAAGACAAAAAACATGTACAGTAAAATGACAGCAAACTCACAATTATTAACAACCACACCTAAAACAAAAACAAACTAAGCAAATAACTAGAACAGGAACAGAACCAAAGAAATGGAGAACACATGGAGGGTTAGCAACAGGGGAGTGGGAGGAGGAAAGAAGGGTAAATTGTACGGAGAATAAGTAACACAGGTGGTAGGTAGAAAATAGACAGGGGGAGGATAAGAATAGTATGGGAAATGTAGAAGCTAAAGAACTTATGACACATGGACATGAACTAAAGGGGGAAAATGTGGGTGGGAGAGGGTGTGCAGGGTGGAGGGGGGTTGAGGGGGTAATGGGACAGCTGTAATAGCATAATCAATAAAATGTTTTTAAAAAACAACAAATGGGCCCTTGGCTTTAAAACAATTAAAAATTTTATTTTGGAAAAAAAAAAGAGGTAGGAAAAGAAAGAAAGCATGAAGGTGAAAATTCCCCTGATACAACCACCTTTGTTGCTCCATCCCAGTGAGTTTCTCAGAAACAAAAATGGAGGAAAATGTTGAAATTAATGGTTTCTCAATATATTGGGGGTAAATTGGAAAGTTTACAGCTGTGAGAATACCTTGTCTTACCTTTAGTTATGGCCATGAAGTAACAAATATTTTCCTTGGTCAGAGAGCAACTTAACAAAAGACAAATTCCAAAAAATATTTCATGTTTAACAAATGAGAATTCACATTTATAAGCCTATAAAATTTAAATGCAGAATTATATTCATATTGATTTTTGGATTTTTAATGATTTTCTATTTATTCACCATTTGCATACTCCCTTTATAGAACACTGTACAACCTTTTCTATGTTGCTCTGTGTGATCCTCACAGAGGACATCCCCAGTGCTCCCGCTGGCTTATTTCCAGTTAGTTTCAGCCAGTGAATGACATCACCCAAAGGTCAGAAGACAGAGGAGAGAGAGAGAGAAAGGTGTTTCTCCACTGCTCCCTCCTGTATGCAGGAAGTAGTCATACCCTTTCACAACTAGAGTGGTCTCTAGGGGTTCCTTCTTCTATGATTTCTCCCCTCACAGCAATTACCCTGTCCTTTCACTTATGGTTGTTAATAGTTTGATTCTAGCACTAGTCTCTGGCTGTCTAATCACACCTCCAGGATTGATAACAGTAGGTATCATATGTAATTATCTACATATATACATATATTCTTATATATTCTGAAACTTATATACTCTATTATAAAATTATATTTTATTATTTCTATTAATATCTGACATAAATCTCATATGATATCTATTCTTATATAAATATCAAAAGCATTATGGAATATATTCTAAAGCTATTAAATCAAGCAGCACACTATTTAAGATTTATGTTAGCACACATAGCAAAAACTGGTTCTAACAGTTTGTTTGATAAATTGAAACCTGTATTCAATGGTAGCCCATAAGCAATAGTTGAGATATAGAAACTTCTTTGTCATATTGTAATTAAAGGAAACTGAAGGTTTAAGTAGATGGAAATGTAGGAGTGGACCTCTTACGTGCAAGACTGATAACTGCTTCCTAACCATGGCAAAGCAATAGGAAGCACATAGCAAGGGGCCCAGCATCCCAGAAGAGCTCTGTGTGGCTGTCCAATATAGCCTTGAGATGATAAGAGATTTTGACATTGACTTTAATGCTCTTATTTCAACAGGAATAATGATCTCAGGGTGGCAGGGACCTAGTTGTGAGGCTCAGATATCACAGACAAAGTTGGCCCAATGGCATAATACACCATAGAAATGCAGTAGCAATCAGAGATTATTGACACTTAGAAATCTATAGAAGTTTAATATTGGCTCCCTATTAGTGAAATAGATGAGTAACCTACTAAGGTATCCCTTGATTAATACAATCCAGAAATCACTATGTCTGATGACAAAAAACAGACAAAGCTAAGGTACTAGCATGAATCTACACCCAGACCTAGGTTAGTTCATATAGTCTGAACCCCTTGAGTGAGAAAAATAGAGAATACCTAGAAAGGGACTCTCAAATATGTCCTCAAGAAAATACTCGAATTTTTCCCCAATTTTTACATACAGAAAACTTTATCCACTTTAAAGGGTGACTGTGTGAAGAGCAGGTGCTCAAATCTTTAGGGAATTACTATCTATTAGCTCTGAATTGACACTAGCCCCAGGGACACAAATGCCACTTTGGTTGAATGGCTAGAGTGGGGCTTATGAAAAGGCACTTGATAAACAGAATCTTGATCTAAATTTGTCTCACAGTGGGTCCTGTGGGCTCACAGCCCATCCTGTACTTATTACCCTAATTTCTGCAAGAATAATTGGAGTTAATATACTCTGAACAGGCATAATTCCCACATTGCTTTCCTGACCTATGGAATAGGGACTAGAACAGTAGAAGAGTCAAGTGAAAGCCCCTGAAACTGCCTGCTTCACATCTAAACAAAATGGTAAACTAAAACTAGCACTGCATTTCTGAGAGAAATAGCAGTGTTTAGTGTCACCATAGAAGATATTAAAGATGCAAGAATTGTGAAACTAAATGGGACTTCTGGAATGACTATGAATTATTATAAATTTAATCAAACTGTGATTACCAATAAAGTATGTTAGTTGAGGTAACCAAGAAAACTCCTGACACTGAGTATGCAGATATTGATTTGTTATACAAATTTTTTTTCAATCTCAATTAGTCAGTACAATTAAAATCAGTCTGCATTCACCTGGTAGAGATAGTAGTATACCCTTATTGGCTAACCAGAACCATTGACTATGATAACTCTCTTCCTTTGCCATTATATAATTAACAGAGACCTTGACCATCTCATTTAGCATGTTAATTAAATATACAAATAGCAATAGGAAATATCAGGTAGCCTAGTTACTTGGTATAAGAATAATAAAACTTATTCAATTCAGAAGCATAAATCTTTAATAAAGTTACTAGGGATGAGGTAGTCTTGGTAGTATAGATCATTACCTCTAAAGTGAAAGAGAGTTGCTGCATGTGGCACTGACTATAAGAACAATAAAAAAGGATAGAATATATGTTTTAAAATATATTTTCAAGTATATACATTGAAATATATATTTGTATATACATGCATATGTGTATATGTATATGACATGGACACCAGCCTGCAGTGTCTGTGGCATCATGGATGAGACATGAGACAGTCATACAGACTACTAAGTCCTATGTGGAGGAAAAGGGACTGCCCGGCTACCCTCTCAAAGGGAGGGTGCCTCAAAGCAGCCTGGCTACTCTCTCAAAGGAGAGTGCCCTGATCATTCCTTGACAGGGTTTTTATTGGCTTTTAATTTGCCCAGGAATACAGGTAAAGTTCATTAATCATTATCAGTCAGTAAGGACCAAACAATAGATAACGTACAAAGAACTCTGAGGGCCTATTCTGAGTCAGGGTCTGTAAGCTAATGGGCCACAAAACTCTGGGAAGCAAACTCATTTCCTGCCCAGACCTTTGTCATTTAATTAAGAGCATTCTTAGCGAAGCAGGTTTCACAGGAGTTTGTTTATGTATTCTTTCTCAGGCCTGATCACCCAAGGAACCCACACTTTCCAGCACAGGGATGCACTGCCCTCTGCCATTGTTTTAGGATTAAGTTAGGCAGGGGAAGTAAGGCAGCCAAGAAATAGGAGACTTCTCTCAGGCAGAATGAAGACTCAGGCTTTGTCAAAGCTGAGGGGCGAGGGTTAATCACTCCCATTTTCAATAGCCACACCCCCACCCCGACAAGTCCTTCCCTGAGGGCTTTCCCACGTGATCATGCCTGTCTTAAGTCCATCCTCCTCTGAGGAATCTTACCCATCATTTGTTAACAGACAAAGCAAGGGAAGCCAGGCAAGGAGCAGGCAGCACTCCTGCCAGGGAGACAAGCTTGTCTCCTTAGTGTGTCCTGATCCAGAGGTCTCTCACTCAGCCTTAGCTATGGAGAGTTACAGCTTCCTGAAACCAGGCAGGGTGGTTCCCAACATGTATATACATACATAAGGAAATAAAGAGATGTCAGCTATTCTTAGAAGACAAAATAGTTGATGCAATTATCCTGAGGCAGAAAACAGTTTGGTTTATATCAGGAATGGAGAGAAAGCCAGGGTGACCACAGAGTAGGAAGGGAGGTCTCTATGTAATAAGGTTCAAGAGGTTTTCTACAGCCAAATCACAGAGCCTCAAAGGTCATAGTGAAGATTTTGAATTTGGTTCTAAGGACAAATGAAGATTTTTAAGCTGGGGTAAGGGTAAGGAGGACTGATGTGATTTGATTTTTTTTTAATAAATCTGGCTACAAGTGAAGAATTTTGGAAACAAAATTGGGAAAATTATAAGTCTTAATTTATCAGAGGAAAGAAAGGATGTAATGCTAGAGCTGGGGAGTTGACTTATTTATTGAAAGTTATTTATTTCTACTGTTATTGTTAGCCAAAATCTCAAGATCTATTTTATCAGTTCCAAACAAATTGCCATAAGTCACTATTCACCAAAAGCAAATGGAATGACAGCACATAGGCTATGAGGGACAGTGCCAGTATTAAAGATTAGTAATATATTTTTGTTTAAATAAAAATAAATAATAATTCCAGTATAATGGATCAACTCAATGGACCATCTTACATTCCTCTAGAATGTAAATACACACCCCATTTTGGAGAAAAGTGGTTTAGAGGTATGTTCAGTGGTAGGGAGTTAATGAAAGTTGAGGAAAAATTAAACAGAAGTGTGTTCCACTTGCAAACCTCTTGAGAAAAGATGAAGAGCCCTGGGAAACTGAGTAACAAACTCCTTTCTCCAAGCATCCTAAATGTCCTCCAGATCCTTGGAATTGAGGGTACGAAATAAAAAGCCCTGATTTCCGTCTCTGTCTCTGTCTTTTCCATAAGTCTATGCTAAGCTTACCATGTAGTAAAATGCTCAGCTAACAATCCTGTGGAAATCAGAATTGCATCTGAGGAGCAAAGTGCACAGTCCTACTTTGTCACAGGTTATCCAGGTAATGGGGAAGAATGGTGGATTATATCCTGGCCTTAAGAATTTGTAAAGTTCCCTGGCTGGTGTAGCTCAGTGGATTGAGTGCGGGCTATGAACCAAAGCATCGCAGGTTCCATTCCCAGTCAGGGCACATGCCTGGGTTGCATGCAGGCCACAGCCCCAGCAACCGCACATTGATGTTTCTTTCTCTCTCTCTTTCTCCCTCCCTTCCCCCTCTAAAAATAAATAAATAATTTTTTTAAAAAAATCAGCAGTACCACTTAAAAAAAGAGTTAGGTTTAAAAAAAAAGAATTTGTAAAATAAGAACTTTACATGAACTTTCTCTAATCATCACCGCATCCCTGCAAGTTATTACCATCTCCCTTTCTGCAGACTAGGAAATATTGGCTCAAAGGATTGAAGTGAATATTCAAAGGTTGTTACATCATTCAATATAGGTTTTTAAATGTCTTCTATTTGGTAATATTTAGTCTTCTTATTTATTACTTTAAAAAATTACAGTAGTCCCACCCTTATCTATACTTTTGCTTTCTGCAGTTTTAGTTATAATTGTTCAACTGTAGTCTGAATATATAAGGGAAATTCAAAGATATAAACATTTCATAAGTTTTAAATTGATCAATGCTCTGAGTAATCTGATGAAATCTTGCATCATCACTCTCCATTATACCCAAAATATGAATCAACCCTTTGTCCAACATATCCACAGTGAATATAATACCTGCCCATTAGTCACTTAGTAGCATCTCAGTTATCAGATCAACCACTGTAATATCACAGTGCTTATGTTCAGGTAATCCTTATTTTACTTAAGATGACTTCATAGTCATTCACATAATTTTTTAATTTTTTTTAAATTTTATGTTTTTATGTTTGGAGAGAGGGGAAGGGAGGGAGAAAGGGACAGAAACATCTACATGTGGTTGCCTTTCATGCATCCCCTACTGGGGACCTGGTCTGCAACCCAGGCACGGGCTCTGACTGGGATTCAGACCAGTGACCCTTTGGTTCACAGACTGGTGCTCAATCCACTGAGCCACACCAGTCAGGGCTGACATAATTTTCATTAGAGTACATTATTGTAATCTTTCTATTTTTAGTAGTTATTTTAATCTCTTACTGTGCCTAAATTATAAACTAAATTTTATCATAGGTGTGTATTATAGGAAAGAAAACATAGGAGTTGGTTTTATATGTGGTATCCTCTACAGATAAGGGGAAACTACAATAATATTAAAAGTGTATCTGGTAGCAGCCAATATAAATCCAAGCAGATATTGGTTTGATGACCAGACTGCGATCACACAGAAATAAACAGCAGGGATACAAATTGGAATTGAGCCTTTCGTTTCCTCTGTTGCAACATTCACACATTCTACAAAATAATTTTGATGGGATCAGAAGCTTTGCATTGTTTCCTTTAGCAGATTGTGAGTATCCCCTATGTTCTCTGTATCTTAATTTAAAAATGACAATATCAGAAGCCTGTCCATTTCTTGGACAAATGTTGTGAACAGCATCACACCCTTGAAGCAAAGGCAAAATGAAAAAAACCCAAATACCTGAAAGTGTGTATAAGGTACCTTGGAAGGCAGTGTGGGAAGTTCAAATGGCATATGCAACCCATCTGGCCACTGCTTGGCCCTGTAACCTTAACAACTTTTTCCTTTCTCTGAGCCTCATTACCTTCATCTGTATGGAGAGAATGATAACCCACAAGTTTTAACACTAATCTCAGGACTCAATGAAATGGAAAAGCAGCATCACAGAGAGGTTAAGACCATGGTCTCCTGAATCTGTCTTTTGCCAGTGGTGTAACCTTGGGCAGATTACTTACCCACATTTAAATTTCTTCATCTGTAAGATGTACAATGGTAATACTTACCTTTAAGGTTCTAGTGAAGATTATGTTAGTTGACACATAAACACTAATACAGTGCCTGACATATGACTAATATTCAATAAATGTCAGCTACAAGGATATTGATGATGATCATGAACAAGAACAAGTATTAAGTACTATCAAAGTGCCAAGGATATAAATGAGATTCCATACTTGTATAATCCTCTCCATAATTCAATAAACCACATTAATAATTGCCCTTTAAGATTAAGACTTCAATTTAAAGTAAAATGACAGCCCATATAACCAAAATTATAAAGACACTCATATAGAAGCTATAGCCCCCTCAAGTATAGCTCTGTCAGGATCTAAGAAGAGCTTCAGACTGATTTACATTTTTCCAGGGCCCATTAATGGCTTAAACTTTATCTAAACTCATCTCAGACTTTTCTAAAAATAACCCAACTATTTGTTTTCTTTTTGGGGGGACTGCTAAAAGCCCATTCAATGCTTTTATTATAAAGTGCTGCCCTAAATATCAAAACACTCCAGGAGCTAAAACAATACCAGGCACTTTTAGGGTCTGATGATAAATGAGAAATATCTGTCCAGAGAGACCCATACAAAATAAATTGCAAAATACTTTACAATCTCAAATTATTATTAATATGTTAAATGTAACTGCTTTCATTCATTGCTCACAAATACCAGGGTGAAAGAAATTGACAGTTTTATGTAATATGATTTAAATATTCTCTATTATTTAAGGACTGTTGCTATTTTAAGGACTTGGTCATAAAACAGAAATTTCTTGGCACTTTCACGTTATGTTTTATGTTGTCATATTTTCAGAACAAAATAGACAAAATCTCCAGACCAAACAATAATATTACACATACACACAACCCTCCTGCCTTCTCTGATGTATTTGTGTTTACATGCTTGGAGGAGCTAACAGTCCATCACGGCATCCAGCCAATAACACTGAAACTGAGCATGTACTTGTATCTTTGTAATAAATCACAAGACAAGAGCAACTCTTTTAGTAGTAGGATCTAAGAATGATGAAATAAATATATATTTGTCTTCTGAGAAAAAATTATACCTATATATCTGCCTGTCTGTCTTGGTAAATATCAACAGATCCCTGATTTTCTCTTCTTTCTGTATGTTTTCTTATATTCATGGATTTTTTGTATAATCATAGTACTTACCTTTAAGGTTCTAGTGAAGACTATGTTAGTTGACAAAACTCTGCCATGCTTTGCTATATGAGCCAATGTTATGAAAAGCAGTGATTCTCAAATTTGATCATGCATCAGAGTCATCTAGGGAAAAGGACTTTCTTTTCATACATATTTCTGCCCCTGACTCTAAAAATTTCTGATTCAGCAGGTCTGTGTAAACCTGAGACTGCATTTCTAACCAGTTTCCAAGTGATTCTCTTGCTCAGGTTGAAAGACCACAATCTGAGAACCAGTGGTGTAGAAAAATGATCACTGGCCTTACTTAGATTCACAGAACCAGGGTTCTGGTCTCAACTATGCTGTGCAACTGGAGACATGATATTTAATCTTTTCAGATAACAGTTCCCCAATGATGAAATAAGGAGTTTGCACCAGGTGAATGTCAAGATCTCTTCCAACATCAATGATCCATGAGTGTTATGCTTTCTCTTCTTATAGCCTCTTCCCCAGAAAAGTTCCATGCCAGACTTGGTGTTACATCATCATCACAGGATTTTTCTCCTTGACTCAGTCTCCAGCAGTGGTTTGCAAGGCCTGACAGAAGTAGCAAAAATAATTAAATATATCCATTTCTATTTCTTATTCCTAAAAAGTAAATTGGTTCACAATTCTTTATCTCCTCTTCCCATGCTTAATAGAAAGAGGGGGTATACTGTAGGTTTTGTTTGAAAGAGGCCATCCTTCACAAGGACTATAATAATAGAAAGATTGACATAATAGTAACAACAAAAACAATTAACATTTGTTGAACAATTACTCTATGCCAGACAGTACCATAAAGCCTTTACACACATCATCATGTAATCCTCATAATATCCTCATAAAGTAAATCATATTGTCATACTTTTTTTAGGCAAGAGAAAGCATACTAAGAATAGGTTCTCAACTCAGCCATATTCCAACATTAAAGGTAACAGAGCTGGGCCCTGACCAGTATGGCTCAATTGGTTGGGCATTATCCCACAAAGCAGAGTCACTGGTTCGATTTCCTGTTAGGGCACATGCCTGGGTTGTAGGTTTGGTCCCCAGTCAGGGAAGTTACAAATGATGTTTTCTCTCTCATCAATGTTTCTCTCCCTCTCTTTCCCCCTCCTGCCCTCTCTCTTTAAACATAAATATATATTTTTTAATTTAAAAAAAGTAACAGAGATAGGATGCAAAATCAATTTTGTTTGATTCTAGATCTTGGCTCCTTGACCATGGTGATAGTTAAGATCATATCACCAAAACTACCCCAGAGTGAGGATGGCTATGAGGTTTCAATAAAGGATTAGGTTAAGAAATAAGGTGGGTCAGGGGTGTGGATGAAAATCTGCTTGGTGCAGGAAATGATTTAAGCCAAAAGGATAAGGTTCTAACATCAAGGGATGTTAAGGGTCTAACATAAAGTATCTACCATTATTGACTTGACAGCATCAAGTCAATAATGGAAGAAAGGACCAAGGGATGTGGCCAGGACTTATTGTTCAAAAGACACTAAAATACTGACAGATTGAAAACACTGAAGCCATGATAGCAGGTAAAAGTCAAACCCAGAGCAGCTGGGAAGATACAGGAATCAGGAATTAGGTGGGAGCTAGTCCAGGATGGTTCCTTATTTTATGACACATGAGACCTGTTAGTACTTCAGTAGAGACCACATTTGTCTCAAGAAACTATTCTCTGTCCTCAGAGCCTAACCCCAGTTTGTCACTCCTCCCATTCCTACACGTGCAGCAAAATAAATACTAAGAAGAGGGAGGACAAGTGTCCATAGATATTATGCTAATTCTTCATGGATCATCCTTAAAGTGCTAAAGAAAATTGCTTAATTCTTAAATTAGTTAATATCAATATCATTCTAATTGCACCAAAAAATAGAATAAAATAGGATGTTATTAACTTTAGAGTGCTCAAAATGTCTTTTTAGGTATCCGCCTATCCCCACAGCCCCCTAGCACATTATCAACAGTGCTGAAAACGTTAACCTTCTGCCTCAAAAGCCTTCAGCAGAAGTGACTCCAGAATTTCAAAGAAGGGCTATTCTGTCCGATGCAAGAAGGCTAAGTGATTCTTTAAACTGCATTTAGTACCCTGTTTGTGAGATTGTTGCTTCCATTTGGTGTGACTTGAAATGAATTTTCATGGCAATTGGTGTTTTTTGTTTCTTTATGTTATGCTCATTATGTTTGAGGGGCAAATGAGGCTATACAGAAGTAAAGCCTCACCCTTAGGCTACCTGCTTCAACCATGGTGATATCCCAAACACTTTACATTTCCAGCAGGCATTCCCCAAGGCTTTTCTCTATTCTGGGGGCTGTGAAGAGTGCTGTAGGAGAATGAGTCACTTCCTGACCCATCCAAGGGACTCACTGACATATAGGACTGACAAACACATAAAAAAAATAGCTACATTAAAAGCAGAATTACATGAATTATTTTCTTCCAAAATGCTCCCATGTAGTCTTCCTCATGTCATTAAAATATAAATATAAATATTTTTGCAATGTTCACAATATGTTCTACCTGATTTTTATATATTAATTAATTAAATCATTACAACCTTACTACAAATAAGTTATACAGCTAATACCATTTTGTAGATGAGGAAACTGAGGCATAGAAAAGTATCAATAATCTCACAGCTGCCCAAAGAAAACACCAGAACTAAGAAGCAGAAACCATAGGTATCCTGGCTCACAGTCAAGATCCTGATGCATATACTCCCTCTCTGAATGGAAGTACCATTCTAGATTATTAGGCCCAAATACATGTCCCCTTTCTTTTTCTCCAACCTCAGAGCCTGTTTATATTGAAAACAGATCCAAAATTTGACTACATTACCTCTCCCATTACACCACCCCAGTACACACTACCATTGTGTCTTATGTAAATTATCACAAAAACTTTCTGATTAGTGTCCCTGTTTCTTCTCTTGACATTCTGCACTTTCCTTTCAATGTGACAGCAAGAGATCCACTCTTATACTCAAAACCCTGCAATGGCTTTAAACTCAGATTAACTACTAATTCATTATAATAGCCTCCAATGTTCTAGGGGATCTGTTACTAACCACATATCACCAATGGATACCCTAATCCACTTTATCCCTTGCCACTCTCCCCTGGAACTCTCTTCTTCAGCTACATGGATGTTCTCATGGTTCCCCAAACATGCAAAGCATGCTTAGCTCAGGACTTTCATGCTGGCTAAATCAAAGATATCCACATAGGAAATAGTGAACTTTGACTTCTACCTCTCCTAATTATAAAGGCCTGAAAGTCAGACAAACTCACACAAGGTACAAATGTTTCCCAACACTGAGTTTACTTATAATTATCAAAGGATAGAAGAAAGAAACAATGGCTACCAATACAGCCCCCGATTTGGGAAGCCCTGGACTATCCAAAGCACTATCCTTAAGGTCCTTGCCTCTTTGCTAAGAGACATTTAGTATTGGAGTAAAACCTGAGCACTTTTAGTGAAGTAAAAACCAGCTCAAGGAAGGTGCTCAGTTTCAGGGTCTCCAGGTTCTGTAGCTCATTGACTGCATGACCGTATAGTCATAAATCTACAGGTTTCCCTATACTAAGTAATCAAATCCAATCAACTATTCTGCTAAATCATTTTAGATAAAAATATACTATATAGAATCCCTCAACAGTCACCCTAGCATTATCCAGCTAGAAAATTCCACCAGTGTGTTAACATAACACACTTTGACTGGGGTAAAATATAGCCTTAAAAGAATAAAGAGAGTGAGTTACAGACCTACTGCTAGCAAACTTTTTCCTATACATCATACTGCATACAAAACCAATTTCAGGTGAATTGTAGATCTAAATATGCAAAATACAATATAAAACTTTTAGAAGACCTAAGCAAAGATTTCTTATACAAGACACAGAAAGCTCTAATTATAATAGAAAAGTTGATAATCTGTTTGCATTAAAGTTAACAACTTCCAATTTTCTAAAAAGACAATACCAGAATAATAAAAGAAATCACAGAGTGGGAAATAATATGAAAAAAAACCCATATTTCCAACAAAAGATGTCATGTCCAAGATATTTTTTAAAACTTCTATAATACAATAGAAAAAGAAATATTAAAACCTCAATTAAAAAAATACCAAACAAGGGCAGGGAGGGGAAACTAAAACAGGTCCTTTTTCAAAGGGATTATCCAACTGGTCAATAAATATATATAAAGGGAATTAATTTCATTAGTCTTCATGGAAATACAAATTAAAACTACATGAAATAGAACTAGAGATAAAAGATAGCAGTTTGATAAGTGGAAGTTACACTCACCTTCTTCCAAGACCAAACTGGAATTACAACTAAAATACAGAACAGTCAACCTGCATAACCAACAGAGGACCAGAAGAACAGAAATCATATAAACAAGGAATTACAGAAGAAGCCACATTAAAAGTGATAGGAAGGTAGGACCACCTCCCCCCAAGGAGAAAACCCCCAAATCTGGCTTCTCTCCCAAAGATGGCTGCTGATATTCTGGAGGGATATCTGAGCTGCAGTGTTCCCCTTGAGTAGCATGTGGTCTCAACTCCATGCCAGACTCCAAAACGCAGAGAACAAGAGCTGGGAAAAGGTGCCCAGATAACATCTAGTTATGAAAATCAGCAGAGATTCTGCCCACCAGGGAGAAATGAGAGTCTGCTAGAGACATAGGTGCCCTCTTAAAGGACCAATGCACAAAATCTTGCTTTGGTCACTTACCCTGCACTCCAGCTGAAAAGAGGCAGGAGTGGACAATAGTTATGTAATGAAAGACTATGGTGTGTTGCTCGAGGGAGGGAGAGTGGGAAAGACAGCTGCTAGGGTCCCTGTGTTGGGTCATTTTCCCACAAAGCAGACACCATATTTCTTGGGTGCCATATGGGTGCCATTTCTTGGGTGCCATATTTCTTGATGCCATATGGAGAAGAAGCACTCTTCTCCATATGGCATCAACATGAGAGAATGTGCCACCCTCTGGACTCTTGGTCACCCTAACCTGTGGAGTTCATGCCCTCTGAAGGAGTCAGCTGCCTTGGCCCAGGGTATTGAGATTTGGACTGACACAAGGAGTATCAGCAACTGAGTTGTGTGGCTGAGGTAGAGGCCATTCCTCTTACCTTCCTACAAGCCTAATGGATGCCTCCCCCTCACAGGAGATCCACTCTGCTGTGAGCAGGACAAAGCCACCAGACTCCCATGGCTTTGCCCTGTTGAGCTCAACTCTCTAGGTGGTCTGGGCAGAATCCAGAACAGACTTAACTGTGTGGCTCTACAATGGGAGCCATTTTTTTTCTTGCATACCCAACTGGTGCAGAGCCCTCTCTTCACACGTTCAAATCTAGATATGTTTGGGCCTGATAAACTGTGCTGGCCTTACCTTGATGACTCCTTGAGACTCTATCCAACTACAAAAGTATGCTAACACCTGGCAGAGGCAGCTAGACTTGGTATACCCTGGGACTTTTGCTGAATCACTTCAGACCTAGCACTGGCAGAATTTAAATCTGTATCAATATAATGATCACCACTCACCCCTAAATGGTGACTCACTGTAAAATTACCTCATACAACTCATGAACTTCCAGAATCTACTTCAGTGATTGAGCCTAACAGGCAGCCATCAGGCAACAGGCAGGCAGAGGTAGATCTCAGGATGCCTTTGGCCTTTTGTTGAACTTCCCTGGACTAGGTGCTGGTAGGAGCTGGTTTTTGAGCACAACTTGTTCTCTTGCATGCACACCCAGACAAAACAGAGGCAGCCACAAACTGTGGATTGTTTTATAGCTCCAAACATGCTACCCAGGGCCAGCCACAAACAGAGTTCTTCCCAAGAGGCTCCAGAACAAACACACCTAGTGAACACCTTCAGATAACATCAGAGAAGGGTCTATTTAGCATCACAAATAGCATATCCAAAGAAAGATCTCAGCATACACCAGACAATGCTGAAGAAAATATAGATTCATGTGGTTAGCACCTGAAAATAGCTCATACAATATGGTTGGGGCTGATCCCCACAGTCAGTTACTCTGACTGGGCCAATAGCAATCAAGACTCAAATATAAGAGGAGAGTTCACATAAACCACACAAAGGACATCCCTAGATTATCCAGAGCAGGTGACCGAGGAGACTGGGTCCCACAGGACACCTACTATATAATGCCACCCTAAAAAGTCCAAGAGGCATGGCATATCCACCTAATACACAGAAACAAACATGAAGAGGCAGCCAAAATGAAGGAAAAAAGGAACATTCCCCAAATAAAAAAATAGGAGACATCTCCATTAAAACAGCTAAATAAAATGGAGGCAAGCATTCTACCAAGTACAGACTTCCCACCCACCCCCCCAAAAGAATGTTAGGATGCCCAAAGAACTAGTGAGAACTTCAAAAGCATGAAAAAGGACATAAAGGCCATGAAAAAGAAACAGTCAGAAATGAAGGATACTATATCTGAAATGAAAAAGTACACTAGAAGGAATAGACAACAGTTAGGTGAAGCAGAAGATCAATTTGGTGAATTGTAAGACAAGGTAGCAGAAAACACCTAATTATAGGAGCTAAAAGAAAAAGAATTTAAAAAATAAGAATAGTATAAGGTACTTTTGGGACAACATGAAACATAACAACATCTGCATCATAGCAGTACCAGAAAGAGAAAGAGCACAGGACTGAGAACCTATTTGAAGAAATAATGACTAAAGAATGCCCTAGCCTGGTGAAGGAAAAAGATACTTAAGCCCAGGAAGTACCAAGTCCTAAAAATGGTAAACCCAAAGCAGCAAGTAAAAGACAGTTACCTACAAGAGAGATCCCATAAGACTGTCAGCTGATTCTCAACAGAAACATTTCAGGACAGAAGAACTTGTCACAAAATATTCAGTGATGAAAAGTAAGGACCTACAACCAATACTACTTTACCTAGCAAGGTTATCATTTAAAATGGAAGAAGAAATAAAGAGCTTCCCAAATAAGAAATAGCTAAAAGTGTTCATTACCACCAAACCAACAGGACAAAAAATCTTTAAAGCATTTTTCTTTAAGAAAAAGAAGAAAAAGAACATAATTATAAAGAATAAAATAGCAAATAATGTGTGCTTATCAATAACCACTTTAAGTATAAATGGCTTAAATGCTCCATTGAAAAGACATAGGGTAGCTGAATGGATAAGAAAACAAGATCCATATATATGATGTCTACAAGGGACCCACCTCAGAACAAGACACACACAGACTACAAGTAAAAGAATAAAAAATGATATTTCATGCAAGTGGAAATAAAGAAAACTGAGATAACAACACATATCAGACAAAAGAGACTTTAAAATAAAGGCTATAATAAGAGACAAACAAAGACACTCCATAATAATAAAGGGAGTGATCCAAAAAGAGAATATAACTCTTGTACATATTTATGCACCCAACATAGGAGCACATAAATATATAAAGACGATTATCATGGATATAAATGGAGAGATAGGCAGTTACACAGTGATAGTAGGGAGTTTAATACCAAAGTCACATCATTGAAGAGATTTTTCCAGACAGAAAATCAGCAAGGGAACAGTGACGTTAAGTGATACACTGTATCAGATTGATATAACTGCTATCTTCAGAGTATTTTACCCCAAAGCGGCAGAATATGCATCCTTTTCAAGTGCACATGGAACATTTTCTAGGGTAGAACACATGTTAGGACATAAAAGAAGTCATAATAAATTTAAGAATACTGAAATCACATCAGGCATCCTCATTGACAATAAACTTTATGAAACTAGAAATCAATCACAAGAAAAAAATGAAAAATACACAAATATATGAAGGCTAAATAACACATTACTAAGCAATGAATGGGTTAAAATGAAATCAAGAAAGAAAGTTTAAAAAACTTGAAACAAATAAAAATGAGAACACAATAACCTAAAATCTTTGGGACACAGCAAAAGAGGGAAAGTCAAAACAAGAAAAACTAAAACAAACAAACAATTTAATCTTGCACTTAAAGGAACAAGGACAAGAACAACAAACAAAGCCCAAAGTAAGTAAAAGAAAGATCAGAACACATATAAATAAAATATAGTCTAAAACAAAATAAACAATACAAAAACTACAAAAACAATAAACAATAGCATTACAAAAAACAATACATAAAACTAATGAAACTTTAATCTTTAAAGATGAATTAAAAATGTTTTTTAAACAACAAATATTTATAAACTTTTATCCAGACTCATTAAGAAAATGAATTAACCCAAATAAATTCAGAAATGAAAGAAGTAACAACTGATATAACAGATACACAAACAACTACAAACATACTATGAAAAACTATATGTCACAAATTGAACAATCTGGACAAAATGGTTAAATTCTTAGAAACATACAATCTCCCAAAAGTGAATTCTCAAAAAAGTGAAAATCTGAACAGACTGATTACAATTAATAAAATTGAAGCAGTAATCAAAAACCTTTCAACAAATGAAAGTCATGACCAGATGGCTTCAAAGGTGAATTTTACCAAACATTCAAGGAAGAACTCACATCTACCCTTCTCAAACTATTCCAGAAAATTCAAGAAAAGGGAGGACTCCCAAGTTCATTTCATGAGGCCAGCACATCATCCTAATTCTAAAACCAGATACAGTACAATGAAAAAAATATATATAGGCCAATATCCCTGATAAACATAAATGCAAAAATCCTCAGCAAAATATTAGCAAACTGAAATTAATAATATGTTGAAAATTTCATACATCATGATCAAATGGAACTTATTGCTGGTATACAAGGTTGGTACAATATATACAAAAAAATGTGATACACCACATAAACATAATAAAGGATACATGACATATCATCACATCAACAGATACAGAAGAAGGTTTTGACAAAACCCAGCACCCATTTATGATAAAAAGTCTCAGAGAAGTGGGAATAGAGGGAACATACCTCAATGTAATAAAGGCTACGTGTGACAAAACCTCAGCTAATATCATGCTCAATGGGAAATAAACTAAAGTGTTTCCCTTAAGATCAGGAACAAGACAGTGCTGTCTACTTTCACCACTCTTATTCACAAAGTACTGGAAATCCTAGCCATAGCAATCAGACAAGAAATAGTAAAAATCATCTAAATTAAAAAGGAAGAAGTAAAACTGCCATTTTTGAAGATGACATGATACTGTATGTAGAGGACCCTGAAGAGTCCACTGACATACTGCTGAAACTGACAAATGAATTCAGTAAAGCAGCAGGTTACAAAAGAAATACTAGAACTTGGTTGTATTTTTATATAGCAATAATGAATTATCAGAAAGGGAAACTAAAAAAATAATCCCATTTACAATTACATAAAGAAAAACTAAGAATAAATTGAACCAAGAAGATAAATGACTTATACTCCAAAAACTATCTAGGAATAAACCTAACAAAAGAGGTAAAATATGTGTATTCAGAAAACTACACAACACTGAAGAAAGAAATTAATGAAGACACAAATAAATGGAAGCATATACCTTGTTGATAGATTGAAAGAATTAACATCATTAAATGTCCATACTGCCCAGAGAAATTTATATATTCAATGCAATCCCTATTAAAATACCAATGACATATTTCACAGATATAGAACATTTCAAAAATTCATATGGGACCATAAATTACCCTGAATAGCAGCAGCAATTCTGAAAAAGAAGAACAAAGTAGAAGTGATCACAATACTTGATATCAAACTATATTACAAGGTCATGGTAATCAAAACAGCCAGGTACTGGTTAAGAACAGACATATAAACAAATGGAAGAGAACAGAGAGCCTAGAAATAAACCTAATTCTCTTTGGTCAACTAATATTCAACAAAGGGGGCAGAAGCATAAAATGGAGTAAAAATAGTCTCTTCAAAAAATGGTGTAGGGAGATCTGGATAGCTACCTGCAAAAAAAAATGAAACTCAACCATCAATTACACCATACACAAAAAATAAACTCAAGATGGATAATATACTTCAATATAAGTGGTGAGAGCATAAAAGTTCTAGCAGGGAACATAGACAGAAATATTTCAGATATTCCACACAGCAATATTTTCACTGATACATCACCTAGAGTGAGGAACATAAAGGAAAATATAATCAAATGGGACTTCATCTAATTAAAAATTTTCTGCATGGCTAAAGAAAACATCAGCAAAATGAAAAGTGAACCAACTATATGGGAAAACATTTGCAAATGATACCTCAGACAAGGGTTTGATATTCAAAACATATAAAGAACTCACATGACTCCACTCTACGAAGACAAACAACCCAATTAAAAAATGGGCAAAGAACCTGAACAGGCACTTCCCCAAGGAGGACATACAGAGAACCCAGAGACATATGAAAGGATGCTCAACATCGCCAGTCATCAGAGAAATGCAAATTAAAACCATATCGAGATACCACTTCACACCAGTCAAATGGCCATCATAAACAAATCAACAAACAAGTGCTTGTGAGGCTGTGGAGAAAAAGAAACCCTAGTACATTGTTGGTGGAAATGCAGACTGGTGAAGCCACTGTGAAAAACAGTATGGAATTTCCTCAAAAAAACTAAAAATTGTACTAAAAATACCCTAAGAACCCTCAAACACTGATTCTAAAGAACCTATGCATCCCAATGTTCAGAGCAGCACAATTTACAAGAGCTAAGTGCTGAAAGCAACCTAAGTGCTCATTAGTAAATGAGTGGATTGAAAAATTATGGTATCTTTACACAATGGAATACTACACAGCAGAAAGAAAGAAGGAGCTCCTACCCTATTCAACAGCACTGGAGAAACTGGAGAGCATTATAATAAATAAAATAAGCCAGGCAATGAAAGACAAATACCATATGATCTCACCTATAAGTGGAACCTAATCAACAAAACAAACAAGCAGACAAAATATAAACAGAGACATTAAAACAAAGAACAAACTTACAGTAACCACAGGGAGGGGAGAGGCAGATAATGGGGAAAAAGGAGAAGGAACATTTATAAAAGACCAACGGACAAAGACAGCGTGGGGTTAGTACTCAGTGTGGCAGGTGGTGGTGGGTGGGGCAGGAAAGAAAGGTGGGGGTAAAATGGGGATAACTGTAGTTAAACAACATTAAAATCAATCAATTAATCAATCAATATCATTTTAAAAAGTAAACTAACACTGAAGAAAAAAATTGTTAGTGCTGATGTTGTATACTTTCATAGTTGTTTTCATTGCTTCTGTCTGTTGATATGGTGCTATCACTTCTCTTTATTCTGCCCTTTGCTTTCCATTTGAATTTGGTATATTAATCTTGGTCCTTCATCTAGGTGTTTTGCCCTAGGACCTGTTTTCTCATTCTCGACTTCTGATTCAATGCTTCAATAATAAGATCCCATAGCAGGTTAGTTCTCTTTTTTCTACACATTTTGTTAAAGGTCCTCATTTAAATTTATTGTTTAAATTTTTACTTCTTTCTAATTTAATTTTTTCTTGTTTTTGCCTAATGATTTTTATGTTTTTGTTATCTATAACTTCACATTTACTATTAGATTATCTGCCTGGCCACCATTTTCCCCTTCAAAGCTACAACTTAAACAAAAATATCCTTCATCTTTACTTTTCAGTCCAGTTGGGTGCAGGTAGGGGTGGGGTTGAATATGAGAAGCTTTTTCTATTTTTTATACCTTCCAGCTCTAGTTGAAAAAAGCCAGGGCATCTGACATGTAATAGGAAAAGTAGGGGGAAGGATTCAAAAATGGTAACTAAAATAAGTGCTTCCCAGTTGCCCAAAGTGTCTTAACAGATTACTTTCCTCACAAATTTAGTTAAGAAACTATCTGACCTGTGTTCTTTTATGGAACTATTTGACCTTGCTTTTATTTATTTTTTTTTTATTTTTGGGACTAAATCCTCTAGTCCTCTATTGGGGTCATTGAAGAAACAAGGGAGTTTGTATTTTTTTTAATCCATGTGATGGTTTTGGCCAGAAATTTTGCAAATACTGGAATAAATTTTTAATTTGGGCTTTGATATCCAGACAAGCCCAGCTTGTTATTTTGGGTCTGTGTATCAAGAACAAGACTTCAAAGAGACACTGCTATCTATATGTCACAGTAGAGGTAGAGAAAAGCATTACATCAGCTACAGTAGCAGCAGTTAAAGGAAATCCTGAACTTTCGGCCAGTCTGGCGAGTTGGCTGCCTTGCCCTGGAAACAAACACACCCTATTCCATGGACCAGAAGCAAAGTTCTTCAGAGAAGGATAAGCGAGCATGTCATCCATCAGGGCTGGAAATGCTGGGGACATTGCATTCCCACCTGGGTATATTTAATTCCCACCATTAAATAACATAGGATTCACATTTTGAAGGAAACAGGCAAATAAACATTATTTTGTTTCACTTTAAAAAAGTTAAAAAGATACAAGTAAGTGGAAGCATACATCATGTTCCTGGATAGGAAGAATTAACTTTTCTAAAATGGCCATACTTCCCAAATAATCTATAGATTCAATGCAAATTCTATCAAAATACCAATGACATATTTCACAGAACTAGAACAAAAGTAAAATATATATATATATATATATATATATATATATATATATATATATATACATATATGAAACAAAAATGAACCTGAATTGCCACAGCAATCTTGAGAAAGAACAAAATTGGAGGAATTTGGCTACGTGATATCAAACTATACTACAAGGCCATTGTAGCCAAAACAGCATGGTACTAGCATAAAAAAGGACACATAGGACAATGGAACAGAATAGAGCTCAGAAATAAACCAATGTATATATGGTCAATTAATATTTTTCAAAGGATATAAGAACATACAGTGGGGTAAAGACAGTCTATTTCATAAGTGGTGGGAAAATTGGACAGATGCATGCAAAAAGGAAAAAAAAACTATACCACCTTCTTATACTATATACCAGAAAAAAACTCAAAATTGACTAGAGACTTAAATTAGAAGACTCAAAACCATAAAAATCATAGAAGAAAATATAGGCAGGAAAATATTGAACATTTCTCTTAGTAATTTCTTTTTCTGATATGTCTTCTCAGGTAAAGGAAATGAGGGAAAGAATCAACAACTGGGACTACATCAAACTAAAAAGGTTTTGCACAGCAAAGGAAACCATAAACAAAATAAAAAGACATTCCACTAAATCAGTGGTTCCCAAGCTTTCTGGCACCAGGAACTGGTTTCTTGAAATACAGTTTTTCCATGGGCTAGGGTTGGGAGACAGACAGGAGGCACTCAGGTGTCGCCCACTGCTCACCTCCTGCTGTGCAGCCCAGCTCCTAACAGGCCATGCATCAGTACAGGTCCCTGCCTAGGGGTTTTGGACCTTTGCACTAAATGAAAGTACATTCATCAATAATACATCTGATAAGAGGTTAATATCCAAAATTTGTGGAGAACTTATAAAACTCAACATAAAAAATGAACAAACAATCCAATTAAAAATGGGCAAAGGTTCTGAACAGACACTTCTCTAAAGGTGGCCAAAAGACACAAAAACAAGCTCAATGTCACTAAACATCAAAGAAATGTAAATTAAAACCACAATGAGATACCACCTCACACCTGTCAGAATAGTTATCATCAATAAATAAATAACAAGGGTTGGTGAGGATGTGGAGAAAAGGGAACCATCATGCACTGTTAGTGAGAATGCAAATTGGTTCAGCCACTGTGGAAAACAGTACAAAGGGCCCTCAAAATATAAAAAATGGAACTGTCTTGTGACCCAGTGATCCACTTCTGGGAATATATCTGAAGAAAACCAAAACACTGATTCTAAAGGATATATGCACCTCTATGTTCACTGAAGCACTATTTATAGTTGCCAAGAATTGGAAGCAGCCCAAGTGCCCATTAGTAGATGAGGGGGTAAAAAAGCTGTGGTACATTTACATGATAGAATACTACTCAGCCACAAAAAGGGAAATCAGCATCATGGATGGACCTGGAGAGTATTCCATGAAGTAAAATAAACCAGTCAGAGAAAGACAAATACCATATGATTTTACCTATGTGTGGAATCTAATGAACAAAACAAACAAATAAACAAACAAAATAGATTCATAGATGAAGAACAAACTGACAGTTGTCAGAAGGCAGGGGGATTTGGGGACTGGGTGAAAAAAGTGAAGGGATTAAGCACACAAAAAATCTCATAGACGTAGACAATATTATAGTGATTACCAGAGGGCGAAGGGGGAGGAGCAGATAGAAAAATGTAAAGGGGAAATAAATGTTGAGGGAACTGACTTTGAGTCGTGAACATATAGCACAATATACAGATGAAGTATTATAGAACTGTACACTTGAAACCTATATAATTTTATTCACCAATGAAACCCCAATAAATATAATAAAATATAAAAAAGAATTAGAACTACTGCAAACCAAAGTGTCGCAGGTTCAATTCCCAGTCAGGGCACATGCCTGGGTTGCAGGCCATGACCCCCAGCAACCTAACATTGATGTTTCTCTCTCTCTCTTTCTCCCTCCTTTCCCTCTCTAAAAATAAATAAATAAAATCTTTAAAAAAAAGAATTACAACTAAACATATCATAGAGGAACCCCCCAAAATATAAATTGAATGAAAGAAGTCAAATATAATACCTATTATGTATTTACCTGTTTAATTCAATTTTAAAATGAGGAAAAACTAATCTATGATCTAAGAGTACAGAGTAATGGTTATGCATTGGAGGTGGGACAGCAGGGCAGGGAAGATGTAACTTAAAGGGGATGAGGTGGGCTTTTGAACTGTTAGCAATATTATATTTCTTGATCTATATGTCAGTTACATGGAGATCTTCATTTTAAAATCCATCAGGTTGTACATTCTTCTGTTTCTAAGTTATAATTCTACAAAATTTTTCTAAAGGATGAAAACACTGATTGTTTTCACATTTAAAAAGTGAGTTTAATGGCAAGGAAATTGTTTTAAAGCATATACTATATATTAATGTGTATATTTTGCTTTTATAAAATTAGTGAATTTTAATGCTAACTTAGGCATGGCATATACTCTCTAGTATCACTTGTCCTGGATCTGCCTTGCAGTTAGTTTATTGGCCTAAGGCATTTAAATTTGAGTCCCTGGTAAGTTAGCTAAGTCTCCACTCACTCCCTCATCCATTCATTCTATATATGATTTTATCATCAGGTTTACTTCTTAAAAACAAACAAATCAAAAGTAGTTTTCTTATCCCTGGGTCAAAAAGGCTATAAAATTGGGCAGTTATCCTGATTGGGTGGAGCTTTGATTTAAACTTTGAGAAGTTATTCACACAAGTGATGGTTCATCATACATATTTCTTTATCACATAATGTCAGACAAAAGTTCTAAAGTATAGTCCAAAGATTTCCTAGTCACCAGTGGTTCCTGGAATCCATGTGCACATTCATGAAGACTTAATTTCAAACAGATGAGATGAGATAGAATCAGATGTGTTTATGGTTGACTAAGCAAACATTGACATATGAAGTATTAGCATAATGAAATACCAGATTGAGCATCAGACACCATATGAATGTTCCAGAAAGGACTCTGAGACTTGGCAGCCCAAGCATGCTAAGTTCTCACTTTGCAGAAAGGGGGTTGAACATCTATCTGTAACTGTACATGTATTTCTGCCTGGAATTTAACCCTGCCCTTAAAATCTCAGGGTTTTGGGTAAGTGGGCACATGGAGGCTCCTGTACAAATAGCAAAATTATAAATCAAGCACACTTAGTTTCATTTCTACACAGGTTCACACAGCATGGATCCTGGGGATTGTCCTTGCAACCAAGAGACTAAAAGACCTACAATCGTCTTAGGCTATCTGAGATCACAAGATATGGGATGAATCAGCTGAGGTAAGATGGATGAGAATTCAACCCAAGAGTAGGACTTGGATTATTGCTGGACCAGCTGAGCTTGAGGAGTAATTAACCCAGTGAATCCTCTGGAGACCAGACCAACAGGTGTCACTTCACCATGCCTCATTTTCAGACAAGAAATTTCCAGGCATTTTGAAGTACCTCCCAAAACCATACCATCTGAACAGACAAGAAAGGGAACACAGTAATACAGAGACCCCATCTTCCTAGATATCCATTTGTGGAATCTAGGATAGCCAACTTTAAGAAACGTAACAACTCATTCTTTAACTTCCAAGGAAAAAAGCTGTAGTTTCTTTTCCTACTGGAATGCTCAGGAGCATCTAGCCCTGCATTTTTAGTTTGTAGGAGAACTCTCAATCAGTTACCCATCTTTCAAAAATTTTATTAACCCAGAACAGAAAAAAATGTCTAAGTATAAAAGAAAATTATTGGAGGGCTGTCTGTGGCTCACAGAATTGAAGGAAAGAATAAAGAACCAGACATAGAAAACAGGCAATTATTCAACAAAGACCATCTGCCAAAAACTCTGTTTTCCTTGCCACTTCAGTGACTGCACCTCTCTGCACCCTGTACCACCCAGCACTCCACTCCTGATGCCATATAATTCAATGTCTTTAACAGAATAAGGGGAAAAATATATAATTATCCACACATTTATAAAAATAATGTAATAAAACTAAAAACCAATTCATAATCTAAAATACATTTCTGAGAGACTTCCAGCCAAGATGGAAAAATGGGTAGACACGCTGTGCCTCCTCACACAACCAAATTAAGGACATCAAAAATATAGAAACAAAATACAACCAGAACTTACAGAAAATTGAACTGTATGGAAGTCCGACAACCAAGGAGTTAGACATGTTCATCTAGTCCAGTAGGAGGGGTGGAGTTTGGTTGGCAGGGCAGAGTCAGGTGCTGAGCAGGGAGAGGTCACAGCAACAATGACGACAACAACAACAAGTGGCGGCTTGTGGACCCTGGGGCACGAGGCAGTGGCCGATGGACCCGGGCACACAGGCTTCAGCTGGCAGACTTAGTGAGGTGCACAGGGTGACTGGCTGACCAAATGGTCCCACATTCATGCACAGACAAACCAAGCAGAGCTGAGGAGTGAGACAGACCACGCAGCCCAGAGTCCCAGCACCAGGAAATAAAGCCTCAAAACACTGATTGAAAACACCTGTGGGGGTTGAGGTGCTGGGAGAGACTTCCAGGCTCACGGAGAGTTCCTTGGAGTGAACCGTAAGGTCCTAGAATGTACACAAGCCCACCTGCATGGGAATCAGCACGAGACAGCAGTGATTTGCTTGTGGGAAGTAACGGAACTGAAATCCGAGAGAGGGTGGAGCAAGTGCCATTATTCCCTCTCGGACCCCTCCCCCATAGACAGTGTCACAACCCAGCAACTGGGTTGACTCGCCCTGGTGAACACCTAAGGCTCCACCCCTCATACATAACAGGCACAACAAGACAAAAAAAAATGGCTCAAACAGAGGAACAGATCAAAGCCCCAGAGCAAATACTTTTAAGTGACCAAGAGCTAGCCAACCTATCAGATGCACAACTCAAAGCACTGGTGATCAGGATGCTTACAGAATTGGTTGATTTTGGTTGCAAATTAAATGAAAAAATGAAGGCTACAATAAGTGAAATGAAGAAAAATATACAGGGAACCTATAGTGATGGAAAGAAAGCTGGGTCTCACATCAATGGAGTAGACCAGAAGGAAGAAAGAAACAAACACACAAAAAAGAATGAGGAAATAAGAATTCAAAAAAAAATTAGGACAGGCTTAAGAACCTCCAGGACATCTCTAAAGGTTCTAACATCCAAATTATAGAAGTACCAGAAGGAGAAGAGGAAGACCAAGAAATTGAAAACTGATTTGAACAAATAACAAAGAAGAACTTCCCCATTCTGGCAAAGGAAATAAGCTTCCAGGAAGTCCAGGAAGCTCACAGAGTCCCAAAGAAGTTGGACCCAAGAAGGAACACATCAAAGCATATCATAATTACATTAGCCAAGATTAAAATGAAGGAGAGAATCCTAGAAGCAGCAAGAGATAAGGAGACAGTAACCTACAAAGGAGTTCCCATCAGACTGTCAGCTGATTTCTCAAAAGAGACCTTGCAGGCAAGAAGGGGCTGGAAAGACATATTCCAAGTCATGAAAGGCAAGGACCTACATCCCAGATTGCTCTATCCAGCAAAGCTTTCATTTAGAATGGAAGGGCAGATAAAGTGCTTCTCTGATAAGGTCAAGTTAAAAGAGTACATCATCACCAAGCCCTTATTTTATGAAATGCTAAAGGGACTTATCTAAGAAAAAGAAGAAAAAAAACATGTATAGTAAAATGACAGCTAATTCATAATTATTAACCACCACACCTAAAGCAAAACCAAAAACAAACTAAACAAATAACTAGAACAGGAACAGAACCAAATAAATGGAGAACACATGGAGGGTTAGCAACAGGAGGGTGGGAGGAGGAGAGAGGGGGAAAGGTGCAGAGAATAAGTAGCATAGATGGTAGGTAGAAAACAGACAGGGGGAGGGTAAGAATAGCATGGGAAATGTAGAAGCTAAAGAACTTACGACACATGGACATGAACTAAAGGAGGGGAATATGGGTGGGAGGGGGTTTGCAGGGTGGAGGGGAATGAAGGGGGAAAATGGGACAACTGTAATAGCACAACCAATAAAATTAAATTAAAAAATACATTTCTATTTATGTTTTATTTTTTATTATATTTTATTGTCTATGTTATTATAATTGTCTCCACATTTTTCCCCTTTGCCTTACTCTACCCAGCCCCACCCAACAAACACTTCCTAGGAATTAAAGGGAACTTGGTAACTTTATAACAGATAATTACCAAAAACCACTGAAAAGCAACACTCTTAAATGGTAAATATTTCATTTAAATATCAGGAATCAAAAACTTCCCAACAAATCTGCCCTGGCTGGCATAGTTCAGTGGATTGAGCTCAGGCTGCAAACCAAAGTGTCACAAGTTCGATTCCCAGTCAGGGTACATGCCTGGGTTGCAGGCCATGACCCCCAGCAACCGCACATTGATGTTTCTCTCTCTTTCTCTTTCTCCCTCCCTTCCCTCTCTAAAAATAAATAAATAAAATATTTAAAAAAAAACAAACTTCCCAACAAATGAAAATTCAGGCTCTACTGGTGAACTCTACCAAACTTTTAAAAAATTATACCAATTCATCTCAAATGCTTCCAAAAGAAAACAGAAGAGAAGGGAATATTTCCAAATGCATTTTACTAGTATTACTCTGATACCAAAACCAGTCAAGCATGCCACAAGAAAAGAAAGTTACAGGCTATTTAAATTAAGTGTAATAAACAAGAGGGCTTTAGGCAGGATCCTGTGAGCCTAGATACACATGTGTAACATTGTTTGAGTTGCTTAGTAAGAATTTTCCTGCCATGTTATGTTTTACTCTTTCTCAACTACCTGTAAATCCACTATTCTCAATTGTAAAATCTAATACCCCATTTTCCTTTCTTGTCCATTCGATTCCTAGTCAGGGCACATGCTTGGGTTGTGGGCTAGGTTCCCAGTGGAGAGCGCGTGAAAGGCAACTGCAGTGGTTTTCTCTCCCTCTCTTTCTCCTTTCCTTCTGCTCCTTCTAAAATAAATTTTAAAAAAATATTTTTTAAAAATTGTATGATTGTCTCAGTAGATAAAAAATATTTAACAACATTCAATATTTTTTTCATGATAAAACCTCTCAACAAACTGGGTAATGAGGGAACATATCACAGCCTAATGAAGGAAATATATGATAAGTCCACAGTTAATATTATACTCATGATTAATATCTAAATGCTTTACTTCCAAGGTCAAGAATAAGACAAGAATGCCCACTCTAGTTATTTTTATTCAAGATAATACTGTATTACCTAGAGCAATTAAGAAAAATTAATAAATACATCTAAATAAGAAGGTAAAATTATCTTGGCAGATGACATCATCTTATATATAGAAAACCCTAAAATACACACACACACACACACATACACACACACACAAGAACTGTTAGAACTAAGAAATTAATTTAGTCGAGTTGTAGGGTGTAAAATTAATATATAAAAATCAGCTGTTTTTGTAATGTAACAACAAACCATCAGAAAGATAAATTAAGAAAACAATCATATTTATAATAGCCTCAAAAATAAAACATCTAGAAATAAACTTAATTAAGAAAGTAAAAAGATCTCTGCACTGAAAAAAACTGATACAAAGAAATGAAAAGGTATTCCATGCTCATTGATAAGAATAATTAATATTGTTAAATATACATACTACCAAAAGCAATCTTCAGGTTGAATGAGATCTTTATCAAAATTCCATTGGTGTTTATCACAGAAATAGAAGAAATAATCCTAAAATTTGTATGTACCCACAAAAGACTCCCAAGGCAAAGAAATCTTGAGAGAGAATAACAAAGCAGGACGCATCACACTTTCTGACAAACTATACTGCAAAGCTATAGTAATCAAAACAGCATGGCACTGGCATAAAATAGAACAATGGAACAAAATAGATAACTTGGAATTAAACCCACACTTGCACAATCGACTAATTTTCAACAAAGGATCTAAAAACATACAATGTGGAAAAGATAGTCTCTTCACTAAATGGTGTTGGGAAAACTGGATGGCTACATGCAAAAGAATTAAAATGTACCTAAGTGGCTCAGTGGGTTGGGTTTCATCCCACAAATTGAAAGGTTACTGGTTCAATTCCCAGTCAGGGCACATGCCTGTGTTGCAAGCCAGGTCCTACACTGGGTGCATGCAAGAGGCAATCAATTGATGTTTCTCTTCCTCCCCTTCTCCTTCCCTTCCCATTTCTCTAAAAATAAATTTAAAAATTATTTAAAAAAAAACAAAACAGAATTTAAACTGGCCCTCAATCTTATACCACACACAAAAATCAACTCATAATGGATTAAATAATTGAAGGTAAGACCTAAAAACAACAACAAAAAAAAACCCCCACCTAGAATAAAATATAGAGAAAAAGTCATTAAAATGGTTTTGGCAATGGTTTTTTGGGTTTAACAAAAGCAAAGGCAACAAAAGCAGAAATAAACAAGTAGGACTAAATCAAACTAAAAAGATTCTGCACAGCAAAGGAAACCAACAAAAAGAAAAAGCAGCCTATGAAATAGGAGAAAATATTTGCAAATCACATATTTGATAAGAAGCTAACATCCAGAAAATGAGTATACAAAGAGCTCATGCACCCCAAAGCAAAGACAAACAAAAAAATTTAAAAAATGAACAAAGGATCCGCATAGACATTTATTCCAAAGAGACATACGAATGGCCAACCGATCAATAAAAAATCCTTGGTATCACTAATTATCAGGAAAATGCAAGTCAAAACCACAGGGTGTCACTTCATATCTTTTAGAATTTCTATTATTAAAAAACAAGAGATTAAAAATGCCAGTGAGGATATGGAGAAAAGAGAATTCTTGTGCATGCTGGTGGGAATGTAAACTGGTACAGCCACTATGGGAAAAGAGTATGGAAACTCCTCAAGAAATTAAAAATAAAACTATCATATAATATAGCAATCTTAGTTCTAGGTATATATTCAAAGGAAATGAAATCATTATCTCAAATACATATCTGAACATCCATGTTCATTACAGCAGTATTCATAATAGTCTAAGTATGGAAACAACCTAAGTGTTCATTAATGGATGAACAAATAAAGAAAATGTAATATATAAATATATGTGTGTGTGTGTGTGTGTATGTGTGTATCAGTGGAATATAATTCAGCATTCACGAACAAGAAAATCCTGCCATTTGCAACAACATGGATTAAGCTGGAAGGCATTATGATAAGTGAGATAAGCCAGACAAAGACAAATACTGTATGGTAAAATATACATTTATGATCTAAAAAATGAAACTCATGAAACAGTACAAAAGTAGTTGTCAGGGACTGGAAAATAGGCAGATCTTGCTCAATAGGTACAAACTTTCTGTTATAAGATGAATAACTACCAAAGACCTAATAACATGGTGATTAGAGTCTATAACACTGTATTGTATAATTTAAATTAGCTAAGAAAATAGAACTTAAAGTCTCTCACCAAAAAAAAAAAAGCAAGTATCTGAGGTGATGGATATGTTAACACAATAGAGGAAATCCTTTCACAGTGTATATGTATATCAAAGAATCACTTTGTACACTTTAAACATTTTACAATTTTGCCCTCGTTGGTGCAGCTCAGTTTGTTGGAGAATTGTCCCATAACCAAAAGGTTGTGGGTTCTATTCCTGGTTAGAGCATGTACCTAGGTTATGGGTTCTATCCCCTGTCTGGATATATACAGGAGGCAACTGATCAAAGTTTCTCTCTCACATTTATGTTTTTCTCTCCTCCTTCCTCTCTCCCCTCCTCTCCGTAAAAATCAATGAAAAACTGTTCTTGGGTGAGGATAATAAAAGCTAAATATCTTACTTTATTAAATTATAGCTCAATAAAACTGAAAAGGCCATAGAATTATATCCAATAAATCAATTAATTAATTAAACAAGAAGAAGTAAAACAGATACCCACTATTACCACTTCTAATTCTATGATACAAAAAAATTACAGAAAGACTAGAAAGAAAAAATATGTAACTAGTACTTACAGATGATAAATCTATGTATGAAATGCAAATGGACTTATAGGTAAAATATTAGACTTAATGAGATATTTTAGCAAGATTCTGAATATTATATAATAACATACAAAAATCAATTGCATGTCTATAGAGCTTTAACAAAGAGTTAAACAACATAATTCATAAATAATAACAATAATACTAACAACAAATAGATGATATGTAGGAGTAATCACACAAAAGTTGTAAAATCTTTATTCAAAGGCATCAAAGTCGATAAAAATAAATGGGAAGCTACATTACATTTGTAGATAAGAAAGCTCAACAAGGGGAAGATGACAATTCTTCCCATATCCATGCATAAGCTTAGATTTCACATTTAAAAAATAATTCAAAATGTTTTTCAGGACACATGGACGAGCTCATTCTAAAATGTATGTGGAAAAGCATAGATTGTTTCATATTTACAAAATGGTCTCAAGCATTCAGATTCCATTAGAAGTAAAAACCTCGGAACAGAGATGTGTATGTGTGTGTGTCTGTACTACACACAATATTATTTGTTTATTTTCTTACTGAGCACACATGAAAATCACATTTCCCAACCCCTTCCTATCTCTAAATGAGACCATGTGACAGAATTCTGGACAATTGTAGGCCAAGCTATAAAATTCCCTGCACAACCTTTCATTCTTGCTCTTTGCTATACCCCCACTCTTCAAACGCAACCCAATTCTTAAGCCTAGTCACTGTGAATAGAAGAAAATTATCCAGAAATAGTAAATTATATGATAGGAGGTCATATCACAGAAGTCTCCCTAGAAGAAGCATCATTCAGAAGAGCTACACTTCCAATAACATCTACATATGATATTTTGAGTTTGTCTGCTGGGGACATAGATTTGAAGGCCAGACCATCAAAAATTTAATCTTAGCTCTATCACTTAGTATGATCTTGACCATGTTACTGTATCTCTCTCTGGCTTAGTCTACTTATAAATAAAATGTGGATAATGATAACCCCAGTGCAAAAAGCTTATGTGAAGAACAAAGGGGTGAGGATTGTAACAAATTCTAGAAAATTCTAAGAACTCAAAAATGTAAAACATCACCATTATTAGTATTATTAAGAGAATGAATTCATAGCCCTTAGTATTTTAAACTTATTAAAAACAATATATGTTCCACCTAAAAGTGAAATCATTTGGTATTTATTCCTCACTGCCTGGCTTATTTCACTTAGCATAAGGCTCTCCAGTTCCATCCATGCTGTCACAAAAGGTAGGAGCTCCTTCTTTCTTCCTGCTGCAAAATGAGCAAGCAAAATATAACCAGAGACACTGAAATTAAGAACAATCTGACAGTAACCAGAGGGGAAGTGGGAGAGGATAATGGCGGGGGGGGGGGGAAGGGTTTTCAGGAACAATTATAAAGGACACATGGACAAAACCAAAGGGGGTGGAAAGCAGGGGAGGGGGATAGGGGTGGCTGGGGTTGGAGAGGGGGTGGGGGGTAAATGCAGACAACTGTACTTGAACAACAATAAAATTTAAAAAAATATATATATATATGAGATTTAAATAGGAGAAGATGGCAGCGAGATAGGTGGGAGCAGAGTCCACTTCTCCCTGCATACGGGTGAAACACCTAGCCAATCTTCTGAGGAACAGAGTGAACAGTCAGTGGTATCCCAGCATATATGAAGATTGGAGACTAAAAATTGTAGAGGACATTGAAAAGTTAAATGGTAAGGAGCATACTTAAGGACAATAAGGTCTCTGAGACCAGTACAGGGACTAGGATGGCTGCAGCCCCAGGCCTGGAGCCTGCCAGGTCTGCTACAAGAATCTTGAGAGAGAGCCAGGCTGGGTCGTGTGAGGCCAGGTGCTTATTTGAACTGGCAGTCTTGAATAGAAGGAATATTTTTAAAGGAAACAGAAAAAAGAGGCTGTTTGGAGAATTCTCCACACCAACCTCCCGCCTCCTGCATCCATAACCCCACAGCCCCCAGATGGTATGCACCCCAACCATGGTGGGGCTGCCACAGGTGCCCATGCCCAAAGCACTGATGATGGAGCACCTCCCACCTGGCCCCCACACACAAAGCCCTGACAGGCTCTCTAGGAGGAAGGCAGAAATGCCCACAGAGGGGAGCTACAGGGCTGGGGGAGTCAGCAGTCCCAGGAAAGACTTGACTCAGTGGGTGCTGAGCTGCCCTGAGGGGGTGCTGAGAGTTGATAGCATCTAGGACACCAGAGAGCAAGAAGGTGGTGTGTGAGTTGCCCCTAATTGGTGCACTTCAAGGACAGTGCAACTGGTAGACTGAAGACCTAGGCTGGGCACAGAAAGGTAATGAGGAAGTGGGCCAGAGGCTGGACAACAGAGAAAAGTGTGGCTCAGAAGGGGAGAAAAGCAAAACCAATCCCTCCTGAGCCTGACTCAGCAGGAAGACCAGAAGAACTGGCTTAATCAGTTTAAAGCCATTGTAAGGCTTTTTTTCCCTTCTTTCTTAATTCCTTCTTCCTTTCTTTCCTTCTATCTTTTTATATTCCTTCTTCCTTCTTCCTTTCCTTTCCTTTCTTATTCCTGCTTCCTTCCTTGTTTTTGTAAAAATTCCTCCTTCTTTTCTTTCCTTTGCTCTCTTTTTTATTTTTTTACTCCTTCTTCCTTCCTCACTTCCTTTACTTTTTTATTCCTTCTTCCTTCCTGTCCTTTTTTTTCATTCCTTTCCCACAGGTGAGACACTAAAACTTGGAGCTATGAAAACACCAGAGTTAGACCCAAATAGGGGTCATCCCAACAACTGAGACAGTGAGACAAATTTCACTTTACTACTCCAGAAAACTTGCAAGGTGGGAGCTGTGACCACCAGTACACCTGCTTAAAAAGGAAACCCACCAACAAAGGAACCATCAACAGATAACAACAGAAGAAGGTCAAGGAGGGAGTGGAAGCCACAGTCACCTCAGTCCAGGTCCAATCTGGAAATACAACTAAACAGTGGAGAAATTACCCACAACAAACAACTGAACAAGAATGAGGAAGAAGTCTCAAAACCTTGTACAGACAGAAGAATCAGCTTCAATGCAACCTGTCCGTACCTGCACAACAGAATACAAGATGTGGTGGACAGAGTGACCCTCAGTTAATCAGTTGGAGGGAAAGAACCACCAAAGAAAGACCCAACAACTATCAAAACCCAAAAACATACAGAGATCCAACATAAATGACAGCCCAAAACCAGTGAGCTCAGGAGATTAAGAAGACTGCACCACTGGATCTCACAGGTCTTCTACCATAGAAGTTCACACCATAAACTCAGGGACTCAGAACAGATCAATTTAAGATGCAGAGGCTAATAAGAGGAGTCTCGCAAACAATCAGAAGACAAAGAAACAATCCCCACATGAAAGGAAAGGAGGAAGCCTCAGAAAGAATGCTAAATGAAATAGAGGCAACTCAGCTATCAGATATTCAGTTCAAAGCAATGGTAATAAGGACACTCAATGACCTCACAGACAATTACCAGAAACTACAGGGAAACTACAATGAACTCACTGCAAACTATATCAACATGAAAAAGGAAACAAACTATCAACAAGAGCCAAGAGGAAATGAAGAAAGCAATGTGTGAACTGAAGAACACAGTAGAAGTAATCAAAAGCAGGATTGGTGGAGCAGAGGACCAGATCAATGAGCTGGAGAACAAGGTAGAAGAAAAAAACACCCAGAAAGAGCAAGAAAAGGAAAAGAGGCTCAAAATGAACAGAGGGGTTAAGGGAAATGCAGGACAACATGAAACATAATAATATCCATATAATAAGGATACCAGAAGGAGAAGAAGAACAGCAAGGGATAGAAAACCTGTTTCAAAAAGTAATGATGGAAAACTTCCCTAATTTGATGAGAGAAAAAAGTAGCACAAACACAGAAAACACAGGAAGTTACAATCAAAAAGAACCTAAAGAGGCCGACTTCAAGATGCATCATAATTAAAATAGCAAAATTCCAAGAAAAGAGAATCTTAAAGACAGCAAGGGAGAAACAGGAGGTAACACACAGGGGAGCCCCAATAAGACTAGTAGCTGACTTCTCAATGGAAATACTCCAAGCCAGAAGAGAATGACAAGATATATTCCAAGTAATGAGAACCAGAGGTCTGCAACCAAGGCTACTTTGCCCAGCAAGGCTCACAATCAAGATAGAAGGCCAAATAAGGAGCTTCCCAGACACAAGAAGTCTAAAAGAATACACCTCCACCAAACCAGCTCTGCAAGAGATGCTAAAGAGACTGCTTTAAAGACAGTAAAGAAAGGAGCAAGAGAGAAAACAACACAAGTATGAAAATGGCAGTGAATAAGTACCTATCAATAATAACCTTAAATGTAAATGGATTAAATGCTCCAACCAAAAGACATAGAATAGCTGAATGGATAAGAAAGCATGAACCACACACATGCTGCCTACAACAGACTCACCTCAGAACAAAAGACCTACACAGACTGAAAGTGAAAGGCTGAAAACAAATATCCCAAGCAAACAGACAGGGAAAAAACCCAGGGTAGCAATACTCATATCAGACAAAATAGACTTCCAAAAAAGTGCCATAAAGAGAGACCCAGAAGGTCACTTCATGATACTCAAGGGAAGAATCCACCAAAAAAACCCCATAAACATTGTAAATATATATGCACCCAACATAGGAGCACCCAATAACATAAACAAAACCTTAGAGGACTTCAAGAAAGATATTGACAGAAACACAATTATAGTAGGGGATTTTAACTCCCCACTGTCAACAATGGACAGCTCTTCCAAACAAAGTTTCAGCAAAGACACTGTGGCATTGAACAATGTCCTAGATGAAATGAACTTAACTGATATATATAGAGCCCTTCATCCCAAAGAAGCAGCATACACATTCTTTTCAAATGCACATGGAACATTTTCAAAGATAGACCACATGACAGGACACAAAACAAGCCTCAACAAATTCAAGAAAATTGAAATCATACCAAGCATTTTCTCCAACCACAAGTGACTGAAACTAGAAACCAGCCCCAAGGGAAAAAAACCTGAAACACTCCAAATCATGGAGATTAAATAGCATGCTATTAAATAATGAGTGGGTCAAGAATGAAATTAGGGAAGATATCAAAAAGTTTTTGGGAACAAATGAAAATGAACTCACAACAACCCAAAACTTATGGGACACAGTGAAGGTGGTCCTGAGAGGGAAGTTCATAGCAATACAGACCTACCTAAAAAAGATAGAAATATTTCAAAGAAACAACCTAACCCTCCATCTACAAGAACTTAAGGAACAACAACAAAGACAGTCCAGAGCAAGTAGAAGGAAGGAAATAACCAAGATCAGAGCAGAATTAAATGACATAGAGACTAAAAGCACAATTCTACGGATCAATGAATCCAGGAGCTCGTTCTTTGGAAAGATAAACAAAATTGACAAGCCTTTAAGCAGGCTTATCAAGAAAAAAAGACAGAGGATCCAAATAAAAAGGAGAGAGGATCCAAACAATCAGAAATGAAAAGGAGAGATTACAACTAACACCACTGAAATACAAATAATTGCAAGAAATTACTATGAAGAACTGTATGCCAAGAAATTTGAAAACCTAGGTGAAATGAACAAATTTCTAGAAAAATATAATCTTCCAAAACTCAATGAAGAAGAAGCAGAAAGCCTGAACACATGAATAACAGCAGATGAAATTGAAGTGGTAATCAAAAAACTCCTGACACATGAAAGTATGTGTCTGGATGGTTTCACAGGAGAATTCTACAAAGCATTTAAGAAAAGAGATAACCCCTATCCTTCGCAGACTATTCCAAAAAATCCAGAATGATGGAAGACTCCCAAACTTTTTTTATGAAGCCAGCCTCATCCTAATCCCAAAACCAGATAAAGAAACAACACAGAATGAAAACTTCAGGCCAATATTGCTGATGAACATAGATGCTAACATTATCAACAAATATTGGCAAATCACATCCAGCAATACATTAAAAAGATCATCCACCACGACCAAGTAGGATTCATCCCAGGGATGCAAGGATGGTTCAATATTCACAAATCAGTAAATGTAATACATCACATAAACAAAAACAGAGACAAAAATCACATGATAATAACAATAGATGAGGAAAAAGCATTTGGTAAGGTACAGCACCCATTTATGATAAAAACACTCAGCAAAGTGGGAATATAGGGAGCATTCCTCAACATACTAAAAGCCATATATGAGAGACCTACAGCCAACATCATACTCAATGGGCAAAAACTAAAATCTTTTCCACTAAGATCAGGAACAAGACAAGGCTGTCCACTTTCACCATTTCTATTCAATATAGTACTGGAAGTTTTAGCCACAGCGATCAGATAAGTAAAAGAAATAAAAGGCATCCAAATCAGAAAGGAGGAAAAAAACTGTCATTGTTTGCAGATGACATAATAGAGTACATACAAAATCTATAGACTCCACCCAAAAACTGCTAGATCTAATAAATAAATCTGGCAAAACAGTGGGATACAAAGTCAATATCCAGAAATCAGAGGCATTTTTATATACCAACAATGAAACAGCACAAGCAGAAATAAAAAAAAATCCCATTCAATATAGCAAAAAGAAAAATAAAATACCTAGGAATAAATCCAACTAAGGAGGTAAAAGACCTGTATGCAGAAAACTACACAACAGTGAAGAGAGAAATCAAGGAAGACACAAACAAATAGAAACATATACTGTGTTCATGGATTGGAAGAATTAACATCATCAAAATGTCCATACTACCCTAAGCAATTTATAGATTCAATGCAATACCTATTAAAGTACCAATGGCATATTTCACAGACATAGAAAAAACACTTCAAAAATTTATATGGAACCATAAATGACCCCAAATAGCTGCTGCAATTTTGAGAAAGAAGAGTAAAGTAGGAGGGATCACAATACCTGATACCAAACTGTATCACAAGGCCACTGTAATCAAAACAGCCTGGTAGTGGCATAAAAACAGGCACATGGACCAACAGAACAGAACACAGAGCCCAGAAATAAAGCCAAGTCTCTATGGCCAGTTAATATTTGACAAAGGGTGCAGCAACATAAAATGGAGTAAAAATAGCCTCTTCAACAAATGGTGTTGGCAGTGGATTGAGCGCGGGCTGTGAACCAAAGCATCGCAGTTTCAATTCCCAGTCAGGGTACATGCCTGGGTTGCAGGCCACGGCCCCCAGCAACTGCACATTGATGTTTCTCTCTCTCTCTTTCTCCCTCCCTTCCCTCTCTAAAAATAAATAAATTAATTAAAAAAAAACAAATGGTGTTGGGAGAACTGGACAGCTACGTGCAAAAAAAAATGAAACTCAAGCACCAACTTACACCATACACAAAAATAAATTCAAGGTGGATAAAGATTTAAGTATAAGCCATGACACTATTAAAGGCCTAGAGGAGAACTTAGGCGGGAAAATCTCAGATATTCCACACAGCAACATTTTTACTGATATGTCCCCCAGAGATAGGGACATAAAGGAAAGAATAAACAAATGGAATCTCATCAAAATAAAAAGCTTCTGCACAGCTAAGGAGAACAGTGTTAAAATTAAAAGAGATCCAACTGTATGGGAAAACACATTTGCTAATGATCCCTCAGACAAGGGTTTAATCTCCAAAATATATAAAGAACTCACACAACTCCACTCTAAGAAGACAAGTAACCTAATTAAAAATGGGCAAAGGACATTTCTCCAGGAACATGCAGAGGTTCCAGAGACACATGAAAAGATGCTCAATATTGCTACCTATCAGAGATGCAAATTAAAATGACAATGAGAAGACAAGTAACCTAATTAAAAATGGGCAAAGGACATTTCTCCAGGAACATACAGAGGGTCCAGAGACACATGAAAAGATGCTCAGTATTGCTGCCTATCAGAGATGCAAATTAAAATGACAATGAGATACCTCTTCACACCAGTCAGAATGGCCATCATAAACAAAGCAACAAACAACAAGTGTTGGAGAGGTTGTGGAGAAAACGGAACCTTAATGCACAACTGGTGGGATTGCAGACTGGTGCAACCACTATGGAAAACTATGGAATTTTCTCAGAACATTATAAATGGAACTGCCTTTTGACCCAGCAATCCCACTGCTGGGATTATATCCTAAGAACACTGAAACACCAATCCAAAAAAACCCATGCACCCCAATGTTCATAGCAGTACAATTTCCAATAGCCGAGTGCTGGAAGCAACCTAAGGGCCCATCAGTAAATGAATGGATAAAAAAACTGGTACATTTACACAATGGAATTCTATGCAGCATGAAGAAGGAGTTCCTACCCTTTGCAACAGTGTGGATGGAACTGGAAAGCATTATGCTGAGCAAAATAAGCAAGGCGGTGAAAGATGAATACCATATGATCTCACCTTTAATAGGAACCTAATCAACAAAACAAACAAACCAGAAAAATATAACCGAAGACACTAAAATTGAGAACAGGCTGACAGTGTCCAGAGGGGAGAAGGGAAGGAATTTCAGTGGGAAAGGGTGAAGGGTTTGCAGGAACAAAAATAATGGACACATGAACAGTAACGGGGGTGGGGTGGAAATGGGAGGGAGGCGGGAAGCGATAGGGCATTGGGATGGGTTGGGGGAGAAAGGCAGAAAACTGAACTTGAACAACAATAAAAATATATTTAAATATAATAAATAAAATATATATGAAATAAGTTAATCGATTTAATTTATACACTAGCTTATACACTCAGGTTGACATATCAGATTTGTGCAAATGTGGTTATGAGGAACTACCTTAGGTTAAGTTTGTGAGACTGTAAAGCTAAGAACAGGCTTCGAGATAAGTTGCTGTAATCAATGTGCTGCCACCAAGGGAGGATCTGAATAAGTAGATACCTCAACTTCCTAGAGATTATCTTACCTCTTTAAAACAATAAAAGGAAAAAAATCAGTACATGAATTTGAAAACCAAAATGAACAATTTTAATACTTCTTGACAAAATAAATTTCAGTCCTACATTGACTATATAATTGTTTCAAATTTCTGAGTCTTATCACCTGTATAGGTCCACAAAGAACAATGACAATGGAACAGCAAATAACCCAGCCTGGAGATAAACATTAAATCAAATTTATTTCAATGTCCGGAAACCTAAGAACCATTTCCATATATTTTTTTTTCTTTTTGTACATTAAAGGAGCCTACCATCCTTTCAGGATATTTACTTCCTATCAAGGAATAAAGGTACATTTTAAAAATTTTATTACAGTTGACATTCAATATTATTTTATATTAATTTCAGCACAATGATTAGACATTTATAAAATTTAGAAAGTTATCTCACTGATAATTTTAGTAACTACCTGGCATTATACATAATTATTACAATATTATTGACTATAATTCCTATGCTGTACTATAAATCTCCATGAATATTTTGTAACTATGAATTTGTACTTTTTAATTCCTTCACCTTTTTAACTCAGCCCCCAGCAACCTCCCTCCTATCTGTCAAATATCATTTTGTTCTCCATAACTATGAGTCTGTTTCTGTTTTGTTTATTCATTTATCATCTTCTTTAGATTCTTCTTATAAATTCCGTATTTTTTGGACTATAAGATGCACTTTCCCCACCCCCAAATTAGGGAGGAATAATGGTTGTTAATGCTGCTGTTGAGTTCTGTTTTACATTTACATTGGTGAAATATTATGTTACTTATGTTATCAAATATTTTACCACATTTTTGGTTTCAAGCTTTTTTTCCTATTTTCCTCCTCTAAAACCTAGGTGTGTCTTATGGTCCAAAAAATATGGTAAAATTATATGGTATTTGAGTTTCCCCCACTGACTTATTTCAGTTAACATAATACCCTTTAAGTCCATCCATTTTATTATTAATGGAAGGATTTCATTCATTTTTATGGCTCAGTAATATTTTATTATATACATATAAAGTTAATATTTCACATATATATATTATGTATATATATCCACTTTTTATCCACTCATCCATTGTGGTCACTTGGGTTGCTTCCATATCTTGGGTACTGTAAATAATGCTGCAATGAACATAGGGGTGCATATAGCTTGTCAAGTTTGTGTTTTGGATTTCCTTGAGTATATGAGGTCTGTCCAGAAGATATCTGGCCATGCAATATGAAAAGTAAAGACATTTATTGAAGAAGATACTAGATTCAAGACATATTGTCCATAGGAAAATGATGCCTCAGTCCCCTGAAAGTAGGCACCCTGGGACCTGACTCAGTTCACCATCAGCTGCCCTGTCATGTTTTTCTGAATCTCATTGATTGTGTAGAATATCTTCCCTTTCAAAAGTGATTTCAGTTTTGGGGAAAGCAGAAGTCACAGGGCACCAACTCTGTACTGTAGTGGGGCTGAGTCACCTGGGTGACGTGATTATGAGTGGATGCAATGTCATGATGAAACTGTCAATCACCAGTTGCCCATAGCTGTGTCCTTCTGAATCATCTGAATAATTTCTGTGGAGGAATGTTCAAGTTTAATGCAAAATTGGATACAGAGTCATTGCTCTACTTGCTCAGTCATTTTGAATGTGATGGCCACTCAATACACATGCTCACTCATTGGCATCTACCAACACCACGGATCAGTACAGCGAAGTCATCATTGTTCATGCATGTGCATTTCAGTCCATGTTCCTTGGCTTCAAGGTTACATCAATGTCATGCAAACTATTCTTGTTATATTAACAATGGCTGGACTTTTTCCGGAGGGATCTTATATACCCAGAAGTGGAATAGCTGGGTCATAATATAATTCTGTTTTTAATTTTTTGAGGTAACTCCTCAGTGATTTCCATGGTGGCTGCACCAATGTGCATTCCCATCATCAGTGCATGAGGGTCCCCTTTTCTCCACATCCTCACCAACACCTGTTAAGTGATTCATTGATGGCAGTCATTCTGACATGTGTGAGGTTGTAGTTCACGGTGGTTTTAACTTGCATTTTTCTGACAATTATATGAAAAAATGTTCAGTGTGATTAATCTATTAACCATCTGTATGTACTCTTTGGAGAAATGTTTATTCAGGTTCTTAAACAATTTTTAATTAAATTATTTGTTTGGGTTTTTTTGTATGTTAAATTGTTTATAAATTTTGAATACTAACCCTTTATCAGATGTTTCATTGGCAAATATCATCTCTCATTCAGCAGCTTGTCTTTTAATTTTAAAATATTATATTTATTTATTTTTAGAGAGGGAAGGGAGGGTGAAAGAGAGAGAGAAACATCAATGTGCGGTCGCTAGGGGCCATGGCCTGCAACCCAAGCATATGCCTTGACTGGGAATCGAACCTGCGACACTTGGGTTCGCAGTCCGCGCTCAATCCACTGAGCTATGCCAGCCAAGTCATTTTATTGATAGTTTCCTTTGCTGTTAAAAAACTTTTTCAGTTTGATGTAGTCCCATTTGTCAGCTTTTGTTTAAGAAGTAAAAGTGCTATTTAGATAAAAATAAAAATGTTTAATTTTTTGTTTCTGAAAGTAAAATAGCAAACAAATATCAGTTTTGAATTTTCCTTTAAGTGTATTTTATTAATTATGCTATTATAGTTGTCCCAATTTTTTCCCCTTGCTCCCCTCTACCTGGTACCCACTCTTCCCTCCAGCAACCGCCCTCCCCCCTTAGTTCATGTCCATGGGTCATAAGTTCTTGATTATCCCATTTCTTATACTATTCTTAATATCCCTCTATTTTGTACCTACCAATTATGTTTCTTAATCCCAGTCTTTTGTAGAGATTTATTTTATTCTCTCTTTGTTTGCCATTATATTTATTATTTAATCTTAAAAGCAATGAGTTATCATAATGACATTAGTAAGTAATAATAATGTGTTTTTTTCTTAATTATTGAAACAAAGTAAAATGCCCATATCTAAACATAACCTTACAATGGTTTGTGTTTTCTCATATTTGTAAATATATTATTAAAGATATATTGGTATTGGCTATATATGTGTGTGTGTGTGTATATGTATATATATATGACAATTCTAACATTGTGTGCTGTTAAGTTTGATATTGGGTTCTTACAATGGCTGTGGTCTAAATCCCAAATTACATTTTTTTGAAATGGGAAAGAAAGACTAAATTCGAAATAAATGTAACTCCTGTTACAGTTTTAAGAGTTTGTTCCCTGGTCAAACACTTTGTATAGATAGCCAAATATGAAAGCTTGTCTACTGAAAACCTCTGTCTTTGCCCTTTTGTCATACCCAGCATTTGACCAAATCCCTGAAAACAAACATGCAAAAAAGAAAAAATAATTTATCAGATTTTATAGTGCATTAGTACTAGGATGACTTTCATTAAAGGTTTGGTCATAGATGCATAAGATGGTGTACACTTCATGCCATGCAACAATCTGTTCATTAAAACCCCATTACCTGTTTGTGTTCTTCCCCCACAGTTCTTCTCTGTCAGCCTGCCTCTTGTATTGCTTTTCCTCCTTTACCCTGATGCCTTTAAACCTCTGAAATTTACACCCTGTCCCTGTTGCCCCCAAAAAGTCACTTCTGGCTTCATTTAACATAGTAAAAGTTTCTTTGATAGCAGCTTTGAAACCATCTATACAAGGTTGCCCCACTTGGAACCCTGTCCTTCTGGCCAGATGGAAAACCAGGCACTTCCCACACCTGAATGGACTCCAACCAGCCTGCCAACAGAGGCCACTTCTGCACAAGATCATATGTTCAAGACTGAGATAGCTATTTCATCTAACTCATAGAAACAAACACAGAAAGTGAAACAAAAAGCATCAAAAATACAAGACACCATGTTTAACAACTTCTCTGGGACAGAGACCTGCTCATTAGCAATGCTGGACGTATGCAGAATATGTGTTTCCAGAAGGAATTGACCACTGTTTGGGAATGATGATAGTGTTAGAAGGTCTGCTCCATGGACATTCAGTGCATTTCTCCCCATGTCTTTGGAGGTCCAACCCAGGAGAAGAGACACTTACACAGGTCAGAGGCCCTGCAGGGTCTATTCAGTGCTGGGCTTCTACACATAACAGTCTATTAGTGACATTGGTCAAGGCAGTATTTGGTGGCACAGAGGCATCTGTCTGCTGCTAGCTGACACCAAATCATTGCATAAAGTCTAAAGATGGAGAGTTTTAAACCCACACATACTGTGCTTCCTTCAGACTGAAACTTGGCAAAGTCTACAAACTTTTTATCTCAGTGCCTCCTCCAAGTATTACTTATTATGAACTTTCCCTTCAAATTATCTTCTGAAATTATGATGTTTTAACCAGGGAAATTAATTTTACCACCAATGAAATCAATAAACATTACAAAAAGAAAAAAACAAGAACCAAAAAAAGGGAACAAAAACAGTATGGGGATTTCCCAAGATATTAAAAATGAAACTACTATTGAACCTGATATCTTACTTCCTGGTATTTAATTGAAGGAAAAAAACATGTCAAAGAACTATCTGCACCCCATGTTCATGGTGACATTATTTACAGTAGCTAAGACATGGAACCAAATTAAATGTCCATTGACAGGTAAGCAGATAAATAAAATGTGCTACCCATATTCAGTATAATTTTATTTAGCCATAAAAAGAAGAAACTTCTACCATTTTGACAACACGGATGGACCTTGAGGGCATTATGTTAAGTGAAATAAGTCAGAGAAAGACAAATTAACATATGATCTTATTTTTATGTAAAATCTAAAATTAAGAAAACAACTCAATGAAAGAGATCAGATTTGTGATTACCAGAGACTAGCCATGGGAAAACTGGATAAAGGTGGTCAAAAAAGTATAAACTTTCTGTTACAACATAAACAAGTATTAAGAATATAATTTACAACATGACTATAGTTCACACTGTTGTATGCTATATATAAAAATTGTTAAGAGAGTAAATTCTATGAGTTCTCATCATAAGAAAGAAAGAAAATATATTCTTTTCTTTTTCTTTTTTTATATCTGTATGAGATGATGGATGTTAACTAAACTTACTGTGGTAATCATTTTATGATGTTTAAGTACATCTTAAACTTATACAGTGCTATATGTCAATTATATCTCAATAAAACTAGGGTTAAAATACAACATTAATCTCTAGAAATTATAATAGTGGCTCTCCTTGGATTCAGGGTCAGAAGGGAGTAGTGACAGGAAGGGGACATTAGGGCATCTTCTGAGAACACAGTAATATTCTCTTTTTTGCAATATAATAACTCTTACTTTAATCCATTTTTAAGTTTCACATGTTTACATGTCAAGATTGCTGATAATAGGATAAACCAGATTGGTAGCTGACAATTAATTATGAGGGCACCAAATGACTGACTATTGACTAAATCAAGTGATTCTTCAGAAAGAACTGTCCCACTTTCTACAATTTCCCAGATGATCTCTCTCCCTTTCTCAGTCCTACACACATACACACACACACACACACATACACACACATACAGTTTCTCCCTTGTGTTTTAACTCATATTTCAAATTTGAGAGATTCTTAATCAGTGATGGTTACAATTGTGTGTTTATAAAATTTAATCAAATTGTGTACTCATAACTAGTATATTTTCTGTCCATAAGCTTTCTTTCAATCAAATTACTTTTAAAAATTAGAAACACATATAAAAATTACAAAGAAAATGAAAGACTAGTAAAACTAGAAAAATTTACATTGCTCATCCTAGAAACAAATAAAATACCACTTGCTGATATATTTATAGAAATAAGATCCAGTATAATAAGAGAAGCACTGATTTTGAGTGAGACAGAAGTATGTTTTCATCCTATCTGAGTCACAGACTAGGTGCAAACTGAGCTGTAGTCTCTTAATCCCAAACCCACACTCCTGGGCAAGGACTCTGATTAGCTTATTTTTTAAAAGGTGCTGTTGTCCAGAGAACAAAACCAGGTTTTATAATCACTGCTGCTCCTGCTGAAAGCAAGTGAAACTTTTGTAAGGCAATTGCTAAGGAAAAAAGCAGGACAGGAATTAGTGGCTAGATAGTAAATTCACTTCAGTTACAATGATCATAACTTGATTCCTTTATTTGTGGACCTAAGTGGTGATGTTGAGAATGTTCAGGAGCCCCCAGCATGGATTTTCAGCTTATCTTCAGATGAGTGACCTGAACATTCAACAGAATCTTAGCTGATATGAATTTTTTAAGCCAAACAGTACAGAGGAAGCTTTGCACCATGCAGTAAGAGATTTTAAAAGTTGAAGGGGAAATACACTGTGTGAGGTGCCTGCAGCAGAGAAGAGAACAGAGAAGAGAAATGCAGCTTAGTAGCTCCTGCCAATCCCAGAGCATGGGTCCTGTTCTGCACAGGGAACCCCCAACCCTAATCAGGAGAGACTTGGGAGGATTTACAGAGTCTGGGAGGCTCAGTCTGCACACACAGTAAGCAGCACATTCATAGCTGCAGTGCCAACCAGAGTTCCAGAGAAAAACTCTATCTTCCAAAACTGTCAGAGGTACAAGCAAGCTGTGGACAGCCCTGGCTGAGAGAGACTTTTTTTAATTGTTGTTCAAGTACAGTTGTCTCCATTTTCCCACCACCACTTTCCCCTGCCCCAACCAACCACACCTCCCACCCTCACTCCTTCCCACTTTTGGCTTTGTGATTTCACCTATAAGTGGAACCTAATCACCAAAAAAAACAAGCAAGCAAAATATAACCAGATAAATTGATATAAAGAAAAAACTGATACTAACTAGAGGGGAGGGGGGAGGGTGTTAATGGGGGAAAGAAGGGGAATGGTCTCAACATGTATGAGACAGACTTTTTTTCTTTTGGGGAGGTGGAGTACACAAAGAGCCAAGCAGTGGCTCAGAGCTGCAAGTTTGGTGTCATACAGGGACTTGTTTTAAGAGAGGAACAGAGGCATGGCTGGTCAAGGACCCCATGTGCATACACAGCTGCCCTGCAGCAAAGAGGCCAGGTTGAAAACTCGATTTGTGCCACTGAACCCACAGGGCAGGAAGAGTAGAAGGCTGCACAGTGAATGGTTTACATGAACCTACCCAGTGCAGCTGGTGAGCAGGGGTCTGCACACAAAATGGAGGGTTTGGGTCTGAGCCTCCTGAAAGAGCAGTGAACTAGGAGCTGGATGGGCAAAAGCTGAGCACCTAAGATTCTTTGCAGCCAGGCAGAGCCACTCAAACCATGGACAGCAAACCTCTGGGAAGGGAGGCATGCCCAAACCTCACCTGCAGGATTGTAAACTCCAGGAAATGGTAAAGCCAGGCTCAAAAACTCCCTGCTGCGTGCATAGCCACAAGGAAAAGAAAGAGAATCTCCAAAGGAGCCCTCTTGTGAACTTTTACCACGCAACATGCTGGCTCCTCAATGAGCCCTATTGCACTGAAAACAGAAGAGCAGAGAGATTAGAAATTGGTTCAGAAAGAGTTTTTCAGAGCCCCGCCCATCCTCGGCTCTCACACAGAGCTGCCATCAGTGCCAAGCAGGAAAGAGCTGACCTTTTTACACTGATTGGTCCCTCATGTGAAACAGAGAGCTAATTCATCAGGAACCATACACTACTGGAAATAATCTGAGACAGACCAAGACATATGACATGGGGCAAGTGAATACATGCGCAATCTTCCCTGAAGATTGAACAGCACCTCCCAAGGGGCAATCCAGAAAGCCAACCCTCCTGATTGTACCATAGGCTCCCTCTGGAGGCAGGGGGAGGTGGTGCATGTTGCGCTGTTGGATTTTAGATGAACTACCCCCAGAGCTTGTGCTGATAAAAAGCCAGCAAGGCAGAACAGCAAGGATCAGCCAAGCCTGCAGGAGACAGCCACAGCCTCAAACAGGATGCCTACAGCAAGACTAGGACACCAGCTGACATCAATGATGGATCCTGAAGGATCAGAAAACAAACACCTAACTCAGCTTAGATGAATCCTAGCTCATTCATTTTCATTATTTGTGTTATTTTTTTCTCCTGCATGACTTTTTAACATTGTTTCTTGTTCTTCAATTCTGTTTCTATTTCACTACTTTTATTTTTTATTTTATTTCATACACATATATTTATTTTCATTTTTATTTATTTTAGCTTTAATTCAAATCTCATGTTTTACTCTTCCCCTTACTTCATTTTCCATTCATTCCTCTTTCTTATTTTTGTTTTAAATTTTATTGTTTCCCTTTCTACACCTTGTTTCTATTCCTCACTATTACTATTTCTCCTCCCTCCATGCTCTCAAAAATTATTTTTCTTTCCATTCGTCACCTCACTTTCTTATAATGTCCTTATTTTCATACCACCCTTATTAATATTTTCTAGGTTGTAATTGATATTGTGATTCTTGTTTCATTTCTTCAATTTTATCCTTAGTTTTTCACTATTTTTTATTTTAAATCTTATATTTTACAGTTCCCCAGTTCTACCTCATTTTGCTTTCCTCCTGCCCTTCTTTATTTTCATTTTAAATTTTATTTTCTCCCTTTTGTAGCATAGTTTTTAACACTTATGCTTATTATTTCTCCACTCCCTCATCCTCTTAAAATCATTTTCCTTTCCTTTATACATCTAACAATCTTTTTTATTCTTTTCTTTCTTATAATATTATAATCCTCTTTATATTTTATTAAACTTTGCTAATTTGTCATGGATATCACTGCAGTGGTTGTTTTTCTTCAGTTTAGTTCCTATTTTTCACTATTTTCTCTAAACCTCACACTGTACTCTCCCATCTTACTCCAGTTTGCTCTATTCCCCCCTTATTTTATGTACATTGTATATTTTATTTTCTCCTTTTCTTTGATTTGTTTCTATACCATACTCTTACTACTTGTCCTCCCCCTACCCTCTCAAAATCATTCTTCTTTCAGTTTGTCACCTCATATTCTTTTTTCTTTCACATAATATTCTTAGTCTCTTTTCACCTTTATTAATTTTAGCTCACTTGTTGTTTATATCACAGTAGTGGTTGGGAGGTATTTTTGCTAGTGTAGGTAGTGGTTGCTGGGTTGTTCAGTTTTGTTCTGGAAGCTCCTGTACAAGAACATATAAGATGTGGTGGGGGGTTGTGACTCTTATTCAGCCAGCTAGAGGAGAAAACCCACCATTAAATGAACCAACAACAACCAAACCCCAATTAAAACAAGAGAGCCCACATAAACTACAAAAAGGGCATCCCTAGAGTATCTAGCTCAGGATTTCAAGGACACTGCACACTGAGTCCCACAGGACTCCTACCACAGAAGGCCACCCTCAGAGACAGAGGGTCAAAGCAGATCAATCAAATAAGCAGAAACAAACAAAAAAGATTCTGTCTCCATAAAATAGGGAGACAAATAAACAACCCCCAATCAAATGGAAAGAAGGAATAGCCAACATGAGTGCTAAATGAAATTGAGGAAAGCAGTTTATCAGATGTGGATTTTAAAGTAATGGTTATAAGGATACTGAAGGAAATCAGTGATAACTACAAGAAACTTAGTGGGAACTAAATCAGCATGAAAAAGACATAGAAACTATAAAAAAGAGGAGAGAATGTATAATGCAATATCTAAAATGAAAATACATTAAAAGGAATTAAAAGCAAGTTAGATAAACCAGAGGAGAGATCAATAAGTTGGAAGACAATGTAGGGAAAAAACACCCAGTCAGAGCAACAAAATAAAAAATAAATACTCAAAAAGAAAGATGAAAATTTAGAGTAGCTGCAGGACAACATGAAATGGAACAGAGGGAGAAGAAAAAGGAGCAAGGGATAACAACCTATTTGAAAAAATAATCACAGAAAGTTCTCTAACTTGGTGATGGAAAAAGTCATAGAATTTCAGGAATGACAGAGGACCTCCAAGAAAGACAAACCCAAAAAGGCACAGTCCAAGACATACCATAATTAAAATGGCAAAATTTAAGAGGAAGAGAGAATTTTTTTAACAAATCAATGTATCTCTTTTTTTAATGTTTTATTTATTTATTTTTAGAGTGGGGAGGGAGAAAGAGAGAGAGAGAGAACATCAATGTGCGATTGCTGGGGGCCATGGCCTGCAACCCAGGCATGTGCCCTGACTGGAAATCGAACCTGCGACACTTGGGTTCGAAGCCCACGCTCAATCCACTGAGCTACACTAGCCAGGGTGGAAGACAGAATCTTAAAGGCAGCAATGGAGAAACAGCTAGTAACATAAAAGGGAGCTCCAAAAAGCTTACCAGCTGATTTCTCAACTGAGACACTACAGCCAGAAGGGAATGATATGAAATATTCCAAATAATGAAAAGCAAAGGCCTGCAATCAAGACTATTCTACCCAGCAAGTCTCCCAATCAAAATGGAAGGTGAAATAAGGAGTTCCTCAGACAAAAGAAGGCTCAAAGAATACACCTCCTCCAAACAAACACTGCAAAATATGCTAAAGGGACTGCTTTAAGAAAAGGAGGAAAAAGAGTGAGAGAAAGAGAAACACAGGTCCAGAGTCAAATGGCAATGAATAAGTACCTATCAATGATAATATTAAATATAAATTGATTAAATGCTGTAATCAAAAGACTAAGAGTAGCTGAATGGATAACTTGACCTGTACATATGCTGCCTACAAAAGACCCACCACAGAACAAAAGACCTACACAGACTGAAAGTGAAGGGTTGGAAAAAATATCCCTAGAAAATGGACAAGAAAAAAAGCCAGGATAGCAATAGTTATATCAGACAAAATAGACTTCAGAACACAGGCCATAAAAAGAGACCCAGAAGGACACTTCATAATACTCAAGTGAACAATTTATCGAGAAGACATAAACATTATAAACATATATGCACCCAACATAGGAGCGCCCAAATATATGAGGAAAACCTCAAGAAAGATATTGACAGCAACACAATTATAGTAGGGGATTTTAATATCCCACTGTCAACAATGGATAGATCTTCCAAACAAAGTATCAAGAAGGATATTGTGGCATTGAACAATGTCCTAGATGAAATGGACTTAAATGATATACATAGAATCTTTCATCCCAAAGAAGTAAAATACATATTCTTTCCAAATGCACATGGAACATTTTCAAAGATAGACCACATGACAGGACACAAAACAAGCCTCAACAAATTCAAGAAAATTGAAATCATACTAAGCATTTTCTCCAACCACAAGGGACTGAAACTAGAAACCAATCTCAAGGAAAAAACTCAAAAACACTCCAACTCATGGAGATTGAATACCATGCTATTAAACAATGAATGGGTCAAGAATGAGATTAAGGAAGAAATCAAAAAGTTTCTGGAAACAAATAAGATGAACTCAAACAACCCAAAATTTATGGGACACACCAAAGGCAGTCCTGAGAGAATAGTTCATAGTGATACAGGCCTACCTAAAAAAGATAGAAATATTTCAAATAAACAACCTAACCCTACACCTAAAAGAACTTGAGGAACAACAACAAAGACAGCCTAGAGAAAGTAGAAGTAAGGAAATAACCAAGATCAGAGCAGAATTAAATGACATAGAGACTAAAACCACAATTCTAAGGATCAATAATTCCTGAAGCTGTTTTTTTGAAAAGATAAACAAAATCAACAAGCCTTTAAGCAGGTTCATCAAGAAAAAAGGAGAGGACGCAAATAAACACAATCCGAAATGAAGGAGGATAAATTACAACTGATACCACAGAAATACAAAGGGTTGTAAGACATTACTGAAAAAAATTTATTGCAAGAAATTTGAAAACCTGTGTGAAATAGACAAATTTCTAGAAAAATATAATCTTCTAAAACTGAATCAAGAAGAATTAGAAATTCTGAACAGACCAATAACAGCTGGCAAAATCAAAGCAGTAATCAAAAAATTCCTAGCACACAAAACTCCTGGACCAGATGGTTTCACGGGAGAATTTTACAAAACTTTTAAGGAAGAGCTATTCCCTATCCTTCACAGACTATTCTAAACAATCCAGGAAGAGGGAAGACACCCAAACTATTTTTACAAGGCCAGCATCATCTTAATCTTAAAATCACATAAAAACACAACAAAGAAAACTACATGCCAATATCACTGATGAACATAGATGCTAAAATCATCCACAATATATTGGCATACTACATCCACCAAAACATTAAAAAGATCATACACCATGATCAAGTGGGATTCATGCCAGAGGTGCAAGAATGTTTCAATATTTGCAAATCAATAAATGTAATACATCACACAAACAAAAGGAAAGCTAAAAATCATCTGATCATATCAATAGATGCAGAAAAAGCATTTGATAAGGTCCAGCACTCATTTATGATAAAAACACTTAACAAAGTGGGAACAGAGGGAACATACGTCAACATAATAAAGGCCATATCAGAGAAATCTACAGCCAACATCATACTCAATGGGAAAAAAACTAAAAGCTTTCCCACTAAGATCAGGAACTAGATAAGAATGTCTGCTTTCACCACTTCTATTTAACATAGTATTGATAATCAAAGCTACAGCAATCAGACAAGAAAGAGGAATAAAAAGCATCCAAATTGGAAAGCAGGAAGCAAAACTGTCAGTGTTCACAGACGACATGATAGTGTACACAGAAAATCCTATAGACTCTACCAAAAAACTACTCCAGCTAATAAGTGAATCTGGCAAAAGAGTGAGATACAAAGTCAATATCCAAAAATCAAAGGCATTTTTGTACACCAACAATGAAATATCAGAAACAGAAATCAGGGAAAAAATCCCATTTGATATAGCAACAAGAAAAATGAAGTACCTAGAAATAAACCTCAGTCCTGTCTGGCATAGCTCAGTGGATTGAGCACGGGCTGCAAAACAAAGTATGGCAGGTTCCATTCCCAGCCAGGGTACATGCCTGGGTTGCAGGCCATGGCCCCCAGCAACTGCACATTGATGTTTCTCTCTCTCTCTCTTTCTCCCTCCCTTTCCTCTCTAAAAATAAATAAATAAATCTTTAAAAAAAGAATACAAGTACTGATATCTTTAAAAAAAAGAAATAAACCTAACCATGGAGGTAAAAGACCTGTACTCAGAAAACTACACAACACTGAAAAAAGAAATTAAAGAAGATGCAAACATGCAAAAATGGAAGCATGTACCATGTTCATGGATTGGAAGAATTAACATCATCACAATGTCCATACTACCCAAAGCAATTTACAGAGTCAATGCAACCTCCATTAAATACCAATGACATATTTCACACATATAGAACAAACATTTCAAAAAAATTTATGGGATCATAAATGACCCTGAGTAGCATCAGTAATTTTGTGAGAGACGAACAAAGTAGGACAGTCACAATTACCTGATATCAAACTATTTTACAAGGCTACTGTAATTAAAATAGCCTGATAGTGGCATAAAAACAGGCACATAGATTAACGGAATAGAATAGAGAGCCCAGAAATAAACCTATGTCTCAATGACAAATTAATATTTGAAAAAGGGGGAAGAAGCATAAAATGGAATAAAAATCACTTCAACAAGTGGTGTTGGGAGATTGGCCAGCTACCTGCAAAAAGATGTAACTCAACCACCAACTTACACCATACACAAAAATAAACTCAAGATGGATAAAAGACTTAAATATAAGTTGTGACACAATAAAAGTCCTAGAGAAGAACATACGAAGAAAACCTCAGATTCCACACAGCAATATTTTCACCAATGTGTCCCCTAGAGCAGAGGTGGCAAACACAAGGCCCACAGGCCAAATCCAGCCCTCCACCTTTGTTATCTTGCCTGGCACCTTGTTTGTACCCAGGGCAGCACTGAGCTTCTTGCCTCTAGTTAAGGAGTAGTTACATTTATACAGTTCTAAAATTACATTCAGCCCTTTGCAGGCAACCACAAGGCTGATGTGGCCCCAGGCGAAAATGAGTTTGACATCCCTGCCCTAGAGCAAGGGACATAAAGAAAAGAATAAGCAAATGGGACTTCATCAAAATTAAAAGCTTCTGCATGGCTAAAGAAAACATCAGCAAAATGAAAAGGGAACCAACCATATGGGAAAACATATTTGCCAACAATACCTCGGACAAGGGTTCAATCTCCAAAATATATAAATTACTCACAGGTCTCCACTCCAGGAACACAAACAGCCCAATTAAAAAATGGGCACAGGACCTGAACAGGCACTTCTCCAAGGAGGTCATACATAGGGCTCAGAGACATATGAAAGGATATTCAGCATCACTAGCCATCAGAGAGATTAAAACCAGCATCACTAGCCATCAGAGAGATAGCACTCAACACTGGTCAGAATGGTCATCATAACCAAATCACTAAACAAAAAGTGCTGGTGAGGTTGTGGAGAGATGGGAAATTTAGTGCACTGTTGGTGGAAATGCAGAATGGTGCAGCCACTGTTGAAAACAGTATGGAATTTCCTCAGAAAACTAAAAATGGAACTGCTTTTTGACCCAGCAATTCCACTGCTGGGACAATACCCTAATAATCCTGAAACACCAATTCAAGATAAGCTGTGCTCCCCAATGTTGATAGCAGCACGATTTACAATAGCCAAGTGCTGGAAGCAACCTAAGTGTCCATCAGTAAATAAGGGGATCAAAAAACTATGGTACATTTACATGATGGAATAATACCCAGCAGAAAGGAGCTCCTACCCTTTGCAACAGGATGGATAGATCTGAAGAGCATTATGCTAAGTGAAATAAGCCAGGCAGTGAAAGACAAATACCATATGATCTCACCTATAAGTGGAACCTAATTGTCAAGCAAATAAGCAAGCAAAATATAACCAAAGACATTGAAATTAAGAATAAACTGACAGTGACCAGAGTGGAGGTGGGAGGGGATAATGGGGGGAAAGTAGGGAGGGGTTGTCTGGAACATGAATAAAGGACATCTGGACAAAGCCAAAAGGAGTAGAATAGAAGGTGGGAAGAGGAGATGGCTGGGGTGGGGGTGGGGTAGGGAGGATGGAGACAACTTTACTTGAATGACAATAAAAAAATAAAGAAATAAAAATAAACAACTCATAGGACTCAACACCAGGAAGACAAACAATCCAACTAAAAATTATGCAAAAGACCTATATAGACACTTCTCCAGGGAAAACATACAGATGGCCTATAGACACATGAAAAGATGCTCAACATTACTAGCCATTATAGACATGCAAATTAAAACCACAATGAGACATCACCACACTCTTGCCAGAATGGCTAATTAATAAATAAACAAATAACAAGAGCTGGTGAGGATGTGGAGAAAAGGGAACCCTCGTGCGTTGTTGGTGGGAATCCAGACTGTGCAGCCACTGTGGGAAAAAAAATGTTTTTAGTTTCAAAAAACTAAAAGTGGAAGTTCCTTTGACCCAGTGATTTCAGTGCTTGGAATATATACTAAGAATCTATAAACACCAATTCAAAAGAACTTTTTGCAACCCATGTCCATAGCAGCACTGTTTACAATAGTCAATTGCTGGAAACAGCATTAAGTACCCATCAGTAGCTGAGTGGATCAAAAAACTTTGGTCCATTTATACAATGGAATACTAGGCAGCAAAAAGAAGGAAATCTTCTCTTTTGTGACAGCATGGGTGGAACTAGATATCATTGTGCTAAGTGAAATAAGTCAGTAGGAGAAAGACAAATACCATATTATCTCACTTGTAAGAGGAATCTAACCAACAAAATAAACTAATGATCAAAATAGAACCAGAGACATGGAAACATGGAACAGACTGACAATGGCCAGAGGGAAGAGTGGAGGAGGATAATGACAGAAAGAAGGGGAAGGAACTAGTCAAAGAACACGTATGAATGACCCATGGATATGGACAATGGTGTGGGGATGGACTGTGGGTGCAGGACAAGGGCTGGACAGAGGAGGGCAACAGGGGAACAATTGGGACAATTGTAATAGAATAAACAAGAATTAAAAGGTTTAAAGTAGTAAAAAGAATGTTCAATACATTTGAAACACAGTACACTTTTCCCAGGTATGTAAAAGAATTAGGATATATTTTGAATGTTCTAATGCCATTAATCCAAGCAATCAGACTGATTCCAGAACAATGAAGCTGATGCCTTTTCTTTTTTCTTCATTACCTCTCTTAGCCTTCATTTCTCAAAAAGCTGAGCTTAGAGTGCTGATGAATTATTATTTTATTAAATGTATAACCCCATGCTGCCAAAGTGAGGAACAAGTCAATAAGTCAGGGAAGGCAAGAGAGCCAATATAAGAACATGTTACCCAACTAGCCCTTCCTAAATGAGACTGATTGCTCCATCCATTGAAATGCAATGAAAAACAAAAAAGCCATAGAAACAGCATTTCAGGGTTGTGTCTCAAATGAGGTAAAGGAACAATAATTTGCATGCTGGCTTCCCAGTCTCTTTGGCCAGAGGTTCACCTCTAGAATATTAACTCCCAGTATTTCTGGGCTGCACAGGCCTGGGCACAGTTACAAAGTCCTTGAGGATATCACAGAAAATTGTAATGGTCAATACCATTTACTACATCTTGTTCTATAAAATTAATATCAAATCAATCTGGAGTTATCTCAAATTTAGAGCAAGTGTTCATTTGAGCACTCTTTGTCAGTTTGTGGAAAAAAATATATATATTATTTATTTTTAGAGAAAGGGGAATTGAGGGATAGAAACATCAATGTGTGGTTGCCTCTCATGTACCCCCAGCTGGAGACCTGGCCTGCAACCCAGACAAGTGCCCTGACTGGGAATGAAACCAGCAACCCTTCAGTTTGCAAACCTATGCTCAATCCACTGAGCTACACCAGTCAGGCCTATATTTTTAAGTTAAAGTCTCCCTCTAGTGTCCAACCTGCTGGTTTACAATTCTGTTGGATATTGCATTAATAAATTTAGATGACAAAATATTGAAGTTGTTATATGATACCACGTTGTTTAATGAAAGGCAAAGGTCAGCATTTTCTGTAAAGGGCACATGGTTAATATTTTAGGTAGTACAGAGAGCATATAGCCTGTTATGTATTTTGATGTTCTTTTGTTTGACTTTGTATTGTTTTAATAGCCCTTTGAAAACATAAAAACCATCTTACCTAATTGACCTCACAAAACTGACCAGTCCCAGGTTATAGTTTGCTATATATAGTTTGGGAGGGATCCCACCTATTATGGAAAAAATATGTAATTTTTATTTTATATCTGTTTGTAATATTATTTAATTAATTTATTGTATATACATACCCTGACACATATGCCTAAAACTTTGATGCAGTTTTCTTTACAGGTAAATAATTATGCCAAGTGTTTACAAATATTAGTTTATAATGTTTATGTTTAGGTTAGCGTTCTGAAGAATTGTGGCTTTTCAGGGAGATACTAAAATTTATTACAGAAGAATTTCTCAGTCAGTGCAAAAATTCTTTGTACAAGATCCCTAAAAAAGGTTCTTTTAGCTTCTGGTCAAAATGTTTCCATTACACTGTTGTGGAAAATCCACCCACACGCGGGGAGATAATGAAGCACAAACTTTATTACCCGGGGGCCCAGAGGGGGTGGTTAACATCCAAATCTTCTGAGCAGATCCTCACTCTCCCGGGGTTTAAATAGTCCTGGGCTTCCTACCTACGTGGCGAAGCAAGGTTACAGAAGCCGAATGCAGAAGTTAGGTCCAGCTACCTTATATGGGAGACAAAGAGAAAACTCCGGAGGAATTTGCAGAAGCTACAGAGCACAGGAGCTTATCATGGGAGTCTGTGTACCACCTTGAGTAACTGGCCGTTGCTTTGGTTACAACTTGTCAGCTTCTACAGTCCTGTGTGAAATTTTGCAAGTGTTACAGTTACAGAGCATAAGAAACTTCTGGAGTTTTCTTTTCCTGCCACATTCCCCCCTTTGATGCTATAAGGTGTTTTATCCCTTTTAGCATCACTAATACCTGGCTATAAGGCTGAGGTCCTTGGGAGGGTTACAACTGCAGATACTGGTGTTGGTACCGCTGGAGGGCTAGCACTGTGGCGGCTGCCTTAGGAGTCACTGTGGCCCTAGGTGTGGGACTAAGGTCCGGAGGATGCAGGGTCCTATATGCCTGACACCTCCGGGTCTGGTACTTTACGGTCCTGGATGTTACTTCAGTCCGGTACATCTTCCCTCCCCAAGTGCAGAGGGATTTGTGTGACTGAATGCAACCCGATGGCATGTCAGTGGAGGAGCTGAAAGCTGACCCTGGGAGATAGTAAGAGACCACTTTACCGCTGAGCATAATCCTATGCCTGGGGGTATTACATTTGCAGGCTGGGGCTGAGACAGGGGCCGCATTTGTTAAGCAAAGCATACAATAAAACCAAATACAGAGATCAAACAGAGACAAACTATTTCTAGGGTGACCCGCTCTGCAGGGATTCCATTCCTCAGGGGCCACAGTCACTAGTCCAATAGTCAATGCTCCTGCGAAGGTGCCAATTAAAGTCAGGTACCCTGTGGAACAACAGTCTATTCCTTGGCATCTTTTTTACTGGTTGGCGTCCTCCACTGTCTTAGCGTGGGTTTTGGCGCAGGCCTAGTCCTCAGGTCTTTGGGATCTGCTGCTGTCTTGGCCCGGCTGTAGCAGATCTAAGGGGTGACTCCTGCAGCGGTAAGTTTGTCCAAGGCAGTCCAGTTTTCTGGTCTGCATACTCGGCAACTTTCCTGTCTTTAACCATATAGCTGCTTCCATCCATGTAGTGGGTGACATCAACATCAGGTTGGGCCAGGGGCTGGTCTTGGAGGTCTGGCCGGCTGGTGTGGACCTCTTCAGTTACTCTAAGACAGTCTTGGTCCAGCTTTCTAAGTTTTGCCAGTAAGTAGGTGACTGGATTGACTTGTTTCATGGTCTTAACATGCACCCTCGGGTTTCCTTGGAGGATGCCCTGGTATTGAGTCATTCTGGGGTTCAACAGCCACTTATGCCTCTTGCAAGAGGGTTATGGCAGCAGCGACTGCCCTCAGATGAGGTGGCCAGCTGGTGGCGCCAGCAGATGTCCAACTGCTTAGACAGGTGAGCCACCAGTGTTGCCATGGTCCGACAGGCTGGGTCAGGACCCAAGAACTACCTTGTCTCTCTTGTGGGTGTACAGATTAAAAGGCTGCCCCAGCTTTGACAGTTTAAGGACAGAAACATTACTGAGGCACTTCTTAATATTTTGGAAGGCTTTTTCTTAATGTCCAGACCCTTTAAAGCCTGGTAGTAGGGCCAAGTTCCACAGCCACAGGGTGCAGGCTGGCTTTTTCTCAGGGGAAGGAGCATTTTCCTCAGAAATCAGACAAGGTTCTGGAGGGCGTTGGCAACTCTGCCATTTCCTGTTCGTGCCCCTGATCACACCGTGAGTACTTCCGGCAAGCCTGGTTGCTGAGCTCCGCACCTGGCGACATTGCCTGAGCCTCAAGGAAGCTTGCAGGCCACTGGGGCAGGCGAACCCAATAGAGCACCCTGAAGGGCCATGACAGAGGATTGCGCAGATGGCTGTAGGGGGGCACTTCAGCAGCGTGTGCATTCCCTCCTGGCACCATTCTAGGGATGGGCTGCCAGGAGGAGGTTGTCCATGTACTACAGAATTGTCAGGTCCATCCCCCCTTAGCGAGGGGTTTCCTGCTAGGGCTTCCCAAACAGGGCTGGGGAGTTCTTAAACCCCTGGGGCAGTTTAGTCTAGGTTAACTGAGTCTTGACCGCTGTATGCAGAAAATGGTTTGGCTGGAAGGTGCCACAGGAATGCAGGAGAAGGCATCCTTCAGATTAAGGCAGGTAAACCACGTTGCTGTTGGGGGAAGCTGGCTCAGGAGGGAGCACAGGTTCAGGACCACTGGGTGGCAGCTGTTGGCTGCTTCGTAGACAGCCCACAGATCCTGGATAGGCCAGTACCCACTCCCGTCTGGCTGCTATTATGGGTCTGGGTAGGTGTGGCCCCATGTTATGGAGCCAATTTTTCTCCAAGCTCCCACTTGGGGGACTTGCCTCCCTGTCACATCCTGGGCAGGGGAGTCTTTCTTTATCTCCCTGGCCCAGAGCATGGCCACAGCCATTTAGCATATCCAAGTGACTAGCTGAAGGCTATAGGCATGTTAAATGACCATGCCATGGGTTAACTGCAAAACTGGTACTGTACAAAACAGTCTCACATATTTTGCTCTGTGTGTCCCTCCTCCAACTTACACCTGTGGGGAAGGGGTGAAAACATCCTAAAATTTCCTGGACACCTTGAATTCTGGACTCCATCCCAAATGCCCATTTGGGATCCCCCCCTTGGCTGCACCTTGTAACAATTTTTCATTTTAGATATATACCCACTTTAAATTCTTTTAAAGGACAATGGACGAAGGTCTCATCTTCTTGTAACTGCTTCCAGCTAGAAATGGACATTGTTTTACCTACCCATGGGTCTGGGGTGCCCTGAAAGTGGGTGCAGCATGGACGGAGTCCTGCCTGTAAAGGGAAGGACCTTACAGAATCCTGGTCAGTTGGCTATTACCAGGAAGTTGCAGGCTCAGTGTCCAAAGGCTGGCATTACTAGACCGTTGGCATCCTGGTTATATTTTGGAGGTGACAGATTTGGAAAGAGTTGGAAGGCACAATTAAATCATAACCATTAAATGACAAAGGCAGGGGCTTAGGTATGGCTTATCTGGAGGAAGGTGTACAAGACATGCTACACCTATCCAAAGCTTTTGTAGTCTATTATACTTTACTCAGGCTGAAGGGAATATATTATGATTTCCCTTTTTTTAGATATCTAAACCTTTCCTGTTGAAGCCACTAACACAGAAAAGAGAAAATTAGTTTTAAAGTGAAACCCACAGATCGCCCAAATTGCTTACTGACCCAACCACTTAGTTTAGCCAAACCATTGAGCTCCAGGGGGCGACAATGAAAATGGGCTCCTTAAGTGAGGCCTATATTGCAACCGATCACTCAGGCAATGAAGTCATAGGCATACGTCCTATGAAAACAGAAGAACACACAGAAGAACACACACGGGGACCCCAAACCAGTCCCCGTGCCTGTGAGACTGTCTTTTGGGAAGGCATTCAGTTGCAAGTTTTTTCCTGCAATGACATTCAGCAATGGCAATTTGACAGGTCCTTCATACTTGTAAATTGTACATTTTGATGATATTACAAAACCAGTTTTAACCTTTAAATGAAAACAAACTTTTAAGACAGCTGCGTTATTCTGATGTTTAATATGAGCACAGTGATTTTCCTTGAACTATAATTTTTCTCCTTAAGATCACCCTCACTGTTATTAAAGGGACTACTTTGAGTTCTGCTTTTCATTTTGACTGTTCGTTTGCATAAACACACCAAGAGCAGCCTGAATTACTTATGATTCTTGATTCCGCTTTGCTGGAACTTACACAGGGAACCTTCAGATTGACTTCTTAGTCCGCCCCTCAGAGCACAGAAGCAGAGCCATACATCTGCCATCTGGCTTTGCCTGTACCAGTTGTTTCACTCAGATCCTTGAGTTTTTCATTGTGCTTACAGGTTCCTTTTTGGCCATCTTTCATGAAAGCAACCTTCGTTCCTTCCCTGGAAAGACTGCCATGAACTGCACAACCAACCAAAGTACCAGGCTTTTCTCGTGGGCTTACGCTAGCTTCACAAATAAATCCCAGTTCCTCAGGGCTTTCTGGTGATGACCAGAACCCATACATGCCTCCTTCAGACGTGACGTTCCAGTCAAAGTCATGGTTAACAAAACCACTATTAACTACTGGTCTTATTGGTCTTATGCAAAGAAACCTTATGTTTTCACTTACTCCTTCAGAATTCCAAATTCTGGAGGGATCAGGTAGGGAGAAAAACACAAAGCCTGAAGGAAAAACTATTCCCTTCTGATATTTACCGGGCTTCTTAAAACCTTTACTGCTACAGACTTATGCAACATTTACAACTCTTTTATTTTTCATATATTTTCTGATATCCATTAAGAGTGTATTTCCATGCCTTATACCTTTTATTATTAACTAATATCACATAATTCCAAAACTTTTACTTTTCCATTTATCTTTACAGTTTCCCACAGACCTTCTTCATATATATATATATATATATATATATATATATATATATATATATATGTATATGTATATATACATCTTCATATATCTTCATATATGAAGATACATCTTCATATCTTCATATATATATATATATATATATATATATATATATATATATATATATATTTAAATTATTTACTTTTCTACAGAGTGTGAAGTTTTAACTTCCCTGGAATCCTTCACTTCTTTTTCAGAGCAGATGCAGAGAAAAACCCAAAACACAGAGTTTCCAGAACAGTACACAGGTAGGGGCATTCTCTCGCACAGAGACATGCTCCTTCAGGCCCAGTCTTTTGGCAGAGACATGCTGCTTTGCCTCTGACTGAAGCACTTATCAGCCCCAAATGACCCTTCCTGGGTCCCAAGTGGCAAAGGCATCCTCCCCAACTGGTTACAGGCAACCTTAAACAGATTTTAAGTACAGAGGGTTTTTGATCAGAAACAACACTGCTCTTTTCCCACAAAACCAGAAAACAAATAGTTGAGGTTTCCTTTACTCCAGGTTTAAAACTTTACATTCTTTATACATAATTTTACTCATTCAGATTTAACCATTATTCTTTTTAATCCTGGTTCCTTTCTCACTCTGGGAAGGATAGCCGAAAGTCCCTGACACTGCAGGCTGCAGTTTTCTGAAGCTCAGACCCTGCAAACATTTTACAGGCCAGATGTTTCCCTTAACTTCAGTACATGTCCTTCAGAGCCATCCTTATCAGAACCAGTTACACAGAGAACCAGACGGATGCAGTCTGGAGAGAGCCCTTAGCCTGGCACCTTGCCCAGTTCCAAGATGGAGGGGCTCTCATGTGACCCATTATCCAAGATGACGACAACCATGCACCTCCACAGGCGGGGGGGGGGGGGGCACTCATGTGGCTCGTCCTCCATTTTACCCAAAATGGCGGTGCACCCACATACATGCAATATAGTACTGGGGCAGAACCCCCCCCAACCCATGATGAATTCTCCCAACTGACGTAGACAAAGGAAAAAGGGGATCTTTCACAAGCCCGCCGCAGGTAGGGGGTCCAATCAGACTCCGTAAGCCTGGCCGGCCCATGGAGTCACAAACACATTCACACAGACAGCCGCACAGACAGCCACACAGAAGTTAGCTGTCCCTCCCCCCAAGAAGGAGCCCAATGGTCTGGGTCTAAGCCCAGACCCCTGAGTTTTCCTGTCGAGGAGTGATCAGTTCCTCTCAGATCCTCAGGGTCAGGTCCCTAGGGCACTTACCGATTTCTGATTGGCGCCTCCGACAGTTCGTGGTTCATCTCTCCCCTCTGCCTGGGTGTTAGAGCGGTCGGGGACGCGGCACGGGAGTCTCTGCCCCGGGAAGCCAGGAATCACCAGGGCACGTGCTCCTCCCCTGCGGCAGGGCTCCCCCCGCCGACTCCCCCGGTCGCCTTCACCGGAGGCAAAACACCTGCTCGCATGAGGGGTTTCCCGGCCAACGCACCAAAATGTTGTGGAAAATCCACCCACACGTGGGGAGATAATGAAGCACAAACTTTATGACCCGGGGGCCCAAAGGGGGTGGTTAACATCCAAATCTTCTGAGCACCGATCCTCAATCTCCCGGGGTTTAAATAGTCCCGGGCTTCCTACCTACGTGGCGAAGCAAGGTTACAGAAGCCGAATGCAGAAGTTAGGTCCAGCTACCTTATATGGGAGACAAAGAGAAAACTCAGGAGGAATTTGCAGAAGCTACAGAGCACAGGAGCTTATCATGGGAGTCTGTGTACCACCTTGAGTAACTGGCCGTTGCTTTGGTTACGACTTGTCAGCTTCTACAGTCCTGTGTGAAATTTTGCAAGTGTTACAGTTACAGAGCATAAGAAACTTTTGGAGTTTTCTTTTCCTGCCACAACACTTCTTTTTAAGACTTCCTGCCTAATACCCAGATGAAAACTGCTACTCAAACAAAAATTTCTTCACATGTTTTTATAGCAGCACTATATATTAGCCAAAAAGCGGAAAGAAGCCAAGTATTTGTCAATAGATTAATGCATAAACAAATGTTGTATATACATACAAAAGAACATTTTTCAGCCATAAGAGGAAGGAAATACTGATACATGTTGCAGTTTGGATGAACCTCAAAACACTATGCTAAACAAAAGAAACCAGACCCAAAAGTCACATGGAACTGTGCGATTCTATTTATGTGAAATACCCAGAGTAGTTAAATCTCTAGAAGCAGAAAGCAAATTGGTGTTTACCAGGTGCTGGAAGGGGGAAATAGGGAATGACAATTTAATGGATGCAGAGTTTCCTTCTGGGGTGCTCAAATTACTCTAGAACTCACCAGTGGTGATATTGCACAGCAGCTGTAATGTACTAAGTACCACTAAATTGTACACCTTAAAAATGTGACTTTTATGTTATATAAGTTTCCATTTAAATTTTTTAATTTAATTTAAAATGTTTAAACTAAAAAAAAATAATTTAAAAATTAAAAGGGAAAAATTACATATATCTGAAAAAAGGTAAATACATTCCCAGCAAAAGCACTTTCTGCCCCCTGTGACCCCAAGATCTATACATTTTCCCTCCTAGTTTGTTCTAAGTTGCTACATCTCCAAGCTTATTGAAAAATTAAAAAGTTTAAAAAATAAACAAGCTCAATGTTATACCCATGCTTTTTTTTTAACCAGTGCTGAGTTAATTCATAGTAACAGCTTGTAGAGAACACAAAAAGAAGTGGCATTTAGAAGCCTGCAGTTTGGAAAAGGGATAATACAAATGATAAAATCCCAGTTTTATCAAACAAAAGCATACTCTTTTCCTAGAAATGTATCATGGAAAAAATTACTACAGATAACATACTCAAAAATTGGTCCCACCTCCCAAAGCACATGATCTTTTCAAATAAAAAATGAATCATGGCATTCAGCCTGGACAGTTAACATTTGTTAAGTAACTGGAAATTCAAGCACTAACCCACACATACAAAAAGGATACTAATAGCTTCATCTTTTGAAATATATATGAAGAAAAAGGAAACTGAGCAGAGAATCAATCCACTTCAGCAAATATCTATAATTCAAAATTCCAAAAATAGAAACATTTTATTATGATACTTTATAATCCTCATTTTCCCTTCTTTGGGCTCTCAACCTTGTTGTGTCTCTAACATTTCAACTAACTGCTCTAGAAAAAAATACTTGACTCAGAAGAATATACAATCGAAATTAAGTAAAAAATAAATGGGATTAACTTTTACAAACTGTCTTTAAAAATCTTCCTCTCTGACTTTAATAATTCAAAGGTAACTACAGTTTAGCGATGAAATACAATTTAAAAAATCAGAGGCAAATGGTTAAAACTTTAAATAATAACAGATTCCACTACACTAAGATTTTACTGGATTCACCGGTAAACGACACAAGCCAGTGTACTATTAAAAAACTAATTTTTAACCATGATTGAATATTATCGTAACCAAGATGCACAATACCTATACATCCTGAGTTAGTTTTCTCTAATAGCACCATGTGCTTCTTGGCAAAATTGTTAAGATCTTCCTGGGGCAAAGTTCCAGCCAAAAGACATAATGACATTACTAATATAACTCATGTTTCTACTGTATCACACACACACACAAAAAAATCATATTTGTCAAAAAATAAAAATCCTATTGAATGAAACAAATGCAACTTCAACTTTAGTTAAATAACTATTACTAAATGTAAAAATAGCCCATATCCTCTTATTTTTGTCGGAGATTAAGACACTTTCTAGATTTTTATTTCTTTAATTAAAAAATTAGGGCACTGAGACAAAGTCTACTTAAGTTCTATAAAAGTATTTCATCCTGCCCAGGGTTGAAAGAAATTTTCACCTCTATGCAAACACGTAAGCATAATTCTTACAGCAATAAGATGAATCAGGTTATGTTATGGCCTTAACTAAAAAATTAGGAAAAATACTTATGGCTGTTTTCTCATCTTTTGGGATAAAAATAGCAGTTATTTCATGGTTAACATGAAGCTGAAATGAAGTAACTGAGTGTTTAGGAAAGTGCCTGAAACTTGATATGCAAGCAATACACCATGATCTTTGAAAATTGTTGAATGGTAAACTGCCACACAGGGCCATAAAAATCACCTGATTCAACTCTCTCTATCTTCACATCATAGGAGAGAAGCCTACAGAACAGAGTCCCTTGTCTCCTACCTACCTATGTCTCTGATTTTTCCACTACACTATATAAATCCTCATAAATTAGACTGATTTGTTTAATGTCTGAAAAAATCTCACAATCTCTCAGCTGCACTAACCATGAGCAGGAGGTAAACAAAAAAATCAGCTTTTATTCATACCTGGAAATTTAAAAGGAAAATAAATGGGTGACTATGTAAATTAAAAGTGAGATTCCTTAGAGAAAGGCTTTTTTTTTTTTAATAGGCCACCTGTCTCCCTATGCAAAAGTTTTCCAATTCATCACCCTTTCCCTCTTCAGGAAGCCTGCTAGCCAAGTATTGGCTTCATCTTAGATTTCCAGGTTCCAGAGGTTGCTGGTGAAGCCACCCCATCTTGAACGGGATCCTGCAAAAAAGTTATCAGACCCAGAGGGTCAGAAGAACTCCTCCACTAATCTGGAACAAAATGCAGAAACTTGGGAAATAAAAACCCTTCCGTGGAATTAAGTGGAGGAAACCTTTAATGTGAGAAAGAGACCTGAGGGAGGCGGAGGTCTGTCCCAATGGCAAATCATATATAACTGGCTCCCAGGACTGCAAAAGACTGGTGGGGAGGTGGTAGCCCAGAAACCCAGTATGCTGCTCTAGCTGCAACTCCCTCCATCACAGCCACCTCCGATTTATCCTGGATTGCAGGTCAAAGTTGGCACTCCTCTGGGCCCCACCCTGCAGGCTCCACAGCTACTGCCCTGACCCTGTGGTGCTTGCAGCCCTGCAAACCCAGTCCTGCAGTGGCTTCAGATCTTGGAGGGGAACAGAGCAGAGCCCAGTCAGAAGGGAATGATGCTGGAGTCCAGATCAATTTATGATGAATGAGCCAGTTAGCACTGGGATTTATTGTTACTTGTAATGCTGTTACACTTTACTAGTAAATAATATTCAGGTTTTTAATGATTTATATACTGTATTTTATAGTCTGAAAAAATATACTGTATTTTTTCAGATTATAAAATGCACCTTCTCCCCCTACCCCAAATTTGAAAGGGATAATGGTTGTTAATGCTGCTGTTGAGTTCTGTTCACATTTACATTGGTAAAATATTATGTTATGTACTTATTAAATATTTTACCCCATTTTTGGCTTCAACATTTTTTTCCCTATTTTCCTCCTCTAAAACCTAGGTGCATCTTGTGGTCTGAAAAATACAGTACATTTTATAAATTAGAACATTGAGAAGTTAAAGAACTTGCACAAGTTCATAAATCTAGTAGTGGTGAGTTTTGAATCAAGCAGAGAAAATTTGACTTCTGAATCTTATGATAGGTATTAAAAATGTATCATTTTTTAATTTTAGCTAAAAATCACTAACACTATAAACTTTGCTTTTGTTTGATGCATATTTTTATTATCTATCTTTTAAACTTAAAACAAAATTAAAACCTGCTTAAATTATATTAAAAACCATGAGACCTCTGTGACTAAAAAAATTTAATTTCTTATGATATATTGAGAGAAAAAAGTATCATTAAAACTTTTATGGACCTAGGGTTATATGGTTATGACCATTGTATCTCTGTTTCCTAAGAAAATAATTGGGAATAAGTATTTAGATAAATCATTTATTTTATTTTTCAGTTACAATTTTACATTACTATTATTTTTGTATTAGTTTCAGATGTACAGCGTAGTGGTTAGATGTTGGGAACTATCTTTCCTTGTTTCTGAAGCTGTAACCCACCTTGGCTAAGGCTGAGAAAAAAACCTTGGGACCACAAGCCACTAAGGAGACAAAACTTATCCTCCCAGAAGGGATGCAGCCTCTGCCACATTTACTTCACCCTGCTTGGCCCCTGAAGGATGACTGGATAGTCAATGATAGGTAAGATTCTTCAAGGGAGGAACAACCTAAGACAGACAGGCACAGTTGCGAAGGGGCCACCAGGGAAGCACTTAGGGGACTATAGAAAGGGGGTAATGGACCCATACCTCTCGGCTTTGTCATAGCCTGAGTCCTCATTCTATCTGTACAAAGTCTCCTAATCTATTGGCTGCCTTACTTCCCCTGCCAGGCTTAAGCTTGAAACAATGCCAGAGGTGGGTGCAGCCCTGTGCTGGAATGAGCGTTTCCTCAGGGCAGTCAGTCCTAAGAAAGAATGCATAAAATCCTGTGAAACCTGCTTTGCTAAGAATGCCCTCAATTTAAATGATAAGGGTCCAAGCATAAAATGAGTTTGTTTCCCAAAGTTTTATGGCACTCTATCTATCTGACCCTGACTTAGAATAAGCCCTTATAGTTCTTTGAATGTTGTCTCTTCTTTGACCATTACTGCCTGACAATGGTTGATGAGCTTTACGTATACACCCTGTATTCCTGTGCAAACTAAACCTAAAGAAGCCCATTGAGAAAGGGACTCAAGGCCTTTCTCCTCTGAGAGACTGGTCAGCCTTTCCTCCCCAAGCAGATCATGTCTTGGCAGACTTATTCTCATCCACAGCAGCCAGGAGAGCTCTGCTGCACAAAGCTCCCCCACAGTTAGATAATCATTTACTTTGCAAAGTGGCCACCCCACTATTTCAATTACCAGCCTGACACCATACATTGTTATTACAACATTGTTGTTTATATTTCCTATGCTGTCCTTTACCTATTTTGTGACTTCCAAATAGTATTTCTTAATCCCTTCACCTTTTTCACCAGCTTCCCAACACCCTTCTCAGCTGGCAACCATTAGTTTGAAATCTGTATCCATCAGTCTGTTTCTATTTTGTTTGTATATTTTGGTTTTTAGATTCTACACTTAAGTGAAATCATATGATATTAGTCTTTCTCTCTCTGGTTTACTTCATTTAGCATAATTCCTTCTAGGTCCACCCATGCTGTCCCAAATAATAAGATTTAAGTCTTTTTTTTTTTTTTATGTCCAAGTAATACTCTGTTGTATATATGAGGTACCACTGTTTTTTTTTTTTTATCCACTTATGGGCACTCAGGTTGTTTTCATAGCTTGGCTATTGTAAATTATGCTGCAATGAACATCGAGGTGTATATATCTTTTAAATTAGTGTTTTGGGTTTCTTTAGATATATAGCCAGGAGAAGAATCGCTGGGTCATACGGCAGTTCCATTTTCAATCTTTTGAGGTACCTCCAGAATGTTTTCCATAGTGGCTGCACCAGTCTGCTTTCTCACCAACAGTGCATGAAGGTTCCCTTTTCTCGGCATCCTTGCCAATGCTTGTTATTTGTTGATTTATTGATAATAAATAGCTATGCTGACAGATGTGAAGTTATATCTCATGATTTTAATTTGCATTTCTCTGATGATTAGTAAAGTTGAATATCTTTTCATATGTTTATTGGTCATCTGTATGTCCTCTCTGGAGAAGTGTCTATTTAGGTCCTTTGCCTATTACTTAATTAAATTTTGGGGGGTTTTTTTGATGTTGAATTGTATAAGTTCCTTACAAATTTTGGATATTAAGCCCTTACCAGGTGTACTGGTGAATATATTCTTCCATTCAGTGGGTCATCTTTTAATTTTGTTGATGGTTTCCTCTATTGTATAAAAACTTTTTAGTTTCATGTAGTTCCATTTGTCGATTTTTTTTCCTCTGTTTCCCATCCCAGGGTGATATATTATAAAACAATATTGCTACGAGAAATGTTTGAGATTTTAGTGCCTATGTTTTCTTTTAAGATTCTTATAGTTTCAGGTCTAACATTTTTTTAGTTTCTTTTTCTTATTTTTTATCCTTACCCAAGATATTTGGTTCATTGCTTCTAGAGAGAGAGAATGTGAGAGAGAGGAAAACATCAATGGGGAGATAAATCCTGCACATGCCCATACTGGAAATTGAAACCACAATCTAAGTATCTTCCCTAAGTGGGAATCGAACCCACCACCTTTGGGTACAGGACAACGCTCCAACCAACTGAGCCACACTGGCTAGGGCTTGAGTCTATTCTTGTAAATGGTATAAGAAAGTAGTCTAGTTTCATTTTTTTCTGCATGTATATGTCAAATTTTTTCAACACCATTTATTCAATAGACTATCTTTACCCCTTTCTATATCCCCCCACTGAAAGGGACATTGAGCTGACAACAGGACTAGAGGAATATCAGTCATTCAGTAAATAAGGGATACTATCATTATTAATATAAAAATATTACTGTCAAGGATTTCAACAGAATTTTTCCTGTGTCATAGCTAGAAATTAGTGTTATTTGAGATGAGCCAGGGCCTGGGGTTCTTCTTCTGTTTGAACCAGTTAGTTTAACTCCTAACAGGGGTATCCAACCTGTGGCCTGCAGGCTGCATATGGCCCAGGATGGCTGTGAATGCAGCCCAACACAAAATTGTGTTTTCTTAAAACCCTTTTTTTTTCTCATCAGTTTTCATTAGTGTTTGTGTATTTAAAGTGTGGCCCAAGACAACTCTTCTTCCAGTGTGGCTGAGACACCAAATGGTTGAACACCCCTATCAGCTGATTGTCCTTAAAAAGAATACAGGCAAGAGAGGAAGTATATTTTTAACCTTTTCTAAATGAACATTACCAACAATATGAATAGAATGGACTAGTTTTCTAAAAGGACTTTCTTAAGCATTTACTTTGTTTTATCAGAACACTTAAAAGTATAGGGATAACTTAAGTACACTTAATTTGAATTAATAAATATTAATTTAAGCTAAATGGTGTATTAGTAGAAAAATGCATCTTTTTTGTTTAAAAGGTTGGAAAATATGTAAACATGACTTTCAGGTTATACACTTAGGGGAGAATAACATAATTTATAAAATAATAAATTATCCTCTAATAAAATATCCCCCTTAGCTTTTTAGTTGTCCCTAGCCAAGAATAAGTCTAACTTATTCTGTGTAATGAAATGTTTGGCTTTATAGAGGGAACCGTCTGCTGATTATAAGAGGTACGAGTTATGGTAGGACTGCTTTTTGGAGTTAACCAGATTCTCAAAAATATTTTGTTTCACTTCTAATGCCACCTCATCCCGGGGTAAAATCTCAGGAGGGAATACATTTTTAAAAATAAACATGGCCAAGTTTGGATTCCAGTAGTGGTTTCACCTGATTTCTGTGACTCTCAACTTGTTGTTACATATTAGATTTTTAAGAAAAATCTTCATGAAACTTGCAGATCCCTGTATCTATTTCTTACCAGACCAATAAAAAAAATACAATTAATGGCCCTGGCTGGTGTAGCTCACTGGATTGACTGCCAACATGTGAATCAAAGTGTTGCTGGTTCAATTCCAAGTCAGGGCACATGCCTGGATTGTGGGACAAGTTCTGCCGTAGGAGGCACTCGAAAGACAGCCACATATTGATGTTTCTCTGCCTCACTTTCTCCCTCCTTTCCTCTCTTTCTAAAAATAAATAAATAAGCCTGGCTGGCATAGCTCAGGGGTTTGAGTGTGGGCTGCGAACCAAAGTATCGCAGGTTCGATTCCCAGTCAGGGCACATGCCTGGGTTGCAGGCCACGGCCCCCAGCAACAACACACTGATGTTTCTCTCGCTCTCTCTCTCTCTTTCTCCCTCCCTTCCCTCTCTAAAAATAATAAACAAATAAAATCTTTTTAAAAAGCATTTTAAAAATAAATAAATAAATAAAATCTTTAAAAATAAATTAAAAATATAATTATTGCTACTGCTCTTGACCTTGCTCTTCAATCCAGCCAATGCTTTGCTTTTCTTTTCTATTCCTTGAAAGAATTGTAAATATTTTTACTACTGCCTCTTCTTTAATTTCATCTTATGAACATTTACTTACATCTGATAATATTAGAGTGAAGAATGATTTCCTGATTTTTTCTTCTTAGGCTTATTATTATTATTTAAAAACTTAATGTTTCCTTTAATTAATGACCATGTTATTTATCTTATTCAAGGATCATATATGCTCTCTAGTATAGGATAGTTTCTTGTTTTACTTACTGTTCACATGAACATAAGGATATAGATATTTATAACAGTATGCATAAAATAATTTTTAAAATTAACAGCTTTCTGAACATATTTGTTTCAAATTACCCTTTAAAATTAAGGAAATTCTAGACTGTTATTGTTTTACTATAAATTGGTGGTAAATTAAAAATATATATTTTAAAAAATTGTCATTGGAATTTTCCTTTACCATTTAACCCCCTTATACACCCCTCACCTTTGCAATCACTACATTGTTGTCCATGTCCATGAGTCCTTTTTCCTTTTAAAATGGATAAAGAAGTTAAATAACATGCTATTCTATAGTATACATAGAATACAAAATGGATCCTGACACAGGTCAGTTTTATAGAGATTATTTCTAAGTACAGTTATTATTTTCTAATTTTCATTGCATCATCTCTACATTAAATGTGAATAATTGAAATTCCACAAAGATGAAAGGAGTTAGATCAAATAATTTTTTGGCACTTGTTTCACCTCACAGGAGCAACTATATGTCAATAATTTTTCCTATTGATTTCCAGTCACAGTTGAAGATCTTATTTCTTTCTGCTACACCTCCTTTCTTCCTCTGCATTGCTCCCTTTCTTCTGCCTTTCTCCACTTTCCACCCTTCTCTGACTTTGCAATTTGGTGTTTATTCATCTTATTCTCTGTAAACTTCTTTCTTAAAGATAACCATACCAAGACCAAAGAAGTATTTGCTGAAGTCATTTTTATATGTTTCAGTGATATGTATTTCTGAAGTAATTAGTCTATGTAACATCTTTCCATCTTCAAACATTACTTTAGTTTTTTAAAACTGTACCCTTATTTTTTTTTGCTTTGATAGCTGTCTGTTGCCTTCAAACTGAATTTAAAAAATATATTTTCTTCAGCTTTTCCATTTGTTCCAGTAAGAAGTTAGATCCAAGAAAACCTAGTAAGCTCTTATCAGAAACAGAACTCCCTTTTCAAACTTTTAACACATTAATTGGCCTTTTTGGTAATATTTAATATTTACAAAGAAATATATGTATATAGCATTTGTATAACTTGTTCTATAATACAATGAATGCCCATGAACTGTTAGCTCCTAGTAAAACTGATGTTATTTGCAAATGACATAATACTATATGTAGAGAACACTAAAGTATCCACCAACAAACTGCAAAAACTGACCAATGAACTTGGTAACCTAACAGGACACAGATTTAGGTTATATTTTTACACAGCATAAATGAACTGTCAGAAAGTGAAATTAAGTAAACAATTTCATTTACAACTGCATGAAAAAAATGAAATAGCTAGTAAAAAATAATCGAGGACATAAAAGACCCATACTCAAAAAAATATAAAATACTGCAGAAAGAAATTAAAGAATATATAAATAAATAGAATCATATTTTATAATCATCAGTAAGATTAATTAACAGCATTAAAATATCCATACTGCCCAAAGCAATCTATAGATTCAATGCAATTTCTATTAAAATACCAGTGGCATATTTCATGAAACTAGAACAAATAATCCAAAAATTTATATGGAACAACAAAAGACCTTAAATAGCCACAGTAATCTTGAGAAAAAAGAAGAAAGTTAGGAGTATCATTCTGGTTGATATTAAACTATGCAGCATGGCCATAGTAATCAAAACAACATGGTGCTGGCATTAAAAGACGCATAAATATCAATGGAACAGAATAGAGAACTCAGAAATAAACACAGGCCTATATGGTCAATCAATACTTGACATAGGAGGCAAGAACACACAATAGGGTAAAGATAGTCTATTGAATAAATGATGTTGTGAAAACTGGACAAACACATGTCAAAAGGAAATAAACTAGAGCACCTTCTTACACCACATACAAGAATAGCCAGTATGTGGAGTAAAAATAACCCGAGTACATTGTTGGAGGAATGCAGACTGGTTAAGCCAATGTGGAAAACAGCATAGAATTTCCTCAGAAAACTAAAAATGGAACTGCCTTTTGACCAGGCAATTCCACTGCTGGGACTATACCCTAAGGGCACTGAAACACCAATTCAAAAGAGCCTATGCACCCCAATGTTCATAGCAACACCATTTACAATAGCTAAGTGTCCAAAGCAACCTAAATGCCCATTTGTAAATGAGTGGATAAAAAAACTAGTACATTTACACAACGGAATACTACACAGCAGAAAGAAAGGAGTTCCTATCCTTCAGGACAGCATGGTTGGATCTGGAGATCATTATTCTTAGTAAAATAAGGCAGGTGATGGAAGACAAATACTGTATGATCTCACCTGTAAGTGGAACCTGATCAACAAAACAAACAACAAGCAAAATATGAACAGACATTGAAATAAAGAACATATTGCCAGTAACCAGAGGAGACAGAGTTGGGGGATAACAGGGGAAAGAAGGGCAAGGGTCATCAAGGAACATGTATAAAGGACCCATGGAAAAAGCCAAATGGGAGTAGGATTGAGGGTGGGAGGTAGGGGTGGGTGGGATGTGGAGAAGGGGAAGGGGGCAAACAGATACAACTGTACTTGAAAAACAATAAAAAATAAGTAAATAGGGGATTTCCTGCCAAGATGGAGGTATAAGTAGATACACTTTGCCTCCTTGGGCAAAGAGGCAAACCAAAAGAGGACAACGACGAATTTAAAAACAAAAAATAACTGGAATTGCCAGAAAAGTGAACTGTGTGGAGGTCTGACAACCAAACAGTTAAAGAAGAAACAATCATCCAGATTGATAGAGGGGGTGGAGATAGGAAGCCAGGATAGAGAAGACTCACAGTAAGGTGTCGGCTGGAAGACTGCACACCCATGTGCAGATAAACCAAGAGCAACAACTGGGCAGTGACACAGACCACACAACCCAGGGTTCCAGCAGGGGGAAATAAAGCCTCAAAACCTCTGACTGAAAAAAATCTGTGGAGGTTGTGGTAGAAGGAGAAATTCCCAGCTGCACAGGAGAGTTCATTGGAGAAACCCACAGGGTCCTAAAACATACATAAACCAACCCACCTAGGGATCAGCACTGGAAAGGCCCAATTTGCTTGTGGGTAGAGGGGAAGTACAGTATCCCAGCAAGTGACATTGTTCCCTCTTGAACCCCTCTCCCCACAAAGAGCACCAAAACGCATCAATGTGGGTTGCCCTGCCCTGGCAAGTATCTAAAGCTCCACCCCTTAGAATGTAACGGGCACTCTAAGACAAAAAATATATAGCCCAAATGAGACAAAAGATCAAAGCTCCAAAATGTAACTAAGCAATTAAGAGATAGCTGACCTATCAAATGCAGAGTACAAAACATTGGTAATCACGATACTCATAGAAATGGTTGAGTATGGTTGCAAAACAGAGGAAAAAGTGAAGGCTATGAAAAGTGAAATAAAGGAAACTGTACAGGGAACCAACAGTGAAGGGAAGGAAACTGGGACTCAAATAAATGGTTTGGAGAAGAAGGAAGAAATAAACATTCATCCAGAACAGAATGAAGAAACAAGAATTCAAAAAAATGAGGAAAGGATTAGGTACCTCCAGGACAACTTTAAACATTCCAACATCTGAATCATAGGGGTGACAGAAGGAAAAGAATAAAAGCAAGAAATTGAAAAGTTATTTGAAAAAATAATGGAGAACTTCCCCAATCTAGCAAAGGAAATAGACTTCCAGGAAGTCAAGGAAGCTTAGAGAGTCCCAAAGAAGTTGGACCCAAGGAAGCGCACACCAAGGCACATTATAATTACATCAACCAAGATGAAAGATAAGGACTGAATCTTTTTTTAAAAGATTTTTTTATGTATTTATTTTTAGAAAGGGGAAGGGAGGGAGAAAGAGAGAGAGAGAAACATCAATGTGTGGTTGCATCTCGTGTGGCCTCCACTGGGGACCTGGCCTGCAACCCAGGCATGTGCCCTGACTGGGAATCGAACCTGTGATGCTTTGGTAGGACTGAATCTTAAAAGCAGCAAGAGAAAAGGAGACAGTTACCTACAAAGGAGTTCCTATCAGACTGTCAGCTGATTTCTCAAAAGAAAACTTTCAGACAAAAAGGATCTGGAAAGTATTCCAAGTCATGAAAGACAAGGACCTACATCCAGGATTACTCTATCCAGCAAAGCTATCCTTTAGAATGGAAGAGCAGATAAAGTGCTTCCCACATAAGGGCAAGTTAAAGGAGTCCATCATCACCAAGCCCTTATTATATGAAATGTTGAAGGGACTTATCTAAGAAAAAGAGGATGATCAAAAAATTAACAGTAAAATGACAACAGACTCACAACTATCAACAACTGAACCTAAAAAAACAAACTAACTAACTAAGCAAACAACTAGAACAGGAACACATTCACAGAGATGGAGATCACATGGAGGCTTATCAGCAGGGTGTGGGAGAGGGCAGAATGGGGGAAAAAGTACGGGGAATAAGAAGCATAAATGGTAGGTACAAAATAGACAGTGGGAGGTTAAGAATAGCATGGGAAATGGAGAAACCAAAGAGCTTATATGTACAACTCATGGACATGAACTAAGGTGGGGGAATGCATGTGGGAAGAATGGTGCAAGATGGAGGGGAATAAAGGGGAGAAAAAAATGGAACAACTATAATTGCATTATCAACAAAATTTATTTAAAATAAATAAATAAATAAATAAAGTTTTGAAGAAAAAAATAATAAAACTGAGTATAAGATAAAAAAAACAGAATAGACCTAAAATTCATTAAAATGTTAAATGTAAGACTAGGATCATAAAAATCCTAAAAGAAAAAATAGGCAGTAAACTCTGACATTTCTCTTAGTAATATTTTTCTTATCTATCTCCTCAGGCAAGGGAAACAAACAAAATAAGTAATCAACTGGAACTATATCAAATTAAAGTGTTTTCAAACAACAAAGAAAACAAAACAAAACAAAAAGACAACCTACTGAATGAGGGAACATATTCACCAGTGATGCATCTGATAAAGGGCAAATATTCAGAATTTACTAAGAACTCATACAATTGATCACCATTAAAACAATTCAAAAAGAAAAGGAAAAAACCTCATAGACACAGACAATAGTATGGTGATTACCAAAGGAAAAGGCATGGGGAAGAGATGGAAGAGTAATGGAGTAACAAATGGTGATTTAAAGATTCTTGACTTGGGGTAGTAAACACACCATACAGTATATAGATGATGTATTATAGTATTGTGCACCTAAAACCTATATAATTTTATTAAGTGATATCACTCCCAGTTATTTCAATAAAAATTAAAAATTAAAAAATGATTTCTGCATGTCATTAATATAAATATTGAGATACCTTACGTTCTTTTTATAAACTATGTAATCAAAATTCACTGAACATAGTTTTTCATTAATATTGATGAGTGATTGTGTCACATAAAATTACAATTGAGAAAGTAAACAATAATTAGTTACAAGGACTTACCACTGCCATTTTTAAATTGTTTGCAGATTCATTATTTCTTGACCCTTATTCTACTATCTTTTTTTGTGTTTTTTTTTTGTTTTGTTATATCATTATGCTTTGACTTTGTTATCATGTTTGCCTTCATAATTACTACAGGTTTTTCTCTTGAGGCTTACATGAAATATCTTAAAAATGTAGCACCATATTATTAGTAATGATAAATTAATTTCAATAGTATTCCTAAGTTTTACACTTTCACTTTTCCTCCCTCATATTTTAGATCACTGATATTATAATTTACATATTTAGAATTGTATAACCAATAACATTATTATAGTTATGTTTATTTTTTCTGTTTTGGTTTTTTAAAGTTTTAGAGACCTAAGTGAATTACACACGATTACCATATTATACAATCTAAGATGACTGTATAGTTACCATTACCCTCTCTTACGTTTTTGTGGTGTTCATTAGTATTATTTTGACTGAAATTTTATTTTAGCATTTCTTCTAAGGCAGGTGAAGTGGTGAAGAATTTCCTCAGTTCCTTTTATTTGGTAAAGTATTTATCCCTTCTTCATGTCTGTAGGGCAGTTTTTCTGGCATAGTATCCGTGGTTGACGGTATTTTTTCCTTTTAATATTTTGACTATGTCATTTCATTCTCCTCTGCCCTGAAATTTTTGTGTTGAGAAACTTATCTATAGTTTTATGAGGATTCCCTTAAATATAACTCTCTTTCTTTTCTCACTGCTTTTAGTGTTTTGTTTTGTTTGTTTTGTTTTTTGTTTTTGACTTCTAATTATGATGGGTCTCGGTGTAGGTTAAAACTATTTGGAAATCTTAGGCCTCTTGGATCTGGATGTCTATTTTCTCCCAGTTGGGGGAAGTTTTTAGCCCTTATTGCTTTAAATATACTTACTGTCTGTTTCTTTTTCTTTCTCCTTCTGGACTTCCCATAATTTAGGTATTATTTATTTTCACTGAATCCAATAAGTCTTATAGGTTTTCTTTACCTTTTTTAAAATTATTTTTTTCTTTTTGTCCCTATGACTTGTTTTTTTCATTTGTTGTTTTCCTAATTTTGTTTAGTTGTATATCTGTGTATTCTTACAGTTTACTAAGCTTCTTTTAGATGATGATTCCGGTTTCTTTTTCTGACTATTCATAGATCTCCATTTCTAAAGGGTCAGTTATTAGAGCTTTATTAGTTTCCCTTGGTGGTATGTTTACCTAATTTTTCATGATCCTTGATTCTTTACATTGGTATCTGAACATTTGAGTAAATGATCTGCTCTTCCAGATTATGCTTCTTCACTTTGGTAAAGACAGTTCTTCACCTGTCAGTTCAGTTTTGGTTTCTAGACATGACTATTAGTAATGTCCTTGGGCTGATGAGGCCTGCTATCAGGATCTACTCTGGGGTCTTGCCATTTTTACCATATGTCCAGTGAAATATTTTCTTTAATATTTAATAGATATGTATTGAAACTGGAATTTATATCACACTTTTTTCTGAACACATGAAACAGTTGAAATAATTTTATCTCAAAGTTTATCAAATATAAAACATTTTATATTTTCTTTAATTTTTCTTCAATTATGGTAAAATATACATAACATAAATGGTAGCATCTTAAACTTTTTTATGTGGACACTTCTGTAATGCACATTGACATTGTTGTATAACTGCTACTACCACCATCCAATTTCATTACACTTCACATCTTGCAAAACTAAAACTCTATATTTATGAAAAACCACCCACATTTCCCCTTATCTTATTCTCTGCCAACCACTATTCATATTTTTTCTCTGTAAATTTGACTCCTCCAGTAAGTGCCAGGGAGTTCAGGAGAGACACCTGGAAAATCTGGCTTCCACAGAAGCCCTATATACCATCCTGGCACAGGGCCAGAAAAGGTCTGGCCCACATGATCTTCCCTACTATCCACAAGGAGTGCAATATATGAAACTGCTGGATCTGAGAAGATGGCCTTTGGGGTTTGGGTGGTCCCTGTTCCTAGGGATAGAGGTCCTGAATGTCTAACAGCAGCTGCACTGGGAGCAACTGCACATGCACCTGCTGTACAGACTCAGTATCTAGCTCTCCCTAAAACTGTTCCCTGGGTCTTGGGCTATTAGTGATAGGCCCAGACATTGATGAACTTCAGGGGCTTACCCACATATGCCAGACACCATCCACTTCAAAAGAGAGTTGCTAATTACTCTGAAGCCAAATCTTGCAGGACCTTCCAGGCTTGTCCAACCTGCAGCCCACAGGCCATATGTTGCCCAGGATGGCTTAACACAAAATCATAAGTTTACTTAAAACCTTTTTTTCATCAATTTTCATTAGTGTTTGTGTATTTCATATGTAGCCCAAGATAACTCTTCTTCTTCCAGTGTGGCCCAGAGACTCCAAAAGTTTGGATACCCTGATTACCATTCCATACCTTACCAGGAATGTATGGGATGGTAGACACCTAGAAATTTTCCAGACAAGACCCAAAGCCCATAAGAATGGAAGGGCTTTATTCAATCTGACAGCAGCTACTATCAACCCTCCTCTTCAGTACCACAATGCAAGAAACTGCTGTTACCAGGTATATGACCTGGTGGGCTAAACTGGCCCCATCAATCAGGCTAGGAGGACCTCATAACCAAGGGCAGGTATATGGGTAGGAAGTGCATATGCATTGACATTCAGGCTTCTTGGGATAAGTCTCTGGAACAAGGCCATGTTAAAAACAAAACAAAACACCAAGCCATAGGCAGAGACATCTGGGGAAAACTCTTCATTGCCATGGTCCAGCCTTTTGTAAAACAGAGCTTCCTATCCCCCTGAAGTCAAATCTCACTGAAACTCTTTAGCCTTGACAGGTTTCCACTCCTGAGAGACACCTGGGAAACCTGACAGCTACAGAGACCCTCCATATCTTTCCAGCACAAAGCCATAGAGGTCTGAGTCAAACTACCTTCTCTGTTCCTCATGTGGAATACAGTGTGGGGTCATACTGGCCCCAGGAATATGGCCTTCTGTAAGTACCAGTTCCTATTCACACAAGCCAGATTACCTAATTCCTTAAAGCAGGTGCACAGATGCAAACTGTGCATGCACATGCCTACAGACTCAGCATCCAGGCTCCCTGGGGCCAGTCCCTGGATCCAGCAATGCAGGGATGAACCTGGCCACAGTCAAGGACTTCTGGGGGTAACACTACACTACCAAGGTCCAGCCTGCTCCAAAACAGAGATGCCTGTTCCCCTGAAGCCATATTTCCTGGGAACTCCTTGGCCTTACCATCCTGGGCAGTGTGGTCGAGTCAGTTCCTGAGACATACCTGGGGACCTGACTCCCATGGAGCATGTGCATATCTTCCCAGCACAGAGCCATAAATGTTCTGGCTCAAAAGCCTTTCCTGCACCATATCAGAGTTCAGTGGGGAAATTGCTGTTCGCAAAAAATGGCCTGCTTGGCTGAGGCAGTCCCTATTCCCACAACCCTGGAGATCCTGGATGCCTCAGCCAGGTGCAGCTGGACCAAACTACTCATGTGCCTGCAGTACCATCTCAGCATCAAGGCTCCCTGGGAAGTGACCCTAGGTATAGGGCTGGTAAAGATAGACTCAGCCATAGGCCAACACGTCTAGGAAATATTCAGGGCTTCCAGTGTTCATCCAATCCAAAAACAGATTTACTAATCCCCAGGAGCTAAATTTTGCCAATCTTGGAGCAAGATATAGTGGCATCTCAGAAAACATTCTCAATCTGACCAGTGTTCCAAGGGATGAGAGAGAGCTGGGAATTGTGAAAAAGACAGCAGAGCCTTATAAGGTCTGTGGGTTAGCATAATTCAAACCTCCACTTCAATGGCACAATGCAGGAAACTGCTGTACCTAAGAGAATGCCTGTGGGCTAAGGCAAACCCTATACGACATGCCTTCAGGGCCTGATGATTGAGGGCAGGTGCTCAGGTTTGAACTGTCTTCACATGGGATGGTGAAAATGAACATCTGACTCCCTTGGGTTTTTCTGTGGATTTGAACCATGTAGGGAGGGACTGGCCACAGGTAAGGAATTCTGGATGATACATAAAGCTGTAGAGGTCTAGACCACTCCAGAAAAAAAAAGATCATGTTTCTCTGATGCCAGCATTCATGGGATTCCTTATTCTTGCAAGCCTGGACTGCACCAGGAGTCAGCTTGTAAAAAACATGTGGGAGATCTCACATCCATCAACACTCTGTGTATTTTCCCCTTAATAGTGCCATAAATGGTCTGGCTTAATCACCTCCCTCATTCACCATCAATAGTGCAGGGCAGGGAATCATGAACCCCAGCATAAGGTCTTCTGAGCCTGGGTAGCCCTGTTACACATACATACAAGTCACCAATGCCTGAATACAGATCTTTGCATGTGCTTGCTTCACTGGCTAGGTGTCCAAACTCCCCAGTATTGGTCCTTGGATCTGGGACATGTAGGAAGAGTCAGGGACACATCTTGCAGCTTCTGGTGGACAACTTGGGCTGCCAAGGTCCATTGAGCTCCAAGACAGAGTTACTAGTTACCCTGAAGCCAGATCTCACAATCTCAAGGACAGATCCTTGGACCTTGGAATCCATTCCAGACCTGACCAGGATTCCATGGGATAAGTCGCAACTGGGAATCCTAATTGCCTGACAGACCTCCAGGACTTTATAGGGTCTGACTGCAACCACCATTTAAACCTCATTAATGTTGAAGTGCTGGGAACTGCTGCCCCTAGGACAATGCCTGCTAGACTAGGATAGGTCTTATCCAAAAGGCCTGGATGGCCTGATGAGTAACAACAGGTGTATGGTATGATCTGAGTATGTATGGGTTCACCTGATGGCATCCTGGTTCCCTGGGATCAGTCCCTGGGCCCTGGCCTTTTAGGGACAGACCTGGCCAGAGTCAGGGGCTTCTGTGGGTACACACAGCACTATCAAGGTCCAGCCCATTCCAGAAGAGAGGTGCCTATACCCCTAAAGCCTAATCTCATGAGAACACCTTAAAGTTGCCATCCTGAGAAATGCTGATAAGTCACCTCACAAGAAACACTTGGGAAACACTCTCAGTCTCAAAGAAGAGCTGTGTACCTCCCAGATGGAAATTCATAAAATGTCTGGCTGAAATTACCTTCCTTGCTCCCCATCAGGAGTCCAGTGCAAGAACTGCAGCCCTATAGACAGCCCCTGTACACACAGGCCCATATGTCTTAAGGTCTGAGAGTCAGTGGGGTGGGAGCCAATTGCCCATGCATATGCTACAGTGAATGAGCATCCAGACTCTCTAATATTGGTCCCTGAGTCTGGGCCATGTAGGGAAAGGTATGGCCAAAACCAGGGCCATTGTGTGGAGGGCACATTAGAATGCCTTGATCCATTCAATTCCAAAACAGAGCTGTTAATTCCCCTGAGCCAAATCTCCTGAGAGCATCAAGCCAGATCTCATGGGATCTGGTAACCATTCTGGTCTTACCAGGGCTTCATGGGATAAAAAGCAGATGAGAATCATGATTGCCAGATAGGTCTCAGGGCAAAAGGACACCAGGGCCTTATGGAGTCTGACTGTCAACTACAATTTAAACTTTCTAATTAATGTTGAAGTACAGGGGAGTGCTGGCCTCAGATAATGCCTGGTGGACAAGGGTAGGCCTGGAGGACCTGATGATGAGGGTGGCTAGATGCAATTAGCTCATTCATTTGCTGGTGTGACTCAACATTCAGGCTCTCTAGGATCAGTGTCTGGGTCCTGGACTTCTAGGGACAGACCTGGCCATAGCCAGGGAATTCAGGGGGGCACAGCATGCTGCCAAGGCCCAGCCTGCTCCTAAGCAGAGATGCCATTTTTCCTGAAGACAGATCTTACAGGAACTCCTTGGCCTTCATATACAAGACAGTGCAGGGAAGTCAGCTCATGAGGTACACCTGGGAGGCATCACTCCCACAGAGACCCTGGATAGCTTCCTGATATAGGGCCTTAAAGGGTCTGGTTGAAACAACCTTCCTTGCTCTATACCAGGAGTGTAGTGGAGGAACTGCTGGCTATAGGAATATGGCCGCTAAGCTGGGGTAGCACCCATTTCACAGGCCTAGAAGTGCTGAATGCCTAGAAGTCAGTAGCAAGGGAGCCATCTGCACGTGTATGTGTGTGCTGACTGGAATTCTCGGTATTGGTTCCCTGGTCGGGGCCAAAAAAAGATATTCTGGGCCACAGGTGGGACTTCGGGGAACTCCTCAGTCTGCCAGGGTTCATCTGGCTCCAAAGCAGTTTCCAAACCTGAAGCCATAACATTCAAAATTTTAGAGCCAGATCCTGTGGGATCTCGGAAGACATTCAGATTGATCACGGCTCCAAGGGATACCAGACAGCTGAGAATCCTCATTACAAGACAGGTCCCTGGGCAAAAAAGAGCAGGGCCTATGGGGCTGGAGGGTAAGCATGATTCACCTGCTTATCAATGGCACAAGAAGAGAACCACTGACTCCAGAGGTGGGCTAGGGCAGACCTTGTTCAGCACACCTGGCAGACCTGAAGACAAGGGTGGGTGTGCCAGAGTGAACTGTGCATGTGTGGGCTATTGTATATAATTCAACATCCAGTTTCCCTACAATCAATCACTGGGTCCTGTCTCAAGAACAGACCTGGCCTCAGGCAGGGACTTCTGAGGCACACACTCTGCTACTGCATCCCGTCTATTTCAGAGGCTGGTACCTAGTCACCATTCATGATGAAATTCACCATTAAAGATGAAAATGGATGAGTTTGGAGGAAGAACTATTCCTGGCTGCCAATGTCTAGCATGGAGAAATAATGACACTGTGTTGCCTGAAACATATTACTAGACTTAAAGCCCTCTTCCTTTCTGTCTGCCAACAGCATGCTCAGGGTGCTGTTCCCAGCTCATACACACATGCATATACACATACATCTACTTAACATAAATGTCATTAAAATCTCAAATATTCATTAATCATCTATTATGTGCCAAGCATTGTGAAAAGTTCTGTGGACAGTATAAAAATTGGAAAAATAAGGCACATGCCCATAAAGAATTTTAAAACTCATAGGAAAGGTAGAAAATTATGCAAGTGCTGCGTATGCAAGTGCAGGTGAAATTTCACAGAAAGGGAATTTGTAAAGATGAAACCATGTAGCTTTGCTCATCTCACTTAGCTTTCAGTGTTTTGGTATCCTCAGCTGGAAATTGGTGGTAAAGATACATAAATGGATCCAAGAGGTAAATAAAATTTCCTCTAAAAGTTTAGGTAAATGTAAGGAACAAGTTCTGCAGGAGTCACTTAAACCTAATTGTAGAGGCTGTGGCTGAGACAGCTCCTGAATTCCAGGAGTCAGATTGCCACAGAAAAAGTGCTGAGAGCATATCACAGGCAAAGGGGAGGACAGGAGCAAAATTAGATGGCAAAGTGCCACATGCTTGGAGACAGAGGCAGTAGCAGAGTTCAACAGGAATGTGGAAGGATATACGAGGGGACAGGGAAGAAGAAACTGAGAAGGTAATTGGGGGCCGAACATTTTAGGACCTTATATGTCAAGATTCCAGAGAAATCTGGATTTTTCCATATAAATATGCAGAAGACATTGAAGACGTTTGAGAAAATGCATGACATTATCCCTAGCAGAGGCACAAACTCACAGACCATAGCCTGAGATCAATACACAAATGTTTTCTTTGCTTAGGAATGTGTTTTATTGTAACTTAAAAATTAATTTATTCTCTAGCAAGAGGGCCTGCCTCAGCTCCAGTTTACTACAAGAATTACCCATCCTTCTTGCAAAACAAGAGTAAAACTGAAGGTATTGCACCTCCTGATACCAAATTATACTATATGGACACTGTAATAAAAACAGTCTGATACTGGCATAAGAACAGATACATAGATTATTGGAACAGAGCAGAGAGCCCAGGAGTAAACCCACACCTGTATGAGCAATTGATATTTGACAAAGGTGGTGAGAGCATACAATGGAGTAAAAACAGTCTCTTTAATAAATGGTTCTGGGAAAACTGGACTGGTACATGCAGAAAAATAAAACTAGACCACCAACTTATACCATACACAATAATAAACTCAAAATGGATAAAAAGACTTACATGTAAGTAGTGAAACCTTAAAAATCCTAGAAAAAAACATTGGCAGTAAAGTCTCAAATATCCTACATAGCAATATTTTTGCCAATATGTCTCCTATGGAAATGGTAACAAAGGAGAAAAATAACAACTGGGACTACATCAAATTAAAAATCTTCTGCACAGCTAAAGAAACCACCAGCAACATGAATAGGGAACCCATTATATGGGAAAACATTTTCACCAATGATATATCTGATAAGGATTTAATCCCCAAAATATACAAAGAACAATACAGCTAAACACCAGGAAGTCAAATAATCCAATTAAGAAATGGGCAAAAGATCTGAATAGACACTTCTTTAAAGAGGACATACAGAGGGCCTATAGACATATATATTTTTTTAAAAAAAGCCCAACCTCACTAATCATAAAAAAAGCAAATTAAAACCTCAATAAGATATCACCTTACACCTGTCAGAATAGCTATCATTAATAAATCAACAAGAAACAAGTGCTGGCAAGGATGTTCAGAAAAGGGAACCCTTTTGCATTGTTGGTGGGAATGCAGATTAATGCAGCCACTGTGGAAAGCAATGTGGAGTTACCTAAACTATTAAAAAATGGAACTGCCATATTACCCAACAATTCCACTTCTGGGAATTTATCCAGAGAAACCCAAAACATTAATTCAAATGAATATATGCAACCCTATGTTCATAGCAGCATTATTTACAATAGCCAAGATTTATAAACAACCTAAGTGTCCATCAGTATATGAGTGGATAAAAAAGGTATAGTACATTTACATAGTGAAATACTATGCAGCAGAAAGAAAGAAGAAACTTACATTTTGCAATAGCATGGATAGACCTGAAGAGTATTATGGAAACTGAATTAAGCCAGTTGGTGAAAGAAAAATACCACATGATCTCACTTATATGTGTAATCTAATGAACACAATAAACTAACAAAATAGTAACAGAAGCTTAGAAACATAAAACAGACTTCCAGCTGCTGAAAAGGGGGGGTGAGATGAAAAATGGTAAAGGGATTAATCTACAAACATTTATGCACAACCCCTGGACACATGGACAACAACATAGTGATTGACTTAGGGAGGAAGAAAGTGGTACAGGGTAGTGGTTGGGAATAAGTGGGACAACTGTAATAGAATAAAAAATAAAAATAAATAAATTTAAAAAACAAAGAATCATTCATCCTATTATTTTATGACCATGGATTTACACACTTATGTCACCTATCTATCCATGTAAATCACATGGGGTTTTAACATCTAATTAAGTAAGGCTTTGCAAAAAATTAACCTGGTAACAGAATAGAGGATGCCATAAAGATTGAAAGAGGAGGGACAAGTTAGGAGGAGTGAATTCTACACACGTATACCTGGACTTCTGAGTACCATCCTTCTGGATATAACCTGGACTGTGGTGTTATAGCCTTGAGGCTGGAAGGTCCAGGTATGAGGGTTGTAAAGCCTGGAACTCTGTTATCACTTATCCCAGTGCAATTCCTATATGGGGTACAGAGACTTCCAAGGAGAAATGATTCCAGGTGTTCAGCCCAAGTTTCCTGCAGAGAATAAAATCAAAGGAATAAACATTTTTCCCACTACTCTAAGTAAGCCACATGAGGGATTTGGGGAAATTACAAACATACATTCCCCATGGCATGTAATCAGCCAGTTAGAGTACCATGTTCTTTAGGGGCAGTAACCTGGAAAACAGTGGTATCCACTCTGTCAGCTCCTGCTGCCCTCTGGCTTACCCCCTGTTCCCCTAACTATTGCTGTGTCCATAGGACTAATAGAATAGGCAAGGACTCCATCTCTGTCAAGCCATATGAGAAGGACACTGTGGGAAAATGTCTGGCATCAAAGGGAGCATGTAGAGAACAACTTGGGAGGAGCAAGTTTATTTTTTATTGAATGATTTTTAATGAACACAATATCAATTCTTGCAGATGAGCAATCATTAAAGTCAATTAGAATGATACAAAAAAAAAAACCTGACAATCTAGGTGAGGAAGCAGGACACAAATACACAGGAAAACAAAAAGTAATGGAGGGCAGCCAAGATGCAGGCATAGGTAGATACACTATGCCTCCTTGCACAACCAAAAGAAGAGCAACAACAAATTTAAAAACAAAAAACAATCAAAACTGACAGAAATTTGAACTGTATGGAAGTTTGACATGTATCCAGACCCACAGGACGGGTAGAGATGGGCAGCCAGGATGGAGAGGACTCTCGGTCAATAGTCAAAACCTCTGACTGAAAAAACCTGTATGGGTTGAGGCAGCAGGATAAACTCCCAGCTTCACAGGAGAGTTCATTGGAGAGATCTACAGGGTCCTAGAACATACACAAACCCACCCACCTGGGAATCAGCACCAGAAAGTCCTAATTTCCTTGTAGGTAGTAGAAGTGACTGAAAGCTGGCCAAGAGCTGAGCAAGTTGCAATGTTCCCTCTCAGACCCCTCCACCACATACAGCACCACAACACAGCCAAGTGGGCTGCCCCACACTGGTGAATACCTAAGGCTGCGCCCCTTACTATATAACAAGCACTCCAAGACAAAAAATATATAGCCCAAGTGAAAGAACAGATTAAAGCTTCAGAAAAAATACAACTAAGTGATGAACAGATAGCCAACCTATCAGATGCAGAATTCAAAACACTGGTAATCAGGGTGCTCAACAGAAATGGTTGAGTATGGTTGCAAAATAGAGGAAAAAGTGAAGGCTATGAAAAGTGAAATAAAGTAAAGTGTACAGGGAACCAACAGTGAAGAGAAGGAAACCAGGACTCAAATAAATGGTTTGAACCAGAAGGAAAAAATAAACATTCAACCAGAACAAAATGAAGAAACAAGAATTCAAAAAAAAAAGGGAGAGGCATAACTTTGAATGTTCCAATATCCAAATCATAGGGGTTCCAGAAGGAGAAGAGGAAGAGGAAGAAATTGAAACTTATTTGAAAAAATAATGAAGAGGAATTTCCCAATCTGGCAAAGGAAATAAACTTCCAGGAAGTTTAAGAAGTTCAGAGTCCCAAAGAAGTTGGACCCAAGGCACATCACAATTACATTACCCAAGACTAAAGATAAGAACAGAATCATAAAAGTGGCAAGAGAAAAGGAGACAGTTACCTACAAAGGAGTTCCCTTAAGACTATCAGCTGATTTCTCAAAAGAAACCCTACAGGCAAGAAAGGGCTGGAAAAAAGTATTTGAAGTCATGAAAGGCAAGAACCTATATCCAAGATTACTCTATCCAGCAAAGCTATCAATTAAAATTGGAAGGGCAGATAAAGTGCTTCCCAGATAATGTCAAGTTAAAGAAGTTCATCATCACCAAGTCCTTGTTATATGAAATGTTAAAGGGACTTATCTAAGAAAAAGAAGATCAAATATATGAACAGTAAAATGACAACAAACTCACAACTATAGACAACCAAACCTAAAAAACAAAACAAAACAAAAATGAACTAAGCAAACAACTAAGATAGGAACATAGTCACAGAAATAGAGATCACCTAGAAGGTTATCAGTGGAGAGGGGACACGGGTAGAATGGGGGGAAAATACAGGGAGTAAGAAGTGTAAATGATAGGTATGAAATAGAAAGGGGGAAGTTAAGAACAGTATAAGAAATGTAGAAGCCAAAAGAGCTTATATGTATTACCCATGCACATGAACTAAGAGAGGGGAATGCAGGTGGGAGGGGAGTGCAGAGTGGAATGGAATAAAAGGGGGATGGGACAACTATAATAGCATAATCAATAAAATATATTTTTAAAAGTTAATGGAGGGATTACATTATAATAGAAGGGATATTCAATATAGATATTAATTGCCAAATGAATTTGAGTCCTATCTTCACTGTTATTTAGCTCTGTTATCTTAGACACATCATTTAATGTTGGGGACCACCCTGCCTGGTCTCAGGAAGCTGTAACCCCCTGTGACTTAGGCTGAGTGAAAGATCTCTGGACCAGGAGCCACTGAAGAGACAAATCTTATTTCCCTGGCATGAACTCTTCCTGTTCTAATGCCTGGCTTCCCTTTTGCATGATTGGCAGTCAATGACGGGTAACAATTCTCTAAGAAAGAGAATGAATCTAAGACAGACTTGATCACGTGGGATGGCCTGAGGGAAGAAATTCACGGGGCTGTGGAAATGAAGGGGTGATCAGACATCAACCCCTACCCCCCTTGGCTTTGTCAAAGCCTGAGTCTTTGTTCTTAGATGTGAGAAATCTAAGTCTCCTGGCTGCCTTTGTCTTCTCTGTTATCTCAGGCCTGCAAGGGTAGCCCAGACCAGAATCGGCAGATCCCCAGGGTGATCAGGCCTGGGACATAGAATATGCAAGATCTGTGAGATCTGTTTGCTGGAGGATGTTATTAACCTGGAATTTAAAAGCACAGGCAGGAAACCTTTGGAACCTGTAGCCCTTTCATGTATTGAAGACCACAAACCTTGCCCAGAATCACAGCAGGAGTTCTGTCCCTACCTTTGTAAATTGCCTACATCTTTTGATCTTTTCTGCTAGACTGTGAACCACAAACTAAGTCTATTTTCTCAATAAAAATCTGCTTGGGTATGGACATGGGGCGCTCTCCCCACTTGAGAGAGGGTGGCCATTCTGTCCCTATTCCCCCACAGGACTTGGTTGTCTCTGTGCATGTTTTTCTCGTGTTTCAACGAACCGTCCACAGTGTTCCATGCTCACTGCAGGCAGGTGGGCACGCATCAATTTAATATCTTTGAAATAATTTTTATTTTTAAGCTGATATTTAAAATGATTATTTTTCTTCCTCCTTAGTTAGTTATAAGTCAAATACATCTATAGAAACAGATTGTAGAGTGTATGAAGACCTTGATAGTGTCCAATCATCTCTTCAATTTCCAGATGAAGAAAATTGTGACATAGAGATTTTATAGATATTTTCCAAGGTTGCTAAGCTAGTAATAAAAAATTGATATTATAAACTTGTCTTTTTCATCTTTCATTTTGTTTCCGTGATGTATTACATTTATTGATTGGTGGATATTATACCATTCTTGCATCCCTGGGATGAATCCCATTTGATCATGGTGCATGATCTTTTTAATGTACTGCTACATTTGATTTTTCAATATTTTGTTGAGGATTTTAGCGTCGATGTTCATCAGCGATATTGACATAGTTTTCTTTCTTTGTTATGTCTTTATCTGGTTTGGGGATTAGGATGATGCTGGCCTCATAAAAAGAGTTTGGGGGTCTTCCCTCTTCTTGGATTTTTTGGAATAGTCTGAGAAGGATAGAGGTTAGCTCTTTCTTAAGTGTTTTGTCAAATTCTCCTGTAAAACCGTCTGGTCCAGGGCTTTTGTGTGCCAGGAGTTTTTTGATTACTGCTTCTGTTTCACTAGCTGTTATCAGTCTGTTCAGGATTTCTGCTTCTTGATTCATTTTGGGGAAATTATATCTTTCTTTCTTTCTTTCTTTTTTTGTCTGTAAGTAGCATTTTATTTTATTTTTTTAATTGTTGTTCAGGTACAGTTGTCTCCATTTTTCTCCCACCACTTCCCCCCACCCCAGCCATACCTACCTCCCACCCTCAGTCTTACCCCGCTTTGGCTTTGTCTGTGTGTCCTTTATACATGTTCCTTGACAACTCTTCCCCCTAATCCTCACCAATATCCCTTCCTACCTCCCCTCTTGTTACTGTCAGTTTGTTCTTAATTTCAGTGTCTCTGGTTATATTTTGCTCATTCGTTTGATTTGTTTTGGGAGATTATATTTTTCTAGAAATTTATCCATTTCATCTAGGTTTTCAAATTCCTTGGCATAGGGATTTCTTAAAACCCTTTGTAATTCTGTGATATCAGTTGTAATCTCTCATTTCTGATTTTATTTATTTGGGTCCTCTCTCTTTTTTTCTTGATAAATCTGCTTAAGGGCTTGTGGATTTTGTTTGTATTTTCAAAGAAGCAGCTCCTGGATTTATTGATCCTTGAATTGTTCTTTTAGTCTCTATGTCATTTAACTGTGCTCTGACCTTGATTATTTCCTTCCTTCTATTTGCTCTGGGCTTTGTTTGTTAATGTCCCTCCAGTTCTTGTACATGTAGCATTAGGTTGTTTATTTGATATAGTTCCATCTCTTTTAAGTTTGCTCTGAACTTCCCTCTCAGAACTGCCTTCTCCTTGTCACATACATTCTGGGCTATTGTGTGTTCATTTTCATTTGTTTCCAGAAACTTTTTGATTCCTTTCTTGATCTCATTCTTAACCCATTCATTGCTTAACAGCATACTATTAAGTCTCCATTAAGTTTGAATGTTTTTGAGTTTTTTCCTTGAGTTTGGTTTCTAGTTTCAAGCCCTTGTTGTCCAAGAAAATGCTTGATATAATTTCAATTATCTTGAATTTGTTAGGTATTCTTTTGTGTCTCATCATGTGGTCTATCTTTTAAAATGTCCCATGTGCATTTGGAAAGAATTTTTATTTTGCTTCTTTGGGATGAAAAGTTCTATATATATCAGTTAAGTCCATTTGATCTAATGTGTCATTCAGTGCCACAATTACCTTGTTTTATTATGTTTGGAAGATCTATCCATTGTTGAAAGTGGGGTGTTAAATTTCCCTACTATAAGTGTGTTGCTGTCTATATCTTTCTTGAAGTCCTCCAAGATTTTGCTTATATATTTGGGTGCTCCTATGTTGGGAGCATATATGTTTACAATGTTTATGTCTTCTAGATGGATTCTTCCCTTGAGTATTATAAAATGTCCTTCATTGTCTGTTTTAATGGCATTTGTTTTGAAATCTATTTGGTCTGATATAAGTATTGCTACCTCAGCCTTTTTTTTTTTCCTGTCCATTTTCTTGGAATATTTTTTCCAACCATTCACTTTCAGTCTGTGTAGGTCTTTTGTTCTCAGTTCTCAGGTAGGTCTCTTGTAGACAGCATATATGCAGGAGATGTTTTCTTATGCTGCCCTATGTCTTCTGACTGGAACATTTAATGTTACTATTGAAAGATACTTATTCATTGCCATTTTTCTTTTGTACTTGTGTTCCTCTCTCTCTCACTCTATACTTTCATCTTCTTAAAGCAGTCCCTTTAGCATATTGCAGAGCTGGTTTGGTGAAGGTGTATTCTTTTAACTGTCTTTTGTCTGGAAAACTCCTGATTTCTCCTTCCATTTTAAATAACAGTTTTGCTAGGTAGAGTAGTCTTTGTTGCAGGCCTTTGCTTTTCTCTCTTTTTTTAAAGATTTTGTTTTTAATTTATTTTTAAGAGATAGGGAAAGGGAGGGAGAAACAGAAGGAGAGAAACACCAATGTGTGATTGCTTTCAAGTGTCCCCTATTGGGGACCTGGCCCACAATCCAGGCATATGCCTTAACTGGGAATCGAACCAGTGACCCTTTGGTTCACAGGCTGACATTCAATCCACTGAGCCAAACCAGCCAGGGCTGCTTTTCACTACTTGCATTATTTTTTGTCATTCCCTTATGGTTTGTGGTATTTCTGTTGTGATATCAGCTGATAGCTTTATTGGAGATCCCCTGTTACTATCTATTTCTCCCTTTCTGCTTGTAAGATTCTCCCTTTGTCTTTAAAATTTGGCATTTTAATTATGATGTGTCTTGGACTATATCTCTTTGGGTTCATGTTGATTTTTACCCTCTGTGCTTCCTGAACTTGCATAGCTTTTCCCCTTTCCATGTTAGGGAAGTTTTCAGTCATTATTTTTTCAAACAGGTTTTTGATCTTTTGTGCCTTTTCTTCTCCTTCTGGTATTCCTATGATTTGAATGTTGTTGAATTTCATGTTGTCCTGAAGTTCCCTTAAGCTCTCCTCATACTTGTTGAGTCTTTTTTCATGCTGCTGCTCTACCTGGGTATTTCTTTCCACCTTGTCTTCCAGCTCACTAATTTGGTCCTCTGCTTCATCCAACCTGCTTGTGATTCTGTCTAGTGTATTTTTTATTTCAGAAATTGTATTCTTCATTTCTTCCTGATTTTTGTTTATAGTTTCTATTTTCTTTTTCATGACATTGTAGTTCCCACTCAGTTTCTTGTACTTCTCACTGAATTCCTTGAGCATCCTTTTAACCATTTTTTTTTAAAAAAATTCTATGTCTGACAGATTGTTTGCCTCAATTTCATTTAGCTCTTCTACTGGGGATTCTTCCATTGCTTTCAATTGAGGGTTCTTTCTTTGTCTCCTCACTTTAGGTGGCACTTTCTGTTTGTTTCTGTGTCTCAGGGTGCTAAGCTTTGTCTACCTGTTTTCATCAGATGGACTTCTGTGGTAGGAGTTCTGTGGGACTCAGTGTTTCATTCTCTTTGAACTCTTTATCTGGATATTCTAGGGTTTCCCTTTCTCCTGTTTGTGTGGGCTCTCTTGCTGTAGTTGGGTTTTATTTGGTGGCTTCTTTGTTGGTGGGTTCTCTTGTCCAGAGGGCTTACTGGTAGTCACAATTCCCACCTTATTCTGTATACCGTTATGCAGGTATTGGCTAACAAAACAGTATTACCAGACATTCAAACCTATGCTAGCAAAAAGAACCCTCCTACCACATCAGCAATCTCAAACACAATTGAACAAAGATTTATAAATATGAAGAGAGATTATGGATATTATAAGCTATGACAAGGGGAATACGAGATGACTAAAAGAGGGGAAAATGTTGTTGAGTGGTATGAGGGAGGAGAATTGATAAGAGTTTGGATAGAACCAGGGTGAGGAAAAGGACAGAACAAAATTTAAAATGTAAATAAAACACAAAGGGACAATAGAAGCAATGGGGTAAGAAAAGGCAAGAGTATACTATGAAGTTTGAAGTAAAATTGAAAAGGTATTACACCAACGAGATCAAAATTGCAGAGAAACCTACACCAAGGTCAATAGCGATGACGGCTGACTGACGTTTAATAATGGTGGAATGGGAATAAGAATTTTGTAGAAAGGCAAAAAGTAAATATTAGATGTCTACCATAAAGAAAAATGATTTTGAGAAGATCAGGGAAGCAAACTAATAAGCATAAGGAATAAAGCCCAGGTTGGGAGAGTGGGGAAAAAGAGAAATGAATAAAATAAAATTCCTAACTCAACTGATCAGGGACAGGGAGAAGGCAAAATGGAATAAGACAGGAGGAGTGTATTCAATGGGATTTAAAGTACAAACAAATAGTGAACAAATAGGAGTTTTTTTGGAGAACTACAGTGATAACCATGGTATTTCACCCAACTAGCCATTGTTTATAAAAAGTGGAAAAGAAATAAGACTCTCATGAGAGGGGAAAAGAAATGTGAACTTACTTAAAAAAGAAGAGTGCTTATGTGAGGTTAGATGAAGCAGAAATAGTGAGTGTAGGGATAGGAACATGGCATAATGTGAGTGAAAATAAAGTTTACAACAGCAGTAATAAAGCTCAGGAAGATGGTGAAATGGATGAAGACCAGGGAAAGATGCTATGTGGGATTTGGAATAACAATAATATGATAAAAAATATATATATTCTTAATAAAAAGAATAAAAAAAATAGAAGACCAAGTGTAGTGAGTTGTTTGGAATACAAGTAAAGTGAAAGAAGAAAATTAAAATGGAATATGAAGGGGAAGAAACAAACAAAACACACACAAAAATGAAAAGAACAGAAATTTTAAAAAAACAGAAGTTCTGGTGAAGAACAAGGTGAAATTTGTCTCAGCTGTTGGTGTTCACCTTCTGACTTCTTTCTGTGTTGCGCAGGTCCCCCGGCCAGCAGTGACCACGGAACGCTGCAGATGGCTCGCCGAAAAACATGCGAGAAAAAACACATGCACAGTGACAGACCAGTTTCTATGGGGAAGTAGGGACGAAATGGCCACCCCCCCCTAGTGGGGAGCACGCTGATTTACCGCCCATACCTGCTTTTATTGGGCTCATTTTGCATAATAATTCAGGTAAAGTACAGTACTCATTAGGGGGAAGTAAGGAACCATAGAAAACAAGGAACTCTGCCGGTCTATTGAGTCAGGGTCAAAGAGCTGTAAGACTCTGAGGAACAAACTAACTTCCTCCTTAGACCCTTCTCATTCAACTGAGAGCATTCTAAACAAAGAAGGTTTCACAGTAATTTACATGTTCTTTCTTAGGCCTGATCACCCGGGGAATCTGCCCTTTTCAGCACAGAGCTGCACCACCCTGTCATTGTTTCAGGCTAGCATGAGAACTAAGGCAACCAAGAGATAAGGAGATTTTGTCCCAGACGTTGAGAACTCAGGCTATGTCAAAGCCAAGGAGCGAGGGTCCATCACCTCCTTTTGCTGCAGCCCCCCAAGTCCTTCTTTTGGGGGGCCTCCCAAAGTGATCGTGCCTGTCTTAGGTCGTTCCCCCCTTGGGGAATCTTACCCGTCTTTGGCTAACCGACCAAGCTTTTTGGGGTTCAGTTATGAATAAAGCAGCAGAAACAGCATTCATGCCAGGGAGATAAGCTTTTGTCTCCTTGCTGGCTTATGGTTCCAAGGGCGTTCCCTTAGCCTTAGCCTAGGTGGGGGTTTCAGCTTCTGATACCAGTCAGGGCAGTTCCCAACATTTCTGGATCTCTCAGTTTTTTCTCAATTCTAGATCTTAATCTTCAAAAAAAAAATGTAAAAACCCCCCAACCCCAGGCTCCTGCCTGTTTGTTGCTAAGCCTGCCCAGCCTGTTTTGCAGGTCTTCCTGGCTCCTGCATGCATTGAGGGGTTTGGCTCTGTCCATTTTCCCTGTCTGATGGTTCTGCAAGGATGGGGCCTCAGTCCGGGCTTTAATAACCATAGGTTCCCCATTTCCAGCCCATGCCCTCAGAACACTGAGTGGCCCGCACTCTCTACTCCATGCCATTGCAATGGGTTGGTGCAGATAAACCACCTCACTTTGTACCAATCCATGAGGTACAATGAGTGGGAGCAAATTGTGCACACAATCCGTATCTCTCTCCTTGGTGGTATGGCAGCTGGGCACGCAAGGTCCCTGCCCAGTGGGCCTCTCTGTTCCCCTTTTGAAAATAGTCTGTTGGTGCCACTGCTGCTCCAAGCCACTACCCGGCTTTTCACATACTTGAACTCTCTGTCAAGTCCAGAGTCTACCTGGGTCATGGCCAGTCATGGGCTACCTCTTCTTCCAGCTCCAGGTGCCTCCAGGATTCTTCAAATTCTCTGGCACTGTCAGAACAGCAACTGCCACCCAAGCTTGGATACACTGCCAGCTGTGTGTGCGCTTGCTGCCTTCCTGGCCCTCCCCCTCCCCGCAAGTTTATGAGTTCAGGCCTCTCCTGGTGCAGGTGTGGGATTTCCCCACCCTAGGCTGCTATCTCTGACCTGGATCTCCTCCAGTGTCCCCACAGCAACTATGGTTTCTGGTGCCACTACTGGGGACCTTCTCCATCAGTGTACAAAACCTCCTTACCACCTGTTTTGAAGCATACTCTTCATGCTTTGACTTCCAAACTTCATATAAGCTAAGATTCTGTTGGCTGTTCACTTTGTTTTTTGGAAGATCAGCCAAGTGTCCCAGTTGGGTGCACAAGCAAGTGGGCTCAGCTCGCATCTATTTCACTGCCATATTCTCCCCCCTAAAAAATATTTTTCAATTTCCACATGTTTATTCCATAAATATTTTTTTCAAACCTATGCTCAATGTCCCATTTTAGGCTCTGCAGATAGAGTAGTGAACAAGATTGATGTTATCTTCTGCCCTCTAAGATCTTACAGTCTCTCTGAGATGACATTTATTAAATACATAATTACTACTAGGGTACAGCTATCTAAGAAAAACTTCACAGTACCAGAAAAGCCTGTCACAAAGATACCTGGCCAGGCCAGTGAGGCCAGGGAAGGTCTCTTGAGATGGGATATCTAAGCTCAGAGAAAGGGTATAATACACCTGTGATTATGGATAATTTGAAACTAGAACACATATCTTCTGAAGTTCAATGTTCTTTTTTTAAAGGTATCTTACAGACTTTGTACTTAACCTCCAACAATAAAGAATTTCAGCCACTGGACAAGAAATGCACCACTGATTCCTGAAATAAGAAAACATATGCAGTGAACCCTACAATCACCCTGCCTTTCTATCTGGAGGCAATTTCAGGACCACAGAAGAAGCAAATGTAACCAAACAGAACCTGAAAGATTCTTTGAAGACATACAACAAATTTAGTATGCAAAAAATGTAAAAATCCCAGCAACCAATCAGAAATTATTAGGTGAGTGAAAATGAGGAAAATGTGATCCATAAGCAGATGAAAGGTCAGTCAGTGGAAAGCAAGGGAAAAAAAGCAAGGGAAAAAAAGGAAAGCAAGATAAGTCATAAACAAATTATTGAAAATCAATGATATTAATCCAGAAATGAGGCAGGCATAATAGAATTAGCAGAATAGTATTTTAAAATAGGTAATATGAACATGCTCAATATGTATAACAATCAATGGCAAACATAAATATAAAAAGAATAGAAGATATAAAAATGAACCACATGAATATCTAAGGATAAAAACTACAATGTAAGAAATAAAATGTTTACTTTGTAGGGTTAACTGCAGATTAGACAATGCAGAAAAACTATAAATTTGAGGGTTTAACAAAAAACTTATCCAAAATAAAACATAGAAAATAAAAATACTTGACAAAATAAGCAAAGTTATAAATATCTATGAAATAGTATCAAAAGATATAATTAACATGCAAGTAGAATCTTAGAATAAGAGGAAGGTGCCAAAAGACTTGAAGAAATAATTTCAGAGTATATAAAGTTGGGTGAAAATTATAGAACTACACAACCAAGTAATCCAAGGGGGAAAAAAAGGAAAGCAAGATAAGTCATAAACAAATTATTGAAAATCAATGATATTAAAAAATCTTTTTAAAGCCCTTGCTGGCATAGCTCAGTGGATTGAGCTCGGGCTGCAAACCAAAGTGTCGCAGGTTCAATTCCCAGTCAGGGTACATGCCTGGGTTGCAGGCCGTGATCCCCAGCAACCACACATTGATGTTTCTCTCTCTCTCTCTTTCTCCCTCCCTTCCCTCTCTAAAAATAAATAAATACATAATCTAAAAAAAGAAATTAAAAAAAAGAAGACCATGTAAGAAAGATTAAAGAAGTCTTTAAAAAAATCTTTTTAAATATAAAGAAAAAAGTATATTGCTTATAATTGGATGAATATAGAATAGGTGTAGATTTGTGGTTAGAAACTAAGCAAACTAAAATATCATGGAATGAGATAATTAAAATGTTAAAAAAACTGAATATTAAATATCTTAAAATAAAGGTGAAAAAATAAATTTTTCAAACAAAATGATGTTGCTGAAATTTGTTATCAGCAAATCTGTTCTGTAATAAATATTGCAGTTTTCAGAAAGAAGGACTATGGCATCTATGAATAAAATAAAAAGTGTCTGAAATCAGCATTAAAAATAAATGAGCTGTCACTAAGAAGCTATTTTAAAGATTACATACTATATGATTCCACTTCTATGGCATAGTAGAAAAGGCAGAACTATGGAGATTATAAAAAATCAATGGTTGCCAGGATTTGGGCAAAGAAAAAGGGATGAATAAGTGTAATGCAGAGGATTTATAGGGCAATGAAATTACTCTGTATGATACCATAAAAAAGAGTATGTGCCATTATATATTTGTCCAAACCTATACTATGTACAACACCATAGAACCCTAAGGTAAATAATGGACTCTGGGTTATTATGATGCATCAGTGTAAATTGATCCTTAATTTTTAAAAAACTACTAATCTGGTGTGGAATGTTGATAATGAAGGGGAGATTGCATGTGTGAGGACAGGAGTATACGAGCAATGTTTGTACCTTCCTTTCAATATTGTTAAGTTAAAACTGCTCTAAAAAATGAATTCTTAAAACAAGTTTAATATTAGTCCAATCTCATGGAGAGGAGTTCTGGAGCATCAATTGCATAACAAAGCAGGCCCCATCTGAAGAGAGGTGGTGGAAGTTTATGCTTTGTCATCAGTTAATAGCCTCAGGCAGCCTCGAGCAGGATCTCCTGACTGGTGTTAAAGTCTTTTCACCTTGGTTTTGCCTCCTTATGAAACCCACACAGGCCATCATGAAAAGCCTGGCCTCTGCCTTTGAGGAGGTATTACTGCATCCTTCCAGCCATTGCTTTCAGAATCAAAGGCACATTTCAGAGGCTAAGAGAGTCTTGGGACAAGACATTGTATACTACCTGACATTGCTATAGAAGTGATCTTGTTAGTCACTCTAACTTAATTTATTTTGTTATATCACATGCTAATCTGGTGAAACAATTATTTCTGAAGTCACTTTTTAGATGAGGAAACTGAGCTACATAGAGTCAAAACTAGAATCACAACTAGACTGTCTAATTACAATCCCTGATTGTTATGGATGATGTGTGAGCAATTCTGTTTATCATGATCATAGACACCCTTGTTGATCACTGTCCTGGTGCTTTTCTGCCAGGCAATAATGGATTCTTCTGTGGGTCATGCAGACTCCTTGACCTACCTCTCTGTTTTCATCAGTCCCATGGAGGCCTCCAGTAACCCTTGAAAGTAGTGGAGTCTGACAGAGAAGCCTTCCTACATTTCTATGCTGGCTAGGACAGAGGTGGCCAAATGACCACCATCACAGTACCACCATGATCAAACAAAACCAACTTCAAGAGAAACAACCTCAAGAAAACCTCAAGAGCAATCAATAATGTACTGCTGCAGAGTACCCAAAGGATGCGAACTACTTTAAAAGGAAAATAAACATATCACTTTTTTTAGAATGACTGGAATATGACAGTTTCTGCTTTAATAAGAAAGACTCTCTGAAAAAAAGACTCGGCTATTAAAATTCCTAATTCCTTGTTACACTTGTCATGTGTTAGGTGTCCACAGTATTTATAGTCACTCAGTTAAATATGCTCATAAATGAGGACAGCAGAATTTAAGACAGAATCAGCAAGGCTTTCTCAGAGAACTTGAAATGTGTTTGGGAAACAGAAAAGAAAAATGAGGTCCATGATTCAGGATGATTACTCGAAAACCACACAGTAAAAGACATTACTTTACTACTACTTGAAGAACAGCTTTGTTTCTTTCTACTATGTACCAGGTACTGTATAGAAACTGATATGCAGTGTGATGATGAAGAGCATAAGCTCTGAAATGCAAAGTTATGTTACAATGAGAGACAACTGAACACTGATTAACTGACAACATCAAATATTGTGAGGATGTGCATCAACTGGAACTCTCATCCCCTCTTGGTACAGGAATAAAATGCTACTTTGAAAAATATTCTACCAATTTCTTATTAAACAAACCTGCACCTAGCTGATAACCTAAATGTACCTGTTGAGAAATTTTTTAATATATTACTTTTTTTATTTTCTGAGAGGGGAAGGGAGAAAGAGAGGGAGAGAAACATCAATGTATGGTTGCCTCTCATGTGCCCCCAACTGGGAACCTGACCTGGCCAGCAACCCAGGCATGTGCCCTGACTGTGAATCAAACCAGTAACCTGTTGGCTTGCAGGACAATGCCCAATCCACTGAGCCACTCCAGTAAGGGTAAAAAAATTTTGTTAAAGAATATTCATAACAGACTTACTCATAATAAATAGTAAAAACTGCAAAAATCCCAGGTTTCTGTCACAAGGAGAATGAATAAACAGTAGTATATTAGTATAGTACAGTGCTAATCTACAAATTGAAGGAATGAACTTATGCTTCAAGCAACATCATGAACAACTCCCCCAAAAAATTACATTAAGTGAAAATTACCTTATACAAATAAATATAAAATATGTTATTTCATTAGATGAATTTCTAGAAACATTGACATACCTAGTACCAGCAAAAGCAATCTATGATGGTGAAAAACAATGGGTGGTTGCCTAATCATGGTGGGTAAAGGCATTTGGAGACTAATGTAGGAGACATTGAATGGGAAAGAATATAAGGAAACTGCCAGAAGTGATGGTAATATTTTATATCTTGATAGATATTAGGGTTATTATATAAGTGCTTGCATTTATCAAAAATCCATCAGTGTCGATTTAATGTTTTTAGTACTTCACCCTATGTACCTTTTATCTCAAAACAAGAAAGGCATAATATTGAACTCTAGTAAATGATAAGCATGCTGAAGTATTTAGCAAGAAGTGTACTGATGTTTGCAACATTTTAACAGTTTCATTAAGTTGATTTTACATACAATAAACTTGACACATTTAAAGTACAGAATTTGATGTGTTTGACATATGTATGCATTTATAAAATATCAGTAAATCCTGCCCCTCTTTACACTTCCCACAACAAATATCAGTGTTTTCTATTAATATGTGTAGTTTTGAACATTATATAACCATGTTCTTAGAAAAATATTTTAATAGTCTATTTTAGTGTGTTTTAGGCTTATAGAAAAAAATACAGAAATTACAATTTCCAATACCACCTCATTCCCCATACAATTTCCACTGTTAGAAATATTTTACATTGATGTGGTATATTAGTTACAATTGATGAATCAATGATACAATGTTATTAATTAAAGTCTGCAGTTTACATTAGGGCTCACTCTTTGTATTATACATTCTATGATTTTGGCAAATGGGTAATGTCATATATCCACCATTACAGTATTGTAGAGAATAGTTTCATTTCCTGCCCCACATTCCTCCTCTTCATCCCACCAGCCCGCACACTGAATAAGCCTTTTACTGTGTCCATAGTTTTGCCTTTTCCATAATGTTATATACTTGGACTCATACAGTATGTAGCCTGTCAGATTAGCTTCTTATTTTCTCATTTTTTATTAAAACATGTTTTATTATTGTTCAGTTACAGTTGTCCCCATTTTCTCCCCATTGGTCTCCCCTACCTTGTCCAACCCATGCTCCCAAAGATAATCTCCACTCCATTGTCCTTGACCATGGATCCTTTGTATATGTTCCTTGACTTGATCTTTTCCCTTTTTTCCCTCTATTATTCTCCTCCCACCCCCTTTGGTCACTGTCAATTTGTTATTTATTTCCATGTCTCTTGTTCTTCTTTTGCTCATTTGTTTGTTTTATTGATTAGGTTCCACTTATAGATGAGGCCATATGGTATTTGTTTTTAGCTACTTTTAGCAATATGCTTTTAAGTTTCTGCCATGTTTTTCAAGGTTTGGTTGATCATTTTATACCTCTATTACAGAATAATATATCATTGTATAGATGCATCATAGTTTATCCATTTACCTATTGAAGGACATTTAGGTTGCTTGCAACTTTTGGCAATTATAAATAAAGCTGCTATAAACATTTGTGTGCAGGATTTTATGTGCACATAAATTTTCACCTTATTTAGGGTAAACACCTGGGAACATGATTACTAGATTCTATGATAAGACTGTGTAGCTTTGTAAGAAACTATCTCCCATAACACCCTGTATCCCACTAGCAATGTATGAGAGTCTCTGTTGTTTCACATCATCAGCACTGGTGTTGTCAGGGTTTTGGATTTTTGCCACTGTAATATGGGTATAGTGGTATTTTATTGTCATTTTAATATGAAATTCCCTATTGACATATGACGATGGCCATACTTTTTCATGTTTATTCACCATCTGTATATTGTGTATGGAAAGGTGTCTGTTCTGATCTTTTGCCCATTTTTTTAATTGGGTAGTTTTTTAACCACAGAACCAGCTCAAACTAGTCCTATCCTGTTTCTGACAAGACGGGAACCAAAATTTAAACCTTGGATACACACCACTTAAGAGCAACACTGTGAACACCACTCATGAGTAACATTTGTGAAACCTGATTGCTCCCTCCATGGAACCAAAGTGTTGGGAAATGACCAAAACCTGAATGCCAGACCCTTCTGTTATTCAGGAAGATCCAGTGTTGAAACTCCTTAAAAATTCTATCTGGAGCCCTGGTTCAGGTAAGCATATTGGAGCCTTGCCTCCTGTTTCCATGCCAGTGGCCTCACAAATAAAACCTTTTCTTTTCTCAAAAGCCAGGCCCATGGTATTGGTTTCTGTGCACATTGAGAAGTGAGCCTTTACCCAGTAACAATTTTGGTGACTATAAATGGACTTCAGTCTTTTGGTTGCCTGCTTGAACCACTACAGCCTCCTTGCAGGGTGTGAACCTTTGTAGCTGACCCTTAGTAGCCGCATTGGCAGGTTTGCCTAGGGGCTTGGCTATTTGGTTTCTGCTTCCCCCATCACAGAACTCCAGGCTTCTTGGTGCTACTTTCTACTTTCACTTTTGGAAAAAAAAGTAGCTTCTAGATCAGATATTTTTTGGTTAAGTTTTTGGTTAAGTTTTTCTAACTTCGTTAAAATGCGTTTGTGCCTAAATTGTCTAATAACCCTGTCAGGGTTGAGGGTTAGCGTTCTACCCTGCAGAGATTTTTGTAGGATTTGAGTCCTGAACATCGGATGAGAGTCCACTGTAGGAATACAATTGGAGGGAGGATCTCAACCACTAAGATCCTCAAAGATCTATTTGAGTTCCGAACTATGTACTCAAGTTATAGGATCTTGAATTTCCTTGTCTGGAAGAGTACTCAGTCTACTATGTTATATCTGTGTTGGTTTTGTTTTGCATGTATTTTTAGGTTAAAATTTCTGTAATTTGCCTCTTTTCAGCAAACCCTGAAGGAGTTGCTGGCAGCAGACTGGCAGGCCTAACTGACAGCAGCTGTTCATTTCATTTTGACCATACTGAGTGAACACTTGCTTGATTACCAACTGGAGGTCAACCATCCGACCTTGAGTGTACTAAAGTTGTCTAGTGCTGGCAAGGATAAGGCTGGGTCATCAGTTCACCCCCCTGGAAGGGTTCAAACTCAGGGTCTGAAGCTTTGTGGCAAATTCAGGTACCAGAGTACCACATTAGTAGACTTGAGAATAAGAAGTCCTTAACCCAATCACCTTAATCTAAGCTAACAATATGTTTGATATATACCATCTTTTTGGTCAAGTATGTTTGACAAACTTCCCAAGGTTCAGGCTTTACAAGGAGACTTTTTCTTAACCTATGAATGGCTTGGGTTATTTCAGTGGTCCCCTGGAATACCTCAAGGATTTGTTTTCTTTCCTTATGAAAGAGGAATCTCAAACTAATTAGGGGCTGAAATTGCATGAGGAGATTTGTCAAATAAAGAAAAAAATCTGGTTATCTTAAAATGTTATGTTACTTAAAGAAGCACTGATAGACTCATAGATACAGAGAACAGACTGATGCCAGAGAGGGAGGGAGGTTAGAGGACTGGGTAATAAAAGTGAAGGGATTGAAAAGTACAGATTTGTACTTCTGTCACAGGGATGTAAAGTACAGCATTGGAAATGTAATACTGTAAAAACTATGTATGGTGCCAGGTGGATACTGGAAATATCAAAGGGAATGCTTTGTAAAGTATATGATTATCTAACCACTATGATGCATGCCTGAAATTAATACAAAATAATATTGATGTGAACTGTAATTGAAATACTTAAAACTTTTTTAAATATGTTGTTACTGAAAAAAACAAATTTCATTGTTAATTGCATTCTAATAAGATCCATAACTGTATAAAATAATGGGGAATGTTAATAGTATACCTGACTGCAGTCCTTTGAGGGGAATTCTTCAATATGTTCAATACTCAGTTGTGAAAAAGAGGAACATTTTTTGTAAGACTGCTTGGCTTCAGTATCAGTTGGAGTCAGGGGAGAAACATCTGAAAATGTGTTCTTTAACTAAAATTATGGTGCAGAAGGAAAGATCCTCAGGAAAAAAAAGTTGTCTTGCCCAAATGAGAGCCAGATAATGATCCTGATTTACTACATCTAACTCTTCAGCCTTTTTGTGACTCCTCACTGTATGAAGTTGCAATTCCTGCAAGTCACTGAGGCTTCCACCAATAATCCTCCTTGGGCTGCAGGTCCGGCCCTGTACTCTGCCTACCAGATAGTTAGAGAGGAATAGCCTGTGCTTCCCAGACTCTCCAAAGTCCTCAAATTCATCCAGGGGTTACTTTGCCTCAGGCAGGACAATGTTCATTGAGACAAGTCCCTGCAGGTCTAGATGACCAAAATCAAGCTAGGGATTTGTAATATGTGAACTTCACATTATCCTATGATCCTTAAGGATCCATGTTCTTTAAGATGATCCTAAGAAGATGGAAATCTTTTTACCTCTGTATTTTGGAAGCCTCCACCAGGGAGGAGTTTGGTACAGGGAAGGAGCAGAGAATCCCATGGTAATGAGCTTTGTTTGAGGTGCAGCAGTTTACTCTGCAGCTGTTGTGAACACTGAAGGCATAATTCAGAGGCAAATTAAGGGTGTCCACTTAGAAGAGGCTGTGGGAAACCCACCAAGTGGATATACAGCAGGAAGTGGCAGGCTCAGACAGTGCTAGGGCCAGGAAAACCTGTCCTCAGATGCTGCTATGACTTCGGTGTCACCAAGGCCAGCCCCAGGACCAAGCTGAGGCTGCAGTGACACCCAAATTCCATGCAGATTTGGGCAGGGTACACATAATAATGAAACTTCACAAAGGAGCCCCAAACAAGAGCCTGAGAAGAACCCATTCATCCTTAAAAGGGTTTCTGAGGCTTCCCAACAATACATTGTTTAAAAACTACTACAGCTGAGAGGGGTATTGGGGATGCCAACTTCTCAATGGTTTGAGATTACTTTGAAAGTGTGTAATAACCATGACCAAGTCCAAGAAAAGAAGAGATAGTAAGCTTCATAGCTCACCACAGCTTTTAACAGCAATCAATCAAGACCCAATGAAGCACTTCCTGGAGTAAGGAACCACAGTTAACACCTACAGTGACACCTCCACCACCTCACTGGAAGGGCTGCCCACCTTTACAATATGCATATTTTAAATAAGATATTTAAACATTTTTTAAAACATTTTAAGTATTTTCTATTACAGTTCACATCAATATTATTTTGTATTAATTTCAGGCATGCATCATAGTGGTTAGATAATCATATACTTTACAAAGCATTCCCTTTGATATTTCCAGTATCCACCTGGCACCATACATAGTTTTTACAGTATTACATTTCCAATGCTGTACTTTACATCCCTGTGACAGAAGTACAAATCTGTACTTTTCAATCCCTTCACTTTTATTACCCAGTCCTCTAACCTCCCTCCCTCTCTGGCATCAGTCTGTTCTCTGTATCTATGAGTCTATCAGTGCTTCTTTAAGTAACATAACATTTTAAGATAACCAGATTTTTTTCTTTATTTGACAAATCTCCTCATGCAATTTCAGCCCTAATTAGTTTGAAATTCCTCTTTCATAAGGAAAGAAAACAAATCCTTGAGGTATTCCAGGGGACCACTGAAATAACCCAAGCCATTCATAGGTTAAGAAAAAGTCTCCTTGTAAAGCCTGAACCTTGGGAAGTTTGTCAAACATACTTGACCAAAAAGATGGTATATATCAAACATATTGTTAGCTTAGATTAAGGTGATTGGGTTAAGGACTTCTTATTCTCAAGTCTACTAATGTGGTACTCTGGTACCTGAATTTGCCACAAAGCTTCAGACCCTGAGTTTGAACCCTTCCAGGGGGGTGAACTGATGACCCAGCCTTATCCTTGCCAGCACTAGACAACTTTAGTACACTCAAGGTCGGATGGTTGACCTCCAGTTGGTAATCAAGCAAGTGTTCACTCAGTATGGTCAAAATGAAATGAACAGCTGCTGTCAGTTAGGCCTGCCAGTCTGCTGCCAGCAACTCCTTCAGGGTTTGCTGAAAAGAGGTAAATATGTTATTTAAAACATGTACATTGGAGACAAAAACATTCTAACTGCTCCCAAAGATAGGGGAAGGATATTTCCACATATCAGTCAACCAAAGGCCACAGATGATTGGTAGCAACCAGCATGATAGGACCTAGGGGCTTCTCTAGATAATTGACATCAGAGCTATACTAACACCAGATAGAACCCCTCCTCCCCTAAGACCATATGCATTACTGATGTACCTGAAAAAGTCTGTATATGCCAAGATGTCCCATTCACTTGTTGGCATGAGATGTACTAAGAAAATTAAATACCCAGGTGTGACTTTTTCACCAGAAAGATTAGACTTTGAAGTACTCCTAGATTAAGCTTGCACTTCCCAAGCTATTACAATTGGAAAAAAGACTTATTTAGAAATCCATGAAGGAACTCTACAAAAGGTAAGAGTGATATTTGGACTGACAGGAGGCTGACCTGATAGTAAGTAAAACTCAATCTAAGGCACCAAAGTTCAAAATGTAAAGTGATACTGTTTAACCACATCATAATAACAACTAAACCACAGAACAACTATCATTCAGAGCTGACTGAAATCTGTCTGAATGGAAGTCCTATTACTGGAGAATTAAAGAAAAAGTCATACTAAGACTGGTAGGAAGGGCAGTGACAGGAAACAAGCAGGTCCTACAACCACATGTGACATAAAATTTGGAAGGAATATCTCAGCTACAGAGGTTGTTGTTCAGGAGCAACAACCCCATAGAAGTCTCAGCCCCATAGAAGGCTCCGCAGTTCAGGGTTCCAGTGCCAGAAAAAGAAGTCCCCCTAACTACTAGCTATAAAAGCCAGTGGGGATTGAGGGAGACAGAGGGCTTCTAGAGTTCCAAGCAGCTCCTCTTAAAGGGCCTCAGCATGGACTTACTCTGACTCACACTCACTCAGCTCAAGCACTGAGGCAGCAGCTTGAAAAGCACCAGACATACAAGGAGGAACTGAATTGTTCAGCATCAGGGTGAGAGCAAGAGGAGCAACTTTCTCCTAGACAGAAGTGCTGGCAGAGGCCATTGTTCCTTTTCTGAGACCCTCTCCCCCTACAAAGAGCTGGCAGGTAGGCATCATATCTGAGACTCCACCAACCTGGCTCACATTGTTTACACTACCCTGATGATTCTCTGAGGCCCCATCCTACCTAACTTTCAGACTCAGCTGAAGCTGTTTCCAGTGGCTTTTCCATACAAATGGCATGTCCTGGCGTATGCTTCAGATTTTCCTAAAATCTCTCAAACAAGCAGCATCTGGCCTCAGGGTGCCCTGTATCTCTCAATAAGTGGCCAAGCCCTGGCATTTGCTACAGCCAGCCTCAGTTCCAGGTTGGTCTTGCTTGGGAACCTCTAAGCCCAGCACAAGTAGCAGCCACCTGCATATTACTTTGTAAGTCATGCAGGATGGGCCCAGGCAGTGCACACGTGACAACTGACCTTGGCCTATACTTTCTTGGAGGCCACAGAGCCAGGGCACACAGTGGACAGCTTCAGACCACACTAAAGCACCACCACTCAACCACCTCTACAAACGGCACACTCAAGGGGCAGACTCAGCGGTCATCAGAGTCCCACTGAAGTAAGTCCTGCACTATGGGTTGGGCCACTGCACAACTGATTCTCCACTGTGGTCTGAGGTTGGTGGTTGCAACCAGTCCTTGCAGCTGATTGGCCTGGGATAAATCCCTCCCATTGGTATACCAAGAGCAGTTAAGTCTCAACTACAAAAGGAGGGTATACTCAGCCCACACAGAGGGCATAGCTCAAGTGCCAAGCATTGGTGATCAGAGAGGCTGTGCAAATGCATCCTACACAACACCTACTACAGTAGGCCAATCTACCAAGTCTGAGAGACATAGCAGCTCCACCTAATACATAGAAACAAACACTGGGAGACTACCAAAAGAGGAGTTAAAGAAATATGTCCCAAGTGAAAAAAAAAAAAAGAACAAAACTCCAGAAAAAGAACTACACAAAATGCAGACAAGCAACACACTAGATGCGGAGTTCACAACACTGGTTATAAGTATGTTCAATGAATTTAGTGAGAACATCAAAGGCATTGAAAAGGGCCAGTCAGAAATGAATGGTACGCTAACTAAAATTAAGAATAATTTATAGAGGATCAGCAGTAGAGTATATGAAGCTGGGAATAAAATCAGTGATTTGGAATATAAAGAAGGGAAAAAGCACTCAATCAGAATAGCAAGAAGAAAAAAGAATAAAACAATGAAGATAGTGTAGAGAGCCTTTGGGATCACTTCAGGTGTACCGAAATTTACATCATAAGGATGCCAGAAGAAGAGAGAGAGAGCAAGAAAAGAAAAACATATTTTAAAAAATAACAATAGGAAACTTCCCTAATTTAGCAAAGGAAATATACATACCAGTTCAGAAAGTGCAGAACATCCCAAACCAGATGAACCCAAAGAGAACTACAACTAGGCACATCATAATTAAAATGCAAAAGGTTAAAGACAGAGAGAACTTTTAAAGCAGCAAGAGAAAAGCAGTTATTTACCTACAAGGGAGCTCTCATAAGACTGCAAGTTGATTTCTCAGTAGAAATGTTACAGCCCAGAAGGGATTGATAAGAAATATTCCAAAGTGATAAAAAGCAAGAGCCTCCAACAAAGATTACCATATCCAGCAAAGCTATTATTTAGAATCAAAGGTTCTCAGACAAGAAAAAGTGTATGAAGTTCATCACCACCAAACCAATGTTACATGAAATAGTAAAGGGTCTTCATTAAGAAGAAGAAGAAAAAAAAGATCCAAAATATAAACAATAAAATGGCAATAAATATACATCTATCAACAACTGAGGCTAAAGAGCTAAATAAACAGAACAGAAACAGACTCATAAATACAGATAACATTTTGACAGATGTAAGGATGGAAAGGGCCTGTGAGGATGGGTGGAAAGGGTGAAGGAATTAAGAAGTAGAAATCGGTTGTTACACAATGTTCATGGGGATATAAAGTGCAGCATAGGGAATGTAGTCAATAATATTCTAATGAATGTATGGTGTCAGATGGATGCAAGGTTTATTGGGATGACCACTTAGAAAGTTATATAACATCTAATCATTGGGGTGTATAGCTAAAACTCATATAATAATGTATGTCAACTATAATTTTAAAATGAAAATAATTTAGAAGTAGAAAAAAACAAAATAAAGCAATACTCTTTAAAGAGGTGTGGGGAGGTCTAAAGCCTCTGATAACCACCTAAATAATTACTTTAAATATAATAGAATTAAATTATTCAATCAAAAGACCTAGAATTGCTGAATGGATAAGAAAAATCCAATAATGTGCTATTCTACAAGAGACTCACTTTAGCCTTAAAGATACATAGTCTGAGAGGTCTGGAAGATGGCTGCAAGATAGATAGAAGCAGAGTCCACTTCCCCCTGTACATGGGTGAAACACCTAGGTGATCTTCTGAAGAACAGAGTGAACAGCCAACAGTATCCCAGCATATATGAAGATTGGAGACCAAAAATTATAGAGGACATTAAAAATCACACAGTAAGGAGAGTGCTTCAGGATAATTCGGTCCCTGGATCCAGCACTGGGACCAAGGTGGCTGCAGCCTCAGGTCTGGACCTTCAGGGTTCTTGGGAGAGAGATGGATCAACAGCTCCCTCCCCTGGCAAACAAGGTTTGAGCAGCACTGGGAGAGGTCTGGTTGCTTGAAGTACCGGGGTGGGGATGGGGGGCAATAAGGATGAAGTGGTAAACACAGAGGGTGTGTGTACCCACTGAGACTGTGCACACCAGCTGGGGAGAGTTGGGCCATGACAGACCCTGACCCCGATAGTCCCCGTCTAGTTAGAGAGTTGGGTTGTGTGAGAGGCTAGGTCTTTGTGTGGAGCAGCAGGCTTGAGCAGGAGGAATTTTTCAAAAAGAAACAGAGAAAAAAAGAGGCACTTGGTGGCATTTGGGGAATTCTCCTGCAGCAGCCACCCAAGCCTCCTGGGCCCCTAACCCTCCCCAGACATGTGGCAGCGCTCCAGCAGTGGAGCTTTGCTCACACCCGAAGCCCCAGGGAGAGTGCACACCCGAACCTACCTCAGTAGCAGAGGCCGAGTTCTCATGCCCACAGCACCAGGAGGGAGACTGCTTGACCCTACAGGACCTGCGGCTACCCATCCCGCCACACCCCCAGGCCCAGGACAGAGCCTGCCTGACCCCAGTCTCAGAGGCACCACACAAACAAACCTTGTGCCACAGGGGAAGCAGCAGAGGAGGCATGCACCTGCATCCACAGCAGCACTGCAGCACCTCTGCCCTGCAGGGCCAACTGACTCTCTAAGAGGAAGGCAGAGATACCCCAGCAGAGGAGAACTGCAGAGCCCAGGGAGCCAGAAATCCACAGAAAGACTTAATTCAGTGGGGGGAGGGGGGCTGAAGTAGCCTTAAGGGGCACTGAGAGTCCCTAGCATCTAGGACAGCAAAGAGCAAGGAGGTGTGTGAATTGCTGGTGACTGGTGCACGTCAAAAACAGCACAACTGGTGGACTGAAGGCCTTGGCTGGGCACAGAAGGGCACTGGGGGCTGGCAGCAAATTGAAGAACTGGGCTGGAGGCTGGGCGAATGCAGCTCTGGAAGAGAGAAAGGTGAAATCATTTCCTCCTCAGCCTGCTGCAGCCAGGAAGACCAGTAGAACTGCTTGGCTTTGAAGCCAGCAGGAGGCTTTTTTTTTAAGTAATTTTTTATTTTAACTTCCTTTCTTCCTTCCTTCTTTCTTCCTTTCTTCCTTTCTTTCCCTTTTTATCTCTTCTTCCATCCTTCTTTTTTTTTTTAATTCCCACAAGTGATACAATAAAACCTGGAGCTATGAAAAGATCAGAGTTGGAACAAAAGAGGGGTCATCCCAACAGCTGAGACAGTGAGGCAAATTACACTTTGCTACTCCACAGAACTTGCAAGTTATTGTGTATTTGTATTATTTTTTTCACTATCCTTACATCTTTTATTTTATTAGTATCTTTGTATTTACCTTCTTTCTGTTTAGCCTTCTTTGCTTGGCTTGTTAAATTGCACTGTTTGACTGGTTTCCCTTCTTCTCTCTTTCATAATGTACTTTTAATTTACCATCTTTCACTTCACTTGTGTTTCATTATAACACTATACAGGGACATATACTCCCTATTCTTATTATCCAGATCACATAGATTCTGTCATATATTATTCCATTATCATTGTAAATAATTGCTGCTCCATACAATTGTAAATACTACACAGCACCCCTCTCAGATCTTAAGTCATTTCACTGTTTCATGAACTTTATCACTGTTGTGGTTAACTCTATTCTCTCATACACTACACCTATTTTCTATCTTTTACCCTCACATCATAATCTGATCTCCCACAAGCTCACTGTTTTCCAGATCCAACTCACAATCCACCCCCACAAAACAAGAGTCTTATCTTCTTTTCACCCTTTCTAAAAAGTGGCTAGTTGGGTGAAATATCATGGTTGGCACTATACATATCCAAGGTATCCCCTATCTCTTTGCTGCAGGTTGGTACTTTAAATACCATAGAATACACTCCTAGCATCTTAATCCATTTTGCCTTCTCCCTCCAACTGATCACAAGAAAGAGTAAGTTGAAGCTGTGTACACCAGCATAGTTGCTGGAAGAGGAAACCCACCAAGAAAGGAACCACCAACAGATAAAAACAGAAGAAGGTGAAGGAGGGAATAGAAGCCACACTAACTCAACCCAGGACCTATCTGGAAATACAACTAAATGGTGGAGAAATTACTCAGAACAAATGACTGAACAAGAGCAAGAGAGAATCCTCAAAACCTTGTACACTTGGAAGAATCAGCTTCAGCACAACCTGCCCACACCCACATAACAAAATACAAGAGGTAGTGAGTGGAGTGACCCTCAGATAAGCAACTAGAGGGAAGGACCCACCAAAGAAAGACCTAACAACAATCAAAACCCAGACATACAGAGAGCCAACATAAATGACAGCCCAAAACCAATGAGCTCAGGAGATCAAGGAGACTGCACCACTGAACCTCACAGCACTTTTACCACAGAAGTTCACACCATAAACCCAGGGAGTCAAAACAGATCAATTTAAAAAGCAGAGGCTAACAAGAAGAGTCTCACAAACAATGGGAAGACAAAGACACAATGCCCAAATGAAAGGAAAGGAGGAAGCCTCAAAAAGAATGCTAAATGAAATAGAGGAAAGTCAACATTCAGATATTCAGTTCAAAGGTTTGGTTATAAGGAAGCTCAATGAGTGAACTAAGAATGACCAAAAACTACAGGGAAACAATGAATAATTTACTGCAAACTATATCAACATTAAAAAGGCACAGAAATAATCAACAAGGACCAAGAGAGAATGGAGAATATAGTTTCTGAACTGAAGAACACAGTAGAAGGAAGAAGGAGCAGGCTAGATGAAGCAGAGGATTGGATCAGCGAGCTGGATGACAAGTACAATAAAACTCCCACAAAGAGCAAGAAAAGGAAAATAGGGGTTAAGGGAAATAGAGGACAACATGAAACATAATAATATCCATATAATAGGGATACCAGAAGGAGAAGAAGAAGAACAGCAAGGGATAGAAAACCTGTTTCAAAAAGTAATGATGGAAAACTTCCCTAATTTGATGAGAGAAAAAGTCACACATTCCAGGAAACACAGAGTCCAGTCAAGAGGAACCCAAAGAGGCCCACTTCAAGACACATCACAATTAAAATGGCAAAATTCCAAGACAAAGAGAGAATCTTAAAGGCAGCAAGGGAGAAACAGGAGGTAACATACAAGGGAGCCCTAATAAGGCTAACAGCTGACTTCTCAATGGAAATGCTCCAAGCCAGAAGGGAATGACAAGTAATATTCCAAGTAATGAGAACCGGAGGACTGCAACCACAACTACTTTATCCATCAAGGCTCTCAATTAAAATGGAAGGCAAAAATAAGAAGCTTCCCAGAATAAAGAAGCCTCATACAATATACCTTCTCCAAACCAGCTCTGCAAGAAATGCTAAAAAATCTGCTTTAAGGGAAGAAAAACAGTGAAAGAGAGCGGAACACAGGTACAAAAAAAATGGCAATGAATAAGTACCTATCAATAATAACCTTAAATGTCAATGGATTAAATGACCCAATCAAAAGATATAGAATAGCTAAATGGATAAGAAATCCTGACCCACACATATACTGCCTACAAGAGACCCACCTCAGGAAAAAAGACCTACACAAACAGAAGGTGAAGGGCTGGAAACAAATTTTCCAAGAAAATGGACAGCAAGGAAAAGCCGGGGTAGCAGTAATCATGTCAGATAAAATAGACTTCAAAAATAAAACCATAAAAAGAGACCCAGAAGGGCACTTCATAATACTCAAAGGAAGACTCCATCAAGAAGACATAAACATTGTAAAAATATATGCACCCAACATAAGAGCATGCAAATACATATAGGAAATCGTGGAGAACTTCAAGAAAGATATTGACAGCACAATTATAGTAGGGGATTTTAACACTCCACTGTAAAAAATGGACAGATCTTCCAAACAAAATATCAACAAAGATATTGTGGCATTTAACAATGCCTTAGATAAAATGGACTTAACTGTTATACATATATACATACACATAAGCATATACATATACAGCCTTTCATCCCAAAGAAGCAAAATACACATTCTTTTCAAATGCACATGGAACATTTTCAAAGACAGACCACATGATAGGACACAAAACAAGCCTCAACAAATTCAAGGAAATTGAAATTATATCAAGCATTTTCTCTGACCACAAGGGACTGAAACTAGCAACCAACCTCAAGGATACACTTGAGGTTGGGAAAAACCCAAAACACTCAAACTCATGGACATTGAATACCATGCTATTAAACAATGAATGGGTCAAGAATGAAATTAAGGAAGAAATCAAAACGTTTCTGGAAACAAATGAAAATGAACTCACAACAACCCAAATCTTATGGGACACAGCAAAGGCAGTAGTGTACCAATCTGCTTTGCCACCAACAGTGCATTAGGGTTCCCTTTTCTCTGCATCATCTCCAACACTTGTTTGTTGCTTTGTTTATGGTGGCCATTCTGAATGGTGTGAGGTGGTATCTCATTGTGGTTTTCATTTGCATCTCTCTGATGGCTAGTGATGCTGAGCATCTTTTCATATGTCTCTGGGCCCTTTGTAAGTCCTCCTTGGAGAAGTGTCTGTTCAAGTCATTTGCCCATTTTTTAATTGGTCTGTCTTCCTGGAGTGGAGTTGTATGAGTTCTCTATTTATTTTGGAGATCAAACCCTTCTCCAAGTTATCATTGGCAAATATATTTTCCCATATGGTTGATTATCTTTTCATTTTAATGCTGTTTTCTTTAACCATGCAGAAGCTTTTTAATTTGATGAGGTCCTATTTGTTTATTCTTTCCTTTATGTCCCTTGCTTTAGGAGACATATCAGTGAAGATGTTGCTGCATGGAATGTCTGAGATTTTCCTGCCAATGTTTTCCTCTAGGACTTTTATGGTGTCATGACTTATATTTAAGTCTTTTATCCACCTTGAATTTATTTTTGTGTATAGTGTAAGTTGATGATCGAGTTTCATTTTTTTTCAGGTAGTTGTCCAGATCTCCCAACACCATTTGTTGCAGAAGCTATTTTTAGTCCATTTTATGCTTCTTTCCCCTTTGTCAAGTATTAATTGACCACAGAGACTTGGATTTATTTCTAGGCTTTCTGTTCTGTTCCATTGGTCAATGAGCCTATTTTTATGCTAGTACCAAACTGTTTTGATTACAATGGCTATGTAATGAAGTTTGGTATCAGGTATTGTGATCCTTCCTTTGTTCTTCTTTCTCAAAATTGCTGCAGCTTTTCAGAGTCATTTATGGTTCTATATAAATTTCTGAAATGTTTGTTTTATATCTGTGAAATTTGTCATTGGCACTTTAATAGGTATTGCATTGAATCTATAAATCGCTTTGGATAGTATGGCCATTTTGATTATGTTAATTCTGCCAATCCATGAGCATGGTACGTGCTTCCATTTGTTTGTGTCTTTCTTAATTTCTTTCTTCAGTGTTGTGTAGTTTTCTGAGTATAGGTCTTTTACCTCCATGGTTAGGTTTATTCCTAGGTACTTTATTTTTCTTGTTAGTATATCAAATGGGATTTTTTCCTTGGTTTCTATTTCTGATATTTCATTACTGGTGTACAAAAATGCCTTTGACTTCTGACTATTAACTTTGTATCCCACTGTTTTGCCAAATTCATTTATTAGGTTGAATAGTTTTTTGGTGGAATCTGTAGGGTTTTCTATGTACAATATCCTGTAATATGCAAACAATGGCAGTTTTACTTCCTCCTTTCCAATTTGGATGAGTTTTGTTTATTGTTCTTGTCTGATTGCTGTGGCTAGGACTTCCAGTACTATGTTGAATAGGAGTGGTGAAAGGGTGCATACTTGTTCTGTTCCTGATCTTAGTGGAAAAGGTCTGTTTTTTGCACATTGAGCATGATGATGGCTGAAGGTATATTATATATGGCCTTTATTATGTTGAGGAAAGCTCCCTCAACTTCCACTTTGCTAAGTGTTTTTATCATAAATGGGTGCTGTGCCTCACCAAATGTCTTTTCTGCATCTATTGCTATGATCATGTGATTTTTGGTGTTTGGTTTTATTTATGTGGTGTTATGTTTATTGATTTCCAAATATTATACCATTCTTGCATTCCTGGGATGAATCCCACTTGATCACGGTGTATGATATTTTTAACATATTGCTGGATGTGGTTTGCAAATATATTGTGGAGGATTTTAGCATCTTTGTTCATTAGTGATATTGGTCTGAAGTTTTATTTCTTTGTTATATCTTTATCTGGTTTTGGGATTAGAATGATGCTGGCCTCATAAAAATAGTTTGGGAGTCTTCCATCTTCTTGGATTTTTTGAAAAGTTCTGAAGGATAAGAGTTAGCTGATCCTTAAATGTTTGTAAAATTCTCCTATGTAACTGTTCAGTCCAGGGCTTTTTTGTGTTGGGAGTGTTCTGAGTACTGTTTCAATTTCATTAGTTATTATTGGTCTGTTCAGGCTTCCTGCTTCTTTTTCATTCACTTTCGGAAGACTGTATTTTTCTAGAAATTTGTCCATTTCACCTAGGTTTTCAAAATTCTTGCTATATAGTTGTTTGTAGTAATATCTTACAGTCCTTTGTATGATACCTTCTGTGGTATCAGTTGTAATCTCTCCTCTTTCATTTCTGACTGTGTTTATTTAGGCCTCTCTCTTTTTTTCTTGACCAGTCTGCTTAAAGGCTTGTCCATTTTGTTTATCATTTCAAAGAACCAGATCCTGGATTTATTGATTTTTAGAATTCTGCCTTTGGTCTCTATGTCATTTAATTCTGCTCTGATCTTGGTTATTTCCTTCCTTCTACTTTCTCTGGGCTGTCTTTGTTTCTGTTCCTCCAGTTCTTGTAGGTATAAGTTTAGGTTGTTTATTTGAAATGTTATTATCTTTTTTAGATAGGCCTACATTGCTATGAACTTTTCTCTAAGGACTGCCTTTATTATGTCCCATAAGTTTTGGATTATTGTGAGTTCATTTTATTTGTTTGCAGAAACTTTTTGATTTCTTCCTCAATCTCATTCTTGACCTATTCATTATTTAACAACATGCTATTCAATCTCCATGAGTTTGAGTGTTTTTGAGTTTTTTACTTGAGGTTGGTTTTCAGTTTCAGTCCCTTGTCGTCAGAGAAAATGCTTGATATAATTTCAATTTCCTTGAATTTGTTGAGGCTTGTTTTGTGTCCTATCATGTGGTCTATCTTCGAAAATGTTCCATATGCATTGGAAAAGAATGTATAATTTGCTTCTTTGGGATGAAAGGCTCTATATATGTCAGTTAAGTCTGTGTATGGATACCGGACAGCAGTATCCATCACAGCTGTGGATGCTTGTCAAAACATGCTAAAAACATACATAGAGACAACCAGGTCCTGTGGGGGAATAGGAACAGCAGGGGCACTCCTCATGTGGGGAGCACCTTGGCCACCCTCTCTCCTAGAGGGCACCATGGCTCACGTGGGGAGCACGCTGCTTGGCCACCCTCCCTGGTGGGGAGAGCACCCCATTCCCCCTCCGGAGAGGCTTTTTATTGGTTTTGTTTGAATAAGAATTCAGGTAAAAGCTCATTATTCATTGCTAGGAAGTAAGGATCAAACAATAGATTACAAGGAAGTCTGAGGGCCTATTTTGAGTCAGGGTCAAACAGCTGTAAAACTTTAAAGAACAAACTTACTTCTTCCTTGGACCCTTATCATTCAATTGACAGCATTCTAAACAAAGAAGGTTTCGCAGGATTTTACATATTCTTTCTTAGGCCTGATCACCCAGGGAACCCGTCCTTTTCAGCACAGAGCTGCATCACCCTGTCATTGTTTCAGGCTTAGGTGAAGCAAGGGAACTAAGGCAACCAAGAGATAAGGAGATTTTCTCCCAGACCATGATGACTCAGGTTTTGTCAAAACCGAGGAGCGAGGGTCCATCATCCCCTTTTGCTGTAGCCCCCAAAGTCCTTTCTTGGGGGCCTCCCATGTGATCATACCTGTCTTAGATCATTCCCCCCTTGGGGAATCTTACCCATCATTGGCTAACTGACCAAGCTTTGGGGTTCAGTTATGAATGAAGCAGCAAAAGCAGTGTTCCTGCCAGGGAGATAAGTTTTTGTCTCCTTGCTGGCTTATGGTCCAAGGCCACTCCCTCAGCCTTATCCTTGGTGGGGGTTACAGCTTCTGATACCAGGCAGGGCAGTTCCCAACATAAGTCCATTTTAACTAGGACATTGTTTAATGCTACAATATCTTTATTGATATTTTGTTTGGAAGATCTGTTCATCGTTAAGGGTGGGTTGTTAAAACCTCCTACTATAATTATGTTGCTGTCAATATCTTTCCTGAAGTCCTCCAAGATTTTCTTTATGTATTTGGGTGCTCTTATGTTGGGTGCATATATTTTTACAATATTTATGTCTTCTTGATGGAGTCTTCCCTTGAGTATTATGAAGTGACCTTCTAGGTCTATTCTTATGACCCTCTTTTGAAGTTTATTTTGTCTGATATGATTATTGCTACCCTGGCTTTTTTTTTCCTGTCCATTTTCTTGGAAAATTTGTTTTTAGCCCTTCACCTTCTGTCTGTGCATGTCTTTCATTCTGAGGGGCGTCTCTGTAGGCAGTATATGTGTGAGTCAGGATTTCTTATCCATTCAACTATTCTGCCTTTTGATTTGAGCATTTAATTCATTTATATTTAAGATTATTATTGATAGGTACTTATTCATTGCCATTTTTTTGTACCTGTGTTCCTCTCTCTCTTGCTCATTTTTTCCCTTTCCTTAAAGCAGACATCTTAGCATCTCTTGCAGAGCTGGTTTGGAGGACGTGTAATATTTGAGGCTTCTTATTTTTGGTAAACTATTTATATTTGCTCATCCATTTTCATTGAGACCTTTTCTGGATACAATAGTTTTCATTGTAGACCTCTGTTTTTCATTACTTGGAATGTTCTTTGCCAGTTTCTTCTAGCTTGGAGCATGTCCATTGAGAAGTCAGCTGTTAGCCTTATTGGGGCTCCCTTGTATGTTACCTCCTATTTCTCCCTTGCTGCCTTTAAGATTCTCTCTTTGTCTTGGAATTTTGCCATTTTAATTATGATGTTTCTTGAAGTGAGCCTCTTTGGGTTCCTCTTGACTGGACTCTGTGTTTCCTGGAACGTGTGACTTTTTCTCTCATCAAATTAGGGAAGTTTTCCATCATTACTTTTTGAAACAGGTTTTCTATCCCTTGCTGTTCTTCTTCTCCTCTGGTATCTCTATTATATGGATATTACTATGTTTCATATTGTCCTGCATTTCCCTTAACACCTCTTTGTTCTTTCTTCATCTCTTCCTTTTCTTTCTCTTTCTGGGTGTTTTTTTGTACCTTGTCCTCCAGCTTACCAATTTAATCCCCTGCTTCATCTAGCCTGCTCTTTCTTCCTTCTACTGTGTTCTTCAGTTCAGAAATTGTATTTTTCATTTCCTGTTGGCCCATGTTGATAGTTTCTGTTTCCTTTTTCATGTTGATATAGTTTGCAGTGAGTTCATTATAGTTTCCCGTAGTTTTTGGTCATTCTCAGTTCACTCATTGAGCTTTCTTATAACCAAACCTTTGAACTGAATATCTGATAGTTGACTTGCCTCTATTTCCTTTAGCATTCTTTCTGAAGCTTCCTCCTTTCCTTTCATTTGGGATTTGTTTTTGTCTTTCCATTGTTTGTGAAACTTCTTGGTAGCCTTCGCTTCTTAAATTGATCTTTTCTAACTACCTCAGGTTATGGTTTGAACTTCTATGCTAGGAGACCTGTTAGATTCAGTGGTGCAGTCTCCTTGATCTCCTAAGCTTGCTGGTTTTGATCTGTTGTTTATGTTGGCTCTCTGGATGGCTTTGGGTTTTCACATTATTGGGTCTTTCTTTGGTGGGTCCTTCCCTCCAGCTGGTTAACTAAGGGTCACTCCATCTACCATGTCTTGTATGCCTTTTGTAGGTGCGGACAGTTGTGTTGAAGCTGGTTCTTCTGTCTGTCTGAGGTTTTGAGGCTTCTCTCTCACTATTGTTCAGTTGTTTTTTCTGGGTAATTTCTCTACCATTTAGTTGTAATTCCAGATTTGTCCTGGGTGGAGGTTAGTATGGCTTTCACTCACCCCTTCACCTTCTCCCATTATTATCTCTTGCTGGTTCTTTGCTGGTAGGTTCTCTCTTCCAGCACGTGTATCGGTGTTCACAGCTCCCACCTACTCTTTTATATGATCAGTTGGAGGGTGAAAGCAAAATGGATTAAGACAGCAGGAGTGTATTCTATGGGACATAAAGTACCAACCTGTAGAGAAGAGAAAGGAGATTCTTTGGATAAGTATAGTGTTAACTCTAATATTTCACCCAACTAGTCACATTTTAGGCAGGGTGGAAAAAAGATAAGACTCTTATTGGTGGGGAGGATTGTGAGTTGGATCCAGAAGACAGTGAGCTTGTGTGAGGTCAGATTATGAGATATTGTGAGTGAAGGATAGAAAATAGGTGTAGTATGTGAGAGAATAGAGTTAACCACAATAGTGATGAAGTTCAGGAAACAGTGAAATAACCTAAGATCTGAGAGGAGTACTGTGTAGTATTTACAATTGTATGGAACACCAATTATTAACAATAGTAATGCAGTAACAATCATGTGATGTAATCTATGTGATCTGAATAATAAGAATAGCAAGTGCACCACTTAGAGCAGTATGCTACTGGAACACAAGTGAAGTGAAAGGAGGAAAATTAAAAATACACCATGAAAAAGAGAACAAGAAAAACCAGTCAAACAATGCAATTAAGTGAACAAAAAAAGAAAACTAAAGATAAAGAAGAGAAATTAAAAAATATGAATAAAATAAAAGAAGTAAAAATAATGAAAAAATAATAATAATACAAATAAACAATAACTTGCAAGTTTTATGGAATAGGAAATTCAAATTTGCCTCAGTTTCTCATTTGTTGGGATGACCCCTCTTCGGGTCTGATTCTGGTCCTTTCACAGCTTCAGGTTTTATTGTCTCACTTGTGGGGAGCGGAGGAGAGTGAGAAGGGGGGGGGGGGAAGAAAGGAAAAAAAAAGCTTCCTGGTGGCTTTAAACTAGCCAAGTGAGTTCTGCTGGTCTTCCTCCTCACTGCAGCAGGCTGAGGGGGGCAATGGATTTTGCTTTTCTCCCTTCCTGTGGTTTTGGGATGGAGGCCAGGTCTGATCCACTCTCTTCACAGTTGCCCAGCCCCCAGCCCAGTTCCTCAGTTTGCTCCTGGGCCCCCAGTTCCCTTCTGTGCCAGGCATATACCTTCATTCCACCAGTTGTGCCATCCTTGGGGTATACCATTTAGGGGCAACTCATACACCACCTTCTTGCTTTTTGCAGTCCTAGGTGCTAGGGACTCTCAAAGTCTCTTCAGGGTAGTTCAGTTCCCACACTGAGTTAAGCCTTTCTGGGGACTGCTGACCCCCTGAGCCCTGTTGCTCTCCTCTGTGTGGGTGCCTCTGCCTTCCTCTTAGAAAACCATTCCAGCCCACAGCGTGGGAGCACTGCTGTGGCTGCAGTGGCAGGGGTAGGCATGTGCTGCTGGGGTGGTGAGTGTGTGCATGAGGCCTCCTCCACTGCTGCAGTGGGAGCAGAGGGGACAGGTGCTTCAGGCGTGGGTGTGTGGCCTCTACTGCTGCAGTGGTGGGGGTAGGGGTGCAGACATGAGGGTGGCAGGGTCAGGCCCTGCTGCTGGGGCCATGGGGTGCCCTCTGTTGCTGCAGGTGGGGGAAGGGTAGGAGCACGGGGTGCAGCCATGGTCTTGGCAGCAGGGACGGGCCATGGCCAAGGTTTTGGAGGCTGCAGGGTCACAGCTGCGGGAGGTGGGGGCAGCTGCTGTGGGAGAATTCTGCTGCAGGAGAATTCCATAAACAGCCACCAAGAGCCAGGTTTGTTGTTGTTGTTATTGTTATTGTTGTTGTTGTTGTTTAATTCTTTCTGTTCAAGCCTGACGTTCCAAATAAACACCTGGCCTTTCATACAGCTCAACTTTCCAGACAGGAGACTATCCAGGTCAAGGTCCATCACAGCCTAACTCTTCTCCCTTCTCCAGGTGCCACATGGCTCCCCAGTTTCTCTGGTAATAACCCAGCCAGTGTCCATAGTCTCAGCAGGTGCACACTGCTGCTGTGTGTCTGCCACTTCATCTTTATTACTTCCAGCAACTTCAAGCATCCAGGTCCATCCTGGGGCTCCTCCAACCTCCCTGTTTGGCAGGGAAGGGAGCCATTGACCTGGCTCTCTTCCAAGAATCCTGTGGCCAGCTTCTCTCCCCAGTTATGCTTTTTAATCCCTGTACCTTTTCCCTCATTCTCCCCCTTTCCTCTCCTCACTGATAACCCTCCAGGTGACCCCATTTCTGTGATTCTGTTCCTGTTCTGTTTGCTTATTTTGTTTTGTTTTTCTAGATTTGGTTGTTGATAGTTGTGAATTATGAAGCTTTATTTCCTGGCACTGGAGCCCTGGGTTGCACTGTCTGCCCTGGGACTGGGATCACTGGCTCCCCAGGTGTCTCTCCTTGTTTTTATCTGCCATATGTGAATGTGAGACTGCTTCTGCTATACCACATCCTCTCTGACCTGGCTCCCTGGCTCCACCCCTCCTACCCATCTGGATGAATATTTCTTTTTTAAATCTTTGGTTGTTGGACTTCCGTACAGTTTGATTTTCTGGCAGTTCTGGTTGTTATCAGTTTTGAAATTAGTTGTGGTCCTTCTTATGGTTGTGCAAGGAGGTGAAGCATGCCTACCTTCACCTCTATCTTATCTGGAAGTCTGTCAAAGAAAATTCTTAAAGCAAAGACATGTTATTTCATTTCAGCACACCCATTGAATACCCCTCAAATATGACCTTGTAGTTGGCCATAGAAAAATTTCAAAGAGTTACATAATTGATTTATCAAATAGGCCATATATTCTTACCACAATGGAATAAAAAGTAATAATCAGATACTAAATATAAAATTTAAATATAAAAAGATAGTGTATGTTATGAGTTTATTGTCAAACTGAAGTAACTATAGTTATTTTTAATGTGTTTTTCCCTTTTAAACTTTATGCTAGACTTTAGTGATTAACATCCTGTTCCAAAACAGCATTGCAATTTTCTGAGTCTGTGTGTCTATTTATCATACTACTCAAAGTTTTCAAAGTTTTATTTACTTTTGTTTCACATAGAAGAGTTCTTTTTAATCAGTGAATAAATGGATAAAGAAGATATGGTATGCGCGCACACACACACACACACACACACACCGAAACACTATTTAGCCATAAAAAGGTAAAATCCTGACATTTGTGACAGCATGCTAAGTTAAGTAAGTCAGAGGGAGAAAACACTAATACTATATGATTTCACTCATATGTGGATTACAGAATAAAAACAAAAACAAAATAACAACAGCAACAACATACTCATAGAGGCAGACAGTATATTGGTGGTTACCAGAGAGGAAGGGAGTGGAGGGCAGGTAAAATGAAGGAGTCCATCGTGTGAAGACAGATGGAAGCTAGACTTTTGGTTGTGAGCATGATGCAGTATACATAGATGTCAAATTATAATAGCTGCACCTGAAACTTATATAATGTTATTATAAAACAATGTTAAAACAATAAAAGGTAGTTGAGTCATGTTGAATGTGATTAAAGCAAAAACTTTATATAACTGTGTAACATAAATGGTAAAGTAAAACCGAAGTGCATTAGCAATTATTGAGTTATTGTTATAAAGACAAATGGAAGCAATAAAGCTGTGAAATACGGTCAAAGCAATGGGTTTTAACCATTTAATAAAGAACAAGAAGGTTTGAAAATGATGAATTGATTGCTCAAATTTGTAAGCTAATAGGAAAAACAAACCCAAATGAACTAGAAGGTTCAAATCATTAAAAATAAAGCAAACATTAAGACACATTTAAAGACATAATGGACTTTAGGAATAAAATGAAAAAACATTTTTTAAACTCAAAATATTTCTTGAAAAGCAAAACTTTGACAGAAAATAAAGGAATAAGAAAACATATGTATTCTTTTGGGTTACTGTCCATCATGTAAGAAACATGTAGATCATCACTCCGTTTTAACAAAAAATAAAAAGCTGAACAAAGTGAAAATCAACAGTTCTTCTCAGATCCATCAGAGAATAAAGGTCACAGGGAAAACTTATAGCCCCAAAACTGGAGAGAAGATAGATTCAGACAATAAAAACTTAGGACAGAAATCTGAGAGCATAAACCTCCAGAGAAATCGGTACTGGCATTGGAAAACCTCAGTTGTAATTGTTGAATTACTGGGGACTCTGGGTGAACCAGTTCTCCCCCAGGAGACCATGTCAGCCCTCAAGTATCTCCATCCTTGGTACCTGCAGCCATGTCTGCCTTCAGACATGGGCTACATGGGCTACATTCCTCCATGCAATGTGCGTGTAGCCTTTTTTGTCTGGAACTCACTGTATACAGCCTATGTCTTCTCTTCTATGTCTCCATGCCCTGAGTCTGCAGCCTACATTTGCTTCAGGAGCCATCCACAGCGCCACAGTTTGGTTACCTGTTGAAAGACATCTTTGTTCCTTCAAACTGTCCATGTTATGGTCATTGTGAATAAAGTTGCTGCACATATTTTCTTGCTAGTTTTTATGTGGATATAAGTTTTCACACCAGTTTGATAAACACATAAGTATTGTCAGTTTTTCAGATTGTAGCAGCCTTTCTAATAGGAATATGTTACTGTTTGTTTATTTGCTTCTCCCTAACAGCATCTTTGCATATGCTAATTTCCCATCTGTGTATCTTTATTGAGATGTCTGTATAGATCTTCACCTATTTTTTAATCCAGGGAGGTTGTTTTCTTATTACTGAGCTTTACAAGTTCTTTGAATATTTTGGAAACAAGTTCTTTTTCAGATATGTGTGTTTACAGACATTTTCTTTGAAGTGTCTTTCACAGAGTTGAAAATTGTAATTTAATAAAGTTTACATTATCAATGTCTTTTTGTCATGAACTGTGCTTTGGTGTTGTGTATAAAATCTACTTACCAAACCAAAATTCAGAAATTTTTCTTCTATGTTTTCTTCTAGAATCATAATTCTGGAAATATATCTTTATAGCTTTGCATTTTACATTGACTATGAATAACTTTAGGTGAATTTATGTATAAAGTGTAAATTTGTGTTTTTGTTCATTTTTTTCCCATGTGGTCAATTCTTTTATATTACCACCATTTTAAAAAAAATACTATCTTTTTTCATCCATTTATTTTGCTCATTTCACCAAATCAGTTGATTGTTTTTTCATAGGTCTATTTGCAGACTTCTATTCTACTTTCTATTCTATTCTATTCTATCCATCTCTGTTCTTCTTTCTCCAATACCATGCTCTCCTGATTACTGTCACTTTATTATAAAAAGAAAAACTTGGAAGTATAACTCCTTCAAATTAGTTCTTTGGTATTGTCTATACTACTCAAGATTTAAAAGCAGTTTGTCAATGTCTACAAAGATATTTGCTGGAATTTTTATTAAGATTATGTTGAATCTATTGGGGAGAATTGTTATCTTAAATTTTAGTGTTTTGACAGTGTTTAGCAGCTTCCTACTCTCAGATTTGTACGCACTTTGTTGAGTTTATACATAAAGAAAAATTTTTTCCATCTTTCTTTCTTTCTTTCTTTCATTTTTTCTTGTCTCTTTCCTCATTCCTTCCTCCCTCCCATCCTTCCTTTTTTGTTGTACTGTAAACGGTATTGTTTTTCTTTCAAATTCCTGTTGTCTGTTACTAATTTATAAGAAAGAATTGTCTTTTACATATTGATCTTGTTTTTTGCTTTTGGTTATTTCTATCCATTCCCATCAAGACACGTTATGCTGAGCTCCACACCCTTTGAATTTGGGAAATTATGGCTTTGAGCAATCTTAACACTGAATTTCGACGATTCAGCAGAAGACCTGAAGAGGGAGCCTTGAAACCACTAAATAGTAAGCTCTATGTGTTCTGGGCCTCCTTCAAAGACTGGCAAGGGCGCTAGAATTCCTCTCTGACCCTGGAGGAACAGTAGCGCAGCCTGTGCCTGTTTACTCACGTTCAGGGAAGAGCCGAGTTTGGCTTCTTTAGGACCTGCATTCAAGCCTCTGGGGACTTCGGGACTACTTGGGCTGTCTGCACGCAGGGAAATGCTACCTGTTCCTGCCTCTTTGCTGCGGAGGGGACTGGAGCGGCTTCTCCCCGATGTTTTTCTAAAACAGCCAACACAAGTTCTCATTTTCTGGACGCTTGTGTTTTATTCTTTGCTTTCTCGATTTGGGCAAGATTTATTTTACAAAAAAAAATTATTGAGAGTTTTCATGTATCTAAATTACGTTGTGTTTGTTTTTAATAAGATCCAAGATTGTTTCTGGACAGAAAGCCCCACACAGACTCAGACGGGAACCCATTAATGATAACACAACACGCAGAATATCAATGCCTTCCGGTGGAGTGAATGACCGTGGTCTTCAAGGTCATTTGCCTGCCAGCCGCCCCTACAGGCAAACGTGTTTTTGACACATCATCTCTCTAAATTTTGAATGGCTCCTGTTTCTTATAGCACTAAGTAGTTGGGAAAATATTGCAAAATTGAAGAATATGTGTATTATAATCCATGGCACTACTTTAAGTTTAAATATTTTATTTATACCAAAGCCAAAGTATTTTCACAATCTTAGTTTATTTTCAAATGCAGAAAGTGTATTCATGTTTTGTTAAAGTTTTACATTCACCTAACATCTTTACTCCCCCTCATTAGCTCCCCTCATTAGTAATAAACAAATGGAAAGCCTTCTAATCATCATGATGATTGACAGGGATTTTCCTTGGAGCACTTTATCTATTTCTGCTTGATTCAAAATATCCCAAGCTTATAATTTGTACCAATATCCAATATATTTGCATTGTGATGTTTTTGATTTCAGTGTGGTCTAGTTCATCATTTGGTGTTACATATATTATTGTTTGATTAATATTGTTAATCTGAGTGCAAGTGCCTTAGTTGCTTTTATTCCCTCCCCATGGTGGCACAAAGGGTGAAATGGCTGCCATCTCCCCCAACCACTTCACCAGTTAATTTGTGCCAAGACCTTGTCAATCCTTTGTGACCCCAGCAACACTAAAATTCCCTAATAGAATTGTAGAGAGGGCAGAGCTAGAGGGATGATCCTGAAACTCTAAGAATTTTTCTGCATGATGCTCAAAACACATGCACAGGCAGACTTCAATTGGTGCAGCCAAAGACAAAAAACTAGAACTGAGAACTGAGCTTGCATCTGCGGGGCAGGAGTGAGAAGAAGCAGTGGTGTTGGAGGATCATGAGGCTCAATTGGAGGAGACACTGAGGCATTGAACATCCTTCTCCTTGGCCTGCGAGCTGGGGCAAAGAACAGTTAAGTACCCAGTAGAGGAAGGGCTTCATGATCATGGAAGAATGGAATTACAAAATTTCGCTTTTCCCACTGCATCCTGAAATCATTCAAAACACTAAAGACAAGTGGTTGTTAACATAATATTTACACAGTGCCTGTTTAAGAACATTCAGACTCTTGCAAGGGCTGTTAGAGTCACATCCTGGGCTGAGCATGATTTGGGTAGGGTTTAGTGTCTATATAGAAATTTTATGTTGTCTCTGTGTTACTGTCATGGTATTGACAAGTTGTTTTAAAACCAATTTATTTTTAAATAATTTCAAACTTACAGAATAATTGCAATAGCAGTACAAACTATTGCCTAGTTCACTCAGCTTCCCAGGGTAATCACTTTGCTGCATTCGCCTCTTCATAAAAAAGATTCAATTACTTGACACCTTTCCCCAAATTACACTCAGCATCAAAGGTGCCATTTTTTAAGAGGGATTCCTTTCCCTAAAACAAGGATACTCTCCAAGTAACCACAACATAACCCTCAAATCAGTAAATCAACGCGGTGCAACTCTAATTCCATCTATGGACCCATTTAAAAATGCCCTTCTTCTATTTCTATCCCATTTTCCTTTTCTAGAACTGTCCTGAGACTTTTCCTCACTTTACATCCTCCACAGATTTCAAGAGCACAGATGACCCTGAACCAGATATGCACAATGTCTCCTCTCCAGACTCAGTCCTGTGGAAACCCCCAAGCTGATGCTGCACTCTCTTCAGGGCAGCTGATCAGGGCACAAAAGGTCCACCCACCCTGTCAGCTTAATAAATGAATGAAAACTCTGCCTGTTTTCTTCACACATACAAAACTATGTTTTTCCTTTGAGATTATGTCAATATTCCATTTAACTTTCACCTATAGGCCTGTGTGTCCACTGATGACTCTTACCAGCATCAGCCACTTCTATGACATTGATTTCTGCTTCCATCCTTGCTCCAGTGTTCACATGTGGCTTCCTGCCATAAGTAAGAGCTTGCTGCGTTCCTCGTGTATTTGTTATATCATTACAGATTCATGGATCTTTATTTTATTCAATGCATTATAATCTGTCTTCATTATTTACCTTGATGATCAAGTTGTCCCAAAGTTGACCATTGGGATCCCCTTCACGATGACTACAGCAGGTTCTGTGTAAGTCGTCAGTGTTGGTGTACATGGTGTCTGAGGAGGCAAGATTCCATTATTCCTGCCTCATTTTCCCAAACTGCACACCCCTCAGAGGTACCTTTATATTCATAAAACTATGATAGCAGCCATCACTGAATACTTAAAATTCACCAGTACCTGTCTAATTTTTCTGTGGGTGTATTCCCTACTACTTATTTTGATTTATTCTGCACCTAAGGTCTCTTTTAAAAACAAATATTTTATCTTGTGTCTTTTCTGCTTTATCTTTGTGGTTGATTTCCCACTGGCCTTAGAATAAGGACCATAGGACTGACCATGGCTTTCAAACCCTGAATGCTCTGACTTCTAAAGTCCAGTCCACCCCAGTTAACTGCAATTGAGTCTGCCCTCACTTACAATGACACATTTCTATCTTGTCTTGGGTATTTTATACATGTTTCCTTAATCTATTAAACTAATTCCCACTCCTACCACAATTTCCAAGACTTTGGTCAGCTATATCCTTAAGTCAGGGGTGTTGAACTCATTTTCACCAGGGGCCACATCAGCCTCACAGTTGCCTTCAAAGGGCCGAATATAATTCTAGGACTACATAAATGTAACTACTCCTTAACTAGGGGCAAGGAGTTCTACATTTGGCCCTTTGAAGGCAACTGCAAGGCTGATGTGGCCCCTGGTGAAAATGAGTTTGACACTGCTGCCTTAAGGTATTAGCTAAAATATCTGTTCTTTCCAAGACTTTCTTAACATCTTCACAAAGCAAGGCCTTCAGGAACATGTACACAAACCATTTTTCTCTGTATTAATTAAATCTTCTAAGCTAAACTTTAAATTCCATGGGGTATATTGTCTCACTCTTTTATTTCCCAGTATAACCTCACCCTCTGGCTCAGACCTGGCTCTCAGTAGACCTGCAATGAATATTTTTTTTATGGCAAAAAGTGATCATTACTTTTATCATGGGTGTTGCAGTAAAACTAGACTGAAAAGATGAAAGGTGACAAAATATAAGACCTATAGAAGAATAACATAATATTATGTAAGTTTACCTAAAACACCAGCTCTTTAATAATAAAAACTACAACCTTCTTTGTTTCAGTATAGTGTATTTTTAAGATTGTCTTTTATAAGCCATGGTGGAAAAGATGCTGTCTTGGAAATAAAATGTTGTACCCAAAATGAAAACACATTTTTAAAATTTTCTCCAGAAATAACTTATTCTTATATATCACCAAGCTATCTTGAGACATTTAACTCTAAGTTTATATTTTTAAATAATCATCTAAGTATATCCTGCATATAGGTGTTGCAGCCACCAACCAGCAGTGACCACAGAATGCTGCAGATGGCTCATTGAAACAGGAGAAAAACATACACATGGACAACCAAGTCCTGTGGAGAAATAGGGATGAAATGGCTACTCTCTCTAGTGGAGAGTGTCCTGTTCTCCCTCTCGAGCAGGCTTTTATTGGGTTTGTTTACACAGGAATTCAGGTGAAGCTCATTGATCATTGCCAGGAAGTAAGGATCAAACAGTAGATAACAAAGAACTCTGAGGGCCTATTTTGAGTTGGGGTCAGATAGCTAAAGAGCTGTAAAACTTTGAGGAACAAACTTACTTCTTTCTTGGACCCTTATCATTTCACTGAGATCATTCTAAACACAGCAGGTTTCACAGGATTTTACATATTCTTTCTTAGGCCTGATTGCCTGGAGAACCTGCCCTTTCCAGCATAGGGCTGTACCACCCTTTGTCATTGTTTCAGGCTTAAGTGGAGCAAGGGAAAGGCAGCCAAGAGATGAGGAGATTTTCTCACAGACAATGCGGACTCAGGTTTTGTCAAAGCTGAGGAGTGGGGGTCCATCACCCTCTTTTCCTGTAGCCCCCAAAGTCCTTCTTTGGGGTCTCCCAAGTGATTGTGCCTGTCTTAGGTTGTTCCCCCCTTGGGGAATCTTACCCATCATTGGCTAACTGACCAAGCACTGGGGGCCAGGCAGCGTGAAGTAAAAGGAGCAGAAGTGGTACTCCTGCCAGGGAGATAAGCTTTTGTCGCCTTGGTGACTCACGGTCCAAGGTCATTCTCTCAGCCTTAGCCTTGGCAGGGGGTTACAGCTTCCGATACCAGGCAGGGCGGTTCTCAACATATAGGTAAATCCATGAGTAAAGCCTGGCTCATTTATTCTGAGAACCCTTAATATTTTAAACCTTTGTAGTGATTTAATCCTTAGAACCTCAGCTAGAGCTGACATGGAGTGAGCCATTTTGGGTGGTTCTTCCCTTCCTTGGTAGTAAAGTATGGACACTCCATGGCCCTCAAAGCGGTTAATTTCTTGAATATTTTATATAATCATAAATACTGCTCATTATATAGAGCCAAACTGATGCCCCCAACCTGAGAGAATGTTGGTAGGGTAAACCCACTTAAAAATGAAGACAGATCCTTTTGCTGTAAATTCTCTGCAGTGTTTTCTAGAAGACAAAATCCACAAGTCATGATTACCTCTTGGAGGCTTTGAACATTGACAGAATTAAAAGAATCATTTTATTTTCCTTAATTATATCTAAATAATTTATATTAGAGGCACTTTTTAACTTTTTCAGTGAGATGATATTTGCATAACATACAATTAACCATAGCAAAGTGCACAACTCACTAAGATTTAGTACATTTCCAAGGCTGTGTATAACCACCATCTCTATCCATTGTGATTCCAAAATTTTCCAACACCAAAAAGCTCATTAATTACTTCACATTCCATCCTCCTTCCAGACCCTGGGAACCACTAATCTACTGTCTGCTTCAATGGATGTTCTGGTTCTGATTATTTTACATAAAGGGAATCAATCATACAATATAGCCATGCATAGCTTTATGTCATTTTGCTTTGTAATGCTTTACAGATGTTGCATATTCTACAAATTGAAGGCAAGACCTTCCACAAGCAAAAAGATTGCAACTTGCTTTATTCTGATACTTGCTTCATTGAGTGTGAAACCAAACACACACTGTCTCTCAGGTCTCCCTGTATGTGACTTTCTGCATCTAGCTCCTTTCACTTAGCAGAATATATTTTTAGGCTTATACCCAATGTATCAGTACTTCATCTTTTTATTACTGAGTAATATGGCATTATATATGTGTGTATGGTGTGTATGTATCACATTTTGCCTATCTGTTGATGGACACTTAAATTGTTTCCACCTTTCAATGGAGGTAATCAACACTTGTGTACATATATATGTACCTCTTTGAGTGCCTGTTTTGAAATATTTTGAATATATACCTAAGAGGGAAATTGCTGGGTCTTACGGTAATTTTATGTTTAACTTCTTGAGAAACTTCCAAGCTGTTTTCTTTAGTGGCTGAATCATTTTACATTCCCACCAGTGATGTACAGTGGTTCCAATTTCTTGACATCTTCATGAACACTTGTTCTTTTTTTTTTTAAGTTATAGCCATCCCAATAGGTGTAGAGTATTATTTCAGTGTGGTGTTTGATTTGCATTTCCCTAATAATGAATGGTATTAAGCTCTTTTTTCTTTTCATTTGCTTCTTGACCATCTGTTTATCTCCTTTTGAGAAATGTCTTCAAGTTTTTTGCTCATTTTTTAGTCTATTAGTTTCAGTGTTGTTGTTGAGTTATGGGAGTTATTTACATCTTCTTGATATTAACTTAATATTAACTCATCAGATATACGATTTTCAACCTTTTTCTCCCATTCCATAGGTTGCCTTTTCACAGTGTTGATAGTGTCCTTTGATGCGAGGAGTTTTTAAATTTTGATATAGTCCAATTTATCTTTTTTTACTATTGTTGTCTGCTCTTTGCCCATTTGGAATTGGACTGTATGTCTTTACGTTGTTGAATCATAAGAGTTCTTTATGTTTTCTAGATACTAGACCCTTTCAGATGTCTGAGTTGCAGTTTCACTCTGTAGATTGTCTTTTGATTTTCTTGATAATGTTCTTTGGTGCACTAGAGTGTTTAATTTTGATGAAGCTTAATTCATTAATTAATCTGTTTGTTTGTTTGTGTGTTTGTTTTGGTGGTTTGTGCTTTTCCTGTCACATTTAACAACCCATTGCCAAGTTTAAGGTCATGAGCATTTACCGCCATGTTTTCTTCTAAGAGTTTTATGATTTAGTTCTGATATTTAGGCCATTGACTATTTGTGGTTAATTTTTATATATGGTATTAGTAGGAGTACAAATTAATTCTTTTACATGTAAACATCCAGTTGTTCTGGCACAATCTGTTGCAGAGACTGTACTTTCTACATTGCATAATTTTGGCACCCTTGTTAAATATCAAACAGTAGTACATACATGGGTTTATTTCTAGACTCTCAACTTTATTACATTGGTCTATATGTTTGTCTTTATGCTACTACCATACTGTTTTGATGACTTGAGCTTTGTAGTGGGGTTTAAAATAAATGTATTTTAATATTTTTCTTTTTCAGAATTGATTTGGCTAACCCAGGGTCCCTTGTAATTTGACATGAATTTGAGGATAGGCTTTTAAGTTTAGTGACTGTTGGAACTTTGATAATTTCATTGAATCCATAGATTACTTTGGGTAATATTGCCATCTTAATAATATTAACTCATTTAATTATAAATGTGATTTTTTTCTATCTATTTAGATCTTTAATTTCTTTCAATTTCACCTCCTTAGTTAAATATATCTGTAAGTATTTTATTTCTTTGGGTACTATTGTAAATAGAATTGGTTCTTTAATAATTTTCTGTATGGATTATTTGATTATTTATTGCAAATGTATATAAGCAAAATTAACTTATGTGCTGATCTCATACCCTAAATCTTGCTGACTTCATTTGTTCTACTAGACTATGTGTGTGTATGTATTCTTTATGATATTCTATATATAATATTGTGTCATTTGTGAAATAGAAAGAGTTTTACTTTTTCTTTTTCAGTGTGAGTGACTTCCATTATTTTTCTTACTTAATTTTGCCAGCTGGGACTTTCAGTATAATATTGAATAGCAGTGGTAAAAGCTGGTATTGTTGGCTTCTTCCTGATCTTTGGGGGAAATCAGTCTTTCACCACTATGTATGATGTTAGCTGTGAGTTTTAAATAATTGTGCTTTATCATATAGAAGATGTTTCTATTTCTCTTCTTTTGAGTATTTTTATTATGAAAAATTGATGGATTTTGCTTTTTATGCATTAATTCAAATGACTGTGTTATTTTATACCTTCATCTACTAATGTGGTATGTAGTACATTGATTTTCATGTGTTCAACTACTGTTACTTCCTGGAATAAGTCTCACTTGGTCATATTCTATAAACTTTTTAATATACCCCTGTATTTATTTTTCTATTATTTAGTTGAGGATCTATATTAGGATACTGGGATATAGAGGTTCTTTTTTATATGTTTGTTTATTTGTTTGTTTGTTTTATGTTACTGTTATTGGGCTTAGGTCTTAAGCTAATACTGACCACATGGAGTAAAAATGTTCCCTCCATTGGAAAAGTTTGAGAAGCATGGATGTTAATTTCACTTTATCTGTTATCAACTTACACATGAAACCATCTGTTCCTAAACTTTTATTTGTTGGGAGGTTTTTAATTCCTGCTTCATCTTTATACTTGATGCAGGTCTGTTAAGATCAGTGTTTTTGTTCCTGAATCAATTTTGGTAATTTGCTTGTTTTTATCAATTTGTTCATTTCATTTAGGTTATCTAATATGTTTGTCTATAATTGTCCATAGTATTTTATCTTATAACCCTTTTTATTTCATTTTTAAAAGATTTTATTTATTTGTTTTTAGAGAGGGGGAAAGGAAAGAGATGAGAGGGAGAGAAAAATCAATGTGTGGTTGCCTGTCACGAGCCCCCTACTGGGGACCTGGCCTGAAACACAGGCATGTGCCCTGATTGCGAATCAAACCAGCAGCCGTTTGGTTTGCAGGCTGGCTGTCAATCCACTGATGCATACCAGCCATGGCTGTTTCTCTTCTTTTCCAGTTGCTTAAGGTATAGAATAAGTTTATTGGCTTGAGAACTTTCTCTTTGTTTAATGTAGGCAGTTATGCTATAAAATTCCTTCTGAGCACTACTTTCAGTGAACTGCACAACTTTTGATATGTTGTATTTTTATTTTATTTTGTCTCAAGTATTTTCTAATTTCCTTTGTGATATTTTGTTGGGCCCATTAGTTCTTTAAGTATATATTTTTAAATTTCCACATTTGTGAATTTCTATTGATTTTCTCTTTCTATTGATTTCTAGCTTCATTCCATAATAGTTGGAAAAGATACTTGGTATTTTTTTTAGACTTTTTTTGTGCTTTAACAGATGGTCTATCCTGGAGAATGTCCTATATGCATTTGTAAATAAAGTATATTCTGCTATTATTAGGTGGAATGCATGTGTGTGTGCCTGTGTGTGTATATATATACACATATATTCATTCTATATTATTGTGTTAAGTCCCCCATCTTCTTATTGCTATTCAGTCTTGATGTTCTACTCATTATTAAAACATGGGAAGCCAGATATTGAAGACTCCAACTATGAAAATACATAGGTATGCATAATTTTTTCCTTCACTTATGTCAATATTTGCCTCATATATTTTGAGCCTTCATTGTTTGGTATGTATATGTTTACAGTTGTTATATCTTCTTCATTAATTTGTCCTTTTATCAACATATAATGTTCTTCTTTCTTTCTTGTAACAATTTGTTACTTAAAGTCTATCTTATCCAACAATGCTATAGTCACTCCAGCTCTTTTTAATTTGTATCCTCACCAGAGGACATGCTTTTTTCTTTTTATTGATTTGAGAGGAAGAGAGAGAGAGAGAACATCAATGCAAGAGAGAAAATATCAGTTGTCTCCTGCATGCTCTTTGACTGAAAATAAAACCCACAACCTTTTTGGCATACTGGACAATACTCGACACTCCAAACATCTGAGCCAGAAAGCCAGGACCAGCTCTTTTTAAAATTATTATTACTATAAGAGTGCAATATTTTTTATATTTTGGGCTTTTTACTTGTAATATATTTGAGTCCTTGTATCTAAACTAAAATGTCTTTTAATAGATGATTGGATAAAGAAGATATGGTACACATATGCAATGGAATACTAGTCAGCCATAAGAAGAGATGAAATACTGCCATCTGCGACATGGATGGACCCTGAGAATACTATACTAAGTGAAATAAGTCAGTTAGAAAAAGCTAAGAACCATGACTTCACCATATGTGGGATATAAAACAAACTAATAGACACACACAATAATATACTGGTTATTAGAGGGAAGGATATGGGGGGTCTTAAAGGGTAAAGGTGGACAAATATATGGTGACGGAAGATCATTTGACTTTGAGTGATGGGAACTCAATGCAATACAGATCATGTATCATAGAAATCTATACTTGAAACTATATAATCTTATTGCATCAATCAATGTCACCCCTAAAATATTAATTTCTAAAAAATTAAAAATTTTTAAAAAACAGGAAAACAGGTTTTATAGATGACATATAGTTGTATCCTTTTCTAGAAAATCTATTCTGTTATGACTGAATTTTTTTTGAAAATTTTAGCCTGTTTGTATGTAAAATAATTACTGCCAGTGAAAGGCTTATTCCTAGCCCTGGTTGGCATAGCTCAGTGGATTGAGCACAGGCTTCAAACCAGGCATCGCAGGTTCCATTCCCAGTCAGGGCACATGCCTAGGTTGCACACCATGGCCCCCAGCAACCACACATTGATGTTTCTCTCTCTCTCTCTCTCTCTCTCTCTCCCCCTTCCCTCTTTAAAACTAAATAAATAAAATCTTAAAAAAAGAGATTCTGCTAAAAAAAGAAAGGCTTATTCCTGCCACTTTATTTTGTTTGTTTTATATCTTTTTTATTTTTCATTTTCTCAGTTACTACCTTATTTTGTATTTAATTGATTTTTGAAGAGTATTTTATGATTCCCTTCTCATTTCCTTTTCTGTGTACTTTTAAAGATATTTTCTATGTGGTTAACATGGGACTTGTAATCAATATCCTAAATTAATAACCTGATTTGAATTGACACCATCTTTGCTTCAGAAGCATGCAAAACTCTGCTCCTATAGAGCTTCTTCCTCCTTTTATGTCACTGTCACAAATTAGTCTTTTTTATTTTAATTGTATCTTTTATTTAAGTATAGTTGATATATGAAGTACATTTTTTATATAGTTTCAGGTGTACAATAGTGATTTGACATTTTTGTACCTTACAATGTGATCACTTCATTAATTCTGATAATTATTTGTCACTGAAAACTTATAACAATAACATTGACTATATTATTCTACATCAGTGATTTTCAACCTTTTTGATCTCATAGCACACATAAACTAGTTACTAAAATTCTGTGTACATCAAAAATGTACTTTTTGCAAATCTGACAAAAAATAGGTATAATTTTGATTTATTCACTCTGGACAGGTATTGCTGTTTGGCTGTTGTCATTTTTTATCTGACAATCTAAGGGAAAAGAGGTCAGTGACCCTGACTAAATAGTCAGATAGATAATACATGTTTTAAAAATCATTGCAGTACACCAGTTGAAAATTGCCACTCTACACCTTTATCACCCATCCCTTCATCCCTCTCCACTCTGGCCTATCTCTTTGCTCCTGGTTTCTATGAGTTCGTTTTTGCTTTGTTTGTTTTGTTTTGTTTTGCTTTGTTTGCTTATTTTGTTTTTTTAGATTCTACGTGTAAGTGAAATATATGGTATTTGTCTTTAGCCATTACATTGTGAATAGCACAAAATAAATCTGAATTTGAAAAAACTGTTATTTGATTCAGCAAAGAAGTTGCAAGCCCCTTAGTGTTTGAAAATCAATAGTGAAGGATCAACTGAGATAATTTCAAAGTGCTCTGTGAACAAGTGTGTGATGCTGGGCCAGCACACTTAATGTGCTGTTATCAAATTGTTGACCCAGAGAAACAAAATGCCTGCTAAGAAGCACTCTTTGTGCTTAATTGGGCCCAGATTCATAATCAGAGTCCAGCAGCCATTGTTTGTTTGCAGAGGCTTCTCATACATACTGTATATCAGAGTAAATCCGAAGTCTAAGCTTTCAGCCTATGCACTGTGCTTCTGCCATCTGAATCAACCCATATAAGAAACTCCTAGGATCAAAATTCAACAAATAAGACTGAGATTTTTTTTTGTCCAGTCAGAGTTGCATAGCTATATCCTCATTTGCAGAGCTGTTTCATTCTAAATAATCAAGACAGTGTTTTTTTGGCCAATCAAACTCTGAGGATGTGGAATCCTCATTTGCATAAAAATGAACGATGTGTGTGGGGATGCATAATGAGTGGACTCTTCTTTATGTAAACTAGTTTCACCTTTGTGTCAGGGGAACACGCTGTTTCCCTCAGACTATTTTCCCAGCTGGAGTTCCAGCACATGTATGAAATTCTCTCACCTTGTAAGAGCAAAGCTGTCTCACTGGGCCAGAGCTGTAGTACTGGAACTGTAATACTGGATTGCCTCACCTGAGTTCCCCTCACTGCCATTCTGCTTCCCAATCAACTCTTTGCATTGAATAAAGTGCCCCTCCCCTCACCACATCCCAAATTGGGCATTCCTGTTTGTGTTGAATTGGCAGTGATGACCTTTGGTTGACAAAAGTAAGGTAGCGGATTTGAACTCTACAAACAGGTAAGCAAAAATTAGCATTTTTTTGCTTCATTAATTCACACTAATTTTGGGTCTCAGTCCCATCCTGCTAGGCTGCTAAAAAATGCATCCTCAACATTCTTGTTGATAAGTCATTTCATAGCAAAATCCCCTTAGCTTATGTAGTACAAAAGCCCTGGAGAGGCCCTTCTGGCTACTGACTGGTAATCATTTTGCACTTTCTCTGCACAGACATCAGATATTTCAGAACATGTGGCCCATTCTGGTCTGGAGGCTTCGGGGTGTCTGTCCAGTTGAAGACTGAGGCTTTTGTCATGCTGGGAGCCCTGGTCCCAATGATCATGCCTCTGTCCTTTACACATCTCCCTTAGACATCTTGTCAACTCCTGGGGCAATGCCTCAGGTGTGATGGGCCATCTCTGTCACAGGATTCCTGGACATGTAGTAGTATTTCTGTGATGGGTGTAGGTTTTTAAATGGACAGTAATTTCCTCTGGATGTATGCTTCTTTTGATTTTTGTCTGAGAAAAATCCCTAAGCCTAAACTAAAAGGGCCTGACTTCCTGCCAGGAATATAGGTAGGAATACAGAAGGTAACATGTCCAGACTATTCCAATAATTATCCTGTGAGAACTGTGAGCTAAGGAGAGCATTTTATTCATCTGATATAAGGTATTCCAATCCCAGGAGGCCAAGACAGGCCATAGGAGGTGAAGAAGGGACCATGTCAAAAATAACTCAGACACTGCCACATGCCCTTCTAGGGATGCTCCCTTGCTCTAGCCACTCTTCCTTTTCAGAAGGTAAAAGCCCCACAAAGTCAGGCTGACAGAGTCTCCTAAAACTGATGCTGCCACCAGATGCTGCCATTGGCACATGAGTTTTGGCTACAAGAGTCACAGAAGCAAGATAAGTGCAGTGGGCTGGGGTGAGTGGAAAGAGATGGTCAGGAAAGGGCTGGAGATAGAGTGCACACAGGTGTAGCTTGTGAGAGAGTGCACAGCCAGCCAAGCAAGGAGCATTTACTAAGTACCACGGGGCCCCAAATATGCCAATTACTACCTGGAGTGTATGGTGGGGTAAAGAAAGGGAATATGAATAAAAAGTCTGTTCACTTGGGGAGAGGAAGATTCATTCTGGGAGATAAGGTGGATTGGTGACAGTGACCCCAGCAGCAAGCCCCTCGGGTCCTTGCCCACCCTGTCCCAACCCTGCTCTGCCCCAGCCTAGGGAACCACACGATTATCTCAGTACCTACCCTTGGGTCTAGGGAATAAGGGGACATTTCCCTCCCCTGTAATCCCAAAAGACTTCTTTAAGTATTGCAGGAACTGTCTGGGAGCAAGTGTCAGCATAGCCAGGCATGGGGCTCAAACCAGCTGGTGCAACACAAACATCTCCCTCCAGCTGAGGAGTTTGGACAGGGAGGGAGAGTTCAGGTGAAGAGGTCTGTGCACAATAAAATAGCTGCCTGCTGACTCCACAACATTTTTAGGGGACAGGCTGCACTTTGGCTTTTTTCCCCATTCTTCCCCTCCCCCTCCCCATTGATAATCCTCCATGTGATCTCCATTTCTGTAATTCTGTTCCTGTTCTAGTTGTTTGCTTAGTTTGTTTTTGTTTATTTTAGGTTCAGTTGTTGATAGTTGTGAGTTTGTTGTCATTTTATTGTTCATATTTTTGATCATCTACTTTTTCTTAAATAAGTTCCTTTAACATTTCATACAGTAAGGTCTTGGTGACCATGAACTCATTTAACATTACCTTATCTGGAAAGCACTTTATGTGCCCTTCCATTCTAAATGATAGCTTTGCTGGATAGAATAATTTTGGTTATAGGTCCCTGCCTTTCATGACTTCAAATACTTCTTTCCAGTGCCTTCTTGCCTGCAAGGTTTCTTTTGAGAAATCAGCTGAGAGTCTTATGGGAACTCCTTTGTAGGTAACTGTCTCCTTTTCTCTTGCTGCTTTTAAGATTCTCTTCTAATCTTTTCTTGGGTAATTTAATTATGATGTGCCTTGGGTCCAACTTCTTTGGGACTCTCAGAGCTTCCTGGACTTCCTAGAAGTCTATTTCCTTTGCCAGATTAGGGAACGTCTCCTTCATTATTTTTTCAAATAAGTTTTCAATTTCTTGCTCTTCCTCTTCTCCTTCTAGCACCCCTATGATTCTGATGTTGGAACACTTAAATTGTCCTGGAGTGTCCACAGCCTCTCCTCATTTTTTTTGAATTCTTGTTTCTTCATTTTGTTCTGGTTGAATGTTTCTTTCTTCTGGTCCAATTCCTTTATTTGAGTCCTGGTTTCCTTCCCTTCACTGTTGGTTCCCTATATATTTTTCTTTATTTCACTTTGTATAACCTTCACTCTTTCTTTTATTTTGTGACCATACTCAATCATTTCTGTGAGCATCCTGAATACCAGTGTTTTGAAATGTACATCTGATAGGTTGGCTATCTCTTCATCATTTAGTTCTATTTTTGGAACTTTGTCTATTCTTTCATTTGGGCCTTTTTTTTTTTTGTCTCAGAGTGCCTGTTACATTGTAAGGGTGGAGCCTTAGGTATTTACCAGGGCAGGGCAACCCATATCACTGTGTTGTGGTACTGTATGTGGCAAACAACTTTCAGGGACAGGCCACACTTTGTCATGGAGTTTGTAAAAGCCAGAGATGAGAATAAGATTGTGATGATAGGAGTGAGGCCCAGCATATGTCTGTGAGGAAGGCATTTCTGACCAGGAGGTGGGTAGAGGGGACAGTGAGTCAGCTTCATCAAAACCAGAGGGTAGAGCTCAGTTTCTCCCTGGCATTTGAGCTAAAAGCCCCCACAGAATTAGTGAGTAATAACTTCCTCATCTCTAATCCTAGAGACCAATAAATTCAAGGCCTCTAAATTTGGAATGCTAAGACCCCATTGAAATGAGAAATGGCCTGTGCTGCTCTTGACAACTTATAAGGACATGGAGGAGAGGACAGGCTATCTGAGCAGAGGCAAAGCATGGGGCAGGCTAACAAGCCAGGACTAGAGTTCTGCCAGAAACTCTGAGCTCAGACTTTGAGTCCTGGTTCTAGTACTGCCACTGCCATAAGCATTTAGATGCCTTACTCACCTATGTGCCTCAGCCTGTTTATCTGTGAAATGTCTTTCTTAACAGAGTGGCTCAGGCAAATGTACAATTTTGAAATCACAATGGGCAGAGCAGATATAGACATTTTTCTAGTTGGTTGTTCTTAGGTTTGACAGCCTGAGACATCAGATGGAGAGAGTGTCTCTTTCTGAGTGAGGCATTGGGGCTAGAGGATCAAGAGAGGGCACTCTTGAGGATTGGCACTGGGTGATTGATGGTGGGGCCTCCTGGTTATATTGCTTTCCCTTGCTGAGAAGCCAGGTGTTGGGCCCACATGCTGTTGCTCCTGTTTCTGCATCAGAGGGAGGTCCAACACTGCACCAACACCTGTCACCTGAGGACAATGACTTTACAGGCTAGTCTCAAGAAAGTATAGGAAACTGCCTCAGTGCTCACATCTCTTTTGGAAAATAAAAGGTCTTATTTTGAGGTGGACTCTGACCCGCGGGGTTCATGTGTTGTGGCTGCAATGAACAAATTCACAAGGACTACAGAAGTCTAGTGGAGAAAAAGTGATGGCATGGCTGCTCTCTAAACGAGAGAGAGGGCCCTGATCCCTGCCTGGACAAGCTTTTATTGCTTTTCTGGGTACATTACATCAAGAATGGTCCTCATTTACTATGCACACGTTCACTGTAGGTGATTACCTTTTACAGATAACAAAAAAAAGAATGTTGCTAATTACTTCAAAGAGAAGGATGTTGCAGATCAAGGGGGATAGTGGTTAAACTAGTTACACTCCATACTTGGGAGGTTTAGCACAGATTTTAGGAAGTTACTTTAAACATATACAGTAAACATTTGCTGCCTCAATTCAGGGTGAGAGAGTTTTAGCCAAAGCAAGCCTCATAGCAGCCTAGGTACAATGCAGGCCTGATTCCCCATGGGAAAACTGATCCATGGACTCAGGTCCTGTGTGCTGACTCGCTCTCCACTGGTTTTTCTGTGTCAGTGGCTGGGCTACATTCCCCATACCATGTGGAACAGTTCCTATATTATTTTCTTACCTACTCCTCTTTTTCATATTTGGCCATAGGTAGCACTACCCAAACTATTCAAGTACTCACAGAATTTTTAAAAAAACAGATTTATGTTTTATAATTGGCGTGCACCTATTCACTGCACCTATTCACAGTATAAAATTTGTCAAATTTTAACATATGTATGCATTTGTAAAAAATCAACACAGTAAAGATAGCAAATATATCCATCACCTACCAAAATGTCCTTGTTAGTCCTTTTGCTTGCTCCTTCCCCCATCTCCCAGAAGCTACTGATTTACTTAATGTCATTATAGACTAGTTTATCATTTTTGGAATTTTATGTACATGGGATCATATAGTATGCACTCTTTTTTTTTTGGCATGGGTTCTTTAACTCAGCAAAATTATTTTGAGATTTACCCCTCTTGTGAGCATCAATAGTTCACCCTTTTTTTATTGCTGAGCAGTATTCTCTTCTGTGACATAACACTGTTTCTTTATTATTTCTGCTATTGACAGAAATTGAGATGTTTCCATATATTGGCTGATACAAATAAAGCCACACAAATATTTATGGACAAATGTTTGTATGGACATGTACTTTTGTCTGGAGTGAATGCTTAGCAGGTTGGGTAATATGACAGAATGTTTAACGTTTTAAGAAACCACCAAACTGTTTTCCAAAGTGATTGTACTATTTTACATCCCCACTAGCACTGTATGAGGGTTTCAGTTCCTTCACTTAGTTGCTAACACTTGATGTAGGAAATCTTAATTTTAGGCATTCTAATACATATGTAGTATATTAATCCTCACTGTAGTTTTCACTTGCATTTCCCTCATGAGTGAGGGTGTTGAGCATCTTTTAATATGCTTATTTGTCATCTATACATCTTCTTTGGTGAAATGTTTTCCAATCTTTTGCCTATTTTTTAATTGGGCTGCTTGTTTTCTTATTATTGGGATATTTTTCTTTTCTTTTTTTTTAATCCTCACCCAAGGACATTTTAGCATTGCTTTTATAGAGAGAAGAAGGGAGAGAAAGAAATACTGATGTGAGAGAGAAATATCAACTAGTTGCTTCCTGGATGTGCCTGGACCAGGGATCAAACCCACAACCTGAGTATGTGCCCTGACCAAGAATTTAACCCACAACCTTTCAGTTATGGAATGACACTCCAAACAACTGAGCCACAATGGCCAGGGTGGGATTTTTTCCTTATTATTGAGATCTTTTTCAACATACCACAAACTTCATCACTGTAGTTTCAGGTGTATTCACAAGGTTGTGCAACTATCACTACTACCTAATTCCAGAACATTTTCATCATCCTCAAAAAAAAAATAAAACTTCATCTATCACCAAAATCTCCTCATCTTCCCTCCTCTCAGCCTCTAGCATCCACTAATCTACTTTTTCTATAAATTGTCAATTCTGAAAATTTAATATAAATGGAATTATATAATGGCATTTGGTCTTTGTGTCTGGCTTCTTTCAACTCAGTATAATGTTTATGTATGTGGGATCATGTGGTATGTACCCTTTTTTGGCATGAGTTTTTTAACTCAACATAATTCATTTGAGATTTATCCATGTTGTGAGCATCAATAGTGAGCATCAATACTGAGTTGTAGCATGTGTCAGTACTTTATCTTTTTATAGCTGAGTAATATTCTAATTTCATTGCATGGGGATTATATATATATGGTTTGGTTTGGTTTTACTCAAACACCAGTTGCTGGACATGTGTGTGTTTTCAAGTTTTGGCTATTTTGAATACTACTACTATGTACATAATTCATGTGTAAGTTTTTGTGTAAACATATGTTTTCAGTTCTCAAGGAGAAGAATTTTGGAGCTATATAATAATCATGTTTTATATTTTGGGGAATATAAGCTGTTTCCCAAAGTAGCTGCATTATGCTATATTCCCACCAGGTGTATGAGGGTTCCAGTTTCTCCATATTCTCACTAACACTTATTATTGTCTGTCGTTATTCCCTTGTGATGTCTTTGGTGTATGATGTCTTCATTTTGTTTCGGGGTAATCTTTGACTCATAGAATTAGTTTGACAGTGTTTCCTCTTCTATTTTTTGGAAGAGTTTGTGAAGGATTGGCATTAATTCTTTTGGGGTGGTGTTTAACACCAAATAATCTAACACCATGTATCTAATTCTTGCATATCAACTGATTGTCCTACAATTCAATTCAATTCTGGCACTAACCAGCCAGAGTTAGCACATACTCCACAGATTAAGGCTCTATCCCACAAGATGTCCCCACAAATGGGATCTCTAGCCTATACACACCTCTGCCCCAGTGACTACCAATCTGGTATTTCCCATGACCACCCCCTCCCCCCGGTTTGATCATTTGGTAGGACAAATCACAGAATTCAGGTAAGCCCTACTATTTAATACTTACTATTGAAGTTCATTACGAAGGACCCAAATGAGCTGCTGGATAAAGAGGTACATAGGGCTGGGCTTAAAAAGGTTGTGGCAGCTCATGAGCACAGGAGCCTCTATACTCACAAATCAGGATGTACTTCCCATCCCCACATATGGATGGGTTCATCAACTTGGAGATTCTCCAGATTCCTTTGTTTAGAGTTTTTTGGTTAAAGTTTCATTTGTAGGCATGACTGATTAAATCAATGGCCATTGGTGATTAAACTCAATATCTGGCCTTTCTCCTCTACCCACATGTACAGGAGAAGAGTGGGATGAGGCTGAAAATTCTAATTCTAATCATGTGTTTTTTTGCTTGTTTGTTTGGTGACCAGTCTCTATCCTGAAGCTATCTAGCACTGCCCCCACACTCAAGCCATTAAAGACTCTTATCAGAAAATTCTAAGTGTTTAGGAACTCCACACCTAGAACCAGAAACAAAAAACAAATTATATAGAAATAGAAATAATAGAAATAGAAATAAAATTTTTATGAAAACAGTGAAATATTTTCCAGTTTTATTGGAGCATAAATAAATGAAAATTATACATTCTTAAGGTGTACAAATTGGTGTGTGTGTGTATAATATATATATATACAGTATATATATATACAGCATATATATATAGCATATATATATACTGTAAAGTGGTTATCATAATCAGGTTAATTAATATATCCAATCACCTTATAGTTACCATTTTCTTGTGAAAAATCTACTTTCTTAGCAAATTTCAAGTCTACAATGCAGCGCTAATAGTTGAATATATCATCATAGTGTACATTATAACTCCAAAAGCTATTCATCCTGCATAACCAAAATATTGTGCCCTTTAACCACCAGCTCCCACATTGCCCCTATCCCCTAACCTCTGGCATACACCATTATACCTTTTGTAGTGCAAATAAAGACAGTCTGGCTTCCCCACCCAGGTGTCATGGTAACTAAGGGAAGTAGTTTTCCCATAACCTTGAATGGGCCTGATAAGTAGTGTTCTCATAGCCTTGAGACTGGGTCCAATAAACAGTTCCCATAACATGAAGTAGGCTCGCATGAGAAGAGTCATTCTGTTCTATAATATTTTGGCTTTTTGCCAGCTCTAGTATTTAAGAGGGGATAGGGGTTCCTTGTGGGGTGCCCCACAGGGAAGCAAGGTCACAACATGTGCCATGCAAGGGGACAGTTGACATGCAGAGTGCCACACAGAGACATGCAAGGGGACACACAGCATGCATGGATCACCCACCTTTGAATAAAGACATGTCAAGTATCCCCATAGCTCCATGAACATTCTTCCATTTGCCCAAATGCTGTGAATCCGTCAGGCCTTGAATGGCTGCAACATACTCTCTGCTTCCATGATTTTGACTTTTTTCGATTCCACATATAAGTGAGATCATGCAATATTTTTCTTTCTATGTGTGGTTTATTTTACTTAGTGTAATGTTCTCCAGGTTGGTTCATTTTGATACAAATGACAGGATATTCTTCCTTTTTTAGAATGAATACTATTTCATTATGTATAAAGGACAATTTATTAATTCATCTGTTCACAGATTATTTCCATGTGTTGGCTATTGTGAACAGTGCTTCAATGAACATAGGAGTACAGATATGTCTTCAAAATACTGATTTTATTTCCTATGGCTATTTACCCAAAAGTGGCAATCCTGGATCATATGGTAGTCATTTTGTTTTGTTTGTTTTTTTTAAGGAAACTCCATACTCTTCCATAATGGCTATACTGTATGTTTTCTATATTAATTTACATTTCCACAAACAGTAGATAGGGTTCTCAATTCACCACATCTTTGCCAACAATTATCTCTTGTCTTTTTTGATGAGAGCTATTCTAACTTGTGAGAGGTAATAACTTCCTGTGGTTTTGTGTTAGGAATCGTCCTACCTGGTTTCAGAACCTGTAATCCTGCCATGGCTAAGGCTGAGCAAGAGACCTTGGGACCATAAGCCACTGAGGAGACAAAGCTTATCTCCCTTGCAGGAGCACTGCCTCTGCCCACTTTACTTCACCCTGCCTGGCCCCCAGTGCTTAGTCAGTTAGCCAATGACAGGTAAGATTCCTCAAGGGAGGATCAACCCATGGCACAATCACGAGGAGGCCCTCAGAGAAGTACTTGGGGGGCTATAGAGAAAGAGGGTGATGGACCCTCACCCCTCAGCTTTGACATAGCCTGAGTCCTCTTTCTGTCTGCTAGAAGTCTCCTAATCTCTAAACTGTCTTACTTTCCCTGCTCAACCTAAGCCAGAAACAATGCCAGAGGTGGGTGCAGACCTGTGCTGGAAAGGGCGGGTTTTCCAGGGCAAACAGGCCTAAGAGAAAAAGCATAAAATCCTATGAAACCTGTTTTGCTAACACCCTCAATTTAAATGATAAGGGTCCAAGCCTGAAACAAGTTTGTTTCCCCAAAGTTTTATGACCCTTTAGCTGTTCGACCCTGACTCAAAATAGGCCCTCAGAGTTCTTTGATTTTACCTATTTGATCATACTGCCTGACAATGATTGATGGGCTTAATCTGAGAATGTGGGTCTTTGGAACTGCTGGTTGCTTACTGATTATAATAATGCTCTCTGTACTTTGATTTATTTGTGAATTATTTTCCCAGAGTCCTGTGAGAGACCAGCAAGTAACAAGCTTTGTGGGATCTATAGCAATCCTAACTGAAAACAAGGGGGGAGATGTAGGAGATTGTTCTGCATGGTGTGGACCCAGCTCCCACTCAGAGATGCACAGGACCCACACCCACAAATAGGTTCTCCTGTGGGGAATCAGGCCTGCAATGTACCTAGGCTGCTTTGAGAATTACCTTTGCCTGCAATGTACCTAGGCTGCTTTGAGACTTACTTTTGTTAAGATTCTCTCACCCTGAATTGAGACAGCAAGTGCTTACTGTAACTTCCTAAAATCCATGCTAAACCTTCCAAGGATGAGTGTAACTGGTTCAACTACTATTCCCTTTTCATTTGCAAATATCCTTCTTCTGTGATGTGATTAGCAGCATTGGCTCCTTTGTTTTCTGTAAAAGGTAACCACCTAAAGTGAACCTGTGCATAGTAAATGAGGACCATCATGTAATGTGCCAAGAAACCCAATAAAGGCCAGTCATGGCAAGGGCCAAGGCTTTTGCTCGCCTTGAGAGAAAAGCCATGCTGTCCCTTTTCCTCCACAGGACTTGGCAGTCCGTGTGAATGTCTTGTGTCTCATCCACAATATGGCGGACCCCTTGACCTGGGGTCTGCATCAGTTTTGATTTGCATTCCCCTGATGATTAGTAATATTGGACATTTTTTTGGTACACCTGTTTGGTACATTTCTTTTTTTTTAAAGTATATTATAGTAATTGTGCTACTACCCTTGTCCCAATTTTTTTCTCCTTTTTATCCCCCTCCATCCTGCACCTACCCACCCTCCTGCATTTCCTCCCCTCCTTTAGTTCATGTCCATGAGTTGTACATATAAATACTTTGGCTTCTCCATTTCCTGTACTATTCTTAACATCCCCCTGTCTATTTTGTGCTTACCATTTATGTTTCTTATTCCCTGTATGTTTTCCCCACTCCATTCCTTCCCTCCCCCTCCCCACTGATAACCCTCCATGTGATATTCATTTCTGGGAATCTGTTCCTGTTCTAGTTGTTCACTTAGTTTTTGTTTTTTTTAGGTTCAGTTGTAGATAGTTATGAGTTTGTTGTCATTTCATAGTTTTTTGACTTTCATAGTGTCATTGTTCATAGTTTTTTATCTTCTTTTACTTCTTAGATAAGTTCCTTTAGCATTTTATATAAGGTCTTAGTGATAATGAACTCCTTTACCCTGACCTTATCTGAGAAGCACTTTATCTGCCCTCCCATTCTAATGATAACTTTGCTAGATAGAGTAATCTTGGATGTAGGTCCTTGCCTTTCATGACTTGAAATACTTCTTTTCAGCCCCTTCTTGCCTGTAAGATTTCTTTTGAGAAATCAGCTGACAGTCCTGTAGGCATTCTTTTGTATGTAACTCTCTCCTCTCTTCTTGTTGCCTTTAAGATTGTCCTTATCTTTAATCTTGGGTAATTTAATTATGATGTGTCTTGATGTGTTTCCCCTTGAGTCCAATTTCTTTGGGACTCTCTGAGCTTCCTGGTCTACCTGAAAGTTCATTTCCTTTGCCAGATTGGGGAAGTTTTCCTTTATTATTTGTTCAAATACGTTTTCAATTTCTTGCTCTTCCTCTTCTCCTTCTGACAGCCCTATGATTCAGATGTTGGAATGTTTAAAGTTGTCCAAGAGGTTCCAGAGCCTCTCCTTGCTTTGTTTTGTTTTGTTTTGTTTTGTTTTAATTCTTGTTTCTTCATTCTGTACAGGTTGGATGTTTATTTCTTCCTTTTTTTCCAAATTGTTGACTTGAGTCCAAGTTTCCTTCTCTTCACTGTTAGTTCCCCGTATAGTTTTCTTTATTTCACTTTACATAGCCTTCATTTCTTCCTTCAGTTTGTAACCAAGCTCAGTCAATTCTGTGAGCATCCTTATTACCAGTGTTTTGAACTCTGCATCAGATAGGTTGTCTATCTCCTCATTGCTTAGTTCTTTGTCTGGAGTTTGGATCTGTTCTTTTATTTGGGTCATATTTCTTTGTCTTGGTGTACCTGTTAAGTTGTAAGGAGGGTGGAGCCTTTAGTATTCGTCAGTGTGGGGCAACTTTCTTTGCTGCATTATGTGGCTGTCTGTGGGGGAGAGATCAGAGAGGGAACAATGCTGCTTTCTTGCTCTACTTTAGCCACGCTTTCCAACAAAATCTCCTGTTAGACTGTGAGTTTCTCCCATCCTTGAAACACCCACAGTATTTTACAGTGAGAGGTTTTCAATCTTTAGTTTCTTGATGAGTCAGCCCCTCCTTGCTGATGCAGGACACTGCCTTGCCATGGGTCCTCTTGCCCCCACAACCTGCTGTCCATCTCTGCCCCTCTAACAGGTCTGGATGAATGTTTCCTTGATTCCTTGATGTGGTTCCATTCAGCTTGCTATTCTGGCAGTTGTGGTTATTTATTGTTTTTAAATTAGTTGTTATCCTCCTTTCAGTTGTGTAAGGAAGCAAAACATTTCTACCCATGCCTCCATCTTGGGTGGAACTCTGTTTTCTTAATATTTTTTAAATAGTGGATGTTAATGTGTAAAAATGCTACTGACTTTCATGTTGATTTTGTATCTTGCAACTTTAGTAAATGTTTGTCAGTTCTAACAGTTTTTGATGGATTCTTTAGGATTTTCTCTATATAAAATCTTGTCAGTGGCAAACAAAGACAACTTTACTTCTTTTCCAATTTGAATACTTTGCCTTTTCTTTTGGCAAGAATTAGGAAATACATTTTTATTATACTACAATTATTTTTTGATATTGTATTTTTCTTTGAGTAAGTTTTTGTAATTTATGTGTTTCTTTAAATGTATTCATTTCTTCAATGTTAGCTAATTTTTGACATAAATTATTTATAGGATTTCCTTATAATCATTTTTATATATTTGTAACATTGGTAAAAATGTCCTTTTTTAGTTAAAACTTCAACAACCTTGGTCTTCTCTCTCCTTTTTTGTAGTGAATCTACTAAAGTGTTGTGAATTTTATTGATGTTTTCAAAGAATGATGTTTTGGGTTTATTGACTTATGTACTGTTTTTATACTTTTTCTTTATTTCCAATCTAATATTTATTCTTTAAGTCTTCCTGTTTGCTGTGGACTTAGTTTGTGATTCTTAGTTAGAAGGTTGGATTATCAATTTGAGATCTTTCTTCTTTTCGATTCTAGGAGTTGATAGCTATAATTACCCTTTGAGCACTGTTTTAGCAGCATCCTGTAAATTTTGGCACATTATGACTTCTTCTTTCCTTCATTGGTTATAGTGTATTCTTTAATTTTCAAATATTTGTGAATTTCCCACATTTTTGTCAGTTATTGATTTCAAATTTAATTCCATTATGGCTGACAACATATTTTGTATTATTTTATTTTCTTAAAGTTGAAGTTTGTTTATGACCTACCACAGGGTTTATCCTGGAGAATATTTCATGGGAACTTGAGAATATATATTATGTTATTTTTGGGTCAAGTGTACTGTAGATTTTCCTTGATTCTAGTAAGTTTATAGTGTAGTTTGAGTCTTCTACCTTTTTCTTCTAGTTGATGATCTTGGAGATTGCATTTTTTAAATTTTCTTTTCAGTCTATTTCATGTGAAACAGGCATTGTTCCTGGCCCTGAGTGAGTACCAGGTACTATTCCATCTAATCTTTATTAATAGTTTTTGCTTTCCCCTCTTGCTTTGGCTTTGGGTAATTTCTACACATGAATGCACGATCAGTACTTTACTGACTGCTCAAAGGGGTTCCTCTGCAGGTCATTAGGGTTTTCTCTCTTTCCAGTTCTCTCCTCTCCAGAGAGGAAAGAACTGCACTTGGTCTTGTGAATTCTGGCTGACTTGGACTCTTCAACTCAAGGTGTCCACTGGCTTCCACTGGTGTCCTTCTTCTCCCTCTGTTACAACCTTAGGAATCTCAAGACAGTAAGTTGGGAGCAATAATAAGGTTTACCTTGTTGTTTTATATTTTTCAACAATCACTGTCCTTCATTGTTTGTCTAGTGTTTTGAAAATCACTTATTTCATGTTGTGTGTGTGCGTTGTATTATTTCAAGCTACAGGGTAAAATCAGATATTTTTGTTTAAAAAGTTTGTGTATATAAATCACTGGGAAGTCCTAGATGAGTGGTTTCCAATATTTCTATTAGCCAAGTGTCACCTCATTTCATTCACTTCTTAACTCCTGGATTCCATTTTTGAAATATGTTATATTATAAGCAAAGTACATTCATTAAGTCATAGTTAATGTTGACCTTACTTATTTTCATTAAATACATAATAACATATAACTCCCCATGAGAAGGCAGTGAGTGCACAGAAGGTAAACCACACAGAAGGTAAACCACACAGAAGGTAAATGACATTTCAGCACCACAACTGTGCTGCTTTGTCACAGTTGATGGAGGATAGGTGAGATATTTCATGGGCAGTGGGCCATAGGGTTTGGGAATAGAGTGGGGACACTAATGAGATATGCATGTCCTTACTTAACCTTTTCAATAGGTTCTGCAACTTTAGTGAAATGACGTATAATGAAGACAATTTTATCATAGGCTCATTGACATAAATAAGAGTTAAGTTCCTACAGCATCTCATTAACATTATAATGAAACAACATTGAACAGAACAGCATATATTACATTAGGCTGGAGGCTGTGGAAATAAGAACATGAAGTTGCTAGTAATAATCCATGAATGGGAGAGAAAAGAAGAGCTTTAAGATCACAGAATACAGAGAGGGTATGGTCTCCTTTACAGTATTGAGACCCTCTCTGTTCCTCTTTTGATGTTTCTGTTCCCCAGGGTGATTTCACATAATCACTCTTTTCATGCTTCCTTGAATACCTGGAAGCTCTCACTTCACCTTTTGAGTGATCTTCTGTGTTATTCAACCTCATCTCTCCTTCTTTCCAAACCAAAATGGTTAGCTCTCTATTCCATTTCAGCAGGATACCACTTCCTGCTTTCCCATACATTACATGAGAAGGCATCTAGAAGAATTAAGTCATAAGAGAATATGAAAGCCTTAATCTGTTTTTTGGGTTATATATCCTTAGCATAGCAGATATCCGTGGAGAGCAAATGGTTAATTTTTGGCGCTTTCATGATAAAATTTCAGGCAATAAGCCAGGATACAAATGGAAAGAGTTAGAAAATAATGTTTTCCTAAACCCCTCATACCACAGCACACAGAATGCTGCCTTCGTAATCTACAAACAGGCAACCTCTGTCGCTGGTGCCCTGTCTCCTGAAGTCCCTTATCTAGTGTCACTAATATTGAGGGCTCTGTGCAGGAAAGAAAACTCTTTTTCTATGTTTTAGAGAATGAGAGGGTCATATTTTTCCCATTATGAGTCTAAAATATAAAAGTCAATCATTTTAAGATTAAAGTGTGGCCCTGGCTGGTATAGCTCAGTGGATTGAGTGCAGGCTGTGAACCAAAGCATCGAAGGTTCAATTCCCAATCAGGGCACATGCCTGGGTTGCAGACCAAGGCCCCCAGCAACTGCACATTGATGTTTCTCTCTCTTTCTCTTTCTCCCTCCCTTCCCTCTCTAAAAATAAATGAAATCTTTTAAAAAATCTTAAAAAAGATTAAAGTGTTTTCTTATCATATATGGGTCAAGTGACTTGGCCATCACAGCACAGAGAGAAAGGAGAAACAACAGGTTTTGAGAAACAAAGACCTTTTCCTGGCTCCTAATAGTTCCTGAAGGCCAGCTTTGTTGTCATGATGTCATACTGAATGCTAATGCAGAAGCCAGACAATCTCATAAAGGGACAAGAACCTTTTATTTAAAATTTTACTGGATATTAATATGTTTTGCTTCTTTGTTTTATAATCACCTCCTTTCCCTAGTAGCTGATATTCTAATGTTCTGTGCTTCCTTACCTGTGCTTCCCTCAGACATAACCTGGACAATTTGGCTTCACCTGTCCTTTGGAAGTTTGTGACTGGGCGAAGAATCTACATTAAACATTTTTATCTAAGGATAAAAGATGATGTCTTCCCTCAGAGAGTTATATCTCTGTGCCTTTCTGACCTTTTTTAATTTTCCTAAACAAAGTGAGTTTTAATCATTGCTGAAATTTACTTTTTAATATATCAAAACCTAGGTTAAGGTTTTGAGGAACTTGATGATGCAATGAATTTATTATTCAAAAATTTATTGTGTGAAATTATTTTTCAAGAAGTAAAATTTTCCTTTGTTATTGGTAGTATTTGAGAAGATAATAATCATGCAGACATGCTATCAGAGATGTCATTTTTGTTTTGTCAGGCATGACCTCCTCTACTATTATTTAATTCCATTTTCCATAGATTGTTTTCCTGTGGGGATGAACAATGAATCTAACAACTTCTCTGAGATTAAATGTATGGTTTTAAAGGAATGGAGCACAGAGGGAGTGTAAGGTCATAGATCCAGCATAACCAAATTCAGGTTAACACCTCTGCCTATAGACAGTCCCTCCTTCTCAACTCCTCACTAAAGAAAAGGGCAGACTGTCTTAGAGGTCAAGCCAGGGCTAAAGCACATCAGAGCATCTGAGGTGATGTGCAAGTGTATGGATATACCAGGAATCTGTTTAACACTAAGTAAAGAAGGTATTCTGGTTATCTCATTTGTTGGAGTTCATTTCAGGATTCCTCAGTACTGGTCACTTAGCTCAAAATTGAATAGAAGATCAAGTGAAATATTGCATCTATGCCTTCCCACTCAGATGGGACTGGAGCTAAGAGAACTGACCTATCCATTAATATAGGTAGAGAACTCCATGTGGTTGGCCAGGAAGGATGTATAAATATATATAGCAATGGTGGACTGAGTGAGGAAATGGGACCCACGGCAAAGTAGCAAAAGGTGCTCTAACACAGAGATAGGGTAAGAATTAGAAGCCCAGGCAGTTGGCATCATGGGGGCCCCTCAAGGGGGCCCTTCATGGGGCCCCATGCCATCAGCCTGGAATTCAGGTCTCTCTTGCTTAGAAGACGGCTAGAGAGAATAAGGCAGGGTTTGGAGTTTTGGAGAACAGGAGTCAGAGCTCAGGAATAAAATGAGAGCCATCTTGTCAGATTCTAGGTTCTGGTTCAGTGTTGAAACAAAGGCAAGTGGCCCTTGCTCTCAAACCCCTGGGTATACAATTGGTGAAATACTCTCTATTCTGCTTCCTTCCTGCTATGACTTGTTCAGGCAATTGAGAAAGAACTTAATAGCTCCTACTAGTGGGAATTTAATGGCCTCATTTTGGACACAGAAGGCTGAGAATAAAGCTGGGCCTGGCAAATTGGAACACCATCCATCACCTAAGTGATCAGTTTGGGTCTAAGTGTAACAGGGTGTAGTCTGGGAGGCCACAGAGCTCCCCAAAGGGAGGATTTGTGATGGGGACCAGAATTTGGAGTCTCTAAGAACATAGGATATCCCCCCTACACACAAGTCTGGATAGGGGAAGAGAGGCATGGAGCAGGGCCATTGAGAGTTGTTTTGCATATCAATAATAGCTTACTAGTCTTCCAGCCTGAATGGAGCCAGAAACTATGCATAACTTTGACCTGTCATGAAACTGAGAGGCAGCTCCCCTTACTGTGCTTGTGCAAGAGCTTGGAGGGGGTTCATCCCACAGCACAGGGCCATGCCTGCCAGGACTTACTATAGTAGCCAAGAAGGGCTGAAGAAAATGCAGCAGTACTCGCAGGTGTAGCCGATTATGAGAGGAGTCAGAAATGAGGTTACAAGGGAGGTTCCAGGCTGGCATTTAAACTAAAGGCAGGTCACCACACAGTATAGGACACAATGCAGAACTAGATGGGAGGACAATTGTGAGACCAAGTGGGAAGAAATGGGGTGAAAGACTCTTGCTGGAGGGCCATGAGGAGATGCCACCTCGTTTTGGATTAAAAACTGGAGATTGCGGCGACACAGCTGATGGTACAGGGAACTGTAGGACACCTGCCCAGCTAAGCACAGATTACTGGGAAGAATCCGAAGTCTAGCTGAGCCACAGACTTCTATTTCTTTTTGCTGAGATACAGTACCCCTCACTGGCCTGGTTGGGCAAATTGAGGAAGGCAGGATTGTGTGTGTATGTTTGTGGGTATTTTAAAGGGTCTTTTGGAGTTTTTAATGGTGACATTCTGCCATTACTCTAAACCTGTATAACTTCTAAATAAATAGTTTCTTTCCTTTTTACCAAACTCTGGCATTGAGAGCCATGATTCCTAATACATGGTAGCAGGCAAGACAAACCTACAATAGAAAGACCCCTGGGGACAGGGGCTTGTTTCAGTAACAGTAGCTCCTGCCCCCGACCATGGATTTATTCTATAACATTAAGTAGGACACATATCTAAGGTTATGGCTAGGAGGGGCCCTTGGAAACACTAAAGTCAAAAAATCAGTAAGGACAATATGGAATTTTGAACTTGCAACGCTTTGCCACATAAGTATCTCATATGCCTTTTAAACAGCCCCAATACTTCAGAATTATTCTGCACATTTCACAGCCCAGAAAACTGAGGCTCAGGGAGGTTGACTAAACACTGAAGAGCATGCAGTTGGTAGACACACAGGACCATGTAGTCCAGTTAGACAAGTCATGAACAGGAGGGGTCCCTAATGCAGGGCTGGGGGCATGCGTTGGCACAAATGTGCAGGCAGCAAGGTGGGACCCAGACTAACTCTAGAGACAAAGCTGGTGAGTTCTGATCCCAGGAAAGAATCTGTTTGTCTCCTGGGTGTGAGCAAGCCTGGGTCCCTCATTATCAAGAGCAGAGAGTCATAAGCTCTACCTTGTAGATGGGTAGAGAAATGCCAGAACTCCTTTGCATCACATTTGGCCCAGGGAACGCATTAACCCAAGCCCTCACTGATTGTACTCAGACTTACAAATCTTTCACCAAAATGTTGGAAAGTCAAATTGGGGCACTCTTAATAATATCCCTGGGATGATAGCACAAATTGAGACCCCTTCCAGATGAATCAGAATGTATAATTACCTAAGCTTTGAGGATGATGTGTCCACAGCAAGTTGGGTATGTCCTCAGACACTCCAGGATGCCACAGTTTCAGACAGGCCAACACCCTCCCTTTCCTCCAGGGGAAGACAAAGTCCAGCTCCACTGTGGACCAGTTGGAGGGTGATGTCAGACCCTTGCTGCAAGAATCATCTCCACCAGTTCTGCAAGTTCAGAAAAACTGGAAACATGCCAAACATTTGGGGTTTGAAAAGGTGTGTGGAGGTTGAGGGATGTGGATTTGTAAAAGCACTAAGCTAACAGAAAGATAAAGCCCTGGTTTCTAAACCCCTGCTGTCTTTTTGCTGGGTTTGGGGGGTGATGTTGCAAAAATGTAATCATCTGCTCCTGTCTTCATTTTTCTTCACCTTTAAAGTGAAAATAATAACCTTTTGTTTTTCTGCCCTGGAAATGTTCTGAACATCAAAGGGATCAATATCTGTAAAAGTTCTTTGCAAAATAAAAATATTGCTCATATATAGGAGCACAATTTTGAAATATTACTCATTTTTAGTTCCAGAGTCACATGAGGACAGTGAAAATGAATTTTTTCCCTTCTGTGGAACTGTGAGCTCAGGGTTAATAGCAGGAAAGAACCTGCTCTGTTAAGTTGAGAGCTTTGGCAAATAAGAGGGGAGGTGGAGCACTGATGTAGGTTCTGTCACTGTGATATGTATCTCCTGAAGAGAGGATAAGGAAAAGGGATACTGCAGGAGCCACATTTAGGCATGCATATGGTTTTAGGATTTTATACCCTGATCCAGGTGAATCAGGCTGAGCCTCTCTTAAACAATGGGAATGCCCTTCAGTTGTGTGTTTAAGGCTTTCCTAGATAAGTTGAAAGTTGCTCCTCAGGCACTCCCCTAAGAGCTCCACTGTGTGCCTGCAGTGGGAACTTGGACAGCAAAGAGCTTCACTTTGCACGTGTACCACTCAATGTCAGCTCACAACAGAAACCTGAAAAGCAAAGAAATCTACTTTACACCTGCATGAAGAACCCATCCTTATAAATGCCAGACCCTGGCAGAAGTTTGGAGAGCTGTATTCTTCATTATAGTGTGCTGCCTTGATGCATCAAGCTCCCTCCCTCTCTCCTTTCCCTCCATCTTGTTTTAGCAAACCTCTTCTTTTGAATCTGTTTCACACCTCTCTTGATTTCTATCTTGAGATAGGTCAAGAAACCTTTGCTGGTGACACAGGCAGCCAATAAATACATATTCCAGAAATACCCTGTCTTAATCTGCTGTAACAAAATACCACAGACTAGTCAGGGTATAAACAACAGGAATTGGCCAAGTGGATTAAAAATGATGGCCTTAAACAAAACAAAACTTACTTCAAAAATAATGATACAGGTAGCTTGCAAGTTAAAGCATGGGAAAAGATATGTACAAACATTAATCAAAAGAAACCAGGAGTATCTACATTAATATCAGATAGTGTAGCCATCAAGGAAGTGAAAATTGAAAGACAGACAGACAGTATATAATGACAAAGGGTCAGCCCACCAAAATGTGTAGCAATCATAACTGCATATGCATTAAACAAGAAAGATATAAATATACTTCAATTAATTAACAGTATCCTAATGATGTATATAGGATACTCCCCCTTACAATAGCAAAATACTTATTCCTTTCAAGTACCCATGAAACACATATTGGGATAGATCATATATGTGGCCATAAGAACATATTAAAATCATAGAGAGTATATTATCCAACTACAGTGGGCCTAAACTAGAAAATAACAGAAAGATAAGAGAAAATCTCCATTTCTTGATGTAAATATTACCTTTTATGGAAAAGGAGCATGCAGATGTGATTCATTTAAGGATTTTGAGATTGAGAGATTATTTTGACTTATCTCCATGGGCCAAAAAATATAATCACAGTGTTTTTATAAGAGGAATAAAAAGAAGTTTTTGACTACAAAGAGTAGAAAGCAATGGGAAAATGGGAGCAGAGGCTAGACTAATGTAGCCACAAGCCAAGGAATTTCAACAGTCACCAGAAGCTGGAAGAGGTAAGGAATAAACTCTTCCAGTAGAAATCAGCCCTGATAACACTTTATTTTAGCTCCATTAAACTCAGTGTAGACTTGTAGCTTCAGAATTGAAAGATACATTTCTTTCCTTTGTTTTAAGCCTTTTAATTGTGGCAATTTGTTACAGCAGCAAAAGAAAACTAATATGCTGTGAATCTAAACAATGCATTCTAAATAATCCATGGGTCAAAGAAGAAATTTTTTAAAAGTACATTGAACTGAATGAAACTGAAAATACAAAATACCAAAATTTCTGGGTGACATAGCTAAAGCAGTGCTGAGAGGAAAATTTATAACACTAAATACATATATTAGAAGAGCAAAAAGGGCTAAGAACAATAATCTAAGCTTTCATTTCACTTCAATAATTTATGAAAAGAAGGGTAATGTAAACCTAATGCAAATGGAAGGAAGAAAATAAGAGTAGAAATCAGTGAAATTAAAAGCAGGAAAGACAATAGAGAAAATCACTAAGACAAAGGAAATTCTACAATCAATTCTCCACACATAAATTTGACAATTTAGATAGAATAAACCAATTCCTTAAAAAACACAAACTATCTATCATCTCTTGAAATGATAGATAATTTGAAATGATAGATAATTTGCATATCCTCACAGCTATTAAGGTAACTGAACTTGAAAATAATAAAAACTCTCAAAAAAGTAATCTGTACACTCAGGCAGTTTTATCATAGAATTTTACCTAACATTTGATGAATCAATGTCAATTCTATACAACATCTTTCAGAAAAGAGGAGGAAATACTTTCCGATGCATCTTATGAAGATTCTACTTTCCTGGTACCAAAACCATGCAAAGTGCAAAAAAAGAAAACTACAGAAAATAATTCCTAATAAAAAGACACAAAAATCCTTAACAAAATATTAGCAAATAGAAATCAGCTCTATATAAGAAAGAATTATATGCCATGACTAAGTGGGGTTTATTTCAGAGATGCAAGGCTATTTTTATTCTTGAAAATCAACTATGTAATCTACTATATTAAGGGGCTAAAGAAGAAAAATCAAGTGATAATACCAGTACATGTAAAAAAAATTGACAAAATTCGGCACCTACCTGTGACTTTAAAATCTAACAGAAAAATAGAAATAAAGAGATGATTTACTAACTTAATGAAAACCATCTACACACACAGAGAAACCTAACATTATCCTTTTTTGTGAAATACTGAATGTTTTCCTCTAAGATTGGATACAGGGCAAAAATGCCCACCTTTGTCACTCATATCCAACACGTTGGTAGAAATTCTAACCAGTGCATTAAGGCAAGAACAAGAATATAGTTAAGAAAGGAAGAAATAGTCCTTATTTGCAAATGGCATGATTGTCTCTGTTAAAATTTCCAAGGGGTCAAAAGCTCTGGTAACTAACAAGTGAGTCTATATTGGTTGAAATATAATAGTAGCATATAGCATTCAATTGATTTTTATATACTGGAAATCATCATGTTAACACTGAAGTAAAAAATACATTTTAATCACTCATAAAAAATAAAATATTTAAATATAAGTCTAACAATACATGTACAGAATTTATAGTTCAGAACTATATAATGCTATGGAAAAAATTAGGAAAGATCTAAATAAATAGAGAGACATACCATGTTTATGATTGGAAGACTCAATGTGGTAAAGATGTCAACTCTCCCTAAATTGGTATACAGATTCAAGGTAATTTCTATCAAAATTCCAGCAAAATTTGAATATATATAAACAATATTATTCTAAAATTTACATGAAAGGACAAAAGTTATAGTACATAAACAAATCTTGAAAAAATAACAAAAATAGGAAAAATCAATCTACTCTATTTCAAGATTTATCTAATGAAAGAGGGGTAAGATGAAAGAAGGGCAGACACATAGATTGGGACCAGAGAGAGAATGAAGAAAGGGGCCAATATTCTGAACTGATTTGGACAAAAGAGAAAAAACAATTCAGTAAAATATAGACTTTCAACAAATGTTGCTGGAGCAATTGCATATCCATAAGGAAATAAAATTAATTTCAACCTAACTCACACACTTCATTCAAAAACTAACTCAAAATGTATCATGGACTTAGATGTATAACATAAAATATGCAACTTTAGAAAAAAACGTAGGAGAAAAATCTTTAGCATTTAAGTCCAAACAAAATGCCCTTGGACTTGACACCTAAAACAGAGCTCATTAAAGAGAAAATTAATAAACTGGAATTTACCAAAATGAAAATCTTTTGTGCTGTGAAAAACTCTGCTAAGCAGACTAAAAGACAGGTTTCAACTGAGAAAAACTATTTTATTTTTGATGGAATATTTTTATTTTTTAAAATTTATTGGGTGACATTGGTTAACAGACTTATATGGGTTTGGGGCATACCTCTCTGTGATACTAGATCTGTGTATTGTACTGTGTGCTACCACCTTCTGTCAAACCATCTTCTGTCACCATATAGTGGGCTCCCCTCTACCCTCCACCCCACTCCCTTCCCTCTGGCAACCACAACATTGCTGTCTGTGTCCACAAATTTCAGTTTTATATCCTATATATGAGTGAAATCATGTGATTCTTAGCTTTTTCTGACTGATTTGTTTCACTTAGCATAATGTTCTCAGGGTCCATCCATGTTGTCACAAATGGCATTATGTTGTTTTTTCTTATAGTTGAATAGTATTCCATTGTGTACCTGTGCCACATTTTTATCCAATCCTCCCAGGAAGACATACATATGGTCATCAGATCTATAAAAAGATGTTTGACCTCATTAGCTATTAGGGAGATGCAAATCAAAACTACAGTGAAGTCCCACCTCACATCTGTTAGAATAGCTGCTATCAATAAGACAAGTAATAACAAGTGTGGAGAGGTTGTAGAGAAAAGGGAACCCTCATTCACTGCTCGTGGGAATGCAAAGTGGTACAGCCACTGTGGAAACAGTCTGGCGGTTTCTCAAAAAATTAAAAATAAAGTTGCCATATGACCCAGCAATCCTTCTCCTGAACATCTACCTTAAAAACTTGAAAACATTTATTCACAAAGATACACACCCATATGTTCATTGCAGCAGTATTCACAGTGGCCAAAACACAGGACAACCAAAAATAAAATATTTTCAAATTCATTGTATGACAAAGGACTAACATATATAGGATACACAAAGAACTTTGAAAATTCAACAGTAAAAAAGCAAACAATTCAATTAGAACATGATCAAAAAGCATGAAGTGATATTCCCCCAAATAAAATGGCAAATAAGTACATGGAAAGATGTTTAACATCACTAGCCACTAAAAAATGCAAATTAAAACCACATTGTGCTACCATTACAACCTATCAGAATGGCCAAAATAAAATATAGTAACAAAATCAAATATGGAGAACCAGGACTTCTGCTGGTGGAAACGTACAGTGGTAAAACCACCCCAGAAAAACCATCTGGCAGTTTGTTTTTAAAAATCAGCATATGAAGTATGTACAGCCCAGTCACTGCACTTCTTGGCATTTATCTCTGAGAAACAAAGACTTGTATTTACATACACACACACACACACACACACACACACACTATACATAAATGTTTATAGCAGTTTTATTTGGAATAATCCAAAATACATATATTCTTAAAGAGGTTAATGGTTAAACAAACTGTCATACATCCATACAATGGAATATTACTAAAAAATAAAAAGGAATACATTACTGATACATGGAACAACCTGGATGGATTTCCAGAAAACTATGTTGAGTGAAAAAAGATAATCCCAGAAAGTTACATACTACATGATTGCATTTATGTAACATTCTCTAAATGACAAAATTGTCAAAATGTTGAACAGATGAGTGATTTCCAGGCATTAAGGATGGTGTGTCAATTAGAGATAAGTGGGTATGGCTATAAAGAGCAACATGAGAAATCTGTATGTTTATAGAAATATTCTGTTGATTGTATCAGTGTCAATATCCTGGTTGTGATATTATCCTAGAGCCTTGCGAGTGTGTTACCACTGGCAGAAAACAGGTAAAGGGTACACTAAATTCCTCTGCATTTTTCCTCCACATGTAAATCTACAATTATCTGAAAAGAAAGGACTAAATACAAAAAATAACTATACAATGCACACAACATCCCTAGGCAAAATTTTTTTTATAAAACCTGTTCTACAATAGTATCAATTTATATAAACCCCTATTTAATAAAATAAATCACAAGATAGTTTCATAGTGAAATGAAGAGAAATACTGTGCTTGTGAGTAGGAGACAAAATAGTAGAGATATGAAATCTCTCCAAACAAATCTAAAAACTTTATCATAAATGCAATCACAGTATAATTTTTCATAAAACTCTAGAAACTCAATCTCAAGTTTGTTCAAAAGAATAAAGCCCAATAAAAAAGGCTGATATAGTCTGAAAAAGAAAATCAGAAAAGGATATGACATAGTCAAATACATTGTAATGTTATAATAATCAAACAGGATGATGTCATAGTAAGAAGAGAGAAATCAGCAAACCAAAGTAGAGTCCAAAACAATGTGTGTAAGGGAATTTAGTTGATTGTAAAGGTATAATTTCAGAGGACAGAGAAAAAACATACTATCTGGCAACTTACTGTCCAGGTAAAAATAGTAATAATAAAAAGGTTAATGTCCAGCTGATAAAAAAATTCCTATAATTAATATGAAAAAATGCAATCAAATAAATTTGCAAGTGATATATATGAACAATTTATAGAAGTAAAACAAATGGACAATAAGCATGAAAAGATCTCCAACCTCACTAGTAATTAAGTGTAAGTCAAAACAATATTCACTTATCAGATTGCCTAATATTTAACATATTTAAATACTTAAATATGAATGTCCAGGTTTGGGGAGGGCATGGGTTAGTCATACATGTGTGATGGAAATGTAAATTGGCAGTGCTTTTCTGGAGGATACTTTGGATATATATATTTAAAATTTTAAATATACCCATTTTTTGACTCATCAATTCTACTTCCAGGATGTAGAATATACTCACATGTTTTCATAATACACACATAAGGATAATCTGAATTGAATTTTTGTTTGAAATAGCAAAAATAAATTAAAAATTAAAAATGAAAGAGAAGGAAGGAACAAAACAAAATGCCCATATGTTATTACTGTACATTCATAAAATGGAATACTACATAGCCCTTAAAACAAGGTAAATACATATGTTTTAACATGGAAGTATTTTTAACATATAATTATATGCAAAAAGATTTATAAAAAGGTATAAAGTATGAACATACTTGTTTTTAAAACCATCAACTACCAGAATTATACTTGTATAATTCCTATGTATACATAGAGGTCAATGGACTGAAAATATGAACCTCTTAACAGTAGTTACATGTGAAGAGGAAAGTTGGTCTAGACATGATGAAGAGAAACATACACATCAATCTACTTTTCTATACTTTGAATATTTTACAAAAAAATGCTCATGCATTACTTATGTAATTGTAGAAATCAATAGAATTTTTTGAAAAGCTAAAGTAACAAGAAATTGCAGGGCACAAAGGTCTATGGGTTGTCCATGAGAGAGCCTCATGCTTTCAGGGCCCCTGAGCATGTATGTTCTAAATTTCTACATGTGACACATAGGATCAAAGATGGCAATGCTGAAAGAGGCCTTAGAGATCTTACCAGATCCCTGAGCTCAATAAAGACATCTTTGAGAATGAGTCACAAAATGGAGTCTGGGCTGGAAGGTAGGAAGTGAAAAATAGGCTACAGAAACAATGGTACTCCAGAGTCAATGGAAATTTCAACTCATTTTCTTTATTGAATTTATTGGGATGATATTGGTTAATACAATTATATAGGTTTTAGGTATACAATTCTATAATACATAATCTGCATATTTTATTGTGTGTTTACCACCCCAAATGTCATTCTTAATTTAGTTTTAATCTTAAAATGACCCTGCCATATTAAATATTTTAATAAAACTTCCCCAATTTAATATTAAGGAATCCTTCCAAATACTGTAAGAAAAAAAATTTTTACCTTCTTCTTCATAACCCAATCACTTTTTTTCCCCCGGAAGACAGCTGAACTTCAGGGCTTTATTGTGCCCAGGTTATACTTAGCCACAATGACAATAGAACTCACCAAGGATGGCACAGCTCCAAGGCCTAGAACATAGGAATGGTTTTAGCCCTGTAGGGTAGCTTTTTAAAAAATTAGATATGCTTTTGTGAAGCTATTGGTGGAGAAAAAGTTTCACATTCACTGGCTGAGTGGACAAAGTCCCAGCCAGCAGAAGTGTCCAGCACTTTGATCCCACACTCCAACTGCTTTATCCATAGCCCGTGGTCTTGGATCCCTGCCCTACCTTTTTCTTCTTGCCCTTCAGCTCTTCAAAATAAGTGAACAAGCAAAGAAACTGCTGAAGTTCCTTAGTCAGTGGGCTAACATTTCCAATGATTGTTGCAAATACAAACAGTGCAAATGCTTCTTGTCTTAACAATGGGGTTAAGCCCTAATAAATTTATCATAAGTTGAAAGTGTGAAGTAAAAAATGCATTTAATACATACACCCTACCAAACATCATACCTTAGTCTATCCTACCTTCAACTTGCTCAGAACACCTACATTAGTCTACAGTTAGGCAAAGTCATATACACAAAGCCTGTTTTATAATAAAGTGTTGAATATCTCATGCAATTTATTATGTGTATCACTTTCACACCATCATAAAGTCAAAATTCATTAAGTCAAACCATCATAAGTCATGGACTGTAAATCTGTATGTGATTTTAAATACAATTTCAAGTTTTAATTTCACTTGTATATTTGTATGTGGAGCTACAAGTGACATATACTTTCACTTGTAGCTCCACATATGAATGAAACAGAAGCTAAGTATGAGAAGGGGTTGTTTATGGGATGTTGGATGCAGCATAAGGAAGACATAAGACTTCTTCAGTTTAACAGTGAGACCATAGAACATTGAGGCACACAGAGTGTGGGAGCTGGGGAAGTTCTTAAACATCATCCACCCTATCCTCCTACCCAATGTCCTTGACAGGTTGTGATGTAGTTCCACCTATGCCAGGACATGACCAATAAAAGGAGCTGATTATCTCACCAGGAAAAAGAGGTTTGGAGATGCATTTCAGGGAAAGGGAAGAAAGGATATATTTGGGAATCACCAGGGTGACAGAAATGGGCCTGGTAAAGGGAACCTTTTCTGAGAAAATGGGTTCATATTTGCACATGTTTAGTTTGTAAGGACATTCAAAAGGAGCTGGCCTGTAGATGGTCACAGTGCTATATCTGAGAGTAAGTGAGGGATTGAATCCCTGCAGGGAGAGATCCATATAGAAGAAGGATTTGGGGTGGTGGGGGAAAATGTTATATAGAAATTTATTTAAAACTAACTTGCTAATAAGAAAAACAAAAAACATGAGGTGTGTCTTGTGAAAGCAAGAAGTCACAGGCTCTGGGGCTGAAGAAAAGACTTGATGTGCTCGATGAGAAGTACCCAAAGTGTGCTTGGGTATTTGGACTAATATATTTGAAATAGTCTCCTGCTTTAAAGGTAAACATGTCAGTGATTTCTCCCTACTGTGTAGAGGTCAATGTGAAAAAATCTTCTTTATAGTGGCATACTGTCTCTTAGCATAAATAAAATCACAGAAAATGTAACATATAATGTAATTAACTAACTTAGATTCACACACAGTACTGAGATACCTGACTGAACTTTGTTTCAATTTCCACATTTCTTTCATTTCCTTTATGAAAGTTACATTAAGAAAGAAAAGAAATCTCCCTTGAGTATTTTTATGGTATTTTGGGTGAGTGAAACAGTAATCTTAGCAAATATCACTCTTGGTATCAAAAAGCAGGTTTTCAGGTTGTTTTGGCTTTGTTGCCATTTAATATCAAAGACATAATATTTATTAGAACTCCATTCTATTGAGAAAATAGTTATATATGGTATAAGATATTATGTAATGGTCAGCTGAAATATCATTTGGTTCCAGCTTATCATGAAATGAAATTCCAGACAAAATGTGGAATATTTACTAGGAAAGGGGTTAACACTCAACAGACCCTGAAAAGTTATATATCTATATAGTCATAAATGAAAAATGCAAAAGTAATATAATAAACTATATGAGCTTTTCTACTGACAATTGGCTATTTTATAGCATATTGAAATTTACATACACATTAGTCTTCATGCTCATTGAGAAAAATTGAGATTCTTCATTTACAATATTATAAAGTTAATATAATAAGTTTCCTTTATTTATAAACCATTTTAACTGGGAGAAAGCTCTTTAGTTATGTTTACAACTCTAGTGATCTATACAGTGATTTGGCACTTAAGTTAACACATCAGAGATGAGCAAGGTGATAATCAGCACATTAAGTTTAGAGAATTGCACCAAACTTCTCTGGTAAATATAACAACTTCCAGTAAACATCACACTTTCCTACAACGAAACTCTAACGAATACCATTTTCTATGATAAACATCCATGGTCTCAAGGTGGAACAGTTAACAAAAAATCCAAATCTTTCAATATTGTCTAAAAGTTTTTGCCTTATAAAAAGAGACAGATAAACACGTTTAAATTTTTTAAATTATTTTTAACTTTATTTTTATTGTTGACACTATTACAGATGTCTCCATCCCACCTCCACCAACTTTGCCCACTTCTAACCAGCCCCTGCCCCTTTTCTCTCTGGCCGTCACCACACTGTTGTTTGAAGCCATGGGTCATGCATATATGTTCCTTGGCTAATCCCTTCATTTTCTTTCATCCTTCTTCCACCTCTCTGCAGCTGTCAATTTGTTCTATGTGTCCATACATCGCTTTTTATTTTGCTCATCAGTTGATTTTGTAATGACAACATAAAAACTAAGTATAGATTCAACTTAGCATTATCTTAAAGGATATGTAAATATTTGTTAACCTTGTCTTCTAAGCAAAAGCTGATGGTTAATTAAGTACATAATAATCTCAAAAACAACTGCTGCTTCTGCATTCCCTGCAACTGAATTTTGAGGCATCAAGTCTTATCTTAATTTTTATCAAGGCTGAATTTAAGATATCTGAAGTTTATAGTTCTCTTATTCCATTTAATAACGTAGACAAGTTTATTTGGACCTAAACATTCCATTAGACAGAGTTTCCATTATTTACCTAAATATCAGGTAACATTTTCTAATAATAATAAGTACAAGAGGATACTTTTGGAAGTGACGGATACATTATGGCATAGGCTGTAATAATGGTCATGGATGCATACTTATAACCAAATTTACAAGTTGCATAAATTAAATATGCACAGCTTTTTATATGTCAATCATACATCGATAAAGTAGTTTTTTTAAAAGAGCTATTAAAAAAGAAGTAGATTGCTTGGAAAGTTATAAGGTTTTTGCTTCAGTAAAAGTGTCAAATGGCCTTCTTAAAGGGCCATCCCAACTGTGCCATACACACCAACAAATGACCTTGGCCTTACTTTCAGATGCTGGTGACTCAGGAGTCCTTCCACTCTTTCTCCTCACCATTGAAATTATATTCAGAGAAAATTATAATTGTGTATCTCTTAGCCACCTAATTCATAGATATATGCATAAAGTAAACAGTAATGTTGATCAAGAAGCTAACCAGGGTTGAGGAAGTTCCGGCCAAAATGGAGGAGTAGGTAGAAACCCTTTGCTTCCTCTCACAACCAAAAGGAGGATAATGACCAATCTAAAATCAATAAACAACCAGAAGCTCCAGAAAATCAAACTGCAAGGAACTCCGACAAGCAAGGAATTAAAGAAAAAAATCAACCTGAACAACCAGACCGGTACCCCAAAACAAAGAAATATGGCCCAAATGAAAGAACAGTACAAAACCTCAGAACTAAGTGATGACAACATTGCCAACCTCACTGATGAAGAATTTAAAGCCCTGGTAATCAAAATGCTCACAGAACTGATTGAGCTTGGCTGAAAAATGAAAGAAAAAATGAAAGATGCCCCAAATGAAATAAAGCAAAATATTCAGGGGACCAACAGTGACAAGAAGGAAACCAGGACTCAATGCAACAGTTTGGAGCAAAAGGAAGAAATAAACATCCAACTGGATCAGAATGAAGAAACAAGAATCCAAAAAAATGAAGAGAGGCTGAGGAATCTCTGGGACAACCTGAGATGTTCCAATATCCCAGTTATGGAGGTGCCAGAATGAGAAGAACAACAGCAGGGAATTGAAAACCTATTTGAACAAATAATGAAGGAAAACTTCCCCAATCTGGTGAAGGAAATAGACTTCCAGGAAGCCTAGGAAGCTCAGAGGGTCCCAAAGAAGTTGGACCCAGAGAGGAACACACCAAAGCACATCATTATTAAGTTACCCAAGATTAAAGACATAGAGAAAATCCTAAGAGCAGCAAGATAAAAGGAAAGAGTTACCTACAAAGGAGTTCCCATAAGGCTATCAGCTGATTTCTCAAAAGAAACCTTACAGGCAAGAAGGGGCTGGAGAGAAGTATTTGAAGTCATGAAAAGTAAGGACCTACATCCAAGAATACTCTATCCAGCAAAACTATTATTTAGAATGTGGAGGATACCAGCCTGCAGTATCCATCTTGGCTGCGGATGTTCGTCAAAACATGCTAAAAACATACACAGAGACAACCAGGTCCTGTGGGAGAATAGGAACAGAAGGGCCACTCCTCACGTGGGGAGCGCCTTGGCCACCCTCTCTCCTGGAGGGCGCCATGGACACTCCTCATGTGGGGAGCGCCCCGTGTCCATACCCAAGCAGATTTTTATTGAGAAAACAGACTTAGTTTGTGGATTCACAGTCTTGCAGAAAAGATCAAAAGATATAAACAACTTACAAAGGTGGGGACAGGACTCCTGCTGAGATTCCGGAACTAGGTTTATGGTTCAAGGTTTATGGTTTTTAACATATGAAAGAGGTACAGGTTCCAAAAGTTTCCTGCCTGTGCTTTTAAATTCCAAGATAATAACATCCTCCAGCAAACAGATCTCACAGGATCTTGCATATTCTATGTCCCAGGCCTGATTACCCCAGGGGTCCGCCATTTCTGGTGTGGGCTGTTTCACCCCTTCAGACCTGAGAAGACAAAGGCAGTCAGGAGACTTCGATTTCTCACATCCAAGAGCAAAGACTCAGTCATTGGCAAAATTGGTGATTGATGTCGATCACCCCGTTATTTCCACAGCCCCATGAATCTTGCCCCTGTCATTCCTTCTTGAACGCGTCTGTCTTAAGTTCGTTCTCTTTCCTAGAGAACTGTTACCCATCATTGGCTGCCGTTCAAGCATGAAAAGGAATGAGGCATATGAACAGGCAGCATTCATGCTAGGGAAATAAGTTTTGTCTCCTTCGTGGCTCCTGGTCCAGAGGTCTTTCACTCAGCCTAAGTCATGAGGGGTTACAGCTTCCTGAGACCAGGCAGGGTGGCCCACAACATTAGAATGGAAGGGCAGATAAAATGCTTCTCAGATAAGGTCAAGTTAAAGGAGCTCATCATCACCAAGCCCTTACTATATGAAACATTAAAGGGACTTATCTAAGAAAAAAGATAAAAAATATGAACAATAAAATGACAACAAACTCATAACTATCAACAAATTAACTTAAGAAAAAAACAATGAAAACAAAAACTAAGCAAGCAGCCAGAACAGGAACAGAATCAGAGAAATGGACATCACACAGAGGGAGTTCAGTGGGGAGGTGGAGGGGAGGAATGGGGGGAAAAGGTACAGGGAAGAAGCATAGTTTGTAGGCATAAAATAGACAGGGAAAGACAAAAATGGCATAGGAAACAGAGGACTTAAAGAACTTATATATACAACCCATGGGCATGAACTGAAGCAGGGGGGGAATGCTGGAGGGTTGGGTGGGCAGGCTGGAGGGGGGATAAAGGGGGGGAAACTGGGAAAATTGTAATAGCATAATCAGTAAAAATACTTTTAAAAAAAGACACTAACCAGGGGCTTTGATTCCTAGCCCCTCCTTCCAACTCAGGCTTTACCTGCTCCTTCTTGTGTCTACACTCCTGCCTCTGAATTCCTGTGTGGTACAGGCATAAAACTGGAAAACCTATTAGTGAAGGAGGAAATCCTTCCATTCATCAATCACCAGGTTTCCTTCTGAAACTTTCTCCTTACAGGAGAGGCTGCCTGAAGTCCATCTCCTCTTCAGTTTAGTCAGAGGAATAAATTAAAGAGGATTGGGAAGTGGGGAGTGGGGGTGGAGGGGTGATCCTTACTCCAAGGGTCAGGGAGAAGAATGCCCTTTGTTTTGCTTTGTTTCTCCCCAGGTGGCCCACAGCTGGATGGCAGCTTGGACAAATACATTCTGGGCAACTTACTGGGTGTCTGGAGTTTTGTTATTGGCAATTGCAAAGCAGTGGAGAAAAAGGTGTTTCAATGAACAAACTGCAAGCTAAGATGAACTAGTCAAAGGTAACTAGGAAAGATTAACTAGAATAAGCTGCTTCATATACCATCTGCTGCCTCTTTCCTGAAGGTGGTACTCCAGAGGCAGCAGCTGCTAACATTAAGTCTACTTCGTCAAGCAAGATGAATTAGGGAGAGTACCATTTAGGGAAAGTACCGCCAAATTACCCACACACCTGCTGCCACCTACTCATCAATGTAAGCCTCTTCTAGTATGTTTTTTTTGTTTTGTTTTGTTTTTAAGGCTAGTCTACCTGGAGTGACCCTGGCCTCATTTCAGCCAACTATTATCTCCATTTAAAGATGAGAAATCTTTTCATGTTATTGTCTAATTCTAGCAGAATTAGAAATTTAGCAGAAGGTAGCAGAAGGTAGGAATTTAGAATATTATCTGTACCCTTTGGGAAACTTACTGTTTCCTTAAAATTTTTGTGCCAGATTTCTCCCTTTTGCTTCTCCAGACCTACTCTCCACACTGCCTGGTGACCTGGGAGACTGAGCAGAGTGAACTGTACAATGGCCCTGCCCTCCAGATTCCAGGTGGGGTCGGCGAGTGGAGATCCCCGAGGAGATTAGAAATGGGAAGAGAGCAGGTTCCCTTAAGACTCATGTGTATTGATGCTGGGTAGTCCCCGCCATCAGTGTTTCTCTCCAGGTGGCCCTTTCTACATACTTCTTCTGAGTGCTGGAGTTCCTTCTCAGTATACTTGTGAGTGTTAAGAGCTTCCCAGCTTCCCTGTTGCAAAAGCAGGAGTAAACTTCACTTTTCTTTGTGGTTTTCCTATTTCTGGCTACATTCTTATAAATAGGCCACTTTATTAAACTCTGCTTAAGTATTCTAATTTCGAAATACCCTGGCCATCTGTTTCATAGAACCCTGAAACAAATATCAATCTTACTTATATAATACATTCAACTATTTAAGAGAATATGATGTATTAACATGTTGGTAAGAACTGTAGATTTCAGAGATGGAGAAATCCTGCAATCCTTAACTTTTTGTTATTTCTAAACATAGTTCTTTTTTTGTCCAGCTTTTAAAAAAAGACAGTAGAAATATATATGATTATGCCAAAAGATGAGAAATTATTTAGATACTGAAGTCAACCTTGGATATTACAATAGCTAATCATTAGACTAGGGAAACACCTGGGGAGGGCTGCATATGAAAATGGCTTTTTTCACATAGTAATTAGTCATGATTGCAGAAAATTCCCTTTCCTCTTCTTGTCTTTCCTTAGCTTCCTCTTTTTTTCTCTTTCCTCTCTCCCTCCCTAACCCAGACAAACATAGTTAATTGTCTAATTCACCAGTTAGCTCAATGCCCTTCTTCCTTATTTCTTTACTTACCAAAGGTTCTAGACAGCCAGACATTTGCATTTCCAGAATCCCTAGCAGCTAGGGCTGGCCACATGACCCAATTATGGCTAGTGAAACATAAGTGGAAATATGCTAGGGAGCTTCTGGGATAGATTTTGCTTCTACTGAAAAGAGACAGAAGTAACAGGGAGATCATTGGTAGAGCCTATTTCCCTGTCTTGATGTCTTGAAGGCAAATACGAGCTCTGGGTTTGCAACAGCCATCGTGTGTCCATGAGACAACCAGCACTCAGATGAAAAAATCAAAGGTGGCAGAGTGGAAATAGTTAAAGAGCCTGGTCTTTAATGACAATTTTTTCCTGCTGAAATTAGCAAAAAACTCAGGTTCAGACTTAATGTCAGTGATAAAAGCAAAACCTATTTTAATACGCTGTTAATTACTATCACCTATGGAAGAAATCATTCCAACTGATACATACCCATCACCCTTTTTTCTTCTTCTCATCTGCCTCCCTTTTTCCTTTTTCTTCATTCTCTATTATGAGATTGTGTCTTTCCACTCTGACTTCATATGTTGAATTTCTAATGTTTAGTACCTCAGCAGGTGACTATAACTGGAGATAAGATGTTTAAAGAGGTAATGAAATTAAAATAAAATCCTTAAAGTGGCTCCTAACCCAACATGTTGGTTGCCCTTTAAAAAGAGGTAATTTGGACACAGAGATGTACAGAGGACAGACCATGTGAAGTCACAGGGAGATGTCCATCTATAAGCTAAGGAAAGAGACCTCTGAAGAAAACAACCCTGATGACACCCTTGTCTTAAACTTCTAGTCTCCAGAACTGTGAGAAAATAATTAATTCTGTTGTTTAAAATAAATAAGTAAATAAATAAATAAATAAAAAGAAATTTCTGGAGTCCAGAAAAGTTCGAGATCAAGGTTTAGGCAGGTTGGTTCCTCTTGAGGGCTTCTTATGGTTTGCTGGAAAGCTTTCATATAGCTGATTCCTGACTTCATGTTCACACAGTTTCTCCCTGTGTGCATGTCTGTCTCTGAATACCAAAGGGCAGCAGTCCTATTGAACTGGGACCATCCTAATAACTTCATTTTAACTTGATAGCTTCTGTAAACACTTTGTCTCCAATTAAGATTGAATTCCAAGGTCCTAAATATTAAATATATTTTTATTACATGCATTAAATATATGAATATGAAGAGGACACAGTTCAAACCATAATAATGCCAAGCTAGAAACCTTAGAGTCAGCTTTGAGTACACCCTCTCTTTGCTCCCTAACCCTAATCTTTAACCAAGTGCTGTTGCTTCTATCCATGTCCTACTTACCTCCTCCAGCAAGTCCTTCCTGCAAATGGCAATAGTCCTAAAATCACACAGCACAGGTGGCAAACACAAGGCCCGCAGGCTGAATCCAGCTTTCTGCCTCGTTTTATCCAGCCCAGCACCTTGTTTCTAGCCAAGTTCTCATTTAACTGTTAAGGAGTAGTTACATTTATACAGTCCTAAAATTACATTCAGCCCTTTGAAGGCAACCACGAGGCTGATGTGGTCCCTGGTGAAAATGTGTTTGACACCCCTGCCATAGAGTATTAGGTTTGTTATATTGCTCTAGTTATTCAAGTACACACAGTGATTCCCTAGTACTTCTAAAATCAAGTTGGAAAGCCTCTTCCTTGTTCCAAAGGTTTCCATATCTCCCTGGTATACCACCACACCCTGAGGAGGCTGGCTTTCTCAGTGGATCTTACATGTCATCTGCTTCGTGCTATTTCCACTGCTTAGAATGCCTTTCTTTGCCTGTTCTAAACTTGTGCATCCTTTAAAGGCCAGCCTGAGTCATAGTTCTTCCCTAGCAATCTTCCCTGAGGGTTCCCTTCTTAGAATCCTACTAGGATGTACTATAGCCAATATCTTACAGCTATGTTCTTTTTTTTAACTACTTCATGTATGTGAGTCTCTTTAAGCAGTCTGTTACCAAACTCAAGAGTTCTAATCAAGAATGAGACATGGTTGTCACAAGGTAGTTTTACTTACTTGCATTCAGTAAAGGAGTCAGGGGATTCATATGCAAAGGAAGACATAGCCATTACTTATGTATACTATTTGGTTAATTACACATTGATTTCTTTTTTACAGTTGGCTACGTTCGCCTGGTTGGGTTCCTGTCAAGACCATCCTATTTACAGCTGGTCTGCCAAATGTGCTACTTTTAACATTTAACAAGAATAATATTTAGTAATAACATTTAGAACTACCCAGACCTTGAGACCTTTGTCCTATCTACTAGCTTTGAGCTGCTTTAGGACAGAGCCATGACTAACATTTCTCTTAAGTCTTCCACCCTGCCCAAGAAAGTGTCTGAGGTATACTAGATATCAATAAATGTTGGTTGAATGAAGCAATGAATGTGTAGGTGGTCTAGAGTACTAAAGAGTGACTACAGGAATGATTATATGAATGAATGATGATGCTAATGATAGTATTCTACTGCTGAAAGCCCCTCTAAGTATTCACCTGTACTGATGCAAGGGGCTTCAGTGTGATAGAGGCTTACTTTCTGAGGGGCATGCTGCATCTGGCTCTGTCCTTACGTGGAAGGCTGAGGTGACCAAAGAAATGTAGTTCACCAGGGATTGAAGAAATGGCTCCAATCCCTCATCTTAAGCCTAGTGGCCTAAAGCTCATTTCAGACTATTGTGTTTGAGACCTGAATAGACACAGGAAGAACAATTTAGATCTTTAGGAAGAGGCTTGAGCACAATGATTGGAGGTACCTGAATAGGTCTGATAATGATTTTCTGTGCTTCTGACAACTGTGGCCTACCATGAAGAAGGTAAAAGAATGTCCATGGCATTTATTTTTTAATTATATGTTATTGATTATGATATTATAGTTTTCCCAATTTTTCCCCTTTATCCCCCTTCCACCCTGCACCCCCCCAACCCTCCAGCATCCCCTCACTTAGTTCAGTCCACTATATAAGTTCTTTGAGTTCTCTGTTTCCTATGCTATTTTTGACTTCTCCCTGTCTATTTAATGCCTACCGATTATGCTTCTTCTTCCCTGCAACTTTCCCCACTCATTCATCCCTTCTGCCTCCCCACTGAAATTCCTCCAGGTGATGTCCATTTCTCTGATTCTGTTCCTGTTCTAGTTGTGTGCTTAGTTTTTTGTTTTCATTGTTTTTCTTTCTTTTAGTGTTTTAGGTTCATTTGTTGATAGTTGTGTTTGTTGTCATTTTACTGCTCATATTTTTAATCTTCCTTTTCTTAGATAAGTCCTTTAACATTTCATATAATAATGGCTTCGTGATGATGAACTCCTTTAACTTGACCTTATCTGAGAAGCACTTTATCTGCCCTTCCATTCTAAATAATAGTTTTGCTGAATAGAGTATTCTTGGATGTAGGTCCTTGCCTTTCATGGCTTCAAATACTTCTTTCCAGCCCCTTCTTGCCTGTAAGATTTCTTTTGAGAAATCAGCTGATAGCCTTATGGGAATGTTGGGGACCGCCCTGCCTGGTCTCAGGAAGCTGTAACCCTCTGTGACTTAGGCTGAGTGAAAGACCTCCGGACCAGGAGCCACTAAGGAGACAAAACTTGATGAACACTAGCATGAACGCTGCCTGTTCTAATGCCTGGCTCCCTTTGCATGATCTGCAGTCAATGACAGGTAACAATTCTCTAGGAAAAAGAATGAACCTAAGACAGATGTGATCACATGGGAATGCCCTAAGAGAAGAGACTCAGGGCTGTGGAAATTAAGGGGTGTTGGACATCAACCCCTGCCCCCTTGGCTTTGTCAAAGCCTGAATCCTTGTTCTTAGAAGTGAGTAATCCAAGTATCCTGGCTGCCTTTGTTTTCTCTTTTAACTCAGGCCTGCGGAAATAACAGGGGTGGTACAGCCCATACCAGACATGGTGTACCCTTGGGGTAATCAGGCCTGGGACATAGAATATGCAAGATCCTGTAAGATCTGTTTGCTGGAGGATGTTATTAGATTAGAATTTGTAGGCACAGACAGGAAACCAAAACTAGCCCTTTGAGCCCTGTTAGATAAAATACTAAGCTCTGCCCAGAATCACAGCAGGGGTTCTGTCTGCACCTTTGTAAGTCACCTACCTCTTTTGATCTTTTCTGCCAGACTGTGAATCCACAAACTAAGTCTGTATTCTCAATAAAAATATGCTTGGGAATGGAAATGGAGCTCTCCACTAGAGAGGGTGGTCATGGCGCTCTCCACTAGAAACAGTGACCATTCCGTTTTTACTTCCCCACAGAAACTGCTTGTCTCTGTGTATATCTTTCTCGTGTTTCAACAAGCATCTGCAGCAGAGATGGATATTGCTGGCCAGTATCCGCCACATGGGAACTCCTTTGTAGGTAACTCTTTCCTTTTTACTTGCTACTCTTAGGATTTTCTCTATGTCTTTAATCTTGGGTAACTTAATAATGATGTGCTTTGGTGTGTTCCTCTTTGGGTCCAACTTCTTTGGGACTCTCTGAGCTTCCTAGGCTTCCTGGAAGTCTATTTCCTTCACCAGATTGGGGAAGTTTTCCTTCATTATTTGTTCAAATAGGTTTTCAATTCCCTGCTGTTGTTCTTCTCATTCTGGCACCTCTATAATTGGGATATTGGAATATCACAGGTTGTCCCAGAGATTCCTCAGCCTCTCTTCATTTTTTTGGATTCTTGTTTCTTCATTCTGATCCAGCTGGATGTTTATTTCTTCCTTTTGTTCCAAACTGTTGCATTGAGTCCTGGTTTCCTTCTTGTCACTGTTGGTCCCCTGAATATTTTGCTTTATTTCATTTGGGGCATCTTTCATTTTTTCTTTCATTTTTCAGCCAAGCTCAATCAGTTCTGTGAACATTTTGAATACCAGAGCTTTAAATTCTCCATCAGATAGGTTGGCTCTATCCTCCTCACTTAGCTCTCTTTCTGAGGTTTTGTACTGTTCTTTCATTTTGGCCATATTTCTTTTCTCAGGGCCCTCATAAGTTGTAAGGAGGCAGAGCCTTAGGTATTCACCAGGTGGGAAAACCTCCTTGCTGCGCTGTGGTGCTGCCTGTGGGGGAGGGGTTAGAGAAGGAAAAATGCAGATCGCCTGCTCATCTCTAGCGCAGTTTTCAACAGACTCTCATGTGAGACTGGGAGTTTTTCCCACCGTGGCATCCCCCACCATAGTCCACAACCACCTCTGAGCCCCAGTTTCCCCTAAGTCAGCCCCTCCTGCACAGCCTACTGCCTCACCGCAGGCAGCCCAGCCCCCATGGTCAATCACCTCACTGCTGTTTTTCTCTGTTTACTGCCTTACCAGTCTGGTTGTTCTCTTTGTTTCTTTAATTCCATGGTTGTCGGAGTTCCATGCAGTTTGATTTTCTGGCACTTCTGGTTGTTTATTGATTTTAGATTGGTTGTTTTTCTCCTTTTGGTTGTGCGAGGAAATGAAGGGTTTCTACCTATGCCTCTGTCTTGGCTGTAACTCTCCCATGATGTTTCTGAAAGTGCTGCCCGAAGGACAAGGATTTAGTCCTGGTCGTTGTTAAGAGTACTATAAAAACATGGCTGAAAAACACCTTAACCAATGGGCTTATTGATTACCTACAGCAACAGAGAAGTAACAGAAATCACTGGCCAAGGTGCAATCCCTGAAGTCAGAGGTCATTTCCTACCCAACTACTCTCCACAGCAGCCCTCACCAGGCCAGAAACAGATGCTACCTCACAATGAAAATGCAAACCTGTTAAAAGTCCTCAGAAGAGAGAGGGGCCACTCCCAACTCAAGATGAAAGCCCTGGATTCTATGATGGTGCAGAGGTGGGAAATCTCTTGGGAACTTGTTTCTGGTGGGGTCTGGGCAGAAGCAGAGGGAAATAGAAGGGCTGGTTCTCTCTCTGAAGGTCCTACTTTCATCTGTGTCAGGCCTGTAGTTAGAGAGGTTTGGAGGGTCAAGCCATTAGAATAGATCACCTAAGGACCAGCTCGAAAGTGATAACAGGGCCAACTAGCACCACCTACATAATTTGCAGGGCCCAGTGCAAAATAAAAATGAGGGATTCCTTGTACAAAAATTATCAGAAAAAGTATTGTTAAAAATTAAAGAAAGAGACATCAGAACATTAAACCAAGTGTGGGGCCCTTTTGAACATGAGACCTTGGTGCGATTACTCAGGTCTCATGCCAGGAGAGCCAGCCATAGATGCAGCACCTGGAGAAACATAGTGTTTAGTCCAAACTACTCACTATGGCCTCCTGGTCACACCCAAGCTCTCCTGCCTCGGAGCCTGTGTTCCTGCTGTCACTTCTACTGAAACACCTTCCCTCCCTGACTTGCCCCATCTTCCTCTTGGGTGATGCCTAGGGTGTTTGCTTATAATAACATTAATGATACATTTGTATGTCTTTTCATATATATACTATATGTGACAATAAAAATGTTTTTTAAGTAAAACAACAACATGTTCGTACAGAATCTGATCAATGACTGCCAGAATCCAGTCGTGAATTTGTGTCCATTTATCTCCAAGGAGTCCTCTCTTAGCAGATATATTCCTTCTTCATTCTGTGAGGATTAAAGGAATCAATACATGTATTGTGATTAAATGCCCAGGACATAGTAAATACTCCACAGATATCACCTGTTATTATTGACATTAATTCATAATTACTATAGGACATGATTCCTGAGTCAAATTATCATCTGAGATAGCTCTGAGGGTGGGAGGGTTACCTAATTTTGTCTGTACTTTCTACCTTATGAGTTTTAAGAAGTGGAGCACCTTGGGGCATTCCCACGTATAAATGACTCCTACACACAGGCAGAGTGCAATTTCCCTAGAACGTTTGACTAGTCTTCCAGATCAGCTGCCACTCAGAGGAACACCTTGCATATTTCAGAAAAGTAACTTCCTTACTGCACATCTGCTTGGTTTTCCTTCCTCTCTGTCCTCTTTGTTTCCTTTTTCTCATCTTACTTTAAGCCTCTTGAGCACATTAACAAGAATGAGAAAATTTCCCCAACCCCTTTTTTAACTGCAACATGATTCAGCATACTTCTAATCATTTTTTTTTATTCTGGATACATGAATAATATTGATCTTTTTAGGGACTTAGCTCTATGTGCTTGTCCTATGTGATGAACTGTGACACAGAAAATAGACTGTGAATAATTACAGTGTTGCTTTTTAGTCCCTAAAGCTACAGCCACATTTGGAGGCATTTGCCATTTACTTGATACCTTCAAGGTATCAATACTTGATACCTTTGGTTTATTAATTTGAAGCCAGGATACAGAGGGAGTATAATTCTTATAAGGAGTTTAGTTGAATGCTGAGAATATGTGTTCAGAACCATGAAGCAATTCAGAGATAAAATTGGGATTTGATTTCAAAACTTTTAATGCATTGAATTTTATGCAAGAATAAAATATCAGCAAATATAAGATAACCCAGTTATTCTGTTATGGTGGAACTAAAACTCACACATCATCAGAAAATGCATCTTCCTCCTGCGTTCACTGGGATGGATGCTTAGCTGAGGCTTTCTGTGATGCCTAGTGTGTATGACATGTCTAGCATGAAACAAAAAGTAATAAGAAAAGGTGTGATGGGTATGGCAAGCAACTTTGCTTTGTTGCATGGTTTACTGCTATAAGGATGATAGAGATCTTAACGGGAGAGTGGAACAAAAAGTATTATAGGTCATTGTTTCTAGATATATGAAGAGGGACCAACAATTAGAGGACAATAAGCAATTACTGTTAATGCTGTTAAATATAATGGTGGCTTGTGATGCCATTGCATGATAAAACATGAAATATTATAATGTCCATAAAGTACTTAATATCTGAAATATTTTATTGAAAATAAAATATGTAGATAATATGAATAAGGATGGAGACTCACTCTGTCTGATTTCAAGAATTACCATAAATATATAGTAATTAAGACAGTGCAGTATTGGCCTAAAGACAGACAAACAGATCAATGGATTAGAGTAGAGGTTCTAGAAATATACCTACATATATATGGCCAATAGAATATTGGCAATGGTGCATAAAGAGTTTGAAAGTAAAGTGTTGAGGTAATTGTACATCCATGCAAAAAGATTAACCCACACCTCTTACCCAATACTAAAGATAACAGTGAATCACAGGCCTTCATGTAAAACATAAACTATAAAACTTTAAGAAGAAAAAAACAGCCATTAACATTTTGGTATATTATGTCTTTGTAGTATTCAATTCATATGAAATTCTATCAAATTGTATATACTCTTCTTAAAACCAGTTTTTTGTTACTTAACATTGCATAATTAACATTTTTCCATTACCCTAAGTGGCTCCTCCTGTCTCTTCACTGGAGGCCATCCTCTGGTCTAGAATAGAGGAGAGCACAAGAATGAGGGACTGATTAAGAACTTGGTTCCTTGAGTGGGAATCCAGAAACAGACCTGATGGCCCAGCTCATCTATCCCATAGGGGTGGCCTCCGAATAAAGAACACTGCCCCTCTCTAATGACAAACCTCAGAACTGTGCTGGAAAGTCAGCCACCACATGACAAATCCTGAAATAAATAAACCTGAAAAGAGTTTACTTCATGAGTCAACTTCTGCAACTGTAGAGGCCAGAAACTCCTTGACTTTGGGAGTATTTGGCTTTTTTTCCTTTTGCCTCACTGCTATGTTTTCTAGAACCACAGTACCCTGCATTGTCTGTCTGTGCCTGTCATCATCTTATTCAAGAAAACCCCAAACCACATAAATGTAATATAAAAAGATATTTTTAATTCTACCCTTTAGTTTTATTGTCACATGTAAAGATCATATCTGGGTGTAAGTTAGCACCAATGAATTCATTATAGAAAATGGCTATAAGACTTCCTTCTGGGGGAGAGAGTGCTCTGACAGGAGGGAAGGTGACACTAAGATATATTTAGCCTCATAAGAGGCAGAGGGGGTTCTAAACCCATGTGCTCCTGGGGTTGAGTCAGACTGGTTCTACTCTTCTGTGAAGTCCTCAGGTGTCATTTTATCTACTGAGTAATTTATATTCTCTGGTTCAGTTTCTCCACTTGAATGTAAAATTCAACATATGAGAATAGTGGTTGGACCACATCTATAATCCAACCAAAAAGATGAGTGTCTGGCATCTGATAGGTATGAAATAAAAACTGTGGCAGATGGATGAATAGGATGTATGGATGGATGGATGGAGTGTGATAAAATGTACTAATGCCTTATTTTTCCCATTGTTCACTTGGGGTGCTTCATTGAAGTGATGATCCCAGATTTTACTCTTACACACACCAAACATTAGGCTTTCATTTACACATTGTTTGTTCTCAGTCTTTAGAGGAACAAGGTAATAATCTTTTCTCTGATTTCTCTGTAAAATTCTTCAAGTTGCTTACTAAACAACAGCAACACCACCAAAAACATAGGGCACAATCCCTGCTGCCCATCCACCTCATGCCAGGGGCCTCCAGCTTGGCAGGATCTATCTACCAAGCCATCTGCATTTGTCCATTAGGCTCACACACGTGTGTCCTTCAGGTCAGGCATCCAGCAGGGACCAACCCCATTTCAGCCCTGAAGTAATGTGATCCCAGCCCAAATGTGAGGCCACCAGCACCCACTCATCTCAGGTGCCTAGGTGGGCAGCCTTCACCCTTGTAGTCAGTGGGCCTGTGCCCCTCTGTGGCTGCTAGTTTACTTCCTTTCTCAGAGAGTAAAAAGTTTATAGGAGGGTCTGGGCCAAAAGCAAAGAAACTAAGCTTTGGGGTCATTTTATTATAGGCATAGTCACATGAGATTTGGGTCAACTTTTTAAAAAAGTTTAAAGTCCATATAGGACTTTGATTATCATCTTGGCATATTTCTTAGGAGTCTGACCACACTTCCACCATTGAAGGCTCACCTTATCAGACAGTATCAGGAATACTCAAGTGACACCTGCCTATAGTTTAATTCAGTAAAAGTTTATTGAAGACTAAATGTGCCAGGTACTATGAAGTTTTGCTTACACAGAATTTACAATTTGGTTGAAAATAAAAGATGATGTGTTTGTAGAAGAACACAAGGCGAGATCTACTCAGGAGTTGAACCACAGGCTCTCCTACTCTCAGAGGGAAGGAGTGCCCTTCTCTGCTTTCAGACATAGATAGACTCATCCAGAACCTCCTAAAGTAGATCTTTTATATAGAAGGGGATGTCTTAAAAATATAAAATATAATGATGTCACACAAAGAATCACAACAAACGTATGTCAAAAATTGTTAACAAAATTAATTGGAACCACATACCAAACAATAAATTTCAAGACTCTAGATTCCAATTTCAATGATCTGAAATTCAGTTGCAAATTTAGGCATGATCAACAAAAGATCTCCAAGCAGAAAAATAGATACAACCAAGTTTGTGCACCATTCATGAGTGAGCCCAAAATCTAATTACTCTTTTTTTTAATTTTTAATTTTTATTCAATTACAATTGTTTCCATTCCCCCCCCCCTTATTCTCCCTTGCCATACCCACCCCCTACATTCCACTTTCAGTCCTCCCCCTACTACGTTGTCTTTGTCCATGGGTCTTTTATAAATGTTCCTTGACTTGACCCTTTAATTTTATGTCCAGTTCTAACAAGAGTAACATCCCTGTTTACTAACCAAAAACTAGTTAACAGAAGCTATTTAAAAGAGAAGGAATGGAAGCAAGGGAAAGTGGTGAAGGAGTCAATGGAAATCACACTGACCTCCTCCCAGGACCACTCTGGAATTACAACTCAATTGTGGAGAAACCACCTGGAACAAACAACTGAGAAATAGCCAGAGAGAAGCATATAACTTTGGACATATAGAACCAGCTTCAGTATAACCGTTCTGGTAAAAAGTGTGGTGAAGAATTGAGAGGGCTAGCTGGGTGCCCATAGGTGGCAGTGCCAGCAGGATAATTAAGGGGCCAGGTGGATAACCCAAAAAAGATTGGAATCTAAACCCTAAGCTAGGAGTCCCAGCCTACAACACCAGAGCCCAAAAAGTACACAGATAACAACCAGTGGAAAAAGCAACAGGGTTGCTCTCTGCCAGAGACACACAGTTGGAGGCCGAAGGGCCAACACACAAAATTTAATTTGCAGCCACTTACCCAGGGCCCAAGCAAAGGCAAGAGCTACGTGGACTAGAGATGCTTGAGGACAAATGGTACAGAGGCTTTGGGGAGAGAACTGAGAGTAACCACCAGGATTCTGACACTGATATTGAGTTCAAAACAATGATTATAAGGAAGCTCAATGAGCTCAGTGTGAACTACGTAAAACTACAGGGAAATTATAAGGAACTAACTGCAAACTATATCAGCATACAAAAGGACATAGGAACAATCAACAAGTGCCAAGAAGAAATGCAGAATACAATTTCTGAATGAAAGAACACAGTAGAAGGAATCAAGAGCAGGCTCAATGAAGCAGAGGATTGAATCAGTGAGAAGGAGGATAAAGTAGAGAAAAATCTCCCAAAAAAGAGAAAGAAAAGGAAAAAAGACTAAAAAAATGAAGAGAGGTTAAAGGAAATGCAGGACAACATAAAATGGAATAATACCTATATAATAGCAATGGGAGAAGGAGAAGAGGAGCAAGGGATAGAAAACCTGTTTGAAAAACTAATAATGGAAAACTTCCCTAATTTGATGAGAGAAGAAGGCACATAAGTCCAGGAAGCAGAGAGGGTCTCAATCAAGAAGAACCCAAAGACACCAACTTCAAGACACAGCATAAATAAAATAGCAAAATTTAAAGACAAAGAGAGAATCTTAAAGGCAGCAAAGGAGAAATAGAAAGTAACATACAAGGGAACCCTGATAACGGCAACAGCTGACTTTTCAACAGAAACAGTGCAAGCCAGAAAGAAATGGCAAAGAATACTCCAACTAATAAAAACAAAGATCTGCAACTGACACTACTCAATCCAGCAAGGCTCTCAATTAAAATGGAAGGCCAAATAAGGAGCATACCAGACAAAAAAAGGCTAAAAGAATATACCTCCCCCAAACCAGCTCTGCAAGATATGCTAAACAGACTGTTTTAAGAAGAGGAAGGAAAACAGTGAGAGAGAAAGGAACATAGGTACAAAGGGAGTAAAAGAGCAATGAATAGGTACCTACTAATAATAACATTAAATGTAAATATATTAAATGTTCCAATCAAAAGACATAGAATAGCTGAATGGATAGGAAAACATGACCCACACATATGCTGCCTACAGGTAACGCACCTCAAAACAAAAGACCAGCAACAAACTGAAAATGAAAGCTGGAAAAAATATTCGATACAAACAGAAGGGGAAAAAAGCTGGGGTAGTGATACTTATATCTGACAAAATAGACTTAAAAACAAAGGCCATAAAAAGAGACCTAGAAAGACACTTCATAATACTCAAGAAAAGAATCCATCAAGAAGACATAAACATTATAAATATATATGTGTCCAACATAGGAGCATGCAAATACATAAGGAAAATTCTGGAGGACTTCAAGAAAGATACAGACAGCAACACACATATACTAGGGGATTTTTGATACCCCACTGTCAACAATGTATAGATCTTCCAAACAAAATATCAACAAAGATATTGCAGCATTGAACAATGCCCTAGATCAAATGGACTTCACAGATATATATAGAACCTTTCATTCCAAAGAAGCAAATTACTCATCTTTTCAAATGCACATGGGACATTTTCAAACATAGACCACATGATAGGACACAAAACAAGCCTCAACAAATTCAAGAACATTTAAATCATATCAAGCATTTTTTCTGACTACAGAGACTGAAACTAAAAACCAGCCTCAAGAAAAGAACTCAAAAACACTCAAACTCGTGGAGGCTCAATAGCATGCTATTAAAAAATGGATGGGTGAAGAATGAGATCAAAGAAGAAATCAAAAACTTCTAGAAACAAAGGAAAATGCACACACAATAGTCCAAAACTTATGGGATGCTGAAAAGGCAGTCCTGAGAGGGAAATTCATGGTGATTCAGGCCTACCTAAAAAAGATAAAAACATTTGAAATAAACAATCTAACACTACATCTACAAGAACTCGAGGAACAACAACAAAGGCAGCCCAGAGCAAGCAGAAGGAAGGAAATAACCAAGATCAGAGCAGAATTAAATGACATAGAGACTAAAGAAACAATTCTAAGGATCAATAAATCCAGGAGCTGCTTCTTTGAAAAGATAAACAAAATTGGCAAGCCTTTAAGCAGATTCATCAACAAAAAAAAAGAGAGAGAACCGAAATAAACATAATGAGAAATGAAAGAAGAGAAATTACAACTGATAACACAGAAATACAAAGGATTGTAAGAAATTACTATGAAGAACTGTATGCCAAGCAATTTGAAAACTGAGGTGAGATGGACAAATTTCTAGAAAAATATAATCTTCTGAAACTCAATGAAAAAGAAGCAGAAAGCCTGAACAAACCAATAACAGCAAAAGAAATTGAAGCAGTAATCAAAAAACTCTCAGAACACAAAAGCCATGGACTGGATGGTTTCACAGGACAATTTTACAAAACATTTAAGGAAGAGCTAACCCCTATCCATCACAGACTTTTCAAAAAAAATCCAAGAAAAGGAAGCTTCTGAAACTCTTTATGAAGCCAGTATCATCCTAATCCCAAAACAGGATAAAGACACAAGGAAAAAAGAAAACTACAGGCCAATATCGCTGATGAACATAGATGCTAAAATTATTAACAAATATTGGCAAATCACATCCAGAAATACATTAAAAAGATCATACACCATAATCATGTAGGATTCATCCCAGGGATGCAAGGATGGTACAATATTCACAAATCAAAAAACATAATATATCACATAAACAAAAGCAAAGACAGAAATTACATGATCATATCAATAGATGCAGAGAATGCATTTGATAAGGTACAGCACCCATTTATGATCAAAATACTCAGCAAAGTGGGAGTAGATAGAGCATTCCTCAACATAATAAAGGCCGTATTTGGGAGATCTACACCAATATCATACACAAAATAAATAAAAATAAAAGCTTGGGCAAAAAATAAAAGCTTTCCCATAAGATCAGGAACAAGACAAGGATATCCGCTTTCACCACTTCTATTCAAAATAGTAATAGAAGTCTAGCCAAAGCAATAAGACAAGAAGAAGAAATAAAAGTCATCCAAATTGGAAAGGAGGAAGTAAAACTGTCATTGTTTGCAGGTGACATAATAGTGTACATAGAAAACCGTACAGACTCCGCCAAAAAACTATTCCATCTAATAAGTGAATTTGGCAAAACAGCAGGATACAAAGTCAATATCCCGAAATCAAAGGCATTTTTGTACACCAGTAATGAAATATCAGAAACATGAATCAAGAAAAAATCCCAGTTGCTATGGCAACAAGAAAAAGAAAATACCTCAGAATAAACCTAACTAAGGATGTCAAAGACCTGTACTCAGGAAACTACACAACACTCAAGAAAGAAATTAAGAAAGACACAAATAAATGGAAGCATACACCATGTTCATGGATTGAAAGAATTAACATCATCAAAATGTCTATACTACCCAAAGCAATTTATAGATTCAATATAATCCCTATTAAAATACTATGACATATTTCAGAGGTATAGAACAAGCACTTCAAAAATTTATAGGGAATCAAAAACAATCCTAAATAGCTGCAGCAATTTTGGGAAAGAAGAACAAAGTAGTTGGGATCACCATACCTGTCATCAAACTATATTACAAGGCCACGGTAATCAAAACAGTCTGGTACTGGCATAAAAACAGACAGACAGACAAATGGAACAGAATATAGAACCCAGAAATAAACCCAAGTCTCTATGGTCAATTAATATTTGTCAAAGGGGGCAGAAACACAACATGGAATCAAAATAACCTCCTCAACAAATGATGTTGGCATATTTGGACAGCTACATGAAAAAAAATGAAACTTTACCACCATCTTACATCATACACAAAAATAAACTCAAGATGGATACAAGCCTTAAAAATAAGTCATGATACCATAAAAGTCCCAGAGGAGAAGATAGGCAGGACCATCTCAGATATTCCTTGCAGCAATATTTTCACTGATGTGTCCTGTAGAGGAAGGGACATAAAGGAAAGAATAAACAAATAGGACCTCATCAAAACAAAAATCATCTGCATGGATAAAGATAACATTAGCAAAATGAAACAGGAGCCAAGTGTATGGGAAAATATACGTGCCAATAGTATCTCAGATGAGGGTTTGATCTCCAAAATATGTAAAGAACTCACACGACTCCACACCAGGAAGACAAACAGTCCAGTTGATAAATGGGCAAAGGACCTGAACAGACACTTCTACAGAGAGGACATACAGAGGGCCTAGACACATATGAAAAGATGCTCAGCATCACTAGCCATCAGACAGATGCAAATTAAAACCACAATGAGATACAACTTCACACCAGTCAGAATGGCCATCTTAAACAAATAGACAAACAATAAGTGCTGGCAGGGTTGTGGAGAAAAGGGCAGCCTAGTTCACTGTGGTGGGAATGGAAACTTGTACAGCCTCTGTTGAATACAGTATGGAATTTCCTCAAGAAACTTAAGATGGAATTGCCTTTTGATCCAGTAATTCCACTGCTGGGTTTATACCCTAAGAATCCTGAAACACTAATTCAAAAGAACCTATGCATCCCAATGTTCGTAGCAGCACAATTTGCAATAGCCAAGTGCTGGAAGCAGCCCAGGTGCCCATCAGTAAATGAATGGATCAATTTAATGGTACATTTATACAATGGAATACTATGCAGCAGAAAGAAAGGAGTTCCTACACTTCATGACAACATGGATGGAACTAAAGGTATTATGCTAAGTGAAGTAAGTCTAGCAGTGAAAGACAAATACCATATGATCTCACCTATAAATGGTGGGCCTAGGAACCTAATTAACAAAGCACACTGGCAAGCAAAATACAGCCAGAGACATTAAAATTGACAACAAACTGATAGTAACCAGAGTGGAGGAGAGAGAGAAATAATGTGGGAAAGGAGAGAAATGGACATAAATGAACATGAATGAGGGACCCATGAATGGAGCCAAGGGGGTGTAGGATTGAGGGTAGGAGGTGGGCATGGGTAGCGCAGGGGAAAGTGGTGGTGGGAAAATGGAAACAACCATATTTGAACATCAATAAAAGAAAAGGAAAGAGGGGTTAAAGATGGCGGCTTTGCTCCAAGCAGCATGATTCTCGGCTTCTGTGAAGAGGAGGGAAACTCGTGGATCGGTAGAGGAACAGAGCATGTGGCCTAGGTTACTGAAACACTTTTAAAAAGAGTACATCAAAAGTTATAGTGGTCATTGAAAAACCAGACAGTAAGGAGACTGCTTCAGGACAACAGGGACACAGTGATCAGCGCGGGGACCAGGGGGGTTGCAGTTCCCAGGCTATATGCTCCCAGGTCTGCCTCAGGGCACCCGGGAGAGCAGAGTCGCTGCTCCCTCCCTGGACTATGGGGGTTGAGCAACACCAGGGGAGACCTGGTGGCTTGAAGGCACAGAGAGGGGAATTGGACTGGGAGACAATTGCCCAGGGACTGCAAGCACCCACCCATAGCCCTGGGAGAAGTGAGTGCCTCCAGCTGGCAGGACCAGGGGCTGCCTGGAAGTGCCCCCACACCCCCAGCCTGGTGGGAGTGTGGATTGGTGGAAAACCCAGACCTCGCAGCCCCAATCAAGGAAAGGGTGCAGGCATTCTCAGGTTTCTGGAGCCTGCAGTGGTGAACTGTGGAGGCACAAGCCCCCTTGGGAATCCTCACTCTTGCGCTGTGAACCCGGAAGGGATGCAGCGCTTAGAGGGTTCCTAGAGCCTGAAACTCAGAAATTTGGTGGATGGGCGCACACTTTTATGATCCCCAGAGATTGCGCCATGAATCCAGAAAAGTTGGGAGTGCTTCCAGAGAACATAGTGTTCGCAGCTGTGAAATTTGGGGGAAGGGCACGTCTCCTTGTGATCCCCGGAGCTTGCATCAGGAAACCGAAAAGACACAGGAGCCCTGCGGGGCCCCAGAGCCTGGGAGACCGCAGCAGTGAGCTCTGGAGAGCATGCTAGGGAGCACCCTGGGTCCTGTAGGGGAAAGTCAGATTGGCTCTGGGGAGAGCGCCCTGCTGGCCCTGGGGATAGTACCTGAGAGACTACTGAGATTTGACTGGGAAGAGTGATAAGCATTTCAAATGCCCTTCAGCCTGCTGAAGCCAGCAAGACCTGAAAAAATGGTCTGGCCAGTTAGAAACCAACAAGAGGTTTTTTTGTTTTGTTTTGTTTTGTTTGGCTGTTGTTGATTGATTGATCTTGTGTTTTAAGTGACTTTTTATTTTTCAATTCTTATTATTTTTATACCTCTCAATTCCTTATGTTTCTCTTCCATTCATCCTAGTATTATTCCTTCCACTCCAAATTTATCTCTCCTGCACTCCATCTTCTGCTTTATTTGCCTTTTTTTTTTAGCTTGCAAGTTACTGTAAATTTGTATTATCTTTTTCTCACTTTTCCGACATTTTTTATTTTAATACTATTTTGGTATTCTTTTTCTTTCTGTATAATCTTCTTTGCTTGGCTGGTTATACTGTCATTTGATAGGTTACCCCTGTTATCTCAGTCACAGTGTGTTGATAGTTTACTATCCTTCATCTGCTTTCCATTATTACGACTCTCAAGGTTCTATACTCTTTATTCTTGTTATCTAGATCTCATAGATTCTGCCACAAGATTGTTGCTTTAATATTACTGTAAATAAGACCTACTTCATACAATTGTAAATACTACTCAACACCTCTACCTGATCTCAGCGCACTTTGCAATTTATTGAACTATATTATTGTGGGGGTTGTCTCTATTCTTTTACACACTACTCCTATTTACTCATCTTTATTCCAACCCTACCTCAGAATCTGACCTTCCACAGCCTCACAGCTTTCTAAATCCAACTAACAATCCTTTCATCCCCAATAAGAGTCTTACCTTCATTCCATCCTTTCTAAAACGTGGCTAGTGGGGTGGAGGATCATGGTTAACACTATAAGTAGCCAAAGGATATCCCATCTCTTATCTACTGGCTGCTAATGTAAATATCGTAGTATACTGTCTTGCTGTCTTAAACCATTTTTCCTTACTCCTCCAACTGATTACAGAAAAGAGTAGGGGGAAGTTGTGAACACCAGGATACACGAAGGAGACTGCACCACTGAATCTCACAGGTATTCTACCACAGAAGTTCACACCATAATCACAGGGAACCAGAACAGATCAATTTAAGAAACAGAGGCTAACAAGAAGAATCCCACAAACAATGAGAAAACAAAGAAACATTCCCCAATTGAAGGGAAAGGAGGAAGCCTCAGAAAAAAATGTTAAATGAAATAGAGGCAACTCAACTATCAGATATTGAGTTCAAAACAATGATTATCAGGAAGCTCAATGAACTCACAATGAACTACCAGAAACTAGAGGAAAGCTACAACAATCTCACTACAAAATATATAAACATGAAAAAGGAAATAGAAACTCTCAACAAGGACCAAGAGTAAATGAAGAATGGCATTTCTGAACTGAGGAACACAGTAGAAGGAATGAAAAGCACAATTGATGAAACAGAAGATCGGATTAGCCAGCTAGAGGACAAAGTAGAAAACAACATCCAGAAAGAGCAAGAAAAGGAAAAGAGGCTCAGAAAGAATGAAGAGGGATTAAGAGAAATGCAAGACCAATATGAAACGCAATAATATCCATATAATACAGATACCAGAAAGAGAAGAAGAACAGCAAGGGATAGAAAACCTGCTTGAAAAGGTAATGAAGGAAAACTTCCCTAATTTGATGAGAGAAAAAATCACACATTCCAGGAAACACAGAGAGTCCCAATGAAGAGGAACCCAAAGAGGCCCACCTCAAGGCACATCATAATTAAAATGGCAAAATTTCAAGACAAAGAGAGAATCTTAAAGGCAGCAAGGGAGAAACAGGAAGTAATATACAAGGGAGCACCAATAAGGCTAACAGCTGACTTCTCAATGGAAACACTCCAAGCCAGAAGAGAATGGCAAAAAATTTTCCAAGTAATGAGAACCAGAGGTCTGCAACCAAGGCTACTTTACCCAGCAAGGCTCTCAATCAAGATAGAAGGCCAAATAAGAAGCTTCCCAAACAAAAGAAATATAAAAGAATACACCTCCACCAAACGAGCTCTGCAAGAGATTCTAAAGGCACTGCTTTAAGGAAGGGAATGAAGAGAGAGAGAGAGGAACACACGTACATAAAAGGCAATGAATAAGTACCTATCAATAATAACCTTAAATGTAAATGGATTAAATGCTCCAATCAAAAGGCATAGAATAGCTGAATGGATAAGAAAAAATGACCTACACAAGTGCTGCCTACAAGAGACCCACCTCAGGATAAAAGACCTACACAGGCAGAAAGTGAGGGCTGGAAAAAAATTTTCCAAGCAAATGGACAGGAAAATAAAGCCGGTGTAGCAATGCTCATATCAGACAAAATAGACTCCCAAAAAAGGTCCATTAACAGAGACCCAGAAGGTCACTTCATAATACTCAAGGGAATAATCCACCAAGAAGACATAAATATTGTAAATATGTATGCACCCAATATAGGAGCACCCAAATACATAAAGAAAATCTTAGAGGACTTCAAGAAAGATATGGACAGCAACACAATTATAGTGGGAGATTTTAACACCCAACTATCAAAAATGGACAGATCTTCCAAACAAAATATCAACAAAGATATTATGGCATTGAACAATGCCCTAGACGAAATGGACTTTAATAATATATGCTGAGCCCTCCATCCCAAAGAAGCTAAATACACATTCTTATCAAATGTACATGGAACATTTTCAAAGATTGAACACATGATAGGACACAAAACAAGCCTCAACAAATTCAAGAAAATTGAAATCATACCAAGCATTTTCTCGGATCACAAGGGACTGAAGCGAGAAACCAACCCCAAGGAAAAAAATCCCAAACACTCAATATGATGGAGATTAAATAGCATGCTATTAAACAATGAATGGGTCAAGAATGAGATTAGGGAAGAAATCAAAAGGTTTCTGGAAACAAATGAAAACAAACTCACAACAACCCAAAACTTATGGGACACAGCCAAGGCAGTCCTGAGAGGAAAGTTCATAGTGATTCAGGCTTACCTAAAAAAGATAAAAACATTTCAAACAAACAACATAACCCTATGTCTACAAGAACTCGAGGAACAACAACAAAGGCAGCCCAGAGCAAGCAGAAGGAAGGAAATAACCAAGATCAGAGCAGAATTAAATGACATAAAGACTAAAAGCACAATTCTAAGGATCAATGAATCCAGGAGCTGGTTCTTAGAGAAGATAAACAAAATTGACAAGCCTTTAAGCAGATTCATCAACAAAAAAAGAAAGAAGACGCAAATAAACACAATTAGAAATGAAAGAGGAGAGATTACAACTGATAACACAGAAATACAAAGGATTGTAAGAAATTACTATGAAGAACTGTATGCCAAGCAATTTGAAAACTGAGGTGAGATGGACAAATTTCTAGAAAAGTATAGTCTTCCAAAACTCAACGAAAAAAAAAGCAGAAAGCCTGAACAGACCAATAACACCTGATGAAATTGAAGCAGTAATCAAAAACCTCCCGACACACAAAAGCCGTGGACCAAATAGGTGCACAGGAGAATTCTACAAAGCATTTAAGGAAGAACTAAACCCTATCCTTCACAGACTATTTCAAAAAGTCCAAAAAGATGGGAGATTCCCAAACTCTTTTTTTGAGGCCAACATCATCCTAATTCCAAAACCAGATAAAAACACAACAAAGAAAGAAAACTTCAGGCCAATATCATTGATGAACATTGACGCTAAAATCCTCAACAAAATACTGGCAAACTGCATCCAACAATGCATTAAAAAGATCATACACCATGATCAAGTGGCATTCATTCCAGGGATGGAAGGATGGTACACTCTTCACAAATCAGTAAGTGTAATACATCACATAAACAAAATCAAAGACAAAAACCACATGATCACATCAATAGATGCATAAAAAGCATTTGATAAGGTACAGCACCCATTTATGATAAAAACACTCAGCAAAGTGGGAATAGATAGAGCATTCCTCAACATAATAAAGGCCATATATGAGAGACCTTCAGCCAACATCATACTCAATGGGCAAAAATTAATATATTTTCCACTAAGATCAGGAACAAGACAAGGCTATCCACTTTCACCACTTCTATTCAATATAGTACTGGAAGTTTTAGCCACACTGATCAGACAAGAAAAAGAAATAAAAGGCATCCAAATTGGAAAGGAGGAAACAAAACTGTCACTGTTTGCAGATGGCATGACAGTGTACATAGAAAATCCTATAGACTCCACCAAAAAACTGCTTGACCTAATAAATGAATTTGGTAAAACAATGGGATAGAAAGTCAATATCCAGAAATCAAAGGCATTTCTGTACACCAACAATGAAAGAGCAGAAGCAGAAATCAAGGAAAAAATCCCATTTGAAATACCAAAAAGAAAAATAAAATACCTAGGAATAAACCTAACCAAAGAGGTAAAAGACCTGTATTCAGAAAACTACATAACACTGAGGAAAGAAATCAAGGAAGACACAAACAGATGGAAACATATACTGTGTTCATGGATTGGAAGAATTAATATCATCAAAATGTCCATAATACCCAAAGCAATTTACACATTCAATGCAATTCCTATTAAAGTACCAATGGCTTATTTCACAGACATAGAACAAACACTTCAAAAATTTATATGGAATCATAAAAAACCTCAAATAGCTGCTGCAATTTTAAGAAGAGTAAAGTAGGAGGGATCACAATACCTGACACTGAACTATACTACAAGTCCACTGTAATCAGAACAGCCTGGTACTGGCATAAAAACAGGCACATGGACCAATGGAACAGAACAGAGAGCCCAGAAATAAACTGAAGTCTCTATGGTCAATTAATATTTGACAAAAAGGGGAAGCAACATAAAATGGCATAAAAACAACCTCTTTAACAAATGGTGTTGGGAGAACTGGACAGCTACGTGCAAAAAGATGAAACTGGAGCACCAACTTACGCCTTATACAAAAATAAATTCAAGGTGGATAAAAGACTTAAATATAAAATGTGACACCATTAAAGTCCTAGAGGAGAACATAAGTAAGAAAATCTCAGATATTTCACGCAGAAACTTTTTTACTGACATGTTCCCTAGAGCAAGGGACATAAAGGAAAGAATAAAATAAAAAGCTTTTATCAAAGTAAAAAGCTTTTGCACAGCTAAAGTAAACAATATCAAAATTAAAAGAGTACCAACTGTATGGGAAAACGTATTTACCAATGATACCTCAGACAAGGCTTTAATCTCCAAAATATATAAAGAACTTACATGACTACACTTAAGAAGACAAGGAACCCAATTAAAAAATGGGCAAAGAACTTGAACAGACACTTCTCCAAGGAGGACATACAGAAGATCCAAAGACACATGAAACGGTGTTCAATATCGCTAGCTATCAGAGAGATGCAAATTGAAACCACAATGAGATACCATTTCACACCAGTCAGAATGGCCATCATAAACAAAGCCACAAACAAGTGTTGGAGAGGTTGTGGAGAAAAGGGGACCCTAGGGCACTCTTGCTGGGACTGCAGACTGGTACAACCACTATGGAAAGCAGTATGGAACTTCCTCAGAAAACTGAAAATGGATCTGCCTTTTGACCCTGCAATTCCACTGATGGGACTATATCCTAACAACACTAAAACACCAATAGAAAAGAACCTTTGCACCCCTATTTTCATAGCAGCACAATTTACAATAGCTAGGTGCTGGAAGCAACCTAGATGCCCATCAGTAAATGAATGGATCAAAAAACTATGGTACATTTACACAGTGGAATTCTATGCAGCAGAAAGAAGGAGCTCTTACCCTTGGCAACAGCTTGTATGGAGCTAGAAAGCATTATGCTAAGCGAAATAAGCCAGGCAGTGAAAGACAAATACCATATGATCTCACCTTTAAGAGGAACCTAAACAACAAAACAAAGAAACAAGCAAAATATAACCAAAGACACTGAAATAGAGGACAGGCTGACAGTGACCATGGGGGAGAGAAGAGGGAATTTCAGGGGAGAATGGGAAGGGTTTACAGGAACAAATTTAAAGGACACATGGACAAAAACTAGGGGGAGGGTGGTAATGGGTGGGAAGAGGGGAGGGTTGGGTGGGTGGGCTGTATTGGGAGTAAAAGGGAGAAAAGTGTACTTGAACAATGATTAAAACAAACAAAAAAATACATGAGGATGGGTCATGAAAAAAACGAAAAAAGAAGAGTCTTCAAACAAATTCCCTGAAGCTGAACACAGCCTCTCACAACACCACCAGCTGGCACACTGATACAGATGGGTTTGTAGAACACTCATCTAGTGAGGGAATCCTGTACTACAAGGGGCCCACCCTCCAGAAGATGATTCTATTTTGGGGGGATCCCCCTGTATTTCCATCCTGTCTCTGCCTTTCTAGATCCAGTGGCCACCTTCAACCTTCCCCATTCACCCAAGACTACTTCCCATTTGCCACTGCAGCTCTTTATACCCTTTTCTCATCTTCCCTTCTCTGTACTTTCATCACCTGCCTCTGGCCTTATATCTTAGCAATAAATTTAGATGCTTTTCTCCATGAACTGACCTCCCAGAACTCACAACCTCTGCAGCACCTGTAGCCTTCTATTAAGAAGCACCACCTTTTCTCCTGCCCCACTGTGATTCACCTGTCTTCAGTCCCCATGATTGTAGCAAACCTGGTTATTCTCGCACTTGGAATCACCACCCACAGATGCAGAGCTCTGTATGACCCTGTCAAGTGATGTCAGGTCAGCGCCGGCCTATCAAACCCCATGCTTTCTGCAAGGAACAGCTACCTAGGGGAAAGGCAAAACTTGGCCTGTGTGTCAGGTTCCCAGGCCCCAGATTTACACAGGGATTCCTATTGAAAATACTTATTAAGTTGCCACTAGAATATTTTTCTCATAGTCCAAAGCCCACTTATTAAGACTTTCTTAACTATGACCTCCTATCTGATGTTTTTGTCATTTTATTTCTCAGAGTTTAATGTACTTATTAAAGTAAGGGATCATGGCTATAAATGATTTAAGTAAATGCGTATAAGTTCAGGGCACCCAAACATGAGTTGGCAGGTTTCACCATCATATTCCCCAGTACTCTCCCACACAGAGAAAGTGTCCTCTTCCCGACCATATTTAAAAACAGTGATCGCTATCAATCCATTGGCTTTCAGCATATGTAAGCAAAAATAATTATTTTCTATCTTGCACTTGGTATATCTTTTTTCTTCCCAAAATATTTACATTAATTAAACCTAAGCACAATTTATGCCAAAAAAAAGGAAAAAAGAGAGAGAAGGAATGCTGCCAGGGGAAAAAAGAGGCAACACAAAACTATTTTAAAATTTAAGGCACAAGAACTCAAAAGGCAGAACAGTCTAAGACAACTGGCTATTCAAGCAACCAGTCATAACTTCATGGCTCCTCCAAGTTTGGTATACTTCAAACACTGCTTGATTTTCTTGTATGTGTGTGTGTGTGTAAGCTATGTTTGGAACCCTCAGAAAAATTTCTCTTAAATATAGTGATACAAAAAATGATTTCAGGTTAAGAACATCCCCTAAGAATAAATGACCTCCATGATACAAGTGCAATGTTTATAAACTGCAGTAAACATTATAGAAAACAATTCTAGGGCCATTGTTTTTTCAAATATATGAAAGGCATAGGATATACCAATAAAATAGGTTTGTATCTTGCAGTGGTCCCCAAACTGCTTGTCTGGTCCAGAGCCCAGGCCCACTTGGTGGAGACTGGATCTCCCTTAGGGTCAGTGGCTTTGCCTGACTTCACACACAGACCACTGGAATATGAAATGGAGAAATATGGGTTGGGGGTGATTTGTGTAAACAGATAGAGGGACAGCTAGTGCTTGCCTCAGTGGGGCCAGAAGATACCTGATTTGCCACTAGGACAGGGTTAAGGGTATTCTTATTGATTTGATGCATATAGTCAAAGAGCATCTATTCTTCACTAGACCACCAAGGGCAGTGTCAGACCCTCACTGTATCCCCAGCACCTACTGACTGGAACACTGTAGACAAATGTATTCTGAGCAAAGGAAGCAAAGGATGGATGATATTTCTTCTTAAGAAGGGCAGCCACTGAGAGAAGCATGAGGATCTAGTTTCCCATTGCCTACATCCAGGATGTCCAAGCTGTGGTGCTAGAAACCAAAGAGCTAGGCACAGAGCAGCAGCTATGAGTCAGTAGGAGCCTCCATACTTGATGCAGCAGGAATTTCTAGGGAGGTGACAGCTGGTAAGGAAGGGAAAAGAGAAGAGAGAGAAGAGGACTTGTTCTCATGAGAAGTATACAGGATACTCAAAGTCAACTGGTGGTGGCAAGAGAGAATAAAGATGAACTGGCAGACAGAAGTGAATTCATGTGGATCAGACACTTGTTCAAACAAATGTTCCTACTGGAAAAATCTCTTGGGCCATAGAAAAATATTTTTCTCGTTTGTTGAAGGATATTTTAACAGCTGATTAGAATTTTACAAAGTAAGACTCAGCATTAGGGTATGTCTTCCAGTCCAGTCTAATGCTAGAATATATCTATGCAGGTTTTCTTAATGTCACTTAATTTTCAGGTTCATAAACAATGAAATGATCTTCAGCTACACCCACCACAGATAAACTGATATAATAACAAAAAGTCACTGAAACTCATAGAACCAAAACTAATACAGCTGAAAGTGAGTTCATTTCATTGTTGAATAGTTTGGGCAAGCAGGGGAAAGCACATAAATCAATAGCAAGGAAGACTGAAGTTGTATGTTTTATAATGATCTATTCAGTCATTCTGATAGATTATGCTATTCCTTTGTTGGAATCCTATCTGAAGTTTATTGTTCTCAGAAGTATAGGAATTCTCAGAAAGTATAGTCAGTATGAGCCACTCTGATTATTCCTCAAGAGATCAAAACAAGAGAAAAATTTCAGCCTACAGAAAAAAAAAATACAACAGGTTAAAATCCTGAACATAAAAAGTTCCTAAAATCAATATAAAAAACAAGTCCATTTTTTCAAATGATAAAGAATATGAGTAGGCAATTCACAATTCACAAGAACTACAAATGGCTAATCAAAATTTTAAAAGACTCTCAACTTCCTGAGGATCAGGGGTATGCAAATCTAACAACAAGACAGCATTTCCACTTATCAGATCAGCAAAAATTTAAATGATTGCTAATGTCTACTTTTATGGAGAATGTAGGACATTGTTTCCCTAAGCATGATCTGAGGATCATTTGCATCAGAATAATTTGGTGGTTTATTTAAAAGGTGATCACCAAAACTCAGAAACAACCCAGATGACCTTCAATGGTTGAACTGACAAACTGGCACATCCATACAGGGAATATTACTCAGCAATGAAAAAGAATGAGCCATTGATACATGAAACAACCTGGATGAGTCTCAGTGGTATTATTCTGAGTAAAAGAAGCCATTCTCAAAAAGTCACATACCATATAATCCATACTTGCAGGAAAAAGTCAATAGTGATAGAGAAAATGTTGGTGTTCAAATAGAACTCAATAGCAAGATGGAACTCATTGAAATGATGGAACTCTTTTGTCTACTGATTGTGGTGGTTATACAAACCTACTACCTATTAGTAGGTAGTTAAAATTCATAGAACTGTAGATTCCACCTTCCCCAAAGTCAAAGTTACAGTGTGGAAATTGAAAAACAAACAAAAAAACACATCAGAGCTCACCTCAGAACTAACAATCAAAATCTCTGGGCAGATGAGACTGAGCCTGTGGCTTATACAACAAGCTCCCAGTGATTCTGATGGATGGCAAGTTTTAAGAATCACTGGTTCTCATAATTATTAATATGAGTGTAAATTTGTACCATACTCTGGAGCAAAACTAGGAATATCTATCAAAGTGTGATGTACATATATTTTACTCAGCAGTCCATTTTGAGGAATTCATTATATGTACTCACAGGAGTTTGCAAAAACATATACAAACATGGGTACTGTGGCAATGCCATAGTGGAAATTAGGGACTACTTAGATTTCCATCAATAGCAAAGAGTAAAATAAATTATGCTACAGGCATACTGTGCATTAAGAAGACAGAGGCTTATGGGGAGGCTTGCACAAGAGCTCACCTCTGTAATCAACTTTCTTTCTACCTTCAATTCATACGCTGTTCCTTTTACTCAGTTTGTGGTTCTCATCTGGGGACAATTGTGCCTTCGAGAGATATGTAGAAATATCTGCAGAGAGGTTTTTAGTTGTCACAACTGGGGAATGGGTGCTACTGGCATCTAGTGGGTGGAGGCCAGGGGTGTTGTATCACATCCTACAATGCAGAGGACCTCCCCCACATAAAAGAATTTTCTGGCCTCAAAAGTCTGAGTTTGAGAAGTCCTGTCCAGGGTCCTTTTCACCAAGAGTCGATCCCAAACCTCTTCTTCAAGTGCCGCTTCTTCATTGAAACACTCCCAGGCCTCTTCTGTTAGATCAGGATCTTTAGATACTTTAAATCCTGTCCTGCTTACCATCTCCCCACACCCCACAAATTAGCACCTGACACCTAAATAGTTGTCAACAAATCCAGCATTTGTTTTATCCCATAGCCTCAGGTTATAAGACCATTGAGGACAATGTAAATGTGTAGTAAACACTTGTTGATCGAAGTAGGCACCTGAAACACAGAATGAAAATTAAATATTCCTACATTTACTGGCTCCTCTTAAGGGTTTTAGGATATAGAAGCAGAGGAATATAGTTCAAATGTAAAAGAGAAGTTCTAGAATTTCCACAAAATTGAAACTCTTCTTATTCTGAAGAATGTACCTGGAAATGAATTCAAGTATCAATCTAGAGTCACACTGTCCTTTGAAATTTAAATAAAATGTGTCTCCATCCCTTGAAAATGAGAAAATCAGCAGTTTTCCTATCCAAGCATTCTGGAAAGCCCTGGGCAGGGCCTACCTTGGCATTCAGCAACTTTTCCCTAATGTCCCCTAAAATCTCCCACATTGGGCATGCATATGTCTAGAATTCTTTAATTAAGGTTAGAGATACAGAGCTGAAGGTAAAATGGTAGACAGCTCTATTATTTTTTTACAGCACTTTTTATAAAAGTCCTTCAGCCTCCCCAGTACAGGAATTTCTCACAGACGTTCCTTTCACTCCAGACTCCTATCTCCTGCTATGTAGCTTTGCACTCTCTTTGTCTTCCTTCTTTTTCCTCAAATATTTTTTTCTGAACTATTTCTGCAGGGTAGCCAACAAGTTGTTGAACTTCACCTTCCCCACTCCAAGCTTGATAAGATGGCCTAACACTAAAAAATGACTGTTTCCTTCTCCTCATCACCCCCAAATTTCTCTTGTCTTCTGTTCATGCCACTCCACAAAGACAGAGCTCTGAGTTTTGGTGAACAGAGAACTACCAGCCACAAAGGAAGTGCTATCAACAGAAACAGAGCATGGCTCCACATGAGAAGAAAGTGCTGGACAGGTGTACACTTCTGTGGCCTGAAGAGCTAGGAAAGTTGCTGTTATGACTCTCATAGTTTGGTTGTGTCAGCCAAGTAATTTTCTTCCTAATCAAATGTTGGAGAGCTGGGGAGCTGTTAAAGCCACCTGTGTGGTAAGGCCAGTCATCAAGTTGATGTAAGTCCCTTCTGAGAGCAAAGCCAGCAGCCCACATGGCAGTGTGCTAGTGGGGACACCAATAAATGCCTCACTTTAGCACTAAAGAAATATACAAATAAACATACTGTTGGGGTAGTACTCACTTTTGCCGGTGAAGATAAAGTGCTGTGAAGTTAATTCTTATCTTGTAATACAAGCTCATTACAAACATTTCTAAAGCAGATGAAACTTGTAATTTCTGTGAGTATTTTAGTGTTTTTCCTGCCCTGAGAAGGATCTTTAGAAAAAAAGGGTTTTTCATCTCCAGAAAAATGTTTGGGTCAGTTTTACCCCAGAAAAAGACCCTTCTTCTCTCACAGGGTCAGAACTGGAATTCAAAAACCCCTTCACCTGCCACTGGGAGGTATCACATCCCACACTTTAAGTTTATATGGACAGCCCCTGGGAATCTCAGGGGGGTTTCTCAGTCCTCTTACACCTTAAAATTAATTATTCAATAAATATTTATTGAATGCCAACTATTGTTACCAGACTCTGTTCTAGACAGTGGGAATACATCACAGAACAAAACAGAAATCTCTGCTCAAGGAGCTCTTCCTTGTAGGATGAGATAGAAAGAAGATGGGCAAGTGGTCTCATTTCTCTAAGCCTCAGTTTCCTCCCTGAGAAAATAAACTGAGGAATTGGATCAGAATTTACACATTTTCAGAGCTTGGAAAAATCATTTGAAATGCCTATGTAAATGGAAATTGCCCATATGGAATCTTTATGTCAAGGGAACTCAAACGAAGCCAGACAGCTATGAAAAAGTTTGCCTTGTGCATGTTCTACCTATGAATTTTGAACTTCTGAGCCATGTAACCATATCCTGGACTTTACTTCCTCTTTATTGTGGCAACCAGATCATTCACACTCTTCTCTTTGAAAAGAGCCCATCCTTCCCAGCATCCTTTGTTTGCATGATGGTCCTAACCAATACCTGTTAACCGGGCATCCTTCATTTACATGGATAACCTAAATGGGAAACAACACTTGTGGTTTCCACCATTATAAACCATGCTTTTGACCTTTTTGGAGCACATTTTAGGTTGCTACCTAAATCAGTGTCTTCAGGATTGCATTCTCTGAACAAAGAAATGCTTTTTATTCTTATTACAATCTAATAAGAGTGTGGTCATTGCCATTATATGGTGTCAATATGGGTCCAGAATAATGATCCTCCAATTTTGGTTATACCATGGATTTGTGCAAGGTACTTACTTATAGGAGACCATTGTTCTTCACTGTTTCCTTCAGCAGTCTCAGCTTTCAGTGTTAGGTCCTCCAGGATCTGAACTTTTCTGCTTGGTTGAATTTCCAGCCTTTATTTAAGTATTTTCTCTTTTTTTGTATGTGTGTGTCTGCCAGCTTCTGTCTCCACTTTTTCAAAGTGAGAGAGATTTGGGTTACAGAATTCCTTTCCCACTCATCTAAAAAGGTGATTCAGGCTTCAGGAATTAGTAATGTGAGAGACACTTCTTCTAAAGATCTTTGAGTGACCAGCCCCTCCAAAGACTGCTGCAGTATTTATGTTCAAGGAATATGGTCCTTCTTGTAACTTTCTGTCCCATTGGACTCAGGTTACTCAGGATGACTTGTACTTCCACTAGCCAAAATAGTGCTCATTTGAACTCGCTAAACTGACTTATTTACATACTCAATTAGAAAAATATTAAAAACTAAATAAAATGAATGTGAAACATTTTAATTGATAGTTCAAGGCTTCTAAATGTAACACCAAGAAGATGGCTTCACTACAAGCTGTTAATACTAAACTTTCTGTGATAAATTCAGACATTTCCTTGTTTTCTCCCTATGTTCTCTTCTTCCTGACTCCTCAGCTCCTCCTTCTTTCTCCTCGACTCCTTTCCCTCTCTTATACCCTTCCCTGTAGGAAATATATATTTTTTCCTAGTGACCCAGACTCACCTTCAAACCCTATGAAAACTAAATCCCTCCTTAACCCTCCCCCTTAAAACTCTTCCTTTTGTCACTGCTTTGTGTAATGATGGTACTCATTAGTCAGTTATAAACCTTGGTTTTCCAAGAACATAGAACCCTTTGCTAAGAACTTCCCCAGGGATCATTCATTTTGATGATGAATTTAACTTACTCACCCAGACTTAAGAACCTGGCTGTATGACTTTTATCAACTAATACAGCTTTTGATCAATGCAGGGCAAGCCAAATAACAGTATACAACCAATACTAGCTGGAACCATCCCTTAGATTACATTCTTAGAACTCAAGTTGATGTCCTCTTAAAACATGGTTCATACTTTATATGAAGCCATAACATGAGCTTTCTCCACATCTATTTGTTGGTGAAAAAAATTATATCCACTTCTCAACACCCCAATGAATCAGTTCATGGTTATATGCTAGACTTGAACTGATATTACAGAAAACTTCAATATTACAGAGAGAGACACTAATACCCAAAGCTTTTCCAACTCTACTTTTATTGATGGGTTTTGTGGGGTTTTCTTTATTCTTGTTAAGTGAGTTTAGCTTAATGGGCAGACAATGCAAACTCCTGAACTACTTTATCTGACCAATCAATTAGCTCAAACTATATAGAGAACTCATAAGCAGAAAAGCTACCCAAATAATAAACCTTCAACTCCAACAATTAACCATCCACCAATGCATGCCAAAATTCCGGAAACCTTTCAAAGGGCCCTAATTTCAGTCTTTACCATAGATAGGCCTGCTACTATTGTAAGAAACTAGGACATTTCAAAAAGAAATGCCTAAAATTACAAAATCACCCCAAACCAGCAATAATCAATTTCAACCTCAAACATTTCAACCAAAGGATTCTTTTCACCAACTCTAACAATGAGGCTATTGTAGAACTTAAGGGGATCAGGATCTTTGTTTTCTACAAACTAATACCTTGGGAGAAATTAACTATAGAGAATGAGGTGACTAAAGCTCTAATAGATACAGGAGCTACTTTATCAGTCTTTCATCCAGCCAGCCTCTCTAGTCCCTTGTCTCAGAGTGCTCAAACCACACAAATGGTCATTGCTTCTAACTATTATAAATGTTTTCAAGGCCCTACCCATTTAATTTCAGTTAGGTCCTATTAAAGGCACCTACCCTTCTCTTCTATTATCCTCTGTCTCCATTCATTTGTTAGGTCAATATTTTCTTGAACTCTCCAAATACAAAGTTCCTTTTCTCAAAATGGGGAGATAGTTTTGAATATTGGGCCCCTAAATCCTGACCTTCAGAAAAATCTCAATCCCTTAATAGTTATTCCTATCAATCTCCTAAAAATCTACAGATCCATAACCATTTCTAGATTCTATTCTTATTCAAGGTATGTCACAAATATTGAGTAAATTCATTTTTTACAACCCATAAAAATTCAAAATGATGAAAGACAATCTGCAGCTAATATTAAGCAATATCCACTTAATGCAGAGACAATTCAAGTCATTAAAATCATAATTAAAGATTATTTACAGAAAAGACTAATTACCCCTTGCACCAGCCCTTATAACATTCTGATCTTCCTGTTCATAATCCACATTGGAGAGGTGGAGATTTGCTCAAGACTTCCAGGCAATTAATGATACTTTTATTCCTCAGCACCCCATAGTACCTAATGCTCACACCTTACTTGCAGTTTTTTTTCTCCTAACAGTACTACCTTTACTGTCATAGACCTTTGAAGAGTTTCCATTAACATACCAGTTGACTCTGAAAGTCAGTACCTGTTTGCCTTTACTTCAAACAGACAACAACATACATGGCTGTCATGCCTCAAGGATACATTGAAAATTCTATATACTTTTCTCAAATTTTGAAGACTAATATCTCTGAAATGAAATTTTCTGAAGGGTCTTTCTTACTATCATGTTGAGGTGACCTCTTTCTTTGTTCTCCTGTATGGAAGGCCTCTACCAAAGAGCCTTCATCTTCTGAAGGACCTGGCCCAGAGGTGACACAAAGAGTCTAAATAAATATATAATTTAGTTTTCCTCAAGTTAAATGGGTCATCTTATTTTGGAAGAGGAATTATTCCTGGATCCAGCTAGGATTCAAGGAATCCTCTCATTTCTACCTCTAAATACTAAATGTTAACTTTGAGGGTTTCTAGGACCTGGTGGATACTTTAGTAGTTGGATACCAAATTTCTGTATTAGCCACTATAACCCCCTTCTTAAGACTGACCAACCTGAACTAATTATTTGGACTAAAAAAGCCAAGAGGCCCTCACTATGATAAAACAAGGCTTCCTGGACCATCTGACCTTAGGATACTCCAATTATAAATTGAATTTCTTTCTCTTTATACATAAGAAAAAAAAAGAAACACACAGTCTCAACTCAATGGCACAGGGACCAATATAAACCTATAGGCAATAATAGTCAAAAAATAGATTCAATAGCCAAAGGGACATCACCTTGTATAAGAGCCATAGCTGCAACTTGCTTAAAACACAGAAGAAATTATCATGGGCTCTCTCCTAACTATATGTTTCCCATTTAATAGAGATCCTTCTTAACTTAATCACACTCAATATTTATTTTTTAGCAGATTAACTTCCTATGAAATTCTTTTACTATCACCTCCAAATGCCTCTATTGATCACTGTCACATTTTAAACCCTGCTACTCTATTGCCTTTGCTTTCTTATGGGATACCTAATGGCTGCATTTCCTTGCTGGACCACTTTTTGCCCCCAGATCAGACTTACAGGAAACACTGCTTGAAAATCCAGATTTAACTTGGTTTACTGATGATTCTTGTCTTAAAGATAAAACAAGAACAAATAGGGCTTGATATACTATTGTCTCTTTGACAGAAACTATTAAGGATGGACCCATAGCTGTGGCTATCCTTGTTGTTTGGAACAACAAACCAAACTAATATCTTTAACTAGGGCTTGTCTTTTAGCACAAGATTAAACTGCCAATATGTATACAGTCACTATGCCTTTGGTATAATTCACCCTTCACAGAGGTCAGCACACATGTTTACACTCTTGCCTGGAAGGACCACACTGTCTCCTAAAACTACATTGGTTTCTAACCCCCTTTTCTATATAATAGATATTCTACCACCAAGCCTGACTGCTGTTGTGTTAACATTGGCTGCTGTAAAATCCCCCTGCAAAGCTCTTATGATAGGATTCAACCCAAAATGTCATGGACTCAACCATGTATCCTTCAAGGGATTCCATGAAATGCACAAAAAAGGACTCCTAGAAGGGTGTTCAAAACACACTGAGTCTTGGTTATAAAATATTCTCATTTCTTTTTCTACTAATGAGCCCGTAAATAACTAGATCTTTTCAGGCACCCTCTGTGCCTCTACAGGTTATGGTTTGTGTGCACATATAGAAATCAGTCTTGGGCATTCAATTACCTAGATATTTGGAGACTAAGTGGACAATGACTTTTGGGCATTGCCTTAATATTCCCTATCACTATTTTCAAAATGGTTAGTCACTCCTAATTCTCATTTGAGGGGAAGAAAAGGCCTTATCAACAGATGTTTTCCTTAGTGAGGAGTCTTCTTAATGCAATAATGACAGTTTGGTCAGCAGTCAGGGTTGTAAACTTCCTACAGGATACTCTAGTGACTGACAATTAATTCCTTATAATATTCCTGAGCAATCTTTCCTTTTTCAGTAGCATATCCATAGAAGACATAGAAGTTATGATGAAAATTCTTACCCAGACCATTAACAGAATAGCTCACTATGCTGCTAGAGCCATCAGGTTCCAAACAAGATCTCTAGATTCCCTAGCTTGGGTAGTCCTTAACAACAGAATTGCCTTAGATTATCTACTGACAGACAAAGAAGGAATTTGTGCCATAACTAATACATCTTGTTTCACAAAGATAAATATGTCTTCCCAGCTTGAACTGGAAACCAGTAAGATTTTTAAATTAGTTAAATACCTTAAATGCCATTTCAGTTTTACTACCAGTTGGCTAGGATTTAAGTTTTTAAACATTTTAAGGTAACTCCCATTGGAATAGGAGCTACTTTAACATCTGGATCACAAATTGTTATTCTCATTATTTTTATCTCTTCTCTGTGTACTATTACTAAGTTGTTGATGTTTTGTATAACTAAATGTCTTAAATCCTCTACCAAATCTTAGATAATGGTTGTACAAATATTAGAGATGATTGATCAATCCTCCCTTCTTGGGGACAGTTTACCATCACTGAGATCCTTATGAAAGGCGATTCCTGATGAGGACTATGTCAAAGACACATTTCTCCTAACCTCCTTGTTGCTCAAATATGACCATTGTCCATGTAACTATGACTTCTGTTCAAACAACACCTCTTTTACTCCAACCTGGGACATAACATACCAAGAATGAGCCTTCCTGGTGACAAGAAAATAAAATACCTAAAAGTTCAAAGATTGACCATCAATACTTCTCAAGAGAAGATCACAATCAAAATGGAGAAATGTAAATGGAAATTGTCAAGATAGAACCATTTATGAAAAGGGAACTAAAATGGAGCTGAGAGGCTATGAAGTGGTCTGCCTTATGCAAATTCCACTCATGAACTTTTGAACTTTTAAACAAAATGTGTAACCATATCCTCAACTACACTTCTTCCTTACCATAACAACCAGACAATCTGCACTCTTCCCTTTGAAAGGAACCAAACCAATTCACCAACCAGCATCCTTAATTTACAGAATGAACCTAACCAATCTCTGTTAACATAGCATCCTTTGTTTACATGGAGGACCTAAAGGGAAACAATACTTATGGTTTTCATCTTTGTAAACCCTGTTCTCTTCAAAGTATGTTTTATGTTGCTACATGAATCTGTGTCTCTGAGTCTGCAATCTTCTCCTCAAATAAATTCTTTTAATCTTACTATAGCCCAAACATTATTTTTTTTTTCGGTTGACACTAGCTTAAGTGAAAACATATCTTCAAGGTTCCTTTTAATTTTTATTTTTTTAAATTATACTTGATGTTCTAGATGGATACAGAGTAGGTAGAAGATACACTTTCCTTCTCCTGGCACCAAACTAGATTTACAGTTAAATTATAGAGAAATCGATCTGAATGGCCAACTAGATAGCTGAACAGAAGTACTATTGCAAGCATTTATAGGAGAAAATACACAGAGACTGGTAAAAGGCATGGAGACATGCAGAGGGATTACCCTTGCACCCACATGCAGCAGCTGAGAAGCTGCAAGGATATCTCAGATGCAAAATTTCCCCCTGAGAAGTGTTGAGTCTCAACCTTACACCGGGACCTCCCAAACCAGGACACCAGGGCCAGGAAGTGAAGCCCACATAGCATCTGGTTGTGAAAATCAGCAGGGACCCTGTCCTCTTGTAGGAGGAGTGTCTGCTAGGATCCCAGGTGCTCTCCTAAAGGGCCAGTCACATAGGAGCTTGTTCTTGGGCACCCATCCAGGCCTGTGGTAGATTGAAGGTAACTCAGGGAATGTTGGAGTCCTAAAAAGAAGATCTGGGTGGCACGGCTCCAGAGAGAGATCTAGAGGGTCAGCTACTAAGGTACCAGTCCTGAGTCAAGATCTCACATTGACCTCAGAGGCCATCTTCCAGTGTTGATCGCTTCTGTTCTTACAGCATCAGCTAGGGGACATGCACTAGTCCAGTCCCCCGAATTCTGGCTACACTATCTTGCCAAGATTGAGTCTGGTAGAAAGGACAGTCAGCTGCACCAAACAGGAACCTTCACTGTGCTCTTTCCCTGGAGAAACTATAAGCAGACACTCAGACACTGAAGTTTCTAAGATGCTTTGGAGCAGGCGCCAGTCTTCCCTACTTCCCTACCTGCAAGCTCAGCCAGCACCAACCTCAATGGGAGACTGTTTTGTTCTATCTTCCCAAGTCCCGGTGGCCTCACATTGCTGAACTCAGATTTTCAGAAGGGAACAGCACTCAAAGCTAGAACTTTCAGAGTGGGTCTCCCTTGGAAGGTCCAGTCCAGGACTTGAGCAAGCAAGCATGGCTATGCAGCTAAGGGGAGGAATGGAGTTCTCTTCCTTCCTAGGGGCTCAGCTGGCTACACCCTTAACAGAAAACTGTCTTGATCTGATTTTTTTCACAAGTACTGGTCACTCCACCTTGCTGAGTAGACTGCAGTAGACTCAGCTGGTTGCAGATCCAGTACACCAACCTGAACTGGTGGTTCTCTCCTCCTGAAGGAGATAGACTTGGAGACTCTAGTAGAGACAGAGTGATATAACTCTGAAGTAGGGACCACATTTTCCCCATTGATTACCTGACCATGCTGCCCCCAATTAGGGGACCCACTGGTCCTGTCCTCCAGACCCCTTTGCCCCACCCTACTGATCTTGTACCATGTAGAAGGGGCAGTGGAGCACAGCCAGCGTAGGCCCATTCTTGCCCACAGCCAGTCTTGCCCACAGAATTACTCTGCACCACCCTGTGGTGCTTAAGCTGGACTGCCAATTACAGAGTGACTAGATTAACAACTGAAGGAGTCAGCCACAGATAATAGATCCCTGGAAGTCCCAAACAGGCTGCCTAAGGCCAGACTGGGACACCACCTGACATCACCAGAAGTGGATCTTAATAGAAAGAACAGTGGTAAATACTAGATGATACCAAGATGAAATCCACTGTGGTCTTCTTCATGATTTGTGATATTTTCTCTCCTGTGTAGTTTTTTAGCATTTGTTTCTTTTTCTTCTAGTTTGTGCATGTTAGCTCACTAGAGTTTATATTATACTTTATTTCAATCTCATATTTTGCTCCTCCCTTCTTTTACCCCACTTCACCTTCTTCCCTCTTATTTTCATTTTAAATAATGTTTTCTCTCTTACTACAACTTGTTTCCATTCCACTCTTGTAATTTCTCCCCCCTACAGCCTCTCAAAACCATTTTTTCTTGTCATTTGTCATCTCACATTCTTTTTCCCACTCTTAAAATACCTGTGTTCTCCACCTTTATCAATCTTTGCTCATTGGTTGTGCATAGGATGGCTATTAATGTACACCTTCAATTTTATCTCTAGATCTTCACTGTTTTGGTATTTCAAATCTCAAACTTTATCACTTCTCCCTCCAAGTCCATTCTGCCTTCCTACCTCCTGCCCTTCATTATTTTTGTCTCATATTTTAACTTTTCCTTATCTTTGCTTTGTTTTCATTCCTCATTTTTAGTATTACTTCTCCTTCTATCATATCAAAATCACTGTTTTCCTCTGACATCACTTAAGCCTTTCTTTCTTTTTTCTCCCTTACTCCCATCACACCTATATTGCTGATATCTCATTTGTTGTTGATAGTGCTATGGATCTTTTTCTCCAATTTGGTTCCCATTTTTTATTCATTAACTTATTTTCCTTTTTCTCTCTTATTTTATTTCTTTAAATTTCTGTTTAAACTTAATACTATATAATCCTCTTCTCTTGCTCCATTCTGCTTTCTTCATTCCCTTTTTATTTATGTGTAAATTTTACTTTCTTTTTCTCTTTGCCTTCCTCTGATTCCCTACTCTTATTATTGCTCATTCCTCTACCCTCTCAAGATCAGTTTTCTTTCAGTAAGTCATCTTATAGTCATTTCTCCTTTCTTATAATAATCTTAAGCTTTTTACACCTTTATTACTTTTGGCTCATTTGCTATTGATAGTGTGATTGTATGTGGGAGTTATTTTGCAGGTGTGGGTTTGTTTCCAGGGCTGTGTGGTTTTCTTTGAGCAGCACCTGCACAATAGCATACAAGATGTGGTGGGCAGAGTGACTCTCAGTCAGCCAGCAAGAGACAAGGACCCACCAAGGAATGACCCCCCCAAAACCAACACCCAATTATAAACAGAAAGCTAACAAGAATGGAATCAATGGCATCCCAAGGGCATCAAAATCAGGAGATCAAGGAGACTGCACTACTGTATCCCACAGGTTTCTTACCATACAAATTCACACCATGAAGACAGGGAATCAAAGTAGGTCTGTCTAAGAAGCTGAAACAAACAAGAAGAATTTCCCTTAAAATAAGGAGACAAAGAAACAAACCCCAAATGAAAGGAAAGGAGGAATCCCCAGAATGAGTGCTAAATAAAATAGAAGCAAGTAAACTATCAGACAATTACTTCAAAATAATGGTTATAAGGAAACTCAATGAGTTCAGTTAGAACTATAAGGAAGAAACAAGAAACTTACTGTGAATCACACCAGCATGAAAAAGTACACAGAAACTATCAACAAGAGCCAGGAAGAGAAGAAGAATACAATTTCTGAATTAAGAACACAATAGAAATAATTAAAAGAAAGCTAGATGAAACAGAAGATCAAATCAGAGAGCTGGAGAACATGGTAGAAAAAAATTCCCAGATACAGCAACAAAAGGGAAAAAGACTAAAAAAGGATGAAGAGGGTTTAAAGGAGTTGCAGGACAACATGAAACATAATATCCATATTGTAGGAATATCAGAAGGAAAAGAAGAGGAGCAAGGCATAGAAAACCTGTTTGAAAAAGTAGTGATGGAAAACTTCTCTAACTTTATGAAAGAAAAAAATCATACAAGTCCAGGAAGCACAGAGGGTCTCAATCAGAATGAATGCAAAGAGGACTACTCCAAGACACATTATAATAAAAATGACAAAACTTAAAGACAAAGAGAAAATATTAAAGGCAGCCAGGGAGAAACAGCTAATAACATACAAGGGAGCCCTGATTAGGCTATCAGCTGATTACTAAGCAGAAACCCTACAAGCCAAAAGGAATAGCAAGAAATACTCCAAGTAATGAAAAGCAAAGGCCTGCAACCAAGACTACTCTACCCAGCAAGACTCTCATTTAAAATGCAAGTCTAAATAAGGAGCTTACCAGGCCAAAAAGGATAAAAGAGCACATCTCCATCAAACCCGCATTGAAAGACATTTAAAAGGACTACTTTAAGACTAAGAAAAAGAGAGAGAGAAGAACACAAGAACAAATGGGAAAATGTCAATGAATAAGTACCTATCAATAATATCTTTAAGTGTAAATGGCTTAAATACTCTAATCAAAAGACATAGGGTAGCTGAATCGATAAGAAAACATGACTTGTATATATGCTGCCTTTAGAGACACACCTCTGAACAAAAGATCCACACAGTCTGAAAGTGACGGGATGGAAAAAAACTATTCCAAACAAATGGACCTGAGAAAAAAGCTGGGGTAGCAATACTTATATCACACAAAATAAACTTTAAGAACAAAAGCCATAAAATGAGACAAAGGAAGACACTATATAATACTTAAGAGAACAATTCATCAAGAAGATATGATGGTATTTTTTTGTTCATTAGGTTCTACCTATAAGTGGAACCACCTTCAAGTTCCACCTATAAATAGAACCTAATGAACAAAACAAAAAAAATGAGCAAAATAGAACCAGAAGTGTGGAAACAAAAAACAGACCAACAGGGACTAGAGGGGAGGGAGAAGGGAGATAAGGGAGTAAAGAAGGGAAAGAGCTTAGTTAAAGAACAAGTATAAATGACACATGGACATGAATCATAGTATGTGGCTTGACTGTGGGAGCACGGGGTAAGCAGAGCAGGAGAGAGCAATGGGGGGAAACTGGGGCAGCTGCAATTGAATAAAAATAAAAATAAATACATTTGGAAGAATATAAACACCCGTATGTTTATTGCAGCATTATTTACAATAGCCAAGATCTGGAAACAGTCCAGTGCTCATTAGTAGATGAGTAAATAAAAAAAGCTGTGGTGCATTTACACAGTGGAATTCTACTAAGTGAAATAAAAAAAAAGAGGAAGTCTCATCTTTTCAACAGCATGGATGGACCTGGGGAACAATATGCTAAATTAAATAAGTTAGTCAGAGAAATAGAAATGCTGTATACTCTCACTTATGTGTGTAATCTAATGAAGAAAATAATTTAACAAACATAATAGAAATAGAATCAGATACATAGAACAGACTGACAGCTGAGAGAGGGGAGGAGGGTTGGAGAGCTAGGTGAATAAAAGGTGAAGGATTAAGCAACATATATGTGTTAAGCAATTCATATGTATATATAAAATATTCATGTGTGTGTGTGTGTGTGTATAAAATACATGGACACAGACAAGAGCATGATGATGGCCAGAGGGAAAAGGGGATAGAAGAAGTTGAAGACACCAAAGAAGGGATAAATAGGGAGGACCAAAAAGGTCTTTACTTTGGGTGATGGGCATATGATGCAACGCAAAATGCAGATGAGGTTTTGTTGAGTTAACAATTTAAACCTGTATGGCTTTGTTAACCAATGTCACCCCAATAAACTCAACAAATAATGATAACAAATAAATAAGTCACAGAATTACTATGGGATTTTACATGCTGATTTATAAGGAGAAAATAAAGTTTTGCTAGAATAAAATGAATAAATACATACATGAATAAATAAATAAATTTATAATGAAGTCTGAATTTTCCTCCCTGATACAGCCAAGTGTTTTCAAATATAAAAACAATGTTTAAAATGATTTATTATGGAGTAAAGTTATGCTCTGGGAAAATACAGCTTGATTATGCAGTGACTACACACCTGCTCAGAAAGACACTTCATCTTGAGGATCAAGAATCTTCCTATTCTTTTAGAACACAGATGTAGTTTCCACTGAGATTTTCTTGATATCCAGTGCTATAGATAAGACATCCAGACACTTGGTGCCTGAAGTGGGCAGAAGAAACCGCCAAGTGAGAGCACATTTTTAGAAAAGGGAGCTGAAGGCAAGCTTCCTACTTATACTTCAGACAGTCCCTGAGGTCTGAGTTCTGTTGCTTCGATCCTTGATAGATTAAATCACATAATGCACATTTTAAGCTCCTAGACTCTATCATAACCTGATGAGTTCTTGCAGGCACTCTGTGAGATAGAGAGCTCAATCCCCCTTTTTTAAAAAAGATCTAAAAATACAATCAATGAGAGAGGATAACTTTCTCGAGGTCACACAACAGGGGACTCAAGCAATGCTTTCTAATAGCAAATTGTGTTTCTTTCCCATACTAAATTCATTTTCTCTCTGGGACTCCATATCCCTATAAGTTATTTAAAAATACAGTCATGCTAGAAGAGTCAAAAAGTGACTTTATTATCAGGTAGCAATAACACTAAGAAGGTGCCTAATGGAAACCACAAGGCCAACTGGAAACCAGCTCATCCACTGACCACATCTTCCTTTGGCTGGTTTAATTGCCTCTACATGAACAGCAAGCTTTCAATGATGGATCCACAAGGATTGTAGAGTGCCTCCTATGCAGCAGGTCCTGTTTTTCCTGTTTCTCCTAGTCCCATAGATTCACCCGCAGGTCAAGTTGCCACCTGGTTCATTTCTGTAGACCTGGCCCATATCCTGAGCCCTTTTCAAAGTAGCCTGGATGTGTGAATGCTGCTAGGAGTCTATGAAGAAAAAAATGTTCTTCATGGAAGAACTTTTATAGAAAGCAGATTCTAGAGATAACCCAAGAGTTCATAAGCCAAGGACTTTGCTTAAGAGACCAACTCATGGCTGCTGTGGTGGGGGTGGAAGGCTTACCACATGGTCTCCATCTGGGGAGCTTTGATAAGTAGGATGTGCACAAATGTCTCTCTTTCCTGCCAACCATTATTCCTCCTGTACCTTCTACTAGGCAGAAACAGCTTTGGTTTTCTAATCTGTAAAATAGGAGTAATAATAATCTACCTCAGTGGTGTTTTCTTTTTGAGAACTGAACTTTGACTATCTTTAGCACTATTCTTGTCTACTTATGTGTCCTCATTTGAAACCTGAATCAACAGTTCTCAGAATAATTCAGGTTTGGGCGTGTGTGGTAGGGGTGAAGTGGCAGTGACTGGTCAATGGTTTAGAACTTTGTGGAAAGTTTGGAGATGTCACATCAATTGTCAGCACAAGTGTGAGAAGCTCAACCACAGAGCTGTCCTAAGAAAACAGGATTGGGGGAGGGGGAGGTTATGCCCATGAGTCTGCTCACAAGAAAGGTGATGAGAAGAAGTAACCATGAAGGAAATACTTCAGGAGCCCAGGAAAAGAAGAAAGAAGGGGAGGATTTCTTTTTGGCCTATAAGTCTCTGTGGAAGGGGAAATCACAAAACTGACTACTGTGTAATTGACCACAGCTATATCATATAAAATTTTCTAATACCAGTGAGATCAACAAAAAGAGAAAGGGAAGGAGACAACATATAACCTGAAACTAAGCCATAAATAATGAAAGTACCAGTTACTCTTGGGGAGTATCTGTTTCTAACTGACTTTTTGTTCGAACTGTCAGGTATAAGCAAAAATAGCAAGACCAAAGCATAAGTTACTTTGTGTGAAGAATAATTGAATATTCAGCATATTTTTATTGACATATATGAAAGGTCAAGTGCCAACTGAGGTCTCCCCATCTTGAGGTTTGTTTAATGGCTGCATCCCTTTATTTACATTCTGTGGGAGTCCTTAAAAGTCTTTGATCAGTCAGGACATGGGGAATCTCCTGGCCACTGTTGGTTCCCACACCAGAACTCCTTGAGCTCACAGACTCCCTTGAGTCTCAGTTCCCACAGTTGTCTTCATCCCTCTCCTCTGTACAAACCCAAATGTGGAAGTCATCCCTTGTGTTTGAATCCCACACCCCAAAACCTTGACCAAGATATTAGGTGTGTTGCAAAATATTGCAGGTTCAGCGTTACAGGGACTGAGTAGATGTGCTGACTGCACTTGCATGTTCTCTTCATCTTCTCCTCCTGCCTATTTCCAGGGCCCCTTACCCCAAGGTTACCCTCCTTCACAGACCTAATTTCTCTTCCCTGCCTCACCACTCTCGACCCACTCACTCACCTCCTCATTTGGCTCCCCATTTGGCCCCTACCTCAGCCTTCCACTCCCTACTAAGGTCAAATCTTCCCTTGGCTCATTGCAAACTCAATAATGGTCTTGCTGAAGTGATTGGTTCTCTCCTCCATCAATCTCTACAAGTTTAAGGAAAAAGAATATTTTTCCATTGATGACATTAATTGTTCCCCCTCTCCATTGAATGCAGATCATAGAAAACAAGCATTAGTTTGAATAATACAATTTTTCCTGCTTTTTCAGTAAGATAAAATGAATACTATTTAATAACACAACAACATATTATTTGTTCCTAAAGTAACACTTGCTGTTCCATATTCATCTTAATATAATGTGAAGATCTTTACTCATTCTAACTCCTCAACCTCAGACCTTTCCTTCACATTCTACCTCAAGCAGTATCCTCTTCCTCCCTCTTCTTCATCTATCAGAATACCATCATGCCTAAGACAAAGGTCCATAAGTCTAGTACCTATGTTTTCTTCTATGCAATTCATTGTTTCAGGTCTATGATCCATTCTGTTTAGGTCTCTGATCATTTTGAGTTAGTTTTTGAACATGGTGACAAATTTCAGTCTATTTTCATTCTTTTGCATGTGGCTTCTCAATTTTCTCAGCACCTTTTATTGAAAGGGATTTATTCTCTCTATTGTATGTTGTTTGGCTCCTTTGTTGAAAATTATTTGCCCATATACTGTGGGCTTATTTCTAGGATCTCATTTTCCCCCATTGGTCTATGTGTCTACTTATGGACCTAGGTCTGAGAGAGGATTTTATAAATTGGGCCTCAAAGGTAATGGAAATAAAACCAAATATAAATAATTAGGACTATATCAAACTAAAAAGCTTCTGCACAGAAAAAGAAACTATCAACCAAACAAAAAGGCAACCAACTAAATGGGAAAAGATATTTGCAAACAATACCTCTGGTAAAAGGTTAATATCCAAAATATATAAGGAACTCATATGACTCAACAAAAACTAAAACAATCCAATAAAAAAAAAATGGGCAGAGGACCTGAACAGACAGTTCTTCTAAGAAGACAAACAAATGGTCAACAGGTTTAAGAAAAAATGCTCTGCTTCATTAGCTATTAGGGAAATGCAAATCAAAACTATTGTACAATGAGATACCACCCCCCCATACTTGTTAGAATGGCTATTATCCACAAGACAAGTAATCATAATTTTTGGAGAGATTGTGGAGAAAGCAAACAAGCAAATAAAAAACCCATCCACTATTGGTGAAAATGTAAAATGGTACAGCCACAATGTAAAACAGTATGGAAGTTTCTTTAATAATTAAGAGTAAAGGTAACATATGACAAATAATCTTTCTTCTGGGCATCTACTTGGAAAATATGAAAACATTTATTTGCAAAGATACCCCTATGTTTACTGCAGCATTATTCATGGTGGCCAAGACACGGAAATAACCAAACTGTTCTTTGATAGATGATTGGATAAAAAATATGTGGTACATACATACAATGGAATACTACTTAACCCTAAGAAAAGCTGAAATACTGACATTTGCAACAACATGGATGGATCTTGAGAATATCATGCTAAGAAAAATAAGTTAGAAAGAAAATGTAAAAAACCACATGATTTCACTCATATGTGGGATATAAAACTGAAAGCAGCAAATGGACAAAAATAAATAAATAAAACACACAAACAAAAACTGACAGGCACAGACAGCAGTATGGTGGTTACCAGAGGGAAGGCAGGTGTGTGGAGGATAGTAAAAAGAGGGGTCAAATATATGGCAATGGGAGGAAATTTGACTTTGAGTGAGAAGTACATTATGCAATTTATAGATGATAAATTATAGAATTTAAACTTGAAACATGTATGATTTTATTAACTGACATCATCCCAATAAATTTAATTTAAGAAAACATTATAATGCCAGATTATCTCCCCACCCACCCCCTCCACTCCATGACAACCACCTGGTCTCCCATTCTGGGCATCCTGTTTATTTTCTTTATACTATCTGCTTCATTATTTCATATATCTTTGCATTCCCTTGGTGACTTCAAAAGGACTGCTTAAGGCTACAAGAATTTTAGGCCTTGAGTCACTTACAAATATATACACCAGCAGTGATGTGCTCTTTGGTGACCTCACAGGTCCAAATGCCAGTTTCCTCACCTACAAAATAGAAATGAAAATACCTTCCTCATAAGTGATGCTGTGAGGATTAAAGTTATATTCCAAAGAGCTAAACACAGTGTTGACATACATGAAGGTCTCAAAAATGTCAGCTTTTATTATGCTGTGCATGATGATCAAGATGGATGGCATGGGTTGGGCCAAGAAGATGGAGAAAAAATGATGAAATCAATGAACTAACTGATTACTCAAGCAAGGAAAACACACCAGCTCAGGCAGTTATCTGAATTATTGTAGATCAGAAAGAAGCCCACTTGCAAGCTTGACTTTTGAGCCATCATCCTTTGATGACTTGTTTTGCAGATCATATTGTTTCTTGGGAGCTTGTTCTAGCCATGAGGAAAAGCACAGTGTGTCCCTTCTACAAAGACGACACTTGAGCAACAGAAAGAATAGGAAATAAAGACAATGCTTTGTACTCTGAAATGGAAGGGGACTTCTTTCACAGCTCATTGCAATTCACCAAATTGGAAACTTGAACAAGTAGCCAGAAGGTTTAAAGGTGTCCTCTGCTTGTCAACCCATGGCAGCCTGGCTGGGTTTCACACAGGGTACCCCTCTTAGCTTCTGCTGTGGCACAGGCTGGCATGTTGTTCCTGTCCTGACTCATAAAACTACTCATGACCTTCTGACTCACCAGAACTTTTTCTGCAGTTTCTCAGTACAAGTCCCCTCCCTCAAGGGCTATACATTGGCAAAACTTATAATCAACAGTTATTGAAAATGTACTAATTGTCAATTGTGGTATTATTATATCATGACAGCACCACTATAAGATGCATACATCTATTATACCTTTTTACAGAGGAGGAGACCAGGCAATGACATTTGGGTAAACTGCCCAAGGTCACATTTTGTAAGTAGCAAAATGCAAACACAGGTTCTATGGTTTTAAAGTTCACATTATTAACTCTTGAATAATAGAGACAGCAGATCTCAGCAAATACAATCCAGGGTCAAGATCAGCATTATAGTTAACATATTAATTAAGTGCTTGTGAAATATGATTTGAATAGTAGAAATGGCTCTTTATTTAAAGTAAAAAATAGAAACCATCATCCATATTTCCTGAAATCCCTATATTGCTCATTTCTTTAGCTTGACATGTAAAGACCCTATGCAAATGTTATGTGCTCAGGAAGGAAATGATATCTATTAAATGTGTGCTATGTGTCAGGTAACTGCGCCAGGGCTCCTGGGTGACTCTTGAGCACATCAAAGTTTGAGAACCTCTGACCTAGGGAATGTCTCCAGACTCTGCTTCAACCATCACCCCGTGTAGATGATCCAAACTCTCTCTGTTCTCATTCCCAAACTCAACACTCACTCTTCTGGTAATCTTACAATATATCTAACCATCCAGCCTCAATCTCAAACCTTTCTTTTTTAATTTCAAACCAGATTATCTCTGAGTTCATTCTAGTAAATGTAGGCCCTATCTTTCCATCACCCAAGCTAGAAAGCTCTGTCACCCTGAGTGCTCCCTTCAACTTGACAGAACGAATTAAGTCCTACAGATTCTGCCTTCAGAATGCTCCTTGAAACCACTTTCCCCTGCCTTCCACTCTGAGGTTTTATCCTTGTTCAAAATTTCATGTCAACACCTTTGTTCCCTACCCTGCCTGCCACCACCACTACTGGGACCAGCTATGCTGACAGGCTCCTGCCTGGTCTTCCAGTCTCTCCCTATCTTTGCCCCTCACCACAACACTGAAGTCTGATCACATCATTGCTACAAATGTGTGAAGGCTGCCCACCCCTCAAACGCTCTATCACTGAAGGCCATCCACAGTGTGGCTCTAACTTACTACATACCATCTTCTCCAACCCCCAGGGAAGCCCTGACTCTTTCTGTCCCCACCACAGCTCAGGTGGTTCTCTCCTTTGGGGTGTTCTTTCCATTCTCTTCACAGAAACACACCTTAATTTTTATTGAGACCTTCCCAGAGGCACACTTTTCACAGGGGTTTTCCTGGTCATTCTTGAGCAGCTCTGTGCCAGGACAGAAAGCAACAGTAGGACATCTGAACCCAAATCCAAACTCTCTACTGAGCAGCTGGGTGGTAACAAAAAGACCATCTCTACACAATGGTTAAAATGGAAGGGTAGGTAACAATGTGGAGTAATGGGAATCAGGCAGACTTGAAGGCTAGAGTACCATGTGTCTAAATGTCAGCTCTGCCTATTGCTAGCTACTTGGCCACAGTCAGAGTCTCTCGATTGTACTTTGATTTTCTCACCTGCAAAAATGGGAACAATAGTATTTCTTTTAAAGAACTTTTGTGAAGAGTAGAATTAACAAAGTGCTTATACATGACCCTCAACAATGGTATTGATTGTGCATTTAGTCTGCTTACCATCCTACAAAGCATTGTACACCTTTACTGTGATCATCTCCTGCAGCTGTTTCAACCTCCCTTAAAGAGTTTATCTTTCTTTGCCACATTTTCTACTTATTTTAAGATGCTCTTTTTCTCTCAACTAAGCCTCAAGCTTCCTGGCTCTGGGACTGTTTCCCACTTACCTTTGTATCTATTGAAGTTAGCACAGTGCCCAACACACAGAGAAAATGTTGGATTTGCTAAGTTTGAGGAGAAAAAGGAGCCTCACACAGGCATGGAGCACATGAGAGGTTGTCCTTCAAGGCACTGAACAGGGGACGTCCAGGACAGCTGGGGTCAGCCTGAAAACTGTGTATACCTGATAAACACAGAGCAGATGAACATGAAGGATTACTTTCACAGTTTTCCCACCTAGGGGTGGTAAGAAACTGCTTTCTGCAATGTAGTGTGATATGCATGAAGGAACAGAACTTTCAGTCACCCAAGCTTAAATTCAAATTTGGGTTCGACCTTAAGTAGTTTCCTGAGCCTAACATAGGCTAACAAGAATAACATTACTAACTCTGGGGAGATTTTGAGATTATGTGGATGTGAAGTACCTTATATAAAGATGACTGAGAGATTGAGGGAAAATGACCAATGGGCAGAATTAGCATAATATCTAATCCCATAGAACCCCACCACATTACGCCATCTCTCTGGTTATAGGAAACCCCCTGCACAGTCCCTGTCCTCCCATGGGTTGACATTAACACAGATGCAAACTGCTGGAGTGATGGTCTAAATCATGTGCCATAACCGTCTGCATTCACATTCCCTTAGGGCAAGAGACACAAGTCTGTTCTCTGTGACAGGGGATGGAGCCATGCAGGGCTGCCATCCACAATACTTAGAGCCCAAAGAGAGGTGAGAGTCCAACAGTGGTAATTTCCAAGTTAACACTGAAGGAAGCTTCAAATCCAGGCTTGATTGCCTCCAAAACCCAGGCTCTCTTCTTGAGTTCATGTTTCTAAAATGAGGAAGACATAGTCCCAATTCCTGGGAAGGTCTCAGTATAATCCCAGCTTTTGAAGAAGAAATGAGCTAATTGATTGATAAAATCGGAAGGAAAAAACACTGCATTTCCTTAATGACCAGAAGTTAAAAACAAAAATGCTCCTAAAGATTTATTGATAGGCCATGTCCTTCCAACTCCTATGAACTGAAGAAACACTCACCCTGCCATTTTTATTTATCCTTCTAAGCAGAGGAACAGAACAAAGATCTGACAAAAATCTCTCCCCAAGTCTGCTTTTCAGGAATCTATAATTTGGAAGAAGAGGAGAAATGGGTCGAAAAGGATACTGCTCTCTTAAGAACTGAATTAAAGCTATAGAAAGCCAAGCAACTTGAGCAAAGAAGCTGTAGTGAGATTTCTAAATCCCATTATACAGAGTTAATGTATATGATGCTTCATGGCATGGGAATCTGGTTTATCACATACTTTAAATTTTTATTCAGCTTATTTTAAATGACAAAGTAAAAACAAAAGATAAAAAAATCCCATCTGTCCCATCCCCATCTATTCCATACCCTGCAACCACCAATCTGTTCTCTGTGTCTATGAGCTTGATTTTGCTTTGTTTTTTAGATTCAACATATAAGAGAGATTATATGGATTTTGTTTTTCTTTGTCTGACTTATTTTACTTAGGATAAACAAATCTGATTTCTTAAAAAGGGAAATGCCCCTTTTAGCACCAGCATATATGTGAAGGGAAGTCGCAGCACCTCATTGCTCTGAGGATCTGAAAAGAGACCAAGAGAAAGATCATGGATTCCCCCAGCGGCGAGGGCAGGGTATAGACCCATGATTTTCACACTGATCTGTTGATCTGAGAGAGAGTTTACATCTGACACTGACTTTCAGCAGTTAAGGTGACTAAGATCCTCACCTTGGTACCCAGTTACTTTCTGATAGGCTTAACCAGGAAGAAAGGACCAGACTGGAAAAAATAGAGGTCTCCTGTGCTTAAACGGGCAGCTTGCACTAGAATATTAGAAGTGAAAGTCACCTTGAAGATTTAGAAACTAAGGAGCAGAGAAGTAAATATACATGTCTAAGATCACACAGCCAGCTAATGGCAGGAACCAAATTCTCTTAGCAAAATTTCTGCACTCTTTCTACTACATCAAACTCCAGAATAATAGTTTCTAGCATAGGGGATGGCACATTTATCTAGAGCCACAGCATTCCCAACTCTCCTCCCGAATTCTCAGTCCATCCTTTCCTAGGCTGGTGTAGGGAAATTTACATGTGTACATCCTTGAGGAGAACCACACCTTCATTTTTTGTGTGTTTTTCCAATACTCTCTCACCTCTCATTTCGCTCCTGGCAAGCACCACACATTGTAGGAAATGGAGAGTGGGAGCTGGAGGGCATGGACCATCATATGGGGTCCAGTATGTTAAATTAATATTAATTAAGCAAATGTAAAATAAAAGAAGGAATGAACAAAGCACCTATATTTCCTTTTTTATAATCTAGATTAATATCCTCCCAAATTTATAAAAATGAGTGAGTTTTTAGTATATAAATGCAAGAAAAAGTATTTTATTTCTGTAATAATATATAATTTTATATATTCAAATTATGTTTTATATTCTTAAATATTATTTTACATTAATTTATATATTCCTATATTTTTATATTTATTCCTAAGAATTTTCTCCAATTACAAAAATTTCAAGTATGCAGAAAATATAAAAGAAACACCTCATTTACCCTTTATTCTAAATTAATCAATTAAAATTTTGCCATATTTGCCTGCTATCTCTCTTTCTCTGAAAATCATTTGATAATTAGTTACACAGATCAGATCACTTCACTTCTAAAACCTTCTGCATGTACATCTCTGAGAACAAGAACATACTCTTATATAACCACAATGCCATTATCATACCCAAGAAATTTAACATATAATGACATAAAAGCTTTCTTCTCAATGTCACTTAACTCAGAGCAGAATGTTTTGAGAGAAAAGCAAACGTTTATAGCCTAAAAAAAATGTAACCTCACATTTTTTCAATTAGGTTGACTTGAATCACAAAGTCTTGATTTTGCCTTACTGCCCATCTGAAGTTCTGCCATAGCCTTCATTACTACCCCTCCCCATCCTGCATACATTGAACATCTCACATCTTAGACCTCATCCTAAATCATGAAATACTGATATTAGACTACCTTTGAAGACATTTAGGAACTAGAGAGAAGCAAGACAATTCTTGTTGATTTGCAAAAAAATACAGTTTAATTCTATGTCATGGAAGTCCCTTGGTTAGAATTCAAATACAGAGCAGAGCTTCATGCATATATATTTTCCATATCAATATGCTCTGCCTTCCAATGTGGCATTTGTAATCCAGGGTGCTAGCACATCTCCCAGTTTACTGTAAATCTCCTTTAGGCTCTACATAGCTGGTTGTGAGAAACTATTGCTGAGTGATAAGGAGACTCACAGTGATACCAAAACAAGAGAAAGAACAAGTACGTGGAAAAGCACACACAAATAACTTAATTTGAAAATGACCACAAGAAACATGAAACAAGTGTAAGTCATGTATTGAGAAAGAGATTAGCAACTTTTTAAAAAATTAACAAAGTTGCCAAATGGACAAAGAAGTAACTTGTATTAGAACACTTCTATTTTTTGAGCTTCCTCAAAAAGGTAGCTGTAGTGAATTTGGAATAAATAATATACTGCCCACTAAGGGCTAAAATGCTCTGTCAAAGGATTAAGGCACATGTGATAGTAGACTGATCAGTCAACAGATGACTTTGTGACCTACTGCATTAAAGTCCTCAATTTCAGTTATTTAAATGTAAAAAGTGGTATCTGTGGAGAGAATACACTTTTTGATAAGAAAGGAACCCTAATATTTTTCAAAATTGGTAAAAATAGTAAAGAGGTTGTAATTCCCAGAGCTGAAAGTGCATATTACCAAAGCAAGTAAAGACTCTGTGGTTCCATAATTGTAAAATGACTAACAATAACAAGAAGCAAATGAATGAATTTCACACATACAGACAAATATGAAACTTCAAATATGAAACTTCTACTTTGGCTCTTTTCTTAATAATTTCTTGTATTTGTCTCAATATTTTCCTCAAAAGAAAAAAATCCAAGTAGGTTGTAAAGATAAATAGTTGGCATCTGTTAAGGTAGAACATATCTAAAAAGTATTTTGTAGTGGCCAAAATGAAAACATCGAATGATGCATGCAAGCTAAAAACTTTGAATCAATGCCCATATGGAAGATCCATTTTTTAAATAGGTAAGCAAAGTTTTAGTAACTTTTAAGCCTAATGGATCTGTCAAGGGTGGAGATAGTTGTATTTATTTCAATAATGAAATAGACATTGAAAACAGGAGGTGACCATGTCCCTGAGATTCTCTTTCTAAATGAACGATCACTGTTCTTTTCCTTTATCTAACACTGGAAAATGCCATAATAACAGATCCAATTATGTACTTTTCTACCTCTTTTCTTTCTTATATTTGAGACCACGTGCTTGACTTTCCAAGTCCCTTTGTGATCCAGGGACTGGAAATTCTGAGAGGTCTTATTTGGGGAGTCCCTTAACTTCCTCTTCTCATACCTAGAGCCAAATTAATTAGATGCCTGCAACTTGACAGGCTTGGCTCTTAAAAGAGACACTTTTTATTCCTTGAACTTTATTATAAATGTAAGGGTATAATTTATTGTTGATGAAAGATTGAGTAGTTTAGTAGAAAGCATATTAAAATAGTCTTGCTTCTGCTATTCATGCTTGTATCTTAATTCCTAATTTACAGTTTTCAGGATTGAGGTGATTGGGTTTTATTTGAGAATAGCAAAAGCCTTCCTCACATTACTGTCAAAGTGCTGATGAATTATGGGCAGAGGAATTTGCACAGCAGGAACACAACATCCAGTCACCATAACAAACTTATTTTCCCACTTTAAACATAGATTCTCATTATTTTTATTTTGGCAGCTGATGATTCTCTTGGAAGTAATTTTGAAGAAAGTCTTTCAGCCCATGAGACCCTAATAAGGCTTATTTGGTACTTAATTTGTGTTATCTTATGTTGTTTTGTCACTGTGTCCTAGCTCCACAACTACTTTTAAAGTTTCATGGAGGAGTGTCAGGGGAGGGAGGACCAGAGCTTCCTCAGTACTGAGCCCAACACAGCCACCTGTATGTAGTGTGTAGTGGGCATGGAATCCATGTAATCTTTATTCTCATGACAATAACGGCCACTCTCAACTACTTCTATCTGTTGTATTCCTTGGAATACTTAGGCATACCAAGTAAGAAATCACTAATAGGAAAGAAAAGCCCTCAGTCACTTTTAAGCCCCTCCTACTTCTTTCAAAATTCTCCAGACCAGTTGAAAATGAGCACATTTTTCTGAGAAGCACCAGCTCTCTATGACTCTGTTTATAAATGTCAAAGAACAAAGGAGACCTTTCAGAACTAAGTCTGGGCTACTCACTTAGGACTACTCACAGATCAAGCATACATCCACTCTTCCTCAAGTCAGACTCATATCCTGACTGCTCCTTCCCAGCTAACCTGGATGCCAGGGTGGATGGTCAGCCAGGCACAGGGATCTTAAGGCACAGTCCTTTCTTTTGCTGGCCTGGTGGTGCCCACACCACATCCTTGGATTTGGCTAGATGTGGTTTTGCTCTAAATGCTTATACTACCATAAAGAAAAGAAAAGTTTCATTCTAGGAAGGGTAGGAGGAGGCTGGGTACCAGGAGGGCAGGTGACCAGCTGGGGATTTCACAGTGAGTTTGTCACAAAATCCACTTATCTCCTGTGTGCTGAGGGCAAAGCTAATATTTTGCACAACTCAGCAAAGTACTTGCTTCCCACCCCACCCCCACGCCTGGCATGTGTCCTAATTATGGCTGTGCCTCACCAACACCAATTTCACCATAACTTTCTTTCTGACCATTGGCTGTACCTGTGCAGGTGTATAAAGTTCTGACTCTTAGGCTTTATTGCAGACCAGCCAAACCTAAATTTTTGGTGACAGAACCTAGGCCTCTCTCTTTTTTTAAATGTTCCATGTATAATTCTAAAATATAGTCAAAGATAAAAATTACCAGGTTAAATCAGTCATGGTTACCCCAATCCTCTTTCTGGTAATTGGCTTTGGAACATGCACATGACTCTACTGTAGCCTTTGAGATGTGAGGAGAGGTCACTGCAAGCTTTTGGGAAAGGTCTACCACTTCTCAGGAGGAGACAGTGCTTCCTCTGTCTTGCCTGGATGTGACACCTGGCTCAGCTGTTAAATAGAAGACACCAGAGTCCCAAGAATCACAGCATGTGAAACTAAACCTTGATGTATGGTGTCTAGAGTTTGACTAACTCTGGGTTAAGGATTACTTTATTTATCTAAGCTTGTTTGAGGTTGTTTTGAGAGAAAAAACATTGTAACCAATTTCTGGGGATATTCCCTCTGCTGCTAGGGGCTCCTGGGAGCCAGGTTTTCACTTAACATATGCACTCCCTGTGTGACTCCCTGTCAAACCCTCTGTCCCCTCACCTGCAACCTGGAAGCATGATGACTCAACCACAATCTAAATTCTAGCTTTGTGAAGTCTCCTGATTAAGTGTAGATGAAAGAAGGACTTGGTGGGGTAAGAGGGAGCTAGAAGTCAGACTCTGAAGGTTACACCTCTTCAGGGAACCAGTGTTGAGTACCCAGGGCAGGAGTTGACCATGTGTCAAGCCCTGCGTTAGACAGACACTGTGGATACATGTGCTTGTTGAAACTTTACAACAGCCTTACAAGGTGGGGTTGGAACACTGCAGTTTGGCTCAGGGTAGGACTATTCTGGTGCCCTCAGAGCCCCAGCAGCACAGAGTGAATAAAAAGATACCGCCTGCCTTCAACATCAGACAAACCAAAGGTTTCATCCCTGCTTTGCAACTGTGTATCTGAGCAATCTCAGCAATGGTCCTTAACCTTTGAGCCTGGGCGTTCTCATAGTAAAATGGGGGGCAGAAAATCTAACCCACATTTACCATAAGAAAGTAATTAATTGAGGTCCTGGCCTGCCATTGGTGCTCAGCAAATGTTAGCTGAGTTCTGCTCATCCATCCACAGTCCCACCCTAAATGCACAAGCTATTTACCCACAACAAACAGAGGCTGTGGTAGAGAGTCACTAAAATACAAGAGTACCAACATGTCAGGTATAGGGGAAGGAAGAGAGGAGTTGGGTCCTCCTTGACGTTGGTGGAGAAAAGGGATGCGGCCAGCTGGGGCCAAGTTTGGAACAGACAAATCTTGAACCCATCTGAGCAGATAAAAGCTTTTAGATTGACTGTTACATAGCAGGTCTGCCAAGGAAGCAGGTACACCAATGCCTTTTTGGCAGAGGAAAGGGATTTTCTGGGGGGGGGGGTGTAGCTCATTAGCACCTGACACCAGGAAAGATATTGGCTGATCGCTTTAGTGCCTGTGACTCAATCTTTTAAAAAATCATTGACCCTCTGGAGGGACAGCAGTGCAAACTAGAGTTCTATCCAGAAATCATTCATGCTTTTCATTTTGAATCTGAACATTCTGACAGGGCCTTTCACAAAACCAGGCCCAGGAGATAGGGCAACCTCACACCACTGGCCTGCTGCTTGGTCCACATCCCCAGGAGGTGGCAGAGTGGCCTCTACTGGCTGAGCTGGTATCAGGAGAGCTGGTGTCTTGCTTAGAGCTGTTCTCTAAGGAGGGACATTAAAACTTCCCAGGTGCTGATTTTGATCTTTTAGCTCTATTTACCGCATGGAATTTAATAGGGCTACTGAATGTTGCTTATTTCCAAGGCCTGGGGATAGGGAAGCTAGGGTCCTAAATGAGAAAGACAAATGCCACATGACCTCACTTATAACTGGAATCTAATGAACAAAACAAACTAGTGAGAAAAATAGAACCAGAAACATGAGAACATGGAACAGGCTGATAGCAATAGGAGTGGCAAGAGTAGGGGAATGGTAGAAGGAAGGGGAAGGGACTAATCAAAGAACATGTATGAATGACCCATGAACATGGACAATGAAAAGTGGATTGATGGTGGGATAGAGCAGTGGGATGGGTGGAAGGAAGCAAAAGGGAAAAAATGGGACAACTTAGTAAAGTAAATAATAAAAATATAATTAATTAATTAATATTGGAAAAGAAAAAAAAAGTCCTCAAGAGGCCTGGATTGAAAACATGCTGCTCAGAAGCATCCAAAGACAAAGAATCTGGCATACAAGCCATTTCTCCAGAACTCTAGCTCACATTTTCCAATTATGCACTGGACAGTATTAAAAATAAAAAATAAATATTCTTTTATTAATGCCTGTCTTGTAATTATATGTGATTCTTAACCTCTCTTATTGCTAACTGCCCTACCAAGTCCATAAAATAGGCATTAGTATATTTACTTTAGAGATTTAAAAACTAAGCAAAAGTATTAATAGAAATAGAAAGATAGGAAGTGGCAGAAGCAAGCTTCAAATCCAAGACTATCTAAACATACCTTATCCTGACCGCTTTTCTGTGACTTTGTAACAATGGAGCCACTGCCCTAGAAATAGGGAGAGGGGAGAAAACCCAAAGATGGTGCATGCATGTGTAGCCCCGGCAACTTGGACAACGAGTCGTATCACACACACACACACACATACACACACACACACACACACACACACACACACACACATGCACACACACAAAAGATGAGCAACATTGGTGCCAAAAACCAGGAACATGACTGTATGGGAGGGACATACCCTCCCACCTGCCTCTGCCATGTGGGGGATTCCAGAGGGAAGCTTTAAAAGGAAAGCAATCCTGCATGCTCTCGTGGAACCTCCCCTCCTTCTGGACAAACTGGGGCTGGAGTTCTTGAGCCCCAGACATTGAACTATGATTATACTTCCCAATGTTCTAGTGTATCCCATCCTGAAACACCTACAGGAAGGGACCCACTATGAAATGGATGCTTTGATGGATCCCATTAAGTCACATTTGAAGGGCACCCATTCGCAAAGGACTGTTCAGAGGATTATGCAAGCCTGTCAGATATGTGCCAGAAACAACCCTAAGACCAAATACACCCAGCAGAAAGGGGAGTACAATATCAAAGGTGATGCCCATTTGAGGACTGGCAGGTGGACTTTACACAAATACCTAAGACCAAAGGGAATTTTAAATTTGTATTAGTTTTATTGTATTATTTGTGGACACTTTTTCTGGGTCAGTAGAAGCATACTCCATTAAAACTGAGAAGGTGACTGAGGTAGCAAAACTTTACTTAAAGAAATAATTCCCAGGTTTGGACTTCCTCACAGTATCCAGCAATAATGGACCATCATTCACTTTGGAGATCTGCCAGAAGGTTGTACAAGCACTACAAATAAGATGAAAACTACATGCATCTTGTAGACCTCAATCTACAGGAAAAAACTGAGAAAATCAATCACACAATAAAGAAGACCTTGGCAAAAATATGCCAGGAAATGCATTTGAAATGGGACTAGGCACTTCCTATCACTTTGCTCCAGAATAGGGTAGTACCCAGAAGTGGGCTTAAGTTGAGCTCTTTTGAAATAGTTTATGTGAGACCCTTCCAAATTTCAGTTCTGGGAACACTCTCTTAGATTTGGAACATGAATGGAAAAGTAAGCAATATGTACAACATTTGGGGCAAACACTAACTGTTCTGCACAAGTTTACTTATTGCAGGTTCACCTACCCATCTGACAAGCCCTTACACCCATTCCAGCCAGGGGCCTGAGTTTTGCTAAGGACTTGGAAGACTCAAGGACTCTTGAAGAGCAGTTAGCCAAGCAGTGGACTGGTCCCTATGACATCCCATTTACAATGCATTCTTCTCTTAAACTTGTGGAAATTAATCCTTGGATCTACCAGACACAGATAAAACAGGCACCATCTGAAGAGGATTCAAACTTTTCTATTGTGATTGATTCCAAAAAGGAAAGCTGGACCTGCACTCTGGAAGAAGATTTGAAATTTCTATTTTGGAAAATGAAAGCAGGCCTCAATGCAAAATGACAAGGTTTCTTTACTTGATTTATGTGTTCACAGACTCGGGAATTTTTAGCTGCCAGATACTGAGTTTGAGTGTGGTCCATTCCATCATTAAAAAAGACAAGGATTGCCCTGGCTGGTGTGGCTCAGTGGACTGAGCACTGGCCTATGAACCAAAGGGTTGCCAGTTGGATTCCCAGTCAGGGCACATGCCTGGGTTGTTGGCCAAGTCAGGTCCCCAGTAGGGGGCACATGAGAGGCAACTGCACATTGACGTTTCTCTCCCTCCTTCTCCCTCTCTTCCCCTCCATCTAAAATAAATAAATAAAATCATTTATAAAAAGGACAAGGATTGAAAATGAGTTATGGTTATTCCTAAGTGAGTCAGAAGGTCCACAAATGTTGCAGGAGGTAAGTAGAAAGTTGTAAGGCATACAGAAAGCTAAAAAAAAATTGTTTGTGAAGGTTGTAGAGGCCATAGAGGACATATATTTTTTTTGAAAGAAAAAAAAAACAGTGCTTTGGTTGAGTTATTCTTTGCTTTAAGTTTTGTTTCTTGCTTTCTGATCTTTTGGGGACTTAGGGAACTGTTTTGTTTATACTGGGAATCCTCTGTCTCTGCCATTTGGGGCTTCATGCCATTTGAATCTTGTAAAGGTTGCAGTACCACTTGGCATGAGAATATGTCTCTGCCATTTAGAGCTTTGTGCCATTTAGACATACAAAAGGTAGGCTGGTGCTGGTTAGAGCCAACTGAGGCAAGAGAGCATGTCTCTGCCATGAGATCAATTGGTGAGAAGTAATGTCTCTGCTGGGAGACCAGTGGATGCACTGGTAGGTGAGAGAATGTTGGGGACCACCCTGCCTGGTCTCAGGAAGCTGTAACCCCCCATGACTTAGGCTGAGTGAAAGACCTCCGGACTAGGAGCCACTAAGGAGACAAAACTTATATCCCTGGCATGAACGCTGCCTGTTCTAATGCCTGGCTTCCCTTTTGCATGGTTGGCAGTCAATGGTGGGTAACAATTCTCTAAGAAAGAAAATGAGTCTAAGACAGATGGGATCAAGTGGGAATGCCCTAAGGGAAGAGACTCGGGGCTGTCGATATGAAGGGGTGATGGACATCAACCCCTGCCCCCTCGGCTTTGTCAAAGCCTGAATCTTTGTTCTTAGATGTAAGAAATCCAATCTCCTGGCTGCCTCAGTCTCCTGCCCTTCTCAGGCCTGCAGGGGCAGTGCAGCCCAGACCAGAAAGGGCAGACCCCTGGGGAAATCAGGCCTGGGACATAGAATATGCAAGCTTCTGTGAGATCTGTTTGCTGGAAGATGTTATTAACTTGGAATTTAAAGGCACAGACAGGAAACCTTTGGAACCTGTAGTCCTTTCATATGATAAAACCCCAAACTTCACCCAGAGTCACAGTGGGGGTTCTGTCTGGACCTTTGTAAGTCACCTACATCTTTTGATCTTTTCTGCCAGACTGCAAATCCACAAACTAAGTCTGTATTCTCAATAAAAATCTGTTTGGGAATGGATACGGCATGCCATCCAGGAGAGAGAGTGTCCAATGGTGCTCTCCACGAGACAGAGTGGCCCTTCTGTCCCTATTCCCCTGCAGGACCTGGTTGTCTCTGTGTATGTTTTTCTTGTGTTTTCAATGAGCATCCGCAGCCGAGATGGATACTGCTGGCCGGTATCTGCTACAAGAGAATGCCTCTACTATTGGGGTTTCATGCCATTGGTGCCAGGTAGAATCCAGCTAGGGTGAGAACATGTCTTTGTCATTTGGGGCTTTTGCCATTTGAGACCTATGGAAGGTCATCTGGTACTGGTTAGAGCCAGCTGGGGTGAGAGAATGTTTCTGCCATTGGGGCATCATGCCATTTGGATCCTGAGAAAGGTCATCCCTGTGACTGGTCACTGGGATTGGTTGGTGGGAGACAGGATTTTAAGCCTAGTTTTTCTCCTCTCATTTATTATTTTTTATTTTTGGAATTCTGATTTTTGCTTTGGATCTTTTGTTTTGTTTCTGATTTGAAAAGAAATTGAGGTTCTTGAGGGTTAAAACTTTATGTTAAGTTAGAAAGCTAGGTAATAAAACATACTCAAGGCATGGAAATGCAGTTTTGGTGGATATTGAAGGGACAAGGATTTTCCTTTTTGCTTTGTATTTTTATCCCTACCTTATCTCTCTAGAATTTGGCATTCTTAGTAACTAATTACATAAAATTTCCTTTGCATGAAACCAATAAAGCCAATTTCAAAATATGGTTTTAATAACCAAGACTTGGATTGAATATCATGTCTAAAGGAGGCATGCTTGACCTCTGGTTGTTACCAGAAAGCCTTGAGGAACTAAGATTGACTTTGAAAGGTGACAAAAGCCCACTGGAGAAATGGCCTGTTACCTTGTTTGGTTGTGTGGTTCATGGCAGTCTTTTCAGGGAAGAAACAATGGTTGCTGTCCCAAAAGATGGCAAGGAAGAGCCATAAGACACAATGAGAACCTGAAGGACTTGAGGGATACAGGTACTCCAGGCAAAGCTGTATGGCAGTTGTGGAGCTTGGTTTCTATTCCCTAAAGCAAAGCTGACTTAAAAAAGCCTATGTGTGCAATACTGCTGTTCTTACTGTTTTTAAAAAAATGATGAAGGAAAATTGAAAACTGGCAGTTTTTTTTTTGAGGCCAGTGAGGATGATCTTAGGGAGGGGAATCAGGTTTTGAGGAAAATCACAATGCTCAGTCATGATCATCAAACTCTAGTGCAGCTGTCTTCAAAGTTTGTTTTCACTTGAGAGCTGAACTGGTTTAACCTGATGGTATCAAATTGTCACTGCTTAGTATCATTCCAGCAAAGGCCTTGCAATTGATCATCTTCTCAAAAGATAGCCTTGTGGACTCAGAAACAGTACAGGCTTCACTTAGGAAGCCCACCTGCATTGCCACCTCTTGGAACTCAATGGTTTGGCTGGACTAAACAGTTGAGTTGGTGAAGTATGGTGTGGCCTATCAGCTTTGCTTTAAAACTGTTTTCTTTTCTGCCTTAATAGTTTGTACAGGAAGGATTTACAGGTGTTAAAGGGGGGACTCCCAGGGTATTCTCCCAAGCCTAATTTGTATATGGTAGGCAGTAAGGCTTCAGACAGGTGTAACACACCTTGCACATCTTCCTCCAAGGAAACCATTTTTTTTCTTATCAGAGACACTGAAGAATTAGTCCCTACATTTTGTTATTTAGTTGTTATAATTTTGATTGTGCCTTCTAACCCTCTTGCCAAATTTATTATCTCTAGAACACAACAGGATGCCAACTCATCCAGTAATACCATGCTTTGGACACTGCACACTCCACTTTCCAGGGGCAACCAGCTGACCTGGACTTTGCAAGATCTTTCTCCCTCATGTGAAGGCTTCCCTTCACTTTAGACACCCTTTGTTAAGGACCTCTGGACTAGGGGAAGAGTAGAACTAGAACCTTGGACATACCCTCCCAGCTGCTTCCACCATGTGAGGAATTCCAGGGGAAACCTTTAAAGGGAGAGCACATGGGAATGCCACTCTATTGGATTCTGCCCTCTTTCTGGACTGATGGGAGCTGGAGTTCCTGTGCCCTGGACCTTGGGGACTGGGTGGCCTGGGAGTGTTTCCCCAGGCTCCTCCCTGAGAGCTTCAGAGTGGGCCTGGAGTGCAGCAAGCTCCAGTAAGAGAGGAGGAGGAGAGGCTAGGATGTTGAGCTCAGGAAGGTGCAGGCTTCCAGCTTGGCTGGCAAAACTCATGCCCCTCCCACAGGTGGAAAGCCATGGCAGCTGCCACCTGCCCATGGCCCATGCCTCCATTGTGGGCCTAGCAAGCTGGAACCCCTTCCCAAGCCATGAGCTATGGTGGCTTTTGCCTGCCTATGACCCACACCCATGTAGGCCAGTCAGCAATGACCCCACTGCAGCTGGGGAGGGTCAGGTCCTGCTCCACTCCTTGAGTTCTTTGGACCTGACTAGGAACTACTCCAGTGCTGGAAACAAGGCTACTAAGAAGAAAGTGATGGAGTTGGGAGAGGATATTGAGTCCACAGACCCTGGGAGGGGGCTGGTGACAAGCCTCATGCTCACTCCTCTGGCAGTGGGGCCAGGGGTGGGCATCAAGTAATCTACTGTGTGCATGTGTGTATATATATATACACATACACACTATACACACACACACTACACTATATAGAGAGTATGTATACTATATATACTACTGTGTGTATATATATGCATACACACACACACACACACACACACACACACACACAGTAATATATATATAAATTCCATTTTCCTTTCCATGGACTCTCTCTCTAGAGTTATTGCCTATGGTCTGCAGGTGGTGGGACCCCACTAGTTGTTCAGTTATAGCTTCTCATCTCCATCTCATTCATATCTGCTTCACTTCTCTATCTTGGGCAGAAAATCAAAACTCTTAGTTTCAGCTTTATATCTTCATCCCAATAATATGAGCATTTATGCCACATCAGGGATCACTCCTTCTCTTGAAAGAGTAACCACATAATTCCTGGTGAAACTAGAATGACAACTCTGTGTCCATGTTCCTGGGTTCCAAATTATACTGCAAGTTAAAAAGATCTTCCCACCTGGCTGGCGTAGCTCAGCGGATTGAGCATAGGCTGTGAACCAAAGCATCGCAGGTTTGATTTCCAGTCAGGACACATGCCTGGGTTGTAGGCCACAGCCCCCAGCAACCACACATTGATGTTTCTCTCTCTCTCCCTTTCTCCCTCCCTTCCCTCTCTAAAAATAAATAAATAAAATCTTTTTAAAATGTTATCCACTTAAAAAAAACTTCCCTTCTCTGCTTCACATCCTTTCCTTGACCCTTGGCACTGAGTCCCATGATTTTATAGCCCTCTGATCCATGCATTTCAGGAAGGATGAGAGGGAGGTAGGAAGCAAAAAGCATATATGTTCCCACTCCCCACCTGTGACTTGCCTTGCAAAGCCCCAGAAATGAAGGATAACTGCTCTGTAGGACATTAACTCTGACTCCACATCTCCACTGGCTTTGTGTAAGAGGCAGCATGTCACAGAGCTGAGAGCACAGGCCCTATTTTCACAGAGAGCTGGACTCATAGCTGAGTTCCTTATGTACAAGGAGACCTATGCCATTTGCCCAACTGCAACTGCCACATCAGTTGTCCCATGGAAATAACACTTCCCAGCAGGAATATTAAGAATCAGAGTAAAAAAAAATAATAAACTTATTTGGCATCTCTCCCATTACAGTATTTCAATATATGGCAGTTATAGTTGCCTGAATTATTATTTTCTTTAAAAAATGGGATTTGGGTAGCAGAACATTCTTTTGCTCACCATGATATTGTGTCCTGTGATGAGAAGTCACAGTGATAACAAGCTGCCTCAGGAGCCAAAGTGGAGACTGCTTTGGTTCTTCCTCTTCTCACTTATCTTCACTTTAGACCCCCAGCTTTCTTTGACCAAAGGAAACCATTTTTCTGAGAGACAGTCAGTCTGTGGACTCAGGGCACAGACAAGCCCTTTCCAAACTTTGGATTGGAGGCCCCAGCACACAGGCCTCTGCAGCATCTCCCATGCAATTCCTTCTCCCATATTTGAGTCACTTTTCACATGTACAAAACAAAAACAATAACTTCTGACACCAACTACCTAAGCTGAGCCAAACTTCACAACTGAGGGACACAGCCCCCAATAAGACTGCACTTACTTCTAACATCAATCACAAGCTCTCAGGTTCCCAGGCCACCTGGAACTTCTTGCCAATTAGCTATAAATCCAGAGGTTTCCATGACCTCTTCAAGTTTGATAATTCACTAAGATGACTCAGAAAACACTATACACATAATTAAAGTTTTATCATAAAGGATATATAAATGAGGAACAAAGGACTTGGGTGAAGGGCTGCATACGGAGTTCCATGCCTTCCCCTCATGTCCTTGGGATGTATTATTACCTTCCTGGGACATTGATGTATTCACCAACTAGGAAACTCCACTGAGCTTTAGAGTCCAAAGTTTTTATTGGGGAGTTATTCCAAGGGCATAACTGATTATGTTATTGGTCAGGATGTTGACTCAATCCCCAGATCCCATCCCTTCTGCAGGATTGGATGAACCTCACACGGCTCAAAGACTTGATCCTCTAGTGACATTGTTGGTGTTTCCAGCATGGCTAGGCCCTCTCCTGAAGTACCTAGATCCACCAAAAATCACTTCATCAGCATAAACTATTAGGGCTCATCATGAATAACAAAGACATTCCAATCACTGGAAAAATTCCAAGGGTTTAGGGGTTCCTTTCCTTCCAGGAACTTGGACAAAAGCTGGTCAGAAACTTTATACTGCAGAAGTTTGTGTATCTACATGCCTCAGTTTTCCTGCACACACATGCATGCATCTCTTGTCATGCAAAGGGTATGTCCTTATCATGCCATGTAAAGTCCTTCATTATCTGGCCTCATCCCACCTTCCCAGCTGTCTTTCCTGCCACACTAAAAACTCGACACTCTTCCATGAACAACATAATCTTGTGTGATTTCCCAGATACATTTTTTGCCCTCATTGTCTGATATGAGACTACTTTATGACCAACAAACATGGCTCTATTCAAAGAACTTCTCCCCAGCTTCACTGAGTAGGGTTTACTGTTTAGTCTTTGCTATAGCCAAGGCTCTTTGATCATGTTTCTATAATCATAATTAACATTAATTTCTATTTAATAGTTTTCCCCACTTAATTTTCAAGACTGTGTATACATTAAAAATGCATTTTTTGCTCCAAGACACTAAAAAACCTGGCTTAGAGCCTAAGGACATTTCTAGTTTACTTAAGAAGTCAGAAACTACTGTAGCATCCTTGAACAGATAAGTTATCTACCAAGTATTTATCATTTAGTGTGAAAAAAAAAAACAGCAGCTGCTACGGTTGTAGGCATCATGTGCCATTACAACAGGAAGGAAATAAATTATAAGACTTTCTTCTTCTGCACTTCTCTCCCCTTTCAAAAGAGAAATATGTTTGGGTAGCCCTCAGTAGACTTCCTCTTACATCTCACTGGCCAATACAAGTTATCTCCTAGACCAATACCGGCAAAGAGAATGAACTGCTGCACATTGAGCCAGTTGTGAGACATCCCCTACAACTGACATATTGCTCCCTAAACATAGTTGAGGTTCTCTTAGGAAGTAAGATTATGGGAATGGTAGGATTTTATGATATGGAGTAGATGTATAATGTGTCTTCAAACAAGGAAAAAGCAGTCAAGGGTATGAGGAAAGGAAGGAGAGAATCAAGGAGGAGAAAAAGAAGCAAGCAAATAGGTAATAGTGTTAAGGGGGATGGAAGGAAACAAAACAGAAAAGTTTAAACCAAAAAATGCAAGGTTCTACCTTGTAAAATTAAATGTTCTTAAAACTAAACCATGTAATTATGTCTTACTATGGCTGGTTTTCAAATTTTTTGAAACAAGAAAACTTTTACGTAAAAATTTCTTGCTTTATTTCATTTTGTGGATCAGTATAAAGCAAAGACAATCCATTTTCCATCCACAAATGACTTGTACCACACACTTTGTAGGTTGTTCCCGGCTTGCTCTTGGGAGAAATTCTCGTTACCTTTCTAAACTAAACACTTCCTTTAAAGACTGATAGTGAAACAGAACAAAATTAAATAAATGTATGTGAACTTAATTTTTTCAACAAAGTAATTTCTTTTTAACCCTAAATGCTGATGATCTTGTTGAAATACTCTAGATTTTTAGGCAATGTTTAGACTCTTCAGCAACTACCTTCTAAAAAGCCCAGATTGATGAGCCTTCTTTCTGTGATGCCTGCATTAGAAGAAGGGGAGACAGGAAATATCAGAAGTCATATCAGAAGTTGCACCTCAGAAATGTCTAAAAGTAGAGAGGGGCTCAGTCAGGCCCACAGTGATGTTTGGATTATTTTCACCTCCCTGCTGATAGGCAGATCCAAGTACACTTCAAAGGTTTTGACGATGAAACTCACCCAGGTATGTGTGGTTTGGTCATTCTTCAAGTGTAGATGTTCTGCAAGGTCAAATCAAAAGAGGCTGAACTGACCCTTATAATGTCATGTAAGATGTAATGCAATATAATGTGTGTTTCAGATTCATGTCAGCTAAAACCAGTGGATTTCTCACTGCCCAAAAGACCCACCTCCCTAGCCAGCAACACCTGAAGTCATGAGCTAACAAGATGGTCCTTGTGTTCAGTGCTGACTGTAAATGAAGGGCACATTGAATCCCCAACAAACTCCATTGACTTCACACCCTGCCCCCTTAAACCTATTTCCAATTTACAGCAATGATGTAAATCCCTGAAATCTATACCTAAATGAAACCATTATAAATAAATATACATATATCAGGTGCTCACATAATACTGTTTCATTATAATGTTGATGAGATGCTATAGGAACATAATTCTTGTTTCTATCAATTAGCTTGTGGTAAAACTGATTTCATTATATGTTTTTCTTAAAGTCACAGAACTTATCAACCATGTTAAGAAAGGTCTTACTGAAGACGGAGGCATAGGTAGACACACTGTGCCTCCTCGCACAACCAAAATAAGGACAACAAGAATCTAGAAACAAAATAACAACCAGAACTGTCAGAAAATTGAACTGTATGGAAGTCCAACAAGCAAGGAGTTAAAATAAACACATTCATCTAGACTGGTAGGAGGGGCGGAGTCGGTGGCCTGGCAGAGAGGGGTGGCAACAAATAAAGAGGTGGCTTGTGGACCCCAGGCTGGCAAAGCAGTAGCTGATGTACCCCAGGCACACAAGACTGCATCAGGTGGACCCTGGGTGAGGGATGGCAGAGGGCAGACACAGTGAGGGAGGGATTATGGGGAGTGGCATGACACCCAGGGTAGCTGACTGGGAAATTCCACATTCATGTGCAGATAAACCAGGAGAAAATGGGGAGTGAGACACACTGCACAACCCAGTGTCCCAGTATGGGAAAATAAAGCCTCAAAACACTGATTGAAAAATACCTGTGGGGGTTGAAGTGCCAGGAGAGACTCCAAGCTTCACAGGGGAGATCGTTGGAGAGACCCACAGGGTCCTAGAATGTACACAAGCCCAATCCATATGGGAATCAGCACCAGAAGGGCCCAGTTTGCTTGGGGGAAGCAGGGGAAGGGATTGAAATCTGACAGAGAGTGGAGCAAGCGCCATTGGTCCCTCTCAGACCCTATCCCCACACACAGCTGCAGGACCCAGTGACTGGGGTGTCCACCCTGGAGAACACCTAAGGCTCCACCCCTCACTGTGTAACTGGTGCAACAAGACAAAAAAAAATGGCCTTAATGGAAAAACAGATCAAAAGTCCACAGCAAATGTAACTAAGCAACCAAGAGATGGCCAACCTATCAGAGATGCACTTTTCAAAGCACTGGTGATCAGGATGCTCACAGAATTGGTTGAATTTGGTCACAAATTAGATGAAAAAATGAAGGCTATGCTAAGTGAAATGAAGGAAAATTCACAGGGAACCAATCGTGATGGGAAGGAAACTGGGACTAAAATCAATAGAGTGGACCAGAAGGATGAAAGAAACAACCAAACAGAAAAGAATGAAGAAACAAAAATTCAAAAAATGAGGAGAGGCTTAGGAACCTCCAGGACATCTCTAAATGTCCCAACATCCAAATTATAAGTGTACCAGAAGGAGAAAAGGAAGAGCAACAAGTGGAAAACTTATTTGAACAAATAATAAAGGACAACTTCCCCAATCTGGCAAAGGAAATAGACTTCCAGGAAGTCCAGGAAGCTCAGAGAGCCCCAAAGAAGTTGGACCCAAGGAGGAACACACCAAGGCACATCATAGTTATGTTACCCATGATTAAAATGAAGGAGAAAATCCTAGAAGCAGCAAGAGATAAGGAGACAGTAACCTACAAAGAAGTTCCCATCAGACTGTCAGCTGATTTCTCAAAAGAGACCTTTCAGGCAAGAAGGGGCTGGAAAGAAGTATTCCAAGTCATGAAAGGCAAGGACCTACATCCCAGATTGTTCTATCCAGCAAAGCTTTCATTTAGAATGGAAGGGCAGATAAAGTGCTTCTCAGACAAGGTCAAGTTAAAGGAGTTCATCATCACCAAGCCCTTATTTTATGAAATGTTAAAGGGACTTATCCAAGAAAAAGAAGATAAAAAACATGTATAGTAAAATGACAGCAAACTCACAATTAACAACCACACCTAGAACAAAAACAAAAACAAACTAAGCAAATGACTAGAACAGGAACAGAACCACAGAAATGGAGATTACATAGAGGGTTAGCAACAGGGGGGTGGGATGAAGAGAGAGGGGGAAAAGTTACAGAGAATAAGTAGCATAGATGGTGGGTAGAAAATAGATAGGGGGAGGACAAGAATAGTATGGGAAATGTAGAAGCTAAAGAACTTATAAATATGACACATGGCCATGAGCTAAAGTGGGGGAATATGGGTGGAAGAGGGTGTGCAGGGTGGAGGGGAATGAAGGGGGAAAAATGGGACAACTGTAATGGCATAATCAATAAAATATATTTAAAAAAGAAAGGTCTTACTGTATGTAAAGAGATAGAACCTACCTACACACACATATATTTCCCATGCACATATATGGTTCAGAATCTTGTTATTTCACTTAAGGATAAGACTGACAGAACTTTTCATATTAGTATATTTGGATATATTTCACTATGTTTAATAGTTGCAAAATATTTTATGGTATGTATATTCTTTAATTTATGTAGTTACTTATTTGTGAATACAGAAGTTTTATCCTCATCCCCCATTTTTAGCTATGTATACAAATAGCCACCAAACATGAAAGAGATTTTTCAGTTATACTCATAGTTAAATAAATTAAAATAAAAATAACCATGTTTGGTAGCTATTTGCATTTGTATTGTCATTAAGTGGTTGTTGATATTCTATTTTGCAGTAGAATTATTCACCTTTTTCTTATTCATATGACAGAGCTTTTTGCACAGTAAGGAAAAAGCCCATTATTTATCCTGTTGCTAATTTTCACCAGTATACTGTTTCTCTTTTGGTTTTGTGTATTTTTATGTAAAAAATAAAAGACTTTTTTGCAAAATTATTTAAATGTTTATTCATTATGTCTGATCTTTCTTTATCAAATTACTTTTGAGGAGACTCAAAAGATGGCAGCAGAGTAGATGGAATCTGTGTCCACTTGTTCCTGCTCTCAAACCAAATTTACAGCTGAACTATAAACAGATAAATATTATTGCTGTGGAGCTCCTCTGCCCTAAGAGTGAGGGGTCTTAACCTCATGCAGGGATTCCTAACCCACAGCAACAGAGATGGGAAGAGGAGACAGAGTAGCATCTGGCAGTGGGAATCAGTGGGAATCAACCATGCTTGTGATACTCAGAGTGCACCATTTTAGCATAGAATACTCCTATTGTTGCAGCACCACCCTGGATACTTTATGATACCAGGTCAGACTGCTGGGAAAACCAAGCTGCCACATTGGGTCTGTGGAGGGACCTGCAGGCTACAGCTAGCAGTGACTTTAAGGGTCTTTTATTTTCTGAGGAGGTTTTGGGCAGAGACCCACACAGTGAATTAACAGAGTAGCTTGGGAAAGAGAACAAATCTCCCCCATCTCAACTGTACAGGTGGTGCCCACCTTTGTGCTACTCATGCTGCTGATTTTGGAGGTGCAAAGGAGCTGTGCAAACCTGGGAATGTTGGTTCTATTTGAAGTTTTTGGAGTCAATCCACACCAAAGTGAGACATTTGGTCCTCCCTTGCTGAAACCAGCCATGCAGAAATAGGGGGTGCAACACAAGGCAGGGAATTTGGGCCCCACCCTGCTTTGTTTGGCAGTAAGCCAGATGCTGCACACAGCTAAGAGTTTTGAACTGTATCTCCTGAAGAGGATTCTCTCTAGGGGCCAGACAGATGAATGCTGATCAGCTCGGATATTTTGCAGGGAGGTAAACTCAGTCTCAGGTCATGTTACCCTGGGAAGGTGAAGAAGTACCTGCCCCTCTCCTACAGGTTTACAGGCACCAACCCCAACTGAAATATGTTTATATCAGCCCGGCCAAGTCTCTGATTCCCCCACTAGATGCAATTCCATGGGGGAAGGATGGGAAGCTCAGAGTGAGGACAAAATTTGCAACCTTTGGAGGCTATTTTCTGGGAATGGGACAATGAATTTAGTCTCCTCCTGTGGGCTGGGCCAGCATCAGCCCCAAAGGGAGACTCTTTTGATCTATCCCCTGGAGTTCAGGGCTGCCGAACCTGATTCTGCAAAAAGGATAGCTGACTGTACCCACCCTGAATCAGCACTGAGCCCCCAGGAGGGAACTATAGCTGGAGGATCTGGCAGAAACTGAGGGTTTAACTTTGAAGCAGGAGCTATTCTCCCATCACTGAGTGCCCTATAGACTGTGTGGCCTACAAAAAAGGGATCCACGAGCCCTATCTCAACTGGTGTACATTCATCCTACAATCTCTCATGAGAAGGCACCAGAGGAAGACCAGGCAACCTCAGGGGATACAGAATAGCTAAAGGGTAGAGGTAGACCTCAGAGAGTCTTGGTCCTTTACAGATCTTCCCCTATCTGTATGCAGGAGAAGCTGACTATTTTACACAGATTGGCTCCTCACATCTACATACCAGTCCAGTAGACACACACACAGACACAAACAGCAAACAGCATGGTAGCTACAGACAGGTAGACTCAGGCCAGTTACACACAATGTCTGAGAGTGACCTGTATCTGTACCTCACCCAAGTGGACCCAGAACCAACAAAACCAGTGGTGGGCTTCAGACCACACCAGAGCTCAACCCAACTAGACATAGAACCAGTCACCCAAAAGGGGATTCCTGCAGGCACCAGAACCTGCTGTGAACAATGTGTCCTCAAGGGACAGCCCCTGTACAGCATCTCACATACAATAGTCAAGGCTTATCCTTACATTTTCCCACCATGAAGGGTTAACTCTACCCACTAAAAAGCCAACGGCATTCAAGACTTGACTATAATAGTGGAGCACATAACCCACAAGAAACACTCCTGAACCACAGAACTGAGGTGATCTGGAAGTTTGTGCCACTGAGCCCAACATGAGATCTTCATTATAAAACCATCAGAGAAAATTTCGGAGACATAGCAGATCTACTTAACACACAGAGGACACATAAGAGACAAAGAAAAATGCCTCCTCTAAATGAAACAACAGAAATCCCCACAAGTGAAAAATAAATAAAATGGAAGAAATACAATTTCACGCGGAGTTGAACATAATGTTATAAGAATACTCAAGGACCTTACAGGAAGAATGGATGGCTTCAGGGAGAACTTTAGAGATAGTAAGCATTAAAAATGATATAGAAGCCACAAACAAGAACCAGTCAGAAAGGAAGATTACAATACCTAAAATGAAGAATTCACTGAAAGGAATCAACAATGGGTTAGATGGAGCAGAGCAACAAATCAGTGAATTAGAGGATGAGATAGTAGTATCCACCCAAAGAGAAAATTAAAAATAAAAGGGACTCAAGAGAAATGAAGAAAATCTAAGTGGCCTCTGGGACAACATCTAGCATAAAAACATATGCATCATAGGGGTCCCAGAAGGAGAAGAGAGTAAGAAAGGGGTAGAGAACATGTATTAAGAAATAATGGCAGAAAATTTCCTTAACCTGGTGAGGGAAAAAGTCACACAAGTTTAGGAAGCACAGAGAGTCCCAATGAAGATGAACCCAAAGAGACCCCCACCAAGACACATTATAATTAAAATGGTAAAGTTTTGAAACAAAGAATCTTAATGGCAAACAAGAGAAACACAGTTACCTAAAAGGGATCTGAATAAGGCTGTCAGCTAATTTCTAACAGAAACACTTCAGGCCAGAAGGGATTGGCATGAAGTATTCAAAGTGATGATAATGAAGAACATGCAACCATGAACACACTACCAAGCAAGATTATCACTTAAGATTGAAGGCCAAGTAAAGAGCTTCTCACCCCTCAAAAAAAAATGTATACCACCAAACCAGCATTGCAAGAAATGTTAAAGGACCTGCTTTAAGAAGAAGAAAAATAAATAAAAATGGCAATAAATAAGTTCTTACCTATAATAACCTTAAATGTAAATACATTAAATGTTCCAATCAAAAGACATAAGGTAGCTGAATGGATAAGAAAACAAGACCCACATATATGCTGTCTACAAGAGACCCACCTCAGGCTGAAGTACATTTACACAGACTGAAGTAAAAGGAAGGAGGGAAATATTCCGGGCAAAAAGAAACAAACAAAAAAGCTGGGCTAGTAATACTTATATCTGACAAAATAGACTTCAAAACAAAGGCCATAACAAGAAACAAATAAGGTCACTCAATAATACAAAAGGGATTGATCCAACAAGAGTATACAACCCTTGTAAACATATGTGGAACCAATATAGGTGTACCTAAATATATATATATATATATAAAATTAGTGGACTTTAAAAAAGAGATCAACAACAATACAGTCATAGTAGGGGATTTTAACAACCTATTGTCACCAATGGATAGGTCTTCCAGACCATAATCAACAAGGAAATAATGACATTAAGTGACATACTAGTTTGGTTGGGGTGGGTGGGGGGGAGTGGTGAGGGGTAAATGCAGACAACTGTAATTGAACAACAATAAAATAATTAAAAATAAGCCCTGGCTGGCATAGCTCAGTGGATTGAGCGCGGGCTGGGAACCACAGTGTCCCAGGTTCGATTTCCAGCCAGGGTACATTCCTGGGTTGCAGGCCATAATCCCCAGAAACCGCACATTGATGTCTCTCTCTCTCTCTCTCTCTCTCTCTCTCTCTCTCTCTCTCTCTCTCTCTCTCCTTCCCTCCCTCCCTTCCCTCTCTAAAATAAATAAATAAAATATTTTAAAAAAAATTAAAAACAAATGACACACTAGATCAAATGAATTTAATTGATAAATATAGAATTTTTCATCCCAAAACAGCAAAACATACATTCTTTTCAAGTACCCATGAATTATTCTCAAAGATAGACCACTCGTTAGGCAACAGAATGAGTCTTAAAAAAATTCAAGTAGATTAAAATTATATCAAGCATTTTCTCAGGTCACAATGTCATGAAATCAGAAATCAACCTCAACAAAAAGACTGAAAAGATTCAGTCTTTAGTAGATATTTAGTAGATAGTAGATATATGAAGGCTAAATAGCATGTTATTAAATAATGAATGGGTTATCAATGATATCAAGGACAAAATAAAAAATTACCTGGAAACAAAAAATAAATACACAATAACCCAAAATCTGTGAGACACAGCAAAAACAGTCCTGAGAGGGAAGTTCAGAGCACTATAGGTTGACTGCAAGAAGTAAGCAAAAATTCAAATAAACAATCTAACCCTAGACATAAAATATTGAAAAACAACAACAAACAAAGCCTAAAGTAAGTAGAAGGAAGGACATAATAAAATAACAAAAATTAGAACACAAGCAAATCACATAAAAACTAAAAAAGAAAAAAAGCAATACAAAAGATAAATGAGACCAAATAGTTCTTTGAAAAGATAAACACACTAACAAACTCTTAATGACTAATAGAGAAAAAAGAAAGGACCCAAATAAATGAAGTCAAAAACGAAAGAGGAAAAGTAACAGAAAACACTAGAGAAACACAAAAGATAGTAAGAAAACATTTTGAATGACTATATGCCAAAAATTGAACAACCCTGGCAAAATGGATTAACTTCTAAAAACATATAATCTTCTAAAACTGAATTAAAAAAATAAGAAGGGAGGGAAGATGGCAGTGAGGTAGGTGGGAGCTGAACCCACTTGCTTGTGCACCCAACTGGGATACCTAGATGGTTTTCCAAGGAACAGAGTGAACAGTTGACAGAATTCCAACTGATATGAAGTTTGGAAGTCAAAAGTTTCAGAGGACATTTAAAAATGGATGGTAAGGAGACTTTGTAGGCCCATGGGAAGGTCTCTGAGCCATGCCCTGGACGCCACAGCAGCTTTAGAAGAGAGCCTGGTCAGTGATTGTGACTTTGCAGCTCTCTCCCCTCCCAAAGCAGCAAGTTCGCAGACCCAGGCCAGGAGAGACCTGGATGCTTAAGCTCGCTGGAGAGTAAAGACACAGTAAGAGATATATACCTGGTAGTATATCCTAGCTGAGACTGTGGTCACCAACTGGGACAGTACCAGAGAAACTGAGGAACCAGGTGACAACTGGAGATGGGAGAAGAGAAGGAGCATGACTGGCTGTGACCCAGATGGTCTCTGGACTGGTCAGAGAGTTGGTCTGTGTGGAAAGCCAGGTGCTTGATAGGAACAGCCTGTGCAAACAAGGGGAGTTAGCTCAAGAAAGAGCTTTCAGCCACTGTGCACCTTTCACACTTAGTGGCAGGGCCAGCAAAGGGAGAGGAGGGGGAGGTATGATTTGCTCCCACACAGGACACCTCAGGGACTTATCAAAGAGGGGCACCAGGGTCTCAGAGAGGTAGCAGTACCCAGAGATACTTAATTCAATAGGGGAACTTAACTGCCCTGAAGGGACTTTGCTGGGTGACGACCTAGGCCAACAAAGAGGGAGGAGGCAGGGTGTGGTTTGCTCCCACTCAGTGCACCTCAGAGACTAATCAAAGAGAAGTGCAATGAAGTAGATTAGAGACACTCACCTGGCACATATACACAGTGGACAGTGTGGGCTGCACAACTCCCTGAGCACATGGGCCAGAAACTGGACACCTGTGAATATTGTAGCCCAGACCTAGCCCCCATTCTCCTGGAAAAATAAGAAAGGAAAAACAACAACAACTGAGTTCAGCCCCCCAGCCTGCAGCATCCAGGAAGAACAGCAAAACCCACTTGGCAGGTTTACAGTCAGCAGGAGGATTTTTTTTTCCCAAGTGTAAGACAAAAAGACCCAGAGCTGTGAAAAGACCAAAGACATATTCAGAAAGAAGTCAGAAGGTGAGCACCAACAGCTAAGACAAATTTCACTTCGCTAACTTTCAGAACTAGCATTTTATTTTTTTATTTCATCATTTCTGTTATTTTCATTTTTACTCTTATTTTCATTTTATTTATTTCTTTTCTATTTGTTTAGCTTTTCTTTTGGTTTTGTTTGTTTGATTTCATTGTTTGATTGGTTTTCTTCACTCTCCCCTTGTTGCATTTTAACTTTTCTTCTTTCACTTCACCTATATTCCAATAACACACTACTCTTCATCCTCAATGTTTTATTCTTTTTATTCAGATTATATATTTCTAATCATATTATTGTTATTCCAAATCCCACATAGCACCCTACCCTGGTCTTAATCCATTTTGCCATATTCCTGAGCTTTATTACTATTGTGGTTAACTTTATACTCTCATGCATTGCACCAATTTTCTATCCCTTACTTTCACTATATCTTACCATCTAACCTAGCATAAGTGATCAGCTTTCTAAAGTCAGCTCACATTCTTTTCCCTTTAATAAGAGTCTTATCTTTTTCACCTTTTATAAAAGTGGCTAGTTGAGTGAAATAGCATGGTTATTGCTCTACTTCTTCAAAGGATCCCCTCTCTGTTCTCTACTTTCTTAGTACTTTAGATCCCATAGAATACTCTACTGCTGTCTTACTCCATTTCACCTTCACCCTGCCCTTGAGCACATACAAGTCAAGGTGGGAATTGTGAGTGCCTGTAAGCCTGCTGGAGGGGAAAACCCAACAACAAAGGAGCCACCAACAAGTAAAGTCCATGTACAATAAGAGAGCCTGCACAAATGGAAGAAAGGGCAACCCTAGAGCTTCCAGACAAGGAGATCAAAGAGATCGCCCTACTGAGTCTCATAGAACTCCTACCACAGAAATTCACCCTAAGAACAGCTGGCAAAGCAGAGCATTGGGAATCATAGCAAAGAAGAAGAAGAGTCATCTAAAATGGGGAGACAAAGAAAGCACAAGCAATCAAAAGAAATGGAAGACTCCCCACTAAAAGAGCTAAAAGAAATGGAAGCAAGCAAACTATCAGACATAGAATTCAAATGAATGATGATAATGATGCCCAAGGAACTTGCAGACAACTACAAGGAACTAAGTGAGAACTACAACAGCATTCTGGAAATGGAACCTATAAAATGGAACCAAAAGGAAATAGAACCTATAAATAAGAACCAGGAAGAAATGAAAGATACAATTTCTGAAATAAAAAACACACTAGAAAAAATTTCAAACAGGCTGGATGAAATATAGAACTGAATTAATGAGCTGAAAGACAAGGTAGAAACACCCAGGTAGAGCAGCTGCACTAAAAAAAGACTCAAAAAGTATAAAGATAGCTTAAGGGAACTGCAAGACAACATGAAACACAACAACATTCAAATCATAGGAACACCAGAAGGAGAAGAAAAGGTGCAAGAGATAGAAATTCCATTTGAAAAAATAAAAAAAGAAGAAAACTTCCCAAACCTGGAGAGGAGAAAAGCCAAACAAGTACAGGAAACACAGAGGGTTGCAATCAAGATGAACCCAAAGAGGCTCACTCCAAGACATATCATAATTAAAGTGCCAAGTTTTAAAGACAAAAAGGAAAATCTTAAAAGGCACAAGGGAGAAACAAGAAGTAACATACAAGGGAACTCTGACAAGGGTAGCAACTAATTTCTCAACAGAAACACTAAAGCCAGAGAGAATAGAAAGAAATATTCCAAGTAATGAAAAGCAAAGGCCTACAGCCAAGACTGCTGAAGCTAGCAAGGCTCTCAATTAAAATGGGAGGTAAAATAAGGAGTATCCCAGACAAAAGGAGGCTGAGAGAATACACCTCCACCAAACCAGCACTGCAAGATATGCTAAAGGGACTGCTTTAAGAACAGAAAGAAAAAGAGTGAGAGAGAAAGGAACATAGGTACAAAGGGGGGGGGGGATAAATAAGTACTTATCAATAATAACCTTAAATGTAAATGGATTAAAGGTTCCAATCAAAAGACATAGGATAGCTGAATGGATAAGAACACATGACCAACACATATGCTGCCTATAAGAGATCCACCTTAAAAAAAAGGCCTAAACATACTGAAAGTAAAGGGTTAGAAAAAATATAAACCTAAATTTTTTTCCTTCCCATTCCAAGAATGTGGGCAGGAAAAATAAAGCTGATGTAGCAATCCTTATATCAGACAAAATAGACTTCAAAAGAAGGCCATAAAAACACACACAGAAGGACACTTCATAATACTCAAGGAGAGAATCCATTGAGAAGAAATAAATATTGTAAACTCATATGCACCCAACATAGGAGCACTCAAATATATAAAGAAAATCTTGGAGGACTTCAAGAAATATATAACAGTAACACACTTATACTAGGGAGTTTTAACACCCTACTATCAAAAATGAATAGATCTTTCAAACAAAATATCAACAAGGATATTGCGGCATTGAACAATGCCCTAGATCAAATGGACTTAACTGATATACATAGAACCTTTCATCCCCAAAAAGCAAAATATACATTCTTTTCAAGTGCACATGAAATATTTTCAAAGATAGACCACATGATAGGATACAAAACAAGCCTCAAAAATTCAAGAAAATTGAAATCATGTCAAGCATTTTCTCAGACCACAGGGACCTAATAATACAAACCAACCTCAAGGAAAAACTCAAAAACACTCAAATTCATGGAGATGGAATAGCATTCTATTAAACAATGAACAGATTAATAGTGAGAACAAGGAAGAAATCAAAAAGTCTCTGGAAAAAAATGAAAATGAATACACAACAGTCCAAAATTATGTGGCACAGCAAAGGCAGTCCTGAGAGAGTAGTTCATAGGAATACAGGCCTATCTAAAAAGGCAGAAACATTTCAAATAAACAACCTAACCCTATATCTGTAAGAACTGCAGGAACAACAACAAACAATGTCCAGAGCAAGGAAAAGGAAGGAAATAACCAAGATCAGAGCAGAATTAAATGATGAAGAGAATAAAAGGATAATTTAAAGGATCAATATATCCAGAAGCTGGTTCTTTGAAAAGATAAACAAATCTGAGAAGCCTTTAAGCAGACTCATCAAGAACAAAAGAGACAGGATACAAATAAATAAAATCAGAAATGAAAAAGGAGAGATTACAACTGATGCTACAGAAGTGTAAAGGATTGTAAGAAATTACTATCAAGAGCTGTATGCCAAGAAATTAGGAAAGATAAGAACAATGGGCAAATTTCTAGAAAAATATGGTCTTCTAAGATTGAACCAAAAGAAGCAGAATGCCTAAACAGACAGATAACATCTGGTGAAACTGAAGCAGTAATCAAAAACTCCTGCCACACAAAAGCCCTGGACCACATGGTTTCACAGGAAAATTTTACAAAGTACTTAAGGAAGACTTAACCCCTATATTTCTCAGACTATTCCAAAAATCTAGAGAGAGGGAAGATTCCCAAACTCTTTTTATGAGGCCAGCGTCAGCCTAATCTCCAAAGCAGACAAAGACACAGCAAAGAAAGAAAACTTCAGGTCACTATCATTGATGAACATAGGTGCTAAAATCCTCAACAAAATATTGGGAAACCATATTCAGCAGTACATCAGAAAGATCATACACCATGATCACATGGAATTCATCCCAGGGATGGTACAATAATATTCACCAATCAATAAACATAATACATCACATAAACAAAAGGAAAGACAAAAAATCACATAATCATATCAATAGGTGCAAAAAAAGCATTTGATGAGGTAGGTACAGCACCCATTCATGATAAAAACACCCAGCTAAGTAAAAGTAGAGGGAGCATACCTCAACACAATAAAGGCCATATATGAAAAACCTACAGCCAACATCATACTCAATGGACAAAAATTAAAAACTTTTCCAATAAGGTCAGGAACAACACAAGGATATCTGCTTTCATAGTTTCTATTCAAAATAGTATTGGAAGTCTTAGGCACAGCAATCAGACAAGAAAAAGAAATAAAAGGCATCCAGTTGGAAAGGAAGAAGTAAAACTGTCACTGTTTGCAGATGACATGTTAGTGTACATACAAAACCCTACAGACTCCACCAAAAAACTACTCGACCTAATAAATGCATATGGCAAAACAATGGGATAGAAAGTCAATATTCAGAAATCAAAGGCATTTTTGTACACCAACAATGACATATCAGAAACAAAATCAAGGGGAAAAAATCCCACTTGATATAGCAACAAGAAAAATAAAATACCTAGGAATAAACCTAACCAAAGAGGTAAAAGACCTGTATTCAGAAAACTACACAACATTGAAGAAAGAAGTTAAGGAAGAAACAAATAAATGGAAGCATATACCATGCTGATGGATTGGAAGAATTATCATCAAATAGTCCATATTACCAAAGCAATTTGCAGATCCAACACAATCCCTATTAAAATACCAATGACATATTTCACAGATATAGAAAAAAGATTTCAAAAATTTATATGGAACCATAAACAACCCCAGGTAGCCTCAGCAATTTTTACAAAGAAGAACAAAGTAGGAGGGGTCACAATACCTGATATCAAACTATATTACAAGGCCATGGTTATCAAAATAGTTTGGTACTGGCATAAGAACTGATATATCTCTTAGAGCAAGGGCAATAAAGGAAAGAATAAACAAATGGTACTTTATCAAAATAAAATGCTTCTGCATGGCTAAAGACAACATCAATGAAATGAAAAGGGAATGAACCACATGGGAAAATATATTTGCCAATGATACCTTGGACAAGGGTTTGACCTCCAAAATATATAAACAACTCACATGACTCCACACCAGGAAGACAAAAAATCCAATTAAAAAATGGACAAAAGACCTAAACAGACACTTCTCCAAGGAGAACATACAGAGGGCCCAGAAACAGATGAAAAGATGCTCAGCATCACTAGCCATCAGAGAGATGCAAATTAAAACCACAATAAGATACCACTTCACACTGCTTAGAATGGCCACCATAAACAAATCAACAAACAACAAGTGCTGGCGAGGTTGTGGAGAAAAGGAAACCCTAATATATTGTTGGTGGGAATACAGACTAATGCAGCCACTGTGGAAAACAGTATGGAATTTCCTCAAAAAACTAAAAATAGAACTGTCTTTAGACCCGTTAATTACACTGCTGCGATTATACCCTAAGAACCCTGAAACACCAGTTCAAAGGAACATATGTACCCCAATGTTCATAGCACCACAATTACAACAGCTAAGTACTGGAAGCAATGTAAGTGTCCATCGGTAAATGAGTGGATCAAAAAATGGTGGTAACATTTATACAATGGAATACTAGCCAGCAGAAAGCAAGAAGGAATTCTTACCCTTCACAACAGTATGGATGGAACTGGAGAGCATTATGCTAACTAAGCCAGATGGTGAAAAACAAATACCGTATGATCTCACCTATAAATTAACCTAATCAACAAAACAAGGGAGTAAAATAGAACTGGAGACATGAAAATAAAGAACAAACTGGCAGTGACTAGAGGGGAGGGGAGAGGGCGTAATGGGGGAAGAAGGGGAAGAATCATCAAAGAATATGTATAAAGGACCCATGGACAAAGACTATGGGGGGTAGGATTGAATGTATGTGGTGGGGGTGGGTAGGATGCGGGGAAGGGATGGGGAAAATGTAGACAACTGTAACTGAACAACAATAATAAAAAGGAAAAAAACATTAGCAAGATGAAAAGGGAACCTATTTATGGGAGATCAAATTTGCCAATAATATGTCTGATAAGGCTTTAATTTTCAAAATATATAAAGAACTAATGCAACTCAATAACATGAAAACAAACAATCCAATTTAAAAATGGGCAAAGGACTGGAATAGATCATTCTCCAAAATGGACATATAGATGGCCCATAGACATATGCTCAACATCACTAATCATCAGAGAGATGCAAATTAAAACCACAATGAGATATCACCTCAAACCTGCTAGAATGGCTACCATCAATAAACCAACAAACAACAAGTGCTGGTGAGGAAGTGGGGAAACGGGAGCACTGTTGTACTGTTGGTGAGATTGCAGATTGTTGCAACCACTGTGGAAGTATGGAGATACCTCAAAAAATTAAAAACAACATATATATATATATATTCACATATATATACATATACATATGAATATATATATATATTCATCCCTATGAATATATATATATATATATATATATATATATTCATCCCTTTATTCAGAATAGCATTGTTTACAGTAGCCAAAATTTGGAAACAGTGTTAAGTGCCCATCAGTAGATGAGTGAATAAAATGATGTGGTATATTTACACTGTGGAATACTATGCAGCAGTAAAAAAGAAGGAACTCACCTTTTGTGACAGCATGGATGGACTGGAGAATATTATGCTAAGTGAAATAAGCCAGTCAGGAAAGACAAGTGCCATATGATCTAACTTATATGTGGAATACAATAAACAAAATAAACTATGAACAAAATAGAAACAGAAGCACAGATACATAGAACAGACTGACAGCTGTAGGAGTTGTGGAGGGGACTGGATGGAAAGAAGGTGGAGGGATTGGCCAAAGAACATATATGAAGGACCCATGGGCATGGACAATTATATGGGGATTGCCTGAGGGAAGTGACAGGAGGCTGGGTGGAGGTGGACAAAGGGGAAAAATCTGGGGACAATTATAGTAGCATAAACAATTTAAAAGCTACTTTTGAAATTAATCCTTTTTTAGAATTTACAATTATAAGTATTTTAAATATCTAACACTGTTTTTAAATGTTGGGCCCTGGCTGGTGTGGCTCAGTAGACTGAGCACCAGCCTGTGAATCAAAGGTTTGCTGGTTCCATTCCCAATCAGGGCATATGCCTGGGTGATGATTTCCCTATCAAACATTTGTCAGTTGTAAGTGAACTTTTGTTCTCAGTGCCTGTTATTCAAAGATGATAAAATTAAATGCCATTAGCTTGTCTTTTCATCATATTGGTACAAGAAAGACTGAGTATTTGAGGAAACTAAAAGCCAGTTAAATAATTATTTAGACATTCATGGTAACAACTGTCAAGTTTCCTAATTTTCATACTGTAAAAGACTCCCAGGCTGTTGCAGTCCTAATTAAATCTACAATTTATTTGACCATACTGTCATTTCCTTTTTCTTTACCTAGGGTGATTTTCCCTTGCTGAATTACTTTGAAGAGTGTTATAAAGGCTGTAGAGAAAATCGATGAAAAAGAAGTTTTGAAGATATTTGCTGGGGGAGGAATGTAGTTATTAAATAATGAGGAAAAAAATTAGTCATACTTTCTTTAAATACAAGAGATTTTAAAATATCTTACCTGAGTCCTAGAAATCTCATTACATCTTTAAAAAAAACTGAAAGCTATTAAGAATGTTTTTAGCTGAAAGTAACAGAAAACCATAGCTTAAACTATAGAGTATTTGTACCAGTTTACCAGGGCTGCCATAACGAAGTACTGCTGACTGGGTGCATTAAATAACAGAAATTTATTTTCTCACAGTTCCAGAAGCTGGAAGTCTAAGACCAAGATACTGACAGGGTTGATTTATTCTGAGTCCTCTTTCCTTGGCCTACAGATGGCCATTCTCTTCCTGCCTCTTCACATGATCTTCCCTCTGTGCTCCAGCATCCCTGCTGTCTCTCTGTCCAATATTCTCTTCTTGTGAGAACACCAATTACATTGTACTAAAAACCACTCTTGTGCCTCCCTTTAACTCAATCATCACTTCAAAGGCCTTATCTCAAAACATGGTTACATTCTGAGATATTGGAGGTCATGACTTCAACATATGAATTTTGTGGGGACAAAATTCAGCTCGTAACAGTAATTAATTATTAAATAAAATGAAGTGTTGAGGTAGGCATTGCAAGGACTGGTCTAGGAGCTCACCAATGTCAGAACCAGCATTTCTGTGTTGCTCAATGTCTTTCCCTCAAGCTTGCAAGAAGGCTGCTGCAGCCCCAGGCATTGCATTTGCAATTAAAGGAAGAAGAAATAAGAAAAAGTGGTACCAGAGTTTTCTGTTTCTTTTAGATGGAAAGTACTGTCATAGAAACTTTCTGGTAGGATTCTTTTCACCCTTCTTTGACCAGGACTATGCCACATGGCCATTTCTGGATGCAAGAGAAGCTGAATGTGCTCAATACTTATATCTGTAATTAAGTTAGAAAAGGAAGAATGAAGATAGAAGTTGGGTTAGCTAACAATGTCTATCACATGGATTCTTCTCTGATGCCCTGGGTCTATATTTTCTTTTCTCATGTGTATGTATAATTTGTGGTCCTGGTGCCTTCGAGAATGGTTCAAATCATGCTAAAAGTTACTGTGATGGCAACATTTATTATATATCAAATGGGAAATTACTCTTTAATCACTCACACCAATGTTATATTATTTTTTATTTAGTTTTCTATAATTCCTGTCCTTAGGTAATGAACATGTATTAATTTGACATTTTAAAGGAACAATGGTAGTGGGAAAAATCAAATAACAAGAATATAGAAATGTAATTCTTATTAATGAACAGAAAAGTGTCTGAGTTTATTATTTTGACACCTATGTGAGAAGGTGAGAACATGAGAAATACACTATGCAGAATACATGAACTGAAAAGGGGCCCTAAACATCATCTGGTCTAACACCTTTTTTCTATTTGCAGGAAAATAAAGGCCATTCAGTAAATTGGTGGAAAAGTCCTGATGACACCCAGATCCACCCCTCTTTCTAATACAGTATTCCCTATCCTACCATATTCTTTCTCTTATATTATTTAACATATGTTAAAACATATATTATTTAAAATATGTTAAGAAACCTTCAGTCTGTAATACAATAAACACCCAGCTTCTTTCAAGGAGAGACCTCCCATTAAGGTGAAGCTTGTGGCAACTTTCTGGAGGCACTTGTGGACCTGCAGCACTCCCCCGCAGTCCCAGCTTCACTGGGCCTGTCTTGTAGTTGGTATACTACATACCCCAAATCAGGAATCCCACAATAATACAGGCTTCCATTCACTGAGCACCGACTATGTGTGCTAGACACTGAGTTCCATTGCTTTTAATCCTCATAAAAATTCTGCCAAGGGCAGTTATTAGCCCCATTTTATTATGAGGATTTTGTTAAAGGTTGCACTGTATTCCCCAAAAAGACATTTTGCATTCACAACTCCCCACTACTGCAGAGTGTAAACTTACTTGGAAATAAGGCCAATGCCAATGTAATTAGTAAGGATGAGGTAATACTTGAGTAGGGTGGGCCCCAAATTCAATGCAACTGGTATCCTTATGAGAATAGGAGATAGATACACAGGGGAGAGATGACTATGTGGTGACAGAGGAAGGGATTGGGGTGATGCACCTATAAACCAAAGAATGCCAAGAATTGTCAGCAAGCACCAGAAACTAGGAGAGAGAGAGAACATGGCCTTGACAATACCTTGATTTTGGACTTCTGGCTTTTACAACTGTGAATTTCTGTTCAATAAATTTCTGTTGCTTTAATCTATACAGTTTGCAGTATTAACAGTAAACAAAAAGTAGACCAGGTGGTCCATCAGCAAACAGATTTATTCAGGGAAAAGAAAGAGTTGCAATCCAGTGAGTGCAGCCATGGTGAGCCATGTGCAGGTTAGTCATTGTTCTTTTAAAAACAGGAAAAGGAAGTTAAGGGGAGGGCCTGTTATAACCATAGAATTCTGTTGTAACCACAAGGTTTTTTCTGTAAGGCTTTCATGAGTAACTTATTAGGTTGGCCAAAAATCCATGTGGTTTTTTTTTCCCATAAAATAAGACACATTTTTCTTTTTCATCAAAAACTTTGCTGGATTGGATATTTGAGTCTGTCAGCTATCTCCCATGCGGTATATTATTGATTGTTCTCAATTAACATCTTGATTTGCTTGCTGTCAACCTCAACCCAAGCATGGAGCATCTTCCAGTGATAAATACTCAGCATGAAGCTTCACAAAACACTTTTAAAAAGTTTTATTGTGTTTTTTTATTAGCATTTAACTCCTTTACTCCCCCCTCAATCATCACACTGTTGTCCATATCCATGAGGTTTTTTTTTTCCTTTTTGCCCAATCCTTCCATCCTCTAACCTCCCCTCACCAATAGCTGTCATATGCTCTCTATCTATGAGTCTGCCTCTATTTTCTTGTTATTTCACTTTGTTCATTAAATTCCACATATAAGTGAAATCATATGCTATTTGTCTTTCTATGACTGGCTTATTTCACTTAACATAATGTTCTTCAGGTCTATCCATGTTGTCACAAAGGGTAAAATTTTCTTTTTTTTTATAGCTGAGTAGTATTCCATTAGTAAATGTCCCATAGTTGTTTTACCAACTCACCTAATGATTGACATTTGGGCTGCTTCCATATCTTGGCGATTGTAAATAATGATGCAATGGGTATAGGGATACTTATGTTCCTTTGAATTAGTGTTTTGGGTTTCTTCAGATATACGAGTATTTACAGAAGTGGGATAGCTGGGTCCAAAGGCAGATCCACTTTTAATTTTTTGAGGTATCTCCATATTGCTTTCCACAGTGGTTATACCAGTCTGCAGTCCCACCAACAGTGCACAGGTGTTCCCTTTTCTCACGTCTTTACCAGCATTTGTTATTTGTTGATTGATTTATGATAGCCATTCTGAGAGGTGTGAGGTGATATCTCATTGTGGTTTTAATTTGCATTAAATTAAATGGTTTGCATCATTTTTGATGATTAGTGATGTTGAGCATCTTTTCATATGTCTATTGGCCATCTGTATGTCCTCTATAGACACTTGCACAAACTATTTTTGACACTTTCAATCAGTCACAGCACCTTCTCCTTACACTGCACAAATCTTTTTTGTGTTTCAGCTTCATTTTTACCTTTCTTGAAGTAATAAAGCATAAGATGCCAAAAATGTTGCTTATATTCTTCCATCTTCAACATTGAAATTGTTACACCAAAATTCACCATTTTGACATTTTTTAAAATACATGCTGATATGACAGCTTTAACAATACAATCTAAAACAATTGTTTCAAATGACATTAAAGACAACTAAGCCCTACTAGAGCCATTTTATGGAAAAAAAAAAAACTTTGGGGCCAACCCAATCAGATGTGAGAACTCCTCCCACAGGCCTTCCCAATTTCTGACTTGGTTAGAGTCATTCTCATAATATTGACATTTCCTCCTTTTGATCAAGTTCTTTCTCTGAAAGCAACAATGGTCAACAGTCAGATCTTTTGACTTCAGCAGCCTGTTGTCCCTCAATGTCAAGAAGGACTTCTTGGTGTTGTGTCTCATGCTATAAAAAAGGTTTATGGTCCAGAAACTGTTCATGTCCAGTTTCAACTTTGTTCAGAGCTTAGCAACATAAAAATACAAAACAAAATTAAAATAAACAGAACAAACTTACATTATACAATAATTCTAAGTCAGGAGCTAAAACCTGAAAGAAGTGAAATAAGGGGTTATTATTGTCTTGGACATCAGAACTCTTGATGGCAGATATAAAAATTAGAGAGGTTTACCCATTTCACAAGAAATTGAGAAGTGTGTTTGTGTGTATATGTGTGTGTAGGGTGGGGGAAATAGCTTCCTTCCAAGAAAAAGAAAGGTTAATACAGCAACAGTAAGAAAAGATTGTACTGGCCAGGTCCAGTTATTTGGGGAAAGTCATCTCCTTCAGATACCACCTGCTTCAATTTTTTAGCAGCTGTAATTTCAGTCACCAGACTGTGCCATTCCAGTCAGGGTTTAGTGTTATCTTTAGGTCCACCATATGAATCCAAGAGTATACTCTCTGGAGCTTATCAGCACAGGGGTCAATCCACAGTACCTGTAAGAGCCCTTCCAGGCAGGCTGGAAGGAATTTTTTTCCAGTAAACAAAGTCTCCAAGTTTTAGAGTGTGGTATTTGGTGTTTCATCTTCTTGGAGCAGCAATGTTAAAAGATTGTTTTACCCAAGTACTGTTATTGTCAATTGAAGCACTTAGGCTTTTAAAATATTGACATATGTCTTCCTTTGTCAACTGTAGATTGAAAGAAGCATGAGCCAAATGCATGGGAGGTCCTCTAATTATCCCAAAAGGTGGCAGTTTATGAATTCCTAAAGAGATGAATCAGATTTAGAATGACCAATAGCAAAACTTTCTTTCAAGATATTTGGAGGTCTTTACAAATTTTGCCAATGGAATCTTAATAGGAGGTGCACTGTGGATCCTGTCAATATCAGTTGAAAATGTTGCCCATAAATAGGATGGCAGCATATTCAATCAAGACAAATTATCAGTGCTTCAAAATTCAGCTACAGTGCCATCATAAATGGAACAAATAAAACATATTAAAGAGTCATTTAGTTCACTTAATTGACCAGCTACTGTCAAATTTTAGCATTATTTCCCCCTTTTGGGACAGAGAAATTCTGGCTTATTTTCTAAGTCTCAGACTAATAATAAATAGGTGAAGAACTAAGAGAAGAGTGTGTATATCTTAAATGGCCTTAAAAATGGACTAAGTTCAGAGACAGAAATTGGTTATGGTTTATTTTAAATCCCCATTATTTGAATGTTTTATTAATCTAAGGCAGGGTCTGCTTTCTCGCAGTGGTGTTGAGCATTGAGAGTGTAACTTGAGTGTCAATAAGAACAAAGAGAGATTCATTCCCTATGTGGAGAAAGGTTTCTCCAAGAAGATTAAGGAGGAGAATTTGGAAAAATCTCTGTAGTTCTTCAGAACCCCATTATTGGAGATTAGAACAATCTTGGAAAATTAGTTAAAAGTCTGAGGTCACCTTTAAAAAGTGCTTAAGTTTGTGACAATTTCTTTTCTAATCTCATGGCTCTTTGTAATAACAGCAGAAGCTAGAAGTCTTTTAGTTGTATACAGACCTTCATTTCCCACAGTTTACAATAAAAACTCTTAGAAGTTTTACTTCTAGTTCACTCATCTAGGGTATTATAGTCATGCTTATTTGCTTAATTAACCAAATCTAAGGTGGACATGGTCTCCCATTCCATTCTAATCCCTTTAACTAAAAGGGAAAGGTCTCAGTTCAGCCCATGAAAAAACACAGAGTTAAAGGCTACTCAAGTGGAATTGTAACAGGGTGCAGCCAAGAGGGAGGGCCCAAATAGGGATTTGGAATGGGGTCCAGAACTCAAGGTGTCCAGGAAATATTAGGATGTTCTCACCCCTTCCTCACACAGGTGTGAGTTGGGGGAAGGGACACATGCAGAGCAATTTTTTTACAGCAGCAGCTTTGCAGCTAAACTCTGGCATGGTCATTTAACATGTCTATAACCTTTAACTGGTTGATTGATATGTTAAAGAGCTGTGGCCATGCTTTCAGTCAGGGGGATGGAAGTGACTTCCACCCAAGGTGTAACTGGGAGGCAGCTCGCCCTGGTTACAGTGCCTGCATGAGAGCTTAAAGAAGATTGGCTCCATGTCATGGAACCAGACCTGCCCAGACTCACAATGGCAGCCCAGTAAACTTGGAATAACATAGGAATCCTGGCAGGTGTAACTGATTGTAGGAGGAGTAGGAAATTGGGGTGCAGGGGAAGATTGGGATTTAAACACAGACACGGCAGCCATTGAGGGAAGAGAACCACACGGTTTTGCCAGAGTGAGGACCCCTGCAGCTTTAGTGAGGGGAGAACCATGTGGCTTTGGGGTGCACCCCTTGGCCACATGGCTTAGGAAGCAGGAGAGACTTTGCCTGGAAGAAAAAGGGTGAAAGGACTTTTGCTAGTGGGCCATGAGAAGGCATCACATGACTTTGGATTAACTGGGGTCCAAAGCTGGAGATCCTGACAGCGACACAGCCGATGGTGCTAGGAGCCTGAATCACAGACGTCTGCTCCTTTTTCTGAGGTATGATACCCCAAATTAGGGCAGAGAGAGAAGGAAGGACTGTGTGCATCTGTGGGTATCCTAAAGGACTTTGTTATTTTAATGAAGACATTAGGTCACTACTTTAAGTCTGTATAGCTTTAAATAAATATTTCCTTTCCTTTTCACAAATCTCTGGAATTGAGATATGTCTTGCCTCTGGCATCAGACAAGGAAACCTAGTGGGGGTTCCTTTCAGTAATAGTATATCGTACCCACCTTGGCCCTGTTCTGTAACAGAATCAACTTCTGAGTTCAATTATAATAGTCATGAACAGATTCATTAGATTTTAGCAAGTCTGAATTTTGTTCTAACAAACATGTTAACAAACTGAACCTGGGACCAATTTGGGTTCTCGTCTCCTGAAATAAAATAACTTAGTTCGGGAATGCTGATAATGAAGATATTTATTTCAGCTCTGCAAAGGGCAGAAACACTAGTAATTAGGACCAGAGAATCGGGCCTGAGCCATGAGTGCTCAGGCTTTTTATTGGAGTCAGAAGGTGTGAGTAGGCTCTTACATTTTGGCATTTTGGCTGAGTTTCTATGGCTAAGGGGTGTTAACAAATGGTCATTGTTATCTTCTCCCTGCAAGTGCACCCTGGTCTTTCTTTCCTCCTTCTTTAAGCCCTGTGAATAAGATCAATAAAATATAGTTGTTTCTCTTGTGTTTCTCTTGTGATTTTCAGAACACCTCCCAATTGCAAATGCAAAGAATTATCAAAGAAGTTCCAAGACCAGGGTGATTTAAATTATGTATTCTCTGGTTAGGGAGGAGGGATAGAAACCATTTTCTCTCAAGTGTTCTTGATTAGGGCAGATGAGGTCTTGCCATTCACCAGCTGGCTGTCAGTTGCTCAAACTGTTTGGCCTTGTTTAATTTTCTTGTCTGTTTCCCCATTCCACTTTCCCAGGAATTTTCCTAGCTTCTTACTCTGTTGTCACGAATAGGCTTTGGAAGAGCTATGGCAATTGCTCAGTGGAGGTCTCTGGTGAGTTTTCTAGCATTTTGACAAAAATCAGAGGGTTCTTTTTTTCTTTTATAAATCCCTTTCAGGATGCCCCCATCAGGGAAGCTTCATCGAATGCTGAACCTGGCCTTTACTAACTAGCATGCAAACTAGTTGATATAAATAAGAAAACTCAGGCAGGTAGGTTTGAATAACTGTATTAAACTCCTCAGCAAATCAGTCAGGATTCTCAGTTACCTTAGGAAATTCTTTAAATATGGCTTGTAAGTCAGCTTTGGTTCAACGAATATAAAAGGCTTGGAGTATATTGGGATCCTCCAAAGGTTTAACTTTAATGGGGAAGTACTGATAGGTTCAGAGGAGGAGGAGGGAGTGAGATAAAATTCAGATGGGTATAGCACCAGAGGCAGCCAGAGTCAAGGAAGCCTGGAATGGAGGGCAATCTGGCCTAGGAGGTAGAGCTTGAGACAAAGGAATTCAGGAAGAAAGAGCATTATGGCTCTAGAGACAGAGCCTGAGGCAAAAGATTCCTGAGAGGAGAGCAAAGTAGCTTTCAGAGGTGGAATCTGAGAAAGGAGTTGGTGGGGTGCACCTCATTACCAGAGATAAGGAACACAAGCCTTCAAAAACAATCTTCTCTCTCTTTAAAATTTTGTTAGCTTGTTAATTCTAAGACTTTATTTTGCAAAGAGACAACTTCAGATAACTAGTAATCTTTGGTAACCTTGAAATAACACTTAAGATCAGCATTCCATTCAGTTTTGACAATCCCAGAGCTATGAGTGTCTAATTCACTTTTAAGAAAAGTAGGTTAGGAGATCTCAAATGCTCCCCATAATGATCATTAATGTTTTAAATTACTTCAGGTCAGATCAGTTCATTTAGTTAAAAATGTGCATGAGATGGACAGCAATATTTAAACATAAATTCAGCCCAGGTCCCAATAGGAGGTTGCCATGAAAATATCTAGATCACTGAGATCCCATTTTTTTAGAGGCTTTTCTCTAGCACAGCAGCCCAAAGCAGTTTAAGACAGCTCAGCAACCTGTAGGCTTAGTACCAGCCAGTGTTACTTAAAATAGTCAGATCCCAGAGAGGTCAGACCAACAGCTGAACAACCAGTTCTAGTAGAGTTAGCCTGTTGTCAAAAGAGTTAGGCCAGAGGCTGAAACACATTTTGGTGGGGTAGTCTGGTTCAAGACAGAATCAGACCGAAGGCTTGTACTGTTTCTGTGAAAACAACCTGCTTCCAGGTAATTTCAGATTAAAGCTAACCCAGTACCTAAGAAGCAGTCTGATTTGCTAGGGAGGCAGGCTCAAGTGCTGATCAAAGACTCAGAAACAAACAAGGCCTTTTAACAAAAGGAAGGAAGGAAGGAAGGAAGGAAAGGAAGGAAGGAAGGAAGGAAAGGAAGGAAGGGAAGAAGGAAGGGAGGGAGGGAGGGAAAAGGGAGGAAGGAGGGGGAGGGGGAGGGGAGGGGAGGGGAGGGGAGGGGAGGGGAGGGGAGGGGGAGGGGAGGGGAGGGGAGGGAGGGGAGGGAGGGGAGGGGAGGGGAGGGGAGGGGGAGGGGAGGGGATAAAAACCTCTAAACAGTTCCTAAATAAACCCTAGACATCTTCAGAACACAAAAGCAGAAGCTCGGATCCAGAAGAAGATTTAGCCTCAATCTCTGAGTTGAGAAGAACATAATGAGCTTAAATGGCTCTGTGGGAACTGGCACTAGTTTGCTCACTAAACCCCAGAGCTATGAAGTATCCTCTGGATCCTGGACAAGACCCCAGATATGTCAACCATAAACAAAAAGTCAGCCAGATATTTCTTCGGCATGAGCATTTATTCAGGGGAAAAAGAAAGGATTGCAGTCTTTCATGCACAGCCAAATGTGGTAAGCCACTACTAGTCCCTGAGGCAAAAAAGAAGGAAGTTCTTTATAGAGGGTGAGAGGAAGGTGAGAGGAAGTTAAGAGGAGGAGCTATTATGGGCTATTATACCCATAGAGCTGCATTATAACCCTAGAATTCTTCCTGTAGGACCTTCATGACCCACAGAGAGTGTGAGAGCTCCTCCCCTATGCCTTCCTGATTCCTATCTTGGTTAAGGTCTTTTTCATAAATTTTGACAGTGGTAATTTGTTATGACAGCCCTAAGAAACTAACACAGATACTGAGGCTCATTAAGGAGAAAGCATGCTCAATCCACTCAGCCAGGGTTCAAATTGAGGTCATCCTTATTTCAAAAAGCCTTGTTTCTTCTCTACTCCACATTTCCCATCAAAGCCCAAATCAGTGGTGGAAACAGCATGATAGCACATCCCCAACCACTACTAAGCTAGAAAAGACATGTGGGAGAAGAGAAGAAGTAGACTGGTCTTCTAGGAGTGTTCCTTCATTCCTTAGCTTGGCAGTTATGCAGGCTGGCTTTCTCAGAGCAATACTATCATGTACAATTACTGCAACTCCACAGGTCAGCTAAAAAATATTTATTCTAAGAATACAAATTTGGTTAGAAAAGGCTTAATAGTAATAATAATAATAATAATAATAATAATAATCAGGTGAAAAACTTTGCAAACATTGTCTTGTTTATGAATTGTGAGGCAGAGATCAATGTTATGTTGTCCCCCAGCTAACACTGCTCCTTGCCATTGTTCTCATATGAGGACCTGAAGGCTCAGAGAGTGTAAGTGGCTCTCTTAAAAATATGCATCAGAGAAGTGGGAATCTGAGTTTAAATTCTATCGACTGACTCTATACCAAGTAGTACCCTGATAATAAAGCCATGGGAAGAGCTGAGCTCAGGAGACATCTCCATAGAATACAATGGGTCACTTTTATAAGGGCTCCCAGACTAAAGTCTCACTCTCAGCTTCTGGGGAAGACACGTTCATTCTTATAGACTTTGGGTTCAAGAATAATTTTTAGGCAGAATGACCAGAAGAAAGTGAGTATGGCAAATTATGAGATTGCCTAGGACCATCCTATATTGCAGGGAAGGGAGAGATGTGTAAAGACTGCATTAGCAAAGTAGAAAGAAGACAAAAGTGGTGTCCTCATCCCCACTGTTAGTACATGTATATTCAAAAATAACTAGTGCCTAAAGGTCCTCTCCTTTCAAAATACCTGTTGTTTGTTGCTTAGTACCAAGTGCCCCAATCTCCTCTTTTCCCCTCCCCCTTTCTATTTCTATAAATATTCAAGTTATGTCAACAGATGACATGTGGATAAAAGTAGTGGTGGGCATGGGAGGAGGGTGCCATGGGCATGCCAACCAGCACTGATGGAACAAAACTTATTAGTGCAGGGGAGCAGCATCCTTATGGACTAGCACTTTATGTCCCCTTTCAGTGTGTCAGTAAGTTGTTCCCAAAGTCTGTGTCAAAAATTCATGATATTTTATTAAAAATACTTTATTTCATGCTTATGCTCTCTTGTTTTCCACAGTGAATCCATTTAAATCTAAGGAAAATTTTATCTAAGGGTTTCTTCCAAAACCTTCAGCAGGGAACATAAATATTTCCACATTCAAAAAAGAAAATGTAAAAGATTCTGGAAATTTATTCTGATGAGTTGATTTTCCACCACCTGTTGTACTCTCTCTAGGCCTCATTTTTTCATTTTTTTTCAGGCATCACAAAGCAGAAAAGAAACTTACCTTATATAGACTCATTCAGGGTAGAACATCCACCCACTCACTGAACGTTGTAAGGGGGAGTGTGGTTAATCATTTCACAGAGAGAAACCTCTCTCTGGGGGAAGCAGAGAGAGAAGAGGTTGGATTCTTTGCTCACCTGAGGCTGACAAAATAAAATCAGAGAACTGGGGTCCATAAGGCCAAAAGGGAAAGAGAAATAGTGAAAGAATGGCCACACAGAATAAACTACCAACCTGTATCTTTCACAACCTACTGCCTTCTCTCCATGCTCCTGGAAACCTGGATCTCAGGAATTTTATTTGGGATAGCAATAGGAAAAGGAGAGGGTTCTAGGAAGAACTGTTACAATCAAGTAGGAATCTTGCATTTCTGACCTCAAGCCTTTGTAGACAGTAAATGAAATTTCTATAACTGGAATCAATTTCTCTTTGAGTATCAATTTCATGTGTTGGCAGAATCTTGTTTTGAGCCAAGTCAGGCCCTCCACCACCTCTACACACTTAGGATTGTGTTCATGTAGAAAGCCAAGCTCACTTTCCACAGACCTGCACTACCTCTGAGCTACTCTCCTTGTAGAGGAAATCCTTCTCATGGCAACACCAAGAAACCCTGTAAGCTGCCTTGGGTCATCTTCCCAGACACACCATTTCTATTTTTGCTTTCTTGATAATTCCCTCTTACCCTATGCCCATATCCACAACCCCTACCTCACTTCCATTGTGCTACAAGTTACCTAGGGCTTCTGAGGAAAGCTATTCAAAACACTAATGACAGTGAAAACCCTATGCCTATGTTGTTTTTTCATCCTACAAGGAGAAGGAAACCTCCTAAATTGCTGTCAGCCTATTTTATTTGTTTGTCTTCTTTCAGGTTCCTTTCCCTTCTTTCATGTTACTTCATGTCTTCAAAGGATCAAGTGAAAATAAGCCTTGGCACAAAATGAAAGTGAAATGCCATTTTTTGTCCATATTAGTTTTTCCAATTCTATTTACTACAATTTTGACAAATACACACACATCAGTTTGCAGTGTTGGACATGCTGCAGAACCACAGGTTCTCTCATTCACTATTTGGTAGAAGTGTAAATGGTATTCGGTTCTTATGGTGAGTAATTTGGCAATAGGCAACAAAAATTCTTACACATTTTGAACACCCATACACTTTACTTGGAAGAAATTATTATATCTTTAAGTAACATGTACAACCAAAAAAGTATGTGTGCAATATTTATTAAACTATTGCTTAAATAGTTAATAATTGGAAACAATCTAAAAATCCAAAACTTGGGGACTCAGTACTTCCTCAAAATGGAGGAATTATGCAGTCATTAAATTTTATTATAGATTAACATTTAGACACAAGAAAAATGTCAGATACTGGAAAGTTCATAATATAAAATAATATAGCATTTTAGTAAAAACATATTTATGTTGTATAATATAAATATTTTTAAAAGACTCAAAAAACTCTAAAAGCTGAAATGTTAATATTAATGTTCCTAGAGTATGGGCAACTTAAACTTTTTTTTGTTTTTTCCTAAAGTGTTCACAATGTATTTTCTGTATCTATACTATTTATAATTAGAACTTTTAAAAGAAATTCACTAGATGGTCAGTGAAACATATATCAACTTTGAGTATTTTGAACTCTCAAAATTTTCTATACAACAGAAATCCCAATAAAACACAGACAGTGCCCAGCACTAAGGATTTTATACAAGCTTGAAGAATGAACTTCACAGCAATGAAAAATATTTGTGTTTTACACACCTGCTCTAAATTGGAAGCTAAAGATAACAGCTCCTGATAAATTCAAAATGAGTTCACACACAAAAAAATCCTCTGAAAAGAAAAACAAAACAAATCAACATGCTGTTTCAGTAAACATTAATTCACTTTCTAGTTGATTGTTCAATCTCTCATTATTTTGCCTTTAAAATGAATCATTAAATTAATGATCATATGAACCATACAGATTCTACTGATCATTGGGAACACTGAAATTCAAGAATGTAGAAACTGCTCAAACCTGAGACCTGTGAAGTTAGAGTAAAAGGACAAGTGACAGAATGATTAAACAAAAGGAGTTAAATTATCCAGCCATGTACTATAAAAAATAGAGACATTTATTGAAGAAGATGCAAGATACAAGAAACACTGTACATAGGACAATGACGCCTCAGTCCCCTTCAAAGTAGGTACCTTGGGACCTCACACAATCCTCCCAGCATCTCTTCCACCATTCAAAACACTCTGCAATATCCTTTATTGGAATTGCCATCAGCTGTCCCTGCCTGCCCCGTTGTGTTTTCCTGAATCTCATCAACCATCTGAAATCTCTTCCCTTACAAAGGTGGTTTTAGTTTGGGGAAAAGCCAGAAGTTGCAGGGCACGAAATCTGGTTCATTGGTAGTGGTTTGAATCAAGTCATTAGCAATTGTAGCACAATGTTCCTTCTGCTCTGGCAGCAGAGAAACCAAGTAACAAATTTTGCCACAACATGTTTCATGCCAAGATCCAGTATCAAAATGTCAGAGACAGTAGTTTTTGGAATCCCCAGATCAGCTTCTAGTTCTCTCACTGTCAGTCACTAATTTTGTTAATTGCAGCCCCTACATGTTCAACATTCTCAGGTGTTCTGCTTGTTGCAGGCCTTCCAGAACATGGATCACTTTCAACAGATTCTCAACCATCTTTGAAGCATCCATGCCACACTTTTGCTTGTGCTGCACTCATTGCATCATTCCTGAAAGCCTTCTGAATAATCTGATTAGTTTCCATAGAGGAATGTTCAAGCTTAATGCAATATTTGATGCATATTCATTGCTATACTTGCTCAGTCATTTTGAATGTGATGGCCACACAGTACATATCATTCAATGGCATCTACCACCCCCATTGACTAGTACAGTGAAGTCGTCATTGTTCACACATGCACATTGCAGTCCATTCTCCTGCACATTGCTGTCAGGTTACATCAATGTTGTGCAAACCATTCTTGTTATATTAACAATGGTTGGACTTTTTCCAGAAAGACCTAATATATGTGTGCGTGTATACATATATAATTGACCTTTGAACAATGTGATGTTTATGGATCCTGACCCCTCCTACAGTCAAAAATCGATGTGTAATTTTTGACTCCTCCAAAATTTACTAATAGCCTACTGTTGATCAGAAGCCTTGCTGATCTCATAAGCATATTTTGTGTTATCTGTATTATGTACTATATTTCTACAATAAAATAGCTAGAAAAAATGTTGAGAAAGTCATAGGAAGAAAATATATTTACAGTACTATTCATGTGTTGTTCAATAGTGAACTATAGAGTACATACCATAAAGAGTCTTAAAAAAATTATAGTTGGAAATTCTCTTAGTAAAGGAGTAGGAAGTTCTTATTATATTACTATTAATTTTTTAAAATAGCTTATTTATTTATTTTTAGAAAGAAGAAGAAGGGAGGAAGAAAGAGAGGGAGACAAACATCAGTGTATGGTTGCCTCCTGTGCGCCCCCTACTGGAAACCTGGCCCACAACGCAGGCATGTGCCCTGACTGTGAAGCCAACCAGCAACCCTTTGGTTCAAAGGCTGGCACTCAGTACACTGAGCCACACCTGCCAGGGGTAATATTAATTTTTGAAAGAACATATTCCACAGAAATGAAAAACTATTTGATGTTGAAAAATGGAAACAATTGACTAAAATAAGACACTTATTTGACTTGAGGAGTTAATTTCTTTTTTGGTTTGATTTATGGTATTTCCATATATTGATTTTAAAATTTTAATTAAATAAAAAAACACATACAAACATTCTCCTTTGGGATAAATTGTCCTTTAGTCAGAGACAGAAACTGTGTGCATAAACCCTGTAGCTATTATTATGGGTGGTGATTAAAATGACACCAGAATTTCAACTCCTTTAATATATTTTGGACTGGTCTTTATCCATCTTTAAAATGGCAATTCATTCAGTGTAGCAAAAATATCTCTTTTTTTTTCTGGAAATATCAAGAAAAGTAACCACCATCTTTGGCCTGCTGGTCCAGTGCCTAGAGAATTAGAGTCTAGGTCCAAAATCCATCTGAATAGCTATGTGGGCATAGGGTATAGTCCTTGACCACTCTGGACCTTAGGACCGTCATCTTTCAGATGGGAATAGAAGTAGTACCCCATGGTCTTCTCAGTATTGTGGATAGACCAAAACCACACAATGGACAATGTAGGGTCAGCAGCTTATGATGACCAGAATTTAAATAAAGAGCATTTAGAACAAAAGATATTGTAAATGTCATGGGTTGTTTCCCTCATTCAGAGTCAATTCTTGATCAAAGTCACAGCTTGGCATTAGAGGGAGCCAGGCTGATGCAAAAGTACTTCTTGGTTATGAGGTATCAGCTGCAGGTTATTTCTTAGAACTCCCATGGTACTTTCCATAAAGTTAAGGAACTTATTCCATACTTCCCCCATTTTTATTTCTACTGGAGATAGCTTTCTCCACCCTTTGGTCTCAGAAACACTGCCTGCCATGTCTTGCTGACTAACAGTCTCTATCCTTAGCATCAAACATTGATAAAAATCTGCCCTTGTCCTTAGGGAATTTCATTTTTATTCAAGTTTCCCCCACTGACCCTACAGTAATTTCACTGAATTTTTGTTTAGTTAGTAGAGTGAAACTCAATACATACTTTATCTTCTCTTACATATGTAAAGGTTTGTTGATACTCTAAGGGCAGTTTTCTGAATTGAATTTATTAATAAGTCCCTCCTTGGAAGAGGATGTGGGTGGGGGATTGGTAAATGGAGGCCATATCAAATTTATTTAAATATTTTAAATTTGTTTTTATCTTTCATATTTTGCTCCTCAGAATCATATAGAATTGAGTTACAATCATCCATTCTCTCATTTTATATTGAGAAAACAGGCTCAGAGAAATTAAAGTGGCCCATACTTAGAAGTTAAATGACAATTTACTATCAGAGCCAGGGCCAAAATCAAAGTCTTCAAATGAAAACTTCTGACCTCCACCATAGTCTCTTAGATCACATCTTAGACCAGTGACACAACTTCCTCTCCCTGGAAGTGTTTGCCTTCTGTATTGCCTAGGTTCTTGAGGTTCTTGTCTAACTACTGCTGCCCAGAAGAGGAAGTGAAGTAACTCAGTAAGCAGACCCACTCAGCTCAGGGTTTTACAGTACAAAAGAGTCTCAGTGGGAGTAACTTCCCTATGTACCTTAAGTTATCCCTGTCATTTCAGCATCCAACTCAGGAACCACATTCACTGCTTTGGACAATATAATGAACCATGGCTTATAACTTTTGTTTGTAATTTTAAGAGCCATCCGTTGAACTCTCCCAGTCAATCTTACAGTCCCATTTTTCCTATTTCTCTGTGATCTTTCACCAGGAGTTTTAAAAATAATATTAGAGGCAGACCAGCTATTCATAACCATGACACAAGTTCCAAAAACTGGCTTTTCCAGAGTAGGGAATTGGGAAGGGACAATTTGGCCTCAGTAGAATTAGATGAGCTGCATTGGGTCCTGACACTGGGTCTAGAGCAAGCACACCCCTGAATAAACACAGGCATCCTCTTAAATGCAACTAAAGACACTATTGTTTCTGTGGATCCTTTACATATACAGTCTTAAGATTTATTTCACAAATGTATTGCTATAATGGCAAAATCTGAATCATATTCATTATTACATGCTCACTAATATTACACTTATTTTTATTCTGATTTTTTCTATTTTTAACTGCACTTTACATCCAATATTACTTTTTATTGGTTTCAGGTATACAAAACAGTGATTAGATAACTATGTATCTTACAAAGTGCCCCCCTCCTGATATATCCAGTATCTGCCTGGCAACATGCATAGTTACTACAATATTATTGACTGTATTTCCTATACTGTACTTGACACCCCAGGACTATTTTGTAACTACCAATTTGTACTTCTTAATCCCTTCAACTTGTTTACCCTGTCCCCCAACACTCTTCCCCACTGAAAACCATCATCTGTTCTTTATATCTATGAGTCTGTTTCAATTTGTATGTTCATTTATTTTGTTCTTCAGGTTCCACAAATAAGTGAAATCATATGGTATTTGTCTTTCTCTGACTTATTTCACTGAGCATAGGGTTCTCCAAACCCCAGGCCATGGACTTTTAGGAACACAGCCAGGCCACAAGCAAAGCTTGCCTGGGCTCTGCCTCCTGAACCTCCCGCTCCATCCTACGGGTCCTTGGTGCCAAAAAGGTTGGGGACCACTGAGTTAGCATACTACTCTATAGGTCCATTTATGCTGTTGCAAATGGTAAGATTTCATTCTTTTTGTGGCTGAGTAATATTGCATTGCATATGTGTACCATTGCTTTTTAATCTATTTGTCCATTGATAGGCACTTGGGTTGTTTTCATATCTTGGCTACTGCAAATTATGTTGAAATGAGCATAGGGGTACACACATTCTTTCAAATCAGTGTTTTGGAATATTTAGGTATGTACCCAGAATTATTTCACTGGGTCATAAGGCAGTTCCAATTTTTTATTTTTTTTAAGACCCTTCATACTGTTTTCATAGTAGTTGCATAAATCTTCAGTCCCACCAACCATGAGAGTTCCCTTTTCTCCACTTATTTGCCAACACTTGATGTTTACAGATTTATTGATGTCAGCCATTCTGACAGGTATAAGGTGATATCTCCTTGTGGTTTTTATTTATATCTCTCTAATGATTAGTGATATTGAGCACCTTTGCATATGTCTGTTGGCCATCTGTATAACTTCTGTGGAGAAGTATCCATTCAGGGCCTCTGTCCATTTTTAACTGAATAATTTATTTTTTTGGCTTTGAGTTGTTATGAGTTCTTTATAAATTTTGTATATTAAACCCTTACAGATATACCATTGGCAAATATCTTCTTTCATTAAGCAGGTTGTCCTTTTTTCTTTATAATTTCTTTGTTGTACAAACCTTTGTTAGTTTGATGTAATGTTATTTGTTTGTGTTTTCTTTTGTTTCCATTGCCCAAGGCAATATATCAGAAAAATATTGCTAGAGGAATATTAGAGATCTTACTCTAGGGGTTTTATGGTTTTGAGGCTTATATTTAAGTCTTTAACCCATTTAGATTTTATGGTGTAAGAAGGTTGTCTAGTTTCATATTTTGCATATATGTCCAATTTTCTCAGCCCCACCTATTGAACAGACTCCATTTATGCCATTGTATAGCCTTACCTCTTTTGTCAAATATTAATTGACCATATATACATGGTTTTATCTGGAGACAATCTATTCTGATCCATTGATTTATATGTCTGTTTTTATTGTGTTGACTACTAGGCCTTGTATATTTTGAAATTAGGTAGCATGATTCTTCCAACATTGTTCCTCCAACTTCAAGATTGCTATGACTATTTGGAGTCCTTTGTTCCATATCATTTTTACCTGATTTGTTCTAGTTCTATAAAATACACCACTGATATTTTGATAGAAATTCCATTGAATCTATAGATTATTTTGGGTAATATATACATACTAATAATGTTAATTCTTTCTATCTTTGAGCACAAAATATGCTTTTATTTATTTTGTATCTTCTTTAATTTCTTCAGTATTTTATAATATTTTGTTTATTGCAACACTTTTTATCCTAACCATTTTAAAAATACATTTTATTTTTTATGCCATTACCATTGTCCCATTTCACCCTCCTTCATTCCCCTCCACCCTGCACACCCTCTTCCACCCACATTTCCCCACTGTAGCTCAGGTCCATGTGTCATATCTATAAGTTCTTGAGCTTCTACATTTCCTATACTATTCTTGCCCTCCCTCTGTCTATTTTCTACCTACCATCTATGCTACTTATTCTCTGTACCTTTCCCCCCTCTCTCTTCCTCCCACTCCCCTGTTGCTAACCCTCCATGTGATCTCCATTTCTGTGGTTTTGTTCCTGTTCTAGTTGTTTGCTTAGTTTGTTTTTGTTCTTGTTCTAGGTGTGGTTGTTAATAATTGTGAGTTTGCTGTCATTTTACTATACATGTTTTTTATCTTCTTTTTCTTAGATAAGTCCCTTTAACATTTCATAAAATAAGGGCTTGGTGATGATGAACTCCTTTAACTTGACCTTGTCTGAGAAGCACTTTATCTGCCCTTCCATTCTAAATGAAAGCTTTGCTGGATAGAACAATCTGGGATGTAGGTCCTTGCCTTTCATGACTTGGAATACTTCTTTCCAGCCCCTTCTTGCCTGAAAGGTCTCTTTTGAGAAATCAGCTGACAGTCTGATGGGAACTCCTTTGGGTTACTGTCTCCTTATCTCTTGCTGCTTCTAGGATTCTCTCCTTCATTTTAATCGTGGGTAATATAACTATGATGTGCCTTGGTGTGTTCCTCCTTGGGTCCAACTTCTTTGGGGCTCTCTGAGCTTCCTGGACTTCCTGGAAGTCTATTTCCTTTGCCAGATTGGGGAAGTTGTCCTTTATTATTTGTTCAAATAAGTTTTCCACTTGTTGTTCTTCCTCTTCCCCTTCTGGTATACCTATAATTTGGATGTTGGAACATTTAGAGATGTCCTGGAGGTTCCTAAGCCTCTCCTCATTTTTTGAATTTTTGTTTCTTCATTCTTTTCTGTTTGGTTGTTTCTTTCTTCCTTCTGGTCCACTCTATTGATTTGAGTCCCAGTTTCCTTCCCATCACTATTGGTTCCCTGTGCATTTTCCTTCATTTCACTTAGTGTAGCCTTCATTTTTTTTCATCTAATTTGCAACCAAATTCAACAAATTCTGTGAGCATCCTGATCACCAGTGCTTTGAACTGTGCATCTGATAGGCTGGCTATCTCTTGGTTGCTTAGTTGCATTTGCTGTGGAGTTTTGATCTGTTCTTCCATTTAGGCCATTTTTTTCCCCATCTTGATGCACCTATCACATAGTGAGGGGTGGAGCCTTAGGTGTTCTCCAGGGTGGGCAACCCAGTCACTGGGCCCTGAAGCTGTGTGTGGGGGAGGGGTCTGAGAGGGAACAATGGTGCCTGCTCCACTCTCTGTCAGATTTCTGTCCCTTCTGCTACTTCCCCCAAGCAAACTGGGCCCTTCTGGTGCTGATTCCCATATGAGTGGGCTTATGTACATTCTAGAACCCTGTGGGTCTCTCCAATGATCTCTCCTGTGAGGCTGGAAGCCTCCCCTGGCACTTCAACCCCCACAGGTGTTTTTAATTGATGTTTTGAGGCTTTATTTCCCAGTGCTGGGACCCTTGGTTGTGTGGTCTCACTCCCCAGTTTTGCCTGGTTTATCTGTGGGAGAATGTAGGACTGCCCCATCAGTCAATCGCCTTGCATGTAGTGCCTCGCTTCACAATCACCACCTTGCTGGGTCTGCCCATTTCCACCCCATGCTCAGGGTCTGCCAGCCAAAGTCTGTGTGCCCAAGGTCCGCCCTTTGCTGTTTTGCCCACCTGGGGTGACTTGCATGCCCAGTGCCACCACTTTTTTTGCCATGACCTCTCTCCACCTAGCCATCCTACTCCACCCATCCTACCGATCTGGATGAGTGTGTCTATTTTATCTCCTTGGTTGTCAGATTTTCATACAGTTCAATGTTCTGTCAGTTCTAGTTGTTATTTTGTTTCTAAATTGTTATTGTCCTTATTTTGGTTGTGCAAGTAGGCACAGTGTGTCTACCTATGCTTCCATTTTGGCCAGAAGTCCCCCACTATTTTATAATTTTTGAAATACAGGTCTTTTACCTGCTTAGTTAAATTTATTCCTAGATATTTTTGGATGCAATTTAAATGGGATAGTCTTCTTAGTTCCCCTTTCTGGTAGTTCATTATTGATGCATAAAAATGGAACAGATTTTTAAATATTTATTTTGTATCCTGTGAGGCACTGCACACAAGGCGATTGGCTGATGGGGCAGTCCTACTTTACTGATTTACTTATCATTCCTTGTAGTTTTTGGGTGAAATATGTAGGTGAAATATTCTATATATATAGTATCATGTCATCTACAAATAATGAGTTTTACTTCTTTCATTATAATTTGTATGTCTTTTATTTCTTCTTCTCTGATGAGCCTGGGACTTCCACTACTATATTGAATAGGAGTGGTAAGAAGTGGACAGACTCATGTTTCTGATTTTCAGGGAAACATTTTTAATATTTTACTGTTGAGTAGGATATTAGCTGTGAGTTTGTTTCACATGGCCTTTATTATGTTGCAGAATGTCCCCTTTATTCCCAATTTTCTGAGAGTTTTCATCATAAATAGGTGCTGGATCTTGTTAAATGCTTTTTCTGCATTTATATCAGAGGTCCCCAATCCCCAGGCCACAGACACATGCTGGTCTATGGCCCAATAAAAACTAGGTGGAACAGCTGGAGTTGAGTGGTTGGCAAGCAAGTGAAGCTTCATCTGTATTTGTAGCTACTCCCCATCACTCACATTACTGCCTGAGCTCCACCTTCTATCATATCAGTGGTGGCATTAGATTCTCATAGGAGTGCAAATTGTACTGTGAGCTGCATATACAAGGGATCTTGGTTGCACACTCCTTATGAGAATCTAATGCCTGATTATATGAGGTGAAGCTTAGCACTGGGGAGTGACTGCAAATATAGATCATCATTAGCAGAGATTTGACTACACAAAGACCACAAGAAATAAATTGCTTGCCAATTCATATCAAAACCTTTTAAAAATATTTTAAAATTTGTTTTTAGAGAGGGGAAGGGAGGGGGAAAGAGAGGGGAGAGACATCAATGTGAGGTTGCCTCTTGTGCACCCCCTACGGGGGACCTGGCCCACAACCGAGGCATGTGACCTAGACTGGGAATAGAATCAATGACCTTTGATTCTCAGGTGGGCACTCAACCCACTTAGCCACACCAATCAGGGCTCAAATCCTTATCAATGAGTTGCAAGTGACAATTAAGCTGCATCTAGTGGCAAGCTATAAAGCCATTCTCCCCCAACCCCATCTATGGAATAATTGTCTTCCACAAAATCAATCCTTGATGCCTAAAAGGCTGGGGACCACTGATCTATATAGTCATAGAATGTTTATTTTTTATTTTGTTTATCATGTTAATTGATTTGTAAATATTGTACCAACCTTGCATTGCAGGAATAAATCCTACTTGATCACAGTGCATGATTTTTTCAACATATTGTGGAATTTGGTTTGTTAATATTTTGTTGAGGATTTTAGCCTCTATGTTCATCAGGGATATTGTCCTATAATTAGGTAATTGTCCCAACTACCTTTCTGTGGTAGTTGAGTCTTCATTACTTTTGGCTTGTGGGTGGAATTGACCCTTAGGCTGGATGACTATGAGGACCAACCTCAACCACAGTGTACAAACTGCTGTGTGGCAGCTGACCCCATGAAACAGAACATGGCCCAGAAAGTTCTTGTGCCTGCAAAGATCTCCTTTGGGTGTGTCAGTTGTGGAACTAATTGAATTATGCTTTATTGTGGTCTAAATCCTGCCACTAAGTGTGCTTGTTCTGGGGACCCTTGTGAGGGACTTGGGTGCAGGTCAGTGTCAGGCACTGCCTATGACAGTCCTAGACTACCTATTTGGAGCTACAAAGTTTATCCAGTTTATGGCTTCCTCTGCTGGAACTGGGTTTGCATGGGAAGGGCCAAGCTGTGCACCAAGGTTTCCACTGAGGTTTCTACCAAGGCTTCCACTAGCACCAAGCCCAGAGGTAGGTCCATAAAAGACCAAGGCACCTGAGTTCAGCTTCTGCCTGCCAGCTGCCAGTTAGACTCAGGTGGGACCTGAGATACATGAGTTATGTTCTCAGTGAGGCACCATGTAGGGGTGACTGGTGTTGACCAGGGTGATGCAAATGCTGCAAATTCAAATTTAGCACCAGTGATGGGGGGTCTGAGGCCATTCAACAACAATATGTGTATGCCAAGGCCAGTCACCACTTGCTGGGTGCCAGCGATCCTTTGGGGTGGCACAAAGTCTCAGATAGCTATCAGGTTAAATCCAACAGACTTCATAATGCCCTAACAGACCAAGATTTGACCATGTGAAGGGACAGAGACAATAGTGCTGGTTGACTGAGTGAGAGAAGATTGCCCCCACTGTAGAGCCACACCACTCAGTATCTCCTGAATTTGTTTGGGCAACCTGGACAGCCTTCCAAGAAAGTCTATACCAAGATCCCAGGCTGGGTATAGCCAGCTAACTCCTCAGCATGGCATGAGATCATCAGATCAAAGGCCACTGGGAGTTGGAAGGATGGGGTCAATGGATCTTCATTGGTGTGGCAGCACTGGTCATGTGTTAGGAGGATTGGGGCAGGGGAGATGGGGGGAAATAGATCCAACCCCAAAGCCACTCAATCTCTGATACCCCCAACTTCAACCTCAAGAGGCCTCCAATGAAGTCTATGCCATGGGCTTAGGCTGTTGACTCCTCCTCCTTCACAGGGCATAAGCATAGTAAGGTGGGATGACAGGGAGTCAGGAGGGTAGGACCAGTGCATTCCTCCAGGCTGATGTAGTATGAAGAGGAGCACTTGACCCAGAAAAGATGGCATCTGTGGGCTGTGTAGGAGAGGGACTCAGCACAGGCACCCTGGTGGCTATTTGTTCAGCCCTATCCCTGGACTACACAATCTAGTCTGTTTTCTGAGAACTCTAGGCTGCTCCCATCCACCATCCCTTTGCCAGAGCCCAAGGTGGGTTGCTGTGAACATGATTTTGTATGCTGGCCTGTTAAAAGGGTGCTTGAGTCTCTCTCTAGCAGACTCATATCTTTTTTCTGGTAGACAAAATCCTGCTGATTTTCACAGCCAAATGTTATGTGGGCTCCTCTTCCTGGCTCTGGTGCTTTGGGCTGGGGAGCCCAATGTGGGTTTGAGACCCCACACTTCTCAGGGTTTGCCTTTGCAGCAGAGATATCCCTTTAGATTCTTGTTTATTCTGATTCTAAAATAAATTAAAGTTAAGAATTTTTGAGGACTCTAAATTTATCATGCCTCCTGTGCTTAATGGAGAAGTTTACTCTCATCAGAATCACATGGGCTGAGGCAAATCCTGCCTCTTTTGCTTCCTCTTCATAGCATCTGAGTTCTCAAAAAACACTGTTTTCCTGTTTTCTTTTCTTAAAATTGGGGTTATCTTCAATCTTCTGCCATGGCTGCTGTGAGGATAGAATGAGGTTGATGCACATAAAAGGAGGATCACTCCACATCCCTCCACTTCCTTCTCTTTCCTAGCAGACTGATGAGCAGCATTTTGTCCTGGATTTTGCCCCTCTGAAATTACAGACAAACCACTGGTTCATGGCATAGCCATGAGCAGGATCCACTTTTCCAAGACATCAGACAGCATTTTTCTCCATTGTATGGCAATGCTTTTGTCAACATGTTTAGAAAGAATATCACTAAAGCTTCCTTTCCTATGATACCTCCTCCATTTCATACTCTCTCCATTGTTGCACAAACACAAGCTAACCTACTGTCTAGAATAATTTACCTTGCCTATCTTTTTAAAAATTTGCTAAGTAATAGTACTACCCCAACCATGGGAGAGAAAGGAAAATATATACTAAATTAATGGTGAACATAACCAAGATTAATGTGTCATATCATATTGTTGGTCCTGTCTTACTCAGTTACTTATTTGTCATGAACAATTGTAAAAGACTTTGAATTGGTAATATTTTATTTCTTAAAACTGTTTTCAATGAGGCAATGATTGTGTGGGACATAATTAATTTACATTTGTAAGGACCAGAATAATTTGCATTAGATAATTATATATAAATTACACACATGAGGGGGAACCAAAAAATGGAATTTATTTATTTGAAAATTGTATGTTTATTCTTACATGTTCAAGCTTCAGTCACCTTCAAAGTACTCTCCATTTGATGCAATACACCTATGAAGACATTTTTTCAACACTCAAAACACTTTTTGAACTCATTGATTTTGATGTCTGTTAGTGCTGCCATTTTTTGTGTCACTTCACAAGGCAAAACCTTTCCCTTTGAGAAATTTTTTATCCAGGGAAACAAAAATGTCTCTCATGGCAAGACCTGAGTGAATAGAGAGGGTGGGGCATGGGGGTCGTGTTGTTTTTTATCAGAAACTGCTAAATACTCAGCGCAGTGTGGGCAGGTGCACTCATAAATCACCCATAATGAAATGGGCAAAACTATTGAAAGAGTCTTCAAAAAAATTCCCTTAAGCTGAATGCGGGCTCTCACAACAACACCAGCTGCTACACTGATACAGATGAGTTCCTAGAACACTCTCCTAGTGGAAGAAACCTGTATTACAAGGGCCTGCCCTCCAGAAGATAATGCTGTTATTCGGGTTCACCCCCTCATATGTATATATATAATTATATAATGCAAATGATTCTTGTCCATACAAATACAAATTAATCGTGTCCCCAATGATCACTACCCTATTCAAACAGTTTTAAGAAAAAAATTTTGATATAAACTTCTTTTCTGATTGGCCTCTTTCTATAAAAGATCAGGACAGCAAACACAAAATCTGTCTGGTATTTCATTTAGGAGGGTTCCCACGATTCTGAGTTTAGTTCTTCTACATTTTACAGAACACATCCCCCAAACACAAACCCACATTCCCCCACATCCATCATGGTGAGAGTGCCACTCAGAATAATAATTACTCATGCACAGGAGATAGGGCCATAGTGTCCGCTACTCATAATATCACACGCTCTTGGTTCCATTTGTGGCAAAGACTTGAAGTTAAGTCATCTTCATACTCCCCTTCTTCTCTGTAATGTATGTGACTTTAAAGCACAGACCTTAAAAATGTATCAACTAATTAAGGCCTTTTGGGACAGAAAGGGAAGAGAAGGAGTAATCGCCTCTTGGCATGAAATGTGGTTAGTGAAATTTATTACTGTGTACAGAGGAATTTCAATTTTCCAAACTATTAGGAATAAGTGAAAAATGTTCCTTATAGAGTGACTGTTGTGGAGACATAGAGATATGTAGAAAATAAAAAGTCTGTCTAGAAGGTATCCAGTCATGTAATATGAAAAATAGAGATATTATTGAAGAAAATACAAGATACAAGAAATATACATAGGCCAATGATGCCTCAGTCCCCTTTAAAGTAGGCCCCTTGGGACCTCATACAATTCTCCCAATATCCATCAGCTGCCTATCATATTTTCCTGAATCCAACTGATGCCCTAAAATCTTTTCCCTTTCAAAGGTGATTTTAGTTTTGGGAAAAGCCAGAAGTCATAGGGCAACAAATCTGGGCTCTGATGGAGCTGAGTCACCTGGCTAATTTGATATTTTGCCAAAAAAAACTCTGCATGAGACAAATATTATGCATGAACAGGTGTGTTGTTGTGATGAAGCTTCCAATCACCAATTGCCCATAACTGTAGCCTTCTCAATCATCTGAATAGTTTCTGTGGAGGAATGTTCAAGCTTAATGCAAAATTTTATGCAGATTCATTGCTCTACTTATTTAGTCATTTTGAATGCAATGGCCACATAGTACCCACGCTCACTCAGTGGTGTACTCTACACCCACTGACTAGTACAGTAAAATCATCATTGTTCATGCATGTGCATTCCAGTCTACTCACCTTGGGTGCCAGTTTACATTGATGTCTTAGAAACTGTTATTATTAAAACTGGACTTTTTCCAGACAGACCTTTTACACATATAAAGACCAGAATGAGAGAGAAATAGAGAAAGAGAGGCAAAAGAGAAATGGTAACCACATTTTTATATGATAGCTTTTTTGAGAAATCATTCATATATCATAATCACCCTTTTAAAATCTGAATTTTTTGTGGTTTTCAATCCAAGAGTTGTATAACCATCATCACTACCTAATTTAGAATATCTTTATCTTCCCTAAAAAAACCCTCTGTTACCCATTAGCAGTCACTTCCTGTTTTTCACCTCCCCCTGCTCTAGGCAACCACTAATCTATGTCTAGGGATTTGCCTATTCTAGGTATTTCATACAAATGATGTATACAATATGGAGCTTTTTTGGTCTGACTTCTTTCAGTTAGCATGTCTTCAAGATTTATCCATGTTGTAGCATGTATCAGCACTTCATTCTTTTTAATGGTTGACTAATATTTTATTGCATAGATATACCACATTTATTTATCTTTTCATCAGTCAGTGGACATTTGTGATGTTTCCATTCTTAGCCTAATATCAAAAACACTGCTGCTATGAGCATCATGTATAAGTTTTTGTATAGATACATGTTTTCATTTCTCTTCAGTATAAACCTAGGAGTTAAATTTCTAGATGTATGCCTAATATTGTAAAGAACCGCCAGCTCTTCTCCAAACTTCCTGTATTATTTTATGTTCCTATAAGCAAAAAAGTTTCAATTTCTCTACATCCTTATCAACAATTATTATTATTTGTTTCCTTGATTGTAGCCTCCCTAATGAGTATGAAGTAACTCATTATGGTTTTGAGTTTCATTTCCCTAATAGCATATGGTTTTGAGCATCTTTTCATGTATTTATTGATCATTTGCATATTTTATTTGAAGAAATGTCTATACAAGCCATTCATTTTTTAAATTGGCTTATTTTTCTTTTCATTATTGAGTTGTAAAAGGTCTATATTTATTCTGGATACAAGTTCATTATTGGACATGTGATTTGCAAATATTTCTCCAATCATATGGATTGTCTTTTTCTCTGTCTTGATGGTGTCTTTTGCATAACACAAATTTTTAATTTTAATGAAATTCTATTTATTTTTTATTTTGGTCATTTGTGTTTTGCTGTTGTATCTAGGGAATGTTTGCCTAAATCAAGGATATAAAAATATACTCCTATGATTTCTCCTGAGAATGTTACAGTTTTAAGTCTTACATTATGGTTTATGACTCATATGGAATTAATCTTTGTGTATAAGGAAAAAGTCCAATTTCATTCTTTTTTATGTGGGTAACCAGTTGTCCCAGAAGCATTTGCTGAAAATATTATTTTTTTATTAAATTATCTTGTCAAAGACCAATTTACCACAAATGTTAGGGTTTGTTTCTGAACTTGTAATTCTTTTCCACTAATCTACATGTCTATCCTTATACCACATTGTCTGCTTTCTGTACTTTTGTAGTTAGCTGTGAAATCAGAAAGTGTAGGTCTTCCAACTTTGTTCTTATTTTAAGAGATTGTTCTGGCTATTCTGGGTCCTGGGCATTTCTATGTAAATTTCCTAAAAAAAAAAATTGAGCTGGAATTTTGACTGGGATTGCATTGAATCTGTACATAACTTGGAGGAGTATTTTCCATCTTAACAATAAATAGTAACTATTTCAATCAAACATGTAGTGTATTTCTAAGAATTTAGGTCTCCTTTAATTTTTTACAATTAATTTTTATAATTTTCAGTGTACAAGTCTTAAATTTCTCTCATTCAATTTATTCATAAGTATTTTATTCTTTTTTATTTTGTATACAATATATTATAAATAAAATTGTTTTGTTAACTTCATTTTGATATTGTTCATTGCTACTGTATAGAATCAATTAACTTTTGTGTATTGATCTTGCTCATTGCAATCTGGATGAACACATTTATTAGTTCTAAGTTTATTTTATGTAGTTAATAATTCTTATATATATATATATGATCATGTCATCTGCAGATATAAATAATTTTACTTCTTTCTTTCTAGCTTTTACCTCTCTTTCCTCTGTAATTGCCTGGTTTGATCCTCAATTACAATGTTGAATACAAGTGGTGAGAGTCAGAATCCTTGTCTTGTTTCTGATTTTAGGGGGAAAACATTCAGTATTTTAACATATAGTATAACATTAGCGGTGAATTGTTTGTAGGTACTCTTTAAAACATTGAGGAAGTTCCCTTATATACGTAGTTTGGAGTGGTCATTGTGAAAGGGAGTTGTATTTTGTAAAAATTTTCTCAATCAATTTAGATGACAATTGCATTTTGTAATTTATTCTGCTATTATGGTGCATCACTGGTTGCTTTTTTCAATGTTAAACACACCTCAGATTCCTTATATAATATCAACTTGAATTAATCCTTTTAATGTGTTGATGTACTTCGTTTTTTTCTATTTTGTTGAGAATTTCTGTATCTATGTTTATAAGGGATTATTGGTCTGCAGTTTCGTTTTTTTTTCTTGTGATGTCTTACCAGGTTTTGGCATCAGTGTGACACTGACTTCAATGAATAAGTTAGAAAGTGTTACCTCTTCTTTTTTTTTTGATAGATCTATGAGGAAATGGTGTTAATTATGACTTAAACATTTGGTAGAATTTACTAATAAAGCCGTTAGAGGTTAGGATTTTCCTTTGTGGGAAGTGTTTTGATTGCTAATTCAATCTCCTTCATTGTTATGTGTCTATTAAGATTTTTTTATTTATTCTTCTGTCAGTTTTGATTGTTCATTTCTGGTGTACACAAGTTAAAAGGAAAAAAAAATCCAGAACTTCTCTTTTCCTCTTATCTGTCTATCCTCCTTATTAATTAAGTTCAACTCCTTGACAGTGACTGTAGACAAAAATGAGAAAGGAAAAATATTATCTGCTTATATGTCACAGATTTCTTTAGATTTTGCTATCATGTAGTTTCTTTTCATATATCTGGTTCCCTTCCAGGTACTGTTCCTCCTATTGAAAACTACTGAAGAGTACAGAAACATAAAAGAGTGGGAGGTTGCTGGGGGAAGACCATTCTGTAAGACCTTAGTCCATTTTAATGTACTATATGGATAATGTGTGAACATACCAAATTTCACTAATGGGTCTGGCCCACATAAGCATCTTAAAGCCCTTATAGTAACTGTTAGTAACTTCTGCAGAATTGAGAACATAAAATTCAACATTTTCTTCTTCCTTAAAATTGTCTAGAGGAAGAGAAATACTATTTCTTCCAAGAAAGTTAACTATGAGTTTCTTAACTGTGAAACTCTGAGATAATCATTTAAACTCAATTCAGTAATTTCTCTTACAATACTCTTACTTAAGAGTTGTTGTTCTTTTACTTTTATAAAAATAGTGCTTAATTACTGATATCTAAATCTTTGAATGAGTCTTTCAAATTAATTGACAGTCTTGTTCTCTTGGAATTCCAATGTCTATATTAAATTTTTGCCTTATTTATTTACATATAAGCTTGTTATTTTGTTACAGAAATAACACAAAAGATCCCCAACACAAAACATCCTTCAACAAGAGTGCTCAAATATTAATGTTTTTCCATATTTGTTTTACCTATGTTAATGTTTTAAACAAAAACAGTAATCACTAAGGTGGATTATAGAACATAGATTCTTATTGTATGAAGTGGCAGGCAATCAACTAATACTAAAATGTAAAGCACTAATAAGGCAAATTTGTTGATATTCAAAACTCCTCTCTAGCTTTCTCAATCTACTTATTCTTTTTTTTCTTCTTAGTTTTGTTTGCTTCTTGAACCCTGTTTCAGACCTTCAAAATATATGTTCTTCTCTTAACATAATGCTCTCCAGTCCCATCCATACTGTTGCAAAGTAGCAGGAGCTCCTTCTTTCTTTCTGTTGTGTAGTATTCCATTGTGTAAATGTACCATAGTTTTTTTTTATCCACTTATTTACTGGTGGAAATTTAGGTTGCTTCCTAAAATAAGCCAGGCAGTGAAAGATGAATACCATATGATCTCACCTATAAATGGAACCTAATCAACAAAAGAAACAAGCAAAATATAACCAGAAACATTAAAATAAAGAACAAACTGACAGTAACCAGAGGGGAGGAAGGAGAGGGACAATGGGGGAAAACAGGAGAAAATCCATCAAGGAACATATATAAAGGACACATGGACAAAGCCAAAGGGAACAGGTTCAAGGGTGGAAGGTGGGGATGATGTGTTGGAGGGCCGAGGTGGGGTGAAAATGGAGACAACTGTACTTGAATGGCAAAAAAAAGGAAAAAAATTAAAAAGGTAAAGAAAAAATATATGTTCTTGTTCCATTTAAAAAATAATAAAAGGGAGACCCAAGATGGCATAGGCATGAGTGGGTATACTAACCTCCTAGGACCGAACCAGAATTACAACTAAATTATACAGAAATAATCCTAAATAACTAACTGAACATCAGCTAGAGAAGCCTAATGACCATGAAAAAATGTAAAGAGATACAACAGTACATGTGACTGGTAGAAAGTGTGGAAGAGGTGTGAAAGGGCTGGCTAGGCCCCCACTGGTGGCAGCTTAAGTTCCACAGGGATATTTCAGTGTTCAGGGGTGTCACTCTGAGAAATGTGGGAGTAAACTCCAAGCTGGGGTCTCCAGCCTACAGCACCAGAACTGAAAAAATGAAACCAAATAACATAACTATGAAAAGCAGCAGGGTTTCTGTCTACCAGGGAGACATAGCTGGAGATTCAGAGAGCCTCTTAAAGGACCAACACACAAAATTCTGTTCACAGCCACTTACCTTGGGCTCTGGCAGAGGAAGGGCAGAGTGGACTGGAGATGAGTGAGGAGAGTCTGGGCTGGTGGCCCTGGGGAAAGAATGTAATGGTCAGCTACCAGGATCCCTGTGCTGAGTCATTCCCCATACTGCAGAAGCCATCTTTCTCAGCACACCTCCCCAAGTGGCAATGGCCTAAGGGGGAGCAATAGCTCTGCCCACAGGAATTACTCGGCCTACTGTGGGTGCTAAAGTCCTGCTGCTAAGAAGTACAGATGGAAGACTTTAACTCTTTAAGCCTAATAGAAAGCCTGTAGACAGAGGCAGCTCCCTGGAGCTCTGAGACTTTAGCTGAGCCTCCCCTGAGACTGGTGTTAGTTTTAGCTGGCCTTGGTGCACATCTAGATCCTTTCAGCACACAAGCAAGCCCAGAGAAGGGAACCACATGCTGTGGATTGCTGGTAACTACAGACATGCTGCCCAGGGCCAGTCACAGATAAGGTTTGATATAGGACTACACCAGAGTTTTGCAAATCTACCTAATACATAGAAACAACACAAAGAGGCAGCTGAAATGAGAAGACAAAGAAACAGGCCCAAATGAAAGAACAGGGAATTCTCCAAAACAACTAGATGAAAGAAAGGCAAGATTTATCAGATAGAGAGTTTTGAGTAATGATTATAAGGATACTCCACAGCATGAAAAAAAGACATAGAAATTATTTAAAAAAAGACCAGTCAGAAATAAAGGATGCAATATCTGAAATAAAAAATGCACTTGAAGGAATAAATAGTATGTTAGATGAAGCAGAGGATTGAATCAGTGATTTGGAAGGCAAGGCAGAAAAAAAAAAATACCCAAGCAGAACAGAAAAGAGAAAAAAAGAATTTTAAAAAATCAGCCTATTTTAAGAAACCTTTGGGACAACATAAAGCATAACAATGTCCACATCATGGGAATATCAGAAGACAAAGAGAATGAGCAAGGGATTGAGAATCTATTTGAAGAAATAATGACCACAAACTTTCCTAATCTGTTGAAGGAGAAATACACACAAGTCTAGGAAAATCATAGAGTTTCAAGAAGTTGAGCCCAAAGAGGCCTACACCAAGACACATCATAATGAAAATGGCAAGGCTTAAAGACAAGGAGAGAATCCTAAGAGCTTCAAGAGAAAAGCAAGTAGTTACATACAAGAGAGCACAAATTAGACTGCCATCTGAATTTTCAGCAGAAATGTTTCAGTCCAGAAGGGAATGGTGTGAAATATCAAGGTGATGAAAAGCAAGGACCTAAAACCAAGAATAATTTACCAACCAAGGCTATCATTTAAAGTTGAAGGAGAAATATGAAGCTCCCCAGACAAGAAAAAGCTACAGAGGTTTGTTAACACCAAACCAGTACTGAAACAAATGTTAAAGGGATTGCTTTATAAAGCTATGGTACATTTACACAATGGACTACTCTGCAGGAGAAGGAAAGAAGGATCTCCTATACTTTACAAGAGCATGGATGAATCTGGAGAGCATTAAGTTAAGTGAAATAAGCCAGGCTGTGAAAGACAAATACGATGAACTCACCTATAAGTGGAACCTAATCAACAAAACAAACAAGCAAGCAAAATATAACCAAAGACATTAAAATAAAGAACAAACTGAGAGTAGGGAGGGGAAAGTTGATTATGGGGGAGAAAAAGGGAAGGGTCATCAAGGAACATGTTTAAATGGCACATGGACAAATAAATCCAAAGAGGGGTAGAATTGAAGGTGGGAGGTAGGAATGGGTGGGGCAGTGGGGATTAGTGGGGAGAAAATGGAGATAACTGTACTTGAATAATAAAAAAATAAAAAAGAAAATCAAGACTTAAGAAAATGAAGCTGAAATAAACTAATTTATATCAGGTCAAAAGATTTTTTAATCATTTATTTTATTTATTTTTTTACAGGCACATACTTCTCTTTTTTAAAGATTTTATTTATTTATTTTTAGAGAGGGAAGGGAGGGAGAAAGAGAGAGAGAGAAACATCAATGTGCGGTTGCTGGGAACTGTGGCCTGCAACCCAGGCATGTGCTCTGACTGGAAATCGAACCTGTGATGCTTTGGTTCGCAGCCCGCGCTCAATCCACTGAGCTACACCAGCCAGGGCTAAAAGATTTAAAAAATAAGATTAAAAAGGAAATAAATAAACAGAGCAAAATAGTCTAACAATAAAATGGCATTAAATACATATCTATCAATAATCAAAAATGTGAACAGTAAAATGACAACAAATTCACAGCTATTAACAACCAAACAACAACAACAACAACAACAAACTAAGCAAACAAGTAGAACAGGAAAAGAATTACAGAAATGGAGATCACATGGAGGGTCATCAGCGGGGGAGTGAGGAAGGGGAGAGGGGAAAAAGGTACAGAGAATAAGTAGCATAAATGATAGGTAGAAAATAGACAGGGGGAGGTTAAGAATAGTATAGGAAATGTAGAAGTCAAGTAACTTATATGTATGACCCATGAAGATGAACATGAACATGAATATGAACTAAAGGGGGGGAATGTGGGTGGGAGGGACAGAGTCAGGCGGATGGGCATAGAGGGGTCCCAGAAAAAAATACAATTACTGGAGGACCCCTGATGCACAGGTGGCAGGGGGCAGATCCTGGGTGCTGGGTGGCAACAGGCCAATACAGTGAGGTCATGGATTGTGGAGGGGTACAGTGGCACAAGACTGCTGGCAGACCAGGTGGTTCCACATTCACGTGAAGATAAACCAGGCAAAACTGGGGAGTGAGACCACACAACCAAGGGTCCCAGCACTGGGAAATAAAGCCTCAAAACACCAACACTGATTAAAAACACCTGTGGGGGTTGAAGTGCCAGGGGAGACTTCCAGCCCCACAGGAGAGATCATTGGGGAGACCCACAGGGTTCTAGAATGTACATAAGCCCACCCATATGGGAATCAGCACCAGAAGGGCCCAGTTTGCTTGGGGGAAGTAGCAGAAGGGACAGAAATCTGACAGAGAGTGGAGCAGGCACCATTGTTCCCTCTCAGACCCTCCCCCACACACAGCTTCAGGACCCAGTGACTGGGTTGCCCACCCTGGAGAACACCTAAGGCTCCACCCCTCACTATGTGATAGGTGCATCAAGATGGGGAAAAAAATGGCCTAAATGGAAGAACAGATCAAAACTCCACAGCAAATGCAACTAAGCAACCAAGAGATAGCCAGCCTATCAGATGCACAGTTCAAAGCACTGGTGATCAGGATGCTCACAGAATTTGTTGAATTTGGTTGCAAATTAGATGAAAAAAATGAAGGCTACACTAAGTGAAATGAAGGAAAATGCACAGGGAACCAATAGTGATGGGAAGGAAACTGGGACTCAAATCAATAGAGTGGACCAGAAGGAAGAAAGAAACAACCAAACAGAAAAGAATGAAGAAACAAAAATTCAAAAAATGAGGAGAGGCTTAGGAACCTCCAGGACATCTCTAAATGTTCCAACATCCAAATTATAGGTATACCAGAAGGGGAAGAGGAAGAACAACAAGTGGAAAACTTATTTGAACAAATAATAAAGGACAACTTCCCCAATCTGGCAAAGGAAATAGACTTCCAGGAAGTCCAGGAAGCTCAGAGAGCCCCAAAGAAGTTGGACCCAAGGAGGAACACACCAAGGCACATCATAGTTATGTTACCCACGATTAAAATGAAGGAGAGAATCCTAGAAGCAGCAAGAGATAAGGAGACAGTAACCCAAAGGAGTTCCCATCAGACTGTCAGCTGATTTCTCAAAAGAGACCTTTCAGGCAAGAAGGGGCTGGAAAGAAGTATTCCAAGTCATGAAAGGCAAGGACCTACATCCCAGATTGTTCTATCCAGCAAAGCTTTCATTTAGAATGGAAGGGCAGATAAAGTGCTTCTCAGACAAGGTCAAGTTAAAGGAGTTCATCATCACCAAGCCCTTATTTTATGAAATGTTAAAGGGACTTATCTAAGAAAAAGAAGATAAAAAAACATGTATAGTAAAATGACAGCAAACTCACAATTATTAACAACCACACCTAGAACAAGAACAAAAACAAACTAAGCAAACAACTAGAACAGGAACAAAACCACAGAAATGGAGATCACATGGAGGGTTAGCAACAGGGGAGTGGGAGGAAGAGAGAGGGGGGAAAGGTACAGAGAATAAGTATCATAGATGGTAGGTAGAAAATAGACAGAGGGAGGGCAAGAATAGTATAGGAAATGTAGAAGCTCAAGAACTTATAGATATGACACATGGACCTGAGCTACAGTGGGGAAATGTGGGTGGAAGAGGGTGTGCAGGGTGGAGGGGAATGAAGGAGGGTGAAATGGGACAATGGTAATGGCATAAAAAATAAAATGTATTTAAAAAATTTATATGGATCCACAGAAGGCCCTACAGAGCAACAGCAATCCTGAGAAAGAAGAACAAAGATGGAGGAATCATGTTATCTAATCTTAAACTGTACTATTCAGCCATAGCAATCAAAACAGCATAGTACTAGTATAAAAACAAACACAAAGATAAATGGAACAGAATAGAGAGCCCAGAAATAAGCCCACACATTTATGATCAATTAATATTCAACAGAGGAAGCAAGCATATACAATAGGCTAAAGATAGTTTATTCAATACATAATGTTGGGAAAATTGGACAGATACGTGAAGAAAAATGAAACTAGGCTACCTTCTTACACTACACTCAAGAATAAATTCAAAATGGATCTAAGACTTAAATGTTAGCCCTGAAACCATAAAAATCATTGAAGAAACCTAAGCAGCAAAATCTCATACAGTGCTCATAGCAATATTTTACAGATATATGTGCCCAGGGAATGGAAACAAAAGAAAAATAAGCAAATGGTACTGCATCAAACTAAAATGTTTTTTTTCAATGTTTTGTTTGTTTTACAACAAAGTAAAACATCAACAAAACAAAAAGACAACCCACAAAATGGAAGAACATATTTGCCAATACGTCTGATTACAGGTTAATACCTGAAATTTATAAAGAACTCATAAAACTCAATACCAAAAACAAACAAATGACCCCATTAAAAAATGGGCAAAGGACCTGACTAGATACTTCTCTGAAGAGGACATACGGATGGCCAGTAGACATGTGAAAATATACTCAATGTCACTAATCATCAGAGAAATGCAAATTAAAACCACAATGGGATATCATCTCATATCTGTCAGGTGCACAGCTATCATCAATAAATCAACAACCAACAAGTGTTGGTGAGGCTGTGGACAAAGGGGAACTCTTCTGCACTATTGGTGGAAACACAGATTGGTGCAGCCACTGTGGAAAACAGTATGGAGACACCTTAGAAAAGTAAAAATGGGTCTGCCTTTTGAACCATTGATCCTACTTTGGGAATATATCTGAAGAAACCAAAAACACTAATTTGAAAGAACATAAGCACCCCTGTGCTCATCAGAGCATTATTTACAATCACCAAGATAGAATAGCAGTCCCAGTGTCCATCAGTAGATGAGTGAATAGAACAACTATGGGACATTTACACAATGGGATACTACTCAGCTGTAAAAAAAAAGAAAGTTTACCTTTTGTGACAATGTGGATGGACCCGAAGAACATTATGCTAAGTGAAATAAGCCAGTCAAGGAAAGACAAATATAGAGTCATAGATAGAGAGAAGGATGACAGATAGTGGGAGGGGTAGGTAAGGTAGTGGAGGGATGAACAAAAAGGAGAAAGGACTCATAGACATGGACAACAATGTGGTGCTTATGGGGCAAGGGGTGTATAAGAGAACTATATGGTAATGAAAAATATACAATAACAAAGAAATAAAAATTTTTTAAATGAATGAATGAATGTATGAATCCCTGGAGATGGCTGTGGGATGAGGAACTGGAGTGGACTGTTAGCTCATAAGTGATAAACTGGACTTGAGAGGAGCAAGAAATAGACAAAAGGCAAACTGGAGAATAGTCTTGCAGTAGGTGGTATCTGAAGCAAAGGAGTTAAAATCTGAGCTGAAGATGAATCAATATAATGTTGACCAATCTAGATCAAAACCACAATTTCTCCTTACGAGAGGTGCATAGAAAGAAAGGCATATTGAAACATTTTTTAAAAGATTTTATTTATTTACTCTCTTAGAGTAAAGGGAAGGGAAGGAGAAAGAGAAAGAGAAACATCAATATGTGGTTGCCTCTCACATGCCCCCACACTGGAGGGCCCTGGCCCGCAACCCAGGCATGTGCCCCAAACAGGAATAGAACCAGCAACCCTTTGATTTGCAAGCCCATGTTCAATCCACTGAGCTACACGAGCCAGGGTTTAAAACAACAATTTTAAACATACTTGATTTATGTTTAAAATTTTTTCTCAGTAGTAAAAAACAAAATTATTGTAAAAATGATCCATGTATTACCTAAAAATAGTGTGTGATCAGCTTTTGAAATAAATTTCTTGTTATTGTGAACAAAATAGTAACAAAGGACCTGAAAATCCTGTTTCCATTATTTTATAGCTGAAATTAAAGCCAGTTTTTAGCATGTCAGTCTAATATTGTCTGCCACACATAGGAAGCCCATGTTTATCATACAATATATTAGTCTAGAATGGTAGGCCAGGCATTCTTCCTTCTAATAAATAAGGTATTCCATAAAGCAAGGCTAATATTCATTTATAAGCATACGTAGCTTAACTCATATATTAAATTAGTTAAAGAAACTTTGATTTTCCACCCATCAGTGACAAAGTAATTGTCAAGAATAGATAAAATGACAAAACTCAAAAATATTTGACGTCACAAAATGTTTATTTTCAGGTTTGAGAGAAAAAATAAAAATGTTACTTTGATACCGTAATTGCTCTTCCTTTTTCCCTTTCTCTCTTGTTCATATACCCTGGTTGGTGGCACACTCTCACCATTGATCCTTACATGACCCTCTTTTATTAATTTATTCATTTATTGTTTTTAGGAATGTAAAAAATGCCCATGAACCCACCACCCATCACTCCCCATACAAGAGATAACACTTTGGCAATAATTTAATTCTAGTGTTCAGGAACTCTCCCATCTTATATCTCTGCCTCCCCACCACCCAACATTTAGAATGGTAAGTCCTGTTTCATAACTCCCTTGCCTTCTTTTTTAATGTATTTTTTTCCCATTTGTGTCTCTTGATTAGCAGGTCAATTTGTTTTGTTCTATTTTAAGACCTTCCCAGGTCCCACTCAGATATGCTTTTCACATCATTGTATTGGAGAGAATTTTTTGCTTATCAATGTTGGAGTAATCAATTCTTCCTTTATTCTTATGACTGGCAACAGCAGGGAAAAATTCATCTCACTGTACTATAAAACCAAGAAGTACTTTTGTGGCTAGTCTTGGTTACCTCATGTTGGGTCTTTTCATGACACACTCACTTTGGGTGTCAACTCCTTCACTTATAGAATACTGCCTGTTGCTAGCCAAGCCCCATGATAATCAACACCATGAGTTTCCTTTTTGAGATCTTTACTGTATGATGGCTGAATTATAAACCCACACCAAGGAAGTTTTAAAGAGGTGAGGCTGACTTTGGGGGCTTTTGGCTCTATTATCCATTGAGGTCAATGGAAGCTGGTTAAACAGGAAGAGAGTGTATCATATGGTAGTAGAAAGAATACTGGTTTCAGAACTTGGAGATGTGAATTGTAGTTTCAGTTCTGCTGCTAAGTAGTTATGTGACCTTGGGCAAATGGTTTTTAGCTCTCTGGGCCTCAGCTTCCCCTTTAGGAGGATAAACACTTAAAACTAATAATTTCTAAGAGAACTTTCAGATAAGGAACCTAGGGAAAGAGTGGTTAAGTAACCTGCTAAGGTCTCACTGCTCTTCCTTCACTCATTTAGCTGAAGAGTCAACATGTACTCTATTGAGTTCCTATAATGTGCCAGGGATGCAGGGATGAATGATACACAGCTTCTGGCCCAGGAATTCAGAATCCTACCATACTGTGAAGTATTGTATAATGTGTTTGTCATTCTGTCTTACTAAGCTGAGATCTGTTTATGGATAAGGACACCATGTTAAGACTCTGTTGACTTTAAACAACAGAAGCACACTGGAATTAACTCAAGCAAAAAAGGTAGATTTATTATTAAAACACAGTAGCATGGAGTATTTCATGAAAATAAGAAGGGATACAACTGGGATGCAGGAAGAGACTAGAGACATTAACTTGAGTGTGAAGGGGAAACCAGGAGGTCATCTTCATCTTACTTCTTATTAGCCTACAGCATTCTTCACTTTTGCAGTAGCTGCTACTTAGCAGAAACCACACTGTTTTATATAAAAGAAGACAAACTTTTTTTTTCTCAGTCTCAATTCTAAATTCTTAGGAAAGAATTGTGATTGGCAAATTTCTGTCAGCCACTCTTCCCCCTCCCCCTAAATCCAATCAGCTGTGGACAAGTTAAGCAGAGGATGGGGAGGTTATGTCATACAAATAAGATCTCTTGTTCTTCCACTGTGAGAGTAGGATGGAGGAGACACATGCCTAGGAAAGGTACCCTGGACACCAGGTTTGACAGAGGCCAATGGTTGGTGTTAACTTACCCATCTCTCAGTGCTAGCTCTACTCAGTACTTGCTTTTGAATAAATACACAAATAAACCTAGGAAACTAAAGATGAGCTTATATAGGGAAAGGCTCACTAGGTAAAACATACTTTTGGCATTTAAAAAATCTAAAGGAATATTAGCATAATAGAACAAGCCACAAATTTTGAAATAGAAATTCCTAGAAGGCAGAGAAACTTGACACTAAACACTTACAGTCAAGGATTAATACTATGTAATAGAAAAGCCAACCATGACTCATAACAAGCATCTGTTTTCTCATAAAGGCATCAAACAAGAAAAAAGTTATAAAAGAATAACACTATTTTTTAGATTTCAGTGACTTAGATCTTTATTTTATACTTTCCATATTCCCTTAAAAATACAGGTACTAACAAAGAACAACCAGGCAGATAGGAAGGCCCCTTTGCACTTTGCTTTCTAGTAGGCATGATATTCAAGTAGGAAGGAAGCTTCTAATAGAAAACTGGAGTTCTTCAGAGCTAAAATAAGCCTAATGCATCATCTCATAGTTTGTCCTAGTTTTACAGAAGCTCAAGTATTCATTGCTAGCTTAAGGCAGAGTGACCCATAGCTCAGTGTCCAGAGACTCAGTCTTTAGTTGTCACTAATGTTATGTGTACATACCTAAAGGCTGTCCTGTCATTCACAATCGAAGAGGAGAACTAAAAGCAAATGCATAAATTAGGGTTATTAACAGTTTATTACTAATGTAGTAAACAGAAGGCTCACTCTGACCTAAGCACATCTGTAGCTGAGCTTTGTGTTTGTGCATCAATTTACTTGACCTGTATTATATAAATTAGTGGTACTATATTTTGCCCTGATTTTGCTGGCATACTGTCATTCTCGCAGGTGCAGCTGACAAGTGCTATATCAAAGCCAGGACGTCTAGGCCTGAGCCCCGTTGATCCTCAGCATGGGTGCCCAGTGGATGGTCACAGGTCTGTACTTTTACTGTCCGCCAGCTAGTCAACATACTAACTTAACACATCACGATAGGAAAGCTATACTATTTTATCTTAATTTATATTTATTGTGTAATTACATTATGTACTATAGGTATATAATGTATATTATGTATTCATTTAATGTTAAATTATATACATATATTTTCTAGATTTCAACTATTTGAAATCTCATAGGTCCTTTTTAGATAAAGAAATATTTGGCAATTTTATTTTTTTTAATTTAAGCTGATTCCCTGAAGTCAATAAATTTTAAATTTTAACTTAGGCCTAAAATTCCTTGGGGAAAAAAGTTCAGAAGAAATTTTTCAGCATGAGAATTTCACTTAAAGGGCAACATAGCCATTTGCAAAGTCAGTATGTTTTCCTCTAAAACACTAAATGTGTTCTAGAAAAAAAAATACATCCTGGAGAAGCAGTTTCCTTGCTCTCACTGTTTTTGGTTGACTAATCATGAGAAATCTCCTATTGATGAGGTTATTTTAATTCTGGTGCTGTCACCATAGAAGAAGGAAAACTTTTAATTTCTCTTTAGGAGCAAGCCAGGGCCTAGGACAGATAATTACTTCCCTTTAAGAATAACGTCTTTTGATAAATAGAACTTTTTAAGCTTAAAATTTAATTTTTCAATGCTTAATTTGAAATTATTGCTAGAATTGATGAAGTGCATACAACTTAAAGATTACATTTGTAAGGTAAATTCCAGTATAGTAAGAAAACATATAATTGAACTTAGTGTTGATAATGTAAAATTAAACTTTTTTACATTTAAAAAGTCATCTGTAGGCTTGGATATTTGGTACTGGCCAGGGCTTCTAGGATATTTCCCAGGACATCAGAAGGTATGGGCCAAGTCTTTAGAAAGCAGTCCATAAAATGCTCTATGTCTCAGTCTGGTGGATATATCTGAGTGTCTGCCTTGTGCTCTCTCCTGTTAGAAGTTACAACTCATTGGCAGAGTGAGCTCACGAGCCAGCTATTGAACAGTGTAAAGAACTGCTCTCCACGTAGTCCATTGGACTCAACAGCTCCCAGTTCTTGTTTCTGGCTATAAATCAGACAGGTACCCAGCTCGGCTTTGGCACATTACCTGGAGAGGACTGGAAAATGGTGTGTGATGCTCCTCACCTCCTTTTTTGTTGTTGAAGGGGAAATGCTTATTACCCACTCCTAATGCCACCTTCCACCTGGAGGGAACATCTATTAATGTAATGCTCTTGGTTGCCTTCTACACATTTGACTCATCCTCCTCACTCGATGGAGTTTGGAAGGAGACACTGATGGTGTGCAGCTGTGCTCTTCTACCTTCTTCCTCAGAACAAAATAGTCATGGGAAGCCCAGTTTCCTCATTGTTCTTCCATGCTGTAAATCTTGCAGAGACACACCTCCCATGAGGGAAGCCTCTGGGATTGCCCATCACTAGGTGGGGAAGCCCACACTTACCTGCAAATATAAGCTATCCCTTTATTAATATTAAAATTCAACTGTCTTATTTCTTAATTAGTTCAAGCCTCAGGTAGGAATAAAAGGTGCTAATAATTAGGTTCTCAAAAAGACCCCGGCACTTTGCCTTCCAGAAAGAAATATGTTAAAGATCCTTGCTTCTCTGAAATGAAACCTGGCATACCCTGACTTAAGCCTCACTAAAGCTTGAAAACTTACTGTGCAAAAGTACTGGCTGAACTTCATTTAAAGTTTCAATGTCTTTCATTTTTGTGGAAATACATTACTGTGTTTGGAGTTTGAGAATGCTACTTCATCACACCGCTCTCCTGCTATGGTTTTATGAATCTGTTGATAAACAGACACAGAAGCCTAATATGGGATCAACATATTTACTTTATTACTGGTAATGTTAGATTAAAAATTTTGGCCTGGACCCAAGTTCCAAATGGTCTTAAATTTGACTAACTGCTCATCCATAGGCAGGACCAGCTGTAGCCTCCTCCTCCCCCACACTCCCCCACCCTTCAAGGGCAGCACCTGGCTTCTTGGGCTTACCCCAAGAGAAGAGGAGAACAGGTGCATCCTGTGGTCAGGCTGCTTAAAACATGATGAGAGAGAGGGAATGAACCAAGAAGAGAGGGTGGAGTGGAGAGCAGTGAACTTTATCAAATAACCCTGACCCATAATGTGTAGCACAAGTAGTCATCCTTGCTGATGAATTAGAAAGAGGATAAAGAAAAGAAAGGAAAAGTTCTTTCTAACACTTCTGATGTATCTTATAATACGTCAGAAGTCCCCCTTCCCTGGGCTGAGGCAGGAGCAGGTGGGGACAGTGAGATGTCTTCCTTAGGTTCCTCATTCCAGTAGGTCACTGAAAATATTGTTGTGGGCTAAAACCAAAACTAGCCTTTGCCAACTGGGTCTTTGTTCAAAAGGCACCAAAATTTCAAAGCCCAGCATGTTTTAAATAATAATTTGAAAAGACTGTACACGCAATTGAATCCCACCCCCTCAACAAATGCTCTGCCACTAGCACTATGGCCTTGCCAAAAGAGACCATGAGCCCAACTCCAGCCTCAGGCCATCCTGGGCACCAGCCAGATAATGGGGCTAAAGACCCAATGTCCCTCTCTTTGCATGAGGAGTGTCCCTCTCTTCCTCTCTCTTTCCATTCCTGCACTGTATCCTGGGGCTTCTTTTAATTTGAGAGATTTTTCATGTTGAATGTCTCTAGCATCAAAATGTATTTCATTCAAATGAATATTAGAATTATTTCAACAATAATTTATTCATACTATGTGCCATTGTAGGTGCTAAGTATGTGGTATTGAACAAAACAGCATTTTACTTATGTATATTTGCCTTTTACATGCTTTCACATAAACCAGTACACTGATGAAGCATATTGTAGCTACTATGAGGATACTCACTGGGACAGTTCTTTAAGGGGTGATTATTGTAAGAAGGCATAAATGACAAATGAGATAGCCAAAACAGACATACATAGTTGATTTATTGACCATTCAGGCTATGTAATGGACACTCTCATTTTAAAGCTTCTATTATTACAGGAAGTATATTTTAACCACAGACATTTCTTTTTAGTGGTTAACAATAAACCTTAAACTCACATCTCTGATTTGTTTTAATCATGTAGCCAAAAAAGGAATAATGACAGTTCAGGACCTTTTTTTCTTTAAACAAAGACAACTTTGAAAAGGAAATGTTTTAAATTTATCTCTAATTCATTGGACACTGATCTGTGTCCAGTAATAACCGCTTCTTGGAACCCACATCGTCTGGCTGTCTAGGGTACCCTTCTGCCCTTACTGGCTTTTCATAATCATCCATTTATTCCTTTGCAATCCAAAGAAAAAAAACACTTTTATCAGATTGTAGCCTGGTGTATGTATGTAGAATTATAGACAGAGCATGCAGCGGATGGTGAGGTACCATCAAGTCCAATCTTCCTTGCAACATAGCTGAGAAATGGTCATCTATGTGCTGGTTATAGGTCTCCAGTAAGCACACGCACATTACTCTGGGAAGAAACTGTCTCTTCCATTGTTGTCCAGAGGTACTTGTTACAAAGTTTCTCCATTTATAAGAATTGATCTCAATGTAGTTTCAACCCCTGGATTAACCAAGAACCTGTCTACGTTCTCTTCAACACATTGGTCCTCCAGATATTTAAATGCAACAGAGGTTGCAAATTGACCCACACTGGGGATTTCATTTCTTCTGCACAAAGTTTTAATTTTTAGGATAGTTGCCAACATATGAAAGTTGAAAGATTTCATAAAATCCAGACTTCAAGCTACTCTCTCTAAATAAGTATAATAGATCTGGTAATCCTAAGTCTTCAATTTTTTATGCTTCATTTTGCCCTGCTCCATGAATAGTACTTTCACCTACACTTCCCTTTTAGATCTGTTTCCCAAATGCCTTAGGCCATTTCTCAAGTCATGACTTCCAGGCTCCTCATAAGGACAGGTGATCTCCTGTGGACATTTAGCAGTCATGCCAAGACCTAAACACTGGCCTCCAGATGTCAGGGATCACTTGGTCTACCTGGCATTACTCCTTCTCAAGTGGCCGTCACTATTCTATTATTTCAACTACAGGTCATGTCACTTTTGCGTTGTTCTCATTATTAACTTACTGAAAGTTTTGGCCCAATTAAAATCCCCCACTTCTGTTTACATCAGTGCTATTACTTGAGTTCTCCATAATTCATACCTTTTTAAAAATTTAATTGCAGAATTTTATACTTCTATTTCATCTTGTTAGTTTAAGGTTCTAATTGTAGCCTATCAGAAAGCATTTATAATTTATTAATTTTTTATCCAATGTATTCTGATTCTGTCTTCTACACATTTGATACAATAAATGATTGCTATGGGCATATGTGCAAGTTATAAATTAAACGCTAGGTGAAACCATTCTCCTGATTTTCAATGATTCATTAATCAAGACTCCTTTAGAAATGTATGATTAACTAATCTGGGGAGAGGTGTGTGTGTGTGTGTGTGTGTGCGTGTGTGTGTGTGTGTGTGTGTGTGTGTGTGTGTGAGAGAGAGAGAGAGAGAGACAGACAGACAGACAGAGACAGAGACAGAGACAGAGACAGAGACAGAGACAGACAGAGAAAGAGACTGCAAATTTAACTGCCCAGTTGAGGTCTGTTAGAAAGATTCATATAAAACACATTGTAACTGGATCAGAAACAAGTAGGTAAACTGGGTTTACATTACACCACCGAATTCTTAAAGGTCCAACAGATGAAAAATAAAGAATTAAATGGTACTGGGGAATCACCAAGACCACTCAATGATTCTTTAGAAGGACTCACAGAATTTGAATTTGGCAAAGCTGATACACTTATGGTTACAATTTAATAATACAAATTAAAATCAGCAACAGAAAAAGATACATAACTAAGAATGCAGGACTTGGGGCATAAGCTTCCAGGTGTCTCTTCCCAGAGGAGTCTTACTGGTAGCTTTTTCTTTTACTTTTTTAATTAAAAGATTTTAATTAAGATTTTTTAAAGTAAGATTTTCTTTTACTTTTTTAATTAAAAGATTTTAATTAAAAGATCCTTCAGAAAATTTATTTATTTTATTTTTTATTACAGCTGACAGTCAATATAACATTAGCTTCAGGTGTACAGCACACTAGTTAGAAATATATAAAACTTATGAAGTGGTCACCCTAATAATTCTAATACCCACCTGACACCACACATAATTATTATAATGTTATTGACTATATTCCCTGAGTTCTACTTTACATCCCTATGACTATTTTCTAACTGAAAATTTGTACTCTTTAATCCTTTCATAGTTCCACCCAGCCCCCAATTACCCTCCCATCTTTTACTTAGCAAAACACCCTCTAGGTCGATTCATATTGTCTCAAATGATAAGAGTTCATATATTTATGAACAAGTAACATTTCATGGTATATACTGTCAATGTAAGAACTGTACAAAACTATAGAGAATTTTTATGATTTTATGAGCCAAACTGACAACAATTTCCAGGAAGCAAAATCTTAACAAATTGAGAAAATCCTTGGGAAAATGGCCATTTTGCAATTTGTTTTCTACATTACAATCAAAGGAGGAGGCACTATACTATTTCCTATACTATTCTTCATCTACCTCTGTCTATTTAATGTCTACCAAAAATGCTTCTTATTCCCAGTATCTTTTACTCCCCTTTTCCCCCCTCCACACTGATAACCCTCCATATGATCTCCATTTCTGTGATTCTGTTCCTGTTCTACTTGTTTGCTTAGTTTTGAGGGGTTTTTTTTAGGTTAAGTTGTTGATAGTTATGACTTTGTTGTCATTTTGCTGTTCATTGTTTTGATAATCTTTTTCTTAGATAAGTCCCTTTAACATTTCATATAATAAGGGCTTGGCGATGATGAACTCCTTTAACTTGACCTTATCTGAGAAGCATTTTATCTGACCTTCCATTCTAAATGCTTTGCTGGCTAGAGTAATCTTGGCCATAGGTCCTTGCTTTTCATGACTTTGAATACTCTTTCTAGCCCCTTCTTGCCTTCAAGGATTCTTTGGAGAAATCAGCTGATAGCCTCATGGGAACTCCTTTGTAGGTAATTCTCTCCTTTTCTCTTGCTGCTTTTAAGATTCTCTCCTTATCTTTAATCTTGGGTAATGTAATTATGATGTGCCTTTGTTGTTTCTCCTTGGGCCCAATTTTTGGGGGGACTCTCTGAGCTTCCTGGGCTCCCTGGAAGTCTATTTCCTTTGCCAGATTAGGAAGGTTCTCCTTCATTATGTTTTCAAATAAGTTTTGAATTTCCTGCTCTTCCTTTTCTTCTAGCACCCCTATGATTCAGATGTTGGAACATTTAAAGTTGTCCCAAATGTTCCTAAGCCTCTTCTTGATTCAGACACCGGCCCACAGTGTCCACATCATTATGGATGAAATGAGACATTCACACACACTACTGAGTCTGGTGGAGGAAAAGGGACAGCATGGCTTTTCTCTCAAGGGGAGCAAAAGCCGAGGCCTCCACCATGACAGGCCTCTATTGAGTCTCTTCGCCCATTACATGATGATCCTCATTTACTATGCACAGGTTTGCTTTAGGTGTTTACCTTTTACAGAAAACAAAGGAGCCAATGCTGCTAATCACATCACAGAAGAGGGAAATTTGCCAATGGAAAGGCAAAAGTGGTGAACCAGTTACACTCATCCTTGGAAAGTTTAACATGGATTTTAGGAAGTTACTTTGCAGTAAATGTTCTCAATTCAGGGTGAGGGAGTTTTAGCAACAAGCAAGACTCAAAGTGGCCTAGGCACATTGCAGGCCTGATTCCCCATGGGAGAATCTACCCATGGGTGTGGGCCCTGTGCATCTCTGAGTGGGAGCTGGGCCCACGCCACTCAGAACAGTCTCCTACACTCCTCATTTTTTTTAATTCTTTTTTTTTTCATTTTGTTCTGGTTGAATGTGTCTTTCTTCCTCCTGGTACAATTTGTTGATTTGAGTCTGTTTCCTTCCTTTCCCTATTGGTTCCCTATAAATTTTCCTTTATTTCACTTTTCATAGCCTTCATTTTTTCCTCTATTTTGCAACCATACTCAACCATTTCTGTGAGCATCCTGATTACCAGTGTTTTGAACTCTGCATCTGATAGATTGGCTATCTTTTCATCGCTTAGTTTTATTTTTTCTGGAGCTTTGATCTGTTCTTTCTTTTGGGCCATATATCTTTTGTCTCAGTGTGCCTGTTACACTATAAGAGGTAGAGCCTTAGGCATTTGCCAGGGTGGGGCAACCCATGTAGCTGTGCTGTGGCGCTGTATGTGGGGGAGGGGTGAGAGAGGGAACAATGCCACTTGCTTGGCTCTTGCCCTGCTTTCAGTCACTTCCTCCACTACACACAAGCAAATTGGGCCCTTTTGGTGCTGATTCCTGGGTGGGTGGTTTTGTATATATTCTAGTACCTTGTGTGGGTTCCTACAATGAACTCTCCTGTGAGGCTGAGAGTTTCTCCTAGCACCTCAACCCCCACAGGTGTTTGTAGTCAGAAGTTTTGAAGCTTTATTTTCCCACACTGGAACCCTGGGTTGTGTGGTCGGCCTCACTCCCCAGGGGCTCCTCCTGGTTTATCTGCAAGAAAATATGGGACTGCCTGCTCCACCAGCCTCCATCTTGTCCACCCTGGTCCTCCAGCCCCTGCCTTGCCACAGGTCCCCTCCACCCCAGCTGTCCATCTCCAACTCTCCTACCAGTCTGAATGAATATTTCTCCTTTAACTCCTTGGTTGTTGGACTTCCTTACAGTTAAATTTTCTGGCCGTTCTGGTTTTTTTTTTTGTTTTTAAATTTGTTGTCGTCCTTCTTTTGCTTGTGTGAGGAGACAAAGTGTATCTACCTATGGCTCCATCTTGGCTGGAAGTTCTGTTTTCTTCTAAGAGTTTACTATTTTAGCTCTTATATCTGAAACTTTTCCATTACCCCCAAATGGAAACTTTGCACCCAGTAAGCAATAATTCCCCATTTTCCTCCATATTCCCCCTTGTCCTTGATAACTTCTAATTTACTTTCTGTCTCTATGTATTTGCCCATTCTAAATGTTTTAAATAGGAGAAATTGTATGACTTTGTCCTTTGGTGTCTGCCTTATTGCACTGAGCATATTGTTTTCAAGGTTCATCTGTGTTGTAACATACATAAGGGCTCTTTTCCTTTCTATGGCCAAATAATATTTAATTGAATGCATATACATTTTATGTATCCACTCATCATTTGGTGGATATTTAAATGTTTTCCACCTTTTGGCTATTATAAATAATGCTGCAATAAACATTGGCATAAAATTATCTATTTGAGTTCCAGTTTTTAATTCTTTGGTGTGTATACCTAGGAGTGGAATTTCTGAGTAATGTGGTAATCTGTTTTTAATTTTTTTAGGAACCACCAAACTATTTCCCACAATGGCTGAACCATTTTAAGTTCTAATTTATCTGTACCCTTGTTAACACATGTTATTTTCTATCATTTTAATAAGTATAAAGTGATATTTCATTGTGATTTTGATTTGCATTTTCCTAATGATTAATGATTTTAACAATTTTTTACATCCTTACTGGCTATTTGTATATCTTCTTGGAGAAATATCTATTCATGTCCTTTGCTCATTTTACTTATTGGGTTAGTTTGTTATTGAGTTTTAGGAGTTCTTTTTTGGTATCTTTTTTATTTATTTATTTTTATTGTTGTTCAAGTACAGTTGTCTCAATTTTCCCGCTACCAATTTCCCCCATCCCACCCATTCCCACCTCCCACCCTCAATCCTACTCCCTTTTGGCTTTTTCCATGGGTCCTTTATACATGTTCCTCAATCACCCTTTCACTTCTTTCCCCCATTAACCCCCCTCCTCCTTCCCTTCTGGTTACTGTCAGTTTGTTCCTTGTTTCATCTCTGGTTATATTTTGCTTGCTTATTTGTTTTGTTGATTAGGTTTCACTTATAGGTGAGATCATATGGTATTTGTCTTCCACTGCCTGGCTTATTTCACTAATACACTATAGCAATGCATCTCAACTATGCAGCTATACCAATGAATCCAATTTTTCATATTATAAGTGCAATTGTGCATCCTTTTTACATGCTTCAGTCTTTTGCTTTTTAAAGATAAATGTGAGCAGACGCTCACATTCATAGCTCATCTTTTGCTATTTAAAAACTATATATGTGTTTTTAACACACACATATATAAATTGTCTCATAATAGGTTGGAGTAATTTGTCCTTTGTTTTAATTTTATTTGTAAATATTTATTTGCCAGTGTTTCATTTGTCCTTTGACTCTGTGGTGGCTTTTGCTATAAGAAATATTTGATCTTTGGTATTCAAATTTATCAATATTTTCTGAGGTTTATGTAATAGTTATCCAAAGATTCTTCACTCAAGGGTTGTTTTGAAAACTATTTTTTCCTTTAGTTTGTTTTTGTGCTTTCTGGTTTCATTTTTTTCAACTTATTATTAAATCAATTCCATTGGAAATATATGCACAGTGTGAGATAAGGGTCCATACATTTTGTCTTTCCAAATTTCTTTGCAGTTATCTCAAACTATATATTTACAAGTCTACCTACTCAACTAGCTTTGATATGACCTAACTTTGACAATCTTATGTTTCCCTAATCAGACAAATTTCCACTCAACACAGCATTATCTAATGAAATACAACCTGAGAATGCAGCTCTGTCCCATATTTTGGCACCAAACATGTCCGTAGTAGAAAGGCATCTAAGGATCTCTAAGGTAGGTCATTTGTCACCAAGTACATATTCCTGTTTGTTACACTCTGACCTTCTGTTCCAGTTTAGTAAATTGGCTTTCTGTAACCAAGACTCTATCTCTACCCCATAAAGACCATATCTTTATTTTGTACATGTTTAAGTGATCCACTGTCTTGAAAACCTATTTGGTATCCTCAATTTCTCAATGACTGGAGGAATGGAGTCTCATTATAATCTACCATTTGAATATGCCAAGACCAACAATTTATCTACTGAGCTGTACCACAGAATGTTGTTTTCTCAGAATTCCTATCAAAAAGCTCCACAAAGAGAGTACCTGCAAATCACAACTCTAATAAGAGACTTGTATCTGGAATATATAAAGATTTCTGAAAGCCTAATAATAAGATGTCATGCAATCCCATTAAAATGGTCAACTTACAGAGACATTTTAGCAAAAGAGGTCATACAAGTGACAAATAAGCACAGAAAAAATATTCAACATCATGTGTTATAAGGGTATGGTGTACCACTTCAAATATATTTAAGTGTCTAAAATTATAGAGACTGGCCAAACTAGGTGTTGGTGAGATTGTGGAAAAAATGGAACTTTCATATACTTCTAGTGAGAATGTAAGTTAAGTGTATTTAAATGTATACCCACTATATGATCCAGCCATGTTTAAACAAAGACTTGTACATAAATATTTATGACATCTTTATGTGTAATAGCTACAACTAAAAGCAACCTTAATGTCCATCGATGGGTAGATACAGAGAACAGACTCACAGATGTTAGAGGGGAGAGGGTCTGAGGGACTGGGTGAAAAATATGAAGTTATTAAGCAAAAACAAAACTTATAGACCCAGACAGCAGAGAGAAAGGGGGTGGGGGAGATAGAAGAGGGTAAAGGGGGGATAAATGGTGGCAGAAGGAAACTTGACTTTGTGTGGTAAACATGCAATACACAGGTGATGTATTATACAATTGTACACTTGAAATCTGTATAATTTTATTAACCAATGTCAGCCCGATAAATTCAATAAAAATTTTAAAAATATATAAATTGTACACAAGTTAGATTACAGTTCTGCAGAATAATCTATGACATGGGTTTTCTGGGCAAAAATCAATGTGTCAGAAAGCTACTTTCCTTTGTATGGGTTGCAGGGGATCTATTTCCTCCTTTTTTTTTTCCTTCCAGAATTCAGTTCCTTGAAGTTGTAGATCCAAGACTTGTGTTTTCTTGTTGGCTGTCAACTGAAGGCTATTCCCAGCTTCCAGAGTCCATTGGATTCCTTGGCTCACAGCCCCTTCGTGAATCTTTAAAGAAATGGCAGGTCTAGTCCTCCTCACATTGTATCTTTCCAACTCATTTTCCTTTTGTCATCTTTCACTTTTAAGTATTGAGCCAATCTTTCATCTCAAGGTTCTTAACCTAATCACAGCTGCAAAATCTCCTTTTCCATGTATGGTAACATAATTACAAATACCAGGGATAGGATATTGACACCTTCATAGGTGAGGAGAGTTATTCTTCTTCTTACCATACATTTCTTGGCTGAAAAAGTCAGAAACTATAAAGTTATAAGTTCTTTTCTCATACATTGTAGAACCATTATAAGGTTTTGTAAGTACTCTTAAAGTTTGTTGTTACATCATTTCAGTTCCTTATAAAAAGTAGTCTTTCTTTTTCATTTTTTATTCAGTGGCCCCAGTTTCCCCCATTAGTCTCCTTCATCCTACTGAACCCCTACATTCAATCATTTCACCTTTGTCCATTGGTCCTGTATATATGTTTCTTAACTTGACATTTCCCTTTCTTTCTCCCATTATACCCCTTCCTCCTCCTCCCTGGACACTGTCAGTTTGTTCTTTATTTCCATGTCTCTGGTTTTATTTTGCTCACTTGTTTGTCAAGCTCACTTACTGGTGACACCACATGGTATTTGTCTTTCACTGTCTGGCTTATTTCACTTAGCATAATGTTCTCCAGGTCCATCCATGCTGTCACAAAGTAGGAATTCTTTCTTTCTTTCTGCTGCATAGTGTTCTGTTGTGTAAATGTACCACAGTTTTTGATCCTCTCATTTACTGATGGGCACTTAGGCTGTTTCCATCACTTGAGTATTATAAATAACACTGCTATGAACATTGGGGTACATAGCTTCTTTTGAATTGGTGTTTCAGGATCCTTAGGTTATAATCCCAGGAGTAGAAACAGAAATTTTTCTAAAAAATCCCATTTGCTATAGTAACAAAAAAATAAAGTACCTAGGAATAAACCTAACCAAGGAGGTAAAAGATCTATAATTAGAAAACTACATAACTCTGAAGAAAGAAATTAAGGGAGACACAAATAAATGGATGCATATACTATGTTCATGGATTAGAAGAATTAACATCATCAAAATGTCCATATTACCAAAGCAATTTATAGATTCAACTCAATCCCTGTTAAAAGACCAATGATATATTTCACAGATATGTAACAAACATTTCAAAAATTTATATGGAACCATGAAAGACTCCTAACAGCCACAGCAATTTTTAGGAAGAAGAACAAAGTACAAGGGATCACAATACCTGATGTCAAACTGTATTAGAGGCCCATTGTACTCAAAACAGTGTGGTACTGGCATAAGAACAGACACATAGATCAATGGAATGGAATAGAGAACCCAGAAATAAACCCATGTCTTTATGGTCAATTAATATTCAACAAAGAGGGCAGGAGCATAAAATGGAGGAAAAAATAGCCTCTTCAAAAAACGGTATTGAAATATCTGGACAGCTGCATGCAAAAAAAAAAAATGAAACTTGACCACCAATTTACACCATACACAAAAATAAACTCAAGATGGATAAAAGACTTAAATGTAAGTTGTGACATCATGAAAGTCCTAGAGGAGAACATAGGCAGGAAAATCTTAGATATTCCACAGAGCAATATTTTCAAGACCAAGGGATATAAAAGAAATAATAAACAACTGGTAGTGTGCCAAATTAAAAAGCTTCTACATGGCTAAAGACAACATCAGTGAAATGAAAATGGAACCAACCATATGGGGAAATATATTTGCCAATATATATCAAACAGACAAAGGTTTGGTCTCCAAATTATGTAAAAAACCCACATGACTCCACCCCAGGAAGGCAAACAATCCAATTTAAAAATAGGCAAAGGGCCTGAACATATACTTCTCCAAGGAGGACATACAGAGGGGCAAGAGACCAATGAAAGGATGCTCAGTATCACTAGTCATCAGAGAAATGCAAATTAAAACCACAATGAAATACCACTTCACACCAGTTAGAATGGCCATCATAAATAAAGCAACAAACAACAAGTACTGATTAGGTTGTGGAGAAAAGAGAACCCTAATACACTGTTGGTGGGAAAGCAGACTGGTTCAGCCACTGTGGAAAACAGTATGGAATTGCCCTATAAAGAGTAGTCTTAGTATAATTGCCAGTGATACCTTCAAAAACAAAAAATAAAAGTGTTCCACTTTAGAAAATCAAATAATAAAAGCACTTATTAAGTACTAAGATGTCCCAGGGACTTGGCTAAGTTCTTCAGCTGTATCACTTCATTTAATTTTCATGCAACCTAAGAAATGAGTACAAGCATGATGTACTCCTTTTGTAGATGAGGAAGTCAGATTTTAAATATTTAATAAATCTCCTAATTTCATACAGCTAGTCACTAGTAAAGGAACTAGTATTCAATGCCAAATCCAACAAGGTACAGAGAAGTATTTACCCAAGGAGCAGTGTGTTTGGGAAGGAAGAGGTTATTTAGGAAACTCCAGCATTAGTCCTTGGCTGAGATTTGGAGCTAATAATACCATGAGATGAAACAAATGAAGTCTAACTACCAATAAAGAAAAAAGAATCCTTTGTTGCCTGCGCAAATGAAAAAAAAGAAAAGAAAAAGAAAGGAAAAATGAGGCAAGGCTGGGGGCGGGGGGTTGCATTAAACAACCTGATCTGAGCAAGAGAAGGGATCAAGTAACTGACCTCTAACCTTCTGTTGAAATTTTATGTCTGTTAAATTTACCTTTGTCATTTTTAAATCTTTTCAGCATTTATTTTGAATAACATTATTGACATATAATTTATATATCATAATATTCATTCTTTTAAAGAGTACAATACAGAGGACATCGGCATCACAGCAGAATGAGATGATTCCTTTGTTTCTCCTTTTAAAGTTACAAGTTAGATAACTACAATTCAGAGAAGGATCCCCAGCTCAACACACAAGCACATCTGAAGATCAATGCATCAGAACTACTGTAGGTGGGTGTATTGCAATGACTAGGAGAAACAGAATGGAAAGAAGGACAGGGACAGTGGCTGCAGATAGAGTTTACTACTCACTGCCCAACACAAGCATGGTAGTGGTTGAAAATGCAGGTTGCACCCTTCATGCTATAGCTTGGAGTGTAAAAGGGGCAGAAGCATTGGTCCCCAGGAAAAATACATCCCCATTTGCCTTTCCCTATCATGGCAGACACTGATAAATACTGAAGTCTTAAACAGTACAGTAGTGCAACAGCCATAGCTAGCAGGGCACAGAGCTGTGAGATTGTGAACTAGTCCACATCACCACACCAATCTCAGAAGAGTGCAGTGGAAGCAGTGGAGATGACTCTAAAAATACAGCAGGGCCAGCAGCCATTAGTAAAAATAAGGTAGCACTGGGAGATAACAAAACTGGTTCTCAATTACCTCCCATATTCCTCCATCAGAGCAGTGGTGTTGCATAATTAAAGTGAGCTTGTCATACAGGGAACACTCACAATTCTAGTGGATAAGCAACATATTCTTTAATTAAAGTGATGCCAATTTACTGGAATTACAGAGGCACAAGTTGTGCAGGTAAGAGAAAACAAAAACTACCACACCTATCAAAATGCTGTGTTGTTGAGAGTGAGAGTATCTAAGCGAGAAAAAAGTTCACTATTTCAAATGTGCAGGCAGAGAAAAAAAATCCATCTAATACCATGAACAACCAAAGTAACATGGGAGCACAGAGAGAACATGAAAAGTCTCCAGAAACCAAATTGAGCATAGAAGACTGTGTCTTAAATTTAAAAATTCAGTTAGGAAGAATGTTAACATAATACAAGAGAATTCAGAAAGGCAGTTCAATGAGCTCAGAAATAAAATAAGTAAACAAAAGAGTACTACACTGAAGAGACTGAAACCTTAAAAATTAACCAAACAGAAATTCTGGTGCTGAACTCAATGAATGAAATGAGGAATTTAGCCCTGGCTGGCATAGCTCAGTGGATTGAGCATGGGCTGGGAACCAAAGTGTCCCAGGTTTGATTCCCAGCCAGGGTACATTCCTGGGTTGCAGGCCATAACCCCCAGCAACCGCACATTGATGTTTCTCTCTCTCTCTCTCCCCCTCTCCCTTCCCTCCCTAAAAAAAATAAATAAATAAAATCTTTCAAAAAAAAATCGGCCCTTTAAAAAAAAAAAAGAAATGAGGAATTTATTGCAGAGCATTAGAAATTGAGCAGACCAGATATAAGAGAGAATTAGTGAGCTTAAAGATAAAATCTAGAAATAACTCAGGAGGGAAGAAGAGAAGGAACTAAGATTAAAAACAAAAAAAAGAACTTTATAAGAATGATCTGACTTCATTAAAAAGAATTACATAAGGATGAAGAAATAACTGATGAAAACTTCCAAAGCCTATGGAAAGAACTGAACGTCAGCACAGAACAAGCTAACAGAACACTTAATTACATAAACACAAAAAGATCTCTCAAAAACACATTTTATGCAAACTGTCAAAAACTAATAACAAAGAAAAAATTATCATGGCAACCAGAAAATAAATACTGTAATCTACAAAGAAATCCTTAGACATCATTAATTTTTTCAATAGAAATATTACAAGCCAGAAAAAAGTGAAAGTAAATATTCAAAATATTGACAGAAAACATCAGCCAAAGGTAATTTATCCAGAAAATTTGTTCTTTAAATATAAAGGAGAAATGTAGTCTTCCCCAAACAAAAGCTGAAGGAACTTACCATGATAAGACCTACATTACAGCAAATGTTGAAAAGAGATCTTTTGTTGGAAATGAAAAGACAAAAGTATACATAACTCTGACTATCATATAGAAAGACAGGACAGGAAATTGTAATATTACTCAAGAACAGGATATTAAACAGTTAATTATAACATAGAAACTAAAAGGCAGAAGAATCATTTAAAATATGAGAGATCTGTCCAGAATATATCCAGCGGTGTAATATGAAAAATCAAAACATACATTAAAGAACATACAAGACACAAGAAACACTGCACATAGGTCATGACACCTCAGTCCTCTTCAAAGTAGGCCCCTTGGGACCTCACACAGTTCTCCCAATTGCCATCAGATCCACTGTTGTATTTTCCTGAATCTCATCTACGGTCTGAAATCTTTTCCCTTTCAAAGGTGATTTTAGATTTAGGAAAAGCCAGAAGTTGCATGACACCAAATCTGGGCTTTAGGGAGACTGAGTCACCTGGATGATTTGATGTTTTGTAAAAAAACTCTGCATGAGACGCGGTGCATGAGACACAGTGCATGAGCCGAAGCATTGTCATAATGAAGTTACCAATCACCAGCAGCCCATAGCTGCAGCCTTATGAATCATCCAAACAGTTTCTACAGAAGAATGTTCAAGCTTAACACAAAATTGGATGCAGATTTGTTGTTCTACTCATTCAATCATTTTGAATGGGACAGCCACACATTACACATGTTCACTCAATGGTGTCTGTCACCCCCACAGACTAGTACAGTAAAGTCACCATTGTTCACACTTGCACTTTCCAGTCCACTCTCCTTGGCTGCCAGGTTATGTAGATGTTACCCAAACTGTTCTCATTATATTAACAATGGATGAACTTTTTCTGGACAAACTTTATAAGTACAACTAATGCAATATAGTAATGAACACACAACATAAAAAGAGAAAATTTATGACAAAAATTATAAAAGAGTTGGTGGAAAATAATTCCACATGTAGAAGTGAATGAAGATTAGAGGCAATCAGAATACAGGACTGCCCTGGCTGGTGTGGCTCAGTGGATTGAGTGCTGGCCTTTGAACCAAAGGGTCACTAGTTCAATTCCCTGTCAGAGCACATGTCTGAGTTGTGGGCCAGGTGCCCAGTTGGGGATGTGTGAGAGGCAAACTCACATTGATATTTCTCTCCCTTTCTTTCTCCCTTACCCTCTCTCTGAATAAATAAATATTTTTAAAAGAAGGTAAAGGACTATTTTATGTATGAGACATTTATTTTTTTAGTATAAATTATATTTTATTTTTCAATCTGATTACAGTTATCCCAATTTTTCCCACTTTGCATCCCCTTACACAGACTTCTCGATTCCCTCAAGCAATCCCCATACCATTGCCCATATCCATGGGTCATGCATATATGTTCTTTGGCTACTTTTTAGTTCGTGTAGTACTTTACATACATCCCCATGACTATTCTGTAGTGACCAATTTCTACTTCTTAATCCCTTCGCCATTTTCACCAGTCCCTCTCATTTGACAACCATCAAAACATTCTCTGCATCTATAATTCTGTTCCTGTTCTACTTGTTTGTTTATTTTGTTTTTTAGGTTTAATTGTGGAAAGATATGTATGTATTGCCATTTTATTGTTTATATCTTCTAATCTTCTTCTTCTGATGAAGACCTTTGAACATTTCATATAATACTGGGGGTGGTGATGTACTCTTTTAGTTTTTTCTTGTCTGGGAAGCTCTTTACCTGTGCTTGAATTCTAAATGATAGCTTTCCAGAGTAATCTTTGTTATAGGCCCTTGCTTTTCATCAGTTTGAATGTCTTGCCAATCCCTTCTAACCTGAAAAGTTTCTTATTGAGAAATCAGCTGACAGTCTTATGAGAGCTCTCTTGTAGGTAACTAACCGATTTTCTCTTGATGTTTTTAAAATTCTCTCTGTATTTAATCTTTGGCATTTTATTAATGATGTGTCTTGGTGGGGGCCTCTTTGGATTCATCTTGTTTGGGCCTCTCTACAATTCCAGGACTTGCATGTCTCTTTCCTTTACCAAGTTAGGGAAATTTTCCGTCATTATTTTACAAATTGATTTTCCATTCCTCACTCTCTTTCTTCTCCTTCCAGCACCCCAGTGATGCGAATGTTGGTGCACTTGAAATTTTCCTGGAAGCTCTTTACACTGTTCTCATGTTTTTAGATTCTTTTTGCTTCTTGCTGTTCTGATTAGTATTTTTTTGCTTCTTTATATTCCAAATTGCTGATTTAATTCTCAACTTTTTCTACTCTACTTTTGATATCCTGTTAATTGCTCTTTATTTCAATTAGTGTATCCTTCACTTCTGACTGGATCTTTTTAATGCTGTTGAGGTTCTCACTAATTTCATTGAGCATCCTCATAACCAGTGTTTTGACCTCTGCATCTAGTATATTGCTTGTCTCCATTTTGTTTAGTTCTTTTTCTGGAGTTTATTTCTGTCTTTTCATTTGGGCCATGTTTCTTTGTCTCCTCATTTTAGCAGCATCCATGTATTTGTTTCTTTGTATTAGATAGAGCTTCTCTATCTCCCAGGCTTGGTAGAGTGGCCTAATGTATTAGGAGTCCTGTAGGGTCCACTGGCACAGCCTCCCCTATCAACCAAGCTGTGTATTCAAGGAGCACCCACTGTATGGACTGTGTGCACCCTCCTCTTGAGGTGAGCCTTGATTGCAATTGGCACATCAATGGGAGGAATTTTCCTAGTCAGATCAGTTGCAAGGACTGGCTCTGACCAATGACCACCAACCTCCAACCACCATGCAGGATCAGCAGTGCCAGAGCCCACTCCACAGTGCCAGACTTGCTTCAGCAAGGCTCTGGTGTCCACTGAGTCCAAGTCTTGAGTGTATCACTTGTGGAGGTGGTTCAGTGGTGCTCTGATGTAGTCTGAAGCTGTCCACTGGGTGCACAAGCTCTTGGGCTCTTAAGGAGGTGGAGGGCAAGGTCAGCCACCACCGTTTTTATGTCTGGTACCACCCAGAATAAACTACAAAGCAATCTAGAGATGCCTGCTATTGTTTTGTCTTAGAGGTGCCCAGGTGAGGCCAACCTCTGAGAAAAGATTGGCTATTGCTAGCATGGGCCACAGACCACTTAAAAAGAGGTACAGGACTCACTGAGGACAGATGCTTCTTGTTTGAGAGAATTTAACAAAATCTTAAGCATGAGCCAAGACAAGCCATTCATATGGAAAAGCCACTGGGAAGAGCTTGGGTGGGCCCAAAATTTGGATGGGGCAGAGCCTCATGAAATCACCAGAGTAGTGCAAATAGTGTGAGCTTGGCTGATGGAATCTCAGACATGGTGCTTACCTGCCCCCTCTGTGGGTGGGGGGAAGGCTCAGATAAGGAAGAATGGCTTCTTCCAGCACTTCTGGCTAGGAAAAATTGCCCTCTAGCTCTCTCCCTGAGGCCAGACACTTTAGTTCCCATATGTCTCTGGTATCTTTTAAGCTACTTACCCTGTACTGAACCTCAGAGGGCATGAAACTGAATAAGTCTGTGGGTTGGCCCTTTAAGAGGAACTTCCTGAGACTCCAGATGTTTCTGTGTTCCACAACTTCAACCCCTGCTGGTTTTTATAGCCAGAAATTATGGGGACTTATCTCCCTGACACTGGAACTCTGGGCTTGGAGGCCTGGTTTAGGGCTAAGACTCTTTACTCTCAAGATATCACTCTTGATTTGTATCTACCACATGAGGGTACGGGACCAGATCATTCTGCATCTCTCCCTTTCCTACTAGTCTCAATGTGGTTTCTTTTTAAATTTGTAGTTGTATGACTTCCATTCAGATCAGTTTCTTACAGTTCTAAATAATGGTGTCTATAGTTTTATTGTAATTTTGATGAGGTTGTGTGAGGAGGTGAGCCATATTTACCCATGCCATCATCTTGACTGGAAGTCCTGTATGAGACATTTAACAAAAACCTAATGGTAACCCAAAATAAAAATCCAGACCTGAGACATTAAACAAAAAAATGAAGAAATGAAGAGAAAAATTACAGAAAACTGACAAAATAAAATAGCAGACAGAATCACAAGGGAAAATAACCAACAGATATAAAAAGCAATCAGAAAACAAAGGATAAAGTGATTGTAGTAAGCTTTCATGTATCAATAATAATCAAAATATAAATGAACTGAAATCACCAATCAAAAGACACAGTAAGAGAGTGGATTAAAAATCTAGACTCAACTATATGTTGCCTACAGAAGACATATTTCAGTTCCAAAAAAAAGTTAGACTCAAAGTGAAGAAGTGAAAGATAACACTCCAAGAAAATGGCATCCAGAGAAAAGTGGTTGTCGCCATACTTATAACCAGCAAAATGGATTTCAAAAAAAGGTGGTAGGAGACAAAGATGGATATTTTATAACAATAAAGGGAGAAATTTATCAAAAAGATGTAACACTCATCAATATATATGTACCCAATCTTAAGGTACCAAAATATATAAAGCAATTACTTACAGACATAAACAGAAACTGAACAAGTAAAATTATAGCAGGAAACCTAAATACCCAATCACAGCTATGGACAGATCATCCAGACAGAAAAATCAGTAAATAAATATAGATCTTAAATGACATATTAGACCAAAAAGACTTAATTGATATTTTAGGACTTTCCATTCCAAAATGAAATAATACACCTCCTCCTCAAGTGCACACAGAACATTCTCAAGGATAGATCATATGTTGGGGCACAAAATTTGTCTCAACAAATATAAGAAAACTGAAATCATACTAATAATATTATCCAAGAACAATATTATGAAACTAGAAATTAACTACAAGAAGAAAGATGGAAATATCACAAATATGTGGAGATTACCCAGAATGCTATTGAACAACTATTGTGCCAAAGATAAAATAAGACATCAAAAGATATATGGAAACAAATGAAAACTAAAATATGACATACCAAAATTTGGGGAATCCAGCAAAACTGGTACTAAGAGGGAAATTTGTAGCATTACAAACCTATCTCGAGAAAAAATCCTAAATGAACAATCTAACATTACCCCTTAAAGAACTAGAAAAAGCAGAACAAAGCCCAAAGTCAGTAGAAGTAAGGAAATAATAAAACTCAAGCTTGAAATATGTGATATAGAGAACAATAAAAATTAGAAAAATAATGAAACAAAGAGCTAGTTCTTTAAGTTTCCAATAAATAAAATCATAAATACAGGAGAAATTAAAATGGACACCACAGATATACAAAAGATTACACAACAATACTATGAAAGGCTCTATGCCACCAATTCAATAACCTATAAGAAATGGAGAAATCCTTAGAAGTATACAACCTTATAAAGAAGTATAAAGTAGAATTTGAAGCAGTAATCAAAAACCTCCCAAGAAACAAAAGCTCAGAGCCATATGGCTTCATTAGTAAATGCTACCAAACATTCAAACATTTAATAATCCTTCTCAATCTTTTCCAAATTTTTTTAAAAATAAATTTTTATGAGGACCTCATTACCCTGATACCAAAATTTAGCAAGGGCAATGCAAAAAAAGAGAAGAAAAGAAAAGAGAAGAAAAGAAAAGAAAGGGAAGGGAAGGGAAGGGAAGGGAAGGGAAGCTCTTCCCAGTGGCTTTTCCATATGAATGGCTTGTCTTGGCTCATGCTTAAGATTTTGTTAAATTCTCTCAAACAAGAAGGGAAGGGAAGGGAAGGGAAGGGAAGGGAAGGGAAGGGAAGGGAAGGGAAGGGAAGGGAAGGGAAGGGAAGGGAAGGGAAGGGAAGGGAAGGGAAGGGAAGGGAAGGGAAGGGAAGGGAAGGGAAGGGAAGGGAATGAAAGGAAAGGAAAGGAAAGGAAAGGAAAGGAAGGGAGGGAGGAAAAGAAAATTACAGGCCAACATATCTAATGAAACTTGGTGCAAAAACCTTAAACAAAACACTAGCAAATTGAATATAAGAATACATTAAAGGGAAAATACATGATGATGAAGTGGGATTTATTGTAGGGATGTGAAGATGGTTGAACATCCACAAATTAATGTTATACACCATATTAATAAAACAAAAATTATATGATCATATCAATAGATGCAAAAAAGCATTTGACAAGATAAAACATCCATTTATGATTTTTTAAAATGTTCAATAAAATAGATGTAGAGGGAAAGTACCACAATATAATAAAGATCATATATGCTACACTTTCAAATAATATCTTGCACAGTTGTAAAAATCTGAAAGATTATAAACAAGACAAGGATGCCCACTTTTGCCACTATTCTTCAATATAGTACTGGAAGTCCTACCCAGAACAATTAGGCAACAAAAAAAAAAGGCATTCAAGTTGAGAATGAAGAGGTAATACTGTCATTATTTGAAGATGACTTGATTCTGTGTACAGAAAACCCAACAACTGCACCAAAATACTATTAAAAACTATAAACATTCAAGTTGCAGGATATAAAATCAATATACAAAAATTCATTGTGTTCTTATACAGTAACAAAAAATACCAGAAAGAGACATGAATTTAGGGAGGAAAGGGATAATGGGGGAAAATAGAGGAAGGGCCACTAAGAAATATGTAAAAAGGACACATGGACAAAGCCAACGGGGGTAGGTTTGAGGGTGGGAGACAGGGATGGGGGTGATGGCGTGAAAATGGAGACAACTGTACTTGGCCAACTATAAAATATAAATAAATAAATATCTCTTAAAATTTCAACAAAAAGAATAAAATACCTAGAAATAAATTTAACAAAGAAGGTGAAGAACCTGTACACTAAAAACTACAAGACATTTCTGAAAAAAAATGGAAGAAGACATAAAGAAATGGAAAGATTCTATATTCATGGACTGGAAAAATTGTTAAAATGGACATATTACCCAAAAACAATATACAGATTTAATGCAATCGCTATGAAAATTGCCATGCTTTTTTCATAGAAACAGAACAAAAAAATCTTATCAAATTTGTATGGAACAAGAAAGACTTCAAATAGCCAAAGCAATCCTAAGGAAAATAAAAAACAAAGCCAGAGGTATTACATTCCCTGACTCCAAACTCTATTATAAAGCTACAGTAATCATAACAGTACAGTATTGACAGAAAAACTGACACACAGACTAATGGAACAGTATGGATAGCCCTAAAATTATCCTGCAAATATAGGGGCAACTAATTTCCAACAAAATAACAAAAAACATAGAATAAAGAAAAGAAAGTCTTTTCAATAAGTAATTTTGGGAAAAATGGAAATCCACATTCAAAAGAATGAAACTAGACTTCTATCTGAAACCATATACATAAATTAACTTCAAATGGATTAAAGAGTTGAATATAAGACCTAAAACAACAAAATACATAGAAAAAACATAATCACTGAAGTTATAGACCTTGGTCTGAGAGTGGATTTGTGAACTTGACCCCTAAGGTAAGAGAAGTAAAAGCAAAAATAAATGGATGGGACTACATCAAATTTAAAATGTCTGCACAGCAAACAAAATCATCAACAAAACTAAAGAGCAGCCAGCTGAATGGGAAAAGATATTTGCACACAAACCTCTGGTAAGGGGTTAATACCAAAATATATTAAAAATTCATACAACTTAATAACAAAAAAACATCCAGTTAAAAAATGGGCAGAGGACCTAAACAGACAATTCTCCCAAGAAGACACACAAATGGGCAACAGATAGATGAAAGGATGTTCAACATTACTAGTTATAAGGGAAATGCAAATCAAAACCATAATGAGGTACCATTTCACACCTGTTAGAATGGCTATTATCAATAAGACAAGAAATAACAAGTGTTGAAGAAGATGTGGAAAAAGAGAACCCTTGCACACTGCTGATGGTAATGTAAATTGATGCAGCTACTATGGAAAACAATATGGATGTTGTTCAAAAACTTAAGAATTAAGCTACCATATAACCCAACAATCCCTCTTTTTAGTATCTACCAAATAAATTTGAAAACACTTATTTATAAAAATATATGTAACCCTATGTTGATCATAGCATTACTTACAATACCCAATATATAAAAATACCTAAGATTTTTTATAGATAATTAGATAAAAAAGTGATACATACATACAATGAAATACTACTCAGCCACAGAAAAGGTGAAATATTGCCATTTGTGACAACATGAATGAGTCTTGAGAGTATTATGCTAAGTGAAATAATGGACAAAAAGACAAGTACTAAATATATGATTTCATTTAGAGGTGGGATATAAAACAAAAAACAACGAGTGAACAAAAAAACAAAGAAACATAAAAATCAACTCAGATACTGACAACAAAATGCTGATAACCAGAGGGGAATTGGAATGGGGTGAGAAAGAAGAGGGTAAAGATGATCAAATTTGTATGTGATAATGTAAAATTAGAATTCAGGTAGTGAGCACACAATAGACTATACAGGTGTCATAAAGTTGTACACCTGAAATTTATTTAATTGTATTAACCAATGTTATCCTAATAAATTTAATTAACAAAGTGTACAATTTAATGGTTTTAATATTCACAGAATTGTGCAATCATCATCATAATCTATTGTACAGCATTTTCATTGCCTAAAAAGAAACCCATTACCCATCAGCTGTCATTCCCCATTCCCATCTTCTGATCCCCTGCCTGAGGCAACCACTGATCTCCTTAAGTTCTGTATGGATTTGATTAGTCTGGACATTTCATATGAATCAAATGATACAATGTTTATCTTCTTGTGTCTGGCTTATTTTACTTAAAATAATGCTTTCAAGGTTCATCCATGTTGAAGCATTCTCAGAATTTCTCTTTAAGGCTAAATAACATTCCATTGTATGAAATACCAGATTTTGTAACCACATTTTGTTTGCCCATGATGAATGATGTGTTGGAAGGTATTCAATATTTGAGTTATTTCCAACTTTTGGATAAAGTGAATAATACTGCTATGAACATGGGTATACAAATATCTGTTCAAGTACCTGGTTTCAACATTTTTGTTTATATATTCAAAAGTGGAATTGCTGAATCATATGGTAATTCTGTTTTATTTGGGGGAAACTATCATACTGTTTTACAACGTCTACATCATTTTATATCCCCACCAGAAGTGCACAAGTGTTCCAATTTCTCCACATTCTCACCAACATTTGTTTTCTGGTTTGTTTGTTTTATTAAATAATACTCATCCTAGAACTGTGACATCATATCTCATTGTGATTTTCCCTAATATAAATTTCCCTAATAATTACTGATATCAAATTTCATGTACTTATTGACCATTTGTTTATTTTCTTTGGAGAAATATTTATTTAAGGTCATTGCCCATTTTTTAATTGTGCTGGTTTTTTAATGTTGTTATTTATTTATTTTTAGACAGAGGAGAAGGGAGGGAGAAAGTGAGGGAGAGAAACATCAGTGTGTGGTTGCCTTGCGTGCCCCGCATTGGGGACCTGGCTGGCAACCCAGGCATGTGTGCCCTGACTGGGAATCAAACCAGTGACCCTTTTGTTTGTAGGTCTGTGCTCAATCCACTGTGAAAAGAACAGCTGAGCCACACCAGCCAGGGCATGCTTTGTTTTTTATTGTTATTGAGATTTAGGAGTTCTTAAATATCCTGGATATTAATCCCTTAACAAACGTGATTTGCAAATATTTTTTCCCATTCTGTGGATGGCCATTTTACTGTGTTAATAGTGTTTTTGATTCAAGTCATTTTTAATTTTGATGAAGTCAAATTTACCTACTTTTCATTTGCTGCCTGTGATTTTGGTGTCAAATTCAAGACATCTTTGCCAAACCCAGTCTTATGAACTATCCTCCTGGTGTTTTTTCTTCTGTTTTATAGCTTTAGCTCTTATGTTTATGTTTTTTATTCAATTTGAGTTAATTTTGTACATGGTTAGGTAAGCATCCAAATTTATTCTTTTGCATGTGAATAAATACCCAGTTTGCCAAACACCTTTTGTTGAAAAGACTGTTCTTTCCTTGAATAGCTTGGGTATCTTTGTCAAAAATAATTTGACCATCTATGTGTGTTTCTTTCTGAACTCTCTGCTTTACCTATTGGTCTATATGTCTGTCTTTATGTCAGCACCACACTGTTTTGATTTCTGTAGCTTTGAAGTAAGTTTCTAAATAAGAAAGTGTGAGCACTCTAAATTTGTTCATATTTTTGAGTATATGAGGGGAACCCCCAAAATTAAATTTATTTATAAAAATAATGTGTATTTCTTCTTACATGTTTAAACTTCAGTCACCTTCAAAATACTCTCCATTTGATGCAATATACCTATCAAGATATTTTTCCACTGCTCAGAACAGTTTTGAACTCATTGACTTTGATGTCTTTCAGTGCTTCTGACATTTTTTTGTTTCACTTCCTCCACAATGGCAAAATGTTTCCCTTTGGGGGCTTTTTCATCTGGGAAAACAGAAAAAAGGCATGTGGGGCAAGATCTGATGAATGGGGAGGTTGAGACATGGGGGTCATGCCATTTTGGGTCAAAAGTTACCAAACATTCAGTGTGTTGTGGGCAGTTACACTGTAAATCACCCATTATGAAATGGGCAAAGGGGCTAAAAGAATCTTAAAAATAATTCACTGAAGCTAAATACAGCTTCTCATAACAACACCAGCTGGTACACTGATAAAGACTGGTTCCTAGAACACTCCCCTAGCAGTGGAAACCTGTAATACAAGGGGCCTGCCTGCCTGTCCTCCAGAAGATAATTCTGGGTTGTTGTTTGTTTTTTTTTTTGGAGATTGTACATATATATATGTATATATAGTTTGTCCAGAAGGTATCTAGTCATGTAATATGAAAAGTAGAGACATTTTTTGAAGAAGATACAAGATACAAGAAACATTGTTCATAGGACAATAACATCTCAGTCCTCTTCAAAGTAGGCATCTCACACAGTTCTCCCAATCGCCATCAGCTGCCCCTTTGTATTCTCCTGGATCTCATTGACAGCTGGAAATCTCTTTCCTTTCAAAGGTAATTTTAGTTTTGGAAAAAGCCAGAAGTTGCAGCATACCAAACCTGGGCTGTGACAGGGCTGAGTCACCTGGATGATTTGATGTTTCAGCAAAAACTCTGCATGAGATGTATTGAATGAGTGGACACTTTCATAATGAAGCTGCCAATCACCAGTTACCCATAACTATGGCCTTCTCAATCATCTGAATAGTTTCCATGGAGGAATATTCAAGCTTAATGCAAAATTTTATGCAAATTCGTTGCTCTACTTGCTCAGTCATTTTGACAGCAACAGCCACACAGTACACACATTCACTCAATGGCATCTACTGCTCCTGCTGACTAGTACAGTGAAATTGTCACTGCTCACACATGTGCATTCCAGACCACTCTCCTTGGCTGCCAGGTTATATCAATGTCAAACAAACAGTCTCATTATATTAATAATTGCTGGACTTTTTCTGGACAAACCTCATATATAAAGAACTCAGTGTCCCTTAGGATTCAATATAAATTTTAACGTGCATTTTCCTATTTCTACAAAAAAATATCATTACATTTTGATAGGGATTGCATTTACTCTATGGATCCCTTTGGGAAATATTGCCACATGTAAAATACCACAATTTATGAACATGAGATATATTCCTATTTATGTATCTCTAACTTCATTCAATGGTGTTTTAGAGTTTTAAGTACACATATTTGATCTCTTTCATTAAGTTAATTGCTAAACATTTTAATCTCTTCAATGTTATTGCAAGTGGAATTGTTTTTTTTTTAATTTATGAAGCATTCATTATAAAATGCAAATCATTTCTGTGTGTTGGTTTTGTATTCTGCAACTTTGCTGAACTTTGCTTAGTTCTATTTTTCTTCTCAATGTGGATATGTGTAAATTCTTCAGGGTTTTCTATGTATAAAATCATGCCATCTATGAGCAAAATAATTTTAAAACTATTTTTCCAATTTTGATACTTTTTTTTCTTGCCTAATTGCTCTGGTTATGTTATAAATTGAACGCTCCCCACCCTTACCAAATTCATATGCTGTAGTACTAATCCTCAGTGTGATGGTATTTGGAGATGGGGTCTTTGGGACGTGATTTGGTTATAGGGGTAAAGCTTTCATGAATGGAATTTGTGCCTTTAAAATGAAAGTCACAAGCAAGATGCCCCCCCCCCACTCCATTGTGAGAATACACAAGGAGGAGGTCATCTGCAAACTGTAGAGAGCTCTCACCAAGAACTCTTATGTCCTGCACCTTGATCATTAGCCAGATTTGTGAGAAATATAGGTATTTTTTTAACCCACCCAGTGTATAGTAATCTGTTACAGCATCCCAAACTAAGTTAGACAGCCCAGAACTTTAAATACTGTATTGAATAAAATAGTAGAAATCAACATTCTGGTCCTGTTACAAATATTATTTTATTTTTCTTTAATTTGTATTGAATTTATTGGGGTGACATTGCTTAATAAAATTACGTAGGTTTCAAGTGTACAATTCTGTAACACTTCATATGTATACTCTATTGTGTGTTTCTTGTTACTAATTTTTAAAAAGATTTTATTTATTTATTTTTAGAGAGGGAATGGCGGGGGGTGAAAAAAGAGAGAGAGATATCAATGTGCGGTTGCTGGGGGTCATGGCCTGCAACCCAGGCATGTACCCTGACTGGGAATCAAACCTGCGACACTTTGGTTCGCAGCCCCACGCTCAATCCACTGAGCTATGCCAGCCAGGGCTCTTGTTACTAATTTGGGAGGAAAAGCTTTCAGTCATTTACCACTGGTTATGAGATTAGCTGTGAGGTGTTTTTTTGTTTATTTGTTTGTTTGCTTGCTTTTTACATAGGCTCTTATATTTCCTTTTTATTTCTGGTTTGTTGTCTGTTTTTTTTATCTTGAGATTATTGAAATTTGTCAATACTTTCTTTGGCATCAATTAAAATGCTTGTTTAATGTTTTGCCCCTTCATCCTATTAATGTGGTGTATTACACAATTAATTTTCATGTTTAGTATCTTTGCACTGCAGGAATAAATCTTACTTGGTCATCATGTATAGTCTTTTTAATATGCTGCTGGGTTCAGTTTGATCATATTTTCTTCAACATTTTTTACATTAATATTATAAGGAGTATTCTTTCACCTGCATTTTTCCCCCTTGTACTGTTCTTGTCTGACTTTTGTATCAGGACAATGCTGCCCTCTTAAGATGAGTTAGGACGTGGTCCTTTTCATCAACATTTTGAGTTTGAGAATTATTGATGTTATTTCTTCTTTAAATGTTTGATAGAATGTACCAGTGAAGTCATCTAGTCCTTGTCTTTTTTTTGTAGGGAAGTTTTTGATTACTGGTTCTATCTCTTCATTAGTTATAGGTCTATTTAGATTTCTGTTTCTTCATGATACAGTCTTGGTAGGCTTTGTGTCTCCAGGATTTTGTTCATTTTATCTAGGTTATCCAATTTGTTGGCATACAGTTATTTACAATATCCTCTTATAATCTTTTCTATCTCTGCAGAATTGGTAGTAATAGTCCCACTTTTATTTCTGATTGTAATAATCTGGGTCTTCTCTTTTTATCTTAGTCCATCTAGCTAAAGATTTATAGATTTTATTGATCTCTTTGAACAAAACTTTTGGCTTCATTGATTTTTTCTATAATTTTCCTATTCTCTATTTTATTAATCTCTGTTTCAATCTTTATTATTTCCTTCCTTCTTTTAGCTTTGGGGTTAGTTTGTTCTTCTTTTTTAGTTCCTTAAAGTGTAAATTTAGATTATTGACTTAAGATCTCCTTTTTAATGTAAGCATTTATAGCTATAAATTTTTCTTTGCAGTGTTATCACCAAATCCTATAAATTTTGTTATGTTAATATTTTCATTTTTATTCATATATAAGTATTTTTTAATTTCCTTGGTGATTTCCTCCTTGATCCTTTGGTTAAAAGTGAACTATTGAATTTAACATATTTGAGACTTTTCTACTTCCTTCTGTTATTGATTTCTAATATCAAGTTGTATTCAGAAAAGAGGTTTTATGTAATGTCAGTCTTTTGAAATCTATCAACATGAGTTTTGTGGCCTAACATGGTCTATCCTGAAGACTGTTCCATATACACCAGAGAAGAATGTGTATTCTATTGTTGTTGGGTAAAGTATTCTATTATTGATGACTGTTAGATTCAGTTGTTTTATTGTGCTGTTCAGGTCTTGTTTCCTTACTTATCTTCAGTCTATTTTCTATCCATTATTGAGAGTAGAGTATTGAAATCTCCAACTATTATTGGAGAACTATCTATATCTCCATTCAATTCTATCAGTTTCTGCATCAGATATATTTTGTGGGTTTGTTGTTAGGTGTGTATATGTTTATAATTGTTATATCATCTTGCTGAATTGAAATTTTATTATTATATAATACTCTTTTTTCTCTCACAGACTATTTTGATTTGAGTCTTTTGTATGATATCAATATACCCTCCACAGATATCATGGTTACTATGTACATAAAATGTCATTTCACCCTTTCACTCTAAATTCTTTTTGTCTTTGATTCTAAAGTGAATCTCTTGTAGACAACATATAGTTGGATCATTTTTTCAAATTCTATTTTGCCAATATCTTTCCATTTGAAAGGTTACTCCATTTACATTTGAACTATTTACTGAGAAGACAGGACTTACTCCAGCCATTTTGCTATTTATTTTCTGTAGGAGTTGTAGTTTGTTTGGTATTTTTTGTCCTACATTTCCTGAATTACTGGATTATTTTGCCTACAATTGAAACATTTTTATTTGTTTCTCATAGTCTTCTTTGTATACACTACAGCTATTTTCATTGTGATTACCCTGGGGATTGCATTTAACATCCTAAAGTTATTAACACTTCGATTTGAATATATACCAGCTTGAGTTTGATAGCATACAAAATCTTTGTTCGTATAGAATTTTGTCCTCACCTTCTTTTATGTGTCGATGTCACAAATTACATATTTATAAGTTCTGCTGCCCAAAATAATGACTAATTCTTGGTTTTCTTTGTGCTTGTGTTTTAAATCTTCTGCAAAATGTAGTTTTGTTACAAACCAAATTACAAAAACCTAAATTTTCATAATTGTCTATGTGTTTATTTTTACTGATCTTTATTTTTTCACATGGTGTTATTTCATTTCAACCCAAAGGATTTTCTTCAGCACTTTTTGCAGTGAGTTCTAGTGCTAAACTCCCTTAGCATTTGTTTATCTGGGAAAATCTTAATTTCTCCCTCATATTTAAAAAAGAGTTTTGCTAAATACAGAATTCTCAGTTGTCAGTTTTATTCTTTCTTCACTCTGAATCTTCAACCCACTGCCTTTTTAATTCAAAGGTTTCTGGTGAAAAATATTCTGATAATTTCACTATAATTACTCTAATAAATAACTTCTTTCTTACTACTTTTAAGATTCTCCTTTTGCCTGGCTTTCTACAGTTTAATTATATCTTGTCTTGGTGTGGGTCTCTTTGAATTTATCCTGCTTAGACTTTGTTACAGTTCTTGGATTTGTAGACTTATATCTTGCTTCAATTTTTAAATATTTCAATGTTATTTCTATCTTTCTTCTCTGTGACTCCCAAAATGAGTGTGTTCATTTTCTTGTTTATGTCCTACAGATACCCTAGACTGTATTCACTTTTCCTCAACTTTTCATTCTTTCTTTCCTCAGACAATAATTTTAATTGTCCCTTTTAAAGTATACTGATTTTTTTCTTCTGCCTTCTCAAATCTGTTTTTTAATACATTTAGTAAAATTTTTACTTCAATTATACTTTTGAAAGTTCCATTTTGTCCATACATGATTTTCCTGACTATCCATGTCTTCTTTTAGCTCTTGAGCATCTTTAAGAAGTTGTTGGTCTAGCAGGTCTGTCATTTGGTCTTTCTCAGGAATTGCTTCTGCCAGTTCATTTTGTTCCTCTGAATGGGTCATACTTCCCTGTTTCTTTCTACACTTTAAGATTTTTCTCTTGTTCAAAATTGAACATTTGAAACTTATAATGTGATGACTCTGGAAATGAAATTCTCTCCTTTCCCCAGGATTTGCTTTTTCTTTCTCTCTTTCCTCCCTCCCTCCCTTCCTTTCTCTCTTTCTTTCTCTTCTTTCCTTCCTTTCCTTCCTTCCTCCCTTCCTGCCTGCCTGCCTTCTTTCTCCCTCCCTCCCCCCTCCCTTTGAAAGAATAGCAAACAGACAAATTGTTGAAATGTTGGATGTATAACATGCCATGCACTCCAACTTTATCATGCGACTTTTTATTTCTGGAAACTATTTCTAAAATAGTATAAGACCTTTCCTTTATATTAAAATATAATTATGTAATGGATTTTTTACATATTCTAGAATGTTTTCTGAGACTTTTTCCATTTCTCCAAATTTGGAAATATCTTTGTATTATAGCAGTTCAGGCTGTCACTAAAAACAAAGCTTTTATCTATTTATGGTGATGAATACAATACTATAAAAGCCTAAATAAAATTTATATAGTGATCAGTACATAAGCATACAGATCAACTAAGGTACTTAGTCTTACATGTTATGAAGCAAAAATGATTAAAATTTACCTCAGCAAAATTATACATGACCACATATCATAGACATTTGTGGCCTCTCAGGTTGAATTTTTGAATGTCAAAGTACTGCTTTAGACCATAAATGCAGTTGTTTGTTCATTTTAGTTCTCTCTATCTCTATCTCAGTACCTTCCTTTCTCCCTCCCTTATTCTCTCTCTCTGAGCTATTCATTTAGAGCTGATCTTGTCATTGTGTTTAATGAAAAAAGCTATGGCATCCTGAAAGATAGAAGCCCTATGTTCTCTACATAAAAAGCAACAATCAAGTGCCTACCATGTGCCAGACAATGAGTTGTTTACATGTTTCTTTACTATGCCCATGCTCTATAATCAGCTAAGGAACTTTTTGAAACACAGATACCTAGGTCTGGGCTCATACCTGTTGAATCAAAGGCTGGTGTCTTGGTCTCATAGCTACAACACTAGCCACTTTTAAATATCACTTAATTCCTCTTAATGTGCTACATGTTAGTTTGCCCCATGCTACACCTGAGGAAACTGACTCACTTTTCCTTTTTTCTAATATATTTTATTGATGATGTTATTACAATTGTCCCCTTTCCTCCCCTTTATTCCCCTCCACCCTGCACACCCCCTCCCACCCACATTCCTCCCCTTTAGTTCATGTCCATGGGTTGTACAGGTAAGTTCCTTGGCTTCTCCATTTCCTATACTATTCTTAACCTCCCCGGTCTATTTTCTACTTACCATTTATGCTACTTATTTTCTGCACCTTTTCCCCCTCTCTACCCCTCCCACTTCCCTGCTGATAACCCTCTACGTGATCTCCACTTCTGTGATTCTGTTCCTCTTCCAGTTGTTTGCTTAGTTTGTTTTTGTTTTTGTTTTGTTTTTAGATTCGGTTGTTAATTGCTGTGAGTTTGTTGTCATTTTACTGCTGATATTTTTATCTTTTTTTTCTTAGATAAGTCCATTTAACGTTTCATATAATAAGGGCTGGGTGATGATGAACTCCTTTAGCTTGACCTTATTTAGGAAGTACTTTATCTGCCCTTCCATTCTAAATGATAACTTTGCTGGACAGAGTAATTTTGGATGTAGGTCCTTGCCTTTCGTGACTTGGAATACTTCTTTCCAGCCCCTCCTTGCCTTCCAGATTTCTTTTGAGAAATCAGCTATTAGTCTCATGGGAACTCCTTTGTCGGTAACTGTCTTCTTTTTCCTTGCTGTTTTTTTTCAGATTCTCTCCTTAACTTTAATATTGGGTAATGTAATTATGATGTGCCTTGGTGTATGCGTCCTTGGGTCCAAGTTCTTTGGGACTCTCTGAGCCTCCTGGACTTCCTGGAAGTCTATTTCCTTTGCCATATTAGGGTAGTTCTCTTTCATTATTTTTTTCAAGTAAGTTTTTTATTTCTTCCTCTTCCTCTTCTCCTTTGGCACCCCTATGATTTCAATGTCGGAACATTTAAAGTTGTCCTGGAGGTTCCTAAGCTTGTCCTCATTTTTTTGAATTTTTGTTTCTTTATTGTGTTCTGGTTGAATGTTTATTTTTTCCTTTTGATCCATATCATTGATTTAAGTCCTGGTTTCCTTTCCACCACTGTTGGTTCCCTGTCCAAGTGACCCATTTTTTTCACTGAAGTCCTCATCAATGGTATTGTGCATGAAATTAGACGTGAGATAGCTGCTATTATGGGGCAAATTCAATTTAATGGCTTTGGGGATTTTCTCTTCATTATTTATCCTGGACCATTTGTTGATCTGTCCACCACTAATTTATAACTTGTATCACCAGTCCAGAAGCTAAGAATGTTTTGAGCATATATTCGGTATAATTTTGTCCTTGCAGCACTGAGTATTTAGCTGTTATTCTCCTCCAACTTTAGATGCTTGTGGAATAGCTCAACAAGTGCAGATTCTTGTTAAACCATTTGCCGTGACTGCATATCATGACACAATAGTTTAGAGGAGAACAAAAATGGGTGGAATTAATTGGGGAAAACTTCTTTAAAAAACATCATTAATCCAAATTTGAAGGAGACCAGACTTTGGCCAAGTGGAAAGGCTAGCATTTTGTTGGCCTATGTCTCTTGTCTGTTGTCTTGTTTGATGAGTATTTTAAAACTTAATACTTTATTGCTTTGTCTTCTGACAATGGAGGTCTGATTACACTTAAATTAATAAAATTCTATCAATGAATCTCTGAGAGAAAAAGGATTGATGCCAAATAAGTGAACAAAGTAGGAAGTAGGACCTACAATATCTTGAGACAGTTTTTGCCCTATAAGAGTTACCTCTTTGATAATGTGTTCCTTATTCCCTCAAAGCAGCACTTAACCTTAACATTTAGAATGAACTGTAGAAAATGCCTTGCACGTGCAACATGTGAGCTGAGGCAGTTAGTGTTGAACCTCATAACTGAGCTGGGCCTTCCAACAAATCACAAGTCACAACACAGGATCAGGTAACCATTCTCTACATAGCTATCCTGGAACTCTTCCAGGGTAGACATTTCCTCTTGTGCTGCTGGGGCTCTGGCTCCTAGTTCCTTGTTTCTTATCTTCAAGAAGCAACTACCTTCAGCCCTACACTATGTTGTCCTCAACCGGCAGCACCTATGTTTTTCTGTGTTGGGTAATAAAACATCTAGTCCTAACTTTCCACCTTTCCCCTAAGCTATATCAGCGGCTCCATAGAACACTTGGTAGTACAGTGAGAATGGCCATACTTGAGTGCAAACATGAATTTTCCAGAGCATGAGAACTGACTTGTGCTTGAAAAGCTACCTCAGTACAAAGTCTTTTGGACTGGAGATGCAGCCTTGGGATATCTGGAAAGGCAGCAAGGCATTATGAAGTTATTGGTCTTAGAAGTGTATGAGCATGCTTTTACTTTCATGGCAAATTCATGCTTCTCTCATACACTAAAGAACACTAACAGCCACGTATCCAACTTCTGCACTAAGTAAGATATTACATTTGATTAGCCCCTTTTAGATTATTTCATTGCTGTTCAGGCCCTAAAAGATTTAATAATTTTTAACAAACTTTAGATTGTATTACAAATTTGCCTGCCTTCTTTTCTCTCTCTCTCCTGTTTGTCAAGTACAGTTGTCTCCATTTTCCCTGAACCACTTTCCCCCACCCAACCCAGCACTATCTCCCACCCTCAATCCTTCCCACATTTGGCTTTCTTTTCCTTGATGAGACGTTTCTTTCTTTCTCCCATTATCCCTTTCTCCATCCCCCTCTATTTACTGTCAGTTTGATCTTTAATTCCATCTCTCCAGTTATATATTTTGCTTGCTTGTTTGTTTTGTTGTTTAGGTTCCTGTTAAAGGTGAGATTATAAGGTATTTATCTTTCACTGCCTGGCTTATTTCACTTAGCATAATGCTCTCCAGTTCCATCCACGCTGTTGCAAAAGGTAGGAGCTCCTTTTTTCTTTCTGCTGCATAGAATTCCATTGTGTCAATGTACCATAGTTTTTTGATCCATTCATTTACTGTTGGGCACCTAGGTTGCTTCCAGTGCTTGGCTATTATAAATTGTGCTGTTATGAACATTGGGGTGCATAGGTTCTTTTGGATTGGTGTTTCAGGGTTCTTAGGATATAATCCTAGCAGTGGAATTGCTGGATCAAAAGGCAGATCCATTTTTAGTTTTCTGAGGAAATTCCATACTGTTTTCCATAGTGGTTGTACCAGTCTGCAATCCCACCAACAGTGCACTAGGGTCCCTTTTTCTCCACAAACTCTTGAACACTTGTTTGTTGCTTTGTTTATGATGGCCATTCTGACCAGTGTGAAGTGGTATCTCATTGTGGTTTTAATTTGCATCTCTCTGATGGCTAGTGATGCTGAGCATCTTTTCATATGTCTCTGGACCCTATGTGTGTCCTCCTTGGAGAAGTATCTGTTCAAATCCTTTGCCCATTTTTTAATTGGGTTACTTGTATTCTTAGAGTGGAGTCGTGTAAATTCTTTATATATTTTGGAGAGCAAACCCTTTTCTGAGGTATCATTGGCAAACCTGTTTTCCCATAGGGTTTTTTTTTATGCTGGTTTCTTTAGCCATGCAGAAGCTTTTTATTTTGATGAGATCCCATTTGTTTATTCTTCCTTTTATGTCTCTTGCTTTAGGGGACATATCAGTAAAAATATTGCTACAATGAATATCTGAGATTTTTCTGCCTATGTTATTCTGTAGGACTTTTATGGTGCCATGACTTATATTTAAGTTATTTATCCACTTTAAATTTATTGTTGTGGAATATGTAAGTTGGTGATCAAGTTTCATTTGTTTTCATGTAGCTGTCCAGCTCTCCCAACACCATTTGTTGAAGAGGCTATTTTTACTCTATGTTATGCTGCTGCCCCCTTTGTTGAATATTAATTGACCATGGAGACTTGGATTTATTTCTGGGATCGCTATTTTGTCCCATTGGTCCATGTACCTGTTTTTATGGCAGTACCAGGCTGTTCTGATTACTGTGGCCTCTAATGCAGTTTGACATCAGGTATTATTATCCCTCTTATTTTGCTCTTTTTTTTCAAAATAGCTGCAGGTATTGGGGTTGTTTATGGTTCCATATAAATTTTTGAAGTATTTGTTCTATATCTGAGAAATATGACATTGGTACATTAATAGGTATTGCATTGAATCTATAAATTGCTTTGGGTAATATGAACATTTTTATGTTAATTCTTCCGATCTATGAACATGGTGCATGTTTCTGTTTATTTGTGTCTTCCTTAATTTCCTCTTCAGTGTTCTGTAGTTTTCTGAGTACAGGTCTTCTACCTCCTTGGTTAGGTTTATTTCTAGGTATTTTAGTTTTCTTGTTGCTATAGCAAATGGAATTTTTTTCCTGATTTCTGTTTCTGATATTTCATTGTTGCTTTACAAAAATGCCTCCAACTTCTGAATATTGACTGTGTTTCTTGCTGTTTTGCAAAATTCATTTATTAGGCTGAGCAGTTTTTTGGTGGAGTCTATAAGATTTTCTATGTGCACTACCATGTCATCTGCAAACAATGACAGTTTTGTTTCCTCTTTTCCAATTTGGATGCCGTTTATTTCCTTTTCTTGTCTGATTGCTGTGGCTAGGACTTCCAATGGTATGTTGAATAGAAGTGGTGAAAGTCGACAACCTTGTCTTGTCCCTGATCTTAGTGGGAAACTTTTTAGTTTTTGCCCATTGAGTATGATGTTGGCTGTAGGTCTCTCATATATGGCCTTTATTATGTTGAGGAATGCTCCCTCTATTCCCACTTTGCTGAGTGTTTTTATCATAAATGGGTGCTGTACCTTATCAAATGCTTTATCTGCATCTATTGATATGATCATGTGATTTTTGTCTTTGTTTTAGTTTATGTGATGTATTATGTTTATTTGTGACTATTATACCAACCTTGCATCCCTGGAATGAATCCCACACGGTCATGGTGTATGATCTTTTTAATGTATTGCTGGATGTGGTTTGTCAATATTTTTGTTGAGGATTTTAGCATCTATGTTCATCAGCAATATTGCCCTGAAGTTTTCTTTCTTTGTTGTGTCTTTATCTATTTTTGGGATTAGGATGATGCTGGCTTTATAAAATGAGTTTGGGAATCTCCCGTCTTCTTGGATTTTTTTTGAATACTCTGTGAAGGATAGGGGTTAGCTCTTCCTTAAATGCTATGTAGAATTCTCCTGTTAAATTGTCTGTCCAGGGTTTTGTGTGTTGGGAGTTTTTTGATTACTACTTCAATTTTGTCAGCTGTTATTGATCTGTTAAGGCTTTCTGCTTCTTCATTCAGTTTTGGAAGACTATATTTTTCTAGAAATTTTGATTTCTAGATATATATTTTTCTTGGTGAAATGTATCCATTTCACCTAGGTTTTCAAGTTTCTTGGCATGTAGTTCTTCATAGTAATTTCTTACATCCTTTGTATTTCTGTAGTGTCAGCTGTAATCTCTCCTCTTTCATTTCTGATTTATTTATGTTTATATATATTTGTGTTTATTTAGGTCCTCTCTCTTTTTTGTTGATGAGTCTACTTAAAGGCTTGTTGATTTTGTTTATCTTTTCAATTAACCAGCTCCTGGATTTATTGACCTTTAGAATTGTACTTTTAGTCTCTATATTGTTTAATTCTACTCTGATCTTGGTTATTTCCTTCCTTTACTTGCTCTAGGCTATCTTTGTTGTTTTTTCCTCCAGTTCTTGTAGATGTAGGGTCAGATTGTTTATTTGAAATGTTTTTATCTTTTTAGGTAGGCCTGAATCACTATGAACTTCCCTCTCAGTACTGCCTTTGCTGTGTCACATAAGTTTTGGATTGTTGTCAGTTCATTTTCATTTGTTTCCAGAAACTTTTTCATTTCTTCCTTGATCTCATTCTTGACCCATTCATTGTTTAATGACATGCTCATCAATCTCCATGAGTTTGGGTGTTTTTGAGTTTTTTCTTGAGGTTGGTTTCTAGTTTTAGTCCCTTAGAAAGGGTCATAGAAAGTGTTTGATATGATTACAATTTTCTTGAATTTGCTGAGGCTTATTTTGTCTCCTATCATGTGGTCTATCTTTGAAAATGTTCCATGTGCATTTGAAAAGAATGTGTATTTTGCTTCTTTAGGATGAAAGGCTCTCTCATTCTCTCTCTCTCTCTCTCCATATATATATAATCATATATATATATAATCATATTATATATGATTATATATATTATATAATTGATTATATATATAATTATATATATATATGATTATATATATATATATAAGTTCATTGGATCTAGGACATTGTTCAATGCCGCAATATCTTTCTTGATGTTTTGTTTGGAAGATCTATCCATTTTTGACAGTGGGATGTTAAAATCCCCTACTATAATTGCATTGCTGTCAATATCTTTCTTGCAGTTCTCCAAGATTTTTTTATTTATTTGGGTGCTCCTGTGTTGGGTGCATATATATTTATAATGTTTATGTCTTCTTAATGGATTCTCTCCTTGAGTATTATGAAGTGACCTTCTGGGTATCTTTTTCTTGCTTTATTTTTTTTTTTTTGAAGTCTATTTTGTCTGATATGAGTATTGCTAGCCAAGCTTTTTTTTTCCTGTCCATTTGCTCGGAATATTTTTTCCAGCCTTTCACTTTCAGTCTATGTATGTCTTTTATTCTGGGGTGCATCTCTTGTAGGCAGCATATGTGTGGGTCATGCTTTCTTATCTATTCAGCTATTCTATGTCTTTTGATTGGAGTGTTTAATCCATTTACATATAAGGTTATTATTGATAGGTACTTATTCATTGCCATTTTTTCATACCTGTGTTCCTTTCTCTCTCTCACTCTTTTTCTTCCTTTTCTTAAATCAGTCCCTTTAGCATCTCTTGCAGAACTGGTTTGGTGGAGGTGTATTCTTTGAGGCTTTGTTTGTCTGGGTAGCTCCTTATTTGGCCTTCCACTTTAATTGAGAGCCTTGCTGGATAAAGTAGTCTTGGTTGTGGGCCTCTGGTTCTCATTACTTGGAATATTTCTTGCCATTGTCTTCTGGCTTGGAGTGCTTCCACTGAGACATTCAATGGAAGTCTTATTGGGGCTCCCTTGTATGTTACTTTCCATTTCTCCCTTTCTGCCTTTAACATGCTCTCTTTGTCTTGAAATGTTGCCATTTCAATTATGATGTGTCTTGAAGTGGGCATCTTTGGGTTCCTCTTTACTGGGACCCTTGTGTTCCTGGATTGGTATGACTTTTCCTCTCATCAAATTAGGAAAGTTGTCCATCATTACTTTTTCAAACAAGTTTTCTATCCCTTGCTCTTCTTCTCCTTCTGGTATCCTTATTATATGGATAGTGTTATGTTTCATATTGTCTTGCAGCTTCCTTACCACCTCTTCATTCTTTCTGAATCTCTTTTCCTCTTCTTGCTCTATCTGGGTGTTTTTTTCTACCTTGTCCTCCAGCTTCTTGATTTTATCCTCTGCTTCATCCAGCCTGCTTGTAATTCCTTCTAGTATGTTTTTATTTCTGATATTTTGTCGTTCATTTCTTCCTGTTTTTGTGTATAGTTTCTATTTCCTTTTTCATGCTGATGTAGTTCTCTCTCACTTCCTTGTAGTTGTCTGTGAGTTCCATGAATATCCTATAACCAGTATTTTTAATTCTATATCCGATAGTTTGGTTACCTTCATTTCATTTATCTCTTTTAGTGGGGAGTCTTTCATTCCTTTTGATTGCATGTTCTCTTTTTGTCTCCCCATTTTAGGTGACTCTTTTTGTTTGTTTCTGGACTTCCTGATGTTTAACTTCGCTAGCTGTCTTTGTAGGGTGAACTTCTATGGTAGGAATTCTATGGGGTTCAGTGGTGTGGTGTTTTGATCTCCTTGTCTGGACCATCTAGGTTTGCCCTTTCTTCTGTTTGTGTGGGGTTCTCTTATTGTATTTGTGTTTTTACCTTCTGGTGGTTCCTTTGCTGGTGGTTTTTCTCCTCCAGCAAGTATACTGATGTCTGCAGCTCTCACCTATTCTTGTGATCAGGGCAGAGGGTAGGCAAAATGGATTAAGACAGGTGGAGAGTATTTTATGGGATTTAAAGTTCCAGCAAGTAGAGGATAGGAGAGTCTTTAGATAAGTACAGCATTAACTGTGATATTTCACCCAACTAGCCACTTTTTATAAAAGGTGAAAGAGAGATAAGACTCTTGTTAGAGGGGAGGATGCTTGTGAGCTGAATTCAGAAAACAGAGCACTTGTGCAAGTTTTAGATGATGAGATATAGTGACAGTAAAGGATAGAAAATTAGAGTTAACCACAACAATAATAATGCTCAGGATTAAAGTGAAGTGGGGAAAGATCAGGGAGAGTTTCTGTGTGGTATGTATGAATGTATGGAACAACAATTTTTTACAATAGTACTTGAACAAGAATAATATGACAAGAAATATATGATTTGGATAACCAGAATAGAAGGTATCCGATCAAGAGCTGTGTGTTTTTGTGACACAGGTGAAGTGAAAGAAAAGAAATCAAAATACAACAAAGAGGGAATAAGGCAAACCAGTCAAACAATGCAGTTAAACAGAGAAATAAAATGAGGAAAAAACATAAGGAAGAGAAAAAATACTAATAAAAGTGGTAAAAATAATGAAAAATAATATAATACACATAAACAATAAAATGTCAGCTCTATGGGATAGCAAAATGACATTTGTCCCAGTTTTGCAATTTTAGGGGTTAGCCTTGTGCTCTTCCTTTTGATCTGTCTCTGGACTCCTCGCAACTCCATGTCTTATTGTCTCACTTGGGGGAAGCAAAAAAAGGAAGAAAAAAGAGAGAAGAATAAAAAAGAAAAATAATAATAAGCCTCCTGCTGACTTTAAACCTGTTCAGCAAGTACTGCTGGTCTTCCTAGATGCCACAGGAAGAGGAAAGGCTGGGCTTTGATTTTCTCCCTTCCTATGGTCTTGTGAGGATAGGGACCAGGTCTGAACAGCAAAATTCACAGTTTTCTAGCCCAGGTCCTCCATGAGCTGCCAGACTCAAATCAGCCACTCAGTAACTGGGTGCAGAGCATGAGTCAATCTCAGACATGGTGTTTCTCTCAGCCCCTCAGTGTCTGGTGCACAGCATGAGACAAGCTTGGGTGAGTGGTTCCACTTAACCACTCAGTCTCTGGGTGCATGCAGCTAAATTCACCCTCAGGGCAAGCCAGACACTGCTTGGGAGTTACAAAACACCTGTCCAACATTCTTAACAAGCACACAGCTTTTCACACGGCCCAACTTTCCAACCAGTCTGAAAACTATCTGAGTCAGAGTCTGATATGGCCCAACTCCTCCCTTCCCCAGTTGTCACCGGGCACCTCAATTTCTGTGGTGCTGGTGTCCACAGTGCCAGCAGATGTGTACCACATCTGTGTGTCTCACACTTCATCTCCATTTCCCCCAGAAACTTCTAGCATCCAGGTCTCTCCTGGTACTGGGCTGCCTTCCCTGCTCTGGTAGGGAAGGGAACTGGTGATCTAACTCTTCTCCTCATATCCTGTGGCAGGTACTGGGCCAGGGGCCACAGGAGCCTTGGTCCCTGAACAGATCCCAGGGACCTTACTGTCCCAGTGCAATCTCCTCACCCTCTGGCTTTCAATGTCCTCTGTAGTTTTTGGCCTCCAAACTTCATAGAAGCTGGGATTCCATTGGCTGTTCACTCTGTTTCTCAGAAGATTGTCTAGGTGTCCCACCTGGGCACAGGGAGAACTGGGTTATGCTCCCACCTTATCTCTCAACCTTTTTAATGAAATAATTGATATTTCATTTTTGGTATACAAAAAATGCCTTTGATTTCTGAATATTGACTCTGTATTCTGCTGTTCTGACAAATTCAATTATTAGGTCAAGTAGTTTTTTGGTGGAGCCTGTAGGGATTTCTATGTACACTATCGTGTCATCTGTAGTCAATGACAATTTTACTTCTTCATTTCCATTTGGGATGCCTTTTATTTTATTTTTTCTTGTCTGATTAGTGTGGCTAGAACTTCCAATAGTATGTTGAATAAAAGTGGTGAAAGTGGACAACCTTGTTTTGTTCCTGACCCAAGGGAGGAAGCTTTTAGTGTTTGTCCATTGAGTGTAATATTGGCTGTAGGTTTCTTGTGAATAGCCTTTAGTATGTTGAGGTATGCTTCCTGTATTTCCACTTTACTGAATGTTTTTTATCATAAATAGGTGCTGTACCTTATCAAATGCTTTTTCAGCACCTATTGATATGATCATGTGATTTTTGTCTTTCATTTTCTTTATGTGGTGTATTATATTTATTTATTTCCAAATATTGTACCTTCCCACATCCCTATGATGAATCCCACTCGACCAGGGTGTATGATCTTTTTAATATGTCGCTGGATCCACTTTGCCAATATTTTGTTGAGGATTTTACCATCTATGTTCTTCAGCAATATTGGCCTGTGGTTTTCTCTTTGTTGTGTCTTCTCTTGGTTTTGGAATTAGGATAATACTGGCCTCATAAAAAGAGTTTGGGAGTCTTCCTTCTTCTTGAATTTTTTGGAATAGTTTGAGAAGGATAGTAATCTCTTCTCTAAATATTTGGTAAAATTCACGTGTGAAGCCATCTATTCCAAGGCTTTTGTGTGCTAGGAGTTTTTTTTTTTTATTACTGCTTCTATTTCACTAGTTGTTGTTAGTCTATTTAGCCTTTATGATTCTTCTTGATTCAGTTTTGGAAGATTATATGTTTCTAGAAATTTGCCCATTTCATCCAGGCTGTCCAATTTCTTCACATATACTATTCATAGTAATTTCTTACAATCTTTTATATTTCTGTGGAATTTCATATAATTTCTCCTCTTTCTTTACTGATTTTATCTATTTGGGTCCTCTCTCTTTTTTTTCTTGATAAGTCTGATTGAAGGCTTGTTGATATTGTTTATCTGTTCAAAGAACCAGCTCCTGGTGTTATTGATCCTTTGAATTGTTCTTTTAGTCTCTATGTCATTTAATTCTGCTCTGATCTTGATATATCTTTCCTTCTATTTTCTCTGTGTTGTTTGTTATTGTTCCTCTAGTTCTTATAGATGAACAGATAGGTTATTTTTTGGAGATTTATCTATCTTTTTTAGGTAGGCCAGTATTGCTATGAGCTTTCCTCTCAGGACTGCCTTCCCAGTGTCCCATAAGTTTGGGGCTGTTATGTGTTCATTTTCATTTGTTTTCAGGTACTTTTTGATTTATTCCTTGATCTCATTGTTAACTTATTCATTATTTAATAACATGTTATTCAGTCTCCATGAATTTGACTGATTTTGAGTTTTTTCCTTGAGGTTGGTTTCTAGTTTCAAGCCATTGTGATATGAGATGCTTGATATTTCACTTTTCCTGAATTTGTTGAGGCTTGTTTTGTGTCCTGCCATGTGGTTTATCCTTGAAAATGTTCCATTTGCATTTGAAAAGAATGTATATTTTGCTTCTTTGGCAGAATGGTTCTGTAAGTATCAGTTCAGTCCATTCGATCTTGAGTGTCATTCAGTGCCACAACATTCTGGTTGATTCTTTGTTTGGAAGATCTGTTCATTGTTGACAGTGGGGTATTAAAATCCTCTACTGTGAGTGTGTTGCTGTCAATACCTTGTAGTCTTCCATGATTGTCCTTATATTTTTGAGTGTTCCTGTGTTGGGTGCATATACATTTACAAGGATTATTATCTTCTTGATAGATAATTACCTTAAGTATTATAAAGTGTCCTTCTTTGTCTTTTCTTATGACCTTTATTTTAAAATCTATTTTGTCTGATATAAGTATTGCTACCACAGGTTTTTGTTGTTTTTTTTCATGTCCGTTTGCTTGGAATATTTTTTCTGTCCCTTCACTTTCAGTCTATGGAGACCTTTTGTTGTGAGGTGGACCATATATGCACCATAGACACCATATATGCATGTCATGTTTTCTTATCCATTCAGTTACTCTATGTCTTTTGATTGGAGCATTTAATTAATTTACATTTGGTACTTATTTGGTACAATACCATTTACATTAGGTATTGATAGGTGCTTATTCATTGCCATTTTTTCCATTTGAACTTGTGTTCCTCTCTCTATATATATTTTCTTCATCTTCTTAAGTTATTCCCTTTAGCATGTCTTTCAATGCTGGTTTGGTGGAAGTGTATTCTTTCAGACTCCTTTTTGTCTGGGAAACTTCTTAATTTACCTTCTGTTTTGAGAGCCCTTCTGGGTAAAATAGTCTTGATTGCAGGCCTTTGCTTTTCATTACTTGGAATATTTCTTGCCAGTCCCTTCTGGCTTGCAGTGTTTCTGTTGAGAAATCAGTCACTAGCCTTATCAGAGCTCCCTTGTATGCTACTAGCTATTTCTCTTTTGTTGCCTTTAAGGTTTTCTGTTTGTCACATTTAAGATTCTCTCTTTGTCTTTGAATTTTGCCATTTTAATTATGATGTGTCTTGTAGTGGGCATCTTTGGGTTCCTCTTAATTAAGACCCTCTATGCTTCCTGGACTTCCGTGACATTTTTTTCTTGTCAAGTTAGAGAAGTTTTCTCTCATTACTTTTTCAAACAGGTTTTCTATCCCTTGCTCCTCTTCTCCTTCTGGTATCCCTATTATATGGATATTATTATGTTTCATATTGTCCTGCAACTCCCTTAAACCCTCTTAATTCTTTTTGAGTCTTTTTTAATTTTGTTGCTCTGTCTGGAATTATTTTTCTACCTTGTCTCCAGCTCACTAATTTGATCCTCTGTTTCATCTAACCTGCTTTTAATTCCTTCTACTGTGTTCTTAATTTCAGATACTGTATTTTTAATTTCTACTGGGCTCTTATTGGTAGTTTCTATGTCTTTTTTCATGCTGGGGTAGTTCACAGTAAGTTCCTTATAGCTTCCCTAGAGTTCTTTGTAGTTCTCACTGAGCTCCTTGAGCATCTTTATAACCATTATTTTGAACTCAATGTTTCATACATTGCTTGCCTCAATTTTATTTAGCAGTCTTTCTGGGAATTCTTCCTTTCCTTTCAATTGGAGGTTGTTTCTTTGTCTCTGCATTTTAGTTGACTCTTTTTGTTTGTTTCTGCATATGAGGTTAATCTGCTTTGATTACCTGTCTTTGTGGTGTGATCTTCTATGGTAGGAGATCTGTGGGGCTCAGTGGTCAGAGTTTCCTTGATCTCCTGAGCTTAATGCTCTTAGGCTGCCTTTTATGCCATTAATGTGGGCTCTCTGGTTATAATTGGGTCTTGATTGTTGTTGGGTCATTCTTTGGTGGGCCCTTCCCTCTGGTTGGCTGAAAGTCACTCAATCCACCATGTCTTATACACTGTTGTACAGGTGCTTCCAGAACAGAAGTGGAGTAATAGAAGGGAAGTATATAATCTTAGATTTAAACAGACATTTACACACACACACACAATAAACAAAAAACAAAATAAAAATAATAAAAATAATATATAAATAAAAAAGAGGGCCAAATTGAAGAAAAAGATCCACCACAGCAGCCGGAAGTGCTGAGCTGAGCAGCTGTGGTGGCTCCACCTGGAGAGCCTGGGCCACTGGCTCCTGGGCACCCTGAAGGCAGGTAGGCTGCTGTGCACTCCTCACACTCTCATCCAATACACACTCATTCACAGACACTCTCACTCTCACTCTTTACTGGACTCCCGTCGCCTACTCTGTGCTTTGCAGAGACTGGTCTGGGTCTGGGAGCAAGTGGATGGAGCTTCTAGCTACTCTGCTGCTATCTTTTAATCAGCTGCAGGTATTTAATACATTTCTTTTCTCAGGCAATTCCCTTGTATTCCTAGTTTGCTGAGAGTTGTATCAGAAACAATTGCTGGGTTTTCTAAAAAGTAAAAGAATCTATATCTATTCAGAGATTTTTTCTTTAGTCTATTGATGTGGTGAATTATTTAGTTTAATTTCTAATATTGAACCAACATTGCATTTATGGGGTAAATCTTAGTTGGTCATGATTTATTATACTTTTCAAATATCAGTGGATTTGCTTTATTAATATTTTGTTCAGGATTTTTACATTATATTCATGATAAAATTGGTCTGTAGTTTTCTTTTCTCTTATTGTCTTTGGTTTTGGTACCAAGGCAATGCTGGCTTCACAGAATGTCTTGAGAAATGTTCTGTCTCTATTTTCCAGAACGCTCTGTGTAAACTTGGTATTATTTCTTTGTTAAGTGTTTGGAATATATGCCTGTGAAGCCACCTGAGCCTGAGAACCTAAGACTTCTAAAACTTATTTTTTGTGGTAAAATATACATAAAATTTACCATTTTAATCACATTTAAATGTATGATTTGGTAAATTAAATTATATATAATATATAACAAAAATTAAGTATATTCACAATATTACGCAACCATCACTACTATTTTTGTAACAGTTTATCATTCCCAGTAACTCCTGATTCCTCCCTTCCCCAAGTCCCTGGTAACCTTTATTCTACTATGAATTCGCCTATTCTAGATACCTCATATAAGTGGAATCATACAATATTTATCCTTTTGCTGTGGTTTATTTCACCTAGCATAATGTTTTTAAAGTTCATCCATGTTTCAGAGCTGTCTCCTTTTTCAAGGCTGAATAATGTTCCATTGTAAGTATATACTGCATTTTGCCTATTCATTTATCTGTTGATGATGTTTGGTTGTTTCTACCTTTTGACTATTGTGAATAATGCTGCAATAAACATTGGGGGACAAGTATCTGTGTAAGTCCTTGCTTCCACTTCTTTTGTATATATACTTAGGTGCCTAGCATTTCTTCCTAGAAAGAGGATGACTTTTCTTCTAGTAGTTTATTCAGGGAGTTAAGTCAATCTGGTCAGGAGTTCAATTGGATTTTGGTTCTGGGTACCTTCAGCGGACCACGGGCTTCATGTTTCTCTGGTATTAGATGGTGCTTAGGGTGGCAGTTTTCCTTAAGGTTTCTGCTGCATTCTTGGCTTTGGGTCTTCCGTGTGCTCTCACACCACAGACAGATGTTCTCTCCATGTTCTTGTCTATCACTGCCAATGGTAGACTAGTGTTGCTGGTTACTTAGTGTTTGTTATCTTTGTGGTGGGAAACAGGAGCATGTCCTGTTGTCAGTTTTCAGCAGGCGCTGTGTGCCTGGGACTTCAGGGTTGAGCTTTTCCCTTCTTACCATGGAGTAAAATTCTTCTGTATATCTTTGGCAGGTCTTTATAGGTAGGGTTGTCAGATAAAACCCAATTAAATTTTACTTTCACATAAAAAACAAACAATATTTTAAGCATTAGTATGCCCCAAACATTGCACAAATAAAATTATTTATCATTTGTTTGAAATTCAAATTTAACTATACTTTTATTTGCTAAATCTGGTAACCCCATGTGTTAGACTTTCTTGCTCTCTCCCAGTGGTATGAGACATCTAAGGTATTGCTATAGGATCCTGGGTCCAGGATTGTTTTCTGTCCCTTGCCCAAAGATACAGGGTTTTTACTTTTCTTTTTTAAATTTTCACTTGAGAATATGTTTATTGTCTTTAGAGAGAAAGATAAAGGGAGAGAGAAAGAGAGAAATATCAATACATTGCTTCCTGTAGGCATCCAGATAGGGGATTTAGCCCACAACCTAGGTATGTGCTCTGACTTGGAATCAAACTTGTACCCTTCTGGTTTATGGGACAATGCTCCGACCAACTGAACCACTGGGCCGTGATGAGTGTTTTTACTTTTAATCTTCCATCAACACAATGCATGTTCACCTGTGCCCTAGGACTGACATTATTGCCCTTCTCCCAATGGCAAAAGGTCTGGGTGTGACTCATAATTTTCCTAAAGTGACAGCACTCACCTTTTCCATGCGTACACTACCATAGGAGGTTCTTTCCAATCCCCTGCCCTTTCCTCCCCTCATCAGACCAAAGAGAATCTGGTGAAACTCTAAGGGGAAGAAGCTACAGGTGTGTACAAATTCTTAAGTCAGGTGTTTCTTACACTAGCTCAAGTATGAAGCAATGTATTAAAAATTTTTTAGCTCTTACTTGCTCATGTTTTATCCAGCTTCTTTTTCTGCCATGTTTTACTATTGGTGGACAGGTGCTCATATCCTGTCTATCCTTTAAAGGACCTATCTTCCCTTGGACTTGGAGCTATTTAGTTAACTTATGACCTTAGGTCTCTGATGGGTAGATGTGTTGCAGCCTGTTGAGGCCTGGCATGTTCACTCTAGATTTGGACAGACAAGAGGAACTGTGCAGAGCCTGGGGATCCTTGACATTCCTCTATTTAAAGGCGGGTGAGAGAGACATTCACGCTGCAAGCTGCGTGTGTCCAGTGGGAAGCCCCTGCCCCCTTAAATACTAGAGACAAACAAAGCTGGCAGAAAGCCAAGATGTTGTATTGTATAGAGTGATTCTGTGCTTGTGAGCCCACTTCATGTTAAGAGAACCATTTATCAGACCCAATCTCAAAGCTATAAGAACACTACTTATCAGGCCCATTCAAGGTTATGGAAAACTGCTTCCCTTAGTTACCCAGACACCTAGGTGGGGAAGCCAGACTGCTTCTGTTTACCCTACAGTAAAGTTATTAGTATATAGTTTACCTAGATTTTACTTGTTAAAGTGGGAATGATACTCCTTGTTTTCTATGTATCAGAACTCCTCATCTTTCTTCTTATTTTATTGTGATTTCAATTAAAATATAATAAAATAGAACTTTATTTATTTAGTTGGCCTTACAAATGTATAGTTTTTTCTGTTGCAATAAAGGAAATGCATGGTGCTTTATCTTTATTATTCAAATATATGTTAAAGACATTATTTGACCAAGAGCATAACCACACAGATGCAAGAGACTCTTAGGAGGATTAAGAGCCATATTTCAATTAGGTTGTCTCTCTTTTACACTACTTGGTTCTAAAGGACTATCTTCTGATCCTAATTGGGGTTGTCAGAACTACCAAATCACTGAAGATGATATGAATGATAAAATAAATTATTTCAAATTAAGGTCTCATAAAACAATCTTTGGAGCCACTGATTTACACAGGCATTTTTATCTTTACATATTTTGGCATTTCATAATGCACTTATTCATTATTTGTTGCCTATTTGAGCTAATTTGAGCTACTACTCTGGAGAGAGATATACTGCATGATATGGATAATTTGCTCTCCCAGGTGGATTTAAAAGTTATCACCTTTTTCTAGCCCTTATGTTATTTTCTACTGCTAATAAGATGACGAACAGGATGTGTAGGTAGCTCACATCACCATATCTATGTTAAGTTGGGAATCTTTAGATACACAATGACCACATTTATTCCACACTTAGCACTTCCACCATCTTTGTTTTTGGGTCATGTATTTGTTTTATTTTTGGTATTCCATCAACTCTTCCTGGAAAAATCTGTCTTATTCACCTTTCTCTGATACCTTTCCATCTCCCAACACTTATTTCAGTACTTTATGCAAAGTTAAAACTTAATAACTGCTTAACAAATTATTGAAATAACATACTTATAACTGACCTAATCATGGTGGTATTACCTTGTCTCTTATAACAATTGCAGGAAAAATAATCATTTTTTCAGAGCAATCAACATATTGTAATTTATGCTGTAAGACACTTAACAAAATTTACATCATTGTTGTGTAATTTGGCTCTATATTTTCTAATTGTGTAACTCAGAGACACCTGAAACTCAGCCTGCTCAGACAGCAATCATCATTTGCCGACCAATCCTGTGTTCTCAGCTATTGTGAATGACACCAGCATCCATGCAGTTTCCCAAGCTAGGAACCTGGGAAAGCTAGGTCCTTTGCTCTTCTCTCCTCCCCACTTTCTACATTGTTACTCTTCAAGTCCAGTGTGTTCTCGCCCCTCCTGTTTCCCCAATCAGTCCTCTTCTCTCCATCCTCACTACCAGTCTGTACTTAAGGCCCTTATTATTTTTCACCTGGCTTTCTGCAAAGGCCTTTTAACTGATTTTCCCATCTTCAATCTCACCTGCTAGAATATGACATCCTCCAAAAGCCCTCAAGATGCTCATTCCAAAATCAAAATTCTTCAAAAACTCCAAGTTTTCTAAGGAATCCAAACTTCCTGACATGGCATATGAGGATGTTTTTCATCTGGTCCTGCCTCCCTTCTCCTATCTTGCCTCTCTCACTTTGCACTCTATACGCTCAACTTGGTAAACCACTTCATGACCTCCAGGGTGTGACAGTTTCTCTTACCAAAATGACTTTGTGTCTGTAGCAACCTCTTTGAAACTGCCTTTTATCCAGGCTTTATTGTCTGGCTGATGACTGTACCCTCAGGAATGCAACCTGTACTGGTGGCTATTGAGCCAGGCAGCCCTGAGTGTGAAAGCTGGTTTAGCCATTTGCTTACCTCTTTGAGCCTAATTTTCTTATTTGTAAAAAGGGGAGAATAGTATCAACCTATTAACTAACTTGTTATTCCAGACTCAGTTCAAGAGTCACTCCTCCATGTACCCACCCTGACTTCTCAAAACTAGATGAGATGTCTTTGAGGATTATTTTCTATTTACTCCCTCTCCCAGCCTGCTCTATTCCTACCCCCTTTGTCCCACAAGTGCCCTGGAAGACTAAACATACACAACAAATGAGTTGGGCTCCTTGGCCGACTTCCAGGTGGGTTTAGCTTTTAAGTGAGATGAGAGAGCAGTTGGAGAGAAAGGCCAGAGTATCTCTTTCCATGACCTCCCTGATCAAATCAAGCTTCTGGCCATGGTGATTTCTTTCTCTGTGTTAGTTTGCCCAGGCTGCTGCTGTAACAAAGCACCATACACTGGGCCAACAACATCTATTATTTCTTTAAGCAACAAAAACTATCATCTCATAGCTCTGGAGGCTGAAAATCCAAGACTGGGGTGTTAGCAAGGTTGGTTCTTCTGAGGACTCTTTCCTTGGATTGCAGATGGGTGTTCCCCCATGTCCTCACAAGGTCTTCCCTCTGTGTGTGTATCTGTGTCCTAATCTCCTCCCAAGGACACCAGTCCAGTTGTGTTTGGGCCCACCCCAATGAGCTCATTTTACCTTAATTATATTTTTAAAAGTCCTGAAGTCCAAACACAGTCATATTCAGAGGTACTGGGGATTAGGACTGCAACATATAAATTTCAGGGGACACAATTCAGCCCGCAACACTCCCCAACTACAGTTCCAGTCAGGTGGCCCACTGCCATGGCTTCAGCTTCTACTGAGGTCCAATCAACCTATTCTTTCTCTAGCCATTTGAGGCTTAGGGGTGGCAACAGTTTCTCACCATAGTCATCTCCTGCTGCCTCAGCAGCTACTTTGTGTTTTCTCAATTCTGGCACACCTTGCATGAGATAATTCCTCATTGCAGTTACCTGAACTATCTTGTTGGATTCAGCTACCTGTTAAGACACTAATATAGTGCCTTCTCTCTGAGTTCCCTTAGCCACTTCCTTCTCCTGTCCCCAACACTTAGCATACAGTACGGCATCTAACTAATCCCTTGCCCATGTTCCCTATGGAACTACAATTTCCTTGTGAATAAAAACCATGCCTTTTCATTTCTGTATCTTGAAGGCCCAGGCTGGTATCTGGTATATAGTAGGTGTGCAATATTTGTGATACAATTTAGTCATTGACTAATGCTCCCCCTGCTCCATGTTACCCTATCCCCTCTGTCCATCTGACTTCTTTAGATGTAAGTACATCACCTCTAGACTATGGAAATACCTTCCTAGTAGATCTCACTGTTCCCCAACTCATCCATCTTCAGTGTTAATGACAGGTTAATTTTCCTAATAAATGATTCTCAGAGAGATGATGCACTCAAGGCCTTAACCTCCCTTCAATTTCTCAGGGTCTTGCTAAGGCCCCACTCACATTACTATCTGAAACATACCTCTACTGCCAGCCTTTGTGTTGGTGGCAAAAACAGCACAAGGTCTTGATGGGTGGAGTCAGCCCAGACTGCACTTCAGCAACCTCAGAACTTGAGTTGTGGCTAAAAAAGAATTCAGAGCCAAGACTCAAACTATAAGTAAAAGTTTATTTAGAAAGTCACAGAGGTGGAAGAAGTGAGCTCTAGAAGAAACAGGTTCAGGAAACAAGTTACAGAAGCAAAAGAAGGCGGGGCCTGGAGCTTAGGAGAAAGGTAAAAGTGATGCACATGGGGGAAAGAAAAGAGAGCTGGGAAATGTGCAGGAACACTCCAGAGAGGGAGAGCACATTGGGTCCTCCATCCTAAAAGCTTTTAATGGTGGGGAGTTCAAGGGGGAGGCCCCAGGGGAAGATCTCAATAGAATATTCATCAGCTTTCCAGGTGTGTCCTTTTAGGGATGTGGTCTCTACTGGTTGGTAGGTGCCAGGGCAGTCTGTCATCAATCAAGGCAGCTCATCCAGATGTCAACATTGGCATAGCTGGTCTGGTTTTGCAGCTTTTCTGGGCTTGGAGCTGAAACACAACTGAGGCCTAGATGTTATCCCTAGGGGCTAATGCTTAAGGGAGTGGTTGTGCAAGGGCTTGTATAGGTGTCATATGAGGCTATTCTCCTGCCCATTATTCCTCCTCTAAGGGGGTCTACCACATAACTAGCAACATGACAGGGCAGAAAAGGTCAAGGGAGAGCCTGAACCACATACCCAGCAATATGAAAGGTCAAGAGAAGGTCCAAACTGCAGACCAGCCATATCAAAAGTCAAGGGGTTTAAACTGCATGACCAGTGATATGTTAGGGGAGGAAAGGCCAACCAGGGGTGAGGCCCTTGTTTTCACAGTTTTTCCTGTTGCTACGCACCTGGGGCTTTCTGCCCTGATGACATTCCATATCTGGCTTATTGTCTTGCTCTTCTCAGGCCTGTCTGACTACCTACCATATTTGTGCCACTGCTCACACACCTCCCTCTACCTGAAGCAGTTGTTGCCTTCCTTGTCTTTGGTTGGAATCTCATCCAGCCTTCTCAGGGTGAATGTTCAATATATTACTATATCATGATTATTGACCCACCCAAATAAAAGTAGCCTGGAGTAGTAGCAGAGTTTAAAGTTGTGAAGGCTTTGAGGTGTCCTGAGGGTTGACCTCCTAGTTGCTGGATAGTGGGGAGGTGGGAGTAATCAGAGGTGGGGCCTGGGCAATAAGGGGGGAACCTGGAACAACAAATATTTTCTGATACTGCTTATCTGTGTAGTCCTAAGAAAATCATCTAATATTTTGGTGCCTCAATTGCCAAGTGGCTTGGATTAGAATCTTACAATTGTCAAAGGTGCTTCAAGTTCTGCAATTCAATGTTCTTCAATATGTGCCAAATTCAATTTGCTGATTTAGCTCATTACCAACCATTTATCTCTTGAGGCCAGGTTTTCCTCAAGAAGTACGGGCAAAAAGGTTTTCCTTCACAAGGCTGAATATTTCCCAAACTAGCATGTGTGTGTGTGTGTGTGGCTTTTATTTATTTGTAACTCCTCTGAAGTTCAAATCTTCCCTTGAAAATGGTACCTTTGAGAATCCCATAAAGGGCAAGGGGAGGGGGTGGGGATGGTGAAAGGTGGGAAGCCACTAAACTTGGTTTTGGCTTATAAACGAGCACATTCTGGTGTTGCCTTTATTGTGTCTGGGTACAAGGTGCATGCATCATTCCATACAACACAACACCTTTGGAAATGATACTTTAGGAACCAAGAGTTCTAGAATGTGGTACTAAGACAGGGCAACCTTATATTCCTGGCTCTAAATAACCAAAATTATATTTAAGATACATGATTTTATATTTCAAAAGGAAATTGCATACCAGAAATGCAGAAATATGAGGATGCCTATTTTTACAGAAAAGAAGAGGCTGCTGAGGCAGTTATAACAGTACTCTCCACTAACTTCCCAAAGCAAGTTTTACACTCAGGGTATACCACACTGCATGGAAGGTATTTATGTATAAAACCCTCTTTTCCACTGACTTATAATAGATGTGCATTAAGTGTAGGGTAGTTTTGTTTTTATTTTTGCATTCAGAGCTTCTGGACAATGCCCAGAACATAACAGGCTTTCAATAAATGCTAGTTAAGTGAATTAAAAAGCCATCTGAATGCTTGGAGATGGAGAATATGCATGCCCAGGACCTCTGAGTCCATGATACCTGGAGAGCAGAACTGGGCTGTGGGGCAGTGGGCAGGGAGTAGATTCAAGACCAGGAAGCACTAATGTATTTAGGTACCCAAACCATCCATATTATGATAATCTAACCACTTGTCCATTTCTTTTGAAATAAGCACTTACTCTTTCTAGCATTGTTATCTCTTCAATTTAATATTATAAGGAAAATCTAGTAGATGTGCATGGTTATTCTGAGACAGTTTCTAGGGAAAATATTCAAATGAAACCTAACACAACTATGACTTGTTTGGGGAGAAATCAAACTGTATTTTTCTCCAGAGAAAAATACTGACTTTTCTTCTGCCAATATTTCCCTTCTGGAAGGTATCAATTTCCCACTACAATCCTCTAGGAGAGAATAGTTTCTGCTTTGTGTACAATGCAGCAGAAATCTGTCTAGCCCTGCCCAGTAATGGGAGGCACCTGCTCCTTTTCAACATTTCATTCATGGAACTATTTGTAATAAAGAGGAAGATGTTTAAATAATAATTAAGTATTTTTTCCCATTTAAAATTGATGTATATGTCCCCCAAATACACTGTATCTGTAGAGTAACTAGCTGTCCTGGACTGCTCAGGACTAAAAGGCCTCCCAGGGCACGGGACTTTCAGTTTTAAAACCAGGGAAGTCCTGGGCAAACTGGGACAATTTGGTCACCCCACATAAGAGATACTTTATACCAAGTCAGAGAATCAAATTGCTTCCTCTTTTTATGTAATGATTAAATGTCTTAGAAATAAGATATTCTACAAAATTAAATGGCTGCTGCAAAGACTATATATTTCTTTGGGAAATAGGTAAAGAGGGCTAAGAGAGTATTATCTTATTCTGTGAAACTGTTACCCTAAACTGATAACTAGAAGAAAGAATGGTCCTTTTCAAAGTGGTATTGCTGACCACTTGCTTAGACATTTTACTTCTGCAGCCCTATCTGTGATAGTCAGATATGTACTAATCCTAGCAATTGGAATCAACACTTACACCAACTCCCAAGTTGTAGAGTTGCTGCTACTCAAGAGAAAACGCACACACACGTTCATCACAGCTTAAATAAAATAACCACAGAGAGCTGCAGAGAGCTTCCTGCTTCATTTGTTTATTATAACTACAACAAAAATAGTGAGATTTTAAAAGCAAAAGTTCATTTTAAACTGTACATATTTTAAAAAGCACTGTAGTGAGGAAAGATGTCCACCTATCACACTATCTTACATTTCTATCTTTCTACCCATGTACAGCACTTATTCACCATGGGGCTGCTAGACAAAACCTCCACAAGCAAGAAAGGAACTGTCATTTAAGTCACCAGTTTTTCTGTGTGTAGAGACAGAGATCTCATGTCACCTGCAAGACAAGCTATGCCTTTGATAGAGAAAAAGCACCTTCATGGACCCTTTAATTACAAGAGGTAAAATAGCACCTCCTTGTTATTTTGGAGCAATATAGGGGAGAAACTGACGTCAGTGCAAAGCCAAATATATATGTTTTTCGGTTGAGACATTGTTGTAGTCTGTCCAGTATGCAAGTAATATGTCAGTGAACCAGGGCAAGCTTTGGCTCAGACTGTCTGCCCCTTTTCAGGGTTTACTGGGTATATGAGATGTAAGACAGTAATATGCCCTAACTTCCTGTGAACCAAACATAACTTGTGCGGCAATTGCTTATCCTCTCTGCAGTTGTTCTATTACTGTTTTTGCAAATTTGAAGAGAAGCTCTGTATAGAAAGGGTGCACAGGTGTGACTAAGATGGTAAAAAGCACAGGACAACTGGCACTTAATGGGTGTCTTTCAATAACATGTGGCTCTGGGTGAGATATCTTGTCTGAATAGGGGCAGATGGCCTCCTGCAGACCAGTGAGAAAATACAAGTGCTCTGGCATGGGTAAGAAAGAAAATAACCCTGGTCTGTTGTCTAGGCTAAGAAGCACTTTATTTATTATGGACTTTTCATAATTCATGGGGTTTTAATGATCAATGATTAATGAATATAGTGATAAATATTAACAAAAGTAAAACTCACCAGAGTGTTTAATAATGACACCATTATGTCATATGAAATGGACTTTCCCTCTCATAAGTGAAGTTTGTCTTGGGACATTCCATTCTCTGAGGAAACCCCCTTCTTGCTGCAGCCCCCTACCCAGACATTTTTTAATATCTTCAGATGTAGTTCAATTTGCTTTACAAAATAGGGTGGAAAACAAACAAAACCAACCAAAACAAAAGTCTTCACTAGGAAGAGCTCTAAAGGAAAATTTAGCAGATGGGTGTTAGATTCTCAAAGGAGGGCTAACCTTGACCAATCACTTCTCAGAGCTGGGGCTTCCCTTGCCATTTTCTCTAGGTCTTTACTTCTGGGCCATCCCCTGGCCCTTGCAGGCATCTGAAGAAGCAGAAGTGCACCTCCAAAAAGAGCATCTGGCCATCAGGTGTGGTAAATGCAGACAGACAAGATCCTCCAACCAGGGATACTTAGGGACTATCCCACTCTACACTAGATTGCAGTCCAGGTGGTAGCTTTGTATCAAGTTTTATAAAGCTCCAAAGAGCACGAACATGGTACTATATAGAAGGCAACTGGTAAAGGTTCATGGATGTGTCTCTTTGTGTGCAGGTAAATTAGGGTAAGAAAGCAAGGCCCAAATTGTATCTTATACCAGTACTGTCAGACCTAAATGAAAAAGATGATTATTCCACTTAGTCTAAAAGAACATTAGTGGTTCAGATTTTGGCAGCTGTTTTGAACTTGGATCATCAACAAAGAAAATTTTTTTTAAACCATGAAAAGGACTTGTTTTTTATCTCTGGTAGACATTCCTTGGCAGAGATAACCCAACCATTCCAGATAAGGAAAATAACCATAGTCAACCTACAAGATGGATATTCATAAACCAGGCATGGTTTCTTAACCAAAGACCAAAGAACATATCAAGAGCGGAGCTACAAAAAGTACTGGGCTCTCTCTCTCTCATCTGGGTACACTCCCTCAGTTTAAAAAACAAAGGACAGTAGAACTTTGGTCACTCCCAGATGACAGAGCCATCCCACCTGGAAATTGCTTTGCTCTAAAAAAGTAAATGTGGGTAGATGCAGTGTTGAAGGAGTACCTGACATATAAAAAAAGGATGAATTATTTGTGAATACTTGGACATATGAATGTTTCTTCACATTTCACAACTATTTTAGGTGCTGGATACTAAGACTGATAACAATTGGCCCTGCTGTCGTAACGAAGCTTACAATTTTGGGAACTAAGTATGTTGACAATATGTCAGCATGTGTACACATTAACATGTATAGGCTAACAGTGTCACCTTCTATCCAATTTTTAGGAGCCAGGGCTTTGTCTTATTTTTCTTTTGCCTGATACTCTGCTATATTATCTGCCTAATAACTCCATTCCTCCCAGACTGACCTTGCCCCTGCCAACCCTCCCAGAAATTCTACATGCTGACACACTTTACTGACTCCCAACTAAATGCCTGCTAGCATCTCCTTATTAACCTCCTTTCAGTTCTCCAACTCCCTCTCTGCCCAGCTAGCCTAGCTAGATATCCATTCTTCTTGCTGTTTTTCTCTGACCCCACAGTCTCCAGTTCTCTCTGCTCTTAGATTTGAGCTCCTCAAACCTGTTAAGTATAAAGAGGAAATCAAGTTTATAATCAGAAGACTGCTCGGAGGGCTGGAAATCAGTGGCCTTTTAAAGGGTGAGGTCACTGAGGGGCCCATTCCACATGGCCTGAAGCAGGCAACTGGGTACCCTCTTTCTGGACAGTTCTGGAGAAACAGAAGATGCTTTGTGCTTTTCCTTTGGTAGTTCTAGACACCACCTTTTTTTTCTTCCCACAATTCATTAAGTTCTAGCTTTCTTTTATTTTCATTCATGCTTTGGCTAGATTAGCTCTCTTCATGTTAACTTCTTGTTCTTAATTTGTGACCTGAGAATTCTGTAAAGAACTAACACTATCTATTGGTGTAGACATAACTGGTTATCAAGCAAGAAAAAGAGAGAAAAAAAGAATGACACAGAAAAAGAGAGATTTCATTTCTGTGGCACCATTGTACATGTAATAGTGGCAGGAGGTACATTTTGCTCTCCAGGAACTGAAGACATTTCCAACTGTCATAACTGAGGGGTGCTACTGACAGATAGTAGCTGTGGCCAGAAATACTGCTAAATATCCTACAATGCAAAGGACAGCGCCCCCCCGCAACACACACACACAAAACATTATCCAGCCCAAAATGTCAGCAATGCTAAAGGTTCAGAATCTCTAAATGCCTGGATTACAGTATATTCAAAAGACCAAGGAAGATTACACAAATACTTTTTGTTTGGGCAGAAATTTATCTCGATTCTCTGAAATTATCAGTAACACCCCTAATGATTTGGCTGACTCTAATGGTTAAGCTTCTGCTTGTGGAATTTCACACACTCCCAACTTAAAGTTCAAAGAATTGCTCACTAACCAGTTATCCTTAACCACATGTGTATGGACCAGCTGGCCCATATGACTGATACACCATTTCTCACTGGGTACACAAGAAGGCTTAACTGTTTAGGAGTTGTTGCCAAAATTTGTGGTGTTGGATGTGCTAATAGACATAAAAATAGCAGGAAGGAAAGTGGAAGTAAAAAATGTTATATGGAGAGAAATTCCACTGGGCTTATCATGCCTTATAAACTTTATGAGTGAGAGAATGCAAAAAGATTCTCCTTTAGATGGGAAGCATGCCAGCTTTGACTAGGAGTACCCTTCCTTCCTTCCTTTCCTTCCATCATCTGGAGCTATAAAAGCAGGAAGAAAGGAAAGAGTTTGGAAATGGGCAGGACACCTGTTTGGCCTGAGAGCTTCAGCTGTGAGGTTGTGCTTTGAAAAGAGAGAAAATAGGGACATATTGCCAAATTGGATCAGACTTTCCCTTCTCTTTTTTAGTAATAGAAATGCAAGGCCGACAAACTGATAAAACTGTTATGATGGAGGGAGGTGGAATAAGGTCTAGGATAGGATGGAGGGAAGTAGTCTTTTTTGTTTGTGTTTCAATAAAACTTTATTTACCAAAACCAAACCAGCTGGTCGTTGGGCTATAGTTTGTAAACTTCTGATATACTAAATAAATGATGTGCATTTTAAATATAAAGATGCAGATATTGTAGGTTAAAAGTAAAATATACCATGTAAGCACAAATCATCAGCAAGTTGAAGTGGCTTAGTATTAGACAAACTAAATCTGGACAAGAAAAAAGACTTCTTTACCAAAAATAATGAGAAAATTTTACAATGAGAAAAAGGACATTTTATCAAGAGAACATGCTGTCCTAAATGTGTGTGCACCTAACAAAAATCTTAAAAATATATGCAGTAAAAGCATATAATGTTCAAAAGAGAAATAGATAAATCCACCATTATAATGAGGTATTTCAACTTTCTTTTCTCAACAACTGTTAGAAAATGTAGACAGAAATCAGTAAGTAAACAAACCTGTTACAACTGTAAAATCCAATCTGTGAGGGAAATAATCCTTTATGGATACCCTACTCCCTCTTCAACACACACAAAATAATAAATTTTAAAAATCTGATTCTTCTGACATCTTATGTTAATGGTCTCTTCTTTTCTCATTTAACAAAAAATATAAAATAAAATAAAAATTGAGAACATAAAATCTAAAATTGAGAATCTGAGCATGTGTTATATTTTATAGGGCCATACAGAAAGCAGGCCAGAGTGCCAGATCTTCTGTTAGATGATCACCATGGCAGGTTCTGAGCCTAGGAGAGACTGTTAAGCAGATGATCTGAGCTAGAGAAATATACCTATAAGGACTGAAATAAAAGGAAGGACAAGTTCCAAATGAATGACAAAAGAAAATTTGGGTATGGATTTGTCATTTATGGGCAAGTACCATCTCATGAACTGGTTTTGTTCTTGAAAGTTGAATTGGCTACTGGAAGCAACAACAGCACAAGTAGAGTGGAAGGAAGTAGGAATACTTCACTGATTGCTGGATAGGACTTTCAAAAGTTCATAGTCCAATGCTTATTTACAGAGAACGAAAGTGGTTCAGAAAAGTTGACCATCATGCCCAAGATCACTGTGAGATTTAGGAACAAAGTGGGTCTTGGGATTCCCCAGGCAGTCCACTAACCGTGCTGTGTTGTCTACAAGCAGGAAGTCAGTAAAAATGATGGCGATGAGCAGAGGGGTAGGAGGTGGGCTGCCAGGGTGACTGGAAGGCATGAGGGAGTAGAAGAAGTGAAGGTGGTAGGAAAGGAATACTCCAGAATTAAAGGGCAGAAAGTGTGATGCCTGGTCTGGGTCCCATCCTACCTGCAGTAGACAATTTTGTGTGTACTCTTAGTGGAGGCTTCCTACATGTGGGGATTTGGTACCTATTGTTTCACAGGAGATGTGGCATACAAGGAAAAAAATGGCCAAGATGGAGTCTGCAAATTCTTTCCAAAATGTCTGCATTTTCGCACTGCTGTTTTCTCAGGCCCCTGAAATTCATTAATTTATTCAACAAATATTTACTCATCCCCCCTCCCCCCAGTCTATGCCAGGTACTGTCCCAGTCCACATGGCTATAGTACAGAATAAGACAGACAAGTCCAGTTCCTTGAGTAAGTCCAGAATAAGTCCAGTTCCTCGGGAGTTTGCTTTCTAGTGAAACAGATAAAAAGTAAGCAAATAAATATAATAAATATAATATCTGACCCTGTTAAGTGCTATGAAGAAAATAATACAGGGTTAATATGATAGTGACTGGATAATCTACTTTAAATTGGGTGGTAAGGAAAAGCCTCTTTGAGGAAATGACATTTGGTAATATGCAAAGAACTAAAGACGGAGATGTTTAGGTAGAAAGCAGAGTCCACACAAAGGCCCAAGTGTGTGATCAAGCCTGGTATGATCAAGGAACACCCAAAAAGCCAATGTAGCTGTAACTTTTAGTGAATAAGGAGGAGCAGATGAAATGAGGTCATCAGGGATGAGCTCAGCCCTATCAGACAGAGCATGTGTTCGTGTAAAAAACACTCATTAAGTACTTACTATGCCCAGGGTATTGCTGACCATATAAAAATGAAACTGAGAAACCCTATCTCAAGGATTCTGTCCCCAAGGAAGAAGTTAAAAGTTTTAGTCAGGGTGACAGAATACTCAAAACAACTCTGCTACAGGTTAGAAAATGGTCCACTCCAGACAGAATCACAACGCAGACATTACTCTGCCGCTTAACGAGGACAGGGGCTTTCCAAATCCAATTGTGTCAACACACCCATGCACCTACCAGAGCCAGTTTATAATCTAAATAGGGACACACTAGATGGCCAAAGCCACGGTAAGAGGTCTAAGATACGACCATCTGCTCTCCCAGGGTAAGGAGGTAGGGTCATTTCAGAGATGAGTAACCGAGTCCACCTTTCCTCATCGCGTGTGCCTTCTCGGTCTTCGTGGGTGGGGGAGAGCCAGAGGAATCCCCCGACCGGGGCCTAAATCCGCCGTATTCAGAAAAACCAGTCAGGGGAGCCGCGGTGATTAGCACCTGATTCACCGAGGCCCTCAAGGCAGGGTGGCGACTGCCCGTAACAGCCCCCGCCCCCGACCCCATGAGTCGCCCCAAGGGAAAAGGTCTGCGGATGTTTTGGTGACTTGGACCTGCCGGAGGTAGCTGGTGACGCTCAGCCTCTAGGTAGGGGTGAGGCCTGCGCGCCCCCCGCGCTCCGCCCCCGCCCGCCGCCGGCTCCGGGAACGCGCGTGCGCGCTCGACTGTCGCTCGCGCCGGGAACCCTGGTTCCCGCCCCTCCCCCCGCGGGCCGCTGGCCACAGGGCGTCAGACTACAGCTCCCAGGGAGCCTGCCGGGGAGGGCTGCGAGGGTCTCGCTCTGGGCGTCTGCGGGCGAAGCGAGACCGTTTCCCGGCAGAGACCCCGCTGCTGTGCCCGACCCGACTGGGAAGTCCAAGGCGGAGGGGCGGAAAGCCCCAGAGTCCCTGCCGAGTCCCTGGAAACAGCCCTGCCTCCCTGACGGCCCCGGTTGTCGTTGTTGTTGTTTATACTTAGAGCACGAAATTCCTCCCCAGCGCCTCCTCCCTCCCGCCCCACCTGCTCCTAATCCTCCAGCAGTAACGCCAGTAGGGAGCCTGCGCCCTCATTGCCAAGGGTACTTGAGTTCGCACTCAGCCACCATGGGGAATGGGATGAACAAGGTAAAGTGTCTTTCTTTCATCTGTGCTGTTTTTGCCTCCACTTTTCAGCCTTCCCTCCCGCGGTGTTTGCTGGTCAGAGCAAGCCCTGCCGGTTGCCCTGTCTTCGCTCCGCACCTGCCTCCCTGGTGTCTCGTCCCCGCGACAGCAACGTGGGGAGGGGGCGGTGCATCTGGGCGGTGTTGGGTGAGTCTGCGTATCCAGGCCCCCGCCCGGCCCCCCCCCCCGCCCCCAGCATCGGGGCCCTGCTGGCTTCCGGTTGAGCAGCGCCCCTACCCCATCCCCCGTCCCCCGCGCGCCAGCCCTGCCCTTGGTGTTCTGCGGCTGACGACCAGCTTGCCCTTTATAAAAGCGTTGGTAGTTCTGCCGACGCGTTGGCTGAGCACCGAGCGCTGCGGTTTCTTCTTTTTCTCCCCACTTCGCTCCCAGACTGGGTTCTTGAAGCGTCACCACCCATGTCATTAGTAAACTGCAGTAGATAGGTGTCTTCTGTAACTTCCTTCTCTCCTCAGGGTTTTTGTTTGTTTGTTTGTTTGTTTGTTTTAACTCCCCGTGTGTACAGATGAAACTTTCTTGTGGACAGAGAATTTGACAGAGGCCTAAGTCCTGAGATTGGTGGGGTGAGTGTGGGACAGGTGAGAGAACAGCTTCAAAGCTGATTTATACTGGGTCATGTGGCTTATGGAACAAGGCCAACCTGTTGGTTGGCTGCTTGTGCAGATTATGCCTTCTAGAAAATCCGTGCAGCTCTCTTTCATTTGTTCTGGCCCCCACCTTCTGCTCTCGTTTCTCCAGACGCCCACCCCCCAGGCTGTGGGATAGTCTTGTATCCTTCCTGCCACTGGAAGGTACCAGATGTCAGCTCTTGCAGTTCAGAGCTGCCTGGGAGTTGACCGTGTATGTATTCATGGCAACTACAAGGTTAAAGGATGCGTGATCTGACACTACTGGTTTAAAGGGAAGATATTAAAGCAAAAACTTTTAAAAAGCCTTTAACAAAGACAAGTCCACAGGTCTTTAAAATGGTCCTGGGACAGAGATTAGCTTCTGGTCTTCTGCATCTCTTCCCCAATTGCATTCCATTCACCCACTTCTCCACATACATTCAGTTTTCATATTTGGTGGGTGTAACTATGTGGCTTTATTTTTTTATTTGCATCAGCACTGGGGTCAGTATTGATTTGGTTCTTTTAGCTGGAGTGTCAGATGTGGGGTAGGGAATGTTAGGTGACAAGGAAAAGGGCAGTAGAAGTAGTGCTATGTATGTAGTTAACTCTTTTCTCCTGCCCACTTTGTATTTCTTGTGTTCTGCAGATCCAGTTTATGAAAGAACTTTTGTGTGTTTTGGGCCTGCATATCTGAGGTTTTTGGTAACCAGAATTGTATACATTGTGTGTGGGTTGTTTTTGTTGTTGGGGGGGGTGGGGAATGGTTCGTGGGACACTGATAAAGTTTGGAAACAGACTGTCTTTTGAATAAATACTTGGCATTACGTCCCCATTAGTACTGGAGTCTGTCAGCACCACAAGTCTTCTGCCTCTTAAATTAAAACAGAACAATAAAGTTGCTTTCACAAGTTTGTGGGCCCGGTCTGCTTTCCCATTAGTTGTGGTCAAACCTTAGCTATCCTTTGTTCTTTCTGCAGTTTTTTCCACTTAAATTGTTTACTCTCCAGCTGTTTCATCATTTAATTTGTTACATATGTATTATAATTTAAAGAACATATTTCAAAATATAAATGATTATCCAAGGGTTCAAAATTAATTTCAGGGTTGTCAACAAAAGCAGTCCTATTCATATCACGATTTTACCTTTCAAAAAAAGTAATAAATTTCTTGCTAATGTTTTTATACAAACCAGCTTGTATTGTAAATAGAACCACTATGTCCAATGTAGGCATCGAGAAACATACATACAGATAGATTTAGAGACATCCTTAATTCAACAAATGTTTATTGTGTACTTGCTATTACAGTTAGGTGCTGTAATGATAGAGGTGGTGAGGTTAGAGTATAATGGTAATGACACAAACAAAGGTCTTTCATAGAACGTTCAGTATAGACTGGTGATTGCCCAATAGAAATATGTGAGCCATATATTTAATTTAAATTTCTTTAGTAGCCACATTAAAAAAGTAAACAGAAACAGGTCAAGTTAATCATAGTAATATATTTTATTTGACTGAAATATATTCAGAATATTGTCATTTCAACATGTAACCAGTATATAAAACTATTCATACAATGCTTTATAGCTTTTTTTGTACTAAGTCTTCAAAATCTGGTGTATATTTTATACTTAAATCATACCTCATTTGGAATTAGCCACATTTTAAGTACTTAGCTACTGTAGCTAATGGCTACTGTATTACACAACATGGGTGTCTGCGTGTGTGTGTAAGAGAGAAAGAGAGAGCACACATGCACAAACACAGGGTGGGGAGGAGTAGAGGCTCCAGAGGATAAGATAAACAATTTCAGAAGCTTGGGCTAAATAGACGTGATGAAAGAAAGCTAGAAGTGTCATTCAAGCCAGACCAAGGATCCTGCTGGGATAAAGATGTCTAAGCTGAGATCAGAATGAATCGCTCGAAGTTACAAGATTAATTAGTGGCAAAGTAGGTTGCTGGAAGCCAGAAATTAAAAGCCTTAAGTAGAATTTGTCTATGTGTTACTGTGTGACTTGGAACTAGGCTTCATTGTTTCCCTATCTGTAAAAAAAAAAAAAAAAAAAAAAGTTGATACGCAGTATGTCAGTGGAATTATTATAAGGTGCTAACCATAGAAATGCTTTTCTAAAAACATTTATAAGTAACATATAATAAATACCCTTAGAATTAAAAACATAATTTACAGTATGTGTGTCCTGAGGTTACCGGGACAAAATTTTTTTCCAGTCTCAGTCAAGTTGGTCATCCTTGGTAAAGGAAAACATATGAACTAACCCGTGCAGATTCTGTTCTGACTGCTTTGAGTATAGCAGTTTTTATTTACATTTCATGCCCTCTTAGAGGGTCTTACCCAGTTGTTCCAATCTCTTGTGGGAGAATGTCATGCCCATCTCAGGTGTACACAGTTTGTTAACACAGAATACAAAGGAAAGAGGCTTCTGTATCCTGGCCAATTGAGGACGATGAGAAAATACAGAAAGAACACAGCAGTTGTGTTCTATTATTTTTTGAGTCTCATATCACATGCCTACAGTTTATAAAATCTAAACCTCACTATAGTCCTAGGAGGTCAGTCTGTCTTATCCTTTTTGTGCAAGGTTCTATGGATTGGGAAATGGAGACTTAGATTAAGTAGTATGACTAAGGTCACGACGCTAGGAAGTGGCAGAACTGTATTTGGAATCCAGTTTCCACTAATTTTGAAGATTGTAGCAGTCTTTCCTCCTTTGAGCTAGGATGCCAGTTCATCCCAAGTGAATTCTGAAGACACTTAAAAGTAACTTGAAAAACTCTTCAGAACTACAAATTAATTGCAAAATAGGAAAGCCACCTCCCCTCTTCATGTTTGACATTGATTAAGAGGAGGAAGGAAAGGCAGGCAACTAAAACTGTCATTTCATTGCTTTTTGGCGATTCCCAAATAGATTCTCTGAACTGGCCCAAATTATAATCACTAATGAGCTTATTGTGTGCCAGGAAATGTTTTGAGATTTTACCACATAGAACTCATCTGATCCTTACCACAACCCTCTGAAGTAGGTACTGTTATTTGTATTCCCATTTTATAGAGGAAGTACACAGAGGTTAGGTGACAAGCCCAAAACTACCCATTGGGTAAGTGGCAGAGCCTGGACTCTAAGCCAGATGATCTGGTTCATAGCCATAATGAAGAGTGCCTCACTGTGCTGCTAAGATCAGTGTAGTAAATGTTTCTAGGAGGATTAGAATTAAACTAAATAGGCTAAACATGCCAATGTCATGTTTTTGTAGAGCCTTTGCAAACTCCTAATTGACTCAAAGTTCTCTCAAGTGTCTAAACCCCCACATCTTTGGGGGAGGCCTATAAAGAAAACTCCTGTCCTCATCATTTTATTAGTCTTAAGTACTAGAATACCTCACTAAAAAACAAAAATCTAGTCTTTGTCTAGCCAGCATTATGTTGGAGAAACCCACCCCAAATGCTTCCATGTACATGTTTTTATCTTGATCAACCCTAATGACATAAAAACAGGCTCAAGTATTACCATGCTAGGGTAGGATATGAGGACTGTCTGGCTCTGGTGTCTTTTCCCCCACTGACTGTCAGGATTGGTTCAATTCATGCAGTTCTCAGCTGTGCAGTCTGGTGGCCTCTTCCTTTCTTATGGCTCCATGTCCTCTGAAAGCATCCATCCTGGTGGAAAACAGTGCTGTCCCAGTATTTATAGGAAGCTTACTCCTATATCTTACTCATGGTAATGGGAGGCAAACACTTCAATTAGTGTATCACTTTTTCATGAGAGACCCACTATTAAGAAGGATGGTGGTATCAGAAAGCCTGACTTGGAGTGTCTCTACCACTCTTGCTGCTTCATGCTGTGATCTTGAACAAGACACAATGTTTCTGAGCTTCAATTTATTTCCCTCGATTCATAGTGATGTTGGGTAGCTTATCTAGTCTCTTTATTTGCTTTAAAATGAGTATAATGGTACCTACCTCAGTTTCTACTCAAATTCTTGAGAGAAGCAAATGAGAATTTATTAGAAGACATTTTTGAGAACTATAAAGTACAAATCTGCACTTGGATTTGGTGCATCAATAGTTATAGTAGTGATGACAGATGCCTTGGATATGGTTGACATCTGTTTTAAAATGGCTTTTTCTCCTTAGGAAGATAAGGGAGTATAGTCACAAAAGGAATATAGTTAAAAGGGAAGAGAGCAGAGGGAATATGCCCCTTATGTATAGTCCAGGGTTTCTCAGCTTCTGCAGCATTGTTCTTTGTTGTGGGACTGTTGAGTGCATTTTAGGAGTTTTAGCAATATCCCAGGCAGCCACCCACTAGATGCCAGTAGTTCCCTCCCCACATGTGACAACCAAAAATGTATCCAGGTTTTATTGCTGTGTGTCCCCTGGAAGGCAAAATCATCCCCCATTGAGGGTTCTTCACTCAGAACCTCCTGCGGCCTGTGTGATCTGAAGATGAATAATTCTTACAAGGAGGTAGAGGGCCTAAAAGGTCGAAAAGCACTGTTTTGGTATGGTAAGGAGCTGGAAGTTTAGACATCTTAGTGTAGTAGATGCTGCTGTCTCCACATGGTGGCACCTGACTTGGTGGCTTTCATAATTCACCTAGTTGTCCATTCACCCATTCATCAAATTACATTGTTGAACACCTGCTATTGTCCAGGCACTATGGTAGATCCTGTAGGGGGAAATAAGTGTGCAAGACAAGAAGGTCCTGCCACCCGAACTAGTCCCAGGCAGCTTATAGAGGAATCCCTTTGTGGGAGGTAAGTGTACTGTGGGTGGTGAGTATATTGTGAGTGGCACACTGCTACAGCTGTGTCTGTGGGGCTTATGGTAGCTCCATGATGGTAGTCCTTCTGTCTCCTCTACACCACCCCCTGGATACTTTCTCTCTTCAACATTGTAGTTTTATCTCATTGAAGGAATAGATGCTTCAGGCATATGAATGTACATAAGACTATTCTCAGAAAATTCATTTTATAAATGCAAACTGGTTAAGTTCATAAACCAATGGTATTAAGAAAGTCTATGACATTTAACCCTTAAAGAATCCACCAAAGTTCTTCCCCTTACCCAGGCTTTAAAATTCAGAAAGTCCTTGCTGACCTAGGGAGAATCACAAACCCTCCCAGTCCCATTACCTGTAGTGCTGCTTGATCAAGAATTGCCACCCTCATATCTGTTTGGGTGGTGGTCCTAGATTCCACTGCATCCTGATAAACTAAGAGAACTATTTAAAAAGTCAATTCAAAATATTTTTCTGTCTTAGAAGCAGTATCCTTTTGTGCTTAAGAGTTTTTTTGTGGCTAAGGAGCTGATTTTTATGCACTTTTGTATGACCATTGCCAATAAGGTATAGATGTGAATAATATTCATCAAGAGGAGCCATCAACCATGGAAAATTTTTAGCATGGTCTCAAAGGATTACTGTAGAAGGAGTCTACCTTTCATAGTCTATCTTAAGACAGTCTTTTAACAATAAAACAAGAATCTTTATTGACCAGCAGTATCATCTTCCTTTAGTGGTTATCTTTTAATGTGCCAGACTCAATGGTAGGATTTGGGGACACAGCAGGGCAGAAGACAGACATGGTCCCTGCTTCAAGGTCAACCAAAAAAGTTTGCAAATTAAATAATTTTAGGTATCGATAAATGTGATGAAGAAAGTAAGACAGAGTGATGTGATAGAGTAATAGGGACTGTAGTGGTTGGGATAGACCTCCCTAGGAGCTGTCATTTCATGGGACACCTAAATGACAAGGAGCCGCCTAGGTGAAGAATGGGGAAAGAACATCCTTTGCAGACGGAAAGAACAGTTGTTTCTAAGACCTAAAGGTAGCTAGGATCAATTCTAAACTTAGTCTTTTAGAGTCACAGAACATTCCCAAGTTGCATTTGTAAGTTTTTTCTTTGATCTATCCTTCTTACCATGTGAGCATGGTTTCATTCCTACTGTGTTCTTGCTTCTGGACTGAATTCAGACTCCATGAACTCACATGTTATCCCAAATGAACACTCACCTCTTCCTTGGGTTCCTCTATAAGCCATGTCTCTCCTAGCAAATTATTTATTTTCATTTTCTTTTTTTGTACTTAGGGATTACTAGCAACAACATGGGAGAAGTTGGGTCAGTTTTTTTGAGTTTCAAGTTTGAACTGCAAAACTGATCAGTATAGAAGTTTAAATTTCATGGGCTTTTATTCTCATTGAAAAAAAATGTAATTTTTCTCCCCGCCAATGGTCTCCAGCCTCCCTTAATCTTGTTTTGTAATTTTATATGGAAGAAACTACAGAAAATGAGATTGAGAAATTTACTTTTTATTTCCAGCTTGTGAAGCTCTAGCTTACTCTTCTGGTCTGGGAAATGGACTTAAAACTTCACTGATACAACTCCGTCTTCTCCTTATATTGCTTTAAAATATTTTAACTGCATACAAAATGTACATCTTAAATGATTTTTAGTAAGTTGGCTCCTTGATTTTAGTGAGTTCAGACCTCTGCCTCTGCCAGCTCTCTGCCCTGATGTCCTTTCAGGATGCTGCTCTCTTCCAGTCCCAGCCCCAGCCCCAGCCCCAGCCCCAGCCCCAGCCCCAGCCCCAGCCCCTGGCCTAGCGTCACTGACCCCACATGGAGGTCTGACTGGGCAGACAGGGACAAAGTTTGTTCTCGCAAGTGTCATTTAACATTGGTTCATCTCTCTCCTTCCCTTGCTTCACCTCTTCTCACCCTATTCACATTGGTTATTTCTTCACTGTAAAAACATTTACTTAAGTACCCTGTCAATCAAGTGAAAACCATTTGAGCTTAGAGGAAAGATGAACACAAAATATGATCAGGCAGCAGATAAATTAGACTTCTCATGGGCCATAGTCAGCCTGCACATGTGTTTTATTTATCTATCTATCACAATACTGAAAGTTGTTTGTCTTAATGCAGTTGACATTCTTTGAAAATTAGGCTGTTTCCCATAAAACCTGGACGATGAAATTGGGGGGTCTGGCCTGTGTCTCTCTGTCCTTGAATATGGCAAAGATTGAGGAAGGTGCTTGGCATAGGGCAGAGGCCGTAGACATAAAAACCTCAATCCTTCAAGGTCTCACTTGCTGAGGTGTCAGATCTGAATGTTATCCTGATAGCTACTTAAAGCCCTAAGAAGCTTTTAACCTGAAATATCACCTGATCAACTTTGCATGTTGGAGGCAGGTTGAGGAATCCTTTGGACTTGTCAAGTCAAGGCAGGGAGATCTCTAGGAAGCTCTTGTAGTAAATCAGAGGGGAGGCCTAAGAAGCTGAACAAAGGAACTGCTGCACTGTAGCTCCAGGAGTAGTGGAAGGAAGTGCTATATGAGAAATAACGAGTTCAGAGTAGAAGGAATCTCCTGTCAGAGTGACTTCTGACTGGTTCTTGGAGTGCCACTGGGGTGCTGCTTTCATGTTGGGTAGGGCTCTGCTGGTCTGTGACTTGCTTGATGGTTTGTGAAACTTATTTGCATTTGTATATTTTCTGGTTTGAAAAGTCTGCATCAGGGTCTGCGGTCTCAACAACAGAACCCAAATGTGGCTGCTTTAGGTAGAATAGGTCAGAAGGCCCCTGTAGTAATTTGTACACATTCCATCAGTTTTTTAGTAAGTCAAAGATACTTGAAGAACTCCATGCCTGTGATGAGCATTACTATGTGCTGCTTTCAGAGTTCTTGGTAGGAGTGGACAAAAATAAGGAGTGAGAAGCAGAGAGGGTGTGCAGTGGTGGTGCTAAACTAACATAAGGGTGTTGCCTAGGAACTGGGGGTATGCAGGGGGTGCGTGTGAAAAATACAGTCCCCAATCCTCACCTCAGATCTACTGAATCATACCAGTAGATCTGGAATGAATCTACTGGAATGGAGGCTTGGTCTGGAGGCTTGTCCAGAAATTTGAATTTTGAACAGATTCTGGTAATTCTAATGGATAGTTTGGTTTGAGAACCACTTCTTAGGAGAAGGAGACCCTTAAGAGCAGATGTATATTTTCAATTAAGTTGCACATTTAGAGAGTCCACTTATTCACTTAGCAACTCTTTATTGAATGATAATCATGGGCTTGCTGCGGGCCAGGAGCTGGGAATGCAGCTGTGAGTGACAGGGTGTGTTTACTGCCCAGAGAGTCTTCCAGACCAGCAGAATGGACAGACGTTCACCTGGTAATGCCTCCATGACAGCATCACTACAAGGGGAGCACAACAGATTGTGGGCACCAAAGCAGGGATCTGTTCTAGACTCTGGCATCAAGACAAGGCCTCCTTTGGGCATGAGGCAGAGCTGCCCAACAGTGGGAACAGCATGTACAAAGACCTCACATAGCAGAGGGTGGGTTTGCTGGAGCTGTGATAGAAGGCTGGGATGTACAAGAGTGTGTAGGGTGTTGGAGGGGGAGTGTAGGATGTGGTAAGGAAAAGAGGAGTTGTGGGAGAAAAGGCCGGCAGAAGGGGTAAAGGGGAGACTGGAGGCACTTGGGTTTGTGGCTGGACTCAAGATGCCAAAGAGCAAGCACTTGAGGGGCTTGAAGTGAGGAAGGATACATGGGATCCTTGAGGACCTGTGGGGGATCCTGGTCTTTTAAGTTCTGTGAGTTGATGGACACCAGCATGCCACCATCCATACATTATTAGGTCAGGCTTAGTACTGGCCAAAGCCCTGGAGACTGGTTAGGCATGCTGACCTCCTTGGGAGGTGCTGGAAGTGGATATGGCAGGCAGTCTGCCTGAGCTATGTTCCAGCTACTCTGGTGAGGGCCCTGCCTCTGTGTGCAAAACACTGTCACTTTCAAGTCTGTAACACTCATGTCTGGTCTATGTCTCTCCCCTAGATCCTGCCTGGTCTCTATATTGGCAACTTCAAAGGTGAGTTAGTTTTGTTTTGTTTTTGTGTTTTTGTATTATTGTGGTAAAATATGTATAATATAAAATATGCCATTTTAATTATTTTAAGCATACAGTTCAGTGGTGTTAACTATATTCACATTGCTAACTATAGCACCATCCATCTCCACAACTTTTTCATCTTCCCCAACTGAAAGTTAGTACTTCTAATACCCATTCAGTACTAACGATAATACCCATTAAACACTACCTCTTGATCACCACCCCCAGCCCCTGGAAACCACCATTCTACTTTCTGTCTCTATGAATATGACTACTGCAGAAACTTTATATAAGTGGAATAATACAGTATTTGTTCTTTTGTGTCTGGCTGATTTTACTTGGCATAATGTCCTCAAGGTGCAGCCAATTTGTAACATGTCAGAATTTCGTTTTTAGGGCTGGATAATACTCCATTTTATGTATATACCACATTTTGTTTATTTATTCATCTATTGATACACATTTGGGTTGCTTTCACCCAAAGGTAAGTTTGCTTTTTAAAAGGTCATCAGTTTTAGCCTTCTCACACATGATTGAACCAAGGTATAAACTCAGTTTATTCAAAGCCTGGTCTGGACATGGCCACCATATGTGCTCAGGCTCCTTGTAGGACCCTCATTCTCATGCCCCGACCCCTTAGCTAATGCTGACAGAATGATTTAGACTGTGCAATTTCCAGTTTGACCTCTGATCTTCATTTAAATTCTGCACACTTATTGGAACAAGATCTGAACAAAATGGCTAAAAGATATGCTTAGCAGCCATGGAATTTATTTATAATCTTTTATCACTTTTTTTCTAGATATTATTAATAAATTTTCAGAAACTTGTTTGTTTTAATCACCTGGAAAAAATAAGAGGCAAATTTATCTTTGGCAGATTATTCTCATCTTATGATGACTTTTTTTTTTTAAAGATTTTATTTATTTATTTTTAGAGAGAGGGGAAGAGAGGTAGAAAGAGAGGAAAAGAAGTTTCAATGTGTGGTTGCCTCTCGTGTTCCCCTTACTGGGGACCTGGCCCACAACCCAGGCATGTGCCCTGACTGGGAATTGTACCTGTGACCCTTTGGTTCGTAAGCCGACACTAAGTCCACTGAACCACATCAGCCAGAGCTGATGACTTTTCTTTTGACACATTCCTCTGAAGCTTATTAAATATGTATTAATTGATTTGCCATCAGCTATTGACTTTTTATTTTTAGCTTCTCTGTCTCAAAATGCTCTGTGATCACAGAGGTGAGTAGAAACCCATGGAGCAAAGTGCATGGAGGCAAAGAGGCAAGGAGGGGTGGGTTCCCATGCTGTGTGATGTCTTGAGTGTATCTAACTTGAAAACACTGTTTCTATAGCATGAAGACAGGATATACTACAGGTAGGAAACATGCAGAAACAAGTTGACTGTGGGGTCAAGAGAGCCAAACTTTGTCATGGGTATCTGAAATACAATTCTTCTCTCACTGTACAAGCCAGAATATACTGTTGTCATTTTTCTGGTTGTCTAAATTTGTGAGTTCAGATTCAAATTGATTATAAAAACAATCTTTATGATTTCTCTGCATAATATTTATTGCCTCTTTTTCCTTAGAAGGCCCTCCTCCTCAAAAAGAATTAAGCACAGGGAGGTGACAGCTAGGTGTCAGTTGCTATGAGAACATGTTAAAACTAGTACTGGAGTTCCTAAATCAGTAGGTTTTGTAATTCTGAAAAAGCACCAAGTGTTTTGTGGTAGGCAGCCCATTGGAGCCGGAATATATTAAAGAGCAAATATCTTTAGGAGTTTATTTAGTGAGTTTTTATTAACTGCTTTCATGGGGGGGGGGGTATCTTTGTATTTGAAACAGAGTTTAGGATAATTTCTTAGAAGTAAATTACTAGATGAAGTATTTACAAATTAAAAATTGTAATAAAGATCCAAGATGGCAGCAAAGCAGCTGGCAGCTCCAACCACTTACTCCTAGACCCAGACCAGAACTGCAGTCAAAACACAGAGTGGAGAGTGAGTAAAAGCATCTATGAGTGAGAGAGTATGTGGACCAGAGTGTGGGGAGTGCATGGCAGTAGGCAAGAACTGGCCTGCCCTGTGTTATAGTATAGCTGGGAGACTCTTTCCAGCTTCAGCTGGGAAAGATCCTGAGAAAAACTTTATCTAAAACTGTCAGAAGTTCTGAAAGGTGGTGCCCAGTCCTGTCCATAAGAGATGGTGTGATTTTTGGGGAGGGGAACCATGTGAAGAACTGGCCCCCTAGGGACCAGTGCTATATAGTGTGGAGGCCACGCAGAAACTATATTTAAAGGGTCCCCTACACCTGTGCACATAGGCATAGCAGCTCTGCTAGCTGAAAATGAAGATGAATAGAGTACACTGAAGGAATGGTAGGACCTAAACCAGCACAGCTTGAGAACAGAAGGCTGTTCAGAGAGGAGAATTTGGGCCAAACCTCCTGCAAGAGAACAACAGGCTCGGGACTGGAAGGCAGGAGCAGAATGCCTGAGTTTTGCTACAGCCAGCCGGATAGCCTTACAAGAAAGGCAAGCACAACCCCCACCTTTGGGATTACAGGTCCTGCAGATCTGTGAGTCCAGGCTCAGGAGTTTCCTGCTGGGTGGTACATTACCGCAGAGGAAATAAAGAAAAGGCTGTGAAAGAACCCTTCAACAGACACCTAGGAGCTGCAGATCCTTGGGCACTGATCTACTAAACCCAGCAGAGCAGAGAGAAAATAGAGACTGGCACAACAAGGCGCTATCTTTTCTCCTGCATAGCTGTTAACATTCGTTTCTTATCCTTCGAGTTTGGGCATAATATGGCACCAGGTTTTATATTATTGTTATTTCAGATCCTATATTTTGCTCTTCCCTTCTATTCCATTTTACCTTCTTTCTTCTTATTATTTTTGTTTTAACTTCTATTTTCTCTCTTGCCACAACTTGTTTTTATTCCACAGTCTAACTATGTCTTCTTGCTCCAGCCTTTCAAAACCATTTGTAATTGTCATTAGTCATCTCACATTCTTTTTTCAGTTCTTAAAATACCCTTATTCTCTCCCCACTGTTATCAGTCTTTGCTCGTTGGTTGTGGATAAGGTGGTGGTTGTTTCATTTCTTCAATCTTATTTCTAAATAGTCACTATTTTTGAATTTCAATTCTCAAATTTTACCGTTCCCTTCTCTTACTACATTTTACTTTCTTCCTGCCCATTTTTCATTTTAAATATTAATTTTCCCTGCCTTAGCCTTGTTTTCATTCCACACTCTTAGTATTCCTTCTCTCTCTATCCTCTCAAAATAATTTCTTTCTTCTAGACATCTCATAAGCTTGCTCTTTTTTTCCCCTCATATTCCCATCCCACCTATATAAATCTTAGCCCATTTGTTGTTGATATTTCTGTGGTAGATCTTTTTCTCCAGTTATGTCCCTATTATTTTATATATATATATTCTTTTCATTGTTTTCTCTCCCTCTCTCTCTCTCTCTCCACACACACACACACACACACACACACACATAAACTTTCTGTTTAAAGCTAATACTATGTTTCCTTTCTCTTACCCCATTCTGCCTCCCTTCTTTACTTTTTTATTTATGATATAAATTTTATTTTCTTACTCTTTGTCTTGTCTATATTCCCAACTCATACTATTGTTCCTCCCTGGACCCTTACAAAATCACTTAATGTTGCAATCATTTCACATTTGTTCTAAATTTCTTATAATAGTCCTAAACCCTTTTCACCTTTATTAATATTGGCTTATTTGCTATTAATAGTGTGGTTGTGGGTGAAGGTTTTTGCAGATGTGTGTTTGTGTCCTGGGCTGTTTGGTTTTCTTCTGGTAACACCTGTACCATAATGTACAAGACATGGTAGGCAGAGTGACTCTCAATCTGCCACCAGGAGGGAAGGGCCCACCAAAGAAAGTCAACAACAACCAAAACCCAATTACAACTAGAGAGCCGCATAAATGGCATAATGGGTATCAATAGCATCCAGTTCAGGAGATCAAGGAGCCTCTACCACTGATCCCCACAGGTATCCTAGCACAGAATGTCACACCATGAAGACAGGGTGTCGAAGCAAATCAATCTAATACACAGAAACAAACAAGAAAGGTCAGCTAAAAAAGAAATAACCCCCAATTGAAAGGAAAGGAGGAATCCCCAAAAAGACTACAAAATGGAATTGAGGCAAAAAAACTACCTCACAATAAGTTGGAAATAATGATCAGAAGGACACTCAAGGAGCTCAGTGTGAACTACAAAGAACTCTAGAGAAGCTACAAAAAACTTACTGTGAACTACACCAGTATGGAAGAGGACATAGAAACTATTGATAAGAGAGCCAAGAGGAAGTGAAAAATATAATATCTGAAATGAAGAACATGATAGAAGGAATTAAAAGCAGGTTAGATGAAGCAGAGGATCGAATCAGTGAGCTGGAGCACAAGGTAGAAGAAAATTCCCAGAAAAAGCAACAAAATGAAAAAGGACTCAAAAAAAATTAAGAGGGGATGAGGGAGATGCTGGACAACCTGAGATGTAATAACCTATGTAATAGGGATATCAGAAGGAAAAGAAGAAGAGGGGCAAAGGATAGAAAGCCTGTTTGAAAAAGTAATGAGAGAAGACTTCTCTAACTTGACAAGAGAAAATGTCACATAAGTCTAGGAAGCACAGAGAGTTTCAATCAAGATGAACCTAAAGAAGCCCACTCTAAGACACATCATAATTAAAATGGCAAAATTCAAAGACAAGAGAGAATCTTAAAGGCAGCAAAGGAAAAATAGCTAGTAACATACAAGAGAGCTCTGGAAAGGCTAGTGACTGATTTCTCAACAGAAACATTACAAGACAGAAGAGAATGGCAAGAAATATTCCAAGTAATGAAAAGTAAAGGCCTGTAACCAAGACTATTCTACCCAGCAGGGCTCTCAATTAAAATGGAATGTGAATTAAGAAGTTTCCCAGACAAAAGAAGGCTAAAAGAATACACCTCCACCACACCTGCATTGAAAGACACACTAAAGGGAGTAATTTAAGAAAATGAAGAAAATAGAGAGAGAGGAGGGAACACGAATTCAAAGGGGAAAAATGGCAATGAATAAGTACCTGTCAATAACCTTAAATGTAAATGAGTTAAATGCTCCAATCAAAAGACATAGGGTAGCTGAATGGATAAGAAAACATCACCCACATATAGGCTGTTTACAAGAGACCCACCTCAGAACAAGAGATCTACACAGACTTCAAGCAAAGAGGGGGAAAAATATATTCCAAGCAAATGGACATGAAAAAATTGTCTGGGTAGCAATACTTGTATCAGACAAACTAGATTTCTAAACAAAGGCCATGAAAAGAGACAGAGAAACATACTTCATCATACTTAAGGAGAGAATCTATCAAGACAATATAACCATTGTAAACATATATGCACCCAACATAGGAGCAACCAAATATATAAGGAAAATCATGGAGGACTTCAAGAAAGATATAGAGTGCAATACACTTATAGTAGGGGACTTTAACACCCAACAGTCAAGAGTATCCAAACAAAGTATCAATAAGCATATTGTGACACTGAATCAAATGAACTTAACTGATATATACAGAACCTTTCACCCCAAAGAAGCAAAATAATACATTCTTTTCAAATGCACATGGAACATTTTTGAAAGTAGACCACATGGTAGGACACAAAACAAGCCTCAACAAATTCAGGAAAATTGGAATCATATCAAGCATTTTGGATCACATTGGCTTGAAACTAGAAACCAACCTCAAGCAAAAAATTACTCAATAAAATTCAAATTCATGGAGACTGAATAACATGCTGTTAAATAATGAATGGGTCAAAAATGAGATCAAAGAAAAATCAAGAAGATTCTGGAAATATATGAAAATGAACACACAACAGCCCAAAACCTATGGGACACAGTGAAGGCAGTCCTGAGAGAGAAGTTTACAGAAATACAGGCCTACCTAAAAAAGATAGAAACATTTCAAATAAAAACAACCTAACCCTACATCTACAAAAACTAGAACAACAACAACAAAGCCCGAAGCAAGTAGAAGGAAGGATATATCAATATCAGAGCAGAATTAAGTGACATAGAGACTAAAAGAACTTTTCAAAGGATCAAAAATCCAGGAACTGGTTCTTTGAAGAGATAAACAAATCAACAAGCCTTTAACCAGACTGATCAAGAAAAAAAGAGAGTGGACTTAAATAAACAAATGAGGAGAAATTACTACTGGTACCACAGAAATACAAAGGATTGTCAGAAATTACTACAAATAAATATATGCCAAGACAACCTGGGTGAAATGAATAAATTTCTAGAAGCATAATAACCTTCCCAAACTGAATCAGGAAGAAGCAGAAAGCCTAAACAGACTAACAATGAATGAAATTGAAGCAGTAATCAAGAAACTCCCAGCACACAAAAGCTCTGGACCAGATGGCTTCTCAGGTGAATTTTTCTAAACATTTAGGGAAGAGTTAACTTCTGTCCTTCTCAAACTGTTCCAAAAAATTCAAGAAGAGGGAAGACTCCCAAATTCTTTTTATGAGGCCAGGAAAGACACAACAAAGAAAGGAAACTACAGGCCAATATAGCTGATGAACATAGATGCTAAAATCTTCAACAAAATATTTGCAATCCAGATCCAGTAGTGCATTAAAAAGATCATCCATCGTGATCAAGTGAGATTCATCCCAGGAATGCAAGCATGGTACAATATTCACCAATCAATAAACATAATACACCACATAAACAAAATGAAAGTCAAAAGTCACATGATTATATCAATAAATGCTCAAAAAGCATTGATAAAGTACAGTACCCAGTTATGATGAAAAATATTCAGCAAAGTCAGAATAGAAGGAGCATATCTCAACATAATATAGGCCATATATGGGAAACCTGCAGCCAACGTCATACTCAACAGGCAAAAACTAAAAGCTTTCCCTCTAAGATCAGGAATAAGGCAAGGGTATCCACTTTCACCACTTCTATTCAACATAGTACTGGAAGTTCTAGCCACAGTGATCAGACAAGGAAAAGAAGTAAAAGGCATCCAAATTGGAAAGGAGGAAGTACAACTGTCACTGTTTGCAGATCACATGATAGTGTATATAGAAAACCCTATAGGCTCAACCAAAAAAACTACTATACCTAATAAGCGAATTTGGCAAAACTGCAATACAAAGTCAATATTCAGAAATTGAAGGCTCTTTTGGACATAAAGAATGAATTGCCAGGAACAGAAATTGGGAAAAAAATTCCATTTACCATAGCAACAGTAAAAATAAAGTACCTAGGAACAAACCTAACCAAGGAGGTAAAAGACCTGTGCTCAGAAAACTACACAACACTAAAGAAATAAATGAAGTAAGACACAAATGAATGGAGGGATATACCGTGTTCATGGATTGGAAGAATTAATATCATCAAAATGTCCATACTACTCAAAGAAATTTATAAATTCAACTCAATTCCTATTAAAATACCAATGACATATTTCAGAGGTATAGAGTAAACATTTCAAAAATTTATATGGAATTATAAATTATCCCAAATACCCTCAGCCGTCTTGAGAAAGAACAGAGTGAAAGGGATCACAATACCTGATATTGAACTATATTACAAGGCCACTGTAATCAAAACAGTCTGGTACCAGCATAAGAACAGACACATAGATTGATGAGATAGAATAGAGAGTGCAGAAATAAACCCATGTCTCCATGGTCAATCAATATTAAACAAAGGGTGCAGGAGCATAAAATGGAGTAAACATAGCCTCCTCTATAAATAGTTTTGGGAGATATGGACAGGTATGTCCAAAAAAAATGAAACTAGACCATCAATTTACACCATACACCAGAATAAACTCAAGATGAATAAAAAACGTCAAAATAAGTCATGATACCATAAAAGTCTTAGAGGAAATCAGGTTAAAAGTTTTCAGATATCCCACACAGCAACTTTTTCACCATTATATCTCCTAGGGCAAAGAATTTAAAGGAAAGAATAAACAAATGGGAGTACATCAACTTAAAAAGCTTCTGTATGCTAATGAAAACATGAAAACTGTATGGGAAAACATATTTGCCAATGATACTTAAGACAAGGGTTTAATCTCTTAATAATCTCTTATTAAGGGTTAAATATATAAAGAACACATAGGACTCAACACCAGGAAGACAAAAAAATCCAATTTAAAATTGGCAAAGGACCTGAAGAGACACTTCTCTAAGAAGGATATACAGAGGGCCCATACACATGTGAAAGAATGGTCAACATCACTAGCCACCAGAGAGATGCAAATTAAAGCCATAATGTGATACCACTTCACACAGGTCACAATGACCATCATTAACAAATCAACAAACAACAAGTACTGGCAAGGATATGGAGAAAAGGGAACCCTAGTGCACTGTTGGTGGGAATGCAGACTAGTGCAGCCACTGTGGAAAACAGTATGGAATTTCCTTAAAAAACAAAAAATGGAACTTACTTTTAATCCAGTGATTTCACTGCAGAGATTATACCCTCAGAATCCTGAAACACCCATTCAGTAGAACTGCTGCCCCTCAATGTTCATAGCAGTGTTATTTATAATAGTTGGGTCCTGGAAACATCCTAAATGCCCATCAGTAAATGAGTGGATAAAAAAACTGTGGTACATTTACACAATGGAATACTACACAACAGAAAGAAAGAAGGAGCTCCTACCCTTTGCAACACGTGCATGGAACTGGAGAGCATTATGCTAAGTGAAATAAGCCAGGTGGTGAAAGATAAATACCATATGATCTCACCTATAAGCAAAACCTAATCAACAAAACCAACAAGCAAGCAAAATATAACCACAGACAGTGAAATTAAGAACAAACTGACAGTAGCCAGAGGGGAGGTAGGAAGGGATACTGGGGGAGAAAGGGGGAAGGGTTTTCAGGAACATGTGTAAAGGACCCATGGACAAAACCAAAAGGAGAGTAGTATCAAGAGTGGGAAGTAGGGTTGGCTGTGGTGGAGGAGAGTGGTGGGGGAGAGTGATGGGGGAAAATGGAGACAACTGTACATCAACAACCTCAAAAATATTTACACAATGTTGTAAATTTTGGTACATTTACACAATGGAGTACTACACAGCAGAAAGAAGGAACTCATGCCCTTTGGGATAGCATACATGGAACTGGATACTATTCTAAGTGAAATAAGCCAGGCGGTGAAAGACAAATACCATATAATGTCACCTATAACAGGAAACTAATGAACAAAACAAACAAGTGAAATAGATCCAGAGACATGAAAATAAGAAACAAACTTACCAGAGGGGAGGGGTGAAGGGGATAATGGGGAAAGAAAGGGAAGATTCTAGTTAAGGAACACATATAAGGGACCCAGGAACATGGACAACAGGGTGGGGAATGACTGTGGGAGGAGGGGTGTGTGGGCCAGGAGAGAACATGGGGGCAGGGACTGGGACAGCTATAATTGAGCTACACTAAAATTAAATTAAATTAAAATTAAATTAAATTAAAATTGTAATAAATATCAACCAAATTAAATACCATATTTTCAGACTATAAGACACACTTTCCCCCTCCCCTCAAATTTGTTTGTTAATGCTGCTGTTGAGTTCTGTTTACATTTACATTGGTGAAGTATTATGTTATTTATGTTATTAAATATTTTACCACATTTTTGCTTCAAATTTTTTCCCTGTTTTCCTCCTCTAAAACCTAGGTGAGTCTTATGGTCCAAAAAATACAGTACTTCTGCCAATAGTTTGTGAAAGTTTTATCCTTACACATAAAAGTATACTTTCTTACAGAAGGGCATTGTGTACAGCTTTAAGGAAATATTTAAACTTTTTTTGTACTAAAATCTGTACCTATTTTCTAAATATCAAGTGACATGGGAATCCTTCAGTTCTAGGATTCTTGCTTTGTGGATTTCACCCATTAGAGGGTTCTTCAGCAACCCACCCACACCTGTCTTTGTTCAGACAGTTGGTGTTTTGTCATCATCTTCCGTTATCCTGACATTAGTATGTGGTTGTATTTTATTCACATATTAATTCACCAAGCATTTCTTAAACACTTTCCAAGTGTGAGGCTTATCTCAAACAAAGGCATGAGAGTGCATTTACTACACAAGAAGCTGCAAGGAAGTGTGTCTTATATGGTTGCCTGTGAATTAACTCAATTGTTTCACAAACTTGTTGCAAGCTCCCAATGTGTAGGGCACTGTGCTAGGAGTCTGGTGTGGATAGTGTCCTGACCCTCAGTGGTTCAGAGTAAGTGGGGTGGTGTGGGGGATGGTCAGGCACAGAACAGGACTGGAAAGAAGCTGTGGGGATGCTGGTCTTGGAATTCAGTTACCCCATAGCCCACAAGCCAAATGTTTGCCCTCGATACTTTAAGCAACCTGTACATGAAGGGATGAGAACATCAGCACCGGAGGGCTGAGCCAGAAAAGGCAGCTGAAGCACCCACTTCATGCCTGGTACACTATAGTTAAGGCAGGCTCAGGCCCTCCTTACCTTCCCTGTCTGTGAAATGGGAACCATAAACCTGCTTTGGGCTGTTGTGGAAGGAGATAGATGTTCATAAAACACCCACTCCATTTCAGGTGTGCAGTAGGCACTGAGCAGCATTAGTCAGATAGCAAGTGTGAAAACCCAAGGTAAAAGGATCATGACTTCTCCTGGAGAGTGAATTCAGCTGTCATCTGTACTTTAGCATGATGTCTCATTTAGTCATTCTTCTCTTTTTAAATTACAAATAATACATGCCTATTGTAATACAACCACCAATGTTGAAATATGTAAAAAAAATTAGTGGAGTTTTTATTCTTTTTACTCTTCTAGAGATCTTTATTTTTCAGAGTGCGGATTGGCAGTGCTCCTCAAACCTTGGTTCTAGTGACCATGGTCTCCATCCAGCCATTGAGTGGCCTTCTGTTCCATCTCCTTCCTCCCTCCCCTCCATTCCCCTTTCCATCCTCCCTCCCTACCTCCCTCCCTCCCTTCCTTCCTTCCAGTGGAATCCTTTACATGCCACTGTACAATTTCCTGTTTCTTCTTTTTAACTTTGCAATGAATCACAGTTTCCCAACACCTGGTGATATTTTCCACCTAGAAAAAAACCCACAGACAAACCCAGCTTCTGGATCCCTATCTTTGATGAGAGCCTTTCTTTTGAGATGCTTATGACTGGTAGCTGGTTCTTGTCCAGATACAAAGAAAGAAGGGAGGGAGTGGGAAGTCAAAGCTCAGCTCCTCCCTAGGCCAAGAGGGTAGGGTTAGCTGCTTCCTCACCACTTAGCAAGTGCAGAATTAGATGTCAGTAGACACAGAAAGCCCTCATACTTTGAAGATGTCCTCAAAAATCTAGAAAAGTGGGAAGCAAGTTCAGGCACTGTGTGCAGGTGATGTACATGTCTGAGGTCTCAGAGCTTTTGTTCAGTGAGAATGGTTGTGGTTCCCTGGTTGCTCAGATGAGGCTGAGATGGTGAGGTACTAAATATTGATCTGTGGTGGTCTGCTGTTAGCTTAGCCTAGGAAAGCTGGGAGTTGAGTGTTTGAGCTTTGGATGGTGCAGTGAGAACTGGGAATCAGATGTCTTTGAAGTAAGCATACAGTTGGAAATATTCAGATGTCATGGAGATTGAGACCCATACCACAGCCTTGGGACTTAATCTGATTGCCGTGGTAATAATAATGATGACAATAATAACATTTAACTGCATGAATGCCAGCCAAACACTGTTCTAAGCATTTTGTATCATTTAGTACTTCTAGCAGACCTTTGAGGTGGTACTCTTACCATTTTTCCAATTTACAGGTGAGAAGAGGGAAGTACAGAAAAATTTGTTCAAGGTCAGGGCCAATAAATGTCTGAGCCAAGATTTGATAGAGAAGGAAACAGGTAGCAACAGCCCTATTTTGGCCCTCAGCCCTGGTTGGAAGTGTATCCAGTTAAAGGTTGAAGCTACTAACGGCTAATTTGTAACTAGAAGTTATTTTAATGCATACTAATTTATAACTCTAAAAGTCATTAAATTTTGCAGTGGGGAGTATAACTGCAAAACAGATTGCAGTCTCTTGCCCATCACTCAGCAGATTCTCAAATGGGGAGGCAAAAGTTGTTTTGTGAATGGCTCAGACATGACTTGGGGTTCAATGTCAAAGCAGAGGGAATTGGATCTCTTTAAAACAGAGACCTTCTTTCTCTTTTTCCCTGCCTCTTCTCATCTGTATGTCCATTCTTTTGAGCCCACAGTTCAGTGCAGCAGGTGCTTTGAGTTAGGGAAAAGCATTACCAAAGAAGTTCTTTCCAGCCAAATGCTCTTTCTTGAGCACTTGTGTTGTTAATGTTAATTTTTCATGCTTCTTTGACTATATTTTTAGAATTTTATTGAGAGGAAATTCTGCTTTACTTTGCTTGACTGGCTTATTTCCCATAGTCATTCTAGCATTTCCCACATCTTGGGACTGGTGACCTTTGTCTATCTTCTGTGTCAGTATTGAGTGCTAATTTTCTTTCTTAAGGAAGCATGTGGCTGTCACTTTGCCCTTTAGGACAGCATCTTATAGGAACCCATCTGCTGCTCAGTGAGGTCTACCCAGCGATGGGTGGGGTCTTCCTTCCAGCTAGGCAGGGAACATTTAATAGCAAAGGAGAAAGATCTGTTGTGTATTTTTATATCAGCACTCCCACTGTGTAAAGATGATGTTTGCTTCTTTAGAAGGCCAGCTAAATCAAGGGGCGTTGGAGATGGGGAGGGTAAAGGGAGACAGGCAACAAGAGTCCAGGGGCCAAGGGACATGCTGAGAGAGAAAGGAAAAGAAAACATTAAGCTGTTTAAGTTTATAAATCCAAATATGAGCCCTGGCTGGGTAGCTCAGTTGGTTACAGCATCATCCCAATACACCAAGGCTGCAGGTTTGATCTCCGGTCAGGTCACATATAAGAATCAACCAATTAATGCATAAATAAATGGAACAACAAATTTATGCCCCCCCATATCAATAAAATAAAAATAAAAATCCAAGCATGACAGTAATATGTAGAGTGAAAAATTCCCCAAAAACCTCATGTCCCAAGAGATAACGTAACAGTGTTCAGCAAATTTTCCTCTAGATTTTTTTTCATTTGAATTCTAAACTGCAATCTCCCCATTGATTTTATTAATACTGACTTGTTGCAACTGTGATGGCAAGTGGTTGTGAATTGTTTTCTAGCTTAGAAATGCATTAACATCTGTAGTCAGGAAGGGACACTATCAAAGGTCATTCTCTGGAGGCTGTCCAGGGTTCCCATATACAGTGCACATGATCTTCTAGGGTTCTTATTAAAAGTGCAGGTTATGATGTGTAAGTATGTAGTGGGCCTGGGAGTCTCATTTTTAGCATGCTTCCAAGTGATGCCCTACTTCTGTTTGACAGACCTGGATTTGAGCAGCACAGGACAGATCTCTGCCCCTGTGATTCTGTGCTCAGAGAAAGCTGATGTGACACTTTCAGGCTTATGCATACGCACAGGAGCCAGCTGACAGCCCCATGGCCAGAGTCTTACAGCTGTGTCTGTAGCTCATTACCTTAGTGCCCGTGGTTGTAGGCAGCCATCCAGAGACATCAATAATGTATAGTCCTGAAAAATCAAATATCCAGTGTCATCCAGAAGCTTTGATGAAGCATTGTATGCACTTTCAAATAGGTAGACAGGGCAGGTGCTTATGGGAAAGGGCAACTCCAAAGTGGTGTGTCAGTGCAGATGGCACCATAATGAAACAGAAAGGAGCATCGTCTACCAGGAACAGCCACTTCCTTTAGAGTCCAAAAGTCAGTTGTTTTACTGGTGGTATAGAGAGGCCTTCTGTATTCAAAGTGTATAATCTTATTCCCAAACCACTTTTTTTGATATCTTAATCTGTGTTACAATAATTTATTTATGGGGTGATGAAAATGTTCTAAAGTTAGCTTGTGGTGATGATTAAACAACTCCGAATATGCTAAAACCCTTAAATTATACACATTAAAAGGGTGAGTTTTATGGCATATGAATTGTCCCAATAAAGCTGTTTTTTAAAAAAGGAAAAATATATTTAAGCAACTGTTGACCTTTAAAATTCAAATCCTGGGCAGATTCAGAATCTGGAAGATCCTGTCCTACAGTCTCCGGAACTGACTTTGGAAGCTAACTGCTGCTCTGTCTCTAAAATCAAAGTAGTGATTTTAGATGTGCCAATCAAAAATAAATTTAGTTATATGCAAAGTATATAAAAAGAGATAGTACTAAATTTTCTACATCTAAATTATTCTGAGTATGGTCAATTATGAACTTTCAAGAAAGAAATATGGAAATCATTTTATATTTTTTTCTGGCTAAACTTTAGGAATCATTCACTTGCAGAGAATATTGAACTGTCTGTCTTCTTTGTCAGATGCCAGAGATGCAGAGCAGTTGAGCAAGAACAAGGTGACCCATATTCTCTCTGTCCACGACAGTGCCAGGCCAATGTTAGAGGTAAGAGAGCCATGTGCTACGGAGTGCCTAGGATGGTAGTGAAAGCAACTGTGTTCTCTCTGATGCCGGTGTGCCCCTGCAGTTGCTAGCTGTATTAGTTTTGGCTTAGGCCAGACTTATGTCCATGCCCTGTCTGTGGAAAGGTAGAAGGGTATATGGTTTTTCTGACTATATTCCTACTGCATTGCTAGCTTGGCTTTCTTGGCTGTTTACCAAAGAATAAGCTGATGCTGCATTTACTTCCTTCTGGATTTTAAGGACATTTTAAATCCGTTTCATTTCTTTCAAAATTATTTCCAGTTTTAGCCCTGGCTGGTGTGGCTCAGTGGATTGAGTACCAGCCTGCAAACTGAAATGTTGCTGGTTCAATTCCCAGTCAGGACACATACCTGGGTTGCGGGCCTGGTCCCCAGTTGGGGCCATGTGAGAGGCAATGGATTGATGTATCTCTTTCACATTGATGTTTTTCTCTCTTTCTTTCTCCCTCCCTTCCCCCTCTCTAAAAATATATAAATAAAATATTTTTTTAATTATCTCCAGTTTTAGCATACAAAAGAATCCAGGCTGCTTATTTCCTGATTTTTTTGTTTTTTGTTTAAGCTCAGTTATATACCATTTACATTTGGGAATAAAAAACAATGGGAGATAAATTGTCACTGGAGATTTTCCAAGGCTTTTCTGGTACAGAGACTATCAGTGTAAAAGCTGTTCTGTTTTTGATTTTTGAGAAAACAGGGTGTATCTGCCTGTACACTAATTTCAAAAACATCTTTACTATTACTGAAATGGATGGCTTCAGCTGTTGGCCAGGAGCAAATCTGTTTGTCCCCTAGCCTTGACAGAGACCAGGGTAGCTTTTTTTACAAAACAATGGAGGTATGGTTGTATTGCGTTTTTCTATTTTAGGGTGGTGGTAGAGAGAATGCAGTGACTTGTTCTGAAAGAAATAATCCTAGTTCACGCTGTTTTCATTTAAATTCATATTATGCAAGAATAGATAATATATTTTTATTTTAAATTTATCTGTTTTTCTTAGCCATTAGAGCTGCCAGATTGCAGTTAGTGTAAAACAATTGAAGACATGGAATGATAAGTGATTCTATTAGATGTTAATAGCACCAGAGAGCCATAGGTGGTAAGTAAAGCTCAGTTCATTTCTCCAGATCTGTTCTGGTGTTTTAGCTCATGGCTTTTTAAGGTGCTATAATTTGTGTTGCAGGAAGATTTTATTGAAAATCACAGCAACAATAATAGCACATCATTTTTGGCATATAACAATATTTTTGAAGATAGCTACTCCATTTTTTCATCTATGAATGACATTTTATATTTAAAACATAGCTAAGCTATGGCCACGATGGTAAGTTAAACATAAACTGGTCATGATTGATTCCCTCTTAAATCATAACATGAGGCTTGAGGTTTCCTTTATTTTAATAAATGATGTAGATGTCCTTCCTGCCCTCACCCTCCAAACCTGCCTCCCAACATCATATTGCATTTAGTGGAGCATGTTGTCATTTATGAACATGGCCCTTTAGTCTATTCACAGTGTAATTCCTCTCTAAATATAAGACCTTCAAGTATTAGAAATAAAAAGCTCCTGTCCTTATCTGTCCAACCTCCTTGTTTTACACACCAGGAAACAAAGGGCTGGAAAGTAAAACTGGTGGGACTGTAACCCAGCAGAGAGACCACTGTTTACGTAAAACCCTCAGAGCTTTGGACAAACTGTGTTCCATCAGTAATATACTACATATTTCTTTTATTTCTTCTATAGCTCAGTCTATAAGGACAAATTATGCCTTCAAAAAAAAGAAAGAGAAACTCTACCTTTTCTTCATGGGGATGGCTGTTATTTGACATCCTCTTGTAGTCTTCTGGTGCTTTTATACCTCAACTTGATAAAATACTTTCCAGTGATTTCATATTTATTAAGGGTTAGACCACTATTTTATACCATAGTACAATTTAATATTGCCCCTCTTATTGTATTCATCTTTAACTTCATAAGTAACTTATCAATACATTCTTATAAAAATTAAAACAATAACTTCTCTGATATAACAGTGGGGGAAAACTTAGGCACCAGAAGTTTTTGACCTGACATGCTCACATTAAGTTATTCAAATAGAGGAGACTCACCAGGCATGGATCAGATGTTTCACACCTTGGTTTAGCCTCTGTCTTGTGCATATAGGCAGACTTCTGTCTTTAATTTCAAAATCACTTCCAGAAGCCATGGTCTCACCCAGCCAGTGGTAAGTCAGGGTTGTTACTGGTTTAGAGTAAGATTGAATGCAAGGCTGAGCACCTGCCATGAGCTGCTCCCCATCCTGGTGAGGAGCCCTAATAAAGGCTGGAAGGATAAAGAATGAGGGACAAAAAAGCTGGCACCTGCTTCATTTTCTAAGAGCTTCAAAATCATGCATAGTTATCTTATGACCTCTGACTTACTCTGGGTAGTCCTAGTCTGGGGCTGGGCTGGAAGAGGGAGGGAGTTACTATCTAAAATTGAAAGCTTTCAGTCCTGTCACTTCCATGTAGGAGTTCTGTGAGTCCTGGTGTCATGAAATTATCTATGTATTGAGCAGTATGTTGTAGGTACTTCTTTGGAACATTTTCAACAAACATCTGAATGAGTTTTAAAGCACTGGGTGCTTAACATCACTTAGCAAGGAATTTTAGAATCTTTAGGTCTGCTCTTATTGTGATGGAAGCTGAGTGAGAGCAGGCAGTCATATTGTTCAGTGAGGTCTCTAAAACAGCGGTCATAGGTCAGGAGCTCAGTGACGATTCTCAAAGGATAGGCTGTCAAACAGTAGGCCTGGAATGTGATGCTTTGCAAAAAATAAGTAAGTTTAAGGAATTTAATACCCCTCTGGAAGATTCACAGTTGTGTTGACAAAATTAAGGTTCTCAAGTGCTGCATTGAAAACACATTTACCAGTCTTTCTGAGCAGGGAACCAATTTGTCTATGGAACTATATTCTACTGAATATGGTCATGGGGATGCAGATTAAGGAGGACCCTGGAAAGGGGCCTGCTGCCCCTTGGAGTCTAGGGTAAATCTCCTGGTTGAGTGCTTCTTCAGAGGAATGCTTGTACACCTGGTAAGCTTAGAGGACTAGAGTCAAGGACATGGCCAAGCCTGATCTTGCTACCAGCTGAGGCTGCCTGAGGATGAATTTTTGTGACATCCTGGTATAGGCAGAAGAGGCAGAATGGAAGATCACACATTGTGGCTTTTACATCACCTTGGGTGCAATGTCGTAACACCTGGCCAATAACGATACTATAAAATGCAGCCACCATGAAGGTCCTCATGAATGTGCTGGAGACATCTTTAGTTACTACACATTTATTGATTTTATTTAGGAAAGACTTCAAGGACTTGGTTGGTTTTAGTTAGATTAGATATGATTTTCCATTATTTGGGTAATTTTTGGAGGGGTTTTCCAATATGGCATTAGCAGGGTCTCACACTCTTTCCAGCAACCTGACAGGCAGAAGAATATGAAAGACACTGTTTTGGGGCCTCTGGAGAGGCTGGTCCTTGCCTCTGGTTATGGAGTAGAGCCAGCTTGTCTTTGATGCTCCTTTGATGGGTGAGACAAGATTACTTTATCTTCTGAACCAGGAAGTGAGGTGGTGACCTAAGGGAAAGAGGCCTCAATTATTCTCCCTTCCAAAGAATATTTGAGGAGTACATCTTCCAGAATGAAGACTCATAAAATTGGTAGAAACTTGGGGACCTTCATACTCACTGGAGTCAGCCCTAAGCTGACATATGAGATTCTGAAGAGCTCTGACTCCATGTTCATGTTAGCTGAACAAGGTCCAAGAGATTACCTATTTGACTCTATCACTATGTGCTCAAGGAAGGTGAAGTTCACAGACATGAAGAAGCTTGCTGTCAACCCAGTAGCTGGTGTGTGGCTTTATAGAAACCTGAATCTTCTCTCTCAGGTCAGAGATTTTTCTCAGAGTGCCTCGCTGCCTTGGTCCTCTAATAGAGCAGTCCCCAACCATTTTGGCACCAGGCACTGGTTTTGTGGAAGAAAACTTTTCCACGGACCAGGGAGCAGAGGGTGCTGGTTTCAGGATGATTCATGTACAGTACACTCAAGTACTATACACCTCCTGCTGGTACAGACCAGTTCCTAACAGGCCCAGACCAGTACTGGTCCACAGCCTGAAGGTTGGGGACCTCTGCTGTAATAGCATGACTGATGCCCCTGACTTTGCTAGCAGTATTAGTAGATATTGCCATATCAGTGTATGAAAGTGCATGTTTCCCCAGACCATCACCAACACAGTTTCATTCTTCTCAACTTTTTATTAGCAATGTTTTTGGTTTTTTATTGACTCAAATGCCTTCCTCACACTGTTCAGTCTCTTGTCCTAACATTTCTTTCCTTTGAAGACAGGGAGTTAATTATTTATTTATTTCTTGAGCTCCTACTACATGCTAGGCCCTAGGGTAGGTACTAGAGATAACAGAAGTAAGTCTCAATATCTGCCCTGGCAAAGCCCTTAGTATATAAACAAAATAGTATTATGGTTATTTTATAAGTATTAATAGTAATTACAGTCAGTGAAAAAAGAGTTCTGTCTCAGGGCAGTTCCCTGGTGCTAGAAATCACGTGGGAACAGAGATTGTGGAAACTCTGAGAACAAGGTCCCTCTTCTGCCATGTAGCTCTGAAGGCATTTGCAGTGACCAGGCATTTGACTAGGTTTTTGGAAAGGATTAGAAATTTGGAAAATCTGGTCCTTGGAATTCCAGCCAGGAGAGGCTAGTAGACAGTGACAAAACATGACTTCTTGTGGGGCCCTGGCTGCACAAGTTCACACCACTCTCATTCAATCCTCCCAGAACTCTGTGAGCCCATCAAGGCACATGGCATTGTCCTGGTCCCTTCACAGCATAATTGGGCCTGATAAGCTGCTCAAATCACTTGCTAGCAGGTGGCAGAACCAGGAGGGAAAAGTCATAGCAACATACATAATTTCAGTAGGAATTAAGCCCAGGCCTATAATTATAGCGTGTCACTAGGGGAAACCCTTCGTGTGTTTCTGTGTTTAGAACTAGATTGGGAAGTTGCTTGCATTTGGTTGAAAGTGTTTTCTTATTTGTGAGCTATGTCTTTAGCACCTACTGATTGCTTCAGATTTGAGAGGGGTAAAAACTCCTGTCACAAAGATGGTGCTTTTTCAAATCAGAAACCTCATATTGTTTAGTGCTGAGGAAGTAATATTGAGTAATGAAAGGCGTCTCTCTTCCCTTGAAAAAAGAAACAGAACTCTGTCTTTCTAATGTGAAAAATTTCAGAGTTTGTTTCATTTTTCATTCTGGGTATTTAACCAGAACACCTGCAGAAAACAAAACTATTTTTTTACTATTAACAAAAATGCTTTAAAAAGTATTTGCTGGGCTAAAAACCCAAAGAATTTTAATTTTTAAATAATATATATTTTAGGATTAAATAGAAAAAATATTGAAACAGATAGTTGTATGTATACCAAATAGGTTTGTGAGCTTGAATTCAGCTTGGAGAGTCTATTTTAAGTTGTGACTTTGATATTCTGAACCATTTAAGTTGCAGCTTTTTTATTATCATTTTTTAAGAATAAGATGTTTGCATAGGCAGACATCTCGGTGATTTATTCCTGGTGATTTCGTTTTATATTTCCTTTAACACTAAAGGCATTCCTTTTTGAGGTGTCCAGGTTGAAAATTTAATTTTGACAGTTTTGTCTGTAGTTGGCCAGTTCTCCTGGTTCTGACATTGTTATCTGTATGTCTGTTCTGCTCTTTTCATTTTCCCATTTATTTATGAGGAAACTAACCAAGGTAAGATGTTCAGTCTGTTTAGACAGTGGTACTGAGAGACTGAGGGGCTCCTGAAAGGACCTCATTCCCCTGCTACATGTCTGTCTGGTGACCATCCCCATTTCTCTCCCTCTAAAGTTTTTTTGGCTTCTCAACTGTAAAGCAAACCAAAAGCAAGCTTTTAAATGGCACTTGAAGTATAAGAAACTATGTTTCTTTGTGCACTTTTTTCTCTCATCCTTTCTTGCTCACCCAAGTACTACCCTCCACACAAAGCTCAGCCCAGCTCTCCTTCTTCTGAGAAGGACACTCCCAGTGCCCTTCAACCTCAGGGCTTCTTCCCTTTTTTCTGTAATACTTGTGTTTGTACTCTTTGCTGGGTTGTGAATTGTGTGTGCTCTGTGACAGCTCTTTAGTATATTGAGTGGCTTCCTTAACCTCTTTTTGATTATCTGTCTCTTTCCTGCCTCTGTAAGCTGGCCCAGGCCCACTGCCAGCAGGTGCCACATTTTGAATTTTGGTGTTCTCCTGCAACACTCAGCCTGGTCTGCTACATGGCATTCCCTCTTCAGATGCTTGCTTAGAGTAAGAGCCTCATACATTTATCAACTCCATTCCAAAGTGAGAAATCATGCCTTTGATTATTTGTGGCTCTTTGGTGTGGGAATAAGGGTTGAAAGAAGAGTTGTGCCAAGAATGATTTGTTAATCACAAGTAATCTGTGAAGCCAGAGGGTCTGGTTAAGTCAATGCAGCTTCATTTATGTGGGTTGTTTGTGCAGGTCCTCACTTGTAAGCATTGGCAGGTGTAGATGCCCTGTTTTATAGACCTGTTGTGGCCCATTGTTCAGGATTATTTCTTGCTAAGTTACTATAGCCAAGAGTCCTCTGTGAAACTTCTATGACTTTCTGTTTGATCTCTTGAGGGCCCTTCAGCTACCTTTGGTTTGCATTAGAAGCTTGGTCCTGCAAGGAGGACAATACACAAAAGACACAGCCAGTGAATAATAATTTAAAAGATTTGACACAGACAAGACAGCATGCTCAAGGCAGGGGCAGAGCTGGTTGAAATGTTGTCTCAGATTTCAGGGAGATTATAACCAGATCAGGAAGAGCTGAAAGAACATTTAAGGCACAGGGGCACGTGTCCTGGCTCATCAGGGAGAGCCTCGTTGCCTATGATCCTCCTCTGGTGGCCACTCAGTCAGACTGCATGGCCTCATCCCCAGCTGTGCCTTTATACCTGCTGACCACATCAGTCCTCAGCCCTCAGAACCCATGGGTCCATTCTGTCCATGATCTTCAAGTCACAGGAGCCATAGGCCACATTCCTCCTGGCACAAGAAGGATAATTGCTCAAAGCCACATGCCATGACTTGTACACAGAAGGGACTGGTCAGGTGTGGTTTATCCATATTAAGAAATGTTCTACTGCAATTCAAAAAGAAGTTTTATATGTGTGCACAGAAAAAGAATGTTAACCAAAAGAAGCAAGTTGTAGAGTAATATCTATAATACGATCCCATATAAGTAAAATTATCAATTATATATTTCTGCTCTATGTATAAAAATGTGTAAATGCACATATAAGGGTTTTAAAGGACCATATCAAATCTAAGAATGATAAAAAGAAGTAGGTAGGAGAAGAGAGTGGGAAGGATGAGTTTCACTTTTTCATATAGTGGGAGTATCTTCATTGTATCTCTCTGAATGAAGAAAGGTGGGACAGGAAGATAAGCAGGTGGGTGGACATACTCTTGATGTCATCATAGTGATAGGTAGATTGCATATGTGTGTACAGGATTGGCTGGAATAGGTTCTGTGTTTGGTAACAATGGTTCCCATGGATTCATATGTGAATGTGTGACATCAGACAAGCTACATTCCTGTTGTTCATGGTCAGGAGGTACAAAGCATTCATTTCAGTCATCTCCATCTTTAAAGGGAGTAGAAAACCTGAGACAGATTTTAAATGTATGCATTTTATTTTCATATACTTCTACTGTCTAATTCTGTCTATTTCTGTCTACTTCTACTTGATTATTTCAGTTAAATGAGTTTGTGACTTTCTGAGGATTCATAGTTCCCCTAGTTATATAGCTTGAAGCATTGGGCAAGATTTCCTCTTTGAATTGGCCATTGTTTCCAATGTGGATGATTTCAGTTACTTTACTGGCATCACAAAAGCATCATACTATCAAATCACTGATGAGGTACAGGACTTTTGCAAACAAGTCATCATTTAACCTGGAATGGTTTTCAGATTGACAGTTGTTTCCAGTGAACCTCAGTTGATTTCACCTCTCTAGGAAATTCTCTTTGATGCTGCCCCCAAATCAGTGGTACCTACTATACCAAAGGCTTGCAGCAGCTTTTATGTGTTGAGGTAAATTTGTTTGAAGCCAACCTCAGACTTAAATAGAAATGACTCAAATAGAAATGATTATGGTAGGTATCGAAAACTGTCTAGTAATTGCTGTTTCTCGAATCAAGCTGCATTTGAGTTCCTTGTGTGTGGGCAGTCAAGTGCATAGAATGCAACTCCATCTGGCTGCTGACCTTTCTGTAGTAAACTCACTTGCAAATGGGTTCTAAAGCCAGAATCTCAACATGAATGGACTAGAAGGGGCTTGAAATCTTCTAGTACTTTCTTGATTCTAGAAAGGAATTACTGTTTTTGTCTCTGTATGAAAGATCTGTGTTAACCTTCCTATTGCCGGGCTTTCCAGAGCCCCCTATATTTCAGCTGTGCGCCCTCTTTTTAGCTCACAATTACCAGTCCCCACATAGCTGAAGAGTTCTTCAAAATATTTCCCAGACTTTTTCTATAAATCTTGTCCCAGTTTCTAGAGTGTTTTCCTGCTTAGCACCACTCTGGTCCCACCTCTCCTGTGGGGTCAAGCACCAAGCACATTGTGTGCCAAGTACTGTGTTCCCAGAATGGACTTGCCTGGTTTATATCCATCCCAGTCCTCAACAGAGAATATACCAGTGGCAAGACTTTCCAGGGTCTCCCAACCAAGGTCCCAGGAACAGCATGCAGTACATGTTCTCCTCCCCGTGCTGCAGCTAGAATGATGGTGGTATACATCGACACAGCAGCACCTAGATTACCAGGAAGTGCTGAAGTGCATTGAGTGGATGGTATGGTAGAGACTGTGTCTATTCATACAAGATCCTCATGCCCTTAAGCTGGGGAGGTTGGTAAAGAGGAGTGTTGAGGCAGCCTTGTATGACTAGTATGGTTTGGTTCAGTGAGGAGCTGCATCTCGGTGGGGAGAGCCCTTCCAGGCTGGCAAGGAAGGGAGAAATAAGCCCAAACCCACTGGAGATGTGTGGACAACAACTGCTTATAGAGTGAAGAAGGTGGTCAGCCTGGTAGGGTAAAGATGGCACCATCTTCAGCTCTCCTTTTAGCTGAATTGGAAGTTATTCCTTAAGATTAACAAATGTTCATTGAGTAACTACCTTGTATCTGGGATTGGGGATAAACTACAAAGAGAAGTAAGATGGGGCCTAGCATTAAGAAGGAACAGGCATGCCCTGGCTGGTGTAGCTCAGTGGATTGAGCGCGGGCTGGGAACCAAAGTGTCCCAGGTTCGATTCCCAGCCAGGGTACATTCCTGGGTTGCAGGCCATAACCCCCAGCAACCGCACATTGATCTCTCTCTCTCTCTCTCTTTCTCTCTCCCACTCCCTCCCTTCCCTCCCTAAAAATAAATAAATAAAATATTTTTAAAAAAGAAGGAACAGGCACAGAAATACTTACAGTAGTGCAGAGTTGCAAACACATAACAGAGGTAAGGACCCCTGGGGCACCCAGGAGAAAATGACTAACCTTGCCAGGTCAGTCAGGCTCTGCCAAGGAGTTGACACTTTTGTGTCATCCTAAAGAATTACAAAGATCTGCTAGGTAGTTAATTATGAGAAGTAACAGTTGGAATGGGGGTGGGCATCTGAGTAAGAAAGTGAACATGTAAGGGCATTGGATATGCAGAGGCAAGGTATGTTCTGGGACTCATGAAGGCCTCAGTAGAGCGGGTGTTTAGGTGGTCAGGCTGGAAAAACAGGGTCATAGAAGATTAGGAAGGGTTTTATTTGTCAAGTTAAGTCTCATCTTGTGTGAAGCAGAGACTTAGCAAAAATTTTTTATCAAAGTCAGGTGACACATTCAGATTTCTTTTCCAGGCTTTTGATTAGGGAAGGAGATAGAGTAAGGGAAATTGATATCAAGGAAGCTGATAGGAAGCTCTTACAGTAATCCTGGTCAGAAGTGACGAGCCTTGAACTAGGGTACTGGGGAGTAGGATTTTTTCATAGAAGTCATTTCCACAAAGGGACACAGCAAGGTTGAAAATCAAAGGATAGAAAAAGAGTCTTCAGCACACATCAACCAAAAGAAGTGTGGCATAGCAATAGTTTTATCAGATAAATAGAATTGAAAGCAAAAGAAGAGAAACATAAAACAGTTTCAAAATATAGAAAGATATTTCTCAATTGGAATGAATCGGAATTGTTTACTGGTTAGACATGGGGAGTAAAACAGCAGAGAAGTTCAGGGTGCCTAAGGTTACAGCTCGAGAGTCTGAAAGGACAGCTGCTCTGCCAATGGAGCTCCAGGAGGTAGAGATGGAGTTGAGAATGGACCAAGCTCAGTTCTGGGTGAGATGCTCATGTGATATTCCCAGTTAGATAGAAATGTATGTATAGGGCTCAAGAGAGATCTAGGCTAAAGATGAAGATTTCAGCATCATCAACTAAGCTGTTGGGGTTGAATAAAATCATGCAAGAAAATGCTACAACAGCACAACTAGAAGGCTAGCAGATAAACAGAATCCTGGGAGGATGGAAGCATCTGGCTTTAAGTGGTGGTATATCATTTAAAGCATGTAAACACATGATCCCATTAGTCACCATGTGTTGTGAGGCGAATACACCTTGATTATTATTCCTAAGGCCACACCCCTTGATGGGTTCTAGTAGTCTCAACTCATTGAGTATAATCCTTGAGGTTTCCTGCAGTGGCACTCCAGGGTACAGAGGGTGTGGAGAACAGGAGCTCTGGGGCAGATATTCTGCAGTTCTTTGGCCATTAATCCTTAAGAAGAAGACTCTCATGCATGGCAATGTTAGGTGCTGTGGACACTAGGCGGGGCAGAGTAAGTTTCATTGGAGCAAATCTGGAAAGCTTTCATAGGAGTGCAATTTTGCCAAGGAGTTTAAAAGGGAAGAGGAGTTTAGAGAAAAGAACCTATGAGGGTAACACGTTTCTGGTTCCAGGTCAGGGCAGCATAGCATGTGATTACAGAGCAGCAGGAACCCTGAGTGTCCTGGGGATGGTGGCATGCCTGAGGATGCCTAGCCCAGGAGAGCAGAATTGGTGGCAGACTCCTTGGGTGAAGGGTCTTTTGGTGTGCAATCAGATATTTGAGAAGTTCTAAGTGGTTGGTTAAGATCCAAAGCAGAGTTAATGGCTCTATTGGTGCCATCACTGTTTTTAGCCATAAGAAAAATAATAACTTACATATAGCCTGGTTTACTAAAGTCTGGTTTAAGCAAATTTGCCATTTTCAGGTGCTCATAATAATTCATTGCTGGCAGGGACTGCAGGTGGACCTTGTGCCTGCCACACCTGCAGGGGAAGTGGTCCAGCCTGATTTGAAAAGCCTCAGAGTGAAGCAATAGCCACTAGCTAGTGTCATCACTTGGGCACCAGGTCGTGCCCACACTGCTTTTTGCAATGCTTTCCCCTCTATGATCTGACTCTTGAGATGTTTTGGAGACTTTTGCATGTGTGGGGCAGTGTTTGGTGTTGATCCCCAAATATGAATTGAGAAATTATTTTTCTCCTTTTAGCTATCACCACAACTAGTACTGATGTTAAATCTCAGCATTCATTATTGAGTGGGACATCTTCAGAAAACAAAGGGCATGCATGGTGACAGGTCAGGCTAGCCATGCCAGAGCTGCTTACAGCACAAGGAGAAGGAGAGGAAGTACATGCATCTCAGTCTGAGTTACAGCCTCCTTCCTTTGAGGGTGAATGTGTAGACATGCTTATTTGCTTCTCAGATTTTTCCCCAACTAAAGGGAGGTGATTTGTAAGCTTTTTTCAGCAAGAAACACAGCCACCTTCCAGAGAAAGGAGAGGACATATGGGAAAGCTGCCATTGAACCATCCCTTTATCATTTTTATGGTTCCAACTTTCCTAATACTATGTAATCATGGGGTAAGGCGTCTCAAGCCCAGAGCTTGGCTTAAGCCTCCTGGCCCTGGAAATTTTTCCTAAGCAGAGTGTCTTAGAGATCATTTCCAAGTGCATTGGCCTTTAGAGCAAGCACTCAGGGCCTAGCAGTGAGATCAGTCTGACTTGAATGTACCTGTTTAATGAAATACATGGCCACAGAGTACCCAAACAGAAGGCAGTTCCAAATATACTGTAAATGATTGCTAATTTAAACTGCATTATAGGACACCCTGCATCAATGCCCTAAAGACAAAGTAAATCTCATAGCTAATAAAGTAAGAATTCCATTCTCAGGCATTTGATTTTTTGTAATGTTTTTTTAAACCTCTTCTGATTGAAGCCTCTCCTGCTGCTGCCCTTGCATTGCAATGGCATTGTGGTTGAATGGTTTCCACCAGCCATCTCAAGGCCCCTCACCCCGTGCCCCCCACCCCCACCCCAGCGAGAGACCTCTGGCCTCCTTGATGGTCCCTGTTCATTCTATCTCTTTCTCTATCTCTATCTATCTATCTCTATCTCTATCCCTGTCTCTGTCTCTACCTCTATCTTTATCTATCTCTCTCCTCAAGAGTTCCTCTTGCACAGGCTCTAACCAAGGTGGCTTGAGACTTCCTTCTGTGCCCAGTACAAGAGGATGCAGCTGTCAGAGTAAAAATAGCCTGTTGGATTGCTTTCCATGGCAGCCATAAGGCAGAGAAGGTTTGGTGAAGGGCTGCCTCTTTGCAAGAAAGGACTTGGAACACTGACCAGCCAATACTTAAAGCAGAACAAGGAAAATGATCCTCTTTCCTGTCATATTTGGGAAACAGAACACCTCACACCTGCTGTCTGTGACTGTACCATGAGACATAGAAATTTAGTGCAATCTCTAATAACCCACAGTCATGTGCATTGTAGAGGAGTGCTCTTCCTTGTATTTAGGAGAAACAGGAGAGTTTCTGTCCTCTGCTTTACTGTAGCCCTTCTTGTGCAGCTCATACACTGACCTATACCATGTCCATCCTTCACATTTTGTTTGCCTGGCCATGTAGGACTGGCCAGCCCTCTAGGGCAGTTCCCTATTCTGTGTAAGTGTTTGCTTCATTCTCAAAACCACTTCTAGGGTCTGATCAATTCCACATGGAAGATGTGACATGGTGCCCAAGAGATTATGAATGTTTTTTAGAAAAATCTTCTTAAGGACCCTGGCTGGCATAGCTCAGTGGATTGAGCGCGGGCTGGGAACCAAAGTGTCCCAGGTTCGATTCCCAGCCAGGGTACATTCCTGGGTTGCAGGCCATAACCCCCAGCAACCGCACATTGATGTCTCTCTCTCTCTCTCTCTCTCTCTCTCTCTCTCTCTCTCTCTCTCTCTCTCTCCCCCCCCCCCACTTCCCTCCCTAAAATAAATAAATAAATAAAATCTTAAAAAAAAAAAAATCTTCTTAAGGGTTGTGGATTATGTCCAAGCCTGAAGACAAGTGGCAATCTACAAAGTTGGTAACTCACCCTGCAGTAGATTTATCATTCTATCATAAGTGACAGGGTCTGATACCTCATGTGTTTAGTAGTCTATAAAGAGACTACAAGCAATGTTTCAAACAAGTTTATGTTGCTCCATGAGGAGAAAGTTGTATTTAAGAAGGCACACAGTCACCTTGCCGAGAAGGTGAGGGTGGCTCTGGCAGGTGTGCACTTGTGCAGGTCTCAGAGACAAACTGTCTGCACTGGTTCTCCAGACTCATCTGCTGTCAGCATCCTGCAGCCTGGTTTTTGTGATGCCACGTTTGCCATCAAAGTAGAGGCCACAGAACAAACTTGCCTTCTACAATTTATTTAGCTTGCAAACTGCATTTAATATATTGCATCTAATTTCCCTGTTTAAAATGTTTTTTATTACAGGGAAATTCCTCTTTCTCTTGCAGAGTAAGGAAGAAAACTGAGCACTAATGATGAAATGGCAATTCAAGAAGGCAGTGCACTAGATCGGATATTTAAACAGAGAGAGAAAATATAATACACAAAATGACTCCAAATTACCAAAATGACTTTGTGAAATGTCACTATATAGACCAGGGCTTGGCTCACTTTTTCTGTCCAGGGCCAGATGGTAAACATTTGGGCTTTTGGGGCCCTAAGGTTTCTGTGGCAGTACTCTGTTGTCCCTGTAATGCAAAAGGAACTTGAGACAATATATGTCAATGAGCAGACATGGCTGTGTCCCAATAAATTCAGTCTTCAATTTGCCAATGCTTGTCTTCATGGCCAGGTAGCTGGGACTATAGCTGGGATAGATCTCACTGACTGGGCCAGCATCTTCTGGGATCCTGTGTTTGGTCTAAAACTTGGAGTGGTTTAGTCTACAATTTAATGCAATTCCTGAAATTTTCTGAGCATTTTGCCTGCCTTCACCTTAGTTGTAGTTTTCCATCATTAATGAGACCAGGCCCAGCATCCTGCTGAGACCATGTAGAGTGTGTAGAAAATTAGATAGCCTTTTAGATCACCTTGCACCTGGCCTGCCTGCCTGCCTGTCATGGACCTTGACTCTGGAGCCAACTGTAGGTGCTAAGCCCAGCCTAGGGGCACATGGGATTGGTAGCTGTGTGCTCAAAATTATAAAAGTGATCTCTCTTCCCATATATTCCTTCCTTTACTTTGTAACATTTATTGATCTTTGGAAAGGTCCTAGGATACTGAAAGAAAGGTGACTAATATAGGATCTATGCATTGAAGGAATTTGGTGCCTAATGGGAAGACTAACCATTCACAACCAACTATTGTCCTCTGTGCTGGGTCCCTAGTGCCTTTGTGCTAACTTAGTGCTGTGTTGTATGTAGTGAGGGCCTTCAGAACAGGGAGCTTGAGTTAGTCTGAGGGGAGGGAGATGAGGTCAAGGAAGGCTTTGTGCACAGGCTTGGGGGTCACCTCAGGGGAAGTTTTACTGGGGAAGTTCTGGAAAGAGTCCTGAAGGAGAAGGGTATTCCAGAGAGAAGAATCCACAGGAAACATGGGGAGCAGGGGGCAGGAAAGTACAAGACATTTGGAGAGACTCACAAGCAGGCCAGAATGCCAAGAGTTTGGTGAGCTGGGGGAAGTAGCAGGGAGAAAGCATGAAGGTGAGGTTAGGAGGTAAGCTGTGGACATGTGTTAAAGGATTTGGAGTGAGTCGTCTTTACTTGCAAACAGGAAGGACCTACTGAATTTGTTTTAGTAGCCAAGACACATGACCAAATGAAAATTTACCTTTTTATGTTTTACAAGGGGAATCTGTAGAATGCTCATGAAGTTTCCACTGCTGATTTCTCCTGATAATTCCTAAGCATGTTTTCATTCACAGTAATTTTTTATATGGTCATTTAGCATGAACATTTATTAAGTAATACTCTGCAATCTTTGGCTTGGAGACATAGCTGAAACTGGCCCTGCTTGTATGAGTCACATCGAGTACATCAGCAAGTCCTCAGAAAGAACTGAAATCACAGAAGAGGGCTTTCGGTGGTGGGTTTGAGCTGGTGTGAACGTCCCTCACTGTCTTCCCATAACCCACCCTTGTTGGCTCAAGGAAATCTGATGCACTGACTATGCCCACTTTAGCCTTTCATTGAAATAGCTTGAGCAAAAATAAGCATTTGGGTCCTCATTTGTTGATCTGACAAGTCAAATGTATGTCATTTTTTGACTAACCTGAAAGAAGTCAACAGGTGTTAGAGGTTTCTCATTTGCATTTTTTCTCACAAAATCAAATCAAGAGCTAAATCTTGTCTCTCCACTCTGACCTTACCACCCCTCCCCGCCCCATCAAGCACCACAGAGTTCTTGGAAGTTGTTATTTGTAGTAGCGTTTCCTAAATTTAGCTAGTGCAGGAAGAATCAGTGGCAGATAGGTACCTTAGGAAAATTCATCTTTAGTTTAGAACCTATACTTAATGTCAATTATGTAGCACAACTGAATGACTGTGTTTATCCTCTGTGATCATTTTCTATAGTTATTTTTTTTGAGATTTTTGTTACAGTACAAATAGTTAAAAGGGGAGATGGCCAAGAATCTCATCCCCTGGACCTTACCTGTTTTTGTTTTTTTATGCTAACTTCCGGTTTTTAGTGTAAAGACCTGTATAAATTTTTATAGATATAACATTACTATGGATATACTTTTGCATTCTGCCTTTTCCCTTTAAAATGTTGTTGGCTATATGAAAATTCTTAAATTTACAAATAATAATCAAATTTTTTATGGTAAAAATTACCATAAAAAAACACGTGCCTGGTGCTGGGTTTGGTTTCCATACACGTAAACTAGGTGGAAATTTTCATTTGCTTTCTCTGGAGTGCCACACTTTGAAAAGGGTGCTTGATAAAGGGCACTAAGCTTATCAAATCTAGCCTCTGCTTCCGAAACCATTTTCAAGTCAGTGGTTCCAATCTCTGGGGTCTTTAAGAGTTTGGCCAGCCATGGCCGGTATGGCTCAGTTGATTGGAGCGTTGTTCTATAAACAAAAGGTTGTGGGTTCGATTTCCGGTCAGGGCATATACCTATGTTGTGGGATTGATTCCGATGCCTAATCCTAGTGTAAAACAGGAGGCAACCAGTCTGTGCTTCTCTCTTGCATCAGTGTTTTTCTCTCTCCTTTCCCCTCTCTCTTTCTCTCTAGAAGCAATGAAAATAATGTTCTCAGGTGAGGATAAAAAAAAAGAGTCTGGCCAGCCTTAGTTTTTCAGGGTCATATTAACTTGAGGTTTATATAAAAGTGCAGAAGTAGAGACAGAAAGTAGAAAGGATGTTATCAGGAGTTGGGAGAGGGAGAATGCAGTCAGTGCTTAATGGGTACAGATTTCCATTTTGGAAAATGAAAAAATTGTGGGGATGGATGATAGAGATGTACATGTGAATATATTTAATACTATATAGTTAAAAGTGGCTAAAATGTTATGAATATTTTTGTGTACTTTACCATAATAAAATGAAATGCAGAGAGTGGTGTTTTCTCAAAGGGGAGAGACTTTTGTTTTTTGTAATAGTACAGTTATCTTAGGGGGGTACATTCCAAGACTTCCATTGGATGCCTGAAACAATGGATAGCACCAAACCCTATATTTATATATGTGTGTGTATGTGTGTATGTATACAGGTTTTGACTGAAGTAGCACCTGCTTAAGTGTGGTTGCTAGGGTAATAATATGGGCGTAATTATTTATAGCTTTAATTTGAACATTTCACCTAAAATGTCATATGGTGTGCTTGAGTGTGATATTGTTATGTTGAAGAATTACACACTTATGATTTTGTAATAAAAAGGGTGTTATTTGTGCCAGACTCTGTATCTAAAATGTTTGTCCTATATGTATATATTTTATGGCTTTCCTTGGCATATTCAAATTGCCAGCATTACTCTCTTGTATTTTGGGGCCATCATTAAGTAAAATAAGGGTGGAATGAGCACAAGTACTGTGATACCATGACAGTAGATCTAATAACCCAGACGACTGATGAGCAGGGAGCATCTATAGCATGGATGTGCTGGATAAAGGGATCGTTCACTTCCCAGGTGGGATGGAGTGGGAAAGTGCAAGATTTCATCATACTATTCATAAGGGCGTGCAATTTAAAGCTTATGAATTATTTATTTCTGGAATCGTCCATTTAATATTTTCGGACTGTGGTTGACCACAGGTAACTGAAACCACGTAAAGCAAAACCTCAGATAAGGAGGGACTACTGTATAAGCTGCGGTCTTGCTTCTGGTCAGGTGTGGAACAGTTCTAATTTAAATTTGTTTTAATTTTATGTTTCTTTTTGGAAAATATTGTAAAATTAGCTCCTAATAGGATCCCCAGTTTATTTTGCTCAATTTTCCAATGGGTATTAGATGATCAGTGTTAATAATGATTTCTATTTTGGGGAACTGCAAAGTCCAATTCAGCATACTACCCTGATATCTCATAAATGTGATTGCCAAAGAGAAAAAGCATTTCTTTAGGAGGACCTCTCCTAAGTACACACCCATGTTGCTACTGGTACTTCATGGGATAAGATAGAAAAACCAAGATTTTTAATAATGTCAGCTTTACTAGCAGCTAAAATAATTCTTCCATTGCAGTGATTTTTCGATTCTGGCACTTTAGCAAACTCTTTCTCCTTCTCCTTGTATTTTCTCTAAGGTTTTGATTGGTCATTGCAGAGAATATAATTATATTCTATAACTGGTGTTTGTTTTTTTTCCTGGAAGAGAGAAAACAGATTCTGAAGGGCTTGATTTTTCTTTTGAAAAGTAGAAGGTCAATTAGGTTCTTCAATGACTCTTACTTATGATGTTTCAGGGGAAAAAAACAGTGAATTTTAGAAATTGTACTTGAAACAAGCGAGAGTTTGATTTCTTAACTAGTCCTGAAATCAGCATCTTCCCCCTACTTTTAAGTACTTGACTACATACCATTTCAGGTGTATTCTTTAGTTTCAGGCCCAAAGAAAGGCCAAAACTTACTTTTGGTGGTTACTGTGCTTGTTGAAACAGAAAACTGAACGGTACTAAAACTTTTGAGAATGTGCACTTAGAAAGCTTTAACCTTTTGCTCAAGAAGAGCCACTGGGATACTTTCTAAACCCTGTTCTCAACCAAGTGATGTCTATTGTTTCTTCCAAAACTCAATACAAAAAATTCATCCAAACAGCTTTACTTGGCAGGTCTCACATAACTCTTACTTTTCTGTATTTTCCTAATGTTTTCCACATTGTGTCATACTAATTAATGTGTTTCTTGGTATTATGAATATTCAGTGTGCATGTGGTCAGTGTATATAAAAGGCTTTTCTGTAATTCTCTGCCTTTTTCCTCCCTCTGGCTCCCATCTTATCAGTATTGGTGCCATTATCTGAACATGTTAGGCTATTTAAATTGCCAGGTAGTCAAAAGAAATTAGCTGCTCTTTCTTTTCCTTCATAGAAGCCATGATAGTCTTAAAGTGTGGACTCAATTTTCTTTTTTTTTTTTTGTATTTCAGTGTAGTCTTGGGCCTGCTGTCTAAACTAAAAATCTGTAACTTGACATTTATTAGGCCCATAAAAGTTGAATATTACTAGGCTTTCCACCAATCACTTTTTGAAACGTAATGTAAATTACTGAATTTTAATTTATTTAGTAAGAATTTTATTTTAAAAAGAAGATGAACAATTTTAATTTTATGGATTCTTTAATATTAGAGGTAATATAAAGTAGTAAATACTGCAAATGCTATACAAATGGAAACACTGCTGCTATTTTTATAATGTAACAATCTTTCAGATTCTAGAATATCCATGTCCTTTTGTTTTACTTTAAGTTTATTGTACTTTCTATAATTTAGCTAAAGACAGAGACACCCTGTCACTTATCTCTCTCTCTACACACTTCAGCACTAGACATGGTCTTTTGTTTAGGTCCAATTAAATGAAAAATCAATTCCACATCACATCAAAACATTTGCAGAGCCCAATCTATTACCACTAGGATAATTTTATATTTTAAGTTCATCCAGATTTCTTGTAGCATTGAGGTCCTTCATGCTGCCAGCACTCTTGCTGCTTTCTGAATTAGTAATTAACTGCCATGAATTATACACATGTGCAGGCATCTGCAGTCTTTTTTCAGGTACCTTATGTTCTACAGTCTGTGGCCTCCAAGAGAGATATGTTTTGTGCTTTGTTAATGACTAAGCCAAGATAAATAGATGTTCTTGGGTGGCAAGCAACTGAAAATATTTGACAGTTTTGACTCCTTTCTTTACTGCATTTGCATGTTTGTTCCCGTCTTATTGTAGATAGCCACATGATTCTCCTTAGTACATCCAGTTGGAGGAGACAGGCAGAGACTGGTATCTGGAACATTTGTGCAGTGTGCCCTTCGCACAGACCAGAAGTCCAGCCTTGTTTGCGTGGTCATCAGGATAAGGCATGCGCCCTTTACAACATTTTTCTTCTCTTGCATCCTTCTTATAGTGTGGTCTTCATGTTAATTGTTTTTTACTTTGTTCTCATCATTCAATGGACATTTAGTGAGGGCCTACCTACTATGTGCCTGACACCATTCCAGGGAAGGTTTTTGTCATATCTTTGAGAGAACATGATATTATCTTATGTTTTATATTTTCTCTGTCCTGCTTTAACGGTCGGGGATTCCCAAATTTATGGCTGGGCGCTACTTTGCCCCCTCTTAGAAGCTTCACAGATAGGAAGCTGTAGATGCTGCATGCTGATCCCAGCTAGTAAAGGTGAGAGTCCTGCCACAGACCAGAGTTGCCTCCTCACCCTCTGTAGCTCAGGAAGGGTGGGATCCCCTTGGCCATTTTTCTGCAGTTTGCTCCTATCTTGTGGGGCTGGCCTCCTTTCCTTTGGTGCATCAGGCATCACAAAGGGGGATGAGACCCCATTTGGGGTCACACTAATGCCTAAAAGAAGCACAATGCTTTCTAACCACACTGTTGGCATTTATTGCAAATGCTCTTAATAAGCTAAGATTTTTTTTAGCATCCCCTTCAGGCCATTCTCTGTTTTTTGTTGTTGTTGTTGTTGTTGTTTGTTTGTTTTTTCATTGTTTTCCTTTCCTCCCAATATATAGGCTGGGCTGACTTTAGATTCTGCCCAAATTAAGTGGCTATCAGTCAGCATGTGTGACAGGCATGCGTTTTCATTCTATCTTATAGAGGATCCACCTCAGTGTCCTTGACTAATTTATGTTTCTTGGACTGATGATCACAAGGGAATCATCAGTCCAAGAAACATAAGGGAAGTTGGAAACCTGAACATACTCTTGTCCCTCTGAAAGTACTGTTCTGAAAGAGGTAGTGTCTGGGAGGAAAGAATTCTACAAGCTTCTGGGTTTGACCCGTGGCCAACTCTCATTTAAGAGTAAAAGAAAAAAATGAATCATTTCTGTGGCAGATGTATGAAATGATCAGTGTGTGTATCTACACTAACAAGCCTGTTTGGCCTCTATGGAGGGGAGGAGTGAAATGACTTTTCTTTATAGTATAATTTCTTTTTCCATGTTCTTTCCCTTAAAATTACTGTTCTAATACCTGTATGGGTTTGGAGGAGCTTGAGAACTTCAGCCAACTGCCCCGGTACTTTCAGCAGAACAGAGCACCCAGAGTCCAGGAAAATCAGGACAGAGACAGAAGGGGGCATTTGGGGATGATAAAGCAAAACTTGAAAGAGGAAGACTGCTGCTTCATTGTCTTCTTCTAGCAGCTGATCCTCAACTTTTATCCTTGACATATTAGAGCCTGTGTGGTCTCATTGAAGTGTTCCCACCAGGTTGAGCAATGGTAAAAAGCATCTTCTTCAAGATGCAAAGGAGGCTTTGTTGGGAAGTCTAGTGATTAACTCAAAGCTATACAAAAGTATAGGAACTTAGTGGGGAAAATTTTTCTGGCCTCTCATAATAGTGGGAGACAGAGAGGGCAGTTATATTACTGGTGTCTTCATTGCAGACAACAGATTTCACTCTGAGCCAGTTTCAGTTCAGTGTGATTTATTGAGAGCTATGGTCTCAGAGGAGTTGCAGGAACCAGGATTTCAGCTGAAATTCTAGGAACAATATCCAGACCACAGTACACAACTGGCCCAGTGAGGTCTGCTGCCACCTCTGCCACTATCTGTACCTGCCAAGCAGGTACTGTTTACCCATCTTACTCTTCCCATACCCTATTTCCAAATCTGCCTGGTGTAGGCATGTCAAATGATGAATCCCACCCTAAGTCTGCACCCTAATAGCAGAGGAGGTTGAGTAATGTAGTTTGTGTGGATTCTGTATTGGGAGTGTGGTTTACCATGTAGAGGAGCATCAAACCATGGAGTTGTAATGGGATTTGGGGCAGCTACAAATTTAGATATTCCTTACAAGACTACATTAGCATGTACAGTACAGATATTCCTGATGACAGGAGTTAATAGTAAAATTTTAATGATCAATTGCAAAACTTTCAAAAATTCTAGAATGTATGTTATTTTATGACTTTATCTGCTAAGGGACCTATGGTTGCCTCCACCTCTGTTCTGCATGTTTGTCCTTCAGTTACTCTTAGGTTGATTGTAGTTCTAGTTTCTGATGTGTTCCCACACACACTTACCATCCATGATATGGTGCCAAGATTCTGAGGTTAGGCTACCAAGAGAGGAGTGGTTCAAAACAGTTCATCTAGGTCTTCATGAATCCATATTCTTTTGCAAAGGTTGCTGAGATTTCTGGGTTTTGTATTTTTACTTGACATTGAAGACCTTTTAAACTATACTTTAAGTACATGTGAAGAAGAAACAGGTTTTTAATAAAACTCAAAGTTAGTGTGATTTTTGTACAGCATGAATTTATATAAACATTTTATACATTTTTATAGAGAACTACATTTTTATACATTTTTGATAGAGAACTATATGAAGTTTGTTTTTTTCCAACTGTCTATTTTAAAAAAACATATTAGTTTAGTAAATAAACTTTTCCAGAAAGGAAAAAAAGTCATATTTTCAATGTGTAGAAGCCCCAAGTGCATCAGTGAAATTGTAATTCTCCTCACACTAAGATTTGATTTAGGAAACTGTAACATAATAATTGTTGATATCATGCTAAGGTTTTTACTAACTGGATTCTAAATGAAATAGGTTAAAAATGTGAAATATGTGAACAGGAACCTGAGGTGATAGTTTTGACACTTGTTAACACTTACTGGAAAGGACTCAGTTATTTCACTTTTCGATGTGCCCAGTCTACAAGCTGTTTCCAAATTGGAGCATGAATATTTGTACACATGGTCATGGAAAATAACCAGGAACCTTAATTAAAGAGTTTTTCTCCAGTTCCTTGGCAACACAAGATAAGTGAAAAACTTCTCCTTTTTATTTTTTATTTTTTTGACCTGAGTAAATAGTTCCTTTAAATATTTTTTCTATACTGGGTATCATCTTTTTATTTTCTTTTTTATCATTCTACAGGGGGTTAAATACCTGTGCATTCCAGCAGCCGATTCACCATCTCAGAACCTGTAAGTTGCTTTTTTTTCCTGTTATTATAAATGAATAAATATTCATTTATATTATTATAAATGAATAAAGGACTGTAAAGTCAAATAAGTAAAGGAAAGTGAAGCCATTGGAGCCAATGGGACTCTTACTGCCATGCACAGCTGCTGCCTCACAGCTGAGATCATAAGGCCCACAGAGGTCTGTCTGTGTTGCCGAGGTAGACAAAGCTGGAGGCATGCTTCTTTTTCCAGGTCCTTTTGCTCTACACTAACTGATGGGATGTCTGTGGAGAAGAGTCTAATGTTTACAAAGAATACCTCAAACCAAATCTTGAGCACGTTCATCCTTTCTCTAGAAGCAAACCCTTGAAGAAGATGTTAGGTTTTATCTAAAGCAGCACTGTGCAATAGAAATGGAATATAAGCCTCAAATGCAGGCCATGTATGTAATTTTAAACTTTCTAGGATGCACATTTGGAAATGTGAAAAGAAAATATGTGGCAATAAAATTAGTAATATGTTTTATTTAACCCAGTGTATCTAAAATACTGTAATTTCAACCTTGTGCTCAGTTTTTAAAAAATGAGATATTTTATATCCCTTTTTTCATGCTAAGTCTTCAAAATCAGATTAGCTATTTTTACACTTCCAGCACAGCTCAGTTTGGATCAGTTTTATTTCAAATACTCAACAGCCCCATGTGGCTGGGGGCCACTATGTGAAACAGCATACTTCTTTCTAAAGCCTGTCCGAGTTGTAGTGAGTAGATCTTTCTGGTTGAGCAAAGTCTATTCTTCTATTTCTTCACAGCTGGATACATCTTTGACATCATTTTGTTCCTATAAAGAAAAATTTGTTATTGCCATCTTTTCCAGGGCACCGAAAATGTATGGAGACCCATAGGATTATACTTCGTTAGAATGGGAGACAGGTCTCTGGAGACCCACAGCAGTTATAGCTCCAACATTCATACTCTTCAGTTTCCAGAAGTGAGCCAGAAAGATCATGATATAGAGTAGATTAAAGTATACAGAACCATGGATTTGAACCTTGCAGGCTGAGAGGCTAGGGGCAGAAGTAAGGTATTTAGCCATTCAGCGTACCCACAGACCCCAACCTCTGCTTCTCAGGCAGCTTTGCGTTGTTATTGGAGGGCAGACACAATGACCCTGCTACAATTACATACTACTGCTTTTCATCAGGGAAGTTATAAGCTATGAAGGTGTTTGTGAATTTTGGAGTCCATAAGCTTGTCAGGATTCATTCTTCATGATCCTCAAGTTCTATTGCCTACAAATCCTACATATCAGAAGTATACCATGTATCCTTATGTGGATTATCCCAAGTATCTAACCTCTCTGAAAGCTATCAAATTGGAACATTGATTTTTCACTGCTGCAGAGAAGAGAAATCATAGGTTATTTAATAATTTTGTGGGATCTACCTGTTTGGCAAAAAAGAAAATGGGGCCAGAGTCAGACAGATTGATGTAGAGGAGGGTGAGGAGGATTGATCAGGGGACAGGTGGTATAGAGTTAGACCAGGAAAGGGCAGGAGCAAGTTGGAAGTGGAGGCAAATATGTCCTACCCAGGGCTTGTGTTTTCACAGCGACTGTCCATGTTTCACAGGAAAAGTCAATCTTTAAAATTGTTGGAGGAAGGATTTTACTAAGATTACTAGGAAAACAGTAGAAGCTTAGATCTGGAGGGAGGGGAAGAAGCTTTAGAGAACTTCCTTGGTTACTAGTCGTGTCAAGAAACAGAAGTGGTTGGGAGGGCATGGTGTATACGGAAGGAAGTGAGTCTCTGCCTTTCTCTGAAGGCCACAGCAATCTTCTGCCTGTGTTTTGATGGATATTTTTAGAATGGTTGCTTTGCTCTTATCACAAACTGAGATTCTGACATACTGTTGAATTTGCCAATACCTGATTGGTGATTTGACTCTTAGGAAGAATCAAACTGTAACACATTCTGGGCATTGTCAGGGCAGATGACTACCTCCCTGTGTTTGGACTTGTCAGCCTATGAGGAGACAAGCATTGTGCTTGCCAGGGCAGTGACCTTGACTTACTAAGTGAGGATTGAGAATTGAGTGTTCCTTTGCTATGGACACGGGGGCAATACACCTAGAATTAGGTATCTCACATTTAAACCCAGTTTCATCTGTCTTGGGTAAGTCATGTTAACCCATCTAAACCTTAATTCTTTCATTTGAAAAAGGCCTGCCTTCAGGATTTTTGGAGATGAGATCATGTATGTGAAAGTGTTTTGTATGAACTGTGAGCACTTTTGAAAATTAATGTATTAGTGTATCTTGAGAGTTGCAGAAAAGGTAGTTGAAAGAAGGTATGCCTATGTGGAAGACCAGGTGCCAGAGGGTGCAACAGCCACTTCTCTAAGCTCCAGTGTCTCAGGGGTCATTTTAGATCTGGCAAAATCAGCCCAACCCCAGACACTTTAGTGCCAGAGGGCTAACCCATGAGATTTGAGTTAGTTCTCATCTGTCTCAAATATGTACAGAGATGTTGTTAAAATGTGTGGCTTGCCTTTTTAACCCTTTCCTTGTGTCTGGATGAAAGTGCAGTGTGGGATCCAGTTTCCAACAGGAAGTTACTACAGCATCCATGCTTGGGGCTGATGGCAGAACTGTGCGGAGAATGCACTACTGCTGCTCTTTGAAGTGAAGTCTTATGAGACTGCAACCTCTATTTCAGCTGGAAAGGGAAGTCAGACCACAGCTCCCGAAAGGCAGGAACACTGGCTCTCTGCTGTGGGAGTTATGCTCACAGGCACTTGTGTGATTCTTTGGGGAAACTTTTATTTTTAAATCATTACTAATAGCAAAACTTATGCATAGTAAGGCTTTGGGCATGTAAATGTCCATGATTCTATAAGTATTTCTTGCTCTACCGAAGTTATATGGAGATTCTGGAGTTAAGTTTGAACTTTGAGTGTGCTTCATATGTTGAGACAACCTATGAAGTACCTTGAGTTTCTCTTTACATGTTACAAGCATTTCATAACATGCTTTCTAGTGGTGAGCATGCTTTCAAAATATAATCAGATGATTAATTTAATGTTGTCAGGCAGAACACTTGACTCTGTTTATGACCTGCCTCATTTCATGTAGCCTGTAAATATTAGGAACATATGAAAGCTGAAATGAAACTTCATTTCTCTATCAATCAGTGTGGGTGCTCTGGAGACAAATGTTCTTAGTGCTGTTGTTAACAAAAGAGAGGAATTATGTCTATTACTTGGAAAATGTATTCTGGGTAGCCAGTTAGCACTAGTAGTTCTTTAGTCTGATGTGAGTGCCTATATTTAATGACAGAATAAATTCTAGAAAATTGTATTGCTTACTATTTTAAACTTACAGATTTTTAAAATTGTTTCCAACTTTGGTTATAATTTAAGATTTTATACCCTAACTCTTTGCCCACAAATTTCTATAACAACAAGAATTCTTGCTAAGTATGTTTAGTGAGAGGTTAGTGACCTTTTGAGACTAACTGCTTTCACGTGGCATTCAGTTGTTGCAAACTAACTGCCCAGAAAGGTCAATTTTCTGTACTGACCTTAACACTCCCAAACTCCCCATCTGATCTTGCAGGAACTTAATATGCAGAAAACTGGTTTGAGATAACATTAACACATTAAAATTTCAGCTCAGTTCCCCCAACTACCTTGCCTTGCAAAGTGAGGAAATATGAAAGTTCAAGTTCTCATGATTGTAATTACCCCCCAGACCTGGACTGCCTGTTTTGCATAGTTTGTCAGTTAGAGACATCCTAGAGTTTATATCAAATGCACACACTGCATGTTCTCCAAGTGGCCATTGTGGGGTGGGTTGGTGAATTAAGTCTTTGTAAACATTTGTCTTTGTTTTCTCTCTGTGCTTTCTTAGGCAAGTTATTTTCATTGTACTTATCTCACTGTAAAATATCTATCTCATACAATTGTTACAGTATTAGGTGAGATAACTAAAAGTGTTTTTATGAACACTAAGCATCTCCAAAAATAAGATTATATTATCTGTGTATTCAATCAAGTAAGGAGTATTAATGCACTTTGATGGTGAATTGTGAAATGTATACTAGCTTATTTTATTTGTTCTTTTTTGACACTTTTTTACCTTTTATTATTATTTTTAGTTGTCTATTTTTTATTTTATTTTTTATTACCATTTATCCCCTTTATACCCTCTTCCACCTTTACCTAATGCCCTTTACCCTATAATCACCAACCACACTGTTGTCCATGTCCATGAGTTCTTTCTTATATTAATGTTTATTAAGTTAGTATTTTGTGTTTAGACATCATTGAGGGAATAATTATTGTTTGTTTATCTTCTCCTTCTGCCAAGTTCAGGGGAGTCTGGTCTGTGCTGTGGAGTCAGTAACATTACATCATTACAATAAAGTCTCTGTGATATTCAGTGGTTTGAGAATCAAACAGATCTCTAAATTTCTTGAGGTTTTTGTGAGGAGAAGAGGCATTAACAATACAAAGATTTAAATATCAGTAAAATTATCTTGCCTTATTCTACCTTTTTGTCTTTTTGTATTTTTTTAGTTTAGCTAATATCATTTATACTCACTGACATTTTTCTTTATTTTTATTATTTAGAAAACAATTATGCAAGATCAAAGTTAGGTGGCCCTTGGCAGCCCTTCCAGACAGATGCACACATGTGTGAATATGCACCTGAGAACATACACACACAACTCCTAAGGACTTTGTAGTCTATAGAAATGAGAAATATGTGGAAAATGTGTATTGTGTTTTTCATAAGACTTACCTTATTTAACTTGAACTATGTTTTAGTCTTAGACCATGTCTTCCTAGATTCTTTAGTTTTGAACTGTTCTTCATGAAATGATTTTGTACCAGATGGTACAGAAAGTTTTTTATTTTTAGTTTGTTTTTAAAATAACCTTACCTACCAGAATGAAAAGTAAGGTACAGACAACTTGATTGAAAAATGGGCAGAGGATCTGAATATACATCTTTCCAAAGAAGACATACAAATAGCTAACAGGTACATGAAAAAATGTTCAACATCACTAATTGTTTGGGAAATATAAATCAAAACCACAATGGGACATCACCTTACACCTGTTAGAATGGCTGTGATCAAAAAGACAATAAATAACAAGTGCTGGGGAGGATGTGGAGGAAAGGGAACCCTTGTATACTATTAGTAAGATTGTAAAATTGATACAACCACTATGGAAAACAGTGTAGAGGTTCCTCAAAAGATTAAGAATGGAGCTACCTTATGACCCAGCAATTCCACTTCTGGCTATTCATCCAAAGAATATAGAAATACTAATTCAAAAAGATATATGCACCCCTATATTTACTGCAATATTATTTGCAGTAGCCAAGATACGGGAGCAACCCAAGTGTCTATCAATAGACGAGTGGGTAAAGAAGATGTGGCATTTATATCCAGTGGGATATTACTCACCAATAAAAAAATGACACCTTGCCACTTGGGACAACATGGATGGACCTAAAGTATATTATGCTAAGTGATATAAGTTAGAAGGAGGAAGACAAATACCATATAATTTCACTTACATGTGGAATCTAAAAACAAACAAAATGAACAAACAAACAAATCGCCAACAAACTCATAGGTACAGAGAGCAGATTGGTGGTTACCAGATGGAAATGGGGTGGGAGATGGGTGAGAGGAGGGAAGGGGGGTCAATTATATTGTCATGGATGGTAACTAGACTTTTTAGGGGTGATCACTTTGTAGTACATACAGATGTCATGTACAACTGAAACTTACAATAAAAATAATTTTAAAAGAAAGAAAAATGTGCTACATACATTTCTCATTTTTCAAAAATGTTGACAGGAAATACAAAAGTTGGAGAATCACTGATATAAGTGTGGGTTCATCTTATGTGTTTAATTCAGTACATTGATAGAAAAGTCCTACCAGTGTCTGTGTGGGTCCGTAATGTTCCTTCCTGCTTGCTTCTGGTTAGGGTGAGAGCTTCCTGGACAGTGTTCCAGCTGGAGGGGACCCGGCAGGACCTGGGGGTCCTGAGCTGATTTTGCCCCAGAAGGAAGTAGCTGTCTGATCTGAGCTCACCTGCTAGGGCCTGGGCCAGATTGAACACTTCACCCATTTGCTACATTTTTTTTAAGCAATCCTTTCTGAGGAAAAGAAAATCTAAGGGTGCTTGCCTTTCCTATTTTTTTTTGTTTTCATACACACATGCACATATATGTGCATTCACACATTCATACTCTGTTGAGGGGAAGGAGAGGCTTTCTGGATCCTGTGGATTTGCTCTCAATTTACCTGGCTGAGAGTAAGCCCAGCTGCCATTCAAGGTGCTTGGCAGGATCTCTGGGCTTTTGTTCACACAAGCAAAGTCCTCAACAGGGCAGGGCTGCCTCATTTCCCACAGTGGGGATCATAGCAACCAAGCATTGTAGTCTTAGGCTACAAAGAAATTGTTCAGCTTCAACAAATGAACACTATATGGTGTGGCTTTGCTAGGTCCATCTGTCATACTTTCTATGAGCTCTCTGCGGGCCAGCAAAACTTGGCTGGTTCTAGTTCTTGGCCTGTGGGCAGAGAGAAGGAAGAGTTGGGGATGTGCTGGTTCACAGGGAGGCGCAGCACAAACTGAGGAAGAAGAAGAAGGATCGAGGACAGTGGCAGCTACCAGCAGTTTTCTAAACCCCATGAGGCCATTTCTCAGCTAAAGTGCCCATCTTCCTGGCCCAGGGTGTTCCCTCGAGGCTGTCAGCAGCAGCAGTCATATTGGGTGAGTTTGCAACATCTGTAAGCTGTCCTTTCCTTCTGAGTTAGCACAGCTGGCTTTCCTAGGGCAGAAGAACTCCCATGTCTGTGTGGAAGTAAAGGTACAAAGTGAAGAGCAAGAATAGGGAACCTGTGTTTATTGAATCAGCTTGTGGTGGGATGGTACTTCACATTGTGCTTCTGCTTCACACTGGAGGGTTGAGCAATGTCAGGACCAGAGTCGTGGGTATTTCCCACTGTGGAGGAGGGAGTTTAATGACCAGGGCTTAGGCTTATGTCATTAGCTTCCCTGGAAATAAACCACCCCCTCCCTACAGCATACCAAAGCAGGCATGAGCACTCCTGCCTCCTGGCTCTTCTTGGAAAAGGCATTTCTAGGAATGTCTGCCTGGCATGGCCTGTGCCTAATGTGGTCATGAGCAAGTTTCATAGCAGGGCTGAGAGCAGGCACTTAATTGGCATCACTGTGCTCCTGGGCCAGGGCTGTGAGTGGTCCTTTCACAGGTGCCCTGGGGCTCTGCACTGATGCACAGGAGCCATCCATGAGTTTGCCCTACACTTAATACTTGATACAGACAGAGCTGAAAGAATAAAGGGCTGGTAGGGGCAGAGGAGGGGCACGTCCTTGGCTCCTCAGATCCTTCACACACTTCCTCTGAGCTCTGGTGTTTGGATGTCACCCTACTGTCCACACCTACATCCTCCCTACTCTCTTATTCTGAGATGTGACAAGGCTGACTCTTGAACCCAGGTACACCCCACAATATTTAAGACCTGGGTTCCTTTGTGCATGTGGATTGGAACGTGCAGGTGTAAAAACAAGATTTAAGAAGAGGTTTTCATTCCGAAGTTTCAATAAAACGGTTCATCTGTCATCTTTGCAAGATCTTGGTGACTGCCACAACAACGCTTACGTCACTGGCGGCCTTTGCAGTGTTCTGAGAACCCTCCTAAGCCAGAAGACTTGGCTCAATGTTTTCAAAACTGTTGGGGTAGTTGCTGATATTTAGGATGGTTGTATTTGGGTGTAAGTAACAGAATAACTGAATGAGAGTGTTTTAAGTTAAAGTGTTTTAAGTGTGTAAAGACATTTATCTACTTAACTTTCTTGACCAAGAAGCCTGAATGTGGGGCTCCAAGGCCTGGGCAGCAGATTCTTGATGTCCCCCTTTCCATCCTGCTACCCTTCCACCTCTAGGGCCTGTCACCTGTGGTTACAGGTGTCTTATGGAGCTCTAAGCATGGTGCTCACTTCCAGTGCCCTGCCAGGAAGCCTGGGGCAGAGACATATAATTTTCCTTTTATACGGAAGGGAAAACATTCCCAGAATTCCCCACCACAAGCTTTCCTTTACTTTTCTGTGGCTAGAACTGGAAGGAAGATGAGATATTCTGAGAAACTAGGCACTTTGCTGCCCCAAATAAAATCAATGTGACTGAAGATGCTCTGCCACAGCTCTAATACTTCAAAGTCAGAAGAGTTCACTGCCAACTCCTGATTGCTGGTTTTGTTTGAGAGATGGGAAACTGAAGCCTGTGCCCTCACTCCTGCTGCTGCACCTTGCTTTTGGTCTGGGCTCCTGCTGGTCTCATGACCCCCAGCTCCCACCTCTTCCACACAACTTCACTGCTCCACATCCCGGCTCTGAGGACCCTTTAGGTACTAACACTTCAGATGTCAGGATTACAATAGGAACCTTTTCTTGCCTGTTCTATAGCAAGCCAGTCTTTGGGAGTAGAGTTGCAGTGCCCTGAGTCACTTTATAAATTTATATCTGGGAGCATTTGTCCCTGGGCAGTTTAACAAAAACATATCTTGCAATGCTCTGCTAGTTAGAAATCTCAGATGAGCTACTTGAGTCCTTGGATAGGACCTGAGGACTTTCCACCCATGGCAACATTGTGCTTTGTGTTTGATTATAGAGTGTGCTTGCCTACAAACACTTTTATAGTTCCTCTATTGTCTTACGTCCTTTTTCATCTGGGCATCTACATTTAGTTTAGTAACTTTCCTCTGCAGTCAGACCTGGCTGAGTTTATTATGCCACACCTTAATAATTTCCCATTCTTATTAAGTTCATTTGTCCTGTCATCCTTCATGAGACAGTAGACCTAGTTTATGTGGTTGGAAACTATATCATCCTCATCCCTGTTAAATAGTCAGTACTCAGTCAGAGCTTATGGGAACATGAATTTAGTCCATGGACAACTTCAGATGTTTTGTTTGCTTTATAAGCCATTCAAGGGAGAGGACATTGAAAAGCATTTAACTCTGTAGGTCCCCTCAGAGTAAATGTGCTTAACCCACCAACAGTCCAAACCCGGAATGGAGCTGGTGCACACAAGTGAATGAATGAATAGCAGGAGGAATGGTAGTAGCAAAGCTAAGGGGCAAAAGAAGTGAGGATCCTTGTTTTATCATTGTGGAGAATTTGAGGGTCTATAAAAGCATATTGACACATAAAACATTATTCCCACTTTACTGCTGAGGTTAAAGGAAGCCATGTGACTTTTGTGTGGAAAGCCACACAGCCACTAAGCTGCTATGTAGTATTAGAGCTGAAATTGGCATTTCCACACAGCTCTTCTATTGCATGCAGATAGGACCTACCAAACTCAAGGGAGGCCAATGTAGAAGAGTACTATTAGGTTTTTCAGATTGTCAGAAGTAAACTAGCTTTTAGGACCTGGCACCTCCCTCACGAGAATGGCTGTGGGGTGGCCAGGGTGCAACTAGGCAGAAATCACCCAACCACAACCACCAGTCAGTGACAACTGTGTGTTTTAGGAGTTCTTGCAGAGAAATTCTGACAAGCCCAGAAGCCAGCAGCCCTCCTCAGACCTGAGCGTTGTATGTGATGGATTCTAACACTGAGGCAGCTCCGGACCCAGACAGTGTGACCTGTGGGAAGCTGTGGGGCACTGAGACCTTTCTAACAAACCTCAGGCGGATTTTTCTTTTCATCATGTGTTGAGTAGACAGATGTCACTTCTCTCTTTTTTTTCTCCCCTTAGGACAAGACATTTCAAAGAAAGTATTAAATTCATTCATGAGTGCAGGCTGAGGGGAGAAGGCTGTCTTGTGCACTGGTATGTATGCCTCCTGCCTAGTCACAGTTTAGCATGCTCTACTCAGCTTGGATTCTCGTCAAGTGTCTTTCTGTGTGATTAATTATTTCATCTCCTAATAGTTTTCTCTGCCCTGTAAGTCTGAAACATAAATCCCATCTGACCCCACCTGCTTGATGGATGTTGTTTGCTTTTGTTGAAAGAGAACTCAAAATTTCATTCTAACTTAGGATTTTTCTTTTCACAGTTAGGATTTCTGTAGGGACTGTCAAGGTTACTGGACAACAGAAACTCCCTTTTTAGCCTACCTCTAATATTTCATCAGAATAGCCTCCTACAAAGGGTACATATTTGTAAGCTCATTCCTGAAACTTCAGTGGTCTTTCAAGACAGTTTCTTTCTGAAGAGTTTGGATTGTACATATGGATATTTAGCATTGTGTTGCTGTAACACCAAAATGACTATCTCCATTTATAGACTGGGGTTTTTTATGTGTGTTTGGCTTACTACTTTGCTTTGAAAGGATCTGAAAAGACTCTTAGAATTAAACAGTTTATATACAGCTGTCCACCTGCAGATGTATACATACACATAGGTGCATATACACACTGTGCAAAAAGCAATTCTAACACGCATAACACAAAGACAGCACACACAAAGCTGTTAGCACTGAACCTGGCACATAATAAGCTCTCGGTGAGTGTCAGTCCTCATTTATATTACCTCATATTCAATCTAATAACATATCTGGTTTGTGTAGGGAACCAGCTGCCAGCGTTCCAGAACCAGAGCTCTGCTGTCAAAGGGCAGGCTGAACATGTCTGCTCTCTTTCTTGAGTGAGGCTTGGTATTAATTAGTAATCTCTTGAGTTTCCCCCAGAGAAGTTGCTATTGGAAATACACAGTGGTGACTCCTGAGAATGTTGCTGCTCGGGTTGGTGGCAGTCCTGCCAGAACAGGGGTAGAGGGTGGAGATCCATCGAGTGATGTCCACAGGAGTCACTCAGGAGTCGGGGCAGTGGGGATACTAGGTAGTTTGATTGCTTTCAAATGGGTGTTTTGCAGTTTTATAAAGTTCTTGAAATAGTGTGGTTATTTATTTTACTTTTAAAAAGAGTAGGCCAAGCCCTGGCTGGCGTAGCTCAGTGGATTGAGCGCGGGCTGGGAACCAAAGTGTCCCAGGTTCGATTCCCAGCTAGGGTACATTCCTGGGTTGCAGGCCATAACCCCCAGCAACCGCACATTGATGTTTCTCTCTCTCTATCTCTATCTCCCTCCCTTCCCTCTCTAAAAATAAATAAAATCTTAAAAAAAAAAATTCTTTAAAAAAAAAAATGAGTAGGCCATGTTATAAATACAAATGGTAGATTTTGTAACATTGTTTATATTTGCTTTAAAGCATTTGGGGGGTTTATAGTTGGAGCCCTTTAAGAGGAGTTTCGAACTCCTGTACCAGGCTTTCTAGGGATCCTGGGGAATGATAGCCTCCTCAACTCAAGAGATGGTATTTTTTAAAAGCTGTCATTTTTGCTGACAGAAGCCTTGGGAAAGAGCCACTACTTGAAAGTGGTTATTAGTATTATTAGTATAATATTAGTATATTATTATTATTATTATTATTATTTATTCTTTAACTATGTGTAAGTCTGGTATTCTAGGAAATTGTATTTCATACAGTTGTGAAAATCTGAAGACAGGCTTTTCTCAAAATGAGAAATTTGCTAAACTTCCCCATCTCAAACCTTTGCTAAAACACTCTTAAGTCTGATGCAGCTCAACCTTTCTGTGACTACCTTAATTTACATATGATTTTAAATTGGTCCCCTTACTCAGCCTGCTAGAGATACTTGACCATATTTTCTGCAGAGTGTGCACATTGACTCTTAGTTTCAGAGCACATGTACATTGTGTCCTCTGGGGTGCTCTGCTTAATTGTGTTAGGAAGACCACAAACTATTTAGTAGGGCTTCTGTATTTAATGGGATTTTTAAGTTATAGATTTAGCCCTTACAAATCTAAGAAAGCCAGATTTTTTAAAAACATGGAAAGCCTTCTAAACTACTGTAGGTTATAAATGGATTTCTTGTGTGGATGCCAGACCCCTCAAGATCCTTTGATGTGCTTTAGTTATTTTATCTGTCTGGGAAAATGGGAACTATCTGAAGAGGGATGCTAATCATAACACTGAAGTGTCCAGAGCTGTAGCCAGCAGAAAATCTATAAAAAATGAAGCTAATGCACTAGAGGTTGAAGTTGGTTGAGGTTAATGCATGGAGGTTGAAGTTGGAGAGGCCCCCAGAGAATATCTGGTCCAAGGACACCTCAGCTACATCACACATTGAAGCCCTCACTGGTCCCTGTGCACCAGCTGCAGCCATAGGACATTACCCATGGCTGTAGAATGCTTGAGATTCTAGTGTAATAGAAACAGACATTTGTATGTTTCTGAGTGATATCCAAGTAACATACTGGCTTGCTGTCCACTCATAATCCAAAGCAGGAAGACTTTATAAAATGGGGTCCACAGAATACCTTGTTCCAAGTGGATCAGAAGCTAGACTTGTGGATCCTAAATCTTCCTTGCCCATGTGGCATTCTCTTGGACCTACAGCCTGGCCGGTGTCTCCAGGAGTGTGACTCTGGTGACTGCATACATCATGACCGTCACTGACTTTGGCTGGGAAGATGCCCTACACACTGTGCGTGCCGGGAGGTCCTGTGCTAACCCCAACCTGGGCTTCCAGAGGCAGCTGCAGGAGTTTGAGAAGCATGAAGTCCATCAGGTAACCATTCTTAGGGGACTTTGGTGATGTAGGCAGCAGACCCCAGGAAGATGCCTCAGTCTTTCTGTACACTCCCAGAAGCATGGAGGTTGAAGTTAGAGAGGCCCCCAAAGGATATCTGGTCCAAGGACACCTCAGCTACATCACACATTGAAGCCCTCACTGGTCCCTGTGCACAAGCTGCAGCCACAGGACATTACCCTTTACCATCTTCCTAGGCCCCATGTTAGCTGCATTTCTCTTCCTGTGGGGCAAGTGCTGTTTTCTTGGTTTGGCTTGCTTTCATCTCTCAAGCCAAAACCTTGGAGAAGCAGTGATCTCTCCCTCTTGCTACTGTCTGGCCAACCACAGAGCTTTGGTTGCCCAATGCCCATTTATTTCCCAGCTTATATGTGGCAAAACCTGTACCACTTAATAATACGTAAAAGTCTACATAGATGCAGGTGAGTGTGTGAAATTTTGGTTTTCTTTTCAACACCTTTAGTACCGGCAGTGGCTGAAGGAAGAATATGGAGAGAACCCCTTGAAGGACACAGAAGAAGCCAGAAACATTCTGGGTAAATATAAAGAGCAAGGGCGCATGGAGGCCCAACCTGGCATGTGGAGGGGGACCAGCTTGCAGGCCCTGCCTCCTCTGGCCTACAGCAACTATACTACGGAAACCTAATGCTGCGACCTGGTGCCTGCCTTGCCACCAGGTGCCCTGGTGTGCTGGTGGCCACCTTGCCTTGGAGGACAGGAAGGGAGGGTGGCGAAGATGGTGGATCCAGACTCCATCCCAGGACTTCGCCGAGCCTTGCCTCAGGCGCCTCTACTCTGCCCACTCCTGTCACTCCAAAACTTGATGCACTGTCTGGGGGCTGCCCTGCTTCCCCACACTTTCACATATCTGTGTGCATGTGCACATATGTGTGAATGTGTCCGTGTGTGAGTGTGAACAGTGCTGAACAGTCACAAAATCCACCCTGCCAGGATTGATATTGCTACCTTTCCCTTGGTCCAAGACTCCAAACAGAAGGCTTTAAAGTTGACATCTGAAATGCTGCTCAGCCAGAAGCAGCCATGCCTGTGAACACACAGTGAGAACTGCAGGCCAAGCTGCTGAGAGCAGCAGCCTCCACAGAACCAGGAGCCATCTGGCAGGGCAGCAGGGGGCCAGACTCCCTCCCAAGGAGGGTTCCAGGGACCTCAAGGTGAGGGCAGCCGGTACTCTGAGCATTGCCTAAACCTTAATGAAAGTGCCCTGGGTCTTGGCTTCTTGCTGCCTGAAGTCAAGGCCCCCTTTTTACTCCATTAGGTCCCCAAGTTCTACTTGGTGTTTGTTCTCTGTTGGCACCAATTGCATTTTAGTTCCACAGGGAGCAGTAGCAGTTCAGCCAAAGCGGTGTGCCCAGAGTGCCCTTCCTCTCCCCTCCTGTACAGCTTCACTCCCAACCTCTTGCTATTATTCTCACTCTGCAAGGGGCCCTTCAGAAGATTTGCATGCACTGTTAGGTATTGGAAAGAACGAGCATTTATTAGGCATTGTAGCAGTTTGCATTGAAAAATACATTATAAAATGCCTGAGCACTTATTAGGCACCTTCGTGTATGCTGTGGATATATTTGATCTTAGCTACCTCATTAAATGTTTTTTGAAAAGATGTTTTTCATTATTCCAATCAACTCGGCCTCACAGTTGAAAATGTTCAGTCATGATTACTTTTGAAGCCAAAGGGGAAAGCATCAGTGTTGTTGAGCTATTTAAAGTTTCTGATTTGGCCTCCAATAATGCTTTGTAGTGGGTAAATTTCCACATTCAGGCCAAGGCCAGCAGGCTGAAGAGCAGCTGCAGTTTGCAGCTTGGGGCAGCAGGCCTCCTGGTGCTCCCTGAGCAGCTGTGTGCTGCAGGCCTTAATACCCGCAGAGATGCTTTAAGCAGGCAGAGCCACAGAATGAAAAAATATCCTCGCCTCTCCCTAAAAAGATGATGTAGTCTATTTCTCTGACCCCACCAGAAAAAGAGCCTCCGAATAAGAAGAGCAGTTATCCCATGCATTTTAGAGCATGTGTCACAGAGGAGCTGTTGGGGACCAGGAGAATGAAGTCACCTGACTCCACACACTCTTCTTGAAAGGGAAACATGGCCACCGAATTATTCATATGTAGATGGAACAATTTGCCTGTAGTTTTTTTCCTCTTAAACCAAAAAGAAATGTAAATATGTTAATTGGAAAAGTATTTAGGATATCAGCTTGAATGTGTAAGTGTGTGTACACTTAAGAACATCTAAATATATTCCTGCAGATCTTGAAAAGTTTTAATATTTGTTGCCAGTAATGTTCTTTCTCCACAGCCACACCTGGAATTCTGAAGTACTGGGCCTTTCTCAGAAGACTGTAATGCACCTGAAGTTTCTGAAATATTGCAAAGCCACAGAGTTTAGTCTGGTGCTGCCAAAAAGAAAAGCAACCTAGAGTTTATTTTTAAGTATCCAGAAGTGATTTGTAAACTTTTTTTTTATTTTAACTGAATACATATGCGATAGTATTATATGTTGAGAACTAAGGATACTCTTTAGCAAAAGAATATATTTTACCTTAATTTCACTGCTGCAGCTATTTCTTTAACCTTGACTTTGATGCCTGTAAAGAGCAGTCTCAGCACCTGCTGCCGTGTTTCCGTTATCATTAGTGATCTGACTACTTCTCATGATGGTGGTTGTGCTGTGTAAACCTGTTCGTGTTCTTCTATTTCCCAGCTGAGGATATCTCTCGGTGTGTTTTGTCCATGGTTTGTGTTTTCTGTGATGGCATTTACGAACAACTACACATTTTTGTTAATAAAAGGCAACTTAGCCACATTTATCCCTTTGCAGTGCATTCTTGCTTAGCTGAGGCTTGGACGTCACCTGCATTTCTACCTATGAGGGTCACGAAGCAGGTTTGGGTTGGAGCCTGCTGCTGTAGCAGTAATGCTGTTTTCCCCCAGGAGCTAGTGCAGCAGACACTAAGAAAGTGAATTAATGTCTCCATGAGAAAAGAGTTGATCCTCACTTTGAGCAGAAAGAAATGCAGATATTGGAGTTGTGTGTTTCTGTACAGCATGGGAACTAAATGTCTGCACCCCTGGAATGACTGTGTTTTCCACAGGGAAGCAGCCTGGGCACTCTGTGAGCGTTTACTGTGTGTTGTTGAATGCAGGTATTCTGATTCCACATTCAGCTTTTCATTAGAAAAAACACAGACTGGGTCAAAGAGTAATTCAAGTGGACTTTCTAAATTTTCCTTGTGTAAATCTAAGGGGTGGGGGAGGTTAGGGGGGAAGAATTTAACTTTTTACTTCAAGGATAGGTTTTGCTTGAACTGAAGGCAGGTATACATGGGTCCTTTGACTGTAGGTGGCAGGCTTGCCATATGTTCTAAATGTCTGTTTCTAATGCCTGGAAGATCCTGGCAAGGAGCTGAGGGAGAGCTGGGAGCTGTGTTGGGGTACTCTGGCAGCAGCCCCTGGTGGGTGTGAGACAATATGGCACTGATCAGTTTGGGACATTAAGATGTTTATTCTGACCCAACAGGCCTGCCTAGGTATAAGAGGTACCTGTGAGTACTCCCATGTCCCAAACCGAGAGGCCCAAGATGTTTCTGTTAAATATAGTATTGACCATGCTTAGATGTTAGAGGTGGAACAGTTGAGTCCTGCTGCCCTGGGGCCTTGGCTTCTCAGATGATGTGGTCATGGCCTGGGGAAGTTTTCTTAGACTATTTCTTTCTGTGAGTTATCTCTGCACACAGATCCTTTCTAGCCTGAAACTCAGAATCCTGGCTACAGTGGAGGAGACTTAACTGGGACACCTGCACTTACCTCACTGCATTCACTGCATGTTCATCACACCAGGCCCTGTGGGGCTCCTGCAGCGAGCATACCAATTGTAAGCTTGATTCTAAGACTTGGTAGGTTGGCAGTTAGGAAGATTGGCCATTACAGAGCAGGTCCTTAGGACTAGATAGGCACTCCTGGTGCTATGTGGGAAAGGGAATAGAGGAACACCATTCCAGTTCTGGGGTGAGGGAGGTGGTATTCAGGAAACCATCCCAGACAAAGTGATACCTAATGTGAGACCTGAAGCCTGTGTGCTGGAATTCACTGGGCACAGTGGGAGGAAGGGGAGTCCAAGCAGAAGCCTGGTGACACAAGAAAGCAAAGAATGACTGAACCTATAGCACGTGGGCAGCCATGGCAAGTGGTGCTGACAAAACTGCCACAGACATGAACAAAGGCCTGGTTAACCAGGCTGTTGTTATCACAACCTTTTATCATTTGCTCACTACTTGCTGTACAGGAACTGGTTTACTTCTCACACCAGCCTGTGGAGTTAACCAAGCTCCTGCAGGGCTCATTCCCAAATTTGGAGCCTTGTAAGCAGTGTGAGGGTATGAGGGGCAGGTGGTTGCTGAATGTACCAGGCAAGCAGGTGCTGTGATTGATGTGTGGGTGCAGAATGGGGTGTTCACAGTGGGGGCCAGTCAAGAGGCAGCTTTTACAGCCATCCAGCTGGTAGAAGATGGCACCCTGAACAGGATCTTGGTGTGGAGATGAAGAGGAATCAAGGATGCAAATGGACTACCTGAGGGAGGCTGGGGAGAGAGAAGGAAAGGGCTTGGGGCCAGACTGAAGGTGGAAGAGGTTTGGCAGCCTTGCCACTCTCTGTAACCTTGCTTCCAATGACCCACTTCCTAACCTGGTTCATGCATCTTTCTGCACTGTGATCATGGTGTGAAGGCTCTGTGATGTCAAAGTTAGATTCACAGGGACTGCTAGACTTCTAAGAGGGCTCATCCCTGGGTGTGACCCAGCTTTGAGTTCAAATTGTCCATGCACCCAAAGCAGACTCCCAGGAACCAGACTTGTGACAATTAGTGTAGAAGTCAAATGTCCAATTTCTTAATTTGTGGTGAAAGATAGGACATTAGCTTTAAGAAGACTAATTTTATCCCATAGGCAGGCCATCTGTCATTATCAAGATTTTTAGAAATCAATACATTGTACACCTTAAACATACATGTTTTATGTCAGTTATATCTGAATAAATCTAAAAGGAGTAAAATATCTTTTGAAGCATAAAATAAAGATATTTGGGAGGCCAAATCAGTTATGCAGCATTGTCCTGTGAGTATGGACATGGGGCTGAGAGCCTGGGACAGGGGTGTGTCCTGACCTGACTTGTCCCCTGATCACAGTGCTGTTGCCACAGCACCTCTTCCATCCTCTAGTCTCTCCCTAGGCTGAGCAGGGCTCCTGCTTGCTCCCTGACACTGCCCTTCCTGGGTGCTAGGCAGACCACCCTGTTTATGTCCTCTCTCTACCCAGGGTGATTTTTTTACTTAAGTCTCGTTTTTCAGAGTACCTTAATTAACCTCGAGTGACCTCACATGTCCTCGACAGCATTTTTGCTTTTCCATGAGGATGACTTCCCAGTCGTGGCCTCTTTAATTTCTTGGGTTCTGGTGCTTTTTAGATTCTGTCTCAACAGGGAACCCCACTTTCAGCCTCTGGAGCTATTTCATGTGACTCACACATAGAGATAACCTATAAATTTGAGTGGTCGGTGTGCTTGTGTGTTTGTGTGCATACACACAGCTGTGTTTTATTGTTTGTAAATTTTAGTTTTAGAAATTCTTAACCTTGAAGGGAATCATGCATACAGCATCAAGGGGCATATTGAGCTCAGGTACCTGGGCTCCCAGGGAAACGTCAGAGCTCGTGCTACACAACCAGCATTGGTCCTGAAGGCTGCTCTGCAAACCAGCTTCTAATCATAAAAATAGGGAACACACACTCAAAGCCCTGTGATCCCACACTAGATGACTCCTCCCATCCTGACTCTGAGTTATTAATAATTTTATTAAGAACGTGCTTTCAACATGCTTATATTTATATATGCACTTAACAAGAAATCACCAAGGCTTCAGAGGGAAGTTCCTCTTCCCTTTCTTTTTTATTGCCCAGAGAAAGGCAGAAACTGAAAAAAAGAAAAACTGCCTTTGACTTGTTGCTAAAGGCTTGAGCATGTCCATCTCTTCTCTCCCAGGCCTGAGATTCATCAGGACTGTCAAAGCTTGGAATTGTGTAACACACTGGCTGTTTTTCATCATGTAGAGAGGTCTTGACACTTGGCTCTGATTTTCCTACTCACAGTAGAGATTTTGAGACCTGTGACTATAATAACTGGACATAATCATTGCAGTTAGTATCAGAATTAGTATTCTATTTTGCAGTTTAGGCTTAACCACCTTACTAAGCATCTGACTAAAGGTTGCAAATGCTATGTCTGTGTCTCTTTCCATCAGGGGCTAAGAGTTACCAGTACATATTTGAACATCTGCAAGTTTTGGTTTATTTTGGCTGTAGATCTCTATGCAAACTGTTGATCATAAAGAGTTAGTAGTTCCTGAAGCTTCTAGTTCAGTTAATTAGAGTCGTTGTCAAAAGAGCTATTTTAACAGGTGACTGAAAGTACTCGGCCTCTCAATATTCTAATTGAACATGGATTTGACTTTAGTAGGTTTAATAGAAAAGACATTCTGGATGGGATCCTTTGGGCAAAGCCCTTTTTAAGAAAACTAGGTGAGAATGGGGGAAGGGATTAATTTTTTACGATTAACGGTTTCTTCTAGGAATGATGTAGTTTGAGATAGCTTTTGGAAACAGTGCTGATCTCATCATTTGCCCATTTGCCCAACTTGACCCAAGGAGACCATGTCAGCTTACTGTGGTCTTCCCACTTAGCTGCTCAGTTCTCCAGAACACACATTAGTAACAAGTGACATGTATGAATGGAACATTGGCATCAACGTGGTGTTCGCCATCAACATGGTGTTTGCCAGTCTTTTCCCTAAATGTTCACTTGTTGCTGATTGCCTTCCCTCTGGCCTCATGCACCCACCCCCAGAAGTGGCCAGACTAGCACAAACAGGAACTGTACTTTCTGGTAAGCAGGTTTGCCTTTTGTTGGTCAGCTCTGGGTTTCCCCAAGGCACTGATGGGGAGCCTTTTTGGAAAATAAAAAAACAAAAGGCCCCTACATATACACTAGAGAAATGTCACCTTCTGCTTTGCAAAGGGTGTGTCTACCACGGTGAGAGGCCCAAGTGCTACAGAGCTTCCTCAGAATGGGAGTCCCTAGAGAGGCTTGTCATGTGCCAGAGCTCAGATGTTCCAATTCTGCTTGGTTTGTGTTAAGCCACACAGATGTGGTGACAGAGGGAAAGGCAAGAAGGTATGAGAGGAGAGCATTGCTTGACTCTCTGCAGCAGCTTTCAGGACTCTCCAAAAATGAGGTGCCTCCCAGCTCCAAGCAGCAGGGGTTGCCTGAAACCCACTTCATGCCTGATACTCACTGGCTCAAAGCAGAAAGACCCATTCTCTGCTTTGTCTGAGCCACTTCCTGTCACCCTCCACCTCCTAGGAGTATAAAGGTGCGGGTCCTGATGGAGCAGGTTGAGGGAAAAGACTCAATGCTTTGCAAATGAGAGGCTGAGGTCTTGAACCTGACCAGGCAGGCCTGGCTAAGGTTCAGTTTGATTCCGGTTCTCTGGAATACCTTGGGGAAGTACCAGAGGAGGCAACCCACACATGTGGGGAACTTCTCCAGACTGGCATGAAAGAAACTCCCTAGAAGGGACAAGCAGTGCTGGATGGCACCCTGATTAGTGGCCCAGTGATGTGGCCAGAGACAGTCTCCCTGACAGTCTTCCTGGGTGGCAGTTTATGTGTCTAGAAAGGCCCCTTCTAATCCCAAAGACCTTTCATGTAGATAATGAAACAACCTCGTGAGGGTCAACCGTCATTGAGCACTCACACGAGTGCTCCTGTCACACACAGGAACTGGCATTGAGACTTTCTTAAAATCATGACCTTGTGACAATCTTGTATGATAAGTTTTAATATTACCCCCATTTTTCATATTATAGAGAACTTGAGCATCAGTCTCAGGGCTAGAAAGTGGCTAAATGAGGGTTGGAATCCAAGCAGTGAGAATCAGGTGTGCCTGTAAGTTAACACTCCTTTTGAAATGCCAGTACCACTGGGAAGGCTAAACTAATGAAATGCTAACAATCGTGGACATTCGTGTCAAAGTTATTTTCTAAAAATGGGTTTGCATTACGTGAGAGACCTCATGTGGAGACTAAGGTGGAAGAGAGGTAGTGGCACAAATGAAAGTCAGTTCTTTCTTTTTTCCACCAGAGCCTGCCCATGTGTGTACACTATGGCTACCATACATACCTCCAACTGGGCATTTCCAATTTAGCATGGAGAAGCAGACAGAGTCCTAGGATGTCTTAGGCCCCAGGAGGCCCTTTGCAGGAATCTGGAGTGTCCTGTGTGTGTAGAGTGGGGGGATCAGTGCCTAAGACCCTAAGCAGATAGTGTCCTGCCCTTGATGTGGCGATCGCTATTCAGACTGAGGAACTCTGATGTCTGGTGAGGTTTTTGCAAAAAGCTCAGGGATTTTCTGTCATTGAACTCAAATAATTCAAATACAGACATTCATCAAGGACAGAGGCAAGGGAAGCAACAGTGGACATTGAAGCAACCAGAGACCAGTAGTACCTCCTTCCAACCTTTGGGGCTAAGGTACAGGGTTGGGAGATGGCATTTCTAGAACCCAGTAAAAGCTGGAATATGTAAGGGTGAATCTTTAAGAAATGTTGGAGAGGCCAAGAGGGAGCAAGCTACAAGTGACCCATCCCATATACTCCTGTCCTGTCTCCCCTAACCAGATGGAAAAACAAGCAGAAGAGCCTGCAGGATGTGGCCCACGGGGGACAACAGGGGAATTGCTTACAACAGGCAGCCCCGGCCCTCAGCCATGGGTGTGGCAGACTCAGTGAAAGGATGGAGGAAGTGCCACCAGCTTCCAAGTATCTGAGTGTCAACAAGCTGATACTGAAAATGGGTCTGAGTTGGGACCCTGAGTCTTAATGTGTTGCCCAGAAGTGTGCTATCTGAAGCTTGGCATTTGAGTCACTGCTTTCATGTTTAGAAAGCACTCTAGAAGCATTCCTGTCTGCCAGTGCACCCCCACTGATCTGTGCTTACTCGTGGCCTGTTTGGAGAAATGACACCCTCCAGGGGAAGGCCATCAGGGTCCTGTGGCATCTGAGCATCTGCTAAGCACTGTGCCCTTATGACAAGACTCTCAGTCATGACAAGCAGGCAAGGATAGTGTCCAGTGCCTCAGTCATGCCCCAGTGCCCATGGATGACCATGAAAGCCACTCATGAGACACTTCCCAGTGAGCGGCTTGCTAAAGAGAAAGGGAAGAAGAAAAAGGGAAGAGAAAGGGAAAATTGGGCAGGGCAGCCCTATCCTCAAAGACTTTTTAATTGAGTTGGGGAGAGAAGGCACTCATTCCTGAATATTCTAGGGGAAGGGTCAAGGACATTCTGGATAGAGGGTGGCATGCAAGTAAAAGTATAGATGGGAGTGAATGCAGTGGACTTGGAAGCTGCCCTTGGACCTGCATGAAGGCAGGTGACTGTGAGAAGCTAGAAGTTGAAAAGTAGAAGGTGCTGGATTATAAGGACTGAGGGATGTCCTTAACCTGTAAACCGTGGGCAGCCATGGAGGACCTTAGATTTGATTTGGGCCCACGCAGGATGCACTGAGGGCTGGAAGGAAGAGCAGTTTGGAGGTGGGAGGAGCAGGCGTCACAGCCTGACTGGATGTCATGTGGGACCTCTCTAAGAGCAAATCTACCAAGTGAGGTGACTACCATAGCTAGATAGTTGCTAACTTGAATTAGTGACAAGCAGTGCTGGTTTGCATTCTCTGAAAGCAGAAGTTAGCAGAGTTAGGGGTACAAAGGGTTATTGGCAGGTAGCACCTACAATGGGAGTGGGGGGAGGCTGATGGGGCAGAGGGCCAACAAGCCACAAAGCAGTAACACCTCCTGTCAGCCTGAGGAGCCCAGAGGTGTGGCTTGGGATGGATGCTCTGTGTCTCTAAGGCCAGCACTCAGTCAGGGGCCCTCACCAGGTTCCACAGGGTAGGGCAGGTGGCTGCTCTCTTGAATACCTGGTGCTGACTTGAGATCTTGAAGAGATGCTTCTCCACAGTCTTATACGGTAGGACTTCCCAAAACACCTCACCCAAACTCCAGGACTTCACTGTGTGCCTTTCAGTGTGGTTTGGTAACTGGGTATCTCTGCAACTTGATCCCCTCCCTTGCCCTCCCCCTCCCCTTGGGGAAACATGAAACAGCACCAGGAATTAGGGAGTTCTATATGTCCCTTCTCAACAGCCACTGAGATTGAAGCAGAACCCTCCACTCCCAGTACAGGAAATGTAGAACCTTTATAAGAACAAATTTTAATAACTAACAGTTGGTCTATTTTTTATTAGCACCAATAGCCAGCAATCCTAAAGAGCCAGTGATAAAATATACCTCTCTGTAAAAATTTGTTTGTTGATTCTTAAATTCGTTAAGTTCTAAGTCTAAACAATGACTGTGTCTACATAGAGTTTTAATGATAAACTTCAAATGTTCCTGTTACATCTCCTTTAATTAACAATGTATTCTGTACTGAATGTGAAGAACTCCCAGTTGACAGTCAGGATGGCACATAGGGAATCAGCTAGCCCTTTTTTTCCCCAGTAAATTCAGAATGATTTGGAATCTGAGCTCCATGGAGGCAGGCAGTTTCATCTCCAATTCCTGTAATGTTACATTTTGACACTTGCAGAGTAAATTTGAAATAACATAGTCAGGTATTTCAATCTGGCATTCTAGATGGCCCCTGACATGTTTTCTTGTCTTTAAAATGTTTTGACAGAAGAAATACTTGAAAGCCACTGGGACTGGTCCCAAAGAAATATAGACTTGCAATTTGTGGAATGTGATGTAAAATGGGATTTTTATAAATCTCTCCTAATTTCATCCTTTTGTTTCACACTTTTCCTAAGTCTTTGTGTATCTGTTGCTTAACATGAAAGAAATTTTTCAAAATTCCAATAAAGTAAAAGTTATCTATTTCAATGATGAATGAAGAAAGATTGACAAATCTGACATTAAGAGAAGTTCAGTTTTGACAAAATCACAAATTTGCAAAAGTTCAGGCTCAGAAACAAATGGTAATTATTCATTAATATGATAGACCAACATGCAGGTATATGTTTTTCCTCATTTTCTCAAAATACTCATTATTGTAATCAAAATACTAGTAAGCTTTTCCTTCCTTTTATTGTTTTATTTTTGTTCTTATCCACATGATACATAGAAAATTCCATAAAAGAACATTTTTATGGCATGCATTTTTTTCTCTCTTTTTTATATTGTTGTTCAAGGATAATTGTCTCCATTTCCCCCACCACCACACCCACCCCAGCCATTGTTATTCCTTGTTTCACTCCATTACTATTACTGATTGTCATATAGGTGACCTGGCTTTCAGATACAGTAAGTACACCCCTGTGTTTATAAGGTCCCACATGAAAAACAAAAGAAACTTTTATGTGCTTCACTTTCTTTCTGTATCAACACCCTTTTCTTAGAAAATGTTGAGGCCCTGGAATCCCATCTGATTTCATGTGGCCAGTGTTGATGGGTGTCCTGTCCCTCATTCTAATTTGGTTTCATCACATCTCCTGAGACTTGGCCCACTCATTTTTCCACTAGAGTCAGAAGTAAAAAGATAATGAAAATAAACAGTCATCTCCAATTATCTTTGAAGATATCTTTTTCACATGTTTCATTTTTTCTGGTTCTTTCTTCAAAGATAATTGGAGATAACTGTTTATTTTTGAGAACCCAGATGAGAAAGTTGCTTTATTTTTCCTTTGCTGTGTTTTCCTCTGATATCTTTTTTATTAAGAAACTCAGTATAAGAAAATCTACACTTTACAAGATGTCAGTGGAGGCTGAAGCTACCCCCTTTCTCTTTGTCAAAGAATTCCCAGTTTAAAGTGTGTTTAAAATTGCCAGCTCCCTTAGTGCCTTCCAGAATCAGAATTATAGTGATTCTGTGTATACACAATTTATTAAGACTACTTCCTCTATTGCAAAAAATCACAATATACTTCTGTTTGGTGATGGGACCTAATTTAAAATTTATGAATTTTTGTTACTTTCCAGTCATAAAATATGTGCTTCCTCTGTGTTGAAAGTCCAGGTGCATGTCTCTAACATAAGACTGCAAGCCTCTGCCAGTGGACCTTGGCCTCTTGAGGGCAGGGCCTGGAGCACAGTTGGTGCTTGCATCCTATTCTGCCAGGAGCTCCTTTCAAGTCATCAGTCCTGTGGTTTTTCTTGCTCCTCTTTGCCTCATCTATTGTCAGAGCCTCCCAGTGGCCTTGCTTTGTTCAGGCTGTCACTGTACCTTTCGGGCCAGCAAGCAGGGGACAAGGACCTTTGAAGGCCCCTGGCTCCCATCCTTACCCTCCAGCTTATAACCCAGAATCCTAAGGCACAAAGTCTGTACTTTCCACTCTCAGAACTTCTCTCCCATTTCCTTGCAAGTGTGTGTTCTGAGAGTCACATGTTCTCCATCTCTTCACTTTGTCAGTGAGATCGGCCGAGCCCATCAAAAGCTCATCTGCTTACTGAGTCTTTCCTACCCAATTTTTACAAATATGTTCAGGATCTTCCTTGCCTCCATACACTTAGCACACTGGGGATTGTAGAAATCTGAGCACATTGTGAAATGGGTAGGAGCTCAGAATCTTCCCTGTGTGCTGACATTATTTGTTTCTGAGCCTTTCTTAAACAATAAATAAGAGTCAAATTTTGGGAATTGAATCAACCTCTTAAACTTTCTTTTATCATTACCATCCCACATGGATCCTAATCTTATTGTTTTTTTTTTGCTGTCTTTGCTTTAAAAAAATCAAACTTGTGCTGATATGTTCATTTCCTTTTTCTGTGTTTAAGTCAATCAATTAAAATTGTTGGTGACTCCACATATGCACTCAGCAATGGGCCAGCCCCCTGGCCCGCTGAGCCCACATGTCCATCCACTCCAGAGGGTCAGCTGCATTCAAGCGCAGAGGAAAGACCTTCTCCAGAGTCTTCTTTAAAGTGCTTCTGCAGCCCCAACCAGAGCCCAGCTACACTTTTCTGGCTTTATCTACCTTCTGTGGCTTGGATTTTTTAACTATTATATATTTGTTATAATATCATTGATCTTATTCTTGTCACCTTTCACTCAAATCCATGCACTTACTATCTGATAGCTTCATTGTATTTCCTGGATTTCTTCATTCACTGCCTTTCTCACAATTTATGCTCATTTCTCAGAAGAGTTTGATGCTGATTGTTTGCTGTGAAACTAGCTCTGCACAAAGTTCACCGTACCAGTTAAAACGTTGCTCAAAGCAACTTCTCTTTCAGAGGTATACAACTTCTGATGCTGAAATCACTCTCTAGAAAAGACTGAGCTAATACTGAATAACCTATGCAGTGGGTCCTAAGCCTACATGTTGATAAGTAAGTCTCCTATGCATACTCCTATTTCAGATCTGAAGTGCCTTTGGTGCACGGCCCTGCAAAACAGTATCCAGTATATACATCTGCTTTATTTCACATCTTTTCTTCAGTTTTCTTGGGAGAAAGGCCAGACTTTCTAGATTTTCTGTCCATCAGGTTCTTTCCGAGATTATGAAAATTTGTTCTCCCACCAAATAAAAGAAGTTTACAATGGAATTAAGAAAATCACTTTTACTCGGTCAATTCTATAATGTTTTATCAAGTGTTCTCCACTAACAGAGCACTTTCACATACTTATTCATTTTCCCAACAAACCTATGGAATCATGAGCACCCCGATGCAGCTGTAGAACCAAATCTAGAACTCAGGTCTGACTCTTACCCCAGCACTCTTTGCCCTGCAGTGTGCTGGAACCAATGAAAAATGAGCTCTTCATGTGAGCAATCTGCCAAAATAATTTAGAAACAGAGGTCGAGCAACTTCATCTTGGTGTAGTTTGTTCTTAGTGGATTAATTTATGAATTAATAAAGTTGAGATAAATAGAAGAGGCCACTATTAACTATGCCATGCAAGCAATGTCTTCACCTGATATATTTGTTTAGGAAAATTGCTTTCCTTGAAGAATTGAATCAGAAATCATCTCTGTGACACATAGACTTGAATTGGTTTTGTCTGGGATCCACTGAAGAAGTCTGGACAGGCCAGTGAGTGGCAGCTAGATTTGGAGGGGCAGCAGATGGAGATGGGGTCTTGTCTTGGTGGGACAATGCTAGAAGAACTAAGAGAAACCAAGCTAGAATGACCAAAACAAAGGTGCAGAAAGAAACAAGAGGGAAGGCAGAAACTGCACAGGAGAGGGAAAAAGGTAGATGGACCAAGAACTTAGCAAACAGGGAGGAGGGGATTTGATGGGGGTAAGGGTAGATTGTACAGAAACGGGTTTGTAAACAGTAGCAGTGGCCATGTGCTCCTGGGGATCTGTAGTTGGACAGGTTCAATGCTGAGTTATGGAGTCTAAGAAACACAGTTCTGGATCAATGACAGCTGTTCAGTCCTATACAAAATTATCAGGTATAAATTAATATACTTTTAACACCACAGAGTGAATCTCCTGCCCAGAGGTAAGAATTATTTTGTCCTGAAACTTAAAAAAACTATAACAACAACAACAGCAACAACAAAAAACCCTCAAGTCTATGGAAAAGAATTAACTTTTTCAAAAGAAAAATTTGAGGAGTAGGACAAGAAGCAATGGGGGCAATTGAAGACTAGTTATGACAACCATTCCAAAGAGACAATGTGTAAATATTTTAAAGGGTTAAGATGAAAATATTTGTGACTTTCATAGCTAGAATGAACCTTGTCAAGATGTTGAATCAGTGCTGTCCTCCACTTTGGCTTCTATAAGTTTAAAACTCAATGATTAGAAAGCATGAAACCATGATGTTCTTTAGAAATAAAAGACACCTTGGTATTTTGGAAAATAGTCTAACATGCACCACTTAGGTACAAGGATTTATTTTGTGTCAGCCATATGCTTCTCAACTTGCTCATGTAGCTCAGGAACTGTCAATGTGTGAAAACTTCTCAAAGTTACTTCTTACTAAACTTATATTTATTTATTTATTTTGCCAAAAATAAGTAGGCAATGTTTAAGGTTTAAAAAAAAAGGCCCTGGCTGGCGTAGCTCAGTGGATTGAGTGCAGGCTGTGAACCAAAGTGTCGCAGGTTCAATTCCCAGTCAAGGCTCATGCCTGGGTTGCAGGCCATGGCCCCCAGCAACCGCACATTGATGTTTCTCTCTCCCTCTCTTTCTCCCTCCCTTCCCTCTGTAAAAATAAATAAATAAAATCTTTAAAAAAAATAAAAGAGAAAAACCTTTGGATTTTTTCCAGTGATGGCACCTTTTTACTTATTTCCATATATTAGGAGATGCTTACTTTTAAAATATGTTTGTTTCCTGAACCCTGCTCAGCAAAATGTCATGGTACAATTATGATGTGTGCATTTTGCAGAACATGCGTGGAACAAATGTTGTGCTGATGATCTTCCAGTGCCCATCATCAGAGTTGAGGCGAAAAGCAATATTCTGTATGACATTTTCAAGGACTCTGATGGGGTTTATTTAATCAGGTAGATCAGCTCCCTTCTTGCTCTCAGCCCCCATTTTGCAGGTTGGGGCCCATCAGAATTTCTTATTATTTCAGTTATTTTCCTGAAATGTTGGTAGCATTGTTGGGTGCATCACCTTATGCGCTGCCTTCATGCTGAGGTCCAGTGTGATTTCTTCAGTCCTCAGTTTACTGGGCCTTAAAACAAGGGCAGAATTTCTCAGAATTTCTTGTCATATAACATATCAACTGCTAGAGCCATTTAAGAAAGAATCCTTTTTAATGTGTAGCCTTAGGGGGAAATTTAATTATTAAAATCATCTGTTCCATGTCCCCTGTTTCCAGATAAAATGTGTGTGTGTGTGGAGGCAGGGAGGATAAATTTATTATTGACATATCCCTTTGCCCAAAACTTTGCCAGATTGAGGTCTTGAAATAACTTGCCCCAAAACCCCAATTTCTAACCAACTTCTCCCTTTTCTTAGCTTCATCAGAGCTAAAGATTCTAGAAATTTTGAGTGCTGCCTCACTTTGAGCTGTGTATTTGGCCATATTAGTGTTTCTAACTTACCCCAGGAAGGCTCCTTCACCCCACTTACTAACATGTCCAACAGTCCACAAACTCCTGAAAATTACTAGGCCTCTAAGAATAAATATAGTAAATATTTTTATTACCAGCAGCTGAACATTTTCCAAGAAGCTATGTGCTCACTAAGAGAGTCCCCAGAATTTCTTTGAATAGGCACAACAGATGTTATTTAGTACACACCAAAGGAAAGTTTTGTGTTTTTTGTTTGTTTTACTATGGTGGAGGTTTGAGTGGACAATGGGGAATTATGAGTGGTTTAAGACCTTTTACCCGTCACATATCTGACTTGTCACACTAGGTACGCTTCATGATGAAAGTGAAGTATTTTATATACTAACACAAAGCATAGAGTGTCTTACACAACAGTGCCCTGCTGCTCAGCCTGTCTCCTTCCTGGCTGTGTTGAACATGAGTGGCCATGCATGCATGTTATTTTCCATAGAGAGACACATGCTACAAGCAATTAAACAGCCCAGGGAGTTGTATCAGGTGCTAACAGACGTGCAGCTGTCTGGCCAGCAAAAAATATTGTGGGCTTGCTCTAACGGTCATTTGGTTGACAGAACATGGGGAATTTGATCTCTGATTTTAGGAGACTACTTCCTGTAGTTAGAAGAAATCACTGGGATTAGGATTGCCTGCCATTTTGATTACCCTCTTCTGCAGTACATTTTACCCTTCTATTTTTATGTGTGTTTTTTTAAATACTTTATGAGGTCAAACTTACATGCCGTACAATTCATCCATCTAAACTGTACAATTCAGTGGTTTTTAGGACACCTACCCAGTCATGAAAGCTATCACCATAACCCAGATTCAGAACATTTTCATCACCCCAGTAAGATTCCTCATACCTATTCTCAGTTCATCCTCATTCCTAAGCCAACACTGACAACCATTGATCTACTTTCTGTCTCTACAGAGTTACCTTTGCAGGACATTTCATATAAATGGTATCATATAGTATGTAAACTTTTGTGTCTGGCCTCCTTCACCTAGCATAAAGTTTTTGAGATTCATACATAGTGTAGCATGTATTGATGTTTCTTCCCCTTTTATTGAATGGCCTAGCTTGTTTTTTGCTGGCTTTAAAGGCTGATTGCTAGTAGGTTGGACCAGTGGTTCTCCACTTGGGCTGATCTGTAGGTTGACTGGGGGCATTTAGGATTGTCACAACTGCAGTTGCACGTGCTACTGGCATCTGGGAGATAGAAGCCGGTAATGCTGCTAAACATCGTACAACGCACAGGACAGCCCCATAACACAAAACCACGTGGCTCAAATGTCAGTGATGCTGAAACTGAGAATCCCTGGGTTAGACTTTACTGAATTTCTACATGTCTTTGGGATACTTATTTTAAATGAAATGTTGCATGATGAAAATCTTCCCTTTGATTGTAATACATTTTATTATATTGAGGCTCTATTTGTCTAATTTTATGTATGTTTAAAATGCAAACTCATTTGTGAAAATGATCATTTGCTTAACACTTGGGAAAATTCTGGAATTTCCTAAAATGTTATTCAGTAAGTTGCACTGTCACCAGAGAAAAGGTGAGGAAAAAAGGGTATATAATTCTTGTTTCCTGGTTGATATCTCAATACAACCTCGTTTTGAAAATTTAGCAACAGAAAAGTAGCAGAAGATGATGGATTGTACAGCTAAGTTTCCAGGAAGCTACAGGAACCATTGCAAGGCTTATAACAAAGGCATTTAGTAAAGTACATTAAGTTGATTTAGTAACAAATTACATCATATTTTTTTGGCTTGAGGACCAATATTGTGCACTCTGGTTATATTTTGCCAGTTCAGCTTCAGAATTTTGAATCTACTATCTTTCTTAACATAAGTTTACATGGGGACAGAGGTTAAAAGAAAACTGAAAACTAAACTAAAGAAGTTCTTATCACCTAGATTTTGGTGCAGCATAAAACTCCTCTCATGTTGGCCCAGGCAGGTGTGGTTCAGTTGGTTGGAGCATCATCCCATAAACTGAAAGGTCACAGGTTCAATTTCCCATCAGGACACATGCCTAGGCTGTGGGTTCTGTCCCCATTTGGGGCACGTGAAAGAGTCAACCAATTGATGTTTCTCTTTCTCCCTCTCTTCCTCCCTTCTCCTCTCTCTAAAATCGGTAAACCTGTCCTCAAGTGAATGTTTAAAAAAAAAAAACTTCTCGGGGGCTAAGATGGCATTGGAGTAGGAAGGAGCAAATTTGGCTTCCCTCTGCTCAGGGGAGAAAATCCTGACTGATCTACGGAGTAGAGAAGCAAGCAACCAACATACTTCAGCATATGTGAAAATAGGGGACCAAGGATTGTGGCAGAACTGAAAAACTGGACCCTAACAAGAGTGCTGCAACAAAATAAGGTCCCAGGGACCAGCTTGTGGCCCGGGGGCTGCAGCCCCAGGCCCAGTGCCCGCTGCTGGGTTTGCCACAGAGTCCTTGGGAGGGAGCCGGGACAACTGCTCCCTCCCCAGCCAAACAAGGTCTGAGCGGTACTGGGAGGAATCCAGGTTCTAGCAAACACACAAGGGCTGTGAGCACCTTTGGAGGCTGTGGACACCAGAGGGGCTGGGTCACGCAGTGGGCCCTGATCCCCACAGTCACTGATCTGGCTGGAGAGTTTGGCGGTGGGAGAAGCCAGGCCACTGTGTGGACCAGAGGCTTGAACTGGAGGAATTTCTCAAGAGGAAGGAGTGAATAGACAGACCCTGTTTGGGGAATTCTCCTAAAGTGATCAGTCGCTCCAGCCTCCCTGCCACCCAGCCGAGGGTGCGCATGCAGGGAGAGCATCCCCTCACCCCAGTCCACAGCAGTAACCCTGGGGAAAGACCTGATTCCCACACCCAGGGAGCAAGGCTGAGGAGCTATGTTAGCTTCCCAGATAGTGCAAGAGCCAGTGCAAGTGCCACTGACAGAGGAAGAAAAGCCATACCAATCACCCCTCAGTCTTCCGCAGCCAGCAAGACCAGAAAAACTGGTTTGGCCACTTTGAAACGAAGAGACTTTTTAATTTGATTCTATTTTTTTTTAACAATTCTTAATTTTTTAATTTTTACTGCTTTTATTCTCTTTTGATTTCTTTTTCCTCTCTTTCCTGATTTCTTGTTTTATTCCTTCCTTCTTCCTTTCCTCCAATTTTATCTCTTCTTCCTTCCTTCGTCTGCCTTTTCTATTTTTATTTTTTTTTTAATTTTTTCTAAATACCTACAAGTGAGACAAAATCCTGGATCTGTGAAAAGACCAAAGTTGAACCCAAAGAAGGGGCATCACAACAGTTAGGACAGTGAGAAAAATTTCACTCTGCTATTACAGAGAACCTGCAAGTTATTGCATATTTGTATTATTATTATTTTTCTAGTATTCTTACATCTTTTTTAATAGTATTTTTGTATCCCTCTTTTTTTTGTATAGTCTGCTTTGCTAGACTGGATATATTGTATGACCTGACAGCTCTCCCCTGATATCGCTTTCCATAGTGTATTGCTAATCTAGTGTCCTTTAACTCACCTGTGTCCCATTAGCACACTACTCGAGGTTCTGTACTCCCTATTCTTGTTACCTAGATCTCATAGACTATGTCATATGATTATTGCCCTAATATTATTGTAAACATCTGATTTCCATGCAATTGTAATTACTTCACAACACCCCCGAACCCCCAGATCTTAGCCCATTTCAAAGTTTCCTGAACTCTATTACTGTAGTGGTTAACTCTATTCTCTCACACACTACACCTATTTACTATCCTTTACTCTCAACTTACCTAAGAATCTGACCTCCCACAACCTCCCTGCTTTATAGATCCAACTCACAATCCTTTCTTCCCCAACAAGAGTCTTATCTTCTTTCCATTCTTTCTAAAAATCAGCTAGCTGCGTGGAAGATCATGGTTAACACTATACATAGTCAAAGGATCTCCTATCTCTTCTCTACTTGCTGCTACTGTAAATATTATAGAATATTCTGTTGCTGTCTTAAACCATTTTGCCTTCCCCCTCCAACTGATGAGAAAAAAGAATAGGTGGAGGCGGTGAACACCAGGATACCCACTGGAAGAGGAAACCCAACAACAAAGGAACCACTAACAACAACAGAAGAAGGTGAAGGAGGGAGTGGTAACCACACAAACCTCAATCCAGGACCTATCTGGAAATACAGCTAAACAGTAGAGACAGTACCCAATACAAACAACTGAACAAGAGCAAGAGAGAATTCTTTAAACCTTATACACACGGAAGAACCAGCTTCAACGCAACCTGCCCTCACAAGCACAACAAAATACAAGAGGTGGTGGAGAGAGTGACCCTCATTTAACCAGCTGGTGGGAAGGAACCAAAAAAGAAAGACCCAACAACAATCAAAACCCAAAGGCAAACACAAAGCCAACTTAAATGACAGCCTGAAACCAGTGAGCTTGGGAGATCAAGGAAACTGCACCACTGAAACTCACTGCTATTCTACTACAAAAGTTCACACCACAAACCCAGGGAGCCAGAATAGATCAATTTAAGAAGCTGAGGCTAACAAGAAGAGTCTCACAAACAATGGGAAGACAAAGAAACAATCCCCAAATGAAAGGAAAGGAGGAAGCCTCAGAAAGAATGCTAAATGAAATAGAGGGAATTCAACTATCAGATATTGAGTTCAAAGCAATGATAGTTAGGAAGCTCAATGAGCTCACAATGAGCTACCAGAAACTACAGGAAGCTACAATGAACTCACTGAAAACTACATCAACATGAAAAAAGAAATAGAAACTATCAACAAGGGCCAAGAGGAAATGAAGAATACAATTTCTGAACTGAAGAACACAGTAGAAAGAATGAAAAGCAGGATCGATGAAGCAGAAGATCGGATTAGCGAGCTAGAGGACAAAGTAGAAGAAATCACCCAGAAGGAGCAAGAAAAGGAAAAGAGGCTCAGAAAGAATGAAGAGGGATTAAGAGAAATGCAAAACGATATGAAACATAATAATATCCGCATAATAGGGATACCAGAAGGAGAAGAAGAAGAGCAAGGGATAGAAAGCTTTTTGAAAAAGTAATGATGGAAAACTCCCCTAATTTGATGAGAGGAAAAGTCACACAAATCCAGGAAACACAGAGAGTCCCAATCAAGAAGAACCCAAAGAGGCCCACCTCAAAACACATCATAATTAAAATGGCAAAATTTCAAGACAAATAGAGAATATTAAAGGCAGCAAGGGAAAAATAGGAGGTAACATACAAGGGAGCCCCAATAAAGCTAACAGCTGACTTCTCAATGGAAACACTCCAAGCCAGAAGAGAATGGCAAGAAATATTCCAAGTAATGAGAACCAGAGGTCTGAAACCAAGGCTACTTTACCCAGCAAGGCTCTCGATCAAGATAGAAGGCCAAATAAGAAGCTTCCTAGACAAAAGAAGTGTAAAAGAATACACCTCCACCAAACCAGCTCTGCAAGAGATGCTAAAGGGACTGCTTTAAGGAAAGAAAGGAAAAGAGAGAAAGAGAGAGAAACACGCGTACATAAAGGCAATGAATAAGTACCTATCAATGATAACCTTAAACGTAAATGGATTAAATGCCCCAATCAAAAGACATAGAATAGCTGATTGGATAAGAAAACATGACCCACACATGTGCTGCCTACAAGAGACCCACCTCAGGATAACAGACCTGCACAGGCTGAAAGTGAAGGGCTGGAAACAAATTTTCCAAGCAAATGGATAGGAAAAAAAAGCTGGGGTAGCAATACTCATATCTGACAAAATAGACTTCCAAAAAAAGGTGCATTACGAGAGACCCAGAAGGTCATTTCAAAATACTCAAGGGAAGAATCCACCAAGAAGATCTAAATATTGTAAATATATATGCACCCAACATAGGAGCACAGAAATACATAAAGAAACTCTTAGAGGACTTCAAGAAAGATATTGATAACAACACAATTATTGTGGGGGATTTTAACACCCCACTATCAAAAATGGACAGATCTTCCAAACAAAATATCAACAAAGATATGGTGGCATTGAACAATACCCTAGATGAAATAGGCTTAACTGATATATGCCGAGCCCTCCATCCCAAAGAAGCTAAATACACATTCTTATCAAATGTACACAGAACATTTTCAAAGATAGACCACATGATAGGACACAAAACAAGCCTCAACAATTTCAAAGAAAATTGAAATCATACCAAGCATTTTCTCGGATCACAAGGAACTGAAGCTAGAAACCAACCCCAAGGGAAAAAACCCAAAACACTCAAAATCATGGAGTTTAAATAGCATGCTATTAAACAATGAATGGGTCAACAATGAGATTAGGGAAGAAATCAAAAGGTTTCTGGAAACAAAGAAAACGACCTCACAACAACCCAAAACTTATGGGACACAGCCAAGGCAGTCCTGAGAAGGAAGTTCATAGCGATAGAGGCCTACCTAAAAAAGTTAGAAACATTTCAAACAAACAACCTAACCCTACATCTACAAGAACTCAAGGAACAGCAACAAAGACAGCCCAGATCAAGCAGGAGGAAGGAAATAACCAAGATCAGAGCAGAATTAAATGACATAGAGACTAAAAGCACAATTCTAAGGATCAATGAATCCAAGAGCTGGTTCTTTGAAAGGATAAACAAAATTGACAAGCCTTTAAGCAGACTCATCAAGAAAAAGAGATAAAACCCAAATAAACACAATCAGAAATGAAAGAGGAGCGATTACAACAGATACCACAGAAATACAAAGCATTGTAACAAATTACTATGAAGAATTATATGCCAAGAAATTTGAAAACCTAGATGAAATGGGCAAATTTCTAGAAAAATATAATCTTCCAAAACTCAATGAAAAAGAAGCAGAAAGCCTGAACAAACCAATAACAGCAAAAGGAATTGAAGCAGTAATCAAAAACCTCACAACACACAAAAGCCCTGGAGCAGATGGTTTCACAGGAGAATTCTACAAAGCATTTAAGGAAGAACTAAACCCTATCCTTCACAGACGATTTCAAAAAATCCAAAAAGATGGAAGACTCCCAAACTCTTTTTATGAGGCCAACATCATCATAATTCCAAAACCAGATAAAGACACAACAAAGAAAGAAAATTTCAGGCCAATATCACTGATGAACATTGACACTAAAATCCTCAACAAAATACTGGCAAACCACATCCAACAGTACATTAAAAAGATCATACACCATTACCAAGTGGGATTCATTCCAGGGATGCAAGGATGGTACAATATTCTCAAGTCAGTAAATGTAATACATCACATAAACAAAAGCAAAGACAAAAACCACATGATCATATCAATAGATGCAGAAAAAGCATTTGATAAGGTATAGCACCCATTTATAATAAAAAACACTCAGCAAAGTGGGAATAGAGGGAGCATTCCTCAACATAATAAAGGCCATATATGAGAGACCTACAGCCAACATCATACTCAATGGGCAGAAATTAAAACCTTTTCCACTAAGATCAGGAACAAGACAAGGCTGTCCACTTTCACCACTTCTATTCAATATAGTACTGGAAGTTTTAGCCACAGCGATCAGACAAGAAAAAGAAATAAAAGGCATCTAAATTGGAAAGGAGGAAACAAAACTGTCACTGTTTGCAGATGACATGATAGTGTACCTAGAAAATCCTGTAGACTCCAACAAAAAACTCTTTGACCTAATAAATGAATTTGGCAAAACAGCAGGATACAAAGTCAATATCCAGAAATCAAAGGCATTTCTGTACACCAACAATGAAACAGCAGAAGCAGAAATCAAGAAAAAAATCCCATTTGAAATAGCAAAAAGAAAAATAAAATACCTAGGAATAAACCTAACCAAAGAGGTAAAAGACCTGTATTCAGAAAACTATATAACACTCAGGAAAGAAATCAAGGAAGACACAAACAAATGGAAACATATACCGTGTTCATGGATTGGAAGAATTAACATCATCAAAATGTCCATACTACCCAAAGTAATTTACACATTCAATGCAATACCTATTAAAGTACCAATGGCTTATTTCACAGACTCAGAACAAACACTTCAAAAATTTATATGGAACCATAAACGACCCTGAATAGCTGCTGAAATTTTGAGAAAGAAGAGTAAAGTAGGAGGGATCACAATACCTGACACTAAACTATACTACAAGGCCACTGTAATCAAAACAGCCTGGTACTGGCATAAAAACAGGCACATGGACCAATAGAACAGAACAGAGAGCCCAGAAATAAACCCAAGCCTCTACAGACAATTAATATTTGACAAAAAAAAGCAGCAACATAAAATGGAGTAAAAATAGCCTCTTCAACAAATGGTGTTGGGAGAACTGGACAGCTACATGCAAAAAAATGAAACTCGAGCACCAACTTACACCTTATACAAAAATAAATTCAAAGTCGATAAAATACTTAAATATAAACCGTGACACCATTAAAGTCCTAGAAGAGAACGTAGGTAGGAAAATCTCAGATATTTTACGCAGAAACTTTTTTACTGACATGTCTCCTAGAGCAAGGGACATAAAGGAAAAAATAAACAAATGGGACCTCTTCAGAATAAAAAGCTTTTGCACAGCTAAGGAAAACAGTATCAAAATAAAAAGGGAACCAACTTATGGGAAAACATATTTGCCAATGATACCTCAGACAAGGGTTTCATCTCCAAAATATATAAAGAACTTACACAACTCCACTCTAAGAAGACAAGCAACCCAGTTAAAAAATGGGCAAAGGACTTGAACAGACATTTCTCCAAAGAGGACATACAGAAGATCCAAAGACACATGAAACAATGTTCAATATCGCTAGCTATCAGAGAGATGCAAATTAAAACCACAATGAAATACCACTTCACAGCAGTCAGAATGTCCATCGTAAACAAAGCAACAAACAACAAGTGTTGGAGAGGTTGTGGAGAAAAGGGGACCCTAGTGCTCTGTCGGTGGGATTGCAGACTGTTACAACGACTGTGGAAAGCAGTATGGAACTTCCTCAGAAAACTGAAAATGCATCTGCCTTTTGACCCTGCAATTCCACTGATGGGACTATATCCTAACAACACTAAAACACCAATACAAAGAACCTTTGCACCCCGATGTTCATAGCAGCACAATTTACAATAGCTAGGTGCTGGAAGCAACCTAAACGCCCATTAGTAAATGAATGGATCAAAAAACTATGGTACATTTACACAATGGAATTCTATGCAACAGAAAGAAAGAAGGAGTTTCTACCTTTTGCAACAGCTTGGATGGAGCTGGAAAGCATTATGCTAAGTGAAATAAGCCAGGCAGTGAAAGACAAATACCATATGATGTCACCTTTAACAGGAACCTAAACAACAAAACAAAGAAACAAGCAAAATATAACCAAAGACACTGAAATAGAGGACAGGCTGACAGTGACCATGGGGGAGAGAAGAGGGAATTTCAGGGGAGAATGGGAAGGGTTTACAGGAACAAATTTAAAGGACACATGGACAAAAACTAGGGGGAGGGTAGTAATGGGAGGGAAATGGGGAGGGTTGGGTGGGTGGGCTGGAATGGGAGTAAAAGGGAGAAAACTGTACTTGAACAGTGATTAAAATAAAAAAATAGAAAAAAAACTTCTCTTGGGTTGAATAAGAAGAAATAAGCTAGAATTAAAATATTTTGTTTTATCTGAGACCAGAGACTGGGCTGATTGAGATGCCAAGAGGTGAAAGTCCATCTCTTGAGTTCTTCCAAGCTTTGTGTCGTGATGAATTAGAGACAAAATACTGTGTCTGTTTGAAGCTTAATAATTAGGAAGAGACTGATGTGATGTGAATCAGTAAACCATACTTGGCAGAGGGTACCTTTGGAGATTTGACAAATAGTGGCATTTCAGCTGCCCCAGGCAACGTCTCCTCACTCTGATCACTCTTTTGTTCCAGTGGGCAGCTCTACCTCAGCTCTTCAAGACTCAGGCAATGATGGAGAAGGGCCAGGAGGTGGAGGATGTGGAATAGGTGTGCTGGTTGGGAGGAGACAGGGGGCAGAATGGGGTCTTTTGGCAGCTATTCTGCATTTAAATATCCTCGATCACCCCTGAGTCTTATTAGCCTATCACTTCCTGTCTATACTAATAGTAAAGCATATCAAAACTACATAGTGGAAATAAACTGAAGGCAAAAAACGCACACACTTGTGGCACCTATACAACATGCATACATTGCACATGCACACAGTACATGTGTGCGTGTTTGTGCATTCCATGTCTGTGTGTGCAGACACATGCACATATGGTGCATGTGTATGTACCCACAGATCCACATGCATGAACATATAATACATTCAGTACGTGCATACATGTACCCATACTCACAGATATTCATACATACACGTATTCCTCAGAATTTCCAGAGGCATTTTGTACACATTTATTTATCACTGACAGACAGATATGTTTCTGTGTTACAGTTGAGGACATTCTCAGAGAGATTAAATAATTTGCTCAGTGCAAATTATTAATACCAGGTGGATATATGTAGTATTCAGCCTGGACTGAAACCAAGTATTCTCTAAATCCAAATTTCATAGGGAAAAGCAGTACAAAAGACAATCTTGCATTCAAAAAGCTGTAATTTCAACAACCACAAAATCAGTGCTTGTACGGGTGGGGGACAGGGAGAGATGAATGGGCAGAGCGGAGAAGCAGTGAAAATACTTTGTGCACTATAATGATGGATATATGTCATTACACACTTTTCCAAACCCATAGAATGTACACCACCAAGAATGAACACTATGCAAACTATGGACTTGGGGTGATGATGTATCAGTATAGGTTCTGATGTAACAAATGTACCTCTCCGGAGGGGGTTGCTGAGAGTGGGGAAGGCTATGTGTGAGTGCTGGAGGCAGGGACCAGGAGCTATACAGGAAATCTCTGGATCTTCCTCTTAATATTCATTGTGAACCTAAAACAAAACATATAGAAACTCTACACATAAGTGTTCCAGCTCAGTCATTCCAACCATTCAGAAAAGTTTCAGCTTGGCCCATCAAATGCTGTACCTGCATTTGTCTATACCAAATCTTTGTCCATCTATATGTTTCTCTCTTTCTTAAAATGAAAGTAGCTGTTTTTCTCTGAAGATAAAAATGACATTTGCTAATTACTGAAATAGTATATAGATATTAGAAATATTTTTAAAAAGTAAAAATTACCTCCATCTCTTCACTTCAAAATAAGCAATCTTAACATCTACTGAGTATTGATCCTGCTATCTAGGCAGATTAGATATATGATGTAAATGATCAATAGATGATTGACAAGAGGTTTATATAAATGATATTATAGTATAGATACTGTCATATAGCATGCTTTTCTATTCAACAGTTTGGGTTGACATTCCCTGTCAATACATCTAATTTTATGTCATCATTATAAAAGCAAAATTGATCCATACAACAGAGCAAAACAGTAGATTGTGACTTGGCATTTTCCCTCCACTCCCCTCCCTTCCCCTCTACTCTCCTTCCCATAGGTAATTAAAAGAAAGAAATGTAAATGAAGGCCTCCTCCTCACTCTCAACTAAAAAATAAAAACTATTCTAGGGATAAGTATTTTGATTTTCAGTGGTGTGAGGTGTTAGAAAGAAGGGAAGTGTTTTGAGAATTATCTTCATGTTCATCTCTCCTCAGAACTGATTGATGGATGAACTCCCAAAATCTAACAGAGGAGCATTGTGTTGTTTGTGGTCATTACTTTTCCCCTTAAGAATGTATTCGTTCTTCCATTAGGATGGCACTCTGTCCCCTTAGGGAAAGTTTGCCATCCATGAAGACCTAAGAAATATCTGGGGGCAGGAGACTTACTTAGTTCAGTAGGAAATGGTTATCTTTTAGAACTTCACCCTCAAGCCTGCATTCCCTGGACAGAGTTGGGCAGTGTTGACTGCCATCCCAGGTCCCAATACCTCCCTCTGCTTGACTTCTTCAAGTTTGACTTCTGTGATCTCTTTCTCATTCTTAGGTCTTCTTTGGAGACATTTTATTTTGTAAATAAGAAGATTCCAATTACTATTATTTTTAAAATACACTCAGGAAATAATTATCCTGTAACCTTTTTGAGACACACAATGGCCTGAAGTGCAACCAGTGGGGAAACTGGTGATGTTAATTCTAAAAGGTGAAATACCATTAAGCTGTCCAAAGTTGAAGCTTCTGCCTTCTGCACCTCAAACCAAGGGCACATGCTCTTTGTGTTTATATACAGTGTCTTTTACCAGAGAACACAAAGCATTTGCACAAGAGTTTATTTTAACCTTCATTATCCTAAGGAAGAAGAGGTACTTCCTTATGTAAAAAAGACTTGGTCCTGGAAGGAAAGCCAATTTATTTCATTTTAATTCCATCACAAAGAACAGGATGATCATTTAAGAAGTGGGCTCCAACCACCTCACCTTCCCAGGCCACTGGCTTAGAGTTTTAACCAACCTCATGTCTTTCAGCATCAGGTTAATACTGACATTTCCACTTTCAGACTGTTGGGAAACTTGTACAGGGTCACATATTTACAAAGGCTGCAGCCAGGACTCAAACTGAACATGGCCAGGACTTGCAGGCATGTTCTTGACCTATTCCACACTGTGTGAGAGCACAGGCACCATGGAGGCTGGAGCAGAAATACCCCCCTCACACACACACATTCCTGCTCTGTCCTTGGGACCAACAGGAATCCAGACTACAGATCCTGCACTTCCGTGGACAGTGACTTGCACTCTGTGGTCAAGACTGTATGGTAGCCTTAGGAGAAGCACTCCACCCACCCTTGGTGAGTTCTCATGTAACTCCCCCCACCCCCCACCCCTGCCATCATTCCTATCCCTCAAGGGGAGTTGATGAGAAAGAGTTCTGGATTCTGAACTGGATTCTGTTCTGGATTCTGGATTGAAGCTGAGGAACAGGGCTCTCAGACACCTGGAGTCCTAAACTTTTTAAAAAATGAAATACAGCCCTGGCTGGTGTGGCTCAGTGGATTGAGCACAGGCCTGCAAAACAAATCATCACCAGTATGATTCCCAGTCAGGGCACATACCTGGGTTGCAGGTCAGGTCCCCAGTGGAGAGCATGCAATAGGCAACCACACATTAATGTTTCTCTCCCTTTCTCCCTCCCTTCTCCTCTCTCTAAAATAAATAAATAAAATCTTTTAAAAAATGAAATGCAAAGTATATAAAGTACAATATAGCAAATAGCCAGGTTCCTACTATAAGAACTGTTAGTTTACTTTTTCTATTAAAGATATGAAACTTTATAGCCCTAGCCAGTGTGGTTCAGTTGGCTGGGTGTTGTCCCACAAACTGGAAGGCCACGGGCTTGATCCCTGCTCCAGGCACATGCCTGTGCTGTGCGTTCCGTCCCCAGTTGAGACATGTATGAGAGGCAACTGATCATCATTTCTCTCTATAAGGTTTCTCTTTTTCTCTTTCTCCCTCCCTTTCCCTCTCTAAAAATCAATAAGCATGCCCTGGGGTGAGGATTTTTTAAAAAGATATAAAACATTACAAACATAATTTCAATGATTTTTAAAAATAAGCAAAAATAGCATGTATTGTTTACAGATGCACATATAAAGGCTACAAATAGGTAGGAGGACTATGGGCCCAAATCACCATCTTGGTGGCCTCTAGGGAAAGAGTGAAATAAGAGACTGCAGTCACATTCATACAGATTGTGTGGCACTCTCCTGCTGCCTAGGACAATGAGAGTCCCTTGGAAACCACAAGGTTTGCTGTAAATTTTCTGGAAGTTTGGCATTTGTTACAGTCCTTTAGCTCCCAGGACAGGGGAGGAACAGTGGTATGGACTGTGTGGCTCATGGACAACAGGGTATATGTGAAACAGTTTGGCAGAGGCCGGTGGCCTTAAACACATGTCCTTCTCAAATGCTCCCAGGGTGCCAACTTCCTTCCTGGGACATTTTGCTGTCCCCTCAGTACATCATGTGCCCTAGGGCTTTCTTGCTGCTGCATATGCTGACCACTAAGATTGTCCTGCTCTCCTCTCACAGGAAGAGCCTGTCTCGTAGGAAGACTGCCCAGCTCCCTCTCCTCTAGGACTGAGCTCCTTGTCTGAACCCTCCCTGCTTCCCTCAGACACATTCTACCTGCAAAATTCTTCTTGTACAACACATATCACACTGTATCATGTATTGTGTGTGCCTTTTGTGTACATGTGCATGAATGTGTGAGTTCCTTAAAGCCAAGGATGGTGTTTTGCTCATCTCAGCACCTCCATCTTTCAACACACCACCTGGTGTGAGTGTTATCAAATGAATTATTCATTTAGGGAATGTGGGATTTGGGTGATTCTAAGCCTCTGTACTTTTACACAATGCTTTGCCATTGACAGCCCCTGGAACCCACCCTTGCCGGACAGCCTAAGTTTAAAGTCAGTCCTGCTAGGTGGGGGCATAGTCATCTCAGGCATGCTAGTTCTCTGAATTTTGTTTGTTTAATCCTTTATCTCCCCTATCTGTGGAACTAGTAAAGAAGTGCTAAAAAAAAGGTATGGGGACATATCAAAATGGTATAAGATAAGGATGGAGTTCCCAATGGCAAAAGCTGAAATAAATTGACCCGCCAAAAAATGGCAACAGAGAGTCATCTTTGCTGAAGGTTACATTGAGCTGCACGTGGCTTCAGGGGCATCTTTAGGAGTTAGCAATATGGCAGAAGAAATCAAGATCAAATTCAGAACTACCAGACTGCCCTTTTGACAGCCATTTCCCTACCCAGAATCAGACCAGGAACTGTTGGCAGAACTTGAACTTGTACCCTGTGAGAAGGCAATGACCATTAACAGGGGTGATGTCTCCCTGGTACCAACATGTGTACAAGTCCTTCTGCCCCATATGCAAGGTGTCAGCCTGGGATGACTGCTGGCAGAAGGCTCATTTCCTGGAAAGATCTGAAGGGCCTCCACCCTGCCTCTCCTCTGTTCTCCATCCTCCTAGGGACGTGAAGGGACCTGGGCACATCCCACCGTGGGATCCTGAATCATGGCTTAACCAATATTAAATACTTGGGAAAGTGAAAAAAATAAATGATTGTATTGAATTCTGATACACAAAATGAAAGGCCATGCATTCATATTGATGTAAAAAAATGCAAACCCAGTGAGATGAGAGAATTCATCTGTCATGCTCCCTATTCACTGTTTCTCCCTAGGGTCAAGCTTAGAACATGGCACATAATATGTGCTTAATAAATAAAGTTGAATGAAGGAGTTGTATTATTATCACCATTTAACAGATGAGGAATGTAGGCTGCAAGGTCACACTATGGCTTAAGCAAGTACAGATAGTAACAGGCAGAGCTGGGGTGTCTGTCTTTAAACTAAGCTCTTTTTTACTATCACTTCCCAAAGGTGAAGCCAAGAACTCAGTCAGCTTCCTAGTTGTTATCTTTCAAAGTGAGCTGAGAGCCAGGACTGATACTTAACAACTATGTAAGTTCCTGAAACTTTGGGTCTGCATTGTAAGGTATTTTAAAAAACATAATTTACATTTTAGTATGCCACATTTCAACAACCTTTGAGAACCCAAACAGTGATGTCTTTGGTTTGATGACACAATAATGACAAATGGAGAGATTGTTTTGGCCTATCATGTCATTCAGATTTTATTTTTGAAAACTTTAGATAGTCAGAATGTTTTCCCAGTATGACAAATAACTGAATAAATGTTTAAAGTACTTTATTTTAGATCAATTTAATGACAATATTTAGCAGCAGTTCCAATGCTTCACACCTTGTTGTCCAGAGTCAACCTTACTCCAACTGCATAACATCTTCAGTCTTCAACTGAGAAGCTTACTACCTGGCTCTCAATTGTTGGCTTATAAATGTGGTACGTGAGTGCCAGTGAACTTTACAAAATTCATGTCAGTATTGTACATTAAATGTCAAGCTTAATGATGAAATTAATAGTTACTGAGATGTTCTATGACAGTAGTTTTCAAAGTTTTTCATCTCATGGCACACATAAACTACTAAAATTCTGTGGCACAGCAAAAAATGCTGATTCACTGATTTGACAAAAAATAAGTATTATTTTGATTCATGCATACCAAATGGCTATTGTTGTATTGGGTATTGTCATTTTTCAATTTGATAGTCTAAGAGAAAGGAGGTCAATGCCCCTGACTAAAGAGTCAGGTATTGCAAGTCTTAAAAATTCTTGTGGCACACTGGTTGAACAATACTGTTTTATGACATATTCCAGTTTTCTGTCTGTTTGAAGTGCATTCAGTTCTGTGGAGTGAATTTTGATCTCTTAGATTATGTTTCTTTAAGAACTATTGTTAGAAAAATGAGGACAGAGATTTGGTTCCTAGTTTCAGGCTCCCCAGGCTGGCAGAAACTGGAATTGCTTCAAAGCCACCAAATCCTTCTGTAACCACTTACCAGCATTCTCTGCTAAGTGATTAGAAGTCACCAAAGGAGAATGGAGTGAGCCAGTCTCTTCCTGTTCCTCTAAGAACACCCGACAGTCTCCTAAGCTATGGCAGGTACTGTTTGGGTGCTGTGGAAATAGTCATGGCCAGACAAGGAAGGCCTCAGCTCTCCTGGGGCCAATGTCTCCACCAGACACCACCAGAATGTGGTGATTAAAATGAAGTTGTGATTGTGATTGTGAAGTTGTGATTCAGAAATGTAGGGGTAGATTTCATGGAGAAGCAGTTGATTTCAGGATAGAATCAGGGAAAATACCAAATGAATCTGAAACTTGTGGAGCCGGAAATAAGGAAGCGTTTGAAAATGAAAGGAACATGTCAAGAGGACAGAGAGCAGACTTGAAGGAGCTCCCAATGGCCAGAAATGAAATAATTTGCTCCACAAAATTCATGGATTGTAATCCATAAATTAAAAGTATTGGAGTCTAATCCTTGGAATAAAATAAATATTCATGAATGCATAGTGATTTAAATAAACAATTAAATAAATAAATGACAGAGAAGAGGCAGCTCACCCTTACAGAAGAATTCAAGTTAAATGTGGAAGGAGTGAGGAAAAGCAAAATCACCAACAAGCAAAAAGTATAGTAATAATCATTGTAGACAAGGCCCACTGATGGCTATGCAAAGCACTGGGCTAAGCTTTGAGAAGAAACAGGACATTTTCATAGTATCAACTTGTCTCTCCCAAGAAATTGATCAATTATAAGGAGAAAAATAGTAACTTTACAAGATAAATTCTGCAGCCATCTCAACAAAGTGATTAAGGTAACATCACCATGAAATCCTATGTGAGGAAGATGCTTTATCATTTCCATGGGATTCCTGACAAAAGTTCATTATCTCAATGTAATCAATGATGAAAAAATAGATCCAAATTTTGAGACATTCTACAAAGTAACTATCAGGAAATATCAAGGGCATGAAAGACAAAGAGGGAAAGACTGAGAAAACATCAAAAACATAAGGTTTAGGGTAAAGAGATGCTGTTAAACCCTGGTGGAAGTTGTGTGTCATCTGGAAAACTTAGAGCCAAGGAGTACATGCCTCAGGTCTGCAGGGAGAAAATGAAGTATGAGGAGAAAAGCATCTGAATTTGACCAATGTCAACGGGCAGTTAAGATCGTGCAAACTCAAATTTCTTGTTTTTCTCAACAGCAGGTTTAAAAAATTAGCCTAGTTTGAAAAATTGCCTTAATTCTCTACTTCATTTTACCTGTCTTTGTGCACAGCATTAAGTTCTGTGAAAATGATAAAGATGATAAAGAGATAGAAAGAGTGACCCTTAAAACTTATTAAGGAGGTAGGATATTATAAGAGAAATATACGAATCCAAGATTAAAAACATGCCTATAATACATGGATAAAGAAAATGTGGTATATACATGTGATGCAATACAATTCAGCCTTTTAAAAAGAAGGAAATCCTGCCATTTTCAACAGCATGGCTGGACCTGGAGGACATCATGCTAAGAGAGGTAAGCCAGATACAGAAAAACATGTCTTACTTATATGTAGAACCTAAAATAGTCTAACTCATAGAAGCAGAGAGTAGAATGGTGATTGCCAAGGGCTGGGGTGGGGGAGAGAGAAAGAGGAAAGTGATGGTCAAAGGGTACAAAGTTTCAGTTACACAGAATGAAAAGTTCCAGATCCACTGTATAATATAGTGCTTATAGATAACAATAGTGTATTGTATTACTTAAATTTTGCTAAGAGGATAGATAGTATGGTAAGTGTTCTTACCAGAAAATAATAACAATGAAAGGGATGGAAGGGAATTTAGGGAGGTGGTAGATGTTTACAGCCCTGATATTGGCCATGGTTTCACAGATGTACACTCTTGTCCCCAAACTTGAGTTGTGTATGTTAAACATGTACTGCTTTTCCATGTCAATCACACCTCAATTAAATAGATTAAATATTAAATAAATTGATGATTAATTTTTAAAACCATGTCCATAGGTATTACATGTATACTGAGATACAAACTTGTGCTAAGAAAAAGGACAGCCCATTAAAGGTGAGTGGGACAGACAAGATCAGTTTAGAAAGAGGAAGTTGAAAGCTGTGGTTGAATGGTTGAATTAGGGCTGCAAAAAGAGTATTCTGGGATGAAGAGAGACCTGCCTTTTTCTGCTAAAGACAGAGCACATGAATCATTAGGAGATGAAAGTATGTATGGTAGAGGTGAAAGGCAGCAAAATGGTTAATTTTTTGGTTGAAGAAGGCAACATAGGCTGCTGGGTGCAAGGTTATGAGGGTAATTGGCATCATGAAGATAAATATCTTTGAAGTATTTGGTCAGATAACCAGGGTTGATTCAAGAGCAGAGTGAAGTCCAGAGATTCTGAGTAGGAGGAGAGGGGTTCAGTTAGATGCCCAATGGATCATGAAAGCTCTGAATAAGGGTGCAGCATGCCCCTGGAGACCAGACTGAGAGGGTGCTGTGGAGAAGGGAGCTGGTCAGCCTTTGCAGAGGAGCTGAGAGGCCCAGAGGCTCAGAAAAGGAATGAGGCCTTTGGATTTTTGCCAGAAGAATGTCATTGGTGGTTTTAATAAAAGTAGTTCCTCTGAGGTAAAGACCAGAGAACTAGAGCTGTTCAACTGAAAATTTATTGAAGGCAGGAAACATGCTCTAATATGTCTTTGTATTTCCCTGAGATACCTAGCCCAGAATATCTATCACCTTTGAATTTTGACAATAGAGTTCTGTTTCCTTGCAAAGACCTTCAATTCAATCCCGAAAAAGGCACCAATGTGAAAATAATAGTAATTTACATTAAAGACATATTTAAGGGATACATTTTAAAGTAAGAAGGAAGAGAATGGAGTGCTGGCATAGATGAGGGACTGAGTAAAAGTGACAGTCAAGAGATATTGTCATAGTATTTAACATAAATCAACAAGTTGATCTTAATGTATGCTAATTTTTGTTCTTAACAGATGTTTAATGGATTTGCTTGTATTTTATCCCTAAAAATATATAAACAGAAAGAAAATGGAAATAATAATATATATAAATAATGTGTGACCTCAGCACATGCATTGGGGTTTTCCCTAACCCATGTGTGTTTTTCTTAGGTAAGATTGTATCATGCATGCAATTTCGCATCCTGCTCTTTTCCCTTAACTTCATAAGTATTTCCCCCAATTAAAAAATTTTTCATAAATATAATTTCCCAACTATGTGAATGTACTAAGGTGTATTTAATTGTTCCTTAAAGGTTAGGTATTTAAATTAATTCAAGTTTTACAATAATGGATGCTGAGATTAACATTTTTGTAGAAGTATCCAATTGCTTTCTGGAAGGGGTGTGTTCATTTCAGCCACACAATTGTTATCTCATATGGTCTCAGTCACATGGATGTGAATTTGCTTTCTCTCCTTATTATTCACTCATTTATTCATATATTTGAAAAAACATTTATCAAGCATACAATATGTGCAGATACAGTTCTAGATGTTGGTGATGCAGTGAGACAGAGTATCACAGCCCCTGCCCTCATGGGACTCAACTCCAGTGAGCAGAAATGAACCATTAACAATGCCAATAAGTAACAGAAGTAGACTGTGAAGAGCTAAGAAGTGCTCTAGGGAAGATCAAGGCAAGTGTGAGTATATGAGTGTCCAGGGCAGGAAGGGTCCCCCCTGCATGGTAACTTTGAATAAAGGCTTGAAGGAGAGGAGGGAGCAAGCACAGAAAGCAAAGAGCCCTCCATATGGAGTGGTTGTTAATGAGACTGGACATGGTTTTCAATATTGATCATATTGAGCTCATTTTATAACGAAGCATTCAGTGCAGGACTGTCCTCACTGCCCAGCTCACTCTGTTGACATCGGGTATCTCTAATGACCCCCTCAATCTCAACCTGTTCATCTCTGAAGTGAAATCATAATGCCTGCTTCACTATCCCACAAAGTTATAGTAAAAAATGACTGAGGAATCAGTGAGGAAAGTCCCACTTAGCAAGCCGCAGACCAGATGTTATGTTGGCCCCTCCGCAGCTTACCACTGAACATGAATCCAAAGCAGCATTTCTGTGGAGATCTCTGTCCTCCTCCACAGTCCACCTCGGCTAGAGGAACAGGTCCCTGACTGAATATGTGGCCCCCAGGTTCCCACCTCCAGTGAGGAGCAGAACAACTTCATGTTTCAAAAGCAATTTGGGAAAATAATCCTCCAAAAAGTTGCCGTATTCATAGGAAGCCCCCAACATTTATTCCCTCCTTTGCACGCATACACCTGCACACTGGCTGCACCCAGTGTGTGCGCTCCAGACTCCAACAGGTATAGCACAGTGCGACATTTCCTTCCAGAGCAAAGGGACATGCAGTGACCTCAAAGGAAGTTACCTGTGTTGTTCCCACTCAGGGCCACTCCAAAGCATTCTGAATGAAACCTCTTGGAGGGAAGTGATCAGCATCCATGGTCAGAAGAAACCTAGTTCCTCCTGACCTCCCCCTGCCCCCATCTCTACAAGTTTGGGTCAGGCAAATAGAGAAGCCTGCTGTTAACCGCAATATCCACTGTGTTGAAGACAGTTAACGAATCCTCTGCTACTTCTGTATCTGCCAATGGGTCCTATAGGTGCACACCAAGCCTGATCCCCTACCTAAGCTGCTTCCAATGTAAGTACCAAGTACTTTTTACAGGACAGTCAGACCAAATATCCCTCTGGTATCTTCGGCCCAAGTTTTCAAGTCAGATTTCTTACCCTCCATCCTAAAGATCACTCCTCCATTTTCATTTTCTATCCCTGGCTCTTGGCACAGCTGCTGTACCCCTGCCTTGCCACACTCGGCATTGCCTTGTCTTTCGACCTGCCCTTTCCTGCACCTCCAACCCATGTTGCACTTACTGAAAAGTTTGCCTTCCTAAAACTCAAGTTGGGTTCCGTCACTTCCTGCTCCAAAACTAGTGAGGTGCCACCCTTCTAGTCCCTCTGTGTTGTTCACAATGTGTGGTCCTCAACACCCTGAATCAAAATCCCCTACTCTCTGATGGAAATGCAGATTCTGGGCCCACTGAGTCTGAATCTCTGGGATCACAGTGATGTTGAAGAACTAATGTCCAGTAAAGTACAAGTCCCTTAGTTTGTATGGAGGCCCTCTATGGGCTTCAAGACTTTATACCCTGAGTCCGCACCTCCACCCCAGACTATGCTTTTCTACCAATATCCCACTGTCACATTTCAGGACTCTGGCCACCCTGGTGTCAGCCTAGATACATAATCTGTTCAGGTCAAATGCCATCTTCATAATACTCTCTCTAGTTTCCTCAAATGCACTCCCTTTTTTTCATTTGTCATGATCATATTTCATCCTACTTCTATTTCCTCCCATGGATGAGTGGCACATGCACAGTCCAGGTTCATAACCATGGTGTCCCCTTTGTGGTGGGCTGTGTGTCATGGCTACCCTTGTGTCTCCTGTGGTGTCTCGTGCTGTACCTCACAAAAGTTGCTGATCTAAAATAAATCACAGACTCTCAGAAGAAAATCATGCTTTGTGGGGACTCAGGATGTAATTCCAGTTTGAAACTAGTGCAAAAGAAATGTCTTGCTGCCAATTTCAAAACTCTGCTTCAGTGAGCCCTGCCTCCCCAAAGAGAGGGGCCCTGCAGCAGAATGTCTTCCTGCCCTAAACAGTTCACAGAGCCACACAGAGCCACTAGAGAGGGGACTCAGAAAACACAGTGAAATATTAACTGCCACGTGGGAAGGACAGTCCATGGCACCTTGAATAGAGAAGAGATAGTGCAGTGGTAGTGCAGGATGCATTGTGCCTCCCAAATCACATAAGATTGGCCAATGGGTCCCACATGTGCTTATATCTAAGAAACATGGTCACACAATGGGGTTCACAACCCCTGAAAAAGTGAATGCCTCCTGTAGTTACACTGTTGCCTGCTGAGACGTCTTTCTCAACCAGACAAATGGAAAAGTGAACAGAAATTGCTCTCTCTCATAGTTAGGAGAGCTACAAGGTTGGGGGTGGGGTGGGGTGAGGTGGGGTGGGGAGGAGAGGCCTTCCCAGAGATCATGGAACCTCACCACAAAAGACCAGGGAGCTGTGTGTCTATAAAACCCATGGCAAGGAGAGTGCCAAAATTACTGAGATCTGTACAGGATAATTCAATATTTCAAAAATAGATTTTTTCAGAAAATTATTCAATAGGCTAATGCAAAAAAGAGTACCCACTAAATACATACTCATCACCTGGGTGTTTTAGTGTGGGATTCAAAATGAACACATCCTGGAACTTAACTTTGCTGACGAACACTAAACTTGATTTTCAAAAGGAAGAAACATTAAAGGAATCAAGGAAATTTTATGGGGGAAAATTAGGAATATTGATTTTTAATTTATAAAGATAGAGGCATAGAAGAACATGTAGGGGGCTTTTCATTACAAACACTACAAAAAAGCCAAGAAGTAGTAAAATTTACTCAAAAAAGGGATGGCACATTAACTTCTAAAACAAAAAGTTCACGCAAATCACAAATTGGCAAAATGCAACCTCCCCCAAATTCCATCTAAGTCACCAGAATGAACATGCCCAAGTGCAACCTCTAGGAATTCATTTATGGACTGTGACTCCCTTGTCAGGGACTATAGAGTGACACATCAATTGTTCAAGATAAAAGCAAAATATGTCTGCCAAAGAAACTTAATTAAAATGTGCAACAGCACAGCACGAGGCCACATTTTTTATATAAGTGGGTTCCTTTTTATTCTTGACAGAGAACCTAATTCAGTGACAGAAACAGACAAATCCATAGGTTTATTCACTGCCTACTGGCTTTACATGATGATTTTGCAGAGTCTAAAAGAAAAGGCAAAATGTTTAGAAAAGAAAGAATTTCTGAAAGGAGTTTCAAAACAGAAATTTTGGTATAAGCTGGATGAAGGATACAGGTTAGTTAAAAAAATGCTGAAATCCTCCTGTGAGCTGGATTTCCTGGGAGGTGGACTCAAGAGTACAAGACTGCCCTTCCCAGGAGGGGTCCCCAGGGTGATAGGGAGCTGCCCCTGACACAAAGGGCCCAGAAGGGTGGGAGATGGGAAGAATAGCTAAGGTGATCACAAAGTCAGCAATGGGAGAGGGGAACATTCATATCTTGCTGCAGGTCTCAGAAACTTCCAAGCAGAATTGTCCTCTTAAAACCCTCTGCTATTCACTTAAAGTGTTCTCACCTGGTGCTATCAATTACAGCCTTATGAGAAACAGCTTATAATAACATATGCCTTTCAAGAATGCCAAAACAACTTGTTCAATGTCCAGAGTGTCCCTCTCAGTTGAATGCCACCAGCACAATGTGTGTCCATTCCCACAAGGCCATGACTGCCTTTGCTTGTGTTATTACCCTGCTCATATGTGCCCCTTCAGAACTTTGGAGTTCTTAGATGAAATGGCTAGGCAAAATCCAAAGCACGAATCATACTGAGCACATGGACCTGCCTCTGCAGTGGGTGCTTAGGGAAGAAAACAAACATCATGCTGATGACTCTGATTATTCCCTTATTCACTCATTCGGCTATATTAACAAGTCTCAACTGAAGGTGGAGGAGGTAACAATCTTGGGTGGGGAATGACAAAGTGTCTGGGTAAAAATTCAAAAGGTAGGGGCTGCAGGCATCAACAAGCTGAGGGCTGTCCTCACTGTCCAGCCCATTCTGTTGACACTGGCGACTCTAAAAACTCCCTCAATATCCAGTGTTCATCTCTAAAATGGAATCCTAATGGCTGCTTCACTTCCTCACTGGGTTAAAGTGAGAAATGATTGAGGGAACTCTCTCCAAATGTGTCAAAAAGCCTCTCTGAAGTATTGAGAACAAGGCCAAGTGTGGCCAGCAGGCTGCTGCTGGGGGACAAGCACAGAGCAGGAGGATGCCGTGTTGTGCCCATGAGCTCAGGAAAGTTACAAGTTTTTACCAGCAGTCAGAACGCTTCTGGGCAGTAGGCCAGCTTCCAAAACAGATGGGGCAGGCCTCATGTTACATACTGTGTCCCAAGGAAAATGTCCAGTCTGAGGTAACAGTGTGGGTCTATGGGCATGTGCCATTCCACCATACCTATGTACAGAATCCAAAGGCTCCTGGAAGGCCAGCCTTTTGTTCTAGCTCAGAGATCCAGAGCAGGAATTTCACATCACACTTGTGAAGGTGTCCATTTCCACAGCCTAGTGCCTTTGCAGAACAGGTGAAGAACATGTATCTAAGCCCCTATCCTAGGTGGGTTGCCATCTGACTTTGCCTGGATAGCCCTCTCACACTTCTGAAATAGGACAAATCAGCTGCATTTATACATGACAGTCATAGAATGTTAAAAAGAAAATATTTTCAGATTTTTCTAAGGTAGATTGGAAAGGGGTTGAATGAGAGTTTTTTGAGTTGCCTAATATCCAACTTAAAATAAACCTAACAACTCTCTTGCCAAAATCAGTTAATGTGGGTAAAGCACTTAAACTGCTGTAAGAGGGAGGCTGCTCTAACATAAAGCAGGGAGCAAAGGAGAAACCAACAATTTCCACTCTAACATACCCTCTTCAAATCCTCCCCAGGAGGCCAAAGGGACAGCTCTCCTTCCCTGCCAGCTCCTCCTCCATTCGCTCCAAGCACTGCAGGTCATTCCAGCCCACCCTCAGTTCCTACACTATCAGTTCCTACACCAGGCCTTGTGCTCCCTGGCCTGTTTGTCTCTGCCCACAGTTCCCCTGCCTAGAATGCTCCTCTTCTCTGTCCTGCCTGGAAAAACCCAGCTATGCCATCAAAGTCCTGTTCAAATATCACTTCTCTTAATAAACCTCTCACAAATTCCCAGCAGCCTTGCACAGTGCTTGGTTCTACAAATGATGCCTACAGTCCTTTCCCCCAATTATCTCACTGAGAGATGCAATGACCTCTACTGTGTCTGTCCCTTCTGCCAGTCTGAGGGGAACTGGCCTAACATGTCACATTTAAAAGGAAAAAGTTGGTGATTGCACAGTTAAACCTGAGGGCCAGAGGATAGTGCACTGCACTTAGTGGGTCCCTGTAGTCCATGCTGGGAGACACCACCCACATCACATTGAGGAAAGAAGGATTCATTTCCCAGCTTCTAAAAGTGCTGCAGGAAGACTTGAGTCACTGGGTTCCCCTGTACTCTCAGAGCAGAGGGCTAGCAGTAGTGGCCCTCTCCCCTACAGACGGCTCCGTGCTCTCCTTATTCAGAAATTATGCAGAGGTTTCTCTTCTGCATGACATTGTGTACCCCCTCAGACTCTACTCCATCACTCCTTCTGGCTGGCCACTAGGCCAATGAGCAGCTCAAATTACTGTGCAGTCTGTCTGCAATGTGGAGAGCACTAAGGCCACAAAGGGACAGTGCCCAGAAGAACCTACAGCACCTACCTACTTGTGGGCCTTGGTTCTAAAACTGATGGGCCAAGCAGGTGGGAACTACCTGCTGATGAGTGAGACAGGATTGAACATCCAGCAAGCAACGGAATTAGAAGCAGCCCCTTGTCATCACTCCCAGAGACCACCTGGTGAATGTGTGCTTCTCACCTCTGCATAGCTGGGTTCTACAAAGTAAGGGCTCCTGGTTACAAAGGGACACTGTGAGTGTGCCACTGAGGTCTAAACTAAGGAAGACATAGAAGAGGCTCCTTGGTCAGGAGTTAGCAGGTGAGAAGTCGCCATCTTGACCCTGCTCATCAGGAGATGTGGAGTGCTATTATGCAATAGGATAGGAAGGAGTGACTCACTTGGGCCTTGCTTATGCTCCCTTGTGTAGTTTTGATAACAAATAGTAATTAGAAGTGCAACCCCTGAACCAGTAAGGTCATGGTGACCAGGGGTTCAAAGCCCTTGGGGATGAAGGTTTAGGTCTTACCACCAAGTCAGCCACTGGCCCAGCAGAAAGACAAAGGAAGAAGCACAATTAATTTCAGTTGGGGCCCCAAGACCAGCAACAGTGGTGGGACTGTAATTTGTCCACTAAGCCTTCCTCTGCTAAGTTTCCTGCAGAATAGAGTTGCCAGGTAAAATATAGGATGCCCAGTAAAAACTAAATTTCAGATAAACAATGACTAGCTTCTTTATTATAAGTGTGCCTGTAATATTGCATAGAACATACCCAACTTTAAAAAATATACTCATTGTTTATCTGGAATTCAAACTTAACTGGGAGTTCTATATTTTTATTTGCTAAACCTGGAAACCTTATTCCAGGAAGAGAAACCACTGGAAGCCTGGAGGAGCTAATCCTAAAATATGTAAGAGAAAGTGGACCAAAGTAGAGTAAGGAGTAGACTTGGGTAGATGCTGTTGTACACTGTTCAGATCCCCAACTCTTGGGCTGCTCTGGAAGATGGTTCTCAGCAGGCAGCCTCGGTTACCCCCACTAAAGAAAAAAGCCACCTTGAAATCCATGCCTCCTTCTAAGGACAGCCTGCACCTTTGACTGATGGCCCAGTCCTTTCACCCCTAGCAGGCATTTCTTACCTCCTGAGCTCTGTGCAGCATTGGCTGAGGCCTTTCTGGTAGGGCATCACATGCATCTCAGCTTCTCCTCCTGCGCAATCCTGCTTCTTTCCCCTGGTTCCACTGGTATTTGACCCAAGAGTACACCCTAATGAACACCCCACAGGCTAACCTTCATCTCAGGGTCTGCCACTGTCCCTCACTTAGAGGCCAAAGGAGGGTAATACCACATTATATTCTTGTACCCAAAAGCATGCCCCTAGAGACAAGAAACATTCATTTTTAGAGCTCATTGCTTTGAGGCAATTAGCATTTTTAGATGCTGTGTTTTAAAAATGATCAAGAGACAATTCTGTATTTCCAAATGTAAGGAAGAAAAGGGACATTATTCCAATGGAACTGCAGCATTAACCTATATCAACGTGGATATTGGGATGCCATCCCAAATGTCCCCTGTCTAGTCCCCATAAACTTTTTCCTCCTCCAGACTTCTTCACTTACGTTCTTGGTTATTTATACTAGTCCCCTAATCTCTGAGGTTGGACTATCTCCAGTGATCTTTCACTCCTACCTTATTGCACTATAGGCACTCTGCCCCTTGTGCACTCTTCCTCCTCTTCTATAATTACTCTTCCATCCACTCCTCTCTTGTACAAGAGTTCCCTGCCTCTTACCTGAGTTCTCCTAAGACTCTTGGCCTTTCTTTTCTCTGCTCCCTTACCTACACTATAGTCAGGCAATTATTCCTTCAGTACAATTCCTACCTTGTAACAAGGGACTATGAGCCATGGTGATATAAAGCCTAAAGAACCAGTACATGGTTTTCCTTATATCCTTTCTGTATGCCATGTAACTGGGAACATTTTAAACAGATGCTGCTCTGCCAGCCTGCATTCTTACAGTAGTGATGACCAGCAGTAAATAATTCATGTGAACAAGCAGTAGCTCTGTGTGGTTGTAATCCCCTGAGGTTTGGGGACTTGTTACCACAGCATAATCTAACCTTTCCTGAAGATACAATGGACCAACCAGAGTGCCCTTGGATCTCAGAAGTAACATTTCGTATGTGACAAGTGATGGGATGCTGTTTTATAATGTTCAACTGAAAAGGAAGTTGATGAACTTTAGAGTAATCCAACATTAAGAACTTCTACCAATGGGAGGAATTAGAGAAAGCTGTTTGCTTTTCACCTCTTGCTTCAATTTTCAGAAAATTGCCCAAAGTTATTGCAAACGTTTTACATTTTTGTTGGCTTGGTGAAGGGACTTGGCAAATGGTCCCTTGTTAAAAGCCAAGTCACTGCTTATGTAGAGAGAAAGAAAATGTTACAAGGAGACTTCTTAGAATACTGGCAAGAAGAGGAGGCAAAACAGGAACAGTTGTTTGTAAACTAAAGGAAAGGAGATAATGTTGCCTTAGTGTCTTTGACTATGTGACCTTTTATTTCATAATTAACTAAAATGACAAGTCCAATTTCCAGTAAGCCTGGAAATGGGTTATTCTCTGTGCCTAGGAGAAAGCAATGCATGTCAACTCTGTACCCTAAAAAGAGTTCACAAACTAGCCCTGAACAGTCCTGTTCTGGGAATGCTCAATGCTGCAGCTCTGCAAAGTTCTCTCACTGAAGAAACTCAGAGCACTTTGAAAATTAAATTAGGGATTTCTGGTCAAGATGGAGGCATAGGGAGACACACTCGCCTCCTTGCACAACCATAAAAAGGATTAAAACTAACCTCAAAACAGAAAACACCCAGAACTGTGAGAGAATCAAACTGTATGGAAGTCTGACAACCAAGAATTTAAAGAAGACATATTCATCCAGATGGGTAGGAGCGGCAGAGATGGGGAGTGGGAGCAGAGAGAATGTGCTGTAGTGGCAGCAAGGTGGCAGCCAGCAGAATAGGCAGTCCCACAATTGGGGTACCTAGGGAGGGAGCCCAAGGCCAGTCCTGGCAGCCCAGGGTTCCAGTGCTGAAAAAATAAAGCCTCATAACTCCTGGCTATAAAACCAGTGGGGGCTGGGGTGGTGGAGGAAACTTTCAGTCTCTCAGAAGAGTCCATTTAAAGGTCCACAGGGTCCTAGAATGTATGCAAACCCATCTGCTCTGGGAATCACCACCAGGACAACAGCTAGAGGGGTGCCAGTCACATAGGTGACTAGAGGCAGGGCAAGTGCTGAACAAGCCTCCAGCAGTCAGGCAGCAGCATTGCCCCCTCTCAAATCCCTCCCCCATGTACAAAGCCACAAAGTGATGATGCAGGCTGCCCCTACACTGGCAATTACCTAAGGCTCTGCCCCTTACAGGATAACAAGTGTGCCAAGACCAGGAGTCAAAGCAACTCTACATAATCCAGACAAACACAGGGGGGCTGCCAAATTGAGGAGACGAAGAAATATGGCTCAAATGAAAGAACAAAACAAAACCACAAGAAAAGAACTAAGCAAAATGGAGATAGCTGACCTATCAGATGCAGACTTTAAAACACTGGTGATAAGCATGCTTAGAGATCTCACTGAGTATGGCAAAAGCATAAGGGAAAAAATGAAGGCTACACCAAGTGAAATAAGGAAAAATCCACAGGGAAGGGGGCCAGGGTTCCCAACAGTAAAGGGAAGGAGGCCAGGGTTCAAATCAACAAATTAGAACATAAGGAAGAAATAAGCAGACAACCAGAGCAGAATGAAGGAACAAGAATTAAAAAAAAAAACAGGAGAGAATAAGGAGACTTTAGGACATCTCCAAACATGCCAACTCCCAAATCATAAGGATACCAGAAGGAGAAGAGGAAGAACAAGAAATTGAAAAGTTATTTAAAAAAATAATGAAAGAAAGCTTCCCCAACCTGCCAAAGGAAACAGACATACAAGTCCAGGAAGCTCAGAGAGTCCCAAACAAGTTGGACCCAAAGAGGACCACACCACAACATATCATAATTAAATTGCCGAAGGTTAAAAATAGAGAATCTTAAAAGCAGCAAAAGAAGAGAGTAACCTACAGAGTTGCCAAAAGACTACCAGCTGATTTCTCAAAAGAAACTTTGCAAGTAAGAAGAGACTGGCAAGAAGTGTTCAAAGTGATTAAAAGGAAGGACCTATAACCAAGATTACTCTATCCAGCAAAGCTGTCATTTAGAATTGAAGGGCAGATAAAGTGCTTCCCAGACAAGGTAAAGCTAAAGGAGCTCATCATCACCAAGCCCTTATTATATGAAATGTTAAAGGGACTTATTAAAGAACAAGAAGATCAAAACTATGAGTATTTAAATGACAGCAAACACATCTATCACAACTCAATCTAAAAAACAAAAACTAAGCAAATAACTAGAATAGGAATAGAATCGTAGATATGAAGGGTTGTGACATCTGGAGGGTTATCAGTGGGGAAGGGGAAGGAGGAGAATGGGGAAAAAGGTGCAGAGATTAAAACACAAATTAGTAGGTACAAAATAAGCAGAAGAATGTTAAGAACAGTATAGGAAATGGAGAAGCCAAAGAATAATATATATTATTCTTGCATGACCCATGGACACAAACTGAAAGGGGGGTATTGACAGAGGGAAATGGAGTATAAGGTGGGAGGGTGCAAAGAGGTAAATTAGGACAACTGTAATAGCATAATAAGTAAAACATACTTTAAAAAAAAGAGAAAAAGAAAATTAAATTAGGAAGTATATGCAGCTCTATAAGAAAATAGTCCAGGTTTATGTGCCCTATTGCTGGTACCATGGAATTTATCACTTTACAAAGAAAGTCCAACACAATTCCTTTAAAATGGGTTGTAATGTGAGCATTTAACATATAATTTCATCTCCAGGGCATCTCATCTTAACTTTCCTGTGAAAGTAGCTTATAAGGTTAGATTTTTTTTCAGAGGGTTACATATTCAAGTGTGGTGGTTGAGAAGCAGCACCCATTTCCTCCAATTTCCTTAAAGTGAATATAGTTTTGTGAAGAAGAATGAAGTGAAGACAAGTGGTTAGTTCAGTGGCTTTGAAAAAAATGCAGCTTTTTGTACTTTGAATTTACCATAACCAAAAAGTCCACTGGGTTGCTGTTAATGGTTCTAAGTCAGAGGAGAAAGAAGAAAACAGTTATTTGGGACTGAAAAAAGGTTCAGTTGTTACCTGCTGCCAACTTGCATGTCATAGATGAGGAGAATGAGGTCAAGAAGACTGCATCTCATCTTACCCATGTTGACTTAACCAAGGAGTGCGAGAGTGGAATGAAAGGGCCATCTCCAGACTGATAGGTCTGCACTCAGAGACTGATTCTGCAACATGAATGCAACAGTCAGCCAAATACCTATAGATAGAAGAAAGAAGAGTTGGTCAGAATGTGTCTTTGGACAAGACGTTTGGACCTCAGTGTATATCTTTGACCTCTTTCCTTATCTGTAGAGTCAAGCTGAATATTGCCTGTCCTGCCTACCAGGCATTTTTGGTTGAGAGATCAAAGGAGATAAAGTCTATAAAACTTCCCTAAATATTGAACCACAAAATAATGGTAACAATCCTCACTTGTTAAACACTTGAGATGTGCCAGGCATTGTGATAAGCATCATTGCATTATCACAGCACAATAGGATTTAAGAAAGCCATTTCCTTCATTGTACATGGGAAGGTAAGACTTTGGATAAATAGCTCATCCATGATCTCACAGATTTGAATGAGGTCTAGCTGATTCTCTTACCCAAGCATTTAATTATCAATAATACTATATCAATAATATATACCAGTAATATACCAATAATATTGATGTAAACATAATAATGCTATAATGCTATATAACACCATATAATGTATATTACTATAGTATGCTGGTACTTACTATACTGGTACAACATTACTGTGTTACTATAGTACATAATATAGTACTATATTATATATTGCATAGTGATATTACTAATTATATAATAATATAAATAATACATGAATTGTATAAGAATACCACCATATGAGATTATTATGAGGTAATTATTACCATGGTCAGTGGTAATAATTAACAGTGCATACTTATACAACCAAAGAGCAGTAGAGGAGATATTATCCTATATGAACTACATCATAGCAACAAAACATTTTTAGTATCTTCCCAATTTCTTGCAAGTAATTTAAAAAAAGGATTGACCTTTAAACTTTTCCAAGGATATAGTTACATTGGTTTTAGCATGCCCTGGCCTGTGTGTCTTAGTTGGTTGGAGCATGTAGCCCCATAAACTGGTTCGAGCCCATGCCCAGATTTCAGGTTCAGTCCTCATCAAGACAATTGATGTTTCTCCCATCTACGTTTCTCTCCCTCTCTCTCCCCCTCCTTTCTCCTCTCTCTATTATGATTATTATGAAGTAATTATCACCATCGTCAATGGTAATAATTAACAGCACATACTTAAATAACCAAAGAGCAATAGAGGAGATATTTATCCTACATGAACTACATCATAAGTTCATATAGCCCCCCCAACACCCTTAAAGGTGAAATTAGTGGTAATAAGAACATCAAGAGTTTTAATGATTAGAATATATTATTGCTTGTACTCACCTCATCATAAAAAAAAATCACTTAGAGTGATCAATATGACAAATGAGTAAACCAGAAGATGGCGTTGAAGATTAGCAATCACACAAGGTAGCCTGGTAAAGTCTCAGAAAGTTTCATAGAATGACTGTTGTTTTGAACTTCTAAAAGTAGATGAGTGAGAAAAATGTTGAAACTAACTAAACCTGGTGCAGAGGACACATGTACGAAAGTATGAAAAGCTCTCGTTTGCCATTTTTGTTCTTAGCAATCTTCTTCTGTCTGTTGTTTATGAACACTTTGAGGAAAAGAAACTCACTGACTAAAATGTAATGCAACATGAAGACAGCATTCTTCGCTTTGTGCACTGAAATATTCCAAGTTCCTAGAGCAGTTCCTGACAAGTAGTAGGTGCTCAAAATGTATTTGTTGAATGAATGAACCTGTGAAAGGACAAGAAAGGAAGAACAGGTTGTGACCACAATTTTCTTTGAACAAAACCCTGTTGTTTATTACATAGATTCTGATCATGGAAAATTTACTTGGGTGAATAAAAATATGTCATCCTGTTAATTTCTGAGAAAGTCCATGTGCTTTAGGAAAAGTGTACCTAATCTACGTCTTACTGCCTATTTTTTTCTAGACTAAACTTAGTGGTTTTTTTGTTGTTTTTTTTTTTGCAGGGGTGGTAGGAGACATTGACCCAACTTATGAGATTAAAAGAAAAACTGAGAAATAAGTGAAATCAAAAGCTTTTCAAAAGTTGTGAATTGACCTGGGGTGATGGTAGTCTAAAATCATATAGAAACTGGTGAGCTGAAGGTTTACCTGAAATTGCTAGGTAAATAAACATGCTCAGGGTATCCAAAATGCTGTGGTAAAAGCTTAGTGGGCAGATGTTCAGGGAATTAATTTTTATATTAAAGACACCTTGGAAAATTAAATAAAATTTCTGGTCCATTTAAAAATTATTCTTATTCTGGACATTTATACTCCATTAGTAAATTGCTTCCTACTAGGTTGAGGTTAAAACTATGCCATTTTAAGATGAACTTAAGTCCAGAAGCAAATATTCACTTGGAGATTTCAGGATTCGTCCCTCACCTCCATGTAGTTGTAACTGAAACTTTGGGAACTATGAATTGCCTTCTGAGTCACTTCAATTCACCAGTTTAATAGATGCCAAAGTATGAGCATTTCAAACATGCAGACAGTATTTGAATCACAGTTTATAGTTCAAGGGATCTGGGCCATTTCCTTCCTCCCTCCCTCCCTTCCTTCCTCCCTTCTTTCCTTCCTTCCTTCCTTCCTTCTTTCCTTTTTCTTTCTTCTCTCTCTTTCTTCCTTTCTCTTTTTTCTTTTCTTTTCTTTCTTTTTATGAGTACTCTGTTCTCTATACAACGCAGAGGGGCAGAGTTCTTGAGGACAGCAGTGGGACTAAGGATGCCCCCCACCCACCCACAGTTCTTCAATACGGACAATTCCTCGGTCTTTGGTTACGTGCTCTGCAACCAAAGTCCCCTTTGCATCAGATTCCCGCTCCCACACATCCCCCACTTCCCGCGCTAACCGCGTAGCAGTCATTGGGTGTTATTAGTTATCGACAGGCCTCCAGCAAGTCCTGGAGCTAAGGCGAGGTCCCCATTTCGCGCCTTGCCTCTCGCAGGAAACCACCACGAATGAAGGTTGTCAAGGCCGCGCGTTCCCAATGCAAGTAAAGCGAAGAGGGCGACGAAGGGCGACGAAGGGCGCTGGAGTCCCCAGCCTAGCCGCGGCGAACCCTCGCTTGCGGGCGCCCCGGAACCCTTGGCCCTGACTCGCTTGCCAGTCCCTGCTCAGCTCGCTGCGATCCTTCCCCTCCCTTCTCTGGCACAGTCAGCCCCGCCCCAACCTAGGCTCCGCCCCAGCGCGGCTTTTAAGCTCTTAAAGTTCCTCTTTCTCACCTCGGGAGTCTCAGTTTCAAGACTTGAACTTGGGACCCACTGCTGCCCTCAGCTCCTAGTGCGGGGCAAGGTAAGACCTGGGGTCGGGATGGAGTATAGGTGTGAGGCTGGCACGTCAGAGAACCCTGAGCGAGAGGCCAGAGGTCCCTGGGACAATCTCGAAGGCAGCACAAGAGACCCCAGCTTCGGAGTTGAGAGAAAGTACGCTCCTCTTGAGGGAGTCCGAACCCCCACCCTGTGTGGTCAGGGCCCAAGGCTTTTGTGCAGGCTCTGTGGAGGGCCCCCGGGGCACTGCCCGAGCATCTCCTCCGGCTCACCCTGCTCCCGTGTCCCCACCACTGTTCGGGGCCGCCCAGCGCCGGCCGGGACAGCACGCAGGCACCCGCTGGACCAGATTGGAGAACAAGATTGTTAGGTCCTCAGGAGTGGCCAGGACAGAGCCCTCGAAGGCACCCACACGGGGCCAAAGTCTTCCCCGCAGGAGAGAGCCTCTTACTTCTGAGGCCCCTTCTGCTCCTTTGTAAGGGTCCCAAACCCACCGCGGCTCCGGCGCGTGTTTCCCTGGCTGGTGTTGGAGGAAGACGACCTCCAAATTTGGGGCACTCGGGGCCTGCGCTCTGCTGCCCCAACTCCAGTCCTTTCCGGTCACCGGCACTCTCCACTGCAGCTCTCCTTCGCGGGCCTCCAGGGTCAGGCTGACACTACACGCGCCATCAGTATCTCCCGGTACTTGGCAAGGAAAGTAGCCAAGTACCGGGTCACTGCTGTTTGTTGCCCTCAGAGCCTACTTAATCCTTGCTCTTTGGCAAGGGCTTAGGGCTATTCTTGAGACAGAGTTTTGGTGAGGGAGAATGCCCGGGGGCGAGTTGGTGCGTGCTGAGCACCTGGCACAACCTAACTGCAAGCTAGCCCTCATGCAAAATTGGCGCGCAAGGGTCACCAAAGGAGTGTGAAATGGGGAGTAGGCAAGAATGGAAACTGACTGTGGGATCAAATGGACTGACAGTAGATTCGGGATGGACAAAGAGGAGCAAGAACTACGAGTGAGTGAGTAAACGGGGTGCCAAGAAGGGTGGAGGCTCGATGAGTGTGCACAAAAGCTAGAGTTGTGTGTCTGGGCTGCGGAGTGAGTAACAAAAAACGGAGAATCTAGAGGATGGGGTAGAATAATAGATTCCGCTGAGGGCGCGCTCAGGAGGAGATAGGATTGTGCGCACCAAGGGGACGAACCCGGGCCAGTTGAGGTGTCTTCTCTCAATGAACTTTGATGACCCTGTTTAGCGCGCGCCTCTCTACCTCGAGACTCCGGGCCTCGTGGTCATTGCCAGGGCGGTTTGGGACAAGGTACCCTGAGCGCTGTGCTGCGGTGCTTAAGGGCGGCCTTCCTCTCCCCTGCAGCTCAGAGTGAGTGCTGGAGGCAGATCCTGGGCACGAGAGGGCGGCAATCAACGCGCTGGGCATGAACCTGGAGGGTGGTGGCAGCCGAGGTGGAGAGTTCGGCATGAGCTCTGTGAGCTGCGGCAACGGGAAGCTCCGCCAGTGGCTGATCGACCAGATCGACAGCGGCAAGTACCCTGGGCTGGTGTGGGAGAACGAGGAGAAGAGCATCTTCCGCATCCCCTGGAAGCACGCGGGCAAGCAGGACTACAACCGCGAGGAGGACGCAGCCCTCTTCAAGGTTACACACACGTGGGGAGCCCGCGGTCTGGATGGGGGAGGGCCCCAGAGAACCGCATGGGTCCTGAATCCACTCTGCCGTGAGCCCAGTTCCTGCTCCGTGTGCCCGCCCGGTGGTTCTCAGAAGGGTGGTTACAAGCACAGGACTGACTGGAAAGGGTGGTCCCGGGTGGGCGGGCCTGGCGGCCAAGGAACATTGGGTGTCTAAGAGCCGAAGCCCAGAGAGAAGGGAAGTTTCGGCTTCTCTAGTGATTTTAAAAACCGAGAGGACCAGGTCCCGATCCCGAACGTGTGGTGTGAGTCAGAAACTTCCAGCAGTGGGGGAGTAATTGTTGCCTCGATCAGGGCAGGTCAACCACCTCAGGACACTGTGGTTGTAATTTTGTGGACTTCTCTGTTTCCATTGGGCCTCCATCTGTACCCCTGGATCCTTCCTTACCTCTTCTGATGAACTTGTGTCTCTCTTCATGTTTCTCTGTCTCTCTCAGCCCCCATAGGTGTGCTGGAGTCAGTTTCTTTTTGTCTCTTTCACTCTATGTTTCCCTGTGTTTTTACTATTTCTCTCTCTCTCTGAATATTTTTTTTCTTTGATTCAATGTCTCTGATGCAGGCTCTCTCTCATTCCACCTCTCCTTGGGCCCTTCCATACCTGTTTCTCCCTCTTTATCTCTCTGCTTCTGTTTGTCTGACCCCCTCTTTCCAAGTCTCTCTGGAATTTTCTCTAGGTTTCTGTTTGTCTCACCAACCCCACCCCCATCCCCCAGGCTTTTGGGTTTCTCTCTTTCTCTTTCTCCTCCTCTATCTCTCTCCCTCCAGGATCTCTGTTTTGAGCCTCTCTCTGGATCTTTCTGTCAGTGTGTGAGCTTCCCTCATGACTGTTTTCCCCTAGAGGAATTTACTCAGTGAACTGTGTATTAGGGCCCAGCCCCACCACCTGTGGGCAGAGCAGGCATAGGGGACTTCCTCAGGGAATTTGCTCTCAGAATACCTCAGATTGCCTGGCAGACCAGATGTGCTCCATTGGAGAAGCTCATCCCACAGCTCTGTCCCTAGTTACAATCAACTGTGTATTAGAAATTGGGTGAGTAGGTCCTTCCCCTTTACATCTTACCTACCTTTCACAAATACTTAGAGACTATTCAAACCACTTGTCTTCAACTCAGCAATGATAGAGACCAGTACTGTACATAGAAGATAACTGGTATGTTTGTCCTACATTTTGAGTGAGAGTGTAAATTTGAAGCACTGAAACATCATTCTTTTCTTTAGAAATACTATTCCCAGGTTCTTTCTTAAAAGATCTATATTTTAACTTTTTTCCTCTTCTTCCTCACCAGGCTTGGGCACTATTTAAAGGGAAATTCAGAGAAGGCATTGACAAGCCAGACCCTCCTACGTGGAAGACACGTTTGCGATGTGCTTTGAACAAGAGCAATGATTTTGAGGAGCTGGTTGAGAGAAGCCAGCTGGACATCTCAGACCCCTACAAAGTGTACAGGATTGTTCCTGAGGGAGCCAAAAAAGGTGGGGCTTCCTGGTTTGGGACCACAGAATATTGACAGTCAGACACTTATAACACCTTTATTTCATTCCGAAGTTCATTTTTCTACTTTTGTTTTTTCACAGCCTACCTGCCATCTGCCTCACATTCAGGCCCAGGAGGCTCACTGTCCAAGTTCTCTGGGTCATTAATTGAAATTCTTGTGGCATTAGTGTAGGGTGCTTTCTCAGATTCCACCTGCTTGTCTGAACATGTGTGTCCACATGTGTGTGTTTTCCAGTTAATTCTACTAAGTTATGGGCCCAGTTGCCCAATAAAAAATGGAAAACTTGTTCAAAGCTTTGCTTATCTATCAGTCTTACATGATTAACTTTTTGTAGAAGAGAAGCACACATTCATGCACAAATTACTACTATTTATAGAAATAAAAATGTTAACTTTTAAAGTGTACTATGGTCAGCTGGGCTGCTTATTCAGATCCCCTCTTCCCAAGATTCTGACATTGTGTCAGAGTAGAGCCCAGGAATCTGCATTTTAAACAAATCCTACAGTTGATCTTATTTGCAGAATATTTTGCTGGTGGGGCCCTTTCTGTCACATACAGGTGCATTCACACACAGCAGGACTTTGTAGAAATCAGCTTAATAGAGTTAACAAATAATTGCCCAAGGGAATTGCTGGAAAAAAGTCTTAGAATTTGTCAACACTATTATGCATTTTAAGAATTAAATCCTCAGATATTTTCTAAGATTTGATGCTTAGTTATATCAGTTTCTTTTTCACACTGTGCCATTTCCCTTTTGCAAAAAACACATAGGAGCAAAGCAGCTCACCCTAGAGGACCCACAGATGACCATGAGCCACCCCTATACCATGACGACGACTTACACCTCACTCCCAGCTCAGGTATGGTAGAAGGCGCAGGGCTTCTAGAAGGGAAGGCTGGGAAAAAATACACAAACAAACAAACAAAAAAACTGTTCTTGCTCTTAGTCAAACAACCAAACCAAACCCCTGGTCATTGAATGAGTGCCCCACTTTCAACCTGGTGTTGCTATCAGTCTTGATTTTAAGTAGGAGAGGAGTTGGCATGTCTGTGTGTTGGTTCAGACTTCCACTACTGATTCTAAAATCTTCTGGGAAATAGACCTATTGTGGAAGTTGAAGATTTTGGAAGCAGGACTTTATATCATGTGAAACCACAGGGCAGCTGATCTCTTTAGACTTTTCTGATGTGAATTACAGATCTGTTGTGTTCACTTTGGTGGGGAAAAGAAGGCTAATTTCCTCACAGTACTTTTGGTGCCAGGTTTAACCATATGATGAAGCTTTACATAAATCATTACTTTACAACACTGTCTCCATTGTGCTTATTTTGATTCTTTATGGCTATTTTTCACCTAGAGTGATGAGCCATTCAGTCCAGAGTCTTTCAGATGATAATATGATTGGGCTGCAGCCAATGAATAGATTGCCTGAGGAGTTTGGGAGGATATGAAAGAATCTGCTCCCATTTCCCAATGCCAACAAACTGTCTTTGCTGATCTGGTTGCTTTCATCTCTTTAGCAGGTTCATAACTATATGATGCCACCCCATGACCGAACCTGGAGGGAGTATGTCCCTGACCAGCCCCACCCTGAAATCTCCTATCAATGTCCTGTGACGTTTGGACCCCGAAGTCACCACTGGCAAGGCCCAGCTTGTGAAAATGGTAAGGACGGCACTGGGGCTGGTTCCTGTCTCTGCCACTGACCCAGCAGAGCAAACCTGGCTAAAGGGCCTTGGTCTCTCTTGATCTGTCCTTCTGTGCAGGACCACAAGTCTTTTCTCTTATCAGGACTGCTGGGAAAGACTTCATAGGCAGGGAAGGAGAGTTTTCTCTCTCCTGTGGGATGGTAAGGTCCTCAGAGGAAGGATGCCAAGGTTTACTAACATCAGGCCTACCACATGCCAGGACCTATTCTTGTAACTACCTTATGTGAATCTTATTTAAACACGACAAAGATCATTTCAAGTAGCTAAAAACAGCTCCATTTTTATAGAGGCTATCTCACAAAATGTGTTCTAGGATAGTGAAGCTGCTTCGGATCTGCTAACTCTGAAGCACAGCCTTCCCCTTAAGATAGGAAATGTCAGATGGCACACTGCTTAGCTATGTTTTTTTAAGTTATCTGTTGAACAGGTTAACATTTTTCCACCTTGTTGAATAATCTTAAGCTTTATTTTTAATCCTTGGCAAAAAATAATAGATTTTAGCAGTCTTCCCTCCTGGATTGTCCCTTAATGTTGGCTGAGGGCCACAAAATTTCGCTGATCTCTTTCGGTCTACATATCTGTCAAGTGGGTTTACTTCAGCTGTGCTCAAGCCCTCCCCCTCTACAGGGACACCAGGAGATTACTGAGCTAGTATATTTCTCTTAAACAATGGTGTGCCCCTTGTAGTTATTCTTAGAATTAGAGATGATAATAAGAGGAATGAATAAATACTATTTAAAAAGAATAAAAAGTTTCCACAGGGTATGTAGTGCTGGTTTTGGACCACTCTGGATTAGATGTGGTTCCATGCCTGTAGGGGTTCCCCAGACTTCAAGAGGAGATCTCAAAGCAGAAGCACTAATTAGTTAAGTGAAAAGAAAATTTCAAATGGTATGTTCAGTGCAGCATAACACATGATTTTAGAATTCTTGAGTTAGTTATTTAAAGAAAAATCCTGAGAAGGGTCAGCATATAGATTCTTTTGTACATTCTAGGACTATCTGGTCAGTTCCCCTTTTTCTAGTTATGTTCCAGTCACTGTTGGATTATGGTATTGAAGAAGTACACCATTATTTAAGGTTTGTGTTGAGTAGCATGTTTACAAAAGAACTCATAATTCAGTTTTATTAGCTTCTCAGAAATAATTTGTAGCAAAGGTTGGTTTTCTGTACCACAGTGTGGGAATTAGTGAACATTAAACTTGTTTCAGAAATTCAGACCCATGTCCCGTGCATATGGCTCTACTAAACTAATAATTCCAGTGAAGAGATAATGCATAGAACTGTGCAAAAAAAAGATGGAATATGCAGACATATTTTGAAGCATTAGGTGACATTAAAAATAGTGCAAGGTTTTAATTGGGCTTTTGGCCTGAGAACTCTTGTGTATCTGAGCTCACAGTTCTGCTGTGAACTTGCTATGTGAACAGGGGAGAATCACTCCATCTCTCTGAGTCTCAGTTTCCTGGTTATCAGTTATGGAGGGATGTTGGCCAAAGTGTACAATCTCCCAATTATAAGATGAATACATTCTCGGGGTCTAATGTACAGTTAACAATACTGTATGATATTTGATATTAAAAGTTGCTAAGAGAGTAGATCTTAAATGTTTTCAACACACACACAAAAAAGTGGTAATTATGTGTGGTGATGGAGGTATTAAGAAGAAAGAAAGAAAGAAAGAAAGAAAGAAAGAAAGAAAGAAAGAAAGAAAGAAAGAAAGAAAAGAAGGAAGGAAGGAAGGAAGGAAGGAAGGAAGGAAGGAAGGAAAGAAAGAAAGAAAAGAAAGAAAGAAAGAAAGAAAGAAAGAAAGAAAGAAAGAAAGAAAGAAAGAAAGAAAGAAAGAAAGAGAGAAAGAAAGAAAGAAAGAAAGAATTACAGAGGGAGAGTTCTGAGTTTCCTTCCAAAGCTGTGAAAAGGCTCCTTCCTCCTCTGGATTTGGTTTTTCCCATAGGACTTTTAGCTTATCTTTGCCTGTTGAGAGAGCCTATGGTCAGCTCTGGAGAGCCAACCCATGGCCCTTCATTCCTGGGTTTGGTGCAGGCCTATCTATGTGTGGATGAACTCTGACTTTCATTTGCAAATACAGGTTGCCAGGTGACAGGAACCTTTTATGCTTGTGCCCCGCCTGAGTCCCAGGCCTCTGGAATCCCCATAGAGCCAAGCATAAGGTCTGCCGAAGCCTTGGCCCTCTCAGGTGAGTGTGGCGTACGGTCTGGAGGCACCCACAGGTGGCCTGTGTCTACAGAGTTCACCCTCCACTTTTGGGTAGAATTGATGGGGCAATTGGTGAGCACAGCCTATGGGCACTCAGTCCTCCAGCTGGTGCCTGGATGTGTATGGACACATCTGAACTCACCACCACCGTGAATGAGAAACAGTATTAGCAAAGTTGCCACTGAGAAGCCCACTATGATTCTAATTCAATTCTATGTGCTGGTTGAGGCATTTTAAGTTCTCCATTGGCATTTATCTGAATTTCCAAGAATATGCAAACACTCCATTTCATTTACCTAGAGTCCCTCTTCAGCTAACACCTTCACAATATAGTATAATTTCTTAGAAAACAGCACCAAGGTTTCTCATTGTGAAAAGCTGATCACTCTGCCAAGTTTAGCCATAAACAGGTCTTTCTCATCAGCCTTCTGGAGACATTAGTTCTGGCTACTTTGCATTCATTGCATTTGTGTGAGTATTGTGGTCTTTCTCTGAACTTTGATATGTCTTGAAAAAAGAATATATGGATTAGATCTGATATGTATGTTTCACTTCTAAAAGAATCCTGGCACCTCAATCTTACCTGTTTTAAGGAAGGCACTTCAGGTGTACTAAGCCTATGTGATGTGTATATATTTATTTTTTAGATAATGTGTTGGATTGTTTAAGAATGGGACTTGTATTTATATTAAAAATGAAAAGCTTAAGCCTCTGGATCCTCTTGCATCTCCCCAACCCAACCTCACTTCTTTAAAAATAAGTGATAAAAAACATAAGCTAAATTCTCAAGGTTTCAGGGAGACAAGGATTTTGAGTACCTTTTTTGCTCCAAGGGGAGCTGGAGTTTTATGATTTAGTTCTTTTTGATTCCAAAGTTCTGAATGAGGCTGCTGCCTCCCCTTCTGAGAGGCTCCTGAGTGATGGAGGGGAGATTTTCCAAGTAGAAAGTCTTGTGTTTGCTTTTAGCAACTTTCAAACCCTTTCTTGAGCTCTTAAAACTTGTGTGAGTGCCTGAAAATTAGAAAATAAACAGCTACTTATATCACTGTGACCTCGTGATTTCTGGTGACATGAAATGAAATGAAACCTGCCCTGCTAGTTACCTCTAATGGCCAACACCCACTCTCACCAGGCTGCACCATCAGGCTGCGCCATCGAGCTGCTCTCAGCCAGTGTTTACAACAGCAGAAATTGAAGTGGAGAATTGACGCAGTTATGTGGGTTGTCTACAAACCTACCATTGAAAAATAAGAGGGTTTTGTGGATTTCTGTTTTGGGCATGAATAATACAGATTAATTGGGTATGTTTATTAGAAAACTGCCATTCCCATCCCTTCTTAAGTCCCCTGCAGTTACTGATAGGAAGCTTTTTTGCTTTTCAATTAAGGGCCCTTTGCAAATCTATCTCAGTCTTTTCAGCCTGTGAGTCATATTTTAAAGAAGGTTCTGAAATTATCAAAATTGCATAAATAAATTTATCCTGTTTAAGGTTTTAGAAAGCATTGTTTTAGAGTTATTTTCAGACTTAAACACATAGCCTAGTAGGAGATTTCAGCAGACTTTACTCTCAACATTTCTCTCATTGATTCTTTTCTTTCCACATGGATTAATTTTATTATACAAGTAGTACATACATAGTGTGAAAACTAATGAAAAATAAACTTCACATTCCCACCACCCAGAGATCACCACTGATAAGGCCTTAGTGCTTAGCCTTCTTGAAGCTTTAATATATACGTATTTTTAACCTTATGACATCATATTGATATTTTAGGGTAGTTTCAGATCTGTGGACATATTCGTTTTTACCCCTGACACATCATTATGCTCTTTTTTCTTTTTGCTAGTAAAAATTAAACTTAGGGTTTACTTTCTCCAAAATCGAAACTGATTGTCATGCTTAAAGATTAATTTTTGTTCAGTGGTACATGATTTAGTATTTTAGACATCACCACTACCATCATCACACACACAAAAATGATATAGGAAGTTCTTAACAGTAGTGCTTTCTAATACAAGTCAAACCTACTTTGCAGAAAAATAATGAAAGTTTTGCTCCCCTACCCTCTCAAAACCCATGGTCCCATAAATTTGGAAAATAATAAGTTAGACAACATCAAATTGATTTCTTATGGAACTTCTCCAATGTATCTCATTGCCTGTGAACCTCCAGGAGGGAAAGAAAGGTATGCAGCATGTAATAGACTTCCAGACCCTAGAACTTCTTACTATCTACACAGCAAGTTAGGGTATCAGTGTCCCACCAAATATTCTTTGTTCTGGCTCATAGTCTGGCATCCTGATGGGCATGCAATGCTTCTTAGTCCTTTAGCACTGACCCCAGATGTTCTATTTGCAGACTGCCGCCTCCACATCTGCTTGTATTACCGGGAAATCCTAGTGAAAGAGTTGACCACGGCCAGCCCTGAAGGTTGTCGGATCTCCCATGGACACACCTATGATGCCAGTAACCTGGACCAGGTCCTCTTCCCCTACCCAGATGACAATGGTCAGAGGAAAAACATCGAGAAACTGCTGAGCCACCTAGAAAGGGGTGTGGTCCTCTGGATGGCCCCCGATGGGCTTTATGCCAAAAGACTGTGCCAGAGTAGAATCTATTGGGATGGACCCTTAGCACTGTGCAGTGACCGGCCCAACAAACTGGAGAGAGACCAGACCTGCAAGCTATTTGACACACAGCAGTTTTTATCAGGTAATGCACCTAATTATCGATTAGAATTGAGTGCCTCATACCAGGAGCCTTACAGAAAGAGAATAAAGGTGGTGGTGGTATGTCTGCCACAATGGTCAAAAAACAACACGTCACTCCAGCCGGACAGAGGTCTTCCTTCTGTTAACTCCTGAACCCACTGGGCATGATCCCAGAATATGTTTCTTGTTTGTTTCACATCTCACCTCTCCTTTCACCACCTGCTCCTCTCGATCAGCAGAAGGGTACAAAGAAGAGGGAGATTGCTCAATGGGACTGAGGTTCAGACTGATAGCTTGAACTTCTGGAATTCCACAAATAGTCACCTAGTAATCCAATTCACACTTTATAGGCAGTCTGATCTCAGCAAACATATCTGTTGATGTTTCAGGTCTTTTAAGGTTCTTAGGAAAATTGCAGCTGTTAGAAATATAGCATTACCATTCTTGGTTATGAGATGTGTCATCGTTATGCAGATGCCCTCCCTGTAGGTGGGCCACAGATTAGAGTGTGTTGAAGTGATTTTTCAAAGGGAAAATTATGAGAAGGCTTTAAGCTATCTCTATGATATGTGTGTTTCAAATCATATTTTTCAGAACCAGTAAGTTTTGTTTTCCTAGTTTTGAGTTCATGACAATTAAATCAGCTCTGGACTGGTTTTTGTGAAACCACTGGCTACATTATTAGTGAGATGAAACAACTTCATCCCAAGTGTTCATATAGAAATTGATATTGACGCTGCCTCTTTTGGAGGCAGAAAGCTGTTCCAACCTGCCAGATAACTGCTGATTCTTTCTCTACCTTATCCTTAACCTATTTTTTAAGTACCCCCTTCAGAAACACCTTATGTCTTTGGGTTTTCTTGTTCTTCTCCTCTCCCTGAACATGCATTTTAATTCAGTTCCTTCAAAATAAAAATATGAAACACCTCTGTGCTCTGGCGCCATTAGCATTTGCTCAGCCTTTGGGTTTAAGTTGCCTGAATTTGCTTATGCTAATTCAAATTCTCTTTTGGTGCTCCCAAACAAATATCTCCCTAGATGACTAACCCTCCCCCAGAGGTGTGACAAAAAGAAGAGGGAGAACTGAGTCTCTGGTTCCCCAAGGCAGCACCACGGGTGAGAAACCCACTTGGGTCTGAGGGCCCCTCCCTAAATGAACTGATGAATTGCCTCTAAGACAGTGTTGTGACTGTTCTGTCTCTCCTGGGTCTCAGTGTGGTGATCATAATAGGGTCCTGAGAGTGGTCCTGAGCCATTGAGGAGTGCCCCATCTGTACTGTCTGTTCTGCAGTGGAATCTGAAAGAGCCTTCTGGGTTTGGATCTCCTCAAAGACTGTGGATCTTGGTCTCTTTGGATCCAGGAGATACTGCAGGGCTAGGGCTTTAATTAAGGCACCCCAGGGAAATAGCACTTGTTTCTCTGAGTTTCTCTCAAAGTACATGTTTTAGGAAAGCAGACTCCTCTCATTCTAACTAGGCAATGAATTCTTCTTTGAGTCACAGTGAACTGAGAGGTGCATACAGTGAAGAAGCAGGCAGGCAGGCACGATGTGCCAGCTACCAGCATCTTCAAGCCGTGAATTCACTTGCCTAGAACTTAGTATGTATCTGTGAGCAAGAGTTGTTTTGTTTTCTTTTTCCTTTCTTCTATAATCAAGAGCCATGCTTTTTGTCCACAGCAAACTCTTATCTTGCATTTGTCACTGAGGTGCAAGGAGGGACAAGTAAACTTGAAAACTGTAGCTGTGTGGACCAGCTCTGCCTAATCATAGAGGTTTTCATGTTATCAAGCCTCTGAAGCATGATTTTTTCAGAGAATTGTACCAACTTGCCATTCTGATTAGCTTGTGTAGGTGTAGCGAGACCTCCGTAGTGTAAATGCCTTTTAAACATTCTGACTAAATCCGTTAGGTTTAATTTGAATTCTGGAAGATAAAAAAGCAGGAAGTCAAATGGTCCAGTGAGTTAGCTAGAAACTTCTCTTCAGTTGAAGAGAACAGTGGAAATCTTTGCTATCTACCCATTCAGGATTTGCAGACTGCTAGGGACAGCCCCCGAAGGCAGAGCTCAAGGGTGTGGATCTGATAAAGATGCAGCCGGGTGCTGTTCCACAGAAGTTGTAGCAGAAACTGTGTAAGCACGTTTCTTTTGTATAAATGACATTTGAGTCTAGCGGAAAGAAGAGGAGCAGCTAGAGCCATGAGTTATCTTGAATGTGGGTGAGGGGTTGAACATATCTTTCCAACAGTGCTCTATTCTCTGTTTTGCATCCTTAGGGTAGGATTGGTGGCTTCAGGTTCTGCACATCCACATATGTGGGGGCCCCTCCTGCTTCATACCTACCCTTCTCATCTCAAATCATTGTCCGTCCTAGAAGACAGGCAAAAAGTCCACCCAAAGTCACACAGTTTGGGCTTAGTGCCAAGTGGGATGCAGCTGCCCATCCTGCTACTCAGTCTCTGAGATAACATCAAGCATTTTCTGTGGGGCCTGAGTCACATAGAGGTCCTAGGTAACAGATATGGGATTATGAAGGCTCAGCAGTTTTGAGAAGAGGTTTTTAAGTAATACCAGGACAAGTTAGAAAATTCTGATGTTTTTAAGAGAAAATTTCTTCTTTGTATAAATTATTATCTTGCCTCAACATAGCTACACCATATATTTTCCTTTTTCTTCCTCTTTCACTCCTTTATCCTACCTTTTGCATCCTCATGGGCCCAATACTGCAAAGTAAGCTTCTTAATCTGCAAGGCGTATTCCTCTTGAAGAATCAAGTGAGGCCTGGAGCCTGCTCAGCAAAAGCACACATATGTACATGTACATGCAGTTTTCCATCTGGGGTCTACAGGTTAAAAACCCCACTTAAGAGATATAAGAGTGCTCATTCCTACTTTTGTCTTCAGAGTCAACATAGAGCTCTTGCTTTCTGTTTTAACCTGATGTGCTCAATGATGAAGGTTCTGAACATGTTTTCTTTTTTTTTTCTTGTGGGGTTTCTCCAGAGTTGCAAGCCTTTGCTCATCATGGCCGACCCCTGCCAAGATTCCAGGTAACGCTATGCTTCGGGGAGGAGTTTCCAGATCCCCAGAGGCAAAGGAAACTCATCACCGCACATGTGAGTATTCAGTCACATTTAAATGGTTGTCTCCCTGTTCTTCATCAAGAGCAGGCTTCCATTTACAGACCTCTCAAATGAAAAATAAATGTCAAATGACTTGGGAAAATAGTAAGGGAAGAATTGTGATCCAGTGAGTGATGCAGGGAGTGTAGCCCAGAGACCCTCATCCTATTCCCAGCCCCAGAAATCTACTCATCAGAAATTGGAGATTGCCTCCAACCATAGGCTGCATTTATCGCATCTTTTTTATTTTTCAAGAAAATTGTCATATTCCCATTTTATATGGATTTAAAATGATTGATGCCCTTTAAAATTCTCCACATTTAATATTACTTTAAAACACTGTCTGATTTTCATCTGATGGAGGTTTTTTTTCCCAAATGGGAAACTGTTTATTGACATCTGTATTTTGTAGGTCCTTCAAATGTTTTCCAACTCTTCTTTTATTTCTAGATTTTTAAAAAGTTATAATCGTTGGAAACCAAGAGCCATGTGTTATTTGGAGAAAGCTAAATCTTTCAAGGAATGCAAGTAGATCAGACCATTGTAATGTTCTATAGCAGAATTTAAGTTAGGTTTGACTGTGGCAAGTAAACATTTTTTTCATAAAAAAAAGAAAGAAAAAAGTTTATATAGACAACATTTAGCATTAATTTGCCACAGAAAAGAGTTCTGAATACCTAGGACTTTTGAATTTGAAAACTGTGCATTGCTACATACCTTCAAGAGTTATGAATAGGCCCAGATAATGACTAGCAAAGGTAAAAATTCATACCCAATAATGTAAAAATTCAGGTCATATTTTAGTCCTGATAATGTTTCTTATTGAAAACTAAAATAAAACACTATCCAATCTTTAACATGCAGTCCTCCTTCTTGATTGTAAAATCAGAAACCAACCCAATAAACAAAATATAATCTCATAGACTTCAGCCTTTTCTCATGAATCTGTTCCAATGATTTATAAAATCATTGATGGAATCTTGTTAATAACTGGGATTGTTAAATGACTAAATAAACTTGGCATTGATAAATAACATTTAGGAAGCTGGTGATAAACTCCCAAATCACTGATCTGACTTTGAGTGTTTTTGGATGCACTCTCTCTCCTATACGTCAGGCAAAGATGGATTTCCCAGGCAAAGACCCCTGAAATCACCCTGTATGGTGCAGAAAAGGGAAATAGGTTTGCATGCACCCAAGAGTTTCTATTATTTTTATTATAGATTTAGTTTATTCCAGGTAATTTTTATAAGCTACTCTTAAGTTGCTATATACCAAATAATATATGAGACTCAATTTAATAGCACAGTTAACTGAAAATATTTAGTTTTCTTAGATGTTGTAAATTCAGGAAGAGATGAAAGTTAAAGTTTTTTTGGTGAATGCAATCCACAGTAATAACCAAACTAGATGAATTTGGGATCAGTTAAATGTTATTTTCCCACAATAGGAGTTTTGTTGTTGCTTTTGCTTCTTTTTCTTTTCTCTTTGGCTTAGAAGCATGCAGATTACCTAGGTCACCCTGGAATTGTGAATTGTTCAGGATGAGCCCCCTCATCCCTGTCAAACTGAAATGGAAAAATAAACTTATTGACCTAAGTTACACTAAATATTACCTCAAATTTTCTTTTAATTTGGTTATTTTACCTGATATGTTTCTGTCTTGGTTAAATGTAAATTTGCAGCAATAGATCATTTAAAAGTATCAGCTTTAACTTTAATTTCAGTGGAAACCCACAATTAAGTAGATTCTGTTTAGAGGTGTGTATATATAAGGACTAACAAAAATTAGTTCTTCAGAAGCCTCCAAGTATAAAATTTTTGAGGTGTTATAGCACCTAACTTTGGATATAACTTTACTATACTTTTACATATATTGAGTTATTTAATGATGATCCAATTGTAGGATGGTAAAAAGAATATCTTAGTAACATGTTCTTAAAATCTCATTAAAGGTTGAACCTCTACTAGCCAGACAACTATATTATTTTGCTCAACAAAACAGTGGACATTTCCTAAGGAGCTATGATTTGCCTGAACACATTAGCAGTCCTGAGGATTATCACAGATCTATTCGCCACTCTTCTATTCAAGAATGAAAATGTCAAGTGATTTTGTTTCATTGTAAATATCTGACTTTAACAACAACAGCGGATTGAACCCTCCTCTTTTTATTCTGATAAACTTGGGAATTGGAGCTTCAGTTCAACACTTAAGGAGAATCTCAGCAGGAATGTGTATAGAAAATGAGCTCCATCTAATGCACAGATGAGCTTTTTCCAAAAGGAAGAACAGTCTTTAAGATCTTCTATAGATTGTCATCATTGATGATAACTGTGAAATTTAACCAAAGGTTGTGTTTACATTTGCTTAAATGCTATCTCTTATTTGATATGGATAATTTCTTGCTTGAAGACTGAGAAAACTTGTATTTCAGTATTGACCACTAATTAGAGTGATGAAAGCAGTTAAGTATTGTACTGTTTCTCAGGGAAGTAAAATCTCCATTTAAGGCTACTCTGCCCGCAAAAGAAAGGTATTAACACATGTAGGAGATGTTGTTGTTGTAGAAAATGCTTGCTTATAGAAGGAAACGAAATATTCAACTGAGGTTGGGCCACAGTGCTTTCAGCTTTGGGGTGGCTCATCTCACCTCCTTGCCTGGGTCTCACCCTAGGGTAAGCTCCTAAGCCCTGCCTTTCACTGCCCTGTTTGCTTTCCCTCTTGGGGTGCTCTTGGAAGCCATTTGGTAGACTTTATTGCTATTTTCCTGAGCCAAAAAGCATTAGGGCTACCCATGAGTAGTACTTTTTTTTCAATCTGGATAAAATTGCTACAATATATTACATGAGTTTTAGAGCTTTAGGTGTACAACATTGTAATATGACATCTGCATGCACTACAAAGTGAATGATCACCCCCAAAAGTCTAATTATCATCTTTCATCATGCTATTGGACCCCATCATCAATTTCACTTGCCCCCAACCCCTTTCCTTTCTGGTATCAACCAATCTGTTCTCTGTGTCTAGAAGTTTGTTTTGTTTGGTTTTGTTTGTTTTGTTTTCAGATTTTACATATGAATGAAATGATATGGTATATGTTGTTTTCTGACTTATTTCACTTAGCATGATATCCTCGGGGTTCATCCATGTTATCATCAATAGTATGATTTCATCTTTTTTATGCCAAATAATATTTCCTTGTATATATGCAACACCTTCTTTATCCATTCATTTACTGATGGATACTTAGGTTGTTTCCATGTCTTGGCAGTTGTAAATAATGCTGCAGTGAACATAGGGAGCATGTATCTTTTCAAATTAGTGTTTTCATATTCTGCAGATAAATACATAGAAGTGGATTTGCTCAGTTATGTGGTAGTTCTACTCTTAATTTTATGAGGAATCTTCATACTGTTTTCCATATTGGCTGCATCAATTTACATTCCCAGGAAAAAGGGGTACAAGGATTCCCTTTTCTCCACATCCTTGTCAACACTTTATATTTCTTGTCTTTTTTATAATAGCCATTCTAACAGTGTGAGGTGGTGTCTCATTGGGCTTTAATTTGCATTTCTCTAATAATTAGTGATGAACATCTTTTCTTGTGCCTGTTGGTCATCTGTATATCTTCTTTGGAAAAATATCTATTCAGATTCTCTACCCATTTTTTAAGTGAGGTTGCTCATTTTTGTGTTGTTGAGTGGTATGAGCTCTTTATATATTTTGGCTATCAACCCCTTGTCAGATGTGTGATTTGCAAATACCTTCTCCCATTAAGTTGCCTTTTCATTTTAATGGTGCTTTCTTTCACTGTGCAGAAGCTTTTAAGTTTGATATAGTCCCATTTGTTTATTTTTGCTTGTGTTTCCCTTGCCTTTCAAGCCAGATCCACTTGAGTACTACATTTTTATCTGTCCAACAATCTAGTAATAATTGATTAAGACTTTTTCAATTCTTTTTTTGTCTTATTCCTTAGAAATTTTTGCTTAAACATTTTTTCCTAAAAAAGACTGATCAACAATCCAAGTACACAAGATGTATTTTTGAAACTCAGTGACATTTCCCCTCTTATCCTGTTTGTTTTGTTTGGCTATCAGTGAGTTATCCATGACAACACTAAAAAGAAGGAGCCAGTGCTTTTTGAATTGGTGAACTCTGTTAGGAAAGATGATGACAGGATTTCACGAATTGCATAACTGCAGACTCAGTGGGCTATTTTTGCTTATTTTGTATATTATATGCTTCCTCATGCAAATAATGGTTTGACAGGGCCTTACTATTACTGGCCTTTTTCCAAATACATCTTTTTATAGAATCCTTAAGATCTCAACTTGCTTAAGTAAACCTGATCATTTATTTGTTGTTTGTTTTCAGATACAGATATTTAAACTGATGTTAGTAACTGATGTTTTTGTCATAATACAAAATAACTGCTATTACTTTCAGGCTCAGCAGAAGACTTGATAGTTCTCCAATATATGCCACTCTTATTCTAATCTATATTTTTTAGTTTGTTCAACAAACTGTATATATCCCTGCATTAGAAAGATTATAGCATTTATCCATTTTGGTGAGCAATGAAGCATTGGGAAGTCACATCATTTTCTTCATTTTTAAAAGAATTATTTAATGATAAAATAATTCATAGTAACTACAGAAAATGTAAACAGTATAAAAGAGCTGATGCTCCTCCTTAGAAGTATCTAAAGGAAGAGTTTCACTTACTCTTCCTTTGTTTTCCGACACATTTCACTTTTTTACCAATCTACATAAACTTAAAAAATCTCATGGAATCCCCTTACACCCACTCTTGTGCAGTGTTCTTTTAACCTAACAATACAGACTTACCTCATTCTTTTTAGAGGCATTGTTGTAGAATTCCACCTCAATGTAATCCATACAGTTTAAACCTTTAAGGTATTTTATCAGCTAGTCAGAACGGCTACGTTTGGACAGCAGATTGTATTTGTCATGAACTGCAGTAATTTATACATCTTATAGATGCAAAGTATTTTGGGGTATATTACCCTAAGGGGTAAATGAAGACACAAAAGGAACCACTGTGACACAGGCCCTGGTGTGTGGCCCTTCACTGCAGAGCATTTAACCTGAACTTCAGAAAGGCTCTGGGGGTCTGTCCCAGGGGTGCATCTTCTTAATTCTCCAAGTAGATGCTTGATTTTCACTGCTGTTTGAATTCTTTTCTTCTTCTTTTTCTCTGTCTCTCTGTCTCTGTCTGTCTGTCTCTCTCTCTCAATATTAATCTGCTTTAACATGGGAGTTACATTTTCTGGAAAATGTTGTTGGCTTGGACCATTCCCCATCTTTCTCCTTATTACACTCAATTATGTTAACTTCTTTAATTCTGAGGGATCCAGAGTGTGTCTAGTGAATGAAACAATTATAAAATATTCAGGGTGAAAAATCCCAATAGTTGTCTCAGGACTTTGGAAAGGAATGGCTACTTCATTCCTTGACTTGATAAAATGAGATTAGCAAACTAGAACAAACTAGTTTGTTCTCAATGAAAACTGGGGTAAAAGAATTTAGGTACTTATTATGCCAAAAAGCTTTGGATCCAGGGAAAAATAATTCTCTCAATGGTGCATTTTCTTGGCATATTTCTTGTTCTTGAAGTTTAGTAAAACCATGGGCAGTAATTGATGCCTTCTGGAACACTAGAGAACCAAGGTGACCAACTCATTTTAAACCAAAACCTGGAGTCCCCTCCATTCCTGGATAAAAGAGAACAGTTAGTTACCCTATAGAGAACCCTGCAAGACTATTGTGTTTGAGCTAGGAAGAGACTACTCCACTGAGAGAGAAAATTTACAATCTGACAGTGGAATAAAGGGCACAACAGTCTAATTATCACCTAAGCATAGGTGTGCTCAGGTATGTGTTTAGAAAGTGTGCATTGGGCTAAGGTATGAACAAGATTTTCTTTCCCTATCACTGCATGGAACCCCTCAGAGTAGGAACGGCTCTGGGAGTCTTGGTGCGGGGTCTTTGAGGGGCTTCTGTCTGAGAAGCTGAGTAGTAGACAGGTAGGCATCTCGAGAGAAGGCTTACTACTGCACCAGTAAAGGTCAAAAGTTATTTTGGGGTTTACCAGTTATTTTTTAGTAAAAATCCAGACACAGTTCAAATCCCCTTTCATTCCCCTTAGATCACACTTCTCCCCTTTCTCCACAGGTGAACATTTTTCTGAAAGCCATGAGCTTCTTTAAGGGCTATATTTTTATTATATGTCTCCCTAAATAGTTTGTAGCTCATAGATGGTATGACAGCCCTGATGCAGCATTTAAATAGACACATAAATGTTCCATTGGGGCTGTCCTATCATCTATATTGTTCTGCAGCTCACTTTTTTCACACCCCCATCTTTGAAATTGATCCATATTCATTTATGTGTGTCTCATTCACCACTTGTTAACTGTTGTTGAATAGTTTTTCTATTATGAATGCAGTGAAGGTCAATTTTCATGGCATTTATTTCCATTGCTTTAAGGAAAGCATGTCTATGAAGTATAGCTGAAGTGGAGGAAAACAGAGAGGAGATGTGGAAGAGATAAGAAAAGGCCAAGAGTCTAATTCTCTCCAACAGAAACTCAGGATTTGCTTTAGACTCTTTGGGGTGGAAGAGATCTCAAAGGTAACAGGGTTCACTATGTTGCACTCCCGCTTTATGGGTGGATAGGACCTGGCAGCTCCTCTGAGTCAATCCAGTACTGTGTTGGTTCTGTCTTATTGCCAAGTCCCCTGGGCAAGAGTGCCTTGAGCACTGGGGTGATCATTCCTTGGACAATAGTTGTACATAATCATGTCACAAATGTTGTTGTAAATTGCTTTTTAACTCAGACTGATATTTGTGATGATGTGGTATTTTAGGTAGTTGATAAATAAAGACTTTTTTAAAAAGTACTGTTACAGGCTATGTGTGTGTATGTTATTAAACACTCATCTTGATAGCTTTTTAAATACTTCCTTCTTCTGCTGCATTTTTTTTAGCAAGGTTGCTCTGGCAGCCTGCTTCCTTCCTGGTTGTCATATGCATCGTTAAAATCAGATCTCAAAGTGTTTAGCTTGTTTATTAAAAAATGTAAAACTTGTCTTAAAGTTGTGGTTCCTCTAGCCCATGGAAAAACATCCAAGGTGAGTAGTGAACACCCTTTCTTTCCTCTCCCTCCTCTCCCTTAACAGGTCTAGTGAACCCAAGGAAATCATTGTTAATGTTCCTTTTACATTACAGCTCTTTTGATTTTGTCCTTGTTGTTAAAGAGGAGAAGATATAGTTTAACAGGTATCCTGAATGTAACACGTACTATAAAACTGTGTGTGGGAAAGAACACTCGCATGAAATGGAATCCCTTGTGGTCTCTGGTTCTCCTATGTCTGCTGTTAACTCATCTCTGTTCAGCTTGACATGGGGCCCACCTTTCTCAGACTCTCCTCTATGCTCTCTCTCCTATGTGACCTAGCCCTTCAGCTCTATCAACTACTTAGTAGTCTGGTGAGAACACTAGGAAGAGAGGGCTGAAGCTTGTGGTGTTCAAATTCTTGCAGCAGAAGATTGCTTGGAGCTGTCGGAAATGTTTGTAGTTTGCCTCAGACTACATTTGTAGGAGCCCCAGAATATTTGGTTAGAATAATTTTGAATTTGCAAAGTAGTAACTAACTAGAAACAATAGGTAAAGTATACTACTTTTCAGGGCTCTATCTGCTTAGCAAGTATGGATGGAATTGAGTCAATATATGTAAGCAAGTATTTTTCAAGTACTATATCAACTCTTTATATCTAAAAGACCATTTCAGAGGTATTTTTAGCCCATTGAACATGTTCTTAAGTAATTTTACACCTCCTTCAGGTACCAACATTTATAAACTTTTCTTTATCCAGAGTGGAGTTTTGACTGTATGGATTCAGTTTCCTTAAAGCAAGTTCTACATTGACAAAGAAATACTTCTGTAAAATGTGCCCTGATAATGCTTATCAATGTCAGAAAAAAACATTATCAATTCTACATCATCTCTCTGGAAAGAAATTCCAGAGGTCATAATATCTCAGTTTTTCTAGGACAAGCTATACTCAAATGAACTCAGATAAACAGATACATTAGCGGAGAGTGACAAGTTACAAGATATTATAGGTACTCGTAAAACCAGGTACTTTGAGTGACCCCTACTCCTGCCAAGCCAGCAACATGTTGGCAGATGGTTGTCCTTAGAGAGTTCCTAGTGTGCCAGAGGGCCCCTCGCCATCCCTGTTTAGACCATATGTCTGGCATAACCTACTGTAAAGTTCATTTTATCCCAGTATTTGAGTGAATGGTCAAAAGTGTATGATCTGTGGGGTTCAAATTATGGGCATTTTATTATCCCTAAAAGCTGTTGTTTCTCTTCTTTGGGTAAATTACAATTCTCATTTTTTTCTCCTTTCCCCATAGGCATAAGGGTAGTTTTAAAGAGAATCACCTCAGTAAACATAGCATCTTTTTCCTCTAATTTCCTCTCCTCCTGGCTCAGATTTCCATAATAATCTTTATCTGGAGGAAAATCAACACTGCATCTGAAACCTCTACCTTCATCAGTTACCATTTCCTGAACCAACTTTACTCTCCAGTCCTACTGAACTACTGCCAGGCCCCAAAGCACCTCCTTTCTCTATTCTGGAAGACTTCTTTAGCCATCTGATCACCTGGGTAACACTCTTTTCTCCACTACATTTTAGCTCTGACATATTCTCTTTCTGGAAGCATTTCTTCACCTCCCATGCTCACACTAGGTCAGAAACTTTCTCAGGTACCTTCTGTTTGGATCAGTGAAGGATAGTGTTGAAATATTGAAAAAGGTGTCCCCCACTGTTGAGAGTCTTGCCTTTGCTTACTTCCAAGTAGTCAGGCCATTGTTGTTCACTGCTACAGGGCAGAAAGAATATAACTTGGCTGTCTATGCCTGTCTTTTTTCTTCCGAAGACACTGGTTCTCAAGGAAAAAAAATAGAGGACTCACAGAATCCAGAATTTAGCTAAGACAAAGCCTTTCACTCCTCTGGCCTCCCACCCCAGACTAGACAAAGATGCTCATAGCTCAAGAAAGAGAATGAGAAGAAAGGAGTGCATCAACTTCAGCGGCTTCCTAATAAAGAACTATCTATCCTCTGCCTCCTGGAAAGAACCTTTGAATTGCTGGTGGGAGGAGGGAGAGAAAACCTGAGAAAAGTTTATTGGAAAGAACAGTGAGGAAGCGCAACTTATAGAGGGACAAATAGATAGGACTAAAAGATAATCCTATCTATCTTTCCATTGACCCCCTATCTATTGACCTGGGAGGGCCAATAACTATGAGACTGAGTGGTGGCCTCCTGGCTTGTATCTGAGTGGAGACAACATTGAGGACCAGACTGGCCCTCCCCATTGTCTCCCTTGACCACACTCCTGGGCACCACAGGAGCAGTGCTATATTTAGTGCCAACTCAAGGAAAGGAGAGAGATCCAAAGCTAATTGAGGTTGAGTTTCTATCACCCTAGTGGAATAAGAGCTGAAGTGAAAATTATGTTGTTAGAAACATTATGAATTGTATTTCTTGAAAACTTTAGCTGTGGACTTAAGTTTGTACTTGCTATGTCTACAGTACAACACTGGCCATTCTTTACTGTAATCACATACATATCTCTTTCCCTAATATGAACTTGTGGAAGCTACGATCTGGGTTGCCACCTGGAGCAGTGCCTGACCCTTTGGGGGAACCACACACATGAACTCAAATTGTCCAGTTGGGTATTAGTTAAATGATAGCCATCTATAGAATGAAATGCTATGTAACCACTTAAAAATTTGTATAGTGCCTTTGCTGCTGTGGCTCAGTTGGTTGGAGCATCATCCCATCATGAAAAGGGGGTTTGTGGGTTTGATTCCCAGTGAGGGCACATACATAGGTTGCAGGCTCAATCCCTGGTCTAGGCTTGTATAGGGGGCAACCAATTTATGCTTCTCTCACATCGATGTTTCTCTCTCTCCTTTCCTCTGTCTCTAAAAGCAGTGATAAAATGTTCTTGGTTGAGGATCTAAAAATGTATGGTATATATAAGTATTTTACAATATAAAGAAGTGTTTGTTACTTTAAGTAAAAAGAAAGCAAGTTTCAAAATCATGTGATAAATTTTTTGAAATTTATTGAGTTTATTCATAAAGTCTTTCAAAGAATAATGAAAAGTGCAAATTATATCTCCAGTAGTTCAGTGATAGAATTTTTTAATTTTCTAATATGTATCTTGTTACCAGAAGGGGAAACAAAAGCACTAAATGTAACCCCAAATTTGTATGTCCCCTTAAGACTGTGTGTGTGTGTTTCCTTTCTTAGATTGCTGTGTGGGGTCCCTAATTGCCTAGTCACATTTTCAAGAGGCACATGCATGAGCACATACAGAGATACACAGAACATGGCCTTTGTCTACGATGGCAGGATCTCAAGCTCAGTGCTCCACCCTGGCCACAGGAAAACTCCTTTTCTTCCCTGCCCCTTTCTTGGGTTCAGTTGTTTTGCCTGCTATGTCCCTTTGGATGCCCCTCTCCTCTGATTCATGTTTTCTCCAAGATGTATGCTCTGTCCTCTCAGCTATATTGTGGCTGAACCTCTCTTGGCTTCCTGGCTGTGGCTACTGCCCTCTCTCTCTCACTCTCCCAAGGGAGCTCCCTCCCTCACCTTCCATCCCCTTTACTCCTCCAGGCTCACGTTTCACACTGTTCAACCTCATGTGATGGTAACACTTGGGATTCCTTGAAAACAGGAGGAAAAAATGTACAAACACACTCTACTATATATACATATACACACACACATATATATATATATAATTGTGGTAAAATATACAAAAGTAAAAAGTACATTTTGAAATGACAAGTACCTTCACATTGCTGTGCAAACATTACCATTATCCACTCCAGAACTCTATTCATCTTGCAAAATTGAAATCCTATAGTCACTGAACAATTACTTCCCACCCTTCTACCCCTAGCCCCTGGCAACCACTATTCTACTTTCTGCTTCTCTGAATTTGACTACTCTAGGGACTTCATGTAAGTGGAATCATATAGTATCAGTTCTTTTGTAACTGGCTTAGTTCACTGAGCATAATATTGTCAAAGTTCATCCATGTTGTAGCACATGTCTGAATTTCCTTTTTAAGGTTAAATAATATTCCATTGGATGTATATGCCACATTATATTTATCCATTCATCCTTCTGTGACTAGAAGTTTGGGTTGATTCTACCTTTTGGCTATTGTGAATGATGCTTCTATGAACATGGGGGTACAAAGATCTCTTTAAGACCCTGTTTTCAATTCTCTGAGGTATATGTGAAATTACAAGATCATCTGTAATTCTGCATTTAATTTTTTGAGAATATCTCCTGAGATCCACCATTTCCAGGGATACACAGCTTCAACAGGACAACATCCTGGCTTTGAGGGGCTCATGGGATGGTGGAGGAGTTAGTCATATTAAGTAGGTACTATGGGCAGGGCATCTCCACTGGCCAGGAAGTGGGGTCAGTGAAGGCTTCCAAGAAGTTATTTTCATCCCCCATTTTTAAGATGAAGAAACTGAGGTGTAGAAACCAAAATTTACTATCCTAATTTTGAATAGCTACTAAGAGGCTAAGCAGAATTCTAATTCAGATTTTTCAGATTTCAAAGTCCTTCCTCTCAATTCTGATACCACCCTGTAGTTGAAATACTGAGGGTCAGAGAGGTGACATGGTGTGCCCAGTCCACTTGGCTGGTGAGCCATCCACTGGCATTGAGCCCAGACTTCGTAGGACATTTGGCTTTTTATCACCAGGAGGAGCTACACACATGGGAGTTCATCACTTCAGATGGGGAAAGAGACTAGAAACAAAGAGAACAGCAAGACTGCCAGAAAGAGAAACACCAAGAATTTGGGATTGTTCATTAGGATCTGTCTAGCCCTCATTTAGAATCTCATTAAATTACCATTTATCAGGGCATCAGCTCATGTGACCCTTGAAGTAATCCTAAGGTACAGGCATTGTATTTCTCATCTCATAGATGGGGAAACAGGGCCAGGGTGATTAAGTACCTTGTTAAGGTTGCACAGCTAGCAAGTGTCAAGGAAAAGGCATAACCCCAGCTCATCGTGTGCCAGGAGCCCCAGCTTTCCTGCTATAAAAGTCTGTCTTTTAGTTTCTTCTGCAAATTGGGGCACTTACTTCATAGATTGTCATCAGGATTAGAGAGTAGGAAAAGTATCTTATTTCAGTGCTTCCTAAATTTTTGTCACATATATACTGTCTTCAACATTGTGTTTATTAATTAAATATTTAATTAAAATTTATGACAAATATTATTTATTCAGATGCTATTATCTATTTAAAATGTGACTTCTCAAAATAATTTAAAGTATTGACATTTTCTTAAAATCTTTAGGTGGACTCACTTTTCAAATTTAAATGTCAGTTTAGCATGATTATAAGCAAGAGCAATTTGTACAAAACACAAAGTTGATGTGATGTTTATTTTCCAATACTAATTTAAAATAAATAATAATGATTGACATAAAAATGCCCATCACCACACCATCTACAACACTCCTCACACTACATGTGCACAGGTCCTAGAACTATCCCCCTGATCCCATCCTGAAGGCAACCTTGCCCACTCTTCTCCCTAGAATCTGGAGTGAATGCTAATCCCTCCACCATCTACCTTCTGGCGGTCTCTAAGTGACATCTAGACTAAAAGGTGGCATTTACTCTTTAGAAAACATTTCTTCTAGTCAAGCATAAATCTCAAGCAAATAAGCACATCCCTCTTTGAACCCTGGTGACTAATCCCTTTCTGAAATTCTGTGCAGGTGTGGTTCAAACAGGGTTTCTCCAGTGCTATCTTTCTTCTGCAGAAGGAACATAAAGAAAGAGCCCTTGGCCAGTCTTGTGTACTGACTAATGTATATAGCAACTATATAATGTTGCTAAAACATTACTCTTCTCTAAATGGTAATATGTTAGAGCCTCTCCCTGGCCAAAAACCCTAAAAGGAAGGAAGAAAAGGAAGGACAGAGGGAAGGAAGGAAGGGAGGGAGGGAGGGAGAAAGATCAAGAAATGCAAACACTAAAGCTGTCACATTGAGAGTCACTTGAACATTTCAGTCATTCCTGTCACTACTGCTTGGGCTTACTCACTGCGGTGTGATTTTGTTATCACACTGCCCCTGCCCCAAGCTTTAATGATTCCAGTAACTGAGCTGAGTGGGCCTCTTTCTATTATATTAATAAGTAACCACAAGGCAAAATTCAAAGTTTTCTGACATTTAGGACCCCAGTCATCATATGCAATAGTAAACTTTAAAAATGTTTAGTTGTAGATAAAAATATTTTTTTATGTTCTACTTTTGAAGAAAGGGAACGGGGAGGAAGCAGAATGTGTGAACTGCACCATCAGCTCTGACGGTCCCTGAGCTGGGGGACCTTCCAGTCATGTTTCTCCTTAGTCTCATCTGTGCTTTGGGGATCTCTGTGTCCCCTTCCAGCTAGAACATGTCTCTAGTTTATGATTCCCATCACCGCAATGACCAAAACTGTTGAAAGGGGGAAAAATTTCTTAGGAGAGCTCTTCCCACTTGAAGAACTTGGAGAAGTGGAGGGGAAGACCCATGTGACAGGGAAGGGTGGCTGGCAGCTGGCCTAAGAAGGTCTTTCCATGCCTGCTGCCCTCCACACAAGCAGGCCTGGGCTGTTGGACCAGGGGAGTCTCCATGCCCTCTGTGCCTTCCAATTCCACATTCTTTCTTCGGAGCTGTGTCTTTGGGACCCTCAGGTTGCCACCCACTCTTCAGGACAAAGACAAAGGGTCCTCCAAAGTCCATTTGGAAATACAGGAGAAAAATCTAGCTATTTAGCGTAGCTATCTAGAAAATAGAAAGAGATTTGTGGGCCCAGAAAGGTTGAATTAGCATTGGTTAGATCCCAAATATTCTGGACACAAGTTTCTGCCCATGAGATGTTGGGGGAAGAATAGCACCTCTTTAAGGATGGGTGCCACCAGTAGGTAAAGAGGGGGGAATACCTAATAGAGGGGGCTTCAAGGGCAAGCTTGGGGTGAGAAATTTATTCCTTCTCATAATTGTGTGCAGTAAGTTCTAAGGAACTTATGGCCTTTTCCACTGGCACAAGGTTAGAGAGATTTGGCCGCTGCTGTGTGACTAAATTGAGACCCTGGCAGATGCTGACCCAAACATCAGCCCATCTGTATTAAATGAGGGGCCGGGAGGAAACATGAGAGTGTTTACTCATGTTTGCAGAGAGCAAAGCACTCAGTTGGTAAGAAATTAGGTGCATTTTGCTTCCCTTCCCTGGACATGGGACAAGGCAAGCTCTCCTAGGGCCCTGTCTCTCTGCAGGCCTGGGTAAGGACAACAACCTGACCAACCTATTCCTGGTAAGCCCAGCAAAAGTCCCCACAAGTCCAGATGATGAATAACTGCTTCACAATTAGAATGCAACACCAGCAACAAGAGCAAAATCACTGGTCAGGGGAAAAACAAACTTTTACTCATCTGACAACCAAGTTCTTGGGGCTCTCCTGGAGTCAGCAGTGCGGACTTCCATGGGCTCCTTATCCCCTGAGGTCTTTGCTCTGAGGCTGCAAGAGGCCCATTGCAGGGGATGGTGGGCCCTGGACCAGGAGCTACCCTCTGCCCTAGCCAGTTGACTGAAGTGCCCTCCAATTCAAGGGACTCTTGAGTCTTCCTCCTGCTTCTGTCACTCTGGCTCTGGGTCTGTGCCAAGTATGTGGGTGTCAGGACCCCCTGAAAAGGAGAGACTCATGGGAGATCAGAAGAACTCCACAGGCTTTCTCCAGCTGTGTGGCTTCTTGTGGCTGTGATTCTGGTATCTGTTACCTGGACATAAAACTGCCACAGCTGAAAGTCTGGGAGCTTGTGTGGGGTGGCAGGGAGGAGGAGAGGGACAGCTTGTGTGGCATAGGCCTGAGGGGCCATTTCAGAGCCTACAGAGAGGGCAGACAGCAACAGAGAGGGGTGGGAGCTTGAGGCAGGACAAAAGGGAGGAGCTTGAGCTGAGAGGTGGGATTGTTAGGTGGCCACTGTCAGGGTGGTTCTAGGGATACTAGGCAGAGCTGGGTGTGTGGAGCCAAGGCCTGAGGAAGCCTTATCTGAAAGCTCATGTAGAAGCTCTTACAACATGTCAGACTGAACAGAAACCAAAAACTCCCAGATCTGCTCCCTCAGGTGCACCTTTGCATGTCTCCTAGTGTCACTGGGGGAGAAAGAGATGACTGCAAAGTGGGGTTTCCTGTGAGTCAAAAGTCTTGTGTTCTCTCTACTATGAGAAAGAGCCCCTAGGGTCTGCATTGTGTGCGTGTGTCGAGGGTGGATGGGTTGGGGGGAGGCCCTCTGTTGACATATGGGCACCTCTTAGACTCTTTACTTCCATCTCTGTCTTGCGGGCCGGGGGGGTGAGAAGGGATTGGTGCTGTGCTGGAGCCAGTTCTTATTGGCTTTCCACCACCAGTATCCACCCCTTGGTGGTCAAAACAAAGCCAATATTTAAAACTAAATTATATAAATGTACAATAAATTATATTAAAAACAAAAGTAAAATATCCTCAAAATACTCATTACTTCCAAATTAGCTGACTATAATTCCCTATTCTCTCTGCTTTAGGGATTATTTGATAACTGCCACATAATGGTGGGCAACTGTCATCCATTCTTTCCCAACATTGCCTTCAGTGTCTGTAGCTTGAAACTGCTATGGTGGGAGCCCTTACACCACAGGAGTCAATAAACACTACAAGTCAGGGGCTCCCCTTGGCCTTCTCTTCCCTGACAGTTGTAAGACATTTATCAGCACACCCCTGGGTGGAACTTGATTTGCTCTTTCATTCCCTGTTCCTCCTACTTCTGGTGTTAGTTGCTTTGTGGAGTGTCCATGGATAGAGGAAGGAGAGCAGGAATGGAAGGGAACCAGGGATGTTGGCACACTCTGGCTGGTTGGAGGTACTCAAAGCTGCCTTTCATGAGTGAGCCAGGGGTGAGGGAAGGAGAGTCAGCAGGGACCTTGGTTTATAGGGACTGGTGGGAAAGAACTCCCACCAGTCCCTATAGAACTCTCAGAACTCCCACACCTGCAGGCCTAGCCCCAGGCTCTTATCCTGGGGTTGTCCCTCCTCAACCAAGCCTGATTACTACTGCTCTGACCACCCATCCCCCACAGCCAATGTCTCACAGGCCCTCTCTCTCCATTCCTGCCTCTCATTTGGCTGGATGGGTAACTCACCCTCACACTGTTCATGGGTCTCTCTTGCTGCAAGGATCTCCAGGCCCTCCCCTCCCCCTAAGTCCTCTGCCCCTACAAACCAGCACCCATGATGTAGACCCTGGAGCAGAAGAGACACTTGGTATGACAAGGGCTCTGACCCCAGATTGTTTTCAGATTTCTTTTTCTTTTTGTCATTGGCTAGGTCATGGCAGAACAATAGCAATGTCTGTTCACCCCACTAATGAGAAGTGGGGTCCCACTAATGAGAAGTGGGGTCAGGAGAGGAGTGCAAATGTGTGTGCTTTCATGGAAGTCTGGCACGGTGGCCTGCAGCCCTGAAAGGGGCCATGCAGCTGACCTTTACCTGTGGACCATCTCTGATGGGTCCAGGGCCCCAGAGGAGGTCAGCCAGCAGGAGAGACTCACCATGATGAGCCAGACTGAAGCACTCCACATGTCGATACTCCTGCTTACTTGGTTAAAGGTGAACCACTGGGGCACAGCAGAACAGGTCAAGTCCCTTCTCTTCACAGTGGCCTTTATATAGTTGATCCCTGCACTCAGGTCGCAACTGGTCCTTCTCTTCTACAAACCTAACATTTTAACCTCATCAGAGGTAAGGCAGACAAAATACATTTTAAAGAATTCAAGGTAAAAGTGGCCCAAATGGTAGACTCCATCCCACCTTCCTTTGCCCATTGCCATTATACCATGGTTCCACAGTCCATTTTCATCTGGTTTGAGAATGGCATCTCTACCAATTTTCTTTCTCATGCACATAGCCCAGACTTCCGGAAAATCACTGGAATATGATAGAAGGCACATGGGAATCAGTCGTCCAGTTGAGTGGCATGTCTTCCTAAGGCAACAAATGCCTCAGACCCCAGTCCTTAGCCCCAAGAAAAGCATTATCACCTTTGAGTGGGCTGTGCGGATTGCATGGATGAACTAGGTTCTGTCCTCTCTCTCCATCCTGTTCCTGTAATGTTGACCATCAAGCACAATTCTCCAGGTATTAATTGAGCCACACAGGACAAGGAAGGGCTATCACTTAGCTGGTTCTAGATACCATATTTCTCCTGAGTTGGCTAAAATAGTGTGCAAAATGCTCTGTAAGTGGAGGGAGTGCATTTCAGAAAATATGTGTCTGGAAACAAACAGAAACGTTGCAATGGGTATAATTTGTTTTTCTATGTTTTTATTCCAGTGATGCTGTTCTTTCAATTTAGACATCTTAAATTCAACTTCATATCTGCATCACTTTTATGTCATTGTTAGGAATTCCAATTTCTTGTTTAATTTCCATCCAAGATAGGGTTTGCCTGTAAAATGCATTGACAGAGGCAGTATTCTACATTAAGTGAAAGAGATGTTATCTATAAATTACAGGGAAATGATTACATCAAGGTTCTCTGTTGATGAAATAAACCACAAGAAAGAAATAAAGTATATGAGAGGAACAACATCCTAAAAGCCACTAAGAAGCAAAGATAGTTGACTATCTTGCATCTTAAAATTCTTTGCCCACCTGTACCCTCCATGTGAACAAGCAGCATGGCCTTTGTGCCCCTTGAAGGTTAAAGGAACAGCAATAGTGTTAAAACAATTTCTTCTGCAGCCTGAGAAAACAGTCTTCTCTATTCAATAGTTATGTATCTAAACCACAAAACCACTGGAGTAATTGTATACATTTTTAGGCACAATTGTCCCTTTGCTTGCATAACCTTGGAGATGAGAGAAAGCTTACTGCCACTTGTCGTAGCTAGTCCTTTCACTTTTCTAAATAAGGAAACTGAGGCATGGAGAAGGAAAGTGGCCTGCCCAGGGTCATACAGCTGCCTGAGCTGGGATCACAGCTAGTCTTTGATCTTCCTGTCCTATTCTTCCCATCAAATAAAATGAACTCTTTTGGCTTCTCCTAGTGATTCATTGTGCTATCCAGTAAAAAATATAATTCAATCCACAAATGTGAATTGTTTACATAATTTTAAATTTCCTAGGAACCACATAAGAAAGAGCAAAAAGAAATAAGAAAAATTAGTTTTAATGATATGTTCTATATAAAATCCAATGTATCTAACATTATCCTTGCAACCTGTACTTACTCTGAAACAATAAATTGCGATATTTATGTTCTTTCTTTGTACTAATGTGGGAGTGTCTGTCAAACCTGTTGCACATCCCAGTGCACATGAGCCAGGTTTCCAGATGTGGGCAGAGTCACAGATTAGGCATTACTGCCACTTTTTACAGGTGTGACTTTAAATAGCCCCCTAATCTCCTGAAGCACAGGTTTTCTTGCATGTAACATCAGTATATGAACATGATTGTACTGGGTAGTGAAGCCTGCATGACCACAAGTCTAAAATTTCCAGGAGGCATCCTTGGTGGTACCTGGCAACTAGTTGCCTAAATCTCACTCTCACTGGGGCTGGAATTCTCATTAGGTAAAGTTCCTTCCAGGGATTCTGGGAAACAAATACATTTGTTCCTCAAAGTAGCATTTAGGTAATTCTGGACCACGTTCTGGTAGAGATCACTAGTGATTAGTAACTTGATTCAATTTTTTTAAATGTGTTGAAGATATCCTGTGTTTCAGACATCAGGCTTGGATACAGGAGCTTGCTGTTTAAAAAGACACAGTTGCCATGTGGGATGGAGAGGGCAACATTCAGGAGCTCTCTGTACTCTGTGTAATTTTTCTGTAAATCCCAAACTGCTCTAAAACATGAAGTCCAATATATGAAAAAAGAAGACAAGGTCATTGCTTGTCTGGTTGATTACAATCAGCACCATTATTAGCCTGACTAGACCTTTGTACATATTATCACCAAAAATCAGAGAGTTGTGCAAATAAGTATACATAAATTCTATGTGTACATATTTATAAATAAAGGCAGTGGTTACGAGGAGAATGGCACCCCAGGCTGTGCCATGTGAAACCTGCACACAGTGGCTGGTGGCCCTGCTCTTACTGGCAGCCCACTGAGGGAAGCAGACATACAAATTAGTTACTGAACTCAACAGCAGAATGCAACAAGTTCAATGACAGGGGGAAGATAAAACAATGGGAAGGCAGAGAATATAGAAGAAAATAGTCCTGGAAAGACAAATAAATGGAAAAGGTAAAGAAAGAAATGGGAGAAGTAGGTAAAGAAAGTGAAAAGGCAATTGTCCATGTGAGACACCAGCTCCACCTTCCCTGGCCCACCATAACCTGTCCACGATTTCATTATCATTGTTTCATGTGAGGGGAGTATATGCTGGTGGGTTCCTGGGGTTGTCTCTAGGGACTGAGAATGTCCCAGTCCCCCACAAGGCCATGTGAATGTGAGACACAGAGTAAAGCCTCACAACTCTCCTAGGGCAACACTTATACTAAGAAATGATTTTTCTCTCCACCCTGGGTATTGCCACTATCTTCAATAGCTTTAAAACATACTCTGCTCCCACAGAGGCTAAAGCATTGACTTAACAGCACCAGGGCTTGAGTGAAGTTGTTTTTCTGTGGTGAGTGTCTTTGGGCTCCTCCATCCATGTGTTTTGCCCAGATGCTAATACTGTGGAGATGTTGGACTCCTGGTTGGTGCCCACTGGTTTTAATGCCATGGCATTAGCCTCTTACCCTTGTTCACTCAACAAATGAGCAAAAGCAGTCTTGGTTCCATGGAGAGCTGCCATCATAGTCCATTTTCATATGAGTCTCTCCTAATGAGTTACAAATCTCATGCTTGAGGCAAAAGACTCATGCCCATGGCAGGCAAGAAAGTGTTGGTGTGAAGCTCTGACATTTATGTCTCACTGTGGTGCAGTCAGGGTCAAATCCAGTAGCTACCTCAAACCACACCCTCACAGAAACAGTCATGGCTTTGCAAAGAACTGAAGAGAGACAGTTTGGTGTGACCCCATCCACCAGAGGTTACACTCATATCCTAGCCAACCTACAGATAAAGAGACTGCGGGACAAAGGTCAAAATTCCCAAAGAGCAGAACGGACACAACCTTGTCTACCTTATAGAGGTTGTTAGGAGATATGTGTTTAAAGAGGTTGATCTTTAAAATTGGTGATCATCTCCATTTCCAGAAATGTATTTTTTCAAAAACACTCCATTTCATTTTGCCTCACTAGCTATATAGTTTGTGGATATCTACATAAGTAGCAAATAGACAAAAACATTCATGAAATTATACAATCGACTTTGGGACAGTGGCTAAATCTTCTAGACATTCATGTTGAGCAATTATATGGGCATATGTTATGTTAGTATCTGTAGGTTTGAACTATTTTATTAACAAGTAAACTTCTACCAAAAAAATACATGGATGGCAAATGAGCACATGGAAAGGTGTTCAATATCATTAGTCATTACAGAATTCAAGTTCAAACTACAACAAGTTCTATACATCTATCAGAATGGCTAAAATAAGAAATAAAAAACTGATAATAAAAAGTCTTATCAAAGATACAGAGAAAAGATGTGGAGCAAATTTGAATAGCAAAATGCTACAACCAATTTGGAAAACTGATTGGTGGTTTCTTGTAAAGTTAAACATACGCTTACCATATGACCAAAATATCCTACTACTAGGTATTTAACCAAGAAAAATAAAAACTTATCTTCACATAAACATAATTTAATCTTAAGTGCATTTTTTAAAGTAAAAAAGCTACCTACAATCTACCTACTGTAAAATTCAATTTATATGACATTCTGGAAAAGGCAAAAGACTATCTGGACAAAGGACAGTCAGTGAGTGCTGGGATCAAGATGGAGGAATTTTTGGAGAAGGATGGGACTCTTCAGAGTTCTGACTTCTGTGATGGTTACCCAATTCTATGTGTTTATCAAAACATGTAGAACTGTACACCAAAAAGAGTGAATTTTACTGCATGCAAATTTTTATTAACCCTTATCAAAAATAGGTATTGTACTCTCTTCAGATCTCAGAAAAATCATTTCCTGTCTGAAGGATGTCATAGACATTTTTCTAATAGATAATGTTTCTAGAGAAGTCAAACCTAAATTTTTTAAAAAAGAAAAAGAAAAAAGCTGACATTGTTGATAACTTTATAGAGTCCCAATGTTTCAGGATCAAGAAACAATCAGAAAAGAGAAGCAAGCTTCATGGTAGCTCATGGCAGAGTATCTTAAAAATCTCAGAAGGTTAAGTTGAATATATCTCCAAGGTCAAACACTCATTTGTTTGTTTCTTCATGAAGGGTGAAGCTGAAGTCACATTGATAAGCATAGAGTTGGGCCTGGACACTGTCTCTCTGGGTGCTGGTGGTATGCTGTGGGTGTCATGGGCAAAGGAAGAAGGGGAAAGACAGAGTGGCAGGGGGAGATACACAGGGTATGCTTCCACTGCTGTCTCTGCATCTGTAACCAAACTGTCACAGCCCTTTCTCTTCCTTTGGCATTTCTGTCTCATTGGACAAAGTTCCAAAATGCCAGAATCCATCAGCGTCAGCCAAATACCTTCAGTACAGAAAAGTCATCATTCCATAGTTACTCCTTTCTTCCACCCACCTGACCACTACCTTCCTCAAGAGCTTGTGAAGGGCCCATGGTTTGAAAATGCAGTGGGGTACCTGGGCACTCAGCATGTTCTCTCTCTCTCACTTGGAGCTGCTAATGATATGGGCTGTGTCCTACTCGTTTTGTATACCCAGAGAGCTACAAACAGCTTGAGATGTCACTAATGACTCATAAATATGTGCTTAAAAGTAATCAGAGCCAGGTAATTGGGCTTGGACTGCTGTCCCTGGCTCTGCCACTCAAAGGAAGGGGAGAAAATTTCATAGACAAAAATATGACAACTTTTTGGGGAGAGGCAACTAATATTAGATGGGTTATCTGCACAGCACCTCAGACCACACACACATCAGAATGAATATTTCATAAATAAAATGAGAATTGCCTTAGTTACAGAAACAGCAAAATGATTTCTAAAGAGAGCAAGTTCAATTCACTTTAGCCCAACAAGAACACACAGGGCTCCTTTGCATGCTGTGCTCTGTCTTCAGGCCAGTGGGGCTGCCCATGCGACCCTTCTGTGCAAAGCAGAGAGGACAGACCAATGAAGAGCAGCCCTCACACAGCCAAGATGAGTGGCCAGAGAGCAGTGACTCATTTCTCCACTGATGTTCATTTTTCATTCTCTGCAGGCTTGATCAACTGTCAGCTTTCATGGGGAAAACGCCCAGGTCAAACACAGTTCTTCAGTTATTAGAAACTCCGGTGGTTTCCCCCAGATCTTTGGCCTTAGTCACTGGCATTAGCTGAAATACAAGAGATGATTTGCCCACAAAGCTGGCCTCATTTGTTTTCAATTAAGGTTAATTTTGTGTTAGAAAGGGAAAGAAACCAGTCTTTATCAATACCAGGTATTATGTCACAATGTTTAGGCTTGCAAAGCGGCACAGGATTTCTAGACCCAAAGCCCCAGATGGAGTGCAATCAATAAGCATCATGTGCTGCCATCGCCACATGTGCTCTGTGATGTTTGTAGGGAGAGAATTTCTAGTGAATTGAGTGTCGTCTCTCAGAGAAATCACCTTGAGAGACAGGAACCTAAACTTCACTCTCGAGGGGAGAACCATGTCCTCTGACCTTTGGGCCCCAGGCAAAGCCTGGTTAGGCTCCTGGCCTAGGTGATCCTTGCTTCATAAATGATGCTGCATACTCTTTGTGGTCATCACATATGTAAGCATCTGCTTCTGGGCTTCACAGTCCCATCAATTCATTGTCCTGCATGACTTCTGAACTAAAAACTGTCTGTTGACTTGATTCAGTAATATTTGGCTGTTTCCAAAAATCAGTTTTATTGGAATCTATTTTGAGCATTCAAAAGCATGTGTTAGGTTCTGTTCTGGAAAGAATTCCAGAAGTGGATACCAGGCTGTGAGCTAGGTGCAGGGAATAGAAAAATGAAGAAAATTCAGATTTTAATGTTTTATTTTATACACATAACCTGAAATGTATCATCTCAACCATTTCTAAGTTCAGTGGCATCAAGTAGACTCACATTGTTGTGCAACCATTACCACAGAACCATTTTCATCTTGCAAAACTGAAACTCCACCATTAAACACTCCATTCTCCTCCCCCAGGCTCTAGAAACCACCATTCTACCTTCTGTCTCAATGAATCCAACTACACTGAGTATCTCGTGTAAGTAGAATTATACAGTATTTGTCTTTTTGTGGCTGGTGTATTTAACATATCATGAAGTCTTCAAGGTGCATCCATGTTGCAGCATGTGTCAGAATTTCCTTCCTTTTTAAGGCTGAATCATATTCCATTGTGTGTTTATGTCATATTTTGTTTATTTGTTCATGCTTCTGTAAATGGACACTTGGGATGTTTCCACATTTTGCTTTTGTGAATAGTGCTACTATAAATATAAGGGGACAAATATTTCTTTGAGAGCTTCTTTCATGTCACCTGGGTATATGAGGTCTGTCTAGAAAAAGTCCAGCTATTGTTCATGTAACAAGAATGGTTTGCGTAACATCAATGTAACCTGGCAGCCAAGGACAGTAGGTTGGAATGCACATGTGTGAACAATAACAACTTCACTGTAATAGTCAGTCAATGGGAGCAGTAGACACCGTTGAGTGAGTATATGTACTGCGTGGTTGTCACATTCAAAATGACTGAGCGAGTAGAGCAACGAATGTGCATGAAAATTTGCATCAAGCCTGAACATTCCTCTGCAGAAACTATTCAGATGATTCAGAAGGCCACAGCTGGGCAAATGGTGCTTAGCAGCTTCATCATGAAAACGTGCCTGCTCATGCATCACGTCTCATGCAGAGTTTTTTGGTGAAACAACAAATCACCCAGGTGACTCAGCCCCACTACGGCCCAGATTTAGTGCCCTGCGACTTCAGGATTTTCCTAAAAGTCAAATCACCTTTGAAAGGGAAGAGATTTCAGACCATTGATGAAATCAATTGAGGAAATCATTGAGGAAAATACGATAGGTCTGCTAATTGCGGTTGGGAGAATTGTGAGAAGTCCCAGGGTGCCTACTTGAAGGAGACTGAGATGTCTCTATCCTGTGTACAATGTTTTTTGTACATTGTATCTTCTTCAAAAAAGTCTCTATTTTTCATATCACGTGGCTGGACACCTTCTGAACAGACCTCATATACCCAGAAGTGAAATTGCCAGATAATTTTTTAAGAAACTCCATACTGTTTTCCAGAGCAGCTGCACCATTTTACAATCCCACTTTGTCTTAATCCATTTGGACTGCTTTAACAAAAATATCATAGACTAGGTGGTTTATAAACAAGAAACATTATTTCTCACAGTTCTGGAAGTTGAGAAGTCCAAGATCATGACACTGGCAGATTCAGTGTCTAGCAGGGACTTCCTGGTTCATATGCAGTCGTCTTCTGGCTCTGTCCTGGCAAAGTGGACATTTTCTGGGAACCCCTCTGGGGTCTCTTCTATAAGGCACTAATCCTGTGAGAGTAGAGACCTCATGACCTGATGGTGTCCCAAAGGTCCAAGCTCCTGTGCCATCACCTTGGGGGTTAAAATTGTAGCATATGAATTTGGGGGTGACATGCATTCAACCTATAGAACACCAGAACTTTATTTTCTTTAAGTTAGAGGCAGGTGTAGAAATTCGACTTTAACCAAATAGAGCTGGTGGAAAGTAGAAGTGTGAGGTGTATGCTGCAGCAGCAGGGGCCCACGGTAAGAGCACCAGCCCTCAGGTGTTTTCTAGTCATGTTTCCTCAAAGAGATGTGATCTTAATCAGATTTTGAAGGTGAGCACTTTGGCAGAAGAGTGTGATGAAAACAAGTGCAGTTCAGGGATCCCCCCTGGGATGCACTGTGAAGGGCCTTGCCCTTGCATCTCAGGGTGTCACATTCTTGGCGTCCTTGACAGGAGGGAAGGGAAAGACTATTTAGACTAAAGTAGTGTTTTAACCTGGCAAGAGTTGGAGAATTCAATATACTTCTAGGACAGATTTGATTTTTTGTTTATGTTGAGGAAAGTAAGTTCTAGGGAAATTGGCTGAAACACTAAGTTAAACAGATACAAAGCAAAGGCACTCTGTTGAGATGCATTCCAACTGCTAATGATGAGGATCAAAGTAACACATAAATAGCTACTATTCACAGATATTAACTTACTGATTAGTTTAAAAAGCTTCATGAGGGAGGTACTATAATCGTTCCATTTCATAGATGTGGTACAGAGAGGTCAATAAATTCCCTGAGGGTACACAGTTTATAAGGAGAAACTCAGATTCAACTCCAGGCAACTTGGCCCTGAAGTCCATGGTCACACACTTTTCTGTTCTTACTGAAGAAAAGAGTGTTGAACAACTGGGTGCCTGCCCTCAAAATGTTTGCATCATATCTGGGGATACAAATAATAATAATTATATATATATGCACACACATACATGTGTGTGTGTGTGTGTGTGTGTGTGTGTATCATATGGCATAGGGCATGGCAGCAAACCTTTTCTGTAAGTCCCCAGATAGTAAATATTTTATGCTTTTCAGGACAAAATGAGAAACAGAGGCTCTTATGTGGGTTTTATTGCAATTGCTCAATTGCCCCATAGGTGCGTGGAAGCAACCACAGACAATAGACAATCCACTGAGCATGATTCCAATTAAACTTTATGGCCATTGAAATGCTAAGTGTTTGAGGAGACTGGGCCACCAGAATTGGTCTGCTATGCTGACTAGGGGTGACTTGTGCCTTCATTTTTGTCTTAACCTTACCTCTACCTGGCATTATATCAGGGATCTGCAAACTATAGTCAATGCATGGGTCAAGTACAGCTCACTGGATTTTTTCCCCATCATTTAACTAATGTGAAAACTATTCTTAGTTCCATAGTATTTGTCCTCATCAAACATTTTCATTATTAAGAGCAGCACCAGGAATTGCTCTGATGCCTTAAATGACCTTGTCTGCTCAAACTGTAAATAAAGTGACTTTTAAACTATTTATTATATTTCAGGCATACACTAACACAGAGAGGGCAGCATGGTGCCTCCATGCAGTCATCGCCAGCTCCAGTAATTCTGAACTCCTTGCCAGTCTTGCTTCATTTGTGACCCCCCAACACCCCACGCTCCAAAGATTATTTTGAAATAAACCCCAGGCATTACACCAATAAATAAATTAATTTTAAAAGTACATATGCAGCCCTGGCTGGCATAGCTCAGTGGATTGAGCGCGGGCTGTGAACCAAAGTGTCGCAGGTTCGATTCCCAGTCAGGGCACCTGCCTGGGTTGCAGGCCACAGCCCCCAGCAACCGCACATTGATGTTTCTCTCTCTCTTTCTCCCTCCCTTCCCTCTCTAAAAATAAATAAATAAATAATCTTTTTAAAAAAAGTATATATGCCTTAGAAAACTTTTTATTTAACACAAGTATGTCATGCAAATCAATTAAAGATTGTATTAAATATCTATCAATTTGTATTATTTAGGTTATTTGAGTTTACAAAAAAAAACCTCACCATTTCCTGAAATGCCCCCAATACATTTCACTGATCTAGTTGCATTGAAAATCAGATTCCAGTGCATATTCATTTTCCAAAAAATGACCACAAAGAACATCACGCAGTATTAGAAAAAACAAGAAATTTTAATTTCCCAGGAGAGCTCTAGTGATCTGCTGATAAGGGTGTAACAAAATCACTTTCTGCCAAAGTCAGTTTTGGAAATGAAAGGAAGCCCAAGAACAGGGTGTTTGCAGCAGTTTTTCTGAAAAGACAGTTTTAACAGGATGGGCTCATTATAGCTGACACACAGTGTAGCTGAGATCCAAATCTTCTGTAATAATCAGTATTTTATGACCTGAAACATGATTTGGATAATAATGCAATATTTAATATTTGTCAAGCACATTTCATCCAGTGAAACTCTGTAACTTGTGGTTCACAAGAAGAACCTTGAATCAAAACATAGGTGCAATTAGGATTACATTAGTTCTTTGAAACTTCCTTGGTATGCTGAGTATATACCATTCCCTCTACAAAGAATGTCTTTTCATATCACATCTTCTTGGTGAACGACGTTTATCAACACCCTAGCCAGCCAGGAAGAGGCTTTTCTCCTTACGGGTCTGACACTTGGGGAGGGCTGTCAAAAGGATCTTGGAGAGGAACAGACAGGCCCAGCCTAGCAGTATCACTCCTGGCTAGAAGTCCAGTGGGGCCGACCCCAGCCTGGAGGAGCAGACTTCCACTGTTCATCTGCCTTGATAATCTGGGTCACCTGTCAGGTCTGTGGATACCCTGTCATTTATGATTCGGAGGCCCTATCTTTACTCCTTGGCAAGCCCTTCCCATTGCTGAAGAACAAATCCATTTCCCTTAATGGGCATCAGCCAGGCTGTTTACAGATACTCTGGTTCTTCACTTTGCCAGCACAAGGTAAGACTGTACCCTTGCCTTCTTTGCAGGTAAGCATAGCCATGTGTCTTACTCTGAAAGATGAAATATGAGAGGAAGTGACACATGTCACCTGTGGGTAGACATTTTAAGAACTAGCTTGTGGTTTGCCACATGAAGTTTGTGTGTGGATGGAGTTTCCTCTGCCTTATGCACAGTGGATCATGACATCTGAGTCCTGCTGCCAGCTTCCTGAGATCCCTACCTCTGTCCTATGTCCCTCCAGCCAAGCAGCACCATGCCCTGCTTCTGTCATTGTGCATGGCACAGAGCTCTCTGGTTTGCCTCCAAACATGCTTTTCTACCTCACACATACTTAGGGTAGAGATTAAATGAGTACATTGAGAGGGTGGTGTTAGAGGGAACAGGCTTAAATGAAGGTAGAGAAGAAATGTTCTTGGTGCCCATTCTTTGTGTTCCAGGTGTGGGATGCATTCAATTCTTCCTTTCAGTCCTTACCATGAGTCCATTGGGTGGGTCTGCATTCCCTGTCTACACTATGTCTACTCCAGGACATGCCACTACTAGAATTTCTCAAATGTGAGGGATGACTAACCATCCCCACTTACCCAAGACTGAGGGGGTTCCCAGGACTCTGGCTCCTCACAAATGCTTTCCAAAACCCCAGTCTTAAGAGTAGCCCCTTCGCTGCCTAGCATCTGTTGTTGGTGGCAGGGTTGACCTTTCCAAATGGGATGGCCAAGGAGTCAGCCTTATTTGTGGATGCTTGGGGTGCATACAGGATGCAGGTTCAGAATAGACCAAGGTGGTATGGACCAAGTGTACTTGTCTGTTTTGTGGGAGAGACCAAGGTCTGTGTGGTTCGCTGGCAGGAGCAGGTACTCTTGATTCTCCCCTTAGTGACTCACTTGGAGTAGCAGATTATTATAACTCTTTCCAGATGCATCCAAAGAGGCAACACGATGAGGTTAGTGCATGGAAATGGGGGAAACTATCCCCTCCTGTCTCCATCAGTTTAAAAGACAGTAGTGACCCTGCTTATGGACTCAGGTGCATCTACCCCAAGTAGGAGCCTCCCAGCTCAGGACTCCACATGTCAATGCTAAAAGGAAGTTTCTAAAGATGCAGGACTATGCTCTGTGCTGTTACCTTCCAAGCCCAGAAACCCATCCACCTCTGTCAACTCTTCCTGTAGCCGATACTCTGGGGTCCTGACCATGTCCTCCCAGAGTTCCTCAGGGGCCTCTGACTGCAGGTCATGGTGGCAGAGATGGAAGCCCCAGGAAGCACTCTCAGGCAACAGCATGTAAGAGTGAAAAGCAAATGCTCTAGCTTCCTCGTGTTCTTGGTGGAGTGATATCAGATACCACCAACTCTTCCCAATGTCCCAGGCACCTCTCAATGACTTCTGACCTCCCTTGCCTCACTCTCCACTCCTCAACCTGTGTCACCTCCCAAACACTTGTTCGTAATTCCTGTCTCAGAGTCTGTTGTCATCTGAGACAACCAAAGACTCTCCCTAAACCATCATTGATGAATCTCTTAGTAGTCAAGGTATTGAAAGCTTTGGGAAGCCATTTGTATGTTCATATTTTAAAACTCTCGGGGCAAATAAGTTTCCTGACTTTACTGCATAGTTTGTGAAATACTCCTTCCTAAAGTAGCCTCTTCCAGGCTTCACCTCTACAACCACCTCCATGGCCTGCCTCCTCATTACAGGGATGGCCTTTGCAGTCTTCATGCTTCCTGATCAAAGACTTAGTCAACTGGGTTGCTATAATAGATTACTACAGACTGAGTGACATAAACAATAAACATTTATTTCTCACAGCTCTGAAAGCTGGAAGTCCAAAATCAAGATGTTGACAGATCTGGTGTGAGGTTTTTCTTTCTGGTTTTGTAAACAGCTACTTTCTCACTGGGTCCTTATATGTGTTCTTGTAATAGCTTATTATAAGGGCACTAATTTCATTAATGAAGGCTCCACCCTTATGACCTGATCACTTCCCACAGGCCCCTTCTTCTAATGCTATCACATTGGAGGTTAGTCTTCAACATACAAATTTTGGGGGAGGACACGTTCACTCCATAACAAAGAATATTCTTCTCTTTTACAAAGTTATTGTGGGGAGAAGACTCAAGAAAATGGGGTAGGTGGAATCTGCCCTTACCACCTTTCATGACACATAAAAATTACAACTGAAATACCTGGAGAACCATCTGAAGACTAGATGAATGGAAGTCCTATAATTATAGATTTACAAAAGAAGCCACATTGAGACTGGTAGAAAGGGTGGAGATGTGAAAAGTGCTGGATCTGTATCCATGTGCAGTGTTTGAGCATTGAGAGGGCTATCTCAGCTGCATATGTTGCCTCTGATGAGCAAGGGGTGTCAACCCCACACTGGATTCTTTAGCCCAGAACACCAGAACCAGGAAGAGGAGCTCATATAACATCTGGCAGTGAAAATTGGCAGGGATTCCATCTATCTTGTTGTGACAGAAGGTTGCTGGAACCATAGGTGTCCTCTTAAAGGGACAGTACTCAAACTGTTGCTCACAGGCAATCATCATGGGCTCTGGCACAGGGACAGCAGCTCAGGGGAGCCAGAGTCACAGGGGAGAGAATGGGTTGTGTGGCTTCAAGGTGAGGGCAGGAGGGACAGCCCCCAATGACCCTGTGTTAAGTCTTCTTATTGCATAGTCCATGGGTATTATCTTTCCTGGGTTAAAAACTATCCCCACAGGGCATTTGCTTAATGAGCTATGTTGGCTTCACCCTAATGAGTACCTGAGGCCCTGCCCTGCCCAACTCATGCAAGGCTGGAGGCTCAGGCAGGGTCAGCCAGCCTGGGCCTGTGCTGCAGTTTTTCTTGAGGAACTCTAGAAAAATTCTTATGGGACTCAGGGGGTGCCAGAGACATAGGGAGAAACTGAGTTGTGTGGCTTTAGGGCAAGAGCCATCTTCCCACAGGGTCAATAGGAGCCACCACCCCCCCTTCCTTCACATGGCTAAATCTTTATCTGCTTTAATCTAGCGAACTCTACTAGCTCTGCCCTGATGACTTCTTTAGACCCCACCACACCAAAAAGGTCTGCAGGGCCCAGGTAGGTGACAGCTGACCTCTGGTATACACTGAGACTTTTGCTGAGTGGCCTCAGACACAGCATTGGCATCAAGTTTAAAACTGTATTAACCTGGTGAACATCACTCTCCCCAGCTGGCAACTCCCTGAGAAAGTGCCTCATGTGACTGACTCCAGTACCTCCTGAGGCTCTTTCAATGGTTGATTCTTGTGGGCAACTGGAAGGTGACAGCAGATCTCAGGGTGCCTAGGGCCTTTCGCTAACTAGCCTCAGGCCCAGTACTGTTGACAGAGGGCCTCGATTCTCAGTATAGCACTTCCCACATGCACTCAGGCACAGCAGAGACAACTACCAAATGTGGAACACTTTATAGCTCCTAAGAGGTTGCCCAGGGCTGGTCACAGGCAGTTTCTTATATTGAACTGCACCAGAGTCTCTCCCAAGAGGTTTTAGAACTAATAAACCAGGTGGATGGCTTCAGACCACAGCAGAGCACCACCTGATTAGTCCAAAAGCAGCATAACCAAAAGGAGGTCTCAACAGGCACCAGACTCTCCTAAAGCCAATCCCACTTTATGGAGTCAGTCCACCCCTGCACAGCAGTCTTATATACTGTGAACATCGGTCAATCCTGACAAACAGCTAGTTTGAGGATTAACCCCACCCAAGAATGTGTCAAAATTAGGGCTCAATTACAATAGGAGGGGACACAAACCCAAACAAGGAATAATCCTAGAGCACCCAATGCAGGTGATTAAGGAGAATGTAACCCTGGAGCCTCACAGGACACCCAATACATAGACCACCTTGCCAAGACTGGATGACATAGTAGATCTACAGAGAGAAGCTAAAATAGGGAGATTACAAAGCATGACCAAAATGAAAGAACAGAATGAAATAAAATCAAGACAAGCAATCCTCCTCACACAGATTTCAAAACAATAGTTATTAAGATGCTCAAGGAAGTTAGTGAGAACTTAAGTGACATAAAAAATGACATATAAACCATAAAAAGCAGGTTACAAATAGAGAATACAATAACTGAAATAAAGAATACACAGGTGAATTGGAAGAATTAACATCACCAAAATGTCCATACTACCCAAAGCAATTTACAGATTCAATGTAATACCTACTAAAAATGGCATATTTCACAGACATAGAACAAACACTTCAAAATTTATAGGGAACCATAAACAACCCTGAATAGCTGCTGCACTTTTGAGAAAGAAGAGCAAAGTAGGAGGGATCACAATACCTGATACCAAACTGTATCACAAGGACACTGTAATCAAAACAGCCTGGAACTGGCATAAAAACAGGCACATGGACCAATGGAACAGAACAGAGAGCCCAGAAATAAACCCAAGTCTCTATGGTCAATTAATATTTGACAAAGGGGCAGCAACATAAAATGAAGTAAACATAGCCTTCGACAAATGGTGTTGGGAGAACCCGACAGCTACGTGCAAAAAAATGAAACTCGAGCACCAACTTACAACATGCACAAAAACAAATTCAAGGTTGATAAAAGATTGAAATATAAGCTGTGACACCATTAAAGTCCTAGAGGAAAAATCTCAGATATTTCACACAGAAACATTTTTACTCATATGTCCCCTAGAGCAAGGGACATAAAGGAAAGAATAAACAAATGCGACCTCATCAAAATAAAAAGCTTCTGCACAGCCAAAGAAAACAGTATCAAAATAAAAAGAGAACCAACTTATGGGAAAACATATTTGCCAATGATGCCTCAGACAAAGGTTTAATCTCCAAAATATAGAAAGAACTTACATGACTACATTCTAAGACAAGCAACCCAATTAAAAAATGGGCAAAGGACTTGAAGAGACACTTCCCCAAGGACACACAGAAGATCCAGAGACACATGAAAAGACGCTCAATATCACTAGCTATCAGAGAGATGCAAATTAAAACCATAATGAGATACTACATCACACCAGTCAGAATGGCCATCATAAACATCATAAACAAAGCAACAAACAGCAAGTGTTGGACAGGATGTGGAGAAAAGGAAACCCTAGTGCACTGTTGGTGGGACTGCAGACTGGTACAACCACTATGGAAAACAGTATGCAATTTTCTCAGAAAACTAAAAATGGATCTGCCTTTTGACCCAGCAATTCCACTGCTGGAATTATATCCTAAGAACTCTGAAACATCAATCCAAAAGAATCTATGCACCCCAATGTTCATAGCAGCGCAATTTATAATAGCCAAGTGCTGGAAGCAACCTAGGTGCCCGTCAGTAAATGAATGGATCAAAAAACTATGGTACACTTACACAATGGAATCCTATGCAGCAGAAAGAAAAAAGGAGCTCCTACCCTTTGCAACAGCATGGATGGAACTGGAAAGCATTATGCTAAGCGAAATAAGCCAGGTGGTGAAAGACAAATACCATATGATCTCATTTTTAACAGGAACCTAAACAACAAAACAAACAAGCAAAATATAACCAAAGACACTGAAATTGAGAACAGGCTGACAGTGATCAGAGGAGAGAGGGAAGGGAATTTCAGTGGAATTTCAGGGGAAAAGGGGAAAGGTTTACAGGAACAAAGATAAAGGACACATGGACAAAAACTAGGGGCGTTGGAAATGGGAGGGAGTTGGGGAGGAATATGTGGGTGAGCTGGGATGGGAGTAAAGGACAGAAAACTGTACTCGAACAATGATTAAAATAAAATAAAAATCATTGATAACACACACACACAAGAATACACAAGAAAGAAGCAACAGTAGCTGAAATGAAGCAAAGGATCATATCAGCAATCGAGAAAACAAGGCAGCAGAAAACACAATCAGAGCAGCCAAAAAAATGAAAAAATTAGGTTAATTTAAGGGATCTCTGGAACAGATCAAGAGTAACAACATCAGCTTCATAGCAGAACCAGAAGGAAAAGAGAGAGAGCAATGAAGAAATAACAACTGAAAACTTCTTTAACCTGGTGCAGGGAAAAGACACACAAGTACAGGAAGTGCAGAGTGCCAACTTTTCTTTTAAACAAGTCTCTATGTTTATTAGTGTTATTTACAATAGTCAAGATATGGAACAACCCAAGTTTCTAGCAATAGGCAAGTGGATAAAAAAGTGGTTCATATATGAACCATGATGACTTCTGGCAAGATGGAGGAATAGGTGGGTGCACCGTACCTCCACGCACAACCAAGATTAGAACAACAACAATTTAGAGTGAGAATAACACCCAGAACTGATAGAGGATTTATCTGACTGGAAGTCGGACAGCCAAGAAGTTGAAGTAGACCCGTTCATCCAGACTGGTAGGAGGGGCAGAGAGGACGAGCCACGCGGGTGCGGGTCGGCAGCACGCAGAGGTCGGGGAGAACTTGGCACGAACTCGGCGCATAAGCCATCCGGGGTGCTCAAGATTGCAGCAGTGGACCCTGAGTATGCAAGCAGCGGCTGGCAGACCCAGTGAGGCTGCAATTGTGGACCAGGGCAGGGCTCGCAACCCAGGATCCCAGAGAAGGGACTGAAATCCCAGGAGAATGGAACTACTGCCATTGTTCTCTCCAGTCCCTGCTCCCACCCCCGCCCCCACATATGATGTCACAATCTAGCGACTGGGGTGCCTAGCCCCGGTGAACACCTAAGGCTCCACCCCTCACGATAACAAGAGCGACCAGACTGGAAAAAAAAAGAAAAGAAAAAGGAGAGACAGGGAGAGACATGTTTCCAACAGAAGAACAGATCGGTCCCCCAGGACTCATCCTTTTGAGTGACTAAGAAATAGCCAGTCTATCAGATGCACAGTTCAAAACACTGGTGATCAGAAAGCTCATGGAATTGGTTGATTCTGGGCACAAATTAGATGAAAAAATGCAGGTTACCATAAAAGACGTGCAGGAAGATGCATGGAGAACCAATAGTGAAGGGAAGGAAACTGGGTCTCAAAATAATACAGTGGGCCAGAAGGAAGATAGAAACAACCAAGCAGGAAAGAATGGAGAAATAAGAATTCGAAAAAATGAGGAGAAGCTTAGGAACCTCCAGGACATCTTTAAATGTTCCAACATCCGAATTATAGGGGTACCAGAAGGGGAAGGGGAAAAGCAACAGATTGAGCACGTATTTGAACAAATAATAAAGGAGAACTTCCTCAATATGGCAAAGGAAATAGTCTTCCAAGAAATTCAGGAAGCTCAGAGAGCCCCAAAGAAGCTGGACCCAAGAAGAAACACACCAAGGCACATCATAATTACATTAGCCAAGGTAAAAACGAAGGAGAGAATCCTAGAAGCAGCAAGAGATAAGGGGACAGTAACCTACAAAGGAGTTCCCATCAGACTGTCAGATGATTTCTTGCAAGAAATCTTGCAGACAAGAAGGGGCTGGAAAGAAGTATTCCAAGTCATGAAAGGCAAAGACCTACATCCAAGATGACTCTATCCAGCAAAGCTTTCATTTAGAATGGAAGGGCAGATAAAGTGCTTCTCAGATAAGGTCAAGTTAAAGGAGTTCATCATCACCAAGCCCTTATTTTATGAAATGCTAAAGGGACTTATCTAAGAAAAGAAGATAAACATGGATAGTAAAAGGACAGCACACTCACAATTATTAACCACACCTAAAGCAAAACCAAAAGAAACTAAGCAAACAACTAGAACAGGAACAGAACCACAGAAATAGAGGTCACATGGAGGGTTAGCAACAGGGGGGTGGGAGGAGGAGAGAGGGGGAAAAGGTACAGAGAATAAGTAGCATAGAATGTAGGTTGAAAATAGATAGGGGGAGGGTAAGAATAGTATGGGAAATGTAGAAGCTAAAGAACTCATAAGTATGACACATGGACATGAACTAAAGGGGAGGGAATGTGGGTGGGAGAGGGTATACAGGGTGGAGGGGATGAAGGAGAAAAATGGGACAACTGTAATAGCATAATCAATAAAATATATTTTTAAAAAGTGGTACATATATGCAATATATTACTCAGCCACAGAGAAGAATGAACTCTTAACATTTGAGACAATATGGATAAATCTAGAGGATTATCCTAAGTGAAATAAGTCAAACGAAGCCCTGGCTGGCATAGCTCAGTGGATTGAGCATGGGCTGTGAACCAAAGTGTCGCAGGTTTGATTCCCAGTCAGGGTACATGCCTGGGTTGCAGGCCATGACCCCCAGCAACAGCACATTGATGTTTCTCTCTCTCTCTCTTTCTCCTTCCCTTCTCTATCTAAAAAATAAATAAATAAAATCTTAAAAAAAGTCAAATGAAAAGGCAAATACTATATAATTTCATTTATATGTGGAATCTAAAGAACAAAATAAATAAAACAGAAACAGTCTCACACATACAGAAAATAAACTGATGGTTGCCAGAGAGGAGGGGTGTTGGAGGGCTGGGTGAAAAAGGTGAAGGAATTAAAAAAGTACAAACTGGTAGTTACAAAATGGGGTCATGGGGTTGTAAAGTACAGCATAGGGTATATACTCAATAATATTATGATAACTATGCCTCACACTAGGTGGGTACTAGACATACCAGGGAAATCACTTATTAAATTATACAAATGTCTAACTGTTAAGCTGTACACCTAAACTGATATAAAATAACGTTGAATATCAACTTTAATTGAAAAATATTTTTTAAAAGTTATTGTGAAGAGAATGCTATGACATCATGAACCTCTCTCTTGCCTCTCTTAGCACAATTAAAAGTGCATAATAACTGTGTTCCTAAGCCCTAAACTCCAATAGGGCAGGACTGTTTCTGTGTGGATCACCATAGTCCCTGGGGCATCACAGGAGTTCAAATGGTAGTTGAAGAGAGAAATGCACGAAAATCTAGCAAATAATCTTCATTATGCATTTCATACCAACAAACATTTTCCCCTTTATTTCTTTCCAATTTTCATCCTTATTATGAGTTTTCATGTGGTTGTATTAGTATAAATCATAGTATGAATATAATTTTGCATACTTATAATAAACATTTTCCATGTTGCTACAGAGTATTCATAACAAATGTTACATTATGATTAAGTATCACATTTTATTTGTTCTCTATTGTTAACATTTAAATTGGCTCCATCAGATATATTTCTGTATATTAAAAATTATTTTCAAAAAAATATTTTCACAAGTGGAATGAAGGGGTCAAAGTCATGGCTATTAGAATAACTGTGTAGACTCCCAATCAAGATGACAGCATAGGTAAATGCAGTCCTCAGCCTTGAATAACACATCAAAATTACAACTAAATTACAGAACAACCACCATTCAGAATGCTTGACATCTAGCTGAACACAAGTCCTACAACTAAGAATACAAAGAAGAAGCCACATCAAGCCTGGTAGGAGAGGCACAAACTCAGAGTGGGCTGGCCCCACACCCACAAATGGGAATTTAAAAACAGGAAGGATATCTCAGCTGTGGGAGCCCCCCTTAAGGAGTGAGGAGTCCCAGTGCCACATCAGAACCCCTTGCCCAGGGTTCTTGTACCTGAGAGAAAATTTTCTATTACTCTTGTCTAAGAAATGCAGCAAGGTTTGTGGCTGAGTGACATGAAGTACTTCTGGAGTTCCAGGCATTTTTCTTAAAGAGACCACACAAGCAAAGACTTACTCAGGCTCACTTGTTCTGTGCTCCAGTGCTGGGGCAGCAGCTCCAAAGACTCCAGAGACATATAACGAAGAACTAAACCATCTGGCTTCAGGGTAAGAGCTAGAGAGGCATATTTCTCTCAGACAGAAGTGTTAGCAGAGGCCACTGTTCCTTTGCTGAACTCTCCCCCAGGAGAGCCAGCAGATGGCCACCATATCTGAATCTCCATGTAACTGTAGCAATATTTGCCCTGCTTTGGTGATTCCCTGAGACCCCACTCCATTCAACATGTGGGCCTACCACAACCATTTTCAGTGGCTTTTCCATGCAAATAGCCTCTCTTGGCTTATGCTTTGGACTATTCTAAAATCTCTCAAAGAAGCAGCATTTGGCGTCTGTGTAACCCATACCACTCACTAAGTGTCCCCTAGCCTTTTAATAGAAGCAGCCAGCCTCAGTTTCAAACTTGGCCTCTCGTTGGCATCTCCAAGCCAAGCACAAGTAGCAGCCACCTGCAGATCACTCTGTAGCTCATGCCAGGTGGACCCAGGCAGAGCACAGGTGGTAGTGGCTAACCTTGCATCACTCAGGTGGCCCCAGAACCAGTGCATCCAGTAGACAGTTTCAGACTATGCTGGATTACAATCGAACCACCTCCATGAGTGGCACACTCAAGGGGCAGATTTGTCAGGTACCAAAGCCCCATAGAAGCAAGTCCTGTTCTGTAGGATTAACTCCTGCATGGCATCTCCTCTGCTGTAGTTGCAGTTGATCCTTGCAACTAAACAGCCTGAGGGTCAATCCCTTCCAGTGATATGTCAAGAGCACCCAAGGCTCAACTACACTGGGCGAGCGCACACAGCCCACACAGGGTACACACGTAGAGTGCCCAGCTCAGGTGACTGGAGAGGCTGTGCTAATGGGCCCCGCAGGACCCTACTACATAAGGTCATTCTACCAGTCCAGGAGATGTACCAGTTCTACATAATACATAGAAACAAACACAGAGAAGTAGCCAAAATGAGGAGACAAAGAAACAGGTCCTAAATAAAAGGGCAGGAGAAATTTCCAGGGGGAAAAAAATAACCTAAATAAAATTGAGGCAAGAAAACTACCAGATACAAAGTTCAAAACAATGGTTCTCAAGGAACTTTGCGAGAACTTCAACTACATAAAAAAGACATGAAACCCATTTTAAAAAGTCAGAAATGAAGGATACACTAACTGAAATGAAAAAATTACAGGGAATCAACAGTAGAACAGATGAAGCAGAGAATCATATCAGCAATTTGGAATATAAGAAAGCAGAAAATACCTAGTTAGAACAGAAAAGAAAATCAAGAACCAAATAAGATGAAGATAGTGTAAGGAGCCTCTGATACAACTTCAAGTATGCCAAGATTTGCATCATAGGGGTGCCAGAAGGAAAAGAGAGAGCAAAAACTAAAAACCTATTTGAAAAAAACAATGATAAAGGAAAACTTTCTTAACTTGATTTACAAGTTCAGGAGGCACACAGAGTCTCAAATGAGATGAACCTCAAAATGATCACACCAAGACACATTGCATGAAAATGCCAAAGGTTAAAGACAAAGAGAGAATCTTAAAAGCAGCAAGAGAAAAGCAGTTAGCTACTTACAAAGGAGCTCCCATAAGACTGTCAGTGATTTTTCAACAGAAACTTTGCAGGCCAGAAATGACTGGTGTGAAATATTCAAAGTGATGAAAAGCAAGGACCTAAAACCAAGATTACTCTACCCAGCAAAGCTGTTAATTAGAATTGATGGACAGATGAAGACCTTCCCAGACAAGAAAAAAAAAAGCTAAAGGAGTTCATCATCACCAAACCAGCATTACACAATATGTTAAAGGGCCTTCTTTAAAAAGATGAATATAAAAGAAAGATAAAAATATGACTAAAAATGGCAATAAAGAACCATCCATCAATTACTTTTATTGAAAATGAATTTAATGCTATAATCAAAAGACATACAGTAACTGATGGATAGCAAAACAAGAGCCTTACCTATGCTATCCACAAGAGATTCACTTCAGATTGAAAGACACACAGATAGAAAGTAAAGGGATGGAAAATATTTCCTCAAAATGGAAACAAAACAAAACAAGAATCTGGGTTAGCAATACTTATAACAGACAGACTTTAAAACAAAATCTGTCTATATAAAGAGACAAAGAAGGACCCAGCAACTCCACTTTTGGGCATTTATTCAAAGAAACCTAAAACACTAAATCATACAGGCATATACATTTACATGTTTATTGCAGCATTATTTACAATAGCCAGGATATCGAAGCAACCTAAGTTTCTATCAATAGATGAATGGATAAAGAAGTGGTGAATATATAAAATGGAATGTGATTCTACCATAAAAAAATGATGAAATCTTGCCATCTGCAGCAACATAGATGGACCTCGAGTGTAGTATGCTAGGTGAAATGAGACAGACAGAGAAAGAAAACTTCCATATGATTTCACCTGTATGTGGAATGTAGAAGACAAACATAGATAAACAAGCAGAAAAGAGGCAGACTCATAGATGCAGGAAGCATTTTGATGGTTGCCAAATGGGAGGAGGTTTGGGGAATGGGGAAAGAGATGAAGAGATTCAGAAGCAAAAATTGGTGAGTGCAGAATGGTCACAGGAATACAGTGTGCAACACAAAGACATAATCAATAACATTGTAATGACTATGCATATCAGATGGGTGCTGGATTTATCAGGGTGATCATTTCATAGGTAATATAAATGTTTAGTCACACGATTCTACACATAAAATTAATATAATATTGTACATCAACTATATTCCTAAATTAAAGCAATACATTTTTAAAAATAATAATTATATATACATAATGTGAGTTTGCTTTTCCCAGAAGTAGAGTAGTCCTCACTGAGACAGCATCTTTGCAGATACACACTTCCCCTTATCTTTGGAGTGGCCCAGATTTTCCCTTATAAACCTTTTCCTGCATTTAAATTATTGCATAGCTCTTGTTAGTGTCTTAATTAATTTATTTATATTTTTGGATTTTTTTCACATGTTTGTCCTCCCTCTTCCGATAATGATAAAAATACAGTAATACTACTATTATTGACACTACTTGCAATACATAGCTTATAAAATACCTAAATGCACATGATCTACTTTGACCCTCACAATGACTCTGAGAGCATGAGGCAGGGACTAGGGGGCCATGGGGCAGCAAACTGTTGCCTAGATAATGACTGATTGCTGATAACTGGTGAAACCATGACAATAATCCAGTTCCTTTGGTTCTTAGTTCATTAGTCTTTAGAAATAATTATCAAGGTAACTTATTCATGTGGTAAAATATGAAAGAATACAGCAAGGCTTACAATGTAAAGAAACATTCTCAGCAGCACCTGCTTCCCAGGCCTACTCCCCAGAAGCTGGCTCTTGGCACACTATGCTGTTACCATTTCTCCTGGCTGATATCATAGCCATGCATATCATTCACATATCCTGGCCCTCTGGGTAATTAAGGATGTTCTACTGACTTTTATACCAAATCAAAAAATTTGCTCTTTTTGCACCTTTGTATTTCCTATATTTCTCACTAAGCATAACAAGGATGCTTTTCTGTACTCTCCTTCACCATGTGTACTTGGCCTCTTCTTCCCTTCCCTTTTACCACTCCCTCCCATTCCTTTGTAAAATGCACTATTACACTTACTTAGTATAATCAAATATTTTACATTCCTTCTATGACCAAATTACAGCTAATAACACAGGTTTATTGCTTGACCATCATAAATCTTCCACACCTGATCCCTAGGTTGATTCTAGAAGTTGACAAAGCAATGGAGAGCTTACATGCAACAACTGCTTCTGCACAGCCCAGTATGTGGGGGATGCTTTCCTGTACAGCTTTTTATATCTTTGTAGTTGCTAGTTGACTGAGAGCCCTAACTAAATCAGACGAAGTGGGATAAATGAAAGAAGGGAATAAAAAATACTTTTAAGATGCCAGTCTTGTATTTTATCCCCATGCCCTCTACCACAGGAGCATCATAGATCAGGGGTGTCAAACTCATTTTCAACATGGGCCACATCAGCCTCGAGGTTGCCTTCAAAAGGCAGGATGTAATTTTAGGACTGTACAAATGTAACTACTTAAAAGTTAAGCGAGAGCTTGGTGCTGCCACTGGATAGAAAAAAGGAGCCGGACTGGATAAAACAAGGTGGAGGGCTGGATTCAGCCCGCAAGCCTTGTGTTTGCCACCTCTGTCACAGATGAACAGTAACCTCCTCTTGACACAGAATGCATGTGAGGCTGGTTGTATGCTGTGTGAGGAAGACAGGCCCTGCCCCTGGCATCCACTGGCACCTCAAGACCTGAAAGATGAGCGAAGCCATATCTAAGATTCATACATCTATATCCAGAGAATGCAATAAACCACATAGATGAGAAGCCAGGGTTCCTCTAGTGCTGAGGGATCATGGAGAATAATATGCATCACTGAGAGAAACATTTACAAGTGAAATGATGTTGTTTCTTAGATCTCCAACTAATTAGAAGGGAGGAAGAAAAGGAGGAAGGCAAGGAGAAAAAGGAGGAAGAAGGGAAGTAGGACAAAAAGAAGAAAGAGGAGGAGGAAGAAATGGAGGGGAGGAAGAGGAGCAGAAGGGGGATATTTTATAAAGATGACAAGGTCATAAAAGAAAGGACAGAGTGTAGAGCTGTCCCACTCAGAGGACACTGAAGAGAAATGAAAACTAAATGCCTAGTGAGGTCTTTGATTACACCTGGACCAAGAAAATACATTTTTTTCCATAAAAAAGTAGTGAAATAATTGGTGAAATTGGAATATTGTCTGGAGACTAGATTATTGGATCATATCAATGTTAATTTTTAAAATATATTTTATTAACTATGCTATTACAGTTGTCCATTTTTTTTCTCTCCCCTTTATTTCCCGCTTCCCTGCACCAACCCTCACACCAGCATTCTCCCTCCTCCCCTTAGTTTCCATGGGTCATGCATATAAATTCTTTGGCTTCTCCATTTCCTATACTATTCTTAAACTCCCTTTGTCTATTTTGTACCTAACATTTATGCTTCTTATTCCCTGTCCATTTCCCCCCTTTCTCCCCACTCTCCCTCCCCATGGATAACTCTCCCTGTGATCTGCATTTCTGTGATTCTGTTCATGTTCTAGTTGTTTGCTTAGTTTGTTTTGGTTTTAGATTCAGTAGTTGATAGTTGTGAGCTTGTTGTTATACTATTCATAGTTTTGATCATCCTCTTTTTCTTAGATAAGTCCCTTTAATGTTTCATATAATAAGGTCTTTGTGATGATGAACTCCTTTAACTTGACCTTATCTGGGAAGCACTTTATCTGCCCTTCCATTCTAAGTGATAGCTTTGCTGGATAGAGTAATCTTGGATATAGATCCCTGCCTTTCATGACTTGGAATACTTCTTTCCAGCCCCTTCTTGCCTGTAAAAATTTTTTTGAGGAATCAGCTGATAGTCTCATAGGCACTCACTTGTAGGCAACTCTCTCCTTTTCTCTTGCTGCTTTTAAGACTCTCTCCTTCTCTTTAATCTTTGGGAATGCAATAATGATGAGCCTTAGTGTGTGCTTCCTTGGGTCCAACTTCTTTGGGACTCTCTGAGCTTCCTGGACTTCCTGGAAGTCAATTTCCTTTGCCAGATTGGGGAAGTCCTCCTTCATTATTTTTTCAAAAGAGTTTTCAATTTCTTGCTCTTCCTCTTCTCCTTCTAGCACCCCTATGATTCGGATGTTGCAATTTTAAAGTTGTCCTGGAGGTTCCAAAGCCTCTCCTCATGTTTTTGAATTCTTGTTTTTTCATTCTGTTTTGGTTGAATATTTATTTCTTCCTTCTGGTCCAATTCGTTCATTTGAGTCCCACTTTCCTTCTATTCACTATTGGTTCTCTGTATATTTTCCTTTATTTCACTTTCCATAACCTTCAGTTTTTCCTCTATTTTGCAACTATACTCAACCATTTCTCTGAGCATCCTGATTACCAGTGTTTTGGACTCTGCATCTGATAGGCTGGCTATCTCTTCATTGCTTAGTTCTATTTTGGGAACTTTGATCTGTTCTTTCATTTGGGCCATATTTTTTTTCTCAACACACCTGTTAGATTTAGGGGGCAGAGCCTTACATATTTGGCAGGATGAGGCAACCCATATTGCTGTGCTTTGGTGCTTTCTGTGGGGGAGGGGTCCAAGAGGGAATAATGTTGCTTGCTCTGCTCTCAGCTGGCTTTCAGTCACTTCCTTTCTTACCCATATGCAAAATTAACTTTTCTGGTGCTTATTCCTGGGTGGATGGGTTTGTGTACATTCTAGGACCCTATGAGTCTCTCCAAGAAACTCCCCTATGAAGTTGCGAGTTTCTCGTACCACCACATGCCCCCACAGGTTTTCTCAGTCAGAGGTTTTGAGGCTTTCTTTTCCCATACTGGAACCCTGGGTTGCATAGTGTGTCTTGCTCCCCTGTTGTTCTTCCCAGTTTATCCACATGCAAATGTGGGAGCACCCAGTCTGCCAGTCTCTGCCTTGCCCACCCAAGTCCACCCTGGCTGCCCATCTCCACCTCTCCTACCAGTCTGAATGAATGTTTCTTTAACTCTGTGGCTGTCAGATGAATTTCCATACAGTTTGATTTTCTGGCAGTTCTGGATATTTATTTTTCTTAATTTGTCATTGTCCTTCTTTTGGTTGAGTGAGGAGGCAAAGTTCCATCTTGGCCATAAGTCTTAATGTTAATTCTTATTGTGAATAATTAGGTAAAGAATGCCTTTATCTTTAGTATTAGGAAAAATACTCTGAAGAATTTAGCAGTGAAGCCCTGGCTGGTGTGGTTCAGTGGACTGAGTGTCAGCTTGTGAACCAAAAGGTCTCCATTTCAATTCCTCATCAGGGCACATACCTGGGTTGTGAGCCAGCTCCCCAGCTGGGGGCATGTGAGAAGCAACAGATCAATGTATATCACCCTTTCTCTCTTCATCCCTTCCTCTCTCTCTAAAAGTAAATAAATAAAATCTTTAAAAAGTAAAATTAAATTAAAAGAGGGAGAAAAAGCTAATTTGTAAAAAATTATATGTATATGTATATGATTATGTATATGTATATGTATAACATTTTCCTGAATCATTTCACTGCTATAGCAGTGAAGGGGTACATTGTATGCAACTTATTGTGAAATGATGATTCAGGAAAATGTTAGTATTAACATTTTAGAAACTGAGTAGAAGCCATGCAGGAATTCTTCTTACTATTTTAGAAACTTTCTTATAATTCTAAGTTATTTCAAAGAAATGGTAAAGAACAAAAATGCAAAAAGAATTGGATCCATGTCTACATAGCTATTATAAGAGGTCTTGAATCTATATGAACATCAAGCACATAGGAGTAGAAAACACAGTATCCTGTACGCATACAGGATGCAGCTATTTTACAAATCTGTTTGATTCTGTTGAGATTAAACAAATGAAAATTTATTTACAAATGTTACTGAATTCATTTTTAGCTCCTGACCTTGTATTTTATAAATCAATACATATTTTAAAATAACATTTGAAAAGAGGATAGGATGAGATAAGAATAGTTGAACTTTGATAATTATTAAGGTTGAGTGAAGAGCACATGGAGGTTCATTGAACTATTTCTAGCTACTTTCAAATACTTTTGAATTTTTTTGATAATAAAAAATTTTAATTTGGATATGTTTGAATTTTTCATAAGAAAAAAAATGTATGTGCTATGAAGAGGAAAGTGAAGGAATGCTTTTCTGGTACTGCTTTTGGAAAGAGTATCTGGCTAAGAGTGAGGTTGAGGTCATTGGACCACTTTAGTGTTAGTGCTCATCTGTGAAATGGTGACATCAACAACTGCCCAAGACCGTGGTCAGGCAAAGCCATAGACCTGTGAGCTTTCAGGTTGAGGGTACCAAGTACTGTCTAACACAAATCATCAGCACAGAACCTGCCAGCCCTCACTTCTGGAGGTACCAACCGCAACCCAGAGGAAAAGCCAGGAATATAACTGGGTCTCAATGGAAATGTTTGGACCAGGATTATGGAAGGTGAAAACTAATGACAAGTACAGATAAATGAAAATCAGTGCTGGAGAAAACAGGGAAGGGAGAGGTAGAGGAAATAATAAAGGGGGCAGACAAACTGTGCTTGGTTATTTAAATGTCCAACTTGAAAAGGAATGCAATGTAAGAAAACAAAAGAACAAGAAAGTTGAGGATAAGAGCAAGGGTGGCAGGGAGAAGCCAGTGAGGAGACCAAGGTGCTTGGAGCCCCAGCCCTGCCAAGTTGCCTGCAGCCAGTCCCTTCTAACACCAGTCTGGAAAGAATGGCCTGTGTAGAAGAGGTGAGACACGGCTGAGCATCAGATACCAAATGAGAAATTCCACTCACAAGAGCAGGAACACTGATGATCATCACACTAGGTTAAACCTAGGTTAATCCTAGAAAGCAGATGTGAGTTGATAGGCCTTGCCCAGCAGCAGTGCTGTCCTGGAGAGCTGGGGGCCATCGCCTCAGGAGCACCCTTTTGGCAACAATAATGGTGGTTTGGTGAAGGATACCCTTAAAATACCGGTGACAGCACAGAAGGCTGAGGGGATGGGCATACAGATCACAGGGTGGGCAGTGACTCATCTGACCCAGACCCTCCTTGCAGCACCCTTGCCCAGGAACCCTCTACCCTCTTCAGGACAGGGAATACACTCTGCCTTGACAATTTCCCTTTCATTCAATGATGGTGACTGTCAGAGTGGTGTTTCCTTTTCTTGAATGGAAACCATTTTCCCCTATGCTTTCAATCTATTAGAATAGGGCCATTTTCTTCCTCCATTATGAAATGCTCCCTGACTACTTATTCCATAATAACACAATATTCATCTTGGTGCTTGGAGCCCCCACCAGGATTGGTAGCATTTATTTAACCTCTGCATTATTTTACTTTACAAGTAAAGTAAAATACTTTACTTGTACAGGGCCCCTGTGTCCTTCACTTCACGGTGAGGTCTACATGTCTTTGTATCACCTGGGTTCTGTCACAGACCAGCTGGGTGTTTGGGGTAATGAGTTAACTTTGCAGTGTTTTAGTCTCATCATCTCTTAAAGGGGGGTGATAACAACCCACAAGGCAGCTATAAACACTAAATGCCTAGAGTGATCCCCACCTGTAACAAAAGGACTCATCCAGGAGCTGTAGTAGCAGCGGCTTTATTCATTGGGTCTTTCATGCCTTCATCCACTGAACAAACACTCAAAGCGGAAAATGTAACCATGGCTGGCCCCTGCCCTCTTGGCCCCCAGGCAGGGGAAAGCAGGAACTTGCAGTGTGAGTTGAGGCACAGAGGGCCAAGGGGGCTCAGGGGAACATACACACATAGAGGGCTTTCAGTAGGTATCTGATGAATTGATTTGATACCATGCTCATCGAATTTTGCTGAATGAATGTTGAATGATTTTGAAATCAAAGACATAACCACAACACCCATGAAGAGGAAATGAGAGGATGGTTCTAGAGAGAGTGAGGGTTACATTGCAGAGAAACAATGGAAAAGCAGTCAGCGCTCTGGGCGGGGCTCAGAAACCCCAGACTGTGTGAAGTATGCTTAGAATTGTTCTTGTTTTTCCTTTTCAGAAACAGCGAATATTGTTTTTTTTCTCTCTCTCTCTCTCTCTTTTTGATTTTTTCAGAGTTTGAAGCAATAAGTTAGGAAACTCATAAGAATCATCGTAAATAAATATAATGACCCTCTGGCTGGTGACTTTGGTTTCTGTGGTTTCTAACTTCGATATTACAAAATAGAGTCTCTGGAACAAAAACAGGTGTGAGGATTAAAGAGCTATGATTAGGAGCAAGGTTTGGGCTTTTCCAGAAGCATCATAGGAACTGTTCAAAGAAACTGTTTAAAGCGTAATGGCAAAAAAAACTAATAGAGAGTGACAGACATACTTTACATTTAGTATAAGTTTATCATCATATTAAAATTACAGTTTGTCCCTCTGGGGGCCAAGAAACAGAGAAGGACCAGCAAATAGAGAGGCCTGGGGAAGCCAGGGACAACTGGCCTGAATCCTGCTTCATGGCCAGCAGTCAGAATAGAGGCTCCCCTCCAGCTCTACGGCCTCCTGACTCTGGGTCACCAAGCATTAAAGAAAGCCATGGCAGTGGTAGGGAGTCAGTCTTATGGTCTTTAGCATGTTTGCCCCTCAAGGGAACAATAAGGTTTTACAAATGAAACAATGAGAACAATGGGCTTTGGGGGGCCTATTTTCATTTATGTGTAGGTGGCATGAAAATACGGGGTCACGTGGGCTTTCAGAAAGGGCTAAAGTGGGGCTGAGGCTGTGGTTGGAAGAAGAGTGGGGTGGGTGAGAGATGAGTGTGGATGGCTCGGAGGAACAGGGGCAAATCTGCACTGCTGGGAGAGGGGACTCAGGCAGTTGCTGCCCCTTAGGGCTCTTACAGCCCCACCTACACAGCCACAGCTTCTGCCTGTCTGCCAGGGGACCTGGCTCAGTGCCACATTACAGTTTTTTATGGAAACATTTGGAACTTGTCTCTTAGACTCCTATCCCAGATTCCAATTCTTGCTTTCCATCCTCCTCAGCACACAGCTTCAGGCTTTGTGGCCTGGGCTTCTGAAACCTTCCCCATCTGATTTCCAGGACCTGTTGCCCTCCTGTCTGGCCAGTGCCAGAGGTCACAGTCCTTCTTGCAGCCCAGTCTGTCCTGGCTTATGGCCGAAACCCATGTTCCCGGGGCAGATGCCACTGGGGAAGATGGAGAGTACAGATCCCCTCTGTGGGGCAGAGGAGACAAAGAGCAGAGAACTATCTTGGCAGAGATTGTCTACTCTCAGGCTAGGTCTGTGGGCACACTCTGGGGCATTCTGAGTGGGGGTTAATTTGGGAGATATTGTTCTAGCTGCAGAACCTAGGACATTCTAGAAGAGATAGAATTTAACACCAAGTACTTTCACCCTCCTCCTGAGCTACAGCTGCTCTCTGCCTCTGTATTCAGACACCCTCAGTTCATACTAAAGCTCCTAACTTGAATTAAGACCACCACACCCAGGGCCTCCTGAGCAGTGGGGACCAGTGGGGGGCATTTACTGAATTAAGAATGTAAACAGTGGATGGTCACACCAATCTTGCCTTTTTTTTTACCCATTTAGTGACTTATGCAAACTTTAAAAACGCACCAAAACAACCCACAACCTTTTTAAATGGTTGAGTTCCACCTGGAGAATGAAATTTTTGGTGGAAATAATGATATCTCACTCATGTTTAGCTGGTGTTCAGCAGCTGCTGCAGGCCTGGCGCCTGGGGAGAGGAAGGCTACAGCGGCCTGACTCAGTGGAAGGAAGTGGTGTGTTTCCATTGCAGAGCTCAAAAACAAGGTGGTTTGAGGAACAGCTTGCGTGTCATTGGCATTTCCCTGTTGTGTTTATGAAATAAGGTGGGAATAAATCTTCAGGGTTACTCTAATCTCATCTTTTACAAGAAACCAAGAAGCCCCCAGTGGAACACTGGCAGGGGGCTGTGGCAGCCCCAGGAGGTGCTGGGGAAACCCGAGGGCACCGCCTGCCTGGGGAGGAGAGGCACCACCACCCAGCTCTCTGATGCCTTATTTTAGGAATGGAAACCTGGGACCATCCTTGCTGGTCCAGCTGCTTCCTTCTCTGGATGGGTAAGGCAGGTGCAGACAGCAGGTGCTCTGTGGACAATACTGAGTGTCCAGACCAGGAAGAGGCACTTGGGCTCCAGGGAGGTGACTTATAAGATGGATTTGCAGAGAGGAAATGTGAGATCTCAGAGCACACTATCTCCTCTGCATTGGTGTCATGGAGAGATCTCACTAACTCAAAGGTTTTATTGGAAAGCAGTTCTACATTCCAGAGTTCAATGAATAATTTCTACTCCATGCAGAGAAGGCTGCATGGAGAAGAGCTGCCTGGCATGCAGTGAGGAGACCTGAGTGCACTGGTGATGAACAGGATGCTTTCTGCACCAGGAAGAAAGTGGAGCCACATTCCCAAAATGCAGCTCTGACAAAGAGCCCAGACACAGAGGCCCAAGGTCCCTGGGCAGCAAGGTGTCTTTCCCCAGTGGCAGCCTTCACCAGAATCTCATAGCCCAAAAAGCCCCAAAGAGTAAGCTGCCTTGGGAGTCACATGTCAGGGCTTCATTTCTGTGTTAGACTGGTGGGCAGCACAGTGAGCCATCTGAACGAGGTCATGAAAGCAGAGAGCAGAGGAAGCACCATGTCTTCCAGTCATACTGTCTGGGCCAAGCCCCAATGTTCCACTCACCTGTTTGGGTTGTGATCAGGCAGAAAAACAATGGGAGAAAAAAATCCCCACATTTTCACAAGGAGGTTTACTGGAAATTTTTCTAATAGTGTCAGAAGTATAAGCACAGCAATCTTGAAACCACCTTCTTATCATTCAATGTTGTTTTCAAAATCTCTCTGTCTTGGGCACAAAGTCCCCTCTAGAGGTCCTAGCTCTACCTCAGGCTGTGACACTATCATCTGTTATGGGCTGAATTGTATCCCCCGTTTATATGTTGAAGACCTAATCCCCAGTACCTCAGAATGTGACTGTGTTTGGAGACAGGGCCTTACAGAGGTGATTCGGGTTAAAATAAGGTCATTGGTGTGGGCCCTAATCCAAGCTGACTGATGTGCTTACAAGAAGAGGAGATTAGGATGCAGACACAGAGGGGAGACCATGTGAGGACACAGTGAGAAGATGACCATCTACAAGTTAAGGAGTGATGCCTCAGAAGAAACCAACCCTCAGACACCTTGACCTCAGACTTCCAGCCTCCAGAAGTGTGAGAAAATATGTTGTTTAACCCCAGTCTGTGGTGCTCTGTTAGAGCAGCCCTAGCACACTGATATATCATCTTTCTAGAGACTTTTTTTAAAGAAGCTTGGAAGTCAGTGTGCCACCTCACTTTATAGATGAAGAAATTGAGGTCCCCAAGTTTAAAGTGACTCATCTAACTAAGGTCGCATAGTTCAATTAGCAGCTGACAAATATTTTCTGAGTATCCAGTAGGTACCAGGGACAGTTTTAGCACTGACTGAAACCAACAGGGTTCCTACCCTCTCGAAGCTTATATTCTGCAGGAATCAGACAATAAATAAACACATGAATATGTATTGCCAGGTGGTGACAGTGTTGTCAAAGAAGTCAAGCTGGTTAAGTGTGTCTGTCTTGGTGTGTCCTCAAAGAGCCAGGAGGAGGATGTGTGGATGGAATGGAAGGAGTGAGGGGATAATGCATGAGGGAAAGTCAGAGTGGAGGGTCACCAGATCAGGTAACAGGCACAAAGGCCTGGAGCTTTAAGGGCTCCCATGGCTCACTAATTTAAGTCCAAACTCTGGACAGTAGTTTGAAATGGCTGAGGCAGCACCTCTGGCAAAGGCTCAGACACATTGTGAACTGCCTTCTGTGCACAGAGCTCATGAGCAGAGACCTCACCCTGTGATGCCTGCCCTGCCCCCCTTCACCCCCTCGGGAGGAATGCAGCTCCCCTCCTGGGCCAGCTGAGCATGCTGTTGCTGCTTTCAGGAGCTTAGTCTCACTGGGCCAGAGAAGTAGGAACACTAATGAACACCTATCCTTTCTTCTTAGGCTCTCAAATAAAAATCCTACCACCAATCCTTCTGTCCTCTAGGAAGGAGGCAGTTTAGGCCAAGCACGACTCCTAGAATTTCTCACTAATTGTCATCTCACCAGTGTGAGGGTGGAGTTACTCTGCCCAGTCTATAGATAAGGGTAGGGCTTCTTGAAGATGGCTGTCATTTGGCAAAAGCCACAAAACTGGTAGGCAGTGGACATGGCATTTGAACTGAGGTTTGACTCTGCAGCCAGTGTGCATTTTCTGCATCTATTGAAATGATCATATGGTTCCCTCTTTTTGTCTTTTGATAAGATGAATGACAATACTTTTCAAATATTAAACCAACCTTTCACTTCTGGTATAAATGCCACTTGGTCATGATGTTTCATCTTTTTTATATATTGCTAGATTTGTTTTGCCAATTCTGTGTTAAATAACTTAGGGTCCATGGTTATAAGGATAATTGTCAGCAGTTTTCTTCTCTTATAATGTTTTTTTTGTCTGGTTTTGGTATCAGGGTAATGTAGGAATTATAAAATGAATTGCGAAGTGTTCTCTTCTATATTCTGAAAAAGTTGGGTATTCTATACAAATTTAATTATCCTTTAAATGTTTAGTAGAATCTGCCAGTGAAGACATTGAGGCAAGAGGTTTCTTTATATAGGAAGATTTTAAACTGTGGACTCAATTTCTTTAATAATATAGAACTATTTGGGTTATCTAATTCTTTCTTAGTGAGTTTTAGTAGTTTGCTTTCAAGGAATTTTTCTGTTTCATCCATGGTATGAAATATATTGGCATATAGTTGTTCATAATATTCCTTTAATATCTTTTTCAAGTCTGTAAAATTAGAAGTAATGTCCCATCTTTTATCCCTGACATTGGTAATTTGTGTCTTCTCTCTTTTTCCTATATTACTCTGGCTAGAGATTTATCCAATTTTAGATTTTTTTTCAGAGAACTAGATTTTGGTTTTACTAATTTTTTCTATTGCTTTTTTTGTTCTAAATTTCATTCATTTCTCCTCTCATGTTGATTATTTCCTCCCCTGTGATTACTCTGGGTTAAGATGGAAGGTTAGAGAACTGATTTGAGACCTTTCCTGCTTTATTGCATAAGCACTTCATGCACTTTACTTCCTTTTAAGCACTGCTTTCCATGTGTCCCACAGATTTTGATATACAGGGTGGGAAATAGGTTTACAGTTGTGAGTACACAAAAAAAAGAGTTTATTTTTGTACTATTATTTATGAGTTACTGTATTATTTTCCATACAAACTTTAAACCTACTTTTTCACAACCCTGTATTGTATTTTCATTCACTTCAAAATATTTTCTAAGTTACCTTGTGATTTCTTTTTAGACCCATGGGCTATTTAGAAGTATGATGTTTAATTTCCAATTATTTGGAGATTTTCCTGATATCTTTCTATTTGTGATATTTTTTATTTCATTCCATTGTGGCCATAGAACATTTTGGGTGTCACAGTGAGGGGAGGTTATTGTTAGCTTTTAGTGAATGTGTTGGGCTTGGAATACTAAATCTCCTATAGTGTCCTATAGTGCACGGGATTCTGCTATATGACAACGGATTGTCAAGCCTAAAGTGTGAGCAGCACTCCCTTTGAAAGCTCCCAGAGCAAGGCCCAGAGCTTGCCATGAGAGGTTGGAATCAAGGGCACAGTTTCAAGTGTAGCCCTAAGACAGGAAAGGAGGTAGCACATTTTCAGAGATCAGTAAATCAGAGATCAGAGGAAGTAAAGAAGGGGTAAAGGTAATTTGTAGGTAAAGGTTCTATAGAGCTCCAGGGGTAATCATCCCTGAAGACCAATAAAGAGAAGGTTTTCTGAAAATAAAGAAGTTGAAAATTGAGCACATGGTCTGAAAACAGGGATGAAGGGTGACAACAGTCATCGTGCGTGTGAAACAAACAAGGCAGGACAGGTTTCATGGCAGCACTGAGCATCTAACCAAATACTGCCAAATCCAAGGAGCATCAGAGAGCATTCCACCAGGAGTCAGAAAGGTGCTCACAAACAAGGATATTTCACTGATGTTTTAATAAAGGGACTATTTACAGAAGTGTGAGAAGGTTGTATGGAAACAGAGGATAGTGCTGCATACTGGGGTTAGTGACGGCAGAACTCCTACCCCTTGTAAAGCCTGAAAGGAAGATCCAGAGTAGACTCATGTAGGGAGGGCTACTGTGAGAGGAGGAGTGGCTTTCAGTCAAGGGTATGATCACTCCTACCACATTCTCCTAACTCTCCTAATTCCTGTCAGTGTTTCCCATTCATTGTTCATATTCAGCCAATGGCCAGAGGACATGGCAGGCTGTTTATATAGCATAGCCCATTATCCAAGGCAGAGAGTAAGGTAGGGAAGGTCCAGCTCTCAGAATATGATTCAGGATTGGGTGACTAAACAGAGGGAGTTGATTGGGTGTTGATGAGATTCTGGAATTTAGATATTATGTTATTTGCTGAGTTTTTAGGGACATTCAAATGGAGGTGGTGGGAAAGAGAAGGTAACAGTAATCTGGAAATCTACCTGTTCTGTGTCATTTCAAGGAGGGAAGCAAAGTAAGCCTGGTGATTTAAGAAGAGAGAACAGAGTTTGTGTCCAAAACTACATCCATTGATTGGGTTCACAAGCCTGTGAAGTGCAGTATATGTGAGCAAAGGATTCACCAAACCCGCTTTATTTTCTTTCCAAGGCACATGCCCAACTCCATTTGCCAGCCTTTGGTGCAGTGAAGACAGGCTAGTATACTGAGTCCTGGCCAGTGGAATGTGGGCAGGAGTAATGTACAGTTTCCAGTCCTGGCCTGTGGAAGTCCTCCTGTGTGAGCTGCCACACAGCCCATTTCTGTGCACTGCCTGTGTGGAAAGCCCTGTGATGAGCTAGACAAGCACAGAACCATAGTGGACACAGTCATCATTTGGAAGAGAGCAGCTCAAAGGGTCACCTGACCAGGAATTTCACATTGGACTTTCATGTTAGCACAAAATAAACTTTCACTGTGTCAAGTCACCAAAATTTTCATGTTTATAGAGTAGTTAGGCTTTTCTTTAGAATGCTATTCCTCTCAGGTTAGGCTATGGAAATAGTGATGAGTGGGTAGAGAAACCCTGTATTGCAAGGATGGACACTGACCCAGGGAGGAGAAGGAGGAAAATGAAAGTGACAAATTAAAGAACAGTTTGAGATAAGTCTGGAGAATATTTGAAGGATAATCACAGTGACAGCAAAAGTTAAATGAAAAGGAGAGGAACAAAACAGATCAGGGTGAAAAAACCTTGGCTTTGAAAATCAAAAATGTTAAATCTGGTCAGCAATGGAGACATCACAAAGTACTTAGATACAAGAAGGAAGAGGATAATTTGATCTGGCGTGCATGTGGACAATGAGTTCACCGAGGGACAAAGAGTTCTGAGTCATGGGGAAGTGCCTGTGGTTGGGGGACAGTGAGAAAGAAATCAGAATGGGCTCTTAGATCTGCCAAGCCATTGGGGGTCTGAGACATGGTGTTTCCACCTCAATTCATTCTGGATTAGCCCTTATTTCTGGTGAGCATGACACTGCATACAGTAGATACTGAAAAAAGTTGCTGAAATCAGTGAAAGAAAGAGGGAATAAAAATGACTCGTCTGGTAAAATTCTGACTTGGGGCACAATAGGCATAACCAGGAAGAGAATGTGTCTTGTGATGGAGGCTAGGGAATCTGTCCTGACCCCAAATCCCATTTGGAGACCAGCAAACCACTGACAAGAAAGGAGAGTGAGGGCTGTAGGGTTGGTTTAGTCAAAGTTGATAGTGGTGAACTTGAGTAGGGGTGCCTTCTTGTTAGTGAGTTCCTAGAGCTAATTGGAAACAGTGTGAGCTAAAGTTCAGCTCTGACTACCTTTCCAAACCACTTCCCTTGCTCTCAAGGCCTGTTTTAGACAGAAGATCTACTCCCTCTAAATTTCTTCATATGGCAAAGGGAAGAGGTGCTTCTAGCAGATCTAGATGGTGGTCCTCAATTTTATTCACAACTATTTTGAAATAATGTTAGACTTATGAAGAGTTGCAAAGATAGCAGAGTGTCCATATACCTTTATCTTACTTTCCCCAAGTTAATATCTTACATAAACATAGTATTAAAGACATTATTATTATAAAAATATAAATTTTTATCCAAGCTGGATTGTTTCAGTGAAAGCATTTGTAGGGAGATCACTGTTCTCACAGCTGACAGCAGGAGCTCATCTAACACACCACTATTCCACAGTGACAATGTAGCTTTGAACTCCTGAAGATCTTCTGGTTGTAGCTAAGTGGGATGGAGAGAGGAGACAAGGGTTTACCCTTGGATTTACCACAGGGAATAAAACTTTAATGAAGTTCTGAGGAAGGGTAGCAACTGGCTGAAGGAGGAAGATGGAAAGGAACTGGGACCCTAAGGGATAGACATGGGGAGGCAGGCAAAGACAGTCTTTTTCCCCTAGACATCTCAGCTCCCTGAAGGAGTGAAAGTACCAGCAGACCAATTCAGTGGTAGGTTATTGTGGAAAGAGACTAGCTACCTGATAGAGAGAGAGATAATGGTGTGAAGTATTTTTACAGTTTACAAACTTTTTCACAAAATGACTAAAATGCATCCAGAGCTTGCCTAACCACAGATTGGTCTTAGAGCTGCAAGTCACCTCAGAGAGGATTCAGCTCCACTCCATTGGCCAGGGGAAAACAGAATGGGTTAGAGAAGTCTGTGAGCTACTTCCCTGGCTCCACCTGCTTCTGATTTCCAATCCCATTTTGTTTCACTGAATATTTTCACTCAGATCTCCAGAGTACACAACTCAGGTGGCAAAATTCATATGTAAGGAAACAAAAATGGCACCACCTGCTCTTGATGCTATCTATTCAATTGAGACAGAAGGTTGTTGCTTTGAACTAGTCTTTTTGTTGAGGTTTTCTGAAGCAGGCTGAGAGAGAGAGAGGGAGAGTGGGGGGTGAGGGGGGAGGGAGAGAGACAGGAAATTCTGTTTGGAGCAAAGAAGAAAGAATTAGAAAACACAAGATTTTGAAATGTGGGATTTTAACTCTTACATTACTCTGAGGCCATGTGCTTGGAGGCACTGACCTGGAGGGTTTTCTAAAACCCTGATTTTTCATAGGAATTTTTCATACCTAACCATTTTCAGGTAGCTCATTGTTTTTCCCATGTTTAAAACATCCCCAAATACTTGAGTTTCATTTATCAGGTAAGTTATCAAATATATTGTCTATTTTTATGAAGAAACACTTTTTTTTCTGAGTGAAAGTATTTATGGGGTTTCTGAAAATGAGGTGAAACAAGGTCTTCCTCTAGTCTGGACTCCATGAAACATACTTGGGAGCCTCTTTCTTTCTCTCAAAAGTCAAAGTGTGGCCTTGACAGAGACTTCTCTCACATGATCTGCTAGTGGTACAAAAAGTCTGGATCCCATAAGAAGAGTGTTAGACTAGTTTCTTTTGGGTACCAAACAGCACATTCCCTGACCTTCTGCCCTCCACCAGGGAACACGGAGGCTGGGTATGACACCTGTGCCTTGGAGGGAAATGGGGGCTGGGCCCTGCATGAATGCCACCACTTAGGTGATTAGATCCAACAATGTTAGTGGCTGATGTTTAGTCAGTGGATGACCTTTCACTCTAGAGGGTTGAATTAGAGAAAGTACTACAGACAAACACAGGTTAGATGGTTTTTATTGAACCACAATTTTTTTTAAAAAATTAAATTTATTGGAGTGACATTGATTAATAACATTATGAGTTTCAGGTATACAATTCTATAACACATTGTGTGCTCACCACTCAATGTCTATCTAGTTTTCTTTTATCACTATATATTTGACCCCCTTTACCTTCTTTATACTCTCCCCGCTTCCCTTCTGGGAACCACAATACTATTGCCTATGAGTTTATTTTGTTTGTTCACTTGTTGCTTTCTGTTTTATATCCCACACGTGAGTGAAATCATATGGTGCTTGTCTTTGCTGTATGATTTATTTCACATAGCATGATATTCTCAAGATCCGTCCACATTGTTGCAAATAGCAGTATTTTATCCTTTCTAATGGCTCAGTAGCATTCCATTGTATATACGTATCACATCTTTTTTAACCAATCATCCACTGAAGGACACTTTGGTTGTTTCCATATCTTGGCTAACACAAACACTGCTGCAGCGAACACAGGAGTGCATATCTTTACAAATAAGTGTTTTCAAAATTTTCAGGTAGATAATATAGGAGGGATTGCTGGATCACATAGTAGCTCTGTTCCACAATTTCTGAGGAACCTCTATCCTGTTTTCCATAGTGGCTACATCAATTTATATTCCAACCAGCAGTGAATGAGGGTTCCTTTTCCTCCACGTTCTCTCTAAAACTTGTTATTTTTTTGTTTTATTGATAATAGTCATTCTAACAGGTGTGAGGTGATATCTCATTGTGGTTTTGATTTGCATTTCCATTATAGCTAGTGAAGTTGAGTTTCTTTTCATATATCTGTTTGGTCACTTGTATGGCTTTTTGGGAAAAGTGTTTAATCAGGTTGTCTGCCTATTTTTTTATTGAATTGGGTTTTTTTTGTCTTTAAGTTGTTGAGTCCTTTATATATTTTGTATATTAGCATCTTTTTAGAGGTATTGTTTAGTTTCTTTTGCTATTCTTAACCCATTTTTGTTAATTTTTTTGCATTGTTTAGTGCTTTTCATAATGCCAAATATGTTGTGAATATAAAAATGTGTGAATAATATGTAAGGTAAGAATGTGAGAATGTAAGATAATCTGTAGATTCTATTGGATAGTCTATAAAGAATAGATACTCTTATTTTCTCCTACAATCATAGCCTGGTTTCTTCCTTTTTTAAAAATTGCTGTTCAATTACAATTGCCCCCATCCCCCATTCCCCCCCCATCACTCTCCCCTGTCCTACCCAACCTCCCCTCCCACATTCAATCCTCCCCACCATTGTCTTTGTCCATGGATCCTTTGTACACATTCCTTGACTTGAAACTTCCCCTTCTTTCCCACATTATCCCCTTCCTCCTCCCCTCTGGTCACTGTCAGTTTATTCTTTATTTCCATGTCTCTGGTTCTATTTTGCTCACTTGTTTGTTTTGTTGATTATGTTCCACTTATAGGTGAAATTATATGGTATTTGTCTTTCACCACCTGGTTTATTTCACTTAGCATAATACTTTCCAGGTCCATCCATGCTGTCACAAAGGGTAGGAGCTCCTTCTTTCTGCTACATAGTATTCCATTGTGTACATGTACCATAGTTTTTTGATCCACTCATTTATTGCTGGAAATTTAGGCTGTTTCTACCTCTTGGCTTTGTATTAAATGCTGCTATGAACATTGGGGTACATAGGTTCTTTTGAATTAGTGTTTCAGGATTCTTAGGGTATAATGGTGTCAGGTAGTAGTCTAGTTTCATTCTTTTACATGTGGCTTTCCAATTTTTCCAATACCATCTACTGAAGAGGCTTTCCTTTCTCAATTCCGTGTTTTTGGCTCCTTTGTCAAAAATTAGTTGCCAGTACACATGTGAGTTTATTTCTGTGCTTCTGTTTCTGTGCCATTGGTCTGTGTATTTATTTTTCTTCCAATATCATACTGTTTTGATTATTGTACCTTTGCAATTTAATTTGAAGTCAGGGAACATGTTACCTCTGGCTATGTTCTTTTTTCCAAAGATTGCTTTGGCTATTTGGGGTCTTCTGTAGTTCCATAAAAAATTTGATTAAAATACCCAATAAAATGGATATAGAAGAAAAGTACCTCAAGATAATAAAACTCATACATGAGAAACCCTCAGCTAACACCACACTCAAAGATGTAAAACTGAAGGCTTCTTCTCTAAGATCAGAAACAGGACAAAGATGCCCACTCTCATCATTATTCCACATCATACTAAAAGTCCTAACCAGAGCAATCAGGCAAAAGAAAGAATTTGAATGCATCCAAACTTGGAATGAAGAAGTAAAATTATCACTGTTTGCAGATGACATGATTTTATATATAGAAAACCCTAAAGACTCCACCAAAATACTATTATAAACAATAACCAGATACAGAGATGGTGCAGGGTACAATATCAATGTGCAAAAATCCACTGCATTTTTATATACTTACAATGAAGTATCAGAAGAAGAAAATCCCATTTGCAATTGCAACAAAAGGATTTCTAGGCATAAACTTAGTGAAGGTAGTAAAGGACCTGTACAAGTACACTGAAAACCGTAAGACACTGTTGAGAGCAATTGAAGAAGACACAAAGAAATAGTAAGATATTCTGTGTTCATGGATTGGAAGAATCAACATATTAATAGTTAAAATGGCCATATTACCTAAAGCAATATACATATTTAATACAATCCCCACCAAAATCTCAATGGCATTTTTCAAAGAACTGCAAATTTTTCTTATACACAGACTCATCACACAAGTGGGAGAGGCCATCCAGCTTGGATCTCAGCTCCCAGGCTGGACTCTCACACTTGCCATGAGCTGCTTCCATCGTCTGTCAATGGAGGTGACTTGAATTGCTATTTGAGCAGACACTGCTTTTATATATATATAATATATTTTAATATATATATTTAATATATATATTTATATATAATGTATTTTTTAAAATATATTAAATATATATATTTATATATATAAAAACAAAAGTTAAAAATCTTTTATACAGAATCTCCTTGAAAAGTGTAGAAAGAAAAACTAATCATATTAGCCAATTTCATCCTCCCCCTTTTAAAAGAAAAAAGCTGGAAATGAGGTGGAGTGAGGGAGAAGGCAACTGTCCCCATTCATGATTCTTTATTTAAATAATTTCAGAATTATTAGATGCTTTAGAAGAATTATTAGATTCTTCAGTATAACTCATGCTTCTGTCTCCTTCCAGGGACCTCTTCTTAACATCTTGCTCACTGCCAACATGTGCTTAATAAAATAAGCCTTCATTTCAGATGCAAGACCCAGCTCTCTCCCTATGGTTGATTTCCTCTTCCATGAGATAATCTGTTGTTCTCCACACACAGGGATGTCTGATTTAGTTCCCATTGTTCCTATGCTTGGTCTCCCACAGCAAGCTGGTTGGATGAGAGGTTTTGAATCACTAGGCTCCCCATAAAAGTTATACCAGAAGCCTGGTTGGAGTCATTCAATTTCATCAACATATGAGCCAATGGTTTGGCCATAGAATTTAATAAAATAATTTAAGATCCTTGCACAGAGAGATACAGAGCAGAAGGAAATTCTTTTAAGGTGATAATTATGTGGAGTAAGTGCCAATGATGGGGAATGGGGTCAGTGAACCAGTCAGGCAATAGTTTTGGATTCCAATTAGGTAAAACTCTAAAGTAGTGTGATTCAGTTTTTTTGTGGTTCATTAATTGGTTCTGAGGGCATTTCCAAAAATTGAAAGAAATACAATACTTTGAAATTCAAGCAGCAGAGCTACTGCCCACCCAGGCCACTGTCATATTGTGTTGAAGCAGAGCCCACATCAGCACAAGACTAAAAAATGAGGCTATTTTCTCACACAGGCACAATGCATTATCACATCTGCCAAAACTAACTTCTAAATATCATCCAACTCACACCCTATTTAGGCTTATCTGATAATCTTTCAAATATCTTTCTATAGTTGGTTTACCAACTATTATGCTGAAATAATATGTTATGAATTACACTGAAGGCTGAATTTGTTTTAATGTATACATTTTGATGTGGGTTTTAAAACATTCCTTCTAAAAAGGACCTCAAGTTTCCAGGGCATTCAATTAATGGTCTGGAGCAAGAAGTTGATCACAAGAAGACATTTGTAGAGAAGGGTGAAAGGGTTTGAACTAAGAGACACTCAGTGGGTCTTAGTTTTATTTCAGCCCTTTCACAAGGTAGTTTTGTGATCATAGGAAGCACTGATTTCTCCTAGCCTCAGTTTTTTCCTTGGTGATGTCTAGATGTAAAAATATTACTTCATAGTGATGTCTAGATGTAAAAAAAATCTCATACATGAGGGTTCTTGGAAGAGCATAGCATGCTACACCTATGAAAGGTGATGCTGTGAACAGAAATTATGGTTAAATATAGGCACACATATAGACACATGGCTCCAGAGCTGACCTTTTATAGTATTAGTGTGGTGATGGTATCTGTGTTCTGTTATTTGTACAGATGAATAAAGCTTGTTATATAACAGCAACTAGACCTCACATCACTGGTGTCTTACTATGTGCAATAGTATTTCTCCCATAAATACTAGAGGACATATTAGTAAAAAATAAAGTGGCATCAGGTGATGAAATTTGTTTGTTGCATTTTCCCCTAAAAATTCTAGGACACTGATCACTTTAAATGGCTATGTTTGAAAACATTTTCTAAAAAGTAAACTTTTATGTAGTCCTTTTCTTCCTTATTTGCCCCAGAGCCTCTAGCTTCCCTCCCTCCTTGTGACTGCTCTGAGTCTCTTCCACAAATCTGTCTTCAGAGATCTGTCCTTCAGAGCCTGTGTGCTGTATTCTGTCCTGACCCTCTACTTGTTTGATGTGATCTTGTTCACTCCCTGGCTTCAATTAGCATCTACAAGCTGACTGTGATTTCTTCTTGTGCTCACAGTCATGGGAATGCTAAATCTATTTTTTTAACCCAAACAGAAATATCAGGGAATTGAGAACACGAATCTCTTAATCTCTCCTACTAGCTCTATACTCCTTGAGGCAGAGCTAAATGCAATTAATCTCTGTAGCCTCATGGAATCCGACAACCGCCAACCTACCTAGGGTTACCCTTCATTTCTCTCTTTGGAGTCTGACACATCAGTTCATGTTTCTGCTGTGACTATTGCTTTAAATGGGACCCTCATTCAGCAATATTTGCTGTCTCACAACTAGTGTTATGCCAAGCAACTAGTGATGGAGGTTAAGTGCACAAGCTTTGGAGCTGGAATCTTTGGGTTCAAATCCTAGCTCTGTTTTAATTAGTTATGTGAGTTTGGGCAAGTTATTTGACCTCTCAACGTCAGTTTCCTCTCATGTAAAATGTAAATAACAGTACAGGTCTAAAAAGGCTGTTATGAGAATAGATGCTAAGACATGCACACTTAAAACAATGATAAATAGTAAGTGCTCAATGTTATCAAGGTGCCAAGGGACATAACATGCCCTAGTGGATGTGTCACAGGCCCTGGACAACGCAGATGCTGACACCCTAAACTGATGCTCCAACCTTGGTGCACCTCAGAACCACTAGGGAATCAGGCAAAAACACAGCTGCCTGGGCTCCTGCCCCAGCCCCTTGGGTAATTTCAATGCCCACCGAAGTTTAACAACCACTTCTGTAGACAAAACTGGATTGATTATCTCCTTCACACACACACAAAAAACAACTTTGAAAAGCAAAGTGAAAGCAAGTCACCAGTCACGTTTTCCCCCCTAAATTCTTTTAATCAGCGTAAGCTGGCGGAGGAGTGTGAAATGAAATGATGGGCTGACTTCTCACAGGAGCAGTGTGGGAAGCAAACAGAAGTACTGCGGTGCTGCTGTGAACATCATCATTTGTGTCACTAACAATGGCAGGCAACAGCTCTATTCTTAAACACAGTGGCAATTTTGAAAGTATCTGATTAGGAACCTACATTTTAAAACCCATTTGTCATTCAAATTGTCACTGCTATAATGTATCACCCATCATCTTATATATAATGGAATTTCTTGTTGTGACTTGGTTTTGTCAAACACTGAATAATAAGCCTTAAAAAATCATGTATGTTCATTTTCTCCTTCTTAAAAGAATCTTTTCTGATGAGGGTATGTTTTAAGTTCTGTATGAAGCAACTGACAGGACTGAAGTGGGATGGGGGAAGTGTTCACTCAGCCCTGAGTAACTATTTCATGTTTGGTTAGGATCACCAGAATTCTTACCAGGTGGTGAAGATAGGCTATTTTGTTGGATACCATCACTTCTCATCCATCATCAAATTGAGGTTTGGATTCTCAGTTGGCTGTGTTCAAGGAACTCAGTTTCATCACAGAATTATGTTATTTTTTTAAAAGCACTTGTGTCTCATCATTTTCCTCTTCATTCCTAATGTCTGTGCTCTCTTCTGTTTTATTACCTTGATCAGATTTTGTCTATGATAGTTCCTTTTTGAAATTTACTCAGAGAACCAACTTGTAGCTTTGTTGATTCAATCATTTCTGTCACATCTTTGTTTTCTACTACTTTCATTTATTTATTTATTTTTATCATTTCCTTCCCTTTCTTTGGACTCATTCATTTTTTTCAACTTCTTAGTTTGATGCTTGGCTCATGTTCAATCTTTTTAGCTGCATCTCATGTTTTAATGTGAACTTTTTAATTATTGTTCAGCTCTCAACTTTTCCCCTAATTTTGTGTTGGTTTCTTGTTTGACCAATGTGTTCTTTAGAAATCTGTTCTAAAATTTCCCAACATAAATGGGTTTCACCAGTTATCTTCTTGTTACTGATTTCTAATGAAATCTTATAGTGGTCGGAGAACTTTATACTAATTCTTGTTTATTTCTTGATACTTGCTTTATGTCTAGTCTGTGGTCAAGCCTCTAATTAATGATTATATGAATTTCTTCCTGATTAAATTTTCTAACTGTGCTTTTCTAATTTTCTTTAAATTTTGTAATTATTTTTTCTGCTTAATCCATTAAAACTGAGAATAATGTGTTAAAATTCTACCGCTATAGTTGTGGATTGAGAACCCATCAATTTTAAAATTATGTATCTTAAATTTGTTGTTATTAAGTACACCTAAGTTTAAAATCATTTTATCTTACTGACAAATTATTATGTATATGATTACATGGTAGCCATTTTTATCCCTAAATATATTTGATATCAAATGAGCACTACTAGCTTTCTTTTCATTAATATTTTCCTAGCTTATTTATTTGATTGTTTATTCATTTTTGTTTTTGGCTGGCATTCTTTTGTTTTCAATCTTTATGAGTCTTCATGTTATAGGAAAAATACATGACAGACATTTTTAAATACCACATAGATGATATTTTTTTCTGAAAATAGTAGTTCTTCACATTGTTAATTCATTTTAAAATATTTTTACTTTCTTAGTTTGCATTTTTAATTTACTCCTTTTGCGCTTCACCACCTACCCCAAATACTAGTTATTTCTTTTTTTTAAATTTAATCTTTATTGTATCGTTCTCTCTTACCATTTAGTCCCCTTACACCCACCTCTCCTGGCAATCACCACACTGTTGTCCATGTCCATGAGACCTTTTCCCTTTTGCTCAATCCTTCCTCCTCTTATCTGTCATCCTGCTCTCCATCTATAAATTTTTTATTTTCCTTGTTAGTTCAGTTTATTCATTAGATTCCACATACGGTATTTGTCTTTCTCTGACTAGCTTATTTCACTTAGCATAATGTTCTCTACGTCCATCCATACTGTCACAAAGGGTAAAATTTTCTTCTTTTTTAAGGCCAAGCAGTATTCTACTGTCCAAATGTCTCATAGTTGTTTTATACACTCATCTACTGATGGGCACTTGGACACTTGGGCTGCTTCCATATCTTGATGATTATAAATAACACTGCAATGAACATAGGGGTACTTATGTTCTTTTGAATTAGTGCTTTGGGTCCCTTCGGTTATATTCCCAGAAGGGGGAGAGCTGTGTCTAAAGGCAGCTCCATTTTAAATTTTTTTAGGTATCTTCATACCACTTTCCATAGTGTTTGCACCAATTTGCATTCCCACCAACCGTGCAAAAGGGTTCGCCTTTCTCTGTATCCTCACCAGGACTTTGTTGATTTATTGATGATAGCCATTCTGACAGGTGTGAGATGATACCTCCCTGTGGTTTTAATTTGTATTGCTTTGATGATTAATGATGTTGAGCATCTTTTCATATGTCTATTGGTCATTTGTATATCCTCTTTGGAGAGGTGACTATTCATATTCTTTGCCCATTTTTAAATTGGTTTGATTTTTTGGTGTTGAGTTTTATAAGTTCTTTATAAATTTTGTATATTAACCACTTATCAGATGTATCAGCAAATATATTTTCCCATTCTATGGGTTATCTTTTTATTTGTTAATGATTTCCTTTGTTGTGCAAAACCTTTTTTAGTTTGATGTAGTCCCAGTTGTTTATTTATTATTTTGTTTGCCTTGCTTGGGGAGATATATCCAATAAAATATTGCTACAAGTAATGTCCAAGATTTTACTGCTTATGTTTTCTTCTAGAATATTTAAGGTTTTGGGTCTCACATTTAAGTCTTCGATCCATTTTGAATTTCTTCTTCAGTGTGGTGTAAGAAGGCAGTCTAGTTTCATTTTTCAGCCCATCTGTCCAATTTTCCCAACACCATTTATTGAATAAACTATCTTTAGCGAGGACAGGAAGATGGCAGCATTACTCTAGGCAGCGATTTTCTCGGCTTCTGTGAAGAGGAGGGAAACTCGCAGATCGGTGAAGAAACACAGCAAGTGGACTAGGTTACTGAATCACTTTTGAAAGCAGGACATCAAAAATTATTGTGATCACGGAAAAACCAGACCGGGGAAGCTGTGAACACCAGGATACATGAAGGAGATTGCACCACTGAATCTCACAAATATTCTACCACAGAAGTTCACACCATAATTACAGGGAATCAGAACAGATCAAATTAACAAACAAGAAAAAAAAAAAGAAGAAACACACGAACAATGAGAAAACAAAGAAACAACCCCCAATTGAAGGGAAACAAGGAAGCCTCAGGAAAAATGCTAAATGAAATAGAGGCAACTCAACTATCAGATAGTGACTTCAAAACAATGATTACGAGGAAGTTCAATGAACTCACATTGAGCTTTCAGAAATTAGAGAGAAACTACATCAATCTCACTGCAAACTATATAAACATGAAAAAGGAAATAGAAACTCTCAACAAAGGTCAAGAGGAAACGAAGAATACAATTTCTGAACCGGAGAACACAGTAGAAGGAATGAAAAGCAGGACTGATGAAGCAGAAGATAGGATTAGCGAGCTGGAGGACAAAGTAGAAAACAGCATCCAGAAAGAGCAAGAAAAGGAAAAGAGGCTCAGAAAGAATGAAGAGGGATTAAGAGAAATGCAAAACGATATGAAACATAATAATATCCGTATAATAGGGATACCAGAAGGAGAAGAAGAAGAGCAAGGGATAGAAAGCTTTTTGAAAAAGTAATGATGGAAAACTTCCCTAATTTGATGAGAGAAAAAGTCACACAAATCCAGGAAACACAGAGAGTCCCAATCAAGAGGAACTCAAAGAGGCCCACCTCAAGACACATCATAATTAAAATGGCAAAATTTCAAGACAAAGAGAGAATCTTAAAGGCAGCAAGGGAGAAAAAGGAAGTAACATACAATGGAGCCCCAATAAGGCTAACAGCTGACTTCTCAATGGAAACACTTCAAGCCAGAAGAGAATAGCAAGAAATACTTCAGGTAATGAGAACCAGAGGTCTGCAAAAAAGGCTACTATATCCAGGAAGGCTCTTGATCAAGATAGAAGGCCAAATAAGAAGCTTCCCAGAAAAAAAAAAGTCTAAAAGAATACACCTTCACCAAACCAGCTCTGCAAGAGATCTTAAAGGGACTGCTTTAAGGAAGGGAAGGAAAAGAGAGAGAGAGAGAGAGAGAGAGAGAGAGAGAGGAACACACATACATAAAAGAAAATGAATAAGTACATATCAATAATAACCTTAAACATAAATGCATTAAATGCTCCAATCAAAAGTCACAGAATAGCTGAATAAATAAGAAAAAATGACCCACATATCTGCTGTCTACAAGAGACCCACCTCAGGATAAAAGACCTACACAGGCTGAAAGTGAAGGGCTGGAAACAAATCTTCCAAGCAAATGGACAGGAAAAAAAGCCGGCGTAGCAATACTCATATCAGACAAAACAGACTTCCAAAAAAGGTCCATAAGGATAGACCCAGAAGGTCACTTCATAATACTCAAGGGAAGAATCCATCGAGAAGACATAAATATTGTAAATATATATGCACCCAACATAGGAGCACCGAAATACATAAAGAAAATCTTAGAGGACTCCAAGAAAGACATGGACAGCAACACAATTATAGTGGGAGATTTTAACACCCCACTATCAAAAATGGACAGATCTTCTAAACAAAATATCAACAAAGATATTGTGGCATTGAACAATACCCTTGAGGAAATGGACTTTACTGATATATACAGAGCCCTCCATCCAAAAGAAGCTAAATATACATTCTTTTCAAATGTACACGGAACATTCTCAAAGATAGACCACATGATAGGACACAAAACAAGCCTCAACAATTTCAACAAAATTGAAATCATACCAAGCATTTTCTCAGACCACAAGGGACTGAAGCTAGAAACCAACCCCAAGGAAAAAAGCCCAAAACACTCAAAATCATGGAGATTAAATAGCATGCTATTAAGTAATGAATGGGTCAAGAATGATATTAGGGAAGAAATCAAAAGGTTTCTGGAAACAAATGAAAACGAACTCACAACAACCCAAAACTTATGGGACACAGTGAAGGCAGTCCTGAGAGGGAAGTTCATAGCGATACAGGCCCACCTAAAAAAGTTAGAAACATTTCAAACAAACAACCTAAATCTACATCTACAAGAACTCGAGGAACAACAACAAAGACAGCCCAGAGCAAGCAGAAGGAAGGAAATCACCAAGATCAGAGGAGAATTAAATGACATAGAGACTGAAAGCACAATTCTAAGGATCAATGAATCCAAGAGATGGTTCCTTGAAAAGATAAACAAAATCGACAAGCCTTTAAGCAGACTCATCAAGAAAAAAAGAGAGAGGACCCAAATAAACACAATCAGAAATGAAGGAGGAGAGATTACAACTGATACCACAGAAATACAAAGGAGTGTAAGAAATTACTATGAAGAACTATATGCCAAGAAATTTGAAAACCTAGGTGAAATGGACAAATTTCTAGAAAAATATAATCTTCCAAAACTCAATGAAAAAGAAGCAGAAAGCCTGAACAAACCAATAACAGCAAAAGAAATTGAGGCAGTAATCAAAAAACTCCAAACACACAAAAGCCCTGGACCAGATGGTTTCACAGGAGAATTCTACAAAGCATTTAAGGAAGAGCTAACCCCTATCCTTCACAGACTATTCCAAAAAATCCAAAAAGATGGGAGACTCCCAAACTCTTTTTATGAGGCCAACATCATCATAATTCCAAAACCAAATAAAGACACAACAAAGAAAGAAAACATCAGTCCAATATCACTGATGAACAATGAGGCTAAAATCCTCAACAAAATTCTGGTAAACCGCATCCAACAATACATTAAAAAGATCATGCACCATGACCAAGTGGGATTCATTCCAGGGATGCAAGGATGGTACAATATTTGCAAATCAGTAAATGTAATACATCACATAAACAAAAGCAAAGACAAAAACCACATGATCATATCAATAGATGCAGAGAAAGCATTTGCTAAGGTACAGCACCCCTTTATGATAAAAACATTCAGCAAAGTGGGAATAGAGAGAGCATTCCTCAACATAATAAAGGCCATATATGACAGACCTTCAGCCAACATCATACTCAATGGGCAAAAATTAAAATCTTTTCCACTAAGATCAGGAACAAGACAAGGCTGTCCACTTTCACCACTTCTGTTCAATATAGTACTGGAAGTTTTAGCCAGAGCAATCAGACAAGAAATAGAAATAAAAAGCATCCAAATCGGAAAGGAGGAAACAAAACTGTCACTGTTTGCAGATGACATGATAGTATACATAGAAAATCCTATAGACTTGGGCAAAAAACTGCTTGACCTAATAAATGAATTTGGCAAAACAGTGGGATAAAAAGTGAATATCCAGAAATCAAAGGTATTTCTGTATACCAACAATGAAACAGCAGAAACAGAGATCAAGGAAAAAATCCCATTTGAAATAGCAAAAAGAAAAATAAAATATCTAGGAATAAACCTAACCAAAGAGGTAAAAGACCTGTATTCAGAAAACTATATAACACTCAGGAAAGAAATCATGGAAGACACAAACAAATGGAAACATATACCGTGTTCATGGATTGGAAGAATTAATATCATCAAAATGTCCATACTACCCAAAGCAATTTACACATTCAATGCAATTCCTATTAAAGTACCAATGGCATATTTCACAGACATAGGACAAACACTTCAAAAATTTATATGGAATTATAAACGACCCCAAATAGCTGCTGCAATTTTGAGAAAGAAGAGTAAAGTAGGAGGGATCACAATACTCTACACTAAACTATACTACAAGGCCACTGTAATCAAAACAGCCTGGCACTGGATTAAAAACATGCACATAGACCAAAGGAACAGAACAGAGAGCCCAGAAATAAGCCCAAGTCTCTATGTTCAATTAATATTTGACAAAGGAGGCAGCAACATAAAATGGAGTAAAAATAGCCTCTTCAACAAATGGTGTTGGGAGAACTGGACAGCCACGTGCAAAAAAAATGAAACTTGAGCACCAACTTACACCATATACAAAAATAAATTCAAGGTGGATAAAAGACTTAAATATAAAACATGACACCATTAAAGTCCTAGAGGAGAACGTAGGTAGGAAAATCTCAGATATTTCATGAAGAAACTTTTTTACTGACTTGTCCCTTAGAGCAAGGGACATAAAGGAAAGAATAAACAAATGGGACCTCATCACAATTAAAAGCTCCTGCACAGCTAAAGAAAACAGTATCAAAATTAAAAGAGAACCAACTGTATGGGAAAACATATTTGCCAATGATACCTCACACAAGGGTTTAATCTCCAAAATATATAAAGAACTTACAGGACTGCACTCTAAGAAGACAAGGAATCCAATTAAAAAGTGGGCAAAGGACTTGAACAGACACTTCTCCAAGGAGGACATACAGAAAATCCAAAGACACATGAAACGATGTTCAATATGGCTAGGTATCAGAGAGATGCAAATTAAAACCACAATGAGATACCACTTCACACCAATCAGAATGGCCAGCATAAACAAAGCAACAAACAAGTGTTGGAGAGGTTGTGGAGAAAAAGGGGTCCCTAGTGCACTGTTGGTGGGACTGCAGACTGGTACAACCACTATGGAAAGCAGTATGGAACTTCCTCAGAAAACTAAAAATGGATCTGCCTTTTGACCCTGCAATTCCACTGCTGGGACTCTATCCTAAGAAAACTAAAACACCAATCCAAAAGAACCTATGAACCCCAATGTTCATAGCAGCACAATTTACAATAGCTAGATGCTGGAAGCAACCAAGATGCCCATCAGTAAATGAATGGATCAAAGAACTATGGTACATTTACACAATGGAATTCTATGCAGCAGAAAGAAAGAAGGAGCTCCTACCCTATGCAACAGCGTGGATGGAGCTGGAAAACATCATGCTAAGAGAAACAAGCCAGGCAGTGAAAGACAAATACCATATGATCTCGCCTTTAACAGGAACCTAAATAACAAAACAAAGAAACAAACAAAATGTAACCCAAGACACTGAAATAGAGGACAGGCTGACAGTGACCACAGGGGAGAGTAGAGGGAATTTCAGGGGACAGTGGGAAGGGTTCACAGGAACAAACTTGAAGGACACATGGTCATAAACTAAGGGGAGGATGGTAATGGGAGGGAAGTGGGGAGGGGTGGGAGGGGGGACTAGATTGGGAGTAAAAAGGAGAAAACTGTATTTGAACAATGATTAAAAAAATAAAAAATATGTTAATAAAAAATAAAATAAAAAACAAACAAACAAAAACTATCTTTAGCCCATTGTATGTGCTTGTTTCCTCTGTCTAATATTAATTGACTACAAAGGTACGGGTTTATATCAGGGATCTCTATACTGTTCCATTGATCTATGTGTCTGTTTTTATGACAGTACCATGCTGTTTTGATTACTATTGCCTTATAGTATAGTTTCATATCAGGTAGTGTGATTTCTCTAGCTTTGTTCTTCTCAGTATCATTGTTGCTATGTGAGGCCTTTTGTGGTTCCATATATGTTTTTGAAATATTTGTTTTAGTTCTGTGAACTACGTCATTGGACACTTGAATAGAATTGTGTTGGATCTATAGATTGCTTTGGGTAGTATGGACATTTTAATGATGTTAATTCCTCCTGTCCATGAACATGGTATGTGCTTCCACTTACTTGTATCTTCTTCAATTTCTTTCTTCACTGTCTTATGATTTTCTGGGTATAGATCTTTTACATCCTTGGTTAGGTTTATTCCTAAGTATTATTACTTACGTATTATTATTTTTGTAGCAATTGTGAATGGGATTGTTTTCTTAATTTCCCTTTCCATTGGTTCATTATTGGTATATAAGAATGCAACTGATTTCTGAAAATTAGTTTTGTGTCTTGCTACTTTACTCAATTGATTTATCAGTTCTAGTAGTTTCTTGGTGGTATCTTTGGAGTTCTCTATGTAAAAAATCATGTCATCTGCAAATAATTACAATTTTATTTCTTCCTTTCCATTTCAGATGCCTTTTATTTCTTCTTGTCTGATTGCTGTGGCTTGTCTGATTCCAGTACTATGTTGAATAAGAGAGTTGAAAGCAAACGTCCTTGCTTGTTTGTGATCTTAAGAGAAGCACTTGTAATTTTTGCCCATTAAGTGTGATACTAGCAGTGGGTTTGTCATATAAGGCCCTTATATAAGTATGTTTAGGTATGTTCCCTCTAATCCCACTTTGCTGAGAGTGTTTATTATAAATGGGTGCCAGAACTTATCAAATGTTTTTCTGCATCTATGAATATGAAAATGTGGTTTTTATTCTTCATTTTGCTTTTGTGGTGAATCAATTTTGTTGATTTGTGCTTGTTGTGCCATCCTTGCATTCCCAGAATAAATTCCACATGATCATGGCATATGATCTTTTGGATGCATTGCTTTATTTGGTCCACTAATATTTTGTTGAGAATTTTAATGTCTATGCTCATCAGAGACATTGGCGTATAATTTTCTTTGTAGTATCTTAGTCTGGTTTTGGAATTAGGATAATGCTGGCCTCATAAAATGAATTTGGGAGTCTTCTCTCCTCTTGAATCTTATGAAATTTGAGAAGGAGAGGTGTTAGGTCTCTTCAGAATATTTAGTAAAATTCACCTGTCTTCACAAGGCTTTTGGTCCATCTGGTCCAGGACTTTTGTTTGTTGGGAGGTTTTTTTTTGTTTGTTTGTTTTTTATTACTGCTTCAATTTTGCTAGGTATAACATGTCTATTCAGATTCTCTGCTTTTTCCCGATTTAATTTTGGAATATTGTGTTTCTAGAAATTTACGCATTTCATCCATGTTGTCCAGTTTGTTGGCATATAGCTGTTCATCATATTTTCTTACAATCCCTTGTATATTTTTGGTGTCAGTTGTTATTTCTCTTCTTTCATTTCTGGTTTTATTTATTTGGGTCCTCTTTTTTTTCTGGTTAAAGGTTTGTGAATCTTGTTATCTTTTCAAAGAACAAGTTCTTGGATTCATTGACCTTTTATATCATTTTTTAAGACTCTATTTCATTTATTTCTGCTCTGAGCTTTGTTAGTTCCTTCCTTCTACTCACTTTAGGCTTTGATTGTTGTTCTTTTTCAAGTTCCTTTAAATATAAAGTTAGATGTTTATTTGAGCTTTTTCTTGTTTTTTTTTTTTTTTTTTTGAGATAGGACTATAATCTGTGTCCCACAGATTATGGATTGTGTGTCCTCATTTTCATTTGTTTGAAGGTATCTTTTGATTTCTTCCTTGATTTTGTTGACCCATTCATTGTATAACAACATGCAATTTAGCTTCCATGTCTTTGTGTGTTTTTCGGTGATCTTGTTACAGATTTCTAGTTTCTAGATGCTTGATGTGTTTTCAATCTTCTTAAATAACATGTGGTCTCTCCTAGGAAACTTTCCATGTGCACCTGAAAAGTGTGAACATTCTGCTGTTTTGGGGTGAAATGTTCTGAAGATATCAATTAAATCCACTTAATCTAGTGTATCATTTAAGGCAGATGTCTCCTTGTTGATTTTCTGTCTGGAAGAAGTCAAAGTGGTGTTAAAATCCTCAACTATGACTGTATTTCTACTGATCTCTCCCTTTATGTCCATCAATATTTGCTTTACATATTAGGTGCTCCTATGCTGGATGCACAAATATTTACTAGGGTTATATCCTCTTGTTGGATTGTTCCCCTTATCATTTTATAGTGTCATTTTTTGCCTCTTACTATGGCCTTAGTTTTAAAGTCTATTTTGTTGTGCAAAAGTACTGCTAACCCAGCTTTTTTTTTCTTTTCCATTAGCATAAAATATCTTTTTCCAAACCTTTACTTTTAGTGTGTGTGTATCTTTTGATCTGAGATGTTTCTCTTGGAGGCAGGATATATATATGCGTCTTGTATTCTTAATCATTCAACTACCTCATGTCTTTTGGTTGGAATATTTAAGCCATTTACATTTAAGGTGATTATTGATAGATACGTTTTTAGTGCCATTTTGTTGGTAGACTATTTTCCTCTATTTGTTTTTCTTTCTCTTTCTTCTCCTTCTTAAAGCAAGCCCTTTAACATTTGCTGAAGTACTGGTTTAGTGTTTACAAACTCCTTTATCTTTTTCTTGTCTGGAAAGCTCCTTATTTCTCCTTCAATTTTAAACAGTAGCCTTGCTGTGTAAAGTCAGCCTGGTTGTAGGTCCTTGCTTTTTATCACCTTGATATTTCACGCTATTATCTTCTGTCCTGAAACATTTCTGTTGAGAAATTGGATGGCACTCTAATTGATGCTCCCTTGTATATAACTACCTGCTTTTCTCTTATGGCTTTTAGAATTATTATTTTTTTTTGTCTCTAAGCCTTGTCATTTTTATAATGATGTGTCTTGGTGTAGACCTCTTTGGGTCCAGATTGTTTGGGACTGTCTGAGCTTCCTGGACTTGTGTGTCTTTTCCCTTCACCCAATTAGGGAAGTTTTCAGTTATTGATTCTTCAAATAAGTTCTTGATCCCTTGTTTGCTCTCTTCTCCTACTGGTATTCCCATGATGCAGATGTTGTTATGCTTCATGTTGTTTAAAATGTTTCTTAAGCTTTATTATTTTTTAAATTTTGTTTTCTTTTTCCTGCTCTGCCTGGCTATTTTTTTCTACATTGTCTTCCAAATCACTGATTCAATCCTCTGCTTCATTTAACCTACTGTTTATTCCTTCCAGTGTATTATTTATTTCAGATATTGCATTCTTTTTTTCTGACAGGCCCTTTTTTATGGTTTCTATGCCTTTTTATGCTGTTGGGTATCCTTATAATAATTACTCTAAACTCTCTGATAAACTGCTTTCCTCCATTTCATTTACTTCTTCTGGAAAATTCTCTTTTTCTTTCTTTTGGGGCCCGTCTCTTTGTCTTCTCATTTTGGCTGCTCCTTTGTGTTTGTTTCTATGTATTTAAAGCTGCAAAGACTCTGGTATAGGCCTTTGTTAGATGCCACCTGTTACTGGCCCTGGTCAACCTGTTTGGTACTCTCAGCAATCCATAGCATGTGGCTCCCTCTGCTCAACCATTTTGTGTGAAGAAAGAATCAGCCTGAACACCAAGGCTGGCTTTTATCAGCATTTGGCCCTGGGGACAATTATATGAAGTCTCATAGAGCTCCCAGAGATCTGTGTCCTTAAATAAATCAATTATAGCCTCAAACTGTAATTGGCTGTGAAGCTTAAGCTCCACAGGGTGGAGTAGAGTAATTCCTATGGGTCAGACCATTGCTTCCCCTCAGGTTGATGCCACTTGGAGAGGAGTGATGTACTTGAGAAAGATGGCTTCTGAAGTATGGTGAATAACTCAACACACAGATCCTGGCAGCTGTTCCTTCAGGTCTCTCCCCAGAGCCACCAACCCAACTTTCCTCAAGCATCTCTAGTTCACTCTATCCTCCCTCTGCCAGAGCCCAGGGTAATTTGCTGCAAATTAAATTTTATGCATTGGCCTTTAAGAGGCTCTTTGAGTATCCAGCCATCTCTCCCTGGCATACAGAAACCCTGCTCCTTTTCACAGCTGGATGTTATTTGGGTTCCTTTCCAGCTCTGGTGCTGTAGGCTGGGGAGCCCAGCTTGGGGTTTATAACCCACACTTCTCAGGAGCCCTCCAGCCACTGAAATATCCTTCTGGATCTTCAGCTGCCACCATGGGAATCCAGCCAGCACTGTTGCAACTCCTCTGCACTCCCTACCAGTCACGTTGTGATTAAATGGGTTCTTCTGTCTGCCCATGGTAGTAAGGCTTCTCTCCAGCTTGTGTTCAATTGGTTATTCAGGATGATTTCTCTACAATTTAATTGTAATTCTAGATTGGTGTGGAAAGGGGTTAGTGTAACTTCCACTTATTCCTCCACCATCTTGGATCTCCTAGTTATTTCTATTGGTTTAGTTTAGTTTTGTTTTTTTAATTCCTCACCAACATGCACAGGGTTGAAAGTTTTCTATTCTATAGCTTTTCTTTTAAAAAAATTATAACACAACTTTTTGTTAAAATATTTAAGGCTTACAAAAGTTTCAAAAATAGTATAAAGAATCCCCACATTCCTTCTCTTTACTCAGGTTCTCTAAATAATAATATCTCACACAACCACAGTACAATGATCAAACACAGACTATTAATATGGATACAATTTATTATTAACTAGTCTGCAGATCTTATTCAAAATTCACCAATTGTCTCACTATCCTTTTTTTGGTTGAGAATCCAATCCAGATCACACAATGCATTTAGTAGTCATGTCTCCAACTTGAGAAAGTGCCTCAGTCTTTATCTTCTGTTGTAGAATTTGACATCTCTGAAGCATATTAGTTTGGTGTTTTATAGACTGTCCCTCACTTTGCTTGTTTAATGTTTCCTTGTGATTAAATTCAAGTTATGAGTATCACTTCTCTGGTATTGTTGCCAAAAATATATTAATGCCTCCTGTTGGAAAACTGGAGGTATTCCCATTTCAATGTGCATCTTCCTCCAGATATGCTAATTACATCCTGTTCTTCTATCCCATATCTCCTAATTCACACACAGGAGAAGACTCAGAACCAGTCAGCCTACTGACCTTCAAGTCCTGGACCATGATGGTCAACAGGCTAAAGAGAAGGTCCCCTTAATAGTTGAATGTGAGGACTCGTGGGAACTAGTCTGAAGAACATATAATTTGAGACTATCTCTAACACTACTTAGAAAGAAACATGATTTATTTAATTCCCTTTAAAGTCTAAGATTTTGATGATGTGCTTACTTCTTGACATTAATGTCATATTCTAAACTGTTATTTTCAAAATCAATTAAAAGTTTGAGAGAGAAGCCTTATTTAATAAATAGGAGCTAAGGAGCAAGTCAGGAATGCTCCTTTATAGCAGTCTTACCTGAATTTATTTGAGGCAGAGAACACATTTGGCTTTGCTGAGTATCTGATTAAATCTTTAAAATAATGCTGAGAAGTCATGTGGGGAAATAGACCTATAGAACAAAAGCAATGATTCTCCAAGAGCCTCAGGACAAAGTCAAACAGAAATCAAGCTTGGGATCGCTAACTTCTGATTTGCAATCTAACTACTTGAACACATCCACTTTTAACAAGCCAACAGTCTAGTGCTTGATATAGAACAACATTGTCTGTGAGTAACATCTATATATTCCCTTGAGTATTAAAAGAGACTAAAAAGTAGTCAACGTTATAGATTATAAAAGTAAATATTTGGAAAAGTGATCTTTATTCAGCACATTTACTGAGCAACTGCTTGCACATGATTATCTATAAAATTCCACTATTATTGCTCTTCTGCTTCTGCAATCACCCTAAAATTTCAGAGCACTTTGTGTGCATCTAAGTCCAACAATTCATTTTACAGATGAGTAAAAAGAGTCTTCAAAATGTGAAGTGACTTGCCCGCATTGTGCAGAGTTGATGACAGAAACAAAAGGGGAAACCAGATCAAAACTTTTTATTTCATTTTCTTTATGGCTTATGTATTTTCTTTTTCATTGATTTTCTACTACTAATTTCTTTTATTCTACTTACTTGGGGTTGAATTTGCTCTTCTATTTAAATGTCTTAGCATGGAAACTTAGATCATTGATTTATAGCTGTTTTCTTATCTAACATAACCATTTATTTATTTAGTTTTAATTATTTTATTGTTATTCAAATACAGTTGTCTGCATGTACCCCTTCCTCTTCCCACGGACCCCAGTCATTCTCACCTTTCTCCCCTGACTCCACCCCTCTTGGTTTTTGTCCATGTGTCCTTTATAGTTGTTCCTGAAAACCCTTTCCCCTTTTCCTTCCACTCCCCGCCCCCACCTCTCCTCTGGTTACTGTCAGATTGTTCTTAATTGCAATGTCTCTGGTTATATTTTGCTTGCTTGTTTGTTTTGATTAGGTTCCACTTAAACGTGAGATTATATGGTATTTTTCTTTTATCATCTGGCTTATTTCACTTAGCATAATGCTCTCCAGTTCCATCCATGCTATTGCAAAGGGTGGGAGCTCCTTCTTTCTTTCTGCTGGGTAGTATTTCATTGTGTAAATGTACCATAGTTTTTGATCCACTCATTACTGATGGGCACTTAGGCAATTCAACTGCTGGGATTAAATTCCAAGAACCCTGAAACTCCAATCCAAAAGAAACTATGCACCCCAGTGTTCATAGCAGCACAAGTTACAATAGCCAAGAGCTGGAAGCACCCTAAGTAACATAACCATTTAGAATTATACATTTTCTTTCAAACACTCTAGCTGGGTCTCTTAGATTTTGGTGTTTTATCTTTCATTCAGTTCATTTACTTTTGTCAAGTGATGGTTCTTTGCACCAACCCATCACCAAGAGGGAACCTCTAATTTTGGGTGTAGTGAAGAAGGAAATTTTATTCAGTGCCAACATCTCAATTGTTTTACAGCATGATTGTGAAAAAAAGCACAGCTATGGACAGCTCAAAAGTGTTATAGCACAATTACGAAGCAGATGGTGCAAGGCTGCCCTAGGGCAAGGTGGGTCTGTGGTGAGGCCCCTCTGGCTAGACAGCACTGTTTCACTCTGGTCCAGTGAGATGCTTTCTGTGTTTTCTTTTTGATGGGGGAAACAGCCTTTATTTTATTTTATTTTATTTTATTTTATTTTATTTTATTTTATTTTATTTTATTTTATTTTATTTTATTTTTTATTATTATTTTATTTATTTATTTATTTTTATTTTATTACTTTAATTGTTGTTCAAGTACAGTTTTCTGCCTTTTCTCCCATCCCAGCCCACTCCGCCAGCACTCCCCACCTCCCTCCCATTTGTACCTGCCCTTGTTATTGTCCACGTGTCCTTTATACTTGTTCCTGCACACTCTTCTGCCTTTTCCTGTGAAATTCCATGCCCCTCTCTGCTCTAGTTTTTTATGGAGAATGAAGGTGTGCTTTCCCAGCCAGATGGGAGCTGACTTATACAAAGTACTCACCTTAGTCCCTGACAGATCCATCCTCATGCAAATGAAGACTACAAAATAAACTTAAAAAATGGGACCACTGTAATAACATAATCAATAAATATATTTAAAAAATCAATAGTTTTATATGTATGTATACATTTTTGTATTTGTCAACTATAATCGATGTTCAGAATTATTTTGTTTCAGGTGTACAGCATAATGGTTAGACATTTACACAGTGATTATCCCCATAACTCTAGTGCCCACCTGGCACCAGACATAGTTATCAGAATATTATTATTGACTATATTCCCTATGCTGTACTTTACATACCTGTGACTATTTTGTAACTGTCAATTTGTGCTTCTTAATCTTTTACCCCTTATTACCCAACCCCCTTCCCATCTGGCAAACATCAGTTTGTTCTCTGTAACTACGAGCCCTTTTTTTGTTCATCCATTTATTTTCTTCTTTAGGTTCACAATATAGGGGAAATCATATGGTATTTGTCTTTCTTTGCCTGACTTATTTCACTTAGCATAATACCCGCTAGGTCCATCCATGTTTTCAAAAATGGTAAGATTTCATTCTTTTTTGTGGCTGAGTAATAAGGGTGAAGCCAAGTGGGGGGGGGGCAAATAGGGATTTGTAATGGGGTCCAGAAGAGCTTGGAGATAACTGAATCCACACCACAGGGCCACACTTGCCCGGAATGCTTGCAGCTGTGGCCAATTGTGTGAGGAGCTGGAAATGGAGCTGCAGAAGAAGATTGGCACTGGGATTTAAATCCAGGCAAGGCAGCAATTTGACTACTCTTTTTGGGACCATGGGTCTTTTTGGTGACCATGTGGCTTTTGGAAGTATGCTCCCTTTTTGCCATGTGGATGGTGCTGGGAGCCTGAATCATACATAGACTTCTACTTCTTTCCTGTGATACAGTACCCTGGACTAGGCAGATGGAGAAGGAAGGACTGTGTGTGTTTGTGGGTATTCCAAAGAACTTAAGTCTGTATAACTTTTACATAAATAATAATTCCTTTCCTTTTCACTGATCTCTGGTATTGAGAGACATCTTTCCTCTGGTGGCAGGCAAAGCAAACCTAGTATAGGAGAGGAACCACCAGAACCACCAGAGAAAAAGGGGGGTCTTTTATATCATTCAGCCCCAGCCCCCAGTCTGTTCTGTAACAGCTTTTGGTGATCCAGATGGGACGATAATTGCCTGTGGCAGACTGATCCCCTCAGGTGTGAGAGAGTGAGACTTCAGAATTTTTCCCAGTCTCGGAGAATTTCTCTGCACTCCTCCTGAGGGCCTCAGCCACCTAATCACGCTCAGAAATGTGAAAAGGAAATGAAATGGGGAAGGGAGCAGAGGAGTGAAATGCTTTAGTTGAACACTTCTTTCTAAACACTGTTTTGGAATAATGAAGTTGTGGATAATGGTTTGGTTAGTATGCTGCTTTCCAGGTTGCCCCTGTCTGCTCACTCACAGTTTTGATAAGCCCAGGTGGCACTATGGGAACCTGTATGCAGGTTTGGGGAGAAGCAAACCCCTAGGCTCTGTAAGCCGAGCCTGCATGTATGTTGGGGATGGGACAGCAAGCCACATGGGTGCACTGCCATTTTGGGTAAAATGGAAGATAAGCCACGTGAGTGCCCCATCACGGAGGTCAGAGCATGCATGGGCATCACCATCTTGGACAACCCAGCGTGCATGAGCACCACCATCTTAGAACTGGGCAAGGTGGTGGGCTAAGAGTTCTCTTCAGGTCATAGGCTGTGTGTTGCTGCTGTGTGGGCACTTCACCAGTCAGGTTCTCTGTGCAACTGGTTCTGATAGGAAGGGCTCTGGTTCTGAAGGTAATGAACTGGGGTCAAAGGGTGACCATCTGATTTATAGAGTGTTTGCAAAGTCTAAGCTTCAGAAAGCTGCAGGATGTCTCTGCAAATCTAGGAACTTTTAGTGGAAGATACATATAGTGCTAGGGAGTTTTGGCTGCCAGATACTGAGTTTAAGTATAGTCCTTCCCAGTGTGGGGAAGGAACAGGGATTAAAAATGAATTATGGTTAAATCTGAATGGAAAAAACTATATAAGAAAGATTGTGAAAGTTTTAAACCTAGAAAAGGAAACCTCAACTACTCATTTTCTGGTTTTATGGGAATGTGGTTTCAATTTGGTTCTACTTCTGATCAGGAATCCTCTGTACCTGAAGACCTAGTTAAGGTCACCTGTAACTGGTTGGGGAGAGAATGCCTTTGCTGCTCAGGACCCAGGAAGTGTCATTCAGGGCTGATGAGTGCTTCAGCCTGAGGCAAAGGAGCAAGTCTCTGCCATTGAGACCAGATCTGAAAGGAGCAAGTCTCTGCTATTGGTTTTGTTTCTGATCAGAAATTCTCTGTATCTGAAGACCTGTTTAAGGTCACCTGTAAGACCTAGGAAAGGTCATCTGTAACCAGTTGGGGAGAATGCCTTTGCCACTCAGGACCCAGGAAGGGTCATTCAGAGCTGATGAGTGTTTCAGCCTGAGGCAAAGGAGTATGTGTCTGCCAATGAGACCCGGCCTGAAAGAGCATGTCTCTGCGGAGGCACCAGTGGACGCACTGGTACAAGAGAATGCCTCTATCTTTGTACCATTCTGTTTTTCTCTGTATCTGCTCTGAAAATGAAATTGAGGATTCCAGGGAAAATTAAAACTTCACACCCTATAGGAAAATAAACAAGGGAAAGTGTAAGATTTGTAAATGAAAGAAGGTATATAAAAAGATATCAGAAGAAAAAGGATTTTCCTTCACACTTGATATTTTTCTCCTTACCTGATCCCTCCAAAATTTGTCATTACATAAGGTTTCTTTGCATAAATCCATTAAGACCAGTCATTAATGGTGATTTGTTAATTGAAATTTTAACTGGAATTTCACACTTGAAGGAGGTGTATCTGGGTTCTGGTCATCACCAGAAAGCCCTGAGGAACTGGGATTGACTTGCAAAACTAGCGAGAACCCACAAGAAAAGCCTAGTACCTTGGTTGGTTGTGCAGTTCATAGCAGTCTTTCCAGGGAAGGAATGAAGGTTGCTTTCCTGAAAGATGGCCAAAAAGGAACCTGTAGGCACAATGGAAGCCTCAAGGATTTGAGTGAAACAACTGGTGCAGGCAAAGCCAGATGGCAGATGTGTGGCTCTGTTTCTGTGCCCTGAGGGGCAGACTGAAAAAAGTCAACCTAAGTGCTCTCTGTATGAATTCCAGTAAAGCAGATTAAAGATCATAGGTGGTCCAGGCTGCTCTTAGTGTATTTATGTAAACAAACAGTAAAAATTAAAAGCTGGACTGAAAGTAGTCCCTTTGATAACAATGAGGGTGATCTTAGGAAGAAATATTATGGTTCGAGGAAAATCACAATACTCAGTATTGGACATCAGAAATGGCACAACTAACTGTCTTGAAAGTTTGTTTTCAATTTACAGGCACTAAAGACCTGTCAAATTGCCACTGTTAGATATCATTGTAGCAAGGGACTTGTAACAAGATGTCTTCCCAAAAGACAGTCTCACAGGGACAGAGACTGGCTTGGGAATTTTGTGTTCTTCTGTTTTTTTTGTAGGGCGTATGTCTTGGACCTCATTATCTGAGTGACTGGTCGCAATATAGGCTCACTTAAGAAGCTCACCCTCATCATCACCCCCTAAGACTCAGCGGTTTGACTGAACTAAGTGGTTGGGTTGGGGAAGTCTGTGGGCTTCATTTTAGAACTGATTTTCCCTTTTCTGTCCTAAAGGCTTATACAGAAAGGGCCCAGAAATCTGAAAGGAGGGAAATCCTAATATATACCCCTCAGCCCGAGTGAAGTACAGTGGGCCACAAGGGTTTTGGTTAGGTGTAGCATGCCTTGCACACCTTCCTCCAGATAAGCCATTCTTTAACTAAGTCCCTGCCTTTGTCATTTAGTGGTTATGATTTAATTGTGCTTCCAACTCTCTTTCCAAATCTGTCACTTCCAGGATATGACCAGGATGCCAACTGTCCAGTAATGTCAGGTTTTGGACACCAAGCCTGCAACTTCCTGGTGACAGCCAACTGACCTGGATTCTGTAAGATCCTTCCCCTTACAGGAAGGACTCCCTCCATGCTGCAACCTCCCCCTGCTTTCAGGGCACCCCTGACCCAAGAGTAGGTAGGATGACGTCCATGTCTAGCCAGTAGTTGCAAGAAGATGAGACCTTCGTCCACTGTCCGTTATATCATTATAAAGGGGCTGTATATCTGAAAGGAGGGATTTGTAACAGGGTGCAGCCAAGAGGGGAGCCCCAAATAGGGATTTGTAATGGGGTCCAGAAGAGCTTAGAGATAATTGGCTCCACACCACAGGGCCACACCTGCCCAGAATGCTGGCAGCTGTGGCCAATTGTGGGAGGAGTTGGAAATGAGGCTACAGAAGAAGATTGGCGCTGGGATTTAAACGAAGTCAAGGCAGCCATTTGGCTTCTCTCTTTTGGGGACCACACATCTGTTTAGGACCATGAGGCTTTGGTGTCTTGGTTGGGACCACACGACTTGGGTGAGAGTCAGGACCATGCAGCTTTGGAAGTGTTCCCTTTTGCCATGTGGAGGGTGCTGGAAGGACTGTATGTGTCTGCGGAGAACTTTAGTTTGCATTATTTCAAATACATAATAAATTCCTTTTCTGTTCACTGACATCTGGTATTAAGAGATGTCTTTCCTCTGGCAGCAGGCAAAACAATCCCAGTAGGTGGGGAGGAATCCCTGGAGAAAAAGGAGGAGTCTTTTATATTATTCAGCCCCATCCCTTGGTCTGTTCTGTAACAATATTTTATTGTATATTACCACCTCTTCATTATCCAACAGTCTATTGATGAGCATGTGGGTTGTTTCTATATCTTGACTATTGTAAATAACACTGCAAAGAACATAGGGGAGAGGTGTATATATCTTATTGAATTAGTTTTGGGATTTCCTTGGATAAATATTCAGAAGTGAAATTCCTGGATCATAAGGTACTTCTACTTTAAGGAAACTTTACACTGTTTTCCATAGTGGTTGCACCATTTTGCAATCCCTCAAAGAGTACACAAGAATTCCACTTACTCCACATCTTCATCAACACTCATTTGTTGACTTACTGATGATAGTCATTCTGACATGTGTGAGTTGATATCTCAATGTGGTTTAAAATTGCAATTTTCTGATGATTACTTACATTGATCATCTTTTCATATGTCTGTTGTATTTTCTCCTTGGAGAAATATCTATTCAAGTCCTCTGCTCATATTTTAATTGAATTGTTTGGGGGTTTTAGTGTTAAGTTGTATGAGTTCTTTATAAATTTAAGATATTTACCTATTATCAGATATACCATTGGTGACAATCTTTTCCCATTCAGTTGGAGATATGAGAGAATTTTTTTTGTTGATGGTTTCCTTAGCTGTACAAAAGCTTTTACTTTGATATAGTCCAATTTGTTTATTCTTTTGTTTCTTTTGCCTGAGAAGATATATCAGAAAAAATATTACTAAGAACAATATCAGAGTTTACTTCCTATGTTTTCTTCTAGGAGTTTGTGGTTTCAGGTCTTACATTTAAGTCTTTAAGCCCCTTTGAATGTATTGTTGTTTATGGTGTAAGAAGGTGACTTGGATTCATTTTTTTTTTTGCATGTATCTGTCCAGTTATCCCAACATTATCTATTGAATAGACTGTCTTTACTCCATTTTATATTTTTGCATTCTTACTTATGTATTAATTGACCACATCAGTATGGGCTTATTTTGGGACTCTCTATTCTGTTCCATTGATTTATGTGTGTGTGTGTTTTTTTATGCCAGTACCATGCTGTTTTGATTACTATAAATTAGGGTTGATATTAGACAGCATGATACATCCAACTTTGTTCTTTTTTTCAAGATTGCTTTGGTGATTCAGGGTCTTTTTTGATTACATGTTCTTTTTTTAAAATAGAATTTATTGATTATGCTATTACAGATTACTTGTTCTAGTTTTGTGAAAAATGCCATTGGTTTTTTGACAAGGATTGCATTGAAGCTACAGACTGCTTTAGGCCACATGGACATTTTAATATTAATTCTTCCTATCAATAACCACAATATATGCTTCCATTTATTTGTATATTCTTTAATTTCTTTCCTCAATGTCTTATAGGTTTTGAGTACAAGTCTCTTACACCCTTGGTTTAAGTTATTCCTGAGTATTTTTTTATTCAATTGTAAATAAGATTGTTTTCTTAGTTTCTCTTTCTGATAGATCACTATTGGTGTATAAAAATGCAACCAATTTCTGCATATTGCTTTGTATCCAGCTACTTCACTAAATTAATCAATCAGTTCTAGTAGTTTTTTGTACAATAGAATCTTTAGAGTTCTCTCTATATACCATGTCATCTATAACAGTGACAATTTTCTTCTTCCTTCCCAATTTGGATGCCTTTTTCCTTTTGTCTGATTGCTGTGGCTGGGACTTCTAATTCTATGTTGAATAAAAGTTGTGAAAGTGGGCATCCCTGTCTTGTTCCTGATCTTAAGGAAAACACTTTTCACTTTTTACTGTTCAGTATGATGTTAGCTGTGCATTTCTCATATATGACATTTATTATATTGAAGTATGGTCCTTCTTTTCCCACTTTGCTGTGAGTTTTTATCATAAATGGATGCTGGATTTTTGTCAAATGCTTTTTCTGCATCTACAGATATGATCATATACTTATTAAACTTCATTTTATTCATGTGTTGTATCATGTTAACTGATATTCAGGCAATAAACAAAACTTGCATCCCAGGAATAAATCACAAAGATCATATTTGTCTATAATCTTTTCAATGTATTGCTGATTTTGGTTTGCTAATATTGAGTTGAAAATTTGTTCATCAGGGATACTGGGCTAAAATTTTCTTTTTTGTAATGTCTTTTTATGGTTTTAAAATTAGGGTAATGGTGACCTCACAAAATAAGCATGGCAGATTCTCTCCATTTGAATTTTCTGGAACAGTTTGAGGAAGATAGGTGGTAATTGTGGGAGGCTGCTCTGCGTGGTGTGGGCCCAGCTCCCACTCGCAGGTGCACAGTACCCACACCCACAGATAGGCTCTCCCATAGGGAATCAGGCCTGCAATGTGCCTAGGCCACTTTGAGTCTTGCTTTTTGCTAAAACTCCCTCAACCTGAATTGAGGACATTTACTGCAGAGCAACTTCCTAGAATCCATGCTAAACCTTCCAAGGATGAGTATAATTGGTTCAACCACTTTTGCCTTTTCATTTGCAAATATCCCTCTTCAGTGATGTGATTAGCAGCATTGGCTCCTTTGTCTTCTGTAAAAGGTAACCACCTAAAGTGAACCTGTGCATAGTAAATGAGGACCATCATGTAATGGGCAGAGAGACCCAATAAAGGCCTGTCACAGTGGAGGCCGCAGCTTTTGCTCCCCTTGAGAGAAAAGTCATGCTGTCCCTTTTCCTCCACTAGACTCGGTAGTCCATGTGAATGTCTCATTTCATCCATAATGATGCAGAAACTGCGGGCCAGTGTCTGCAGCAGATAATTCTTCTTTAAGTGCTTGTTAAAAATTCCCCTGTGAAACCATCTGGTTCAGAAATTTTGTTTAAGTTTTTGATTACTGATTTGAATTCATTGGGATTCTCTTCTAATTTTCTGGGGGTTTTTATTCAATCTTGAAAGACTGTATTTTCATGGAAATATCCATTTCTTCCAGATTGTCTGATTTGTTGGCATATAATTATTTGTAGTATTTTCTTAAAATATTTTGTATTTCTTTGCTGTCATTTGTCACTTCTCTTTCATTTATGATTTATTTGGATCCTCTCTCTTTGTTTTACAGTATGGTGAAAGGTTTATCAATCTTTTTTTTCCAGTTTCCAAAGTTTTTATTTCATGCATTGATTTCAAAATTTTCTTAGGCTTTGTCTCTAATGTGTGTCACTGTGCAAAATGTCTCCTATTGCAAAGGAACTTGGAGGCTGGGGATCCAGAACACAGTGAGAGCCTCAGGCCTCCCAGGCATGCTTCAGGAGCTATGGTCTTGGGCCAAGAAAGGAGCATCTGCAAAGGTAAGACATCCCATGATCCCCAGGTGCACATCACAGTGCTTCCTTGGTTGATGACACATTTCCATAGCATCAAGTGGTCCACAATGGAATCCCTTTCATCTTTCATCACACTCTTTTAAAAAAACAGAGAAGATATCAGGAATTAAATGACCTTAAACCAATGTTAGAGAAATGAGGAGAAAAAGTTAATGTACAAAGAAATATAATACACAAAAGAAAATATGCAGTGTTTTATAAGCTGCATACAGTTCAACAAAAAAGTTGGGGAACACATATTTGGTTATTTAGATTATGAAAAGCATTTATTACAAGAAGATAATCTTTCCAATTTTAAAAAGAAAACATATGACTGAAAACATTCAGCCTGGAAACTGGGTTAAACAATTCTGAAGTCCTTATCAAGGAAATTCCCAAGTATCAATCAAGGAAAATACATTTTGGAACTTAAAATTAGGGAAGCCTATTCACAATTTAAATGGGGGGAAAGAAAAAAACAGACCAAAATAATGTCAGAGTGATTGTTTATATTTTATAGTCTTTCAGCACATAAAACTGCACTTTTTAAATGTATTTCTCCATAAATTTTGTGAAATTCAGATTGCAGACAAATTTTTGTCTTTTGACAATTTTTTTGTCTTTTATCTGATCATCTACTCCTTTTGCACAGTTCTTGAAAACAGCATCATCATCCCACCTTCTTTTAACTTTGAAGTTGGCCTGAGGCTGGGATGGGCCAGTGAGATTAAGGAGAGGGTTTCCACTCAGAATGCTTTCAATATGAATCCCTCCTTCTTCAGCTTTTTGCTCTTGTTCCTTCCTGGCTTGTTCTTCAGCTCTTTCTTTTTCAATTTTTTTTTTCCAATTCTGCAAGAGGAGGTGCAGTGTCATCATCATCACTCTCCTCTTCAAAATCTTCATCTTCTTCTTCCTCCTGTTAGAGGATCATCTGCATTAAGGTTGGCAGTGGGATTCTGGTCTAACTGAGGCTTCTTTGACACTGAAGACGAGGTTGTATGTTCTCGCATTGGACGATCTGTTTTTTTCCCTTTCAGCAGCTCACTCTCTTTCTTCCAGCTCTCTTCTAAAGTCACGGTTCTGGACTTCTTCAGGGGCATCCTGTGTGGCCTGTCTATATTTTATCTTTGTAATGATAAGGTAGGTCTCCACTAGAATACTGCTTTGAGAGTTGGCTCAAGTCACCTTCTCCTTTTCTCCCACATCTCACAGGTTCAAATGTTGGCCAAGCTGTTGTCATCATCTTTTATGCCTTAGCCAAGGTGTGATCCAGCAATCTCTGCAGATCACACAGACACCATAATGACTCTTCAGGTTTATCAATTTTGTTTAGCCTTTCAAAGAACAAGCTCTTGGTTTTATTAATCTTTTGTATTTTTTTAAGACTCAATTTTATTTCTAATCTCCATTATTTCCTTCCTTCTACTCATTTTTGGCTTTGTTTCTTATTCTTTTTCTAGGTCCTTTAGGTATAAGGTTAGATTATCTATTTGAGATTTTTTTTTTATTCCTTGAAGTCAGCCTGTATTGCTATGAATTTTCCACTTATAACTGCTTTTGCTGTGTCCCATAGATTTTGGCCATTGTTTTCATTTTCATTTGTCTCAAGATATATATTGATTTTTTTCCTTGATCTCATTGTTAATCCATTCATAGTTTAATAACATGTTAGACTCCATGTGTTGGCGTAATTTTCATTTTTTCTTGTAATTGATTTCTAGTTTCATATCATTGTGTTTGGATAACATGCTTGGTATTATTTCAATTCTCTTAAATTTATTGACGTGTTCTGTGGCCTAACACATGGTATATGCTAGAAAATGTTCCAAGCATACTCAAAAAGAATGTATATTCTGCTGCTTTGGGTTAAAATGCTCCAAAACATTGATTAAATCCATCTGATCTACTGTGTCATTTGCTATTGTTTCATTGCTGATTTTCTGTCTGGAAGACCTATCCATTGATGTCAATGCAGTGTTAAACTCCCCTGCTATGACTGTATTACTGTTGCTCTCTCATTTTATGTTAACACTTGCTTTATGTATTTAGGTGCTTCTATGTTGTGTACATAAATGTTTACAAGGGTTACAACCTGTTGTTGTCTTGATTCCTTTGTCATCATGAAATAGCCTTCTTTGTGTCCTGTGTTTTAAAGTGTCTTTTGTCTGATATAAGTATTGTTTCTCTAGCTTTTTAAACTTACATTTCTTTTAAATATATTATTCCATATCTTTACTTTTAATCTGTGTGCCTTTTGATACAGTGTTTCCTGTAGATATCATATGTATGGGTCTTTTTTTGTTATCCATTTAGTTACCCTATGTCTTTTGATTAGATCTTTTAATCCATTTAAGTTTAAAATGATTATTCATAGGTACAAAGCTATTGCCATTTTATTATTCATATTTGTGTTCCCCTTTTCCCTTCTTTTTAAAGAAGTTTAATATTTTTTATAATACTAATTCGGTGGTGATGAACCCTTGTAGTTTTTTATTGTCTGTAGAGCTCTTTATCTCTTTTTCAATTTCAAATGCCAGCCTTGATGGGTAATATTGGTTGTACATATTTGATTACCATCACTTTGAGTATTTTGTGTTAATCAGTTCTGGCCTGAAGAGTTTCTGTTGAGAAATAAGCTGACAATCTTATGGGAGCTCTCTTGTAGTCAACTGCCTTTCTCAGGTGGCTTTAAAGTTTCTCTAATTTTTGGTATTTTAATTATGATGTGTCTTGTATGGCTTTGGGGGTTCATCTTATTTGGGACTCTTCACATCCTGGTATTGTGTGTCTTTTTCCTTCACCAGGCTAGGGAAGTTTTCAATCACTATATTTTAGGTTTTTTAACTATATTTTATTGATTATGCTATTACCATCATCCCATTTATTTCTCTCCACCCTGTAATCCCCTCCCAACAGCATCCTCCTCTTCCCCAGTTCATGTCCATGGGTCATACATATAAGTTCCTTGGATTCTACATTTCTGTACTATTCTTAACCTCCTCCTGTCTATTTTGTACCTACCATTTATGCTTCTTATTCCCTGTACCCTTATCCCCATTCTCCCCAGTCCCCCTCCCTGTTGATAACCCTCCATGTGATTTCCATTTCTATGATTCTGTTCCCGTTCTAGTTGTTTGCTTAGGTTTTTTTTTTAAAGGTTTGCTTGTTGATAGTTGTATGTTGTCATTTTACCATTCATACGTTTGATGGTGTTTATTTTCTTAGATAAGTCCCTTCAACATTTCATATAATAAGGTCTTGGTGTTGATGAACTCCTTTAACTTGACCTTATCTAAGAAGTACTTTATCTGCCCTTCCATTTTAAAAGATAGCTTTGCTGGATAGAGTAATCTTGGATGTAGGTCCTTGCCTTTCACGACTTGGAATACTTCTTTCCAGCCCCTTCTTGCCTGCAAAGTTTCTTTTGAGAAATCAGGTGATAATGCTATGGGAACGCCTTTGTAGGTAATTCTCCTCTTCTCTTGCTGCTTTTAAGATGCTGTCCTTATCTTTAATCACGGGTAATGTAATTATGATGTGCCCTGATGTGTGCTTTCTTGGGTCCAATCTTGTTTTGAACTCTGAGCTTCCTGGACTTCCTGTAAGTTGATTTCCTTTGCCAGATTAGGGAAGCTCTTCATTATTTTTTCAAATAAGTTTTCAATTTCTCATTCTTCTTCTTCTCCTGCGGGCACCCTTATGATTCAGATGTTGGAATGTTTGAAGTTGTCCTGGACGTTCCTAAGCCTCTCCTCATTTTTTTTGAATTCTTGTTTCTTCATTCCTTTCTGGTTGAATGTTCATTTCTTCCTTCTGCTCCATATTGTTGATATGAGTCCTGTTTTCCTTCTCTTCACTGTTGGTTCTCTGTATATTCTTCTTTACTTCACTTTGCATACTTTTCACTTTTTCCTCTATTTTGCAACTATACTCAACCATTTCTCTGAGCATCCTGATTACCAGTGTTTTGAACTCTGCATCTGATAGGTTGGCAACCTCTTCATTGCTTAGTTCTATTTTTGGAGCTTTGATCTGTTCTTTCATTCAGGCCATATTTCTTTGTCTCAGTGCTTTTGTTACATTGTAAGGGGCGGAGCCTTAGGTATTTGCCAGGGCAGGGCAACCCACATCACTGTCACTGTGTTATGGCACTGTATCTGGGGGATGGATATGAGAGGAAACAATGCTGCTTGCTCTACTCTCAGTTGGCTTTTTTATTCCTTCTGCTTCCCACAAGGAAATTGGGCCACTGAGCCACTGAGCTATGCCAACCAGAACCACATACAATTTCTTAATATTGTGTTTAAATAATAAAATGTTGCTTAACTTTTTGCAATTGTTTAATTTTTTAAAAAGATTATATTTTTTAGAGAAAGGATAAGGAAGGAGAAAGAGGGAGAGAAACAATGATGTGTGAGAAAAACATCTATTGGTTGCCTTTCAAATGCCTTCTACTGGGGACCTGACCCCACAACCAAGGCATGTGCCCTGACTAGGAACTGAACCAACAACTTTTTGGTTCACAGGCTGGTGCTCAATCCATTGAGCCACACCAGCCAGGGAAAAAATTAAATTATTTTTAATTTTTTAAAAAATAATTTGTTGGTTCAATTCAAATTATATTTATATAATGCAATTAATTGATACATACCTGAAGTATGTTTTATTATACAGGATACCCTCTGACCTCTCACTCTTTCTCTAATTTTGTCTGAAGTTTCTTTGTTGAAAAATGGGGTTATTTGCTTTTAGAGTTTTCTGCAATATAGATTTTACTGATTATTCACTGATACATTCTTCTATCCCTTGCATTTTCTATATATTAAGTAGATTTATGTTGGGAACTTCCCTGCATGGTTTCAGAAACTGTACCCCTCAAGGCTAAGGCTGAGTGAGAGACCTTGGGACCACAAGCCACTCAGGAGACAAAGCTAATCTCCCTGGCAGGAGTGCTACCTCTGCCCCTTTTACTTCCCCCTGCTTGGCCCGGAGCCTGGATGGTTAGCCAATGACAGGTAAGATTCCTCCAGGGAGGAATGACCTAAGACAGGCATGATCACGGAGCCCCAGGGAAGGACTTGAGGGGCCATAGCAAAAGGGGGTGATAGACCTCACCCCTCAGCTTTGACATAGCCCAAGTCCTCATTCTGTCTGCAAAAAGTCTCCTAATCTCTTGGCTGCCTTACTTCCCCTGCCTAAACCTGAAACAATGACAGAGGGTGGTGCAGCCCTGTACTGGAAAGGGCAGGTTCCCCAGGGTGATCAGGCCTAAGAAAGAGTACATAAAATCCTGTGAAACTGGCTTTACTAAGAATGCTCTCAATTTTCTGATAGGGGTCCAAGCAGGAAATGAGTTTGTTTTCCAAAGTTTTATAGCCCTTTAGCTAACTGACCCTGACTCAGAATAAGCCCTCATAGTTCTTTGTATGTTATCTATTGTTTAATCATTACTGTCTGAAAATGATTGATGAGCTTTACCTGTATTCCTATGCAAATTAAACCCAATAAAAGCCCATTGAGGAAAAGACTGTTGGCCCTTCTCCTTTGAGAGATCAGCCACCTTTCTTCTCCAAGCAGATCATGTCCTTGTAGACTTATTCTCATCCCTGGTAGACGGGGGCGGTGGTAGGGCTCTGTGGGAGGAGTCCCATCACAGATGTAGACATTCAAGTTTCACTTTTTTTGGTAAGAAAATGTCATTGATGCATGAGATGTTTCTAATTATGGAATTAAGATATTTTCTGCATGTCAGTCCTGATTTTATACCTTTAGCATCTAGGGGTGGAGAGTGGGGTTATCAGAATAAAAGGCCCACAGCTTCTCTCCACTAATACTCCCTTTAATTTTTAAAGGTTTCAGTAAAGAATCACATCTTATCAATAACAAATGTAAACCATACACATATAAAGTTTTATATATTATAATCAAATAAAACAAAAAAATTAATCTGAACTTTCATTTATAGAGAGCAGACTGAAACCACAAACTAACTTTAGCTCTAACCAAAACTACAAAAATGACAGTGCAGTTTTGTGTGTGTATATATACATAGTATATATACCTATTATATATTCTGTATACATCTATATATGCACACTAAGTAAACTGCACATTATATATAACTATATATAGTTAATAAGAAAATTATATATAAAAGGTGTAAGTCCACAAAGAAAAAGATAAATACAAAAGAAAATAATAGCTTGAAGAGTTCGAAAATTGCCAAATGTATGGGTGAGTGAAAACTGATTTAGCAGATCTAAAAACATTACAGCCTAAGCTGGCAGTATGTAAAACAAAGCTGAAATTTAGTTTATACTGTAAAATTCCCAAAAGACCAATGAATTTGTGGTAAAGAAATTTCTGGAATGAGGACAGAAGTTGGGATTAAAATCAAATGATCAGTTTAAAGACTGTTTAAGAAACAGCTAGCCTTGGCTGGTGTGTCTCAGTTGGTTGGAGTGTGTTGTCCTGTGAACCAAAAGGTCATGGATTTGAATCACAGTCAGGGCACATACCTAGGTTGCAGGTTCAGTCCCTGATCAGAATGCATGAGAGAGGCAACCGGTCGATGTATCTCTCCCTCTCTCACTTCCTCCCTTCCCCTCTCTCTAAAATCAGTAAGTATATCCCTGGCTGAAGATTAAAAAAAAAGTGAGTCAGATGTTCCCAGGTCTCTTCCTTTTCACACAGTTGGGTAATGTCCTCCATCTTCCCACTCCGACAGAAGACTAGAGCTTTATTTTCTGAAGAGGATGAATGGGATACTAAATCCAATTGAGAGCAAGTGTACTGCTCTGACAAAAATGATGTTCCAAGCTTTCTTCCTTCCAGAAGGCATGAGATTGAAAGAACCCTCTCTGGGAAATCTTACCACCCCCAGAAAAATGACCTAAATACAATGTTAGAGATTCCCCAATGAAAAGGCCTGTATATACTATTCTAATTGAAGCTCAGTTGATAAGACCCACCCACTGCATGGAGCTTCAGCTTTTTAGAGCTAAATGTGAATAGGTATCCAAAGCTTGCTAGAAATTTTAAGAAAGCTTATGATATTTATTCTAATATCAAGACAAAAGGATAAAGAAAATTGGGGAAAGAAGAAAAAAGAAAACTTCTGAAACAATATTCTTATTCCCAGAGAAATAATAAATAGGACTGTATAAAAAAGAATATTCAGAACAAAAAACTCCTATAAATTAAAAAAAAAGAAAAACCCAATAGAAAGGTTGTACAATTGTAAGGTTTCTCAGAAAGCAGAATAAAGACAAAACAGATAAAATATGAGGAAAAGTATGATAAAATTTTTATAAAGGACCAGGATAGGAGAGCCAACTACTAAAGGTAAAGGCAAAAAACAGGAGCAGAGGGATTTGAAGAAATAATTCAAGAAAAACTCCCAGAATCAAAACACATTAGACTCACCACTAGGAATATAAGGACATCACACCCAGAACATTATGAACTTTCAGAAAACTGGGAAAAGGATGTTCTATAAGCAGAGAGAGACAGACAGACATTGGAGGACAATAGTGCAAAGGCATGGGAATGCTGAGGAAAAATGATTTCCAAACTAGAATTCAATGTCCAGCTAAGCAATCATAAAGATTTTCACCATATATTCAATGTTTCAAAAGTTTTCCTTCCCATATACTCTCTTCTCACAAAGTTACCAGAGGCTGAGAAAGAGGACAGCACAGGACAAAGAAAGTAGTTGGTCCAACATAGAAGAGACGCAGGCAGAAGAAAATTCCAGGATGATAATATTGATGGGAGATCCCAAGATGACAGGCATGAGACTGACCTAGAGCATGCTCAATCCAACCTAGAGGAAGATGAACAGCTGTGGGTGAGATTGTTCAAAATAAACTTGATAAAATACCTATGTGTTTGAACATAGTGCAAGGACATTTGCATAACTTGGTTGGAAGAGGTGAGTGAAAACTACATAGAATGCACAGAAAATAACAAAAAGTACAATAGGAAAAGGATCTTGGTATATTACTGGCTTAGCACTGAATGGCTTTTACATAGCCATAGTAACTTGATCACTGAATTATGATCAAACCAAAATGAACATACTGGGAAGAAAGGTTAAGGGAAGTGTGTGGCACAGGCAATGAAACAACTAAGTTCTCATCTGCTGTAGGAAGACCTTAGTGACTTAAGTTGAAGAGTTAAAAATTAGTAATATAAACCTGTAAGACAGAGATATTGAGGTCAATATCAAAAGAAGCAGGTCAGCTAAAAAGAGTTGGGAGTAGATGGCTTTAGGAAGCAGGTAAAGGGGGAAGGAGATATAGATACTGTTCATTTCATCGCCAGCTCCATATCTATTTAAAAATATAAAAAGGTAATCTGACACATCTGCTACTTAATAACAATCAAAAATGTTTTTTAAGGGCTTACTCAGTGCCAGCTGCTGGGCTAGAACTAAAGCAGTGCAATGGCTACTGGTTGCAGTACATAGTCTTCCTGGAAGGGCTTTTGGGGTCAGCTGAGAGCAGGGCACAGGGAACATGGTGGAACAAAAAACAACTCCATGGTCATCTCACATAGGGCACATACCCAGGTGATGCCTGGTTTCAGGAGGCCCTGTCATTTAACTAGAGAAATTTCACAGGCATTTAAAGGGAAGACTTTAGAGAAAAGGGGTGGGTATGATTATTTATAAGTCATTATAATACAAAGAAGCAGGGGCAGCAGCAATTGACCAGACATGCAGTGGGATAATTTAAAAAGAGAAGGAAGCTGAAGAAGGGCATTGAGGACTGACCCTCAGGAGTTTGTTTCACTATTGTGCTGAAACTTTGTGATCTTCAAGGGAGACACAGCTCTCTTGACAGCCCCTGCAGTGAATTAAGAGAATCAGTCCACAGTTTTAAGTTCCTCTGATTCCCTCCTTACCACTCTCTGGTCATTTACAATTTTCTAAATGCCAAGTCTAGCTACATTTCTCGTACTCACTATTTGGACATATCCACAATATTTGACTCTTGACAACTTATTCTTTATTCTGACTGTGATTCTTGCTCTTCCCTTGATTTTTGTGACCCCATGATTCCATTCTTCCCTGGTTCTCCTCCTCCCTCAGAGATGAGTCCTTCTGTGAACCTTCCTTGGCAATTAACTTCTT